>NW_023425399.1:13813013-15178013 GCF_014108415.1 Molossus molossus | reverse complement strand
CTCTGCTGATGAATGTAAACTCTGTTCTGAAAAAGTGATCGTCCATTCATATACTCCACTGGCTTAGTAGAGCTGAGTCTTCCACATTAATTGTAAACTATCAACTTATCCTTGACTTTTCTATCTGAGAAATAACAAATACTGCTCATCATTTATCCACTGCACTCTTGGCATAAAATCAATAAAAATTCATAACCATAACTATTTTACCAACTCAAGGCATGAATGCGTATCTCTACTCAATCAGAAGGCCCAGAACCTCTGGAGGAAGGGCCAGGAAAGCACTTACTAACAGTGTTGTGGAATCAAGTTAGTTAGCACCACTGTAGTTGACTCATTGCTTTGAGGTTCAACTTGGAATCTGACCCAAGAGATTAAATTCAGTAAGGGAAAACACCCACCCAGCAGCAGAGAAGAGTTGGCTCCCTCTGGACACTGCCAGCTGGCCACACTGCACCCCTCAGAGCTCGCTGGGCCTTGATAAACACATTTATGATTGCCGTAAGCACTGAGCAAACGCACTAAGCTTTACCAAAGTGTCTTCAACACTGAAGGGAGTAGCCAGGAGAGGGACAATTTTATGATTTAAAGACTTCAAATACTGCTTCAAAATTATGTAAATTCAGCATATGAAGAACACATTAAAACATCTTTTCAGATCTGGTCAGACTGTTGGCCTACAGACCAAAGAGTCGCGGGTTTGATTCTGGACAAGGGCACATACCTCAGTTGTGGTTCTGTCCCTGGCCCTGGTCTGGTTGTGCAGGAGGCAACCAATCAATATCTCTCTCTCACATCAACATTTCTCTCCCTCTCCTCCTCTCTCTCCACCTCCCACTCTATCTGAAGATAAATGGAAAAATATCTTTGAGTGAGGGTTTTTTTAAAAACCACAAAACACTCTTTCAGCACTGTTGGAAAGAAATTAAACTAAAATAAAATACACTTAATGAGATTTAAAATTTTTAGGATTATAAGCAGGCAAACTTTTATCTTGGTTTAAACCAAGCATGTTTAGGGGAGGCACCTTTGAGGGAGGGAGGGAGGTGGGCTGGCTGACTCAGGCTCAGAGGAATAAGCTTCCGGTCTGTGGGCTGCATGAGGGCAGGACCATGACCACTGTGCTCACTGCTGTATCCTCAGGGCCTAATACAGTGCCTGACACGTAAGGAGTGCTCACAAAAGATTTGACTGAATAAGTAAATGGTCTAGTCCCCAGCTTTGTAAGTTGAGAAATACAATTATTTTTAGTTCACTTGAGATTATTAAATTTTCACTTGGGGTAGAATTGGTTCAATACCAACCAAACTCACTGCAGACACACTAGATTTTTGCTCCTAGTTTAGAGAGGATATAGTTGTCCAGGAGCCTCCCTACTCCTGTTGTTTAGCCAGAGCTGTCCTTTCCTAATATCAGGGCATTTGCATTTGGGAAGCAGAAGCCCTAATTAGATTGCTGCCTAAGGAACAAATTTAAAGCTTCTAAAGAAGGTTTCAGTCTACAGTGATACCTCGGTTCTCGAACGCCTCGGTTTTCGACCAAATGGAGATTCGAGAAACTTTTGTCTCGGAATCCGAACAAATATTTGGAACTCGAACTTCTGAGATGAGCCGAGTTGAGCCGAATGGCGTTCATTCGGCCCAGCGCGCCTTGCTTGCGTCATCAGTGTGAGTGCGAGAGAGAGTCACGCTTTGTGGAGTCACGCTTTCCTATTGGGTTTCATTGCTTCGGTTCTCGAACAATTCGGTTCTCGACCGTCCTCCTGGAACGAATTATGTTCGAGAACCGAGGTATCACTGTATATATGTAGCAACCCAGCTTTGCAGCAACCAGAATGTCTGCTCCGGGCTAGTGCAGCCCCTCCCTCAAATCCTCCTAGATTCCATGCAGCCTCTTTCCCTGTGCAACATTCTTCCTTTGAAAATGTTATAAACGCCTAGCTTTTAAGATTTTTTTTCTGTATTTAAGGCCTTAACTTGGCTGCTCCCTAATGACTAAGAAAGGACCTTCATTTACATATGCCTGCAGAGGGCTGCTTGGGTCTGGTCATCTCTGCAGGGCTGGACACCAATTTTCAGGCCATTTTGCCCTCAGCAACAAATACTGTGGCAATATCTTCAAAGAATTCCAGGGTACTAAGTGACATCTTTGGACCCATGATTCTATATAAGTCTGGTGTGAAATTTTTTTTTAACTTAAGCGCAGTATCTTGCATTGACAAATTTTCTGCCCACTTGACCTCATAACATTTTCAGAAAAATCTCCCATCAACAAAGCTTTCTACTACTATACCCTTTAGAAAGGTCTAGGAAATTCAACATATCAGAAAATGAGCAACACTGTGGAAGGTCATCATTAATATTTACCTACTCAAAGAGGAGACTTAACTCTAAACTTTCTTTTCTCTTCTTAAGCCAGTTTCTACCCAGGACCAAATAGTTTCTCTAATCCATGATGGCTTTTTACTTAAATAAAAAAATGAGCCCTGGCTGGTCTGACTCAGCAGTTAAGAGTGTCAGCCTGTGGACTGAAGGGTCGAGGGTTTGATTCCAGGTCAAGGGCATGTACCTGGGTTCAATCCCCAGCCCCAGCAGGGATCATGTGGGAGGCAACTAATCAATGTGTCTCTCTTGCATTGATATGTCTCTCTCATCTCTCCCTCCCTCCCTTCCAATCTATCTAAAAAATTAATGGGAAAATATCCTTGGGTGAGGATTAAACAAAAAAAAAGATAGCTCTGGTCGGTTTAGCTCAGCGGTTAGAGCATCAGCCTGCAGACCAGAGTGTCGCAGTTTTGGTTCCCGCTAAGGGCATGTGACTCGGTTGAAGTTTGTCCCGGGCCCCGGTGGTTGGGGTCGTGTGGGTGGCAACCACTCGATGTCGCCCCCCCCCCGCCCCCGCTCTATCTGAAGATAAATGCAAAGAAAAAAAAAGGGACAGAGAGAAAACAAAATGTTTGTGTGGAATCTTGTCAAAGGCTTCTTTTTTTAACAAATTTTAAATTTTGAGCCAATTTTAGACTTATAAAAAATGTTGCAGAAATAATCCAGAGAATTTCCATATATCCCTGACCCAGCTTCCCCTAATGTTCACACCTTACATTAACTATAGTACATTGAACAGAACCAGGACATTGGTACGATACTATTAACTAAACCAAAGATCTGATTCAAATTTCATCATTTTTTTCCTACTAATGTCCTTTTTCTGTCCCAGGATCCTATCCAGGATCCCCACTGTACTTAGTCCCTGTATCTCGGTACCCTGCGGGCTGTGACAGTTCTTCAGTCTTTCCTAGCCATTAACATTATTGACACTTTTCAGAGCATTAATCAGTTATTTTGTTGAATGTCCCTTGATTTGGGTTTGCCTGATGTTTTCTCATGATTACACTGGGGTTAGGTAGGGGTGTTTGACAAAAAAATACCACAGAAATGATGTTGCGTTCTTCTTAGCGCATCATGATGTTGCTGTCATATTACTGGTGATGTTGATCTTGACCACTTGGTTAAGGTGATTTCTCTACTGTAAAGTTACTGTCTCTTCTTTCCTTTATAGTTAACAAATATGCCAAAGGAGTTTATTTGAAACTATGCAAATTCTATCAAAGGTTTCTTAAAGGATTACTGGCTCCCTCCTTCACAAGCCTCATTTCCATAAAACACTCCAGGAGGTTGGGTGACACACTCTCCCCCACTATCTCTGTCATGCAGACTCTGCCATTACTTTGTTTGTTCAATGAGTTTTATTTTTCTTCTACTTATAAAAATAGCATAGCTTCATGGTAAAAAAAAAAAAAAATGGTGAGGCGCTCATAACCACACCTTTAGAGATTGGTACCTGTTATGGACTGAGTGTTTGTGTCCCCATCCCCAATTAATTTTGAAATTCTAACTCTCAATGTAATGGTATTAGGAGGTGGAGTGTTTGGGAGGTTATCAAGTCATGATGGTGGAGCCCTTATAAAAGGGACCCCAGAGAGCTCTCTCATCCTTCCCTACCATATAAGGATACAAGAAAAAGGCTACCTGCAACCCACCAAAACCTAGCCATGTTGGCACCCCAATCTCACTTCCAACCACCAGAATTGTGAGAAATAAATTTCTTTTGTTTATAAGTCACTCAGTCTATGGTATCTTGTTATAGTAGCTTTAATTAAAATGGCACTATAGGTAGCCTGATGTATATATATTCCAGTGAAATTTTTCTCTCTCTTTTTTAAAAAATATGTATTTTATTGATTTTTTAAGAGAGATTAGAAGGGAGAGAGAGACAGAAACATCGATCGGCTGCCTCCTGCACTCCCCATACTGGGGATCGAGCCCACAACCCAGGCATGTGCCCAGACTGGGAATGGAACTGACACCTCTCGGTCTATGGGACCATTCTCAATCCACTGAGCCACACTAGCTGGGCTTTTCTCCTCTTTTTAATACCACTGAAGTCAGATACCATGGCCTTAATTAAATCCCAGCCCCACCACAGACTTCAGGCAAGTTACTTAATTTTGTGTACTGATTGGTCAGCATCTGTTATTTGCAGATGGGATGAGCAAAGTTAAATAACAGTTTTTTAGAAGAACTATTCAGTAAGGTAGAAATAAAATTTTATGGCCTGTATTTAAGAAAAACTAACTGAGCACTGCCATGGGGAAGGTGAGGTCACTCAGTAAACACTGCAACTCCAGATGCCACATCTGGACCAATGGGAAAATTGTTCACTGCTGAACTCCTTAAGACATGGGGGAATGATACCTGATTCCCAGGTTTTGTCTACTTCTAATTTATCAAGTAAAGCTCCAACATATCACTTATTTGTGTGATCCAAATGACAATCTGGTTGAGGTCATCTCTCCTACTATCTTCTCCCAGAACAACAACGACAAAGGATGGTGAAATAAATGCATTGGACATTGGACATTCTAAGCATTTCACATGCAGAAGTTCATTTAATCCTCATCACAACCCTTGCTAATAGGTATTATTATTGCTTCTAGTTTACAGATGAGGAAACTGAGGCACAAAGAAGCTAAGTAACTTTTCCAAGGTCATTCAGCTAGTAGCTGGTAGACCCAAAATTTGGACCCAGGCAGCCCAGTTCCACTGGGCATGCTCTTAGCATCACTCTCTCTTGTCGTCAAAGTATGCAAGAACAAATTATCATCTGGAGGAGGAGACACAGTCAATGAATTAGAGTTCTGGAGGGAGTTGAATTGAACAAAAGGTTCAAAAGATGGAAGAAAACCACCTCCAGAATGGAAAGACCAGAGAGAAGAAACCAGGAGGGGCTCCCAGGGTCTCATACATAATCAGCAATCAAAGGGGTCACTAAGACACAGCCTGGAAACATCTGAAAACAATGTGTAGTAGGAACAGAAAATAAAAAGAACTCAAGTAAACAAGTTAAGCAAGCAGATTATGTGAAAGGGAATCCAGCCAAGTTACTTTTGATTTTTTTCTTTATGTAATAGAAGCCCAGAGACAAGACAATCTTAGATATAAGACCTCAAAGAAAAAAAAAGATGAGCAAATCAGAATACTTCAAGCTGTCATCTGTAAACAAACAAAATGATGCCACCCCCACCCCCAGGACCAGGTGCCCTTGACACCCCCCACCATCGAACTGTCTCCAAGAGCCGCAGTCAGCAGCCACTGTCTACATCCCCTCAGTTCCTCTAACTTCAGTGTGAGCTGACTTAGGTGGTCAGTGGAGACTGAGCATGCTGGGATCACTGTAAGTAGTCTAGCTGCAAAAACCAGTGGCTTAACTTCTCCTTGTTCTACTGGACCTCTGGATGTATGGACACTGTTGGCCACTGCCCCTTGTGGAAAGTCATCTCTTCCACACCTCTGTTTGCTTCTGCCTCACCTCTTCCTCTAGCATCCAGGCCTGGTTTGCAATCCCATTGACTAGCTTGGTAACAATGCCTTGGAGTCTTAGTTTCCTGGCCTGCAAAGTAGGACAGTAATAATTTCCATACAGAGAGCTAGAAGATAAAGTAAGCCATTTGAAAAAGCTCCTGCCACCCCACACTGGATATGTATTATCGTGCTCAGTACATTTCTATTGCCTACACATAAAGACTGGTCTTTGCCAAGAGGCCATCCTGAGCCCTTTTATTTTCTGTCTACATGCTCCATCTCGGGGTGGGGGAGGTTTTATATCTATTCTTATGACTTTGGCATCCTCCTTGGAGCAAATGCATCTTGAACCTTTGTCTCCAGCCCCCACACCATACCTGCTTCTGACCCATGTTAACTGCTCCTAGATATGTTTTCCCAGATCTCTTGAAGGTTTCTTAATTCAACAAGTCCTAAAATAAACTCTTCTCTCTCTCCAAATCAGTCTCTGCTACCCCCGCCACATACTTTATCCCCTCCATAAGTTGGTCAATATTTCCACCATTATTACCTTTCCTAAAACAAAAAAACCTTCAGTCATCCTCTAATTCCCAGTCTCACTTGAGTCAGACACTAGAAATTTTGCATTCTGCCTCAAAATACCTCATCTTCACTTCTCCATCACCATTGCTACCACCTTGTTCAAGTTCCCATCGTCTCTCACCTGGATGACTGCACAGCCACTTAAATGACTTCCTCCCTGCAGTTCGTGCTTCACATGACAGTTATCTTTCTAAAAACAAAGCTGAGTGTGGTACTTCCTGCTTTAAAGCCTCCTTGTCAGCCAGACATTCGAGGCCCCAATATCCCTTGGCTTAGTCTCATCTCCAGCCACTTGGTATCTTTAGGCTTTGATGAACTGGGGCAGTGGACTTGGGTACCTTCAGGATTATCAATTATCTCACATAATCCTAATGGTACAGTAGCACTCAGCTCCCAGGATGCCTTTGCTGACTCCCTCTTCCCTCCCTCCCTGTGTCTCCAGGACACCTGACATGTCACATCTTTGCCATTGTTCATCTGCATCTATGCCATTTCTTCAACCAGAAAAAGGACCTTGAAATCAGGGACAGATTGCCTTTACTTCTGTTTCTCCTGCACCTAGCTCAATGTGAGGCTGTGCTGGTTGTTACCTGAATCAAGAATAGCAAGATACATATGAATAACAGGCTGAAGCCCAGAAGAATTAGTACACTTCATCGAACAAATGTAAAATGTGAAAGACAAAAATAATGGGAGTAGATATGGAATAGAAAGAGGGGATGCCAAAACAGGGAGGAAAAGAGTTTCTTTATATGGAAGGAAAGGGAAGTTCCTGTTTTTGCTTTCATGATAGTAAATAAATAAGGAAACATACATTATTTTTAGCACTAAGAGAATTCAAAAGTTTGTTCACCTTTAAAATGTTTTAAAGTAAAAAGGAAGGAAAAAAACATGCCATATAACAGAACAGAAAAGGGACAAGAAATGTAAAAATTAAAAAACAAATTATAGCCCTGGCCAGTTTGGCTCAGTGATTAGAGCGTCGGCCCACAGATCAAGGAGTCACAGGTTCAATTCCGGTTAAGGGCACATACCTCCGTTGTGGTTCAGTCCTCAGCCCCGGTTGGGGTTGTGCAGGTGGCAACCAGTTGATGTGTCTCTCTCTCATCAATGTTTCTCTCTCTCTCTTCCTCCCTCCCTCCTCCTTCCGTCCCTCCTGCTCTATCTGAAGATAAATGGAAAAATATTCTCGGGTGAGGATTAAAAAAAAATTATATACAAAAACACAAATGCACTATGAACCATACATTAAAGATGACAAATTCACACATAATTTATAAAATCTTCAAGACTGGTTGAAGACAAAATCCAATAATATTTTGCTTGCAAGATACAAGAAAGTTATAAAATGTATCAAAATCACTACATACAAAAATCTATAGCCTATGACATAAAGAATAGAGGACAACCATTGCTGTAAGTATTGGCAAAAAAATAAAATAAAAAATACAATACAAACTAAACACAAACTAAATGATCTTGAGAAACAACCAACCAAAAAAAACATAGAGGACCCTGGCCAGTTTGGCTCAGCGGTTAGAGAGTTGGCCTGTGGTCTAGAGAGACCCGGGTTCGGTTCCTGCTAAGGGCATGTACCTCGGTTGCAGTTTGTCCCCGGCCCTGGTTGGTCATGCGGGTGGCAGCCACTCGATGTGTCCCTTCACGTCGATGTTTCTCTCTCTCTCTCCCTTCTTCTCTCTCCCTCCCACTCTATCTGTACAAAAAATGGAAAAATATCCTCGGGTGAGGATAAAAAAAAAAAAAAAAATCTAGCCCTGCTTCAAAAAAAAAAAATAGAAAAAAAAAAAGGAAAAATATCCTCGGGTGAGGATAAAAGAAACACAAAAAAACATAGAGGAACTTTTTTAAAAAGAAAGGAATTAGATGTTTTAAAAGGAAAAACCAAAATATTTTGGAAGAACCACAAGACAAAGGCAGGAGGAGACATGACCTATGGATACAACAGAATGATAGCAGCAAGAGACAGTCTCTGTCCAAGTGCTATGACCTAGGAAGCATGCTTGAGGGTTTAATAGAAGCTGAGGTGTGTAGGACTACCTGCATACTTGTATGTGAGATAAATTTCCAGAAATACAATTGCTGAGTTAAATGGCATGTGCCTTGAAAAGTGAAAGATTAATCTGAAAAGATCTCAACGGTGAAACAAAAAGCATGATGTGTAGAATAAACAAGATATGGTACTTGATCGGTAGGAGTGGAACAGGGAAGATGAGGTAAGGTGGAGCTAGGCAAGATAGCTCTGTGTTGACTTAACAGAAAATTGGCTTTGTCCTCCCCATTAACTTTGCCCCACCACAAAAACCTGAAGGAGGGGGAGGGAAGGAACCATGTGGCTATCTGAGAGGAGATCTGAGGCAGGACTTGGGGTGATGATGAGCATTAGGACATGTGAGTGTAAGTTTACTTGAAAATAAACTTGTTTTATGCCATTTTTAGTTTAGAGGACTGATATACAAAGCCACTAAGTAGTTTTTAACTCAATCTGATGATTCAGTTAATGAATGAGCACGCTGGAATACATCCTATATCCAACAGGAGCCTGCTGTAATCCACCATCAGGCAGAACACTCCAGCAGCACCATTTCCCACAGGTGGGTGGCCCCAGGCCTGTGGAGAAGGAGTGATGTTGCCATGCGATCAGGATGCTGTGCACAGAGCTTCCAGTACTATAACCCAATGACTGACTCAATTTCCTCTGCTTTCTTTCCAAAATTCTCTACTTGGTGTACTTGAAAAGGCTCTTAACTTTATAATGAAAAGGAATGTAATGGATTTCCTTTATTTAAAAAATGTTAACAACAAAAACAACCAAAAACCCCCAAGTCTAAGCTTGCAAGTGGCTGAATAACAGAATAAATTGAGTTCTCAACTAAATTAATAATAATAATAAAACTTTAGTAGGGCACATCTATTTCATCAAGTGAAGGCTATGTATATTTACACTGATTTAGTTACCAGTCTGTCTTGTTTTTAGCATTAAATTTCGCATTGAAAACTGTTTCTCATTCCTGAGGGCAGTACCACCCATCTTGTAGAATATAGTTTAAAAAACTGGTGTTCAAACTAGTATTCTAGTTTTTCAAGGCAGTCATTTAATAAAGTGAAGATATAAGTTCTGCACTCAGACTAAACCTGCATATCACAGAGACACAACACACAACTTGACCTTTATAATACCTGATGGTCAAACTAAGACATAACAGGTTCCTAGGTAATCCAAGAAATCACCCAAATTGCGTCTTCAATACAGATTTTTAGATTAATTCAAAAAAGAATCATGTAGTCAAAGAGCTCAGCAATAAACACTGAAGGAGAAGGAAAGTTTAACAGCAATACAAGGACTAAATATTATGGTAATTGTTATAGTAAGAAACATGCTAAAATTCAGAAGCATACTACTTACCTGGGAAATATACGTTTTTTTTACTTCATTAGTTTCTTCAGTTTCTCTTTTCATTTTATGCAGCCCCATGTGCATCTTTAAAGGTTCACCTGTTGTTGCTTCTGCAGTTGCAATTCAGTCCTATAAGAGAAGCAGCATATTACTCCATGAGAAAAAAAATCAAGTATATTCTAGGAAGCTGAGTTATCCAGTCTCATTAATTACCTTTCCTAATTCATTTTCACCAGAACTATACACAAACAGAAAAGCCAACATGGTGGAGAGAATAAAAAGAGATCATTAAAATACAAACTAGCCATTTAAAATGATTTAAAATGCTGGTAGAATCTGAAAAATACAAAAATAAGGCAAACTCAATTACCTCTTACAATAGATCAGAACAAGATGATTCATTAAAATCTGCACTTTTAACCCTCTTTCCATCAATGAGTTTCCATCTCTACCTCCTAGCTGATGTGTGTCCTTACAATTTAAGAATTTGCACCATCAAGGATGTGCAATTTTTACTATTTACAATAGCAAAGATCTGGAAACAGCCCAAGTGCCCATCAGTAGATGAGTGGATAGAAAAGCTGTGGCACATATACACAATGCAACAGTATGCAGATGTAAGAAAGAAAGATCACTTATCCTTTGAGAGGACATGGAGGGACCTGGAGAGCATTATGCTAAGCAAAATAAGCCAATCAGAGAAAGACAAATACCACGTTATCTCACTTATTTATGGAATATAATGAACAAAATAAGCTGATGAACAAAACTGACCCACAGACATAGAAAGGAGTATGGTTCAGACTGACAAACCTCAGAGGAGGGGGGTGGGATGAGACAAATCAAAGAACTTATATGCATATATGCATAACCAATGAACATAGACAACAATCCTGGGAGCAGGGAGATCCGGAGGAGGGTGTCTTGGGGGAAAAAAAGAGAAATATATGTAACAAAAATAATTTAATTAATAAAATAAAATAAACAAAAAATTTTAATATGAAAGCATTAGTACTATTTTAACAAATATGATACTAAATCCATCTTTATTACTCTATCTATAGACAATATACCATACTATAGTCTTCTCAAATAAATTCTGCCAATTAAGTGATTTAAAAAAAAAAAAGATGTGCTATTTTCTGACCTTCTTCCATTCAAAGTCCTGGGGTTTTCCTGGCATGGAATCTAGGGGTACCCAAATGATCTAGGCTGTGAGTTCCAGGCCAAAAACTATGTTATCTTCATTTTTGTTTCTGACCCTTAATCCTACCAATGATGGACACAGTCATTTTTCTTGGTGAAAAATGAGACAGTCCAACTATGTTTTCAACAATCACCAATAATGCTTCATGTGACTTAAAACTACTTGGGAAACGGTTGAAAAAAGTCTGCTTTTGAGTTCTTTCTTTCTTTCCCAAAGTATTTTCTTTGGTTGAAATGTCCATTAGCAGTAAAATGGCCCTAAAGAGAGTATACCCGAGTCTCAGAACTTCAAACAGAACACTGTATCAGTACACTAGAGAAGGTCAGGACTATGAGTATCTGTGAATGTAAGCACCTTTCATCCTCAAAAAAGTACCTCACCGGACTTCCGGTCAAGATGGCGGAGTAGGGAAACGCAGTATCGCGTTCTCCCACAACCACATCCAAGTTACAACAAAACTACAGAACAACCATCATCCAAAACCGCCTGAAATCAAGCTGAATGGAAGTCCTACAACTATGGAATTAAAAAAAAAAAAAAAAAAAAAAGCAGCTACATCCAGACCAGTAGGAGGGGCAGCAGCGCGAGGGGTGGCGGCGGTGGCGCGATGGGCTGGTCCCACACCCACGTGTGGCGGATAAAAATCAGAAGGCTCCCGCAGCTGGGAAGGTCCTTCCTGAGGACTGAGGGGTCCCCGTCCCACACCAGGTGCCCCGCTCAGGGTTCCAGTGCCAGGAAGAGAAGTCCCCATAACTTCTGGCTGGAAAACCCAGCGGAAACTGAGGCTCAGGGAAGGTGACCTGGCTGGAGCCACAGGCAGGCTCCCTAAAGGGCCGGCGCACAGACTTATCGGACTCTCTCCCTCTAAGCTCGGAGCGGAGGCAGCTCGAGGGGCGCCAGAGACATACAGGGAAGAACTGAGCTGTTTGGCACTGGAACGAGGGCTGGAGAGGGGGCTTCCTCGGGGACAAACGTGCTGTAAGAGGCCTTTGTTCCTTTGGTGAGCCCTTCCCTGGGGTCGCCATATCTGGGACTCCAGCAACCTGGCTCACACTGGTAGCCCCACCCTGCTGACTCCCTGAGGCCCCGCCCCACCCCGCCCCACCCAACTTTCAGGCCCACCCAAGCTGTTGGCACTTGCTTAACCATAGGATTGGCCTGTCTTGGATCCTGCTTCAGGTTTTTCCTAAATTCTTTCAAACGAGCAGCATCTGGTCTCAGCTAGCCCCATACCTCTTGTTAAGTAATACACTAAAACAAACACAGGGAGGCAGCCAAAATGAGGAGACAAAGAAACAGGTCCCAAATGAAAGAACAGAACAAAACCCCAAGAAAAGAACTAAGCGAAATGGAGATAAGCAACCTAACAGATGCTGAGTTCAAAATACTGCTTATAAGGATACTCAATGAACTCAGTGAGGGCCTCAAGAGCATAAAAAAGGACCAGTCAAAAATGATCGCTGCAGTTAGAAACGAAGGAGGCTTTAACTGAAATAAAGAATAACTTACATAGCTTCAATAACAGAGTCCGTAAATCCAAGGAGCAAACCATCGATTTGGAATATAAGGAAGCAAAAAACGCCCAATCAGAACAGCAAAAAGAAAAAGGAATCCAAAAAAATGAGGAAAGTGTAAGGAGCCTCTGGGACAACTTCAAGCGTGCCAACATTCGCATCTTGGGGGTGCCGGAAGGAGAAGAGCGAGAACAAGAAATCGAAAACCTGTTTGAAACAATAATGGCAGAAAATTTTCCTAACTTGGTGAAGGAAACAGACATACAAGTCCAGGAAGCCCAGAGAGTCCCAAACAAGATGAACCCCAAGAGGCCCACACCAAGACACATCATCATCAAAATGCAAAAGGTTCAAGACAGAGAGAATCTTAAAAGCAGCAAGAGAAAGGCAGCTAGTTACCTACAAGGGAGTTCCCATTAGGCTGTCAGCTGATTTCTCAAAAGAAACTTTGCAGGCCAGAAGGGAGTGGCAAGAAATATTCAGAGTGATGCAAAGCAAGAACCTACAACCAAGATTACTCTATCCTGCAAAGCTGTCATTTAGAATCGATGGACATATAAAAACTTTCCCAGACAAGAAAAAGTTAAAGGAGTTCATCACTACCAAACCGTTATATGAAATGATGAAGGGTCTTTTTAAAGAAAAAGATAAAATGTATGAACAAACAAAATGGCAATGAATACATATCTATCAACAATGGAATCTACAAACAAAATGAACAGGAAGAACAGGAACATTCTCATAGATACAGAGAACATTTTGTTGGTTGCCAGTTGGGAAGGGGGTTGGGGGAATGGGTGAAAAAGTTGAAGGGATTAAGAAGCACAAATTCATTGCTAGACTGACAAACCTCAAAGGGAAAGGGGTTGGGGGTGGTGGGAAGAAATAAACCAAAGAACTTATATGCATTAAAAAAAAAAAAAAAAGAGTTCGCCAGTTCGAATCCCACATGCCAGGTTGTGGGCCTTGTGGGCCCAATCCCCAGTGGGGGCATGCAAGAGGCAGCCAGTCGATGGTCTCTCTCATTGATGTTTCTATCTCTCTCTCCCTCTCCCTTCCTCTCTCTCTAAAATCAATAAAGAAAAAAAATTTTTTTTTTGCACTAAAAAAAAAAAAAAAAAAGTACCTCACCAAAGTAGCTCCCACATATCTTTCACTAATCATTCTTAGGTCTTTAACATGCACATAGCCAGCTTTGCCTCTGTGTCAAGCACTATTCAAAGAGCTTTTAATACAATGACTAATTCTACCTTCATAACAACCCTATGAGGTAGATTCTAGTATTCAAATTGCCCAGATGGGAAAATGAAGGCACAGAAAGGTGAAGTAAATTGCGCAAGGAAATGCGCTAAGCGCTGTTCACAGCAGAGGTTCTTAGGCAGATGTGATCCTGCGTAAGCTGCAGTCTCATCTACGTATTTCCCTTTCTTCTACTGCTGTCATGTTAAATTAACTCTTGTTGGAAACTTTTCCTAATTAACACTTTATTGAAAAACTTAACTTTTAATTCTCTACAACTTAAAGACTGACCTTTTCTTATTTAAAAAATAATTATCCAGTGCACATCACAAAAGGAAACGGTAATTTTATGGAAATCAGAAACAATAATTATTTTAAGCTGAATACTCACATTCGCCCACTACTTCAGTTTATTAGATTTATTCTAGATAGTATACTACGCTTACTAGATTCCTTCTAATTTTAAAATCATCAGGCCCTGGCTCAAGCAAGGCATTTATTTTTTAACTCTCTAGTTTGGTTGATGGGGACATGACACTAATGATGCCAAAAGCGGTGGATCCACTACAAACCAGTTTGTTTCATTTGCTTTAAGTCTACAAACTCTTAGCCTGGATGGCACATTGTGGATCATAAGAGGAGTCAGGTGGGAGTGTGAAAGACAATAGCAAAAATATATCTGCTGGAGGAACAAGTCACACAGGGGCTGAAACATGACTGGGGGAGAAGCATCAACCTCACTTATAAAGAAAAGCTGCATGATCGTTTGCAAAGCCCTTCTACCTTTCTGAGTAAGAAGTTCTTCCCAATCTCAAACCTTTTGCCAGAATCTAACCTAAAGTCCCTCCTTCAAAAAACAAATCAGGTATAAGATAAAAAATAGGAAACTAAGGTCTTTCATTTTTGCACAAGCTCTGCTTGATTGATCTAAAACAGAATTTTCTTATTCCTGACACTAATTCCACTGACAATAAAAAGCACTTGCAATAGTTTCGAATAACATGTCATAGAAGTAAGTCTCCAGCAGTGCAGTATAGCAAACCATCAGACAAATCTTACTGCAATTCTACATGTATATCCTAGGTTCTTTTTAAAAAATTACTCTTAATTTTTATAAAACTAAAAGCTGCTCTATATATAATATATAATATACATTATTATCTCCAAATAATATAGTTATTTTAAACATGCTTTTTCAAACTGAATAAAGAAACTAACCAACAGAGTCTAGCTCACATTTAAAAACCCAGGGCCTGTTCCAGGTAGAAGTTTTACCAGCTTCTACAAATAAAAATGAAACAGCAAAACTATATTTCTTAATTGTTATTTTAAAAAGAAACTCACTTAGGATCATCGTCTTCAGGTTTTCCTGCCCACAGGTGGAAAAAATTTTCCCAATGTACTATGCTACAAAGCACATGGGTTCCAACAGTCACAAGGTAACTATGACAGCAAAGCCACAGTTGTTTATGAGATCACAAACAATATGATGTAATTTTTTTAAATTGAGGCAAAATTGACATAACAAATGAACCATTTTAAAGTATACGGTTCAATGGCATTTAGTACATACACAACGTTGTACAACTCTCCCCTCTACCTAGTTCCAAATGAAGCCTTGAATTTATTGAGTGGTTACCTCCATTCCCCTGCTTGTCCCTGGCAAACATCAACATGCTTTATTGTCTCTATAAATTCATCTTTCTGGATATTTCATATAAATGCAGTCACACAATATGTATCTACCTTCTTTCACTTAGCATGATGTTTGAGGTTCTACATATTCAATACTTCATTCCTTTTTATGGCTGGAAAATATTCCATTTTATGGATATACATTTTGTTCATCCATTCATCCACTGATGGACATCTAGGTGGTTTCCACCTTTTGGCAACTGAATAGTGCTGCTATGTATATTCGTGCACAAGTCTTTGTTTGAAAACCTGTCCTCAATTATTTTGGGTTGAGTATATACTTAGAAGTAGAATTGCTGCATCATATAGTAATTCTATATTTAACTTTTTGAAAAATTGGCAAACTGTTTTCTACACTGGCTACACCATTTTACTCTTCTCACCAGCAAGAACACAAGAACTCTGATTTTTCTACATCCTCACCAGCACTTATTTTCTGTTTGTTTGAGGTTTTAAAAAATTATAGCCATCCTTGTGGGTATGAAATGTATCATATTGTGGTTCTCATTTGCATTTCCTTATGACCAAGGATGCTGACTATCTTTTCATGTTTGTTGCCCATTCATATATCTTTTTTTTTTTTTTTCCTATTTATCTTCGGACAGAGTGGGAGGGAGGGAGGGAGGAACATCGACATGAGAAGGACACATCGACTGGTTGCCTGACGCACAACCCCAACCAGGCTGGGGACCAATGTAAACTTAGGTACATGCCCTTGACCGGAATCAAACCCGCGACTCTCTGGTCCACGGCCAAATGTCCAATCAAGTCTTTGCCTATATTTTATTTTATTTTATTGTGGGTTTTTTTTTAAATCCTTACCCGAGGATATTTTTCCACTGATTTTTAGATATAGAGTAAATGAGAGGGTGGGAGGAAGGGAGGGAGGGAGAGAAAGAGAGAAAAAAACATTGATGCATTGATGTGAGAGAGACACATTGATTGGTTGTCTCCAGCAGACCCCAACCAAGGCCGGGGATCAAACCTGCAACCAAAGTATGTGCCCTTGACCAGGAATCAAACCTTTGACCTTTTGGTCCATGGCCGATGCTCTACTAGCTGAACCAAACAAGCGAGGGTCTATGCCCATATTTTGTTTTTGTTTTTTATCCTCATCCAAGGACATTTTCGCATCTATCCTCAGATAGAGCAGGAGGGAGAGAGGGAGGAAGAGAGAGAGACACACATTGAGTGGCTGCCACCCACACAACCCCAACCAGGGATGGGGACAAACCACAACCAAGGTACATACCCTTAGCGGGAACTGAATCCAGGACTCTCTGGTTCACGGGCTGATGCTCCAACAACTGAGCCAAACCGGCCATGGCCCATATTTTAATTGAATTATTTGTCTTCTGATGTTGACTTGTAAAAGTTTTTTTTAAAAAAAATATGCCCTCAATTTTGCTCAGTGGTTAGAGGTTTTAAAACCCAAAGGGTCATGGGTTTGATTCCTGGTCAAGGGCACATACCTCAGTTGCAGGTTCAATCCCTAGCCTCTGTTGAGATCTGTGGGAGGCAACCAATCGATGTGTCTGTCTCTCTCTCTCCTTCCCTCCCTCCATCCCACCTTCTCTTCCACTCTGTCTCTATCTAAAAATCAATGGAAAAATATCCTGGGATCAGGATTAACAAAAAAATATATAAGGGCATACCAGACCCTTATCAGATTTGAAAATCATTTTCTCCCATTCTGTAGACTGTCTTTCTACTTTCTTAATAGTGTCCTTTGCTGCACAAAAGTTTTAAACTTGGGCCCAGCCAGTGTAGCTCAGTTGGTTGAGTGTCATCCCATGTATCAGGAGGTCACTGGTTCAAGTCCAGTCAGGGCACATGCCTGGATTGTGGGCTCCATCCCCAGTAGGAGGGGTACAGGAGGCAGACAGTTGATGTTCCTCTCTCATCAATGTTTCTATCTCTCTCCCTCTCCTTTCCTCTCTCTAAAATCAATAAAAACATATTTTGAAAAAAAAAAAGTTTTAAACTTATATAAAATCCAGTTTATCAATTATTTTTTCTTTTGTTGCTTGTGCTTTTGATGTTGTTTCTAAGAATCCACTACCAAATCCAAGGTCATAAATATTTAGCCTTATGTTTTCTTCTAAGAGTTTTGGCTCTTACAATTGGGTCCTTGATCCATTTGAGTTAATTTTAATATATTGTGTGAGGTTAGGACCAACTCTCTTTTGCAGGTAGATATCCAATTGTCCCAGAACCATTTGTTGAAGAACTTGTCCTTTCCCCCATTGAATGGTCTTGACATCCTTGTCAAAAAACAATTGACTATAGATGTATGGGTTTATTTCTGAACTCTCAGTTTCATTCTATTGATCCATATTTCTACCATTATGCCAGTACCACACTGTCTTGATTATTATAGATTTTTAAAATTAGGAAGCATGAGTCCTCCGGCTTTATCTTTCTTTTTCAAGATCATTTTGACTATTCAGAGTCCCTTGCAATTCCATATGAATTTTAGGATCAAGTTTTCCATTTCTGCAAAAAAGTTTGCCAGGATTTTTATAGAGACTGCATTTCCTTGTTTTATAGTTAATTTTCATCATCTTCAGTTCCTACTAGAGGAATTGATACTAATGAGCCTTATATGTTCACTGGTAAGAGTAAATTGTTTAACAGTCTTACTCTTTAACTTCATAAATGGTATCATGAATTCCCTCTGATATAGTTCAAATCCCCAAATTGATTATGAAACACTAGCTACTTTACCAAAGACTGTGCTTAAACATACGTGCTAGAGCCCGGCTGGTATGGCTCAGTGGTTGAGCTTTGACCCATGCACCGAGAGGTCACCAGTTCAATTCCCGGTCAGGGCACATGCCCAGATTGTGGGCCAAATCCCCAGTGGGGATTTGCAGGAGGCATTGCAGTGGGGGGACATGCAGGAGGCAGCCAATCGATATCCTCTGTCATCGATGTTTCTATCTCTCTCTAAAATCAATTTAAAAAAAAAAATACTTGCTAGAGTTCAAAGTGTCAACCCTAATTGGGAGGGATGGGTGGAGGACTTTAAAAGTCTTTATAAATTTTTTGCTAAAGTCTATGAAGAACAATTGTTTGAAGTTATAAATGTAACTTGGGCTGGACACAATCTATTCTTTGCTCTCACATCAAAATTAGAACTGAAGACAACATAGTAACCCAGGAAAAATAACTGTGGCTTTTTCTAAGACTAGCAATTTCAAGGAAATGATACATTCCCCAAAACTAAAAGTTATCTTAAAACCAGTAGATTATTAGTCTGAGGGGCAGTGATTGCTTCACTTCCTATGTTTGGTGTCAACTATTCAGAGCTTCAGCTTATACCTCCTCTCAACATATGGGGCACATAGGACTCATGGTCCAAGGTGACCCAGTAATATCAAAAAAGGTCTTAAGAATCAAATTGCTTATGAATAACTTTAATCAGAAAATACCATCTGATGTTGAAATAAACAACTAACAACCAAATCCTGGGAAAAAGAAATCTAATTTCATGTATTCTGTCATCTAAAATGAAACTAAAGGCAATAAAAATATCTTCTGGCAGGTGCTCAGGGTCAGTGCCTTGCCAGGGAATGTTAACTAATACAAAGTTCTGATGTTTGTTTTGTGTTTTTTTTTAACTAGAAAATTTAAGTTGAAGAGCGCAAGGGAAAAAAAATAAGAGAAATGGGAGTCAGAAGATAAGCATAAGAACCTGATGCAATGAGGTAAGAGCAAACAACAGTCCAGGTTGGGGAAAGCTGGCCTACGGTGCACATGGACTGGATTGCTTGTTGGCTGAGTCTGCCGCCAAGCATCAGAGGATCCTTTCAGTATAGTTATCAGCAAAGCTGGTCAGTATAACTCCCTCTTGGCATGAGTTTTGCTATAAATTCTGCTAGAACTGGAAAGCCCTTAGACATGGCAGGTGGAGAGAGCACCCTCTCCTTTGAGCCTGCCACTGCCTAATAAGGGCCCTGTCTTCGGCGTCCACACGATTTTCTATCCTCTAAGAGGGTTTTCAACATGCTGACTGAATAACTATACTTCTCCCTCCACACTTCCTCAGCTCTGTTTGCAATCAGTTAACCTGAACTCTGTGTCAAGATTCAAGGAACAGGTGGAATAGAGAAGCAGCCCATGGAAATTGGATAAAGGCCATATTCTCCTTGGCTGGTGGTAACACAAAGGGAAATGCATTCTACAAGGAATGAAATGGGGAAGGGTACTGTGATCTATTCTGTCACAGATAGAGACATCCTGGGGTTCTTAAAGCAAGAACTCACAATTCCTGCTCTTGGGTAAAATTCTGAGTATCTGAATGTATGATAACCGTTTAAGTCTAGGGGGAGTTTTTTTCCAGTTACCAAATCATCTGCCCCCAGAGGCCATGGGGTTTTTATGTAGTCTGTATTGGAAGAGTGGTGAGAGGCAACACAGCAAACGCTTCAAGTCATCTGGCGCTCCTTACCCGAGGGCCAGCAGAAGGGAGCCCAGATGGGCACTTGGTGACACTTGCTGCAGGGCCAGCTGGGTGAGGAAGCACCCCGCGCCCCACTCTCAGTGTCGTCAGGACTCAGCATTCTGAGTAACCCTGAACAAATGCTGTGATAGCTTTCTCTGGGGTTCTGTTGTTGTTTTTTCTGAAAAAGGGGTTTCAGTAATTTTCAGGCCTGCCACCCTGAGCCCAGGAGCTGAACTCCTGAGGTATCTGTCCTGGACTTGGCAGACCCACTTTAGCTTTTTTTCTCTGCTCTCTTTGGGGTGGTCTTGGTGACAAGCTCCTTCCTGGAAACAAGCCTTTAACTGTCCAGCAAATGCCTAATTTGCAAGCACTGCTACACAGGGAAAGAGAATCAGGGGGGCATGATGGGGTTTATGACAAAGCTACAAACTAACCATCCCCGAGTTTAAGATAGTCCAAACCTGGGCACCTCCTACATATTTTATAACAAGAGAATGGATAAACAAAGGACAGTGTTCATACAATGAACACCACTCAGCAATTACAACGAAAAAGTAAGTTTATGATATACACAATAAGGATGAATCTCAAAATCATGTTGAGCAACAGAAGCTAAACACAAAAAAGAATGTATTATATGATTCTTTATATAAAGTTCTAGAAAACAAAATTAACTTATGATGATAAAAGTCAGAACAGAGATTACTTCTGGGTGTTATTTACATGGGTATAAACATTTGTTAAAACTTATTGAACTATACAATTAAAACCTGCATTTTTTGCTGTATGTAAATTATATCTCAATTTTTAGAAATAAAGTTTAAAAGTCTTTATAAAAATGGCAAAAAGGCCCTGGCCGGTTTGGCTCAGCGGTTAGAGCGTCAGCCTGCGGTCCAGAGAGATCATGTACCTCGGTTGAAATTTGTCCGCAGCCCTGGTTGGGTTGTGCGGGTGGCAACCACTCGATGTGTCCCTTTCATGTAAATGTTTCTCTCTCTCTCTTCCTCTCTCCCCCTCCCACTCTATCTGAACAAAAAACGTCCTCGGGTGAGGATAAAAAAAAAATGGCAAAAAGACAGTTTTCCATCATGTTGCACTTATGTGTCTAACATTTTGAGAAGGAGTAAAATATTTGAAGTACTCAAATATACTTCTTTAGAAAAAACAAATATAAATCTCTTTAAAGTAGTATACAAGTTTATATCAATGTGTTCATTTAATTCTTTTTTTTTTTTTTTTATCCTCACCCGAGGACATTTTTTCATTTTTTGTTCAGGTAGAGTGGGAGGGAGAGAGAGAAACAGAGAGAGAGAGAGAAACATCGACGTGAAGGGACACATCGAGTGGCTGCCACCCACACAACCAACCAGGGCCGGGGACAAACTGCAACCTAGGTACGCGCCCTTAGCGGGAACCGAACCCGGGTCTCTCAGGACCGCAGGCCGACGCTCTAACCGCTGAGCCAAACCGGCCAGGGGCTGTTCATTTAATTCTTAAGACTGAATTACATGAAGCATTCCCTCAAATTTCTCCTACTCTAACATCCAATTTAAATATTTTAAGCATGTTTTAAGAGCAGAAAAGTGTAGTGTAGAGGATAGGAAAAGTAACTTGATTATTTTTTAATGTGTGAAAAAAATGTCCCTTTTTAAAAAAATTTCCTCCCGAGAATATTTTTTTTCCATTTATCTTCAGACAGAGTAGGAGGGAGGGAGAGAGGAGGGAGAAACATCCATATGAGACACATCAACTGGTTGCCTCTCTCATGACCCCAACCAGGGCTGGGGACAGAACCGCAACCAAGGTACATGCCCTTGACATGGATTGAACCTGTGACTCTGTGGTCCTCAGGCTCAGGCTCTAACTGCTAAGCCAAACTGGCCAGGGCTAGATTTCCCATGATTTTTAAGAGCAATACACATTCACCATATGAAAACTGGAAAATGCAGAAGAGTAGATGAGACTGTATAGGGAGAAAACTCACATAATCCAAATTATAAGCATAAAGAAGAAAATTAAAAGCCATCTGAAAGCCCTGGCTGGTTTGGCTCAGTGGTTAGAGTGTCAGCCCATAGACCAGAGAGTTCTGGGTTCGGTTCCCGCTAAGAGCACGTACCTCAGTTTCAGTTCGTCCCTGGCCCCAGTCAGGGTCGCGTGGGTGGCAACCAATCGATGTGTCTCTCTCACATCAATGCCCCCCCCCCCAATCTATCTGAAGATAAATGCAAAAATGTCCTTAGGTGAGGATTGAAAAAAAACACCACCTGAAAAAATATTCACTACTCAGAGAAAAGCATTCAATACTGTGATGCACACACACACACGATTTTAACTAAGTTGGGATCATAGTGTACATACTGTTACTTTTTTTCACTTAAAATATATTTAACAAAAATTTTCTGTGTCAATGAGCAGTCTTTGCCTTTTTTATTATTGAGGTTAAATATTTTCATATAATTGTTGGCCATTCTTATTTCTCTGTGAGTCAGCTTGGTAATTAAAAATAATATTAAGCCCAGCCAGTGTGGCTCAGTGTACTGAGCACTGCACCAGGAGGTCTCCAGTTCAATTCCCAGTTAGGGCACATGCCTGGTTTTCAGGCTCAATCCCCAGCAGGGGGCGTGCAGGAGGCAAACAATCAATATTCTCTCATCAATGTCTCTCTCTCTCTCTCTCCCCTCTTCTCTCTTAAAAAAAAATCAATAAAAATATACTTTCAAAAAACAATAATAATAATATTGATCCCCCCCCCCCCGATTATAATATTCTTACTGCAGAAATATAAAAAATAGAAAAGAGTATAAGGCCATAGGGGGAAAACTCACATAATCCAATTCATAAAAATAATCACTACTATTAATTTTTACTTTTCTTTGCATGTATATTTTTCTTATAGAATTGACATTCTGAATAAATCTGTTTTAGAACATGTCTTTTTCCACTTAGCATCAGCAAAAACTACACACAGCCCTGAGCGTGTAGCTCAGTTGGTTACAGAGCCATCCCGATAGGCCAAGGTTGCTGTCAGGGCATATCTAAGAATCAACCAATAGATGCATAAATAAGTGGAACAACAAATCAATGTTTCTGTGTCCCTCTTCCCCTCTTCTTCTCTCTCTCTCTAAAAATCACTCAATAAATAAAAAACTATGCAAGTACTTTCCCTATGTCATTGAAGTCTCTCTAAACATTTATTTCTGTCAGCCTCATTTTGCTTGTAGATTTTGTTAGCCACATAGATGTACCATATTTCACAATTACTCAGTGTGAGGCACTTGAACATATTCATTTTTGTTTTTATTTACTTTGTAATGTGGAGATAAACATCTCTCTATATAAATTATTGCTTAACCTATGACTATTTCCTTAGGCCCAGGCCGGTTTGGCTCAGCGGTTAGAGCGTCAGCCTGCGGTCCAGAGAGACCCAGGTTCGGTTCCTGCTAAGGGCACGTACCTCGGTTGCAGTTTGTCCCCGGCCCTGGTTGGTCATGCGGGTGGCAGCCACTTGATGTGTCCCTTTCACGTCGATGTTTCTCTCTCTCTCCCTCCCACTCTATCTGAACAAAAGAATGGAAAAATGTCCTCGGGTGATTATTCCTTAGGATTGGCTGCCAGTATTTGAATCCCTAGGGCAAAGAGTATGAATATTTTTAAGGCCCATATTGCCAAACTGCATTGAGAGTTATATCAATCTGCAATCCACAAGGAGTATCTGAGAATGTCTGTATCACAACCTTGCTGGCATTAAAGTCTCTGTCTCACACACTCCCTACCACACCGCCCACTATAACTCCCCCAAAACATACTTTGTTAATTCAATATGTGAAAATGGTCTCTTACAACTTTAAATGCATTTTTCACTAACGGAATAAAGTAGTTTTTCATTTGGTTAAACCACTTCTATGAATAGTCAGCTAAATTCCTTGGCTATCTGACATTTTCAGAGGTAATCAAAAAGTGTTTGGGGACTTCTGGTTCATGCCAAATGATAGAGCATTAGAATGTAGTTCTCTCTTCCCTTAAATACAACAAATATAAAAGACTAACTACTGTTATAAACAGTAAAATTATATATTATAAAAACATAAAAGTAAGAATAAGTTCACAACAGCAGAAGATAAACAGGAAAGATGCCATCAGGAGAATGGTGAGAAATTCGGGGGGGGGAGGGGGGAGCCATCAGAACTGAATTATGGCAGTCCTAACCATGTAGAGGAGCCTTCAACTTGAACCAAGTTAAAGAAGAAACTTCTAAAAATTTGACTGTGCCCAAGAGAACCTTGGGGGAAAGCACACCCGAATTCAGAGACAGTGGAAGCTGGATATGGAAGTGGACCAAGGATTGTCAGGAGGATAATTAAGGTTTGCCTCCTCCAATGTTCTGAGAAAGTTAAGCTGTGAGTACAGTTCTTTACAATAAAGTGGGGTATCAGCAATAGGGGACCATGCCAGGTCTGAAGAAATAGCACCACAAATGACCAGGCACACGCATACCCAGAACCCTGGAGTGATATCTGACCACTTAGCGGGACCAGGGATCCTACACTCTGGAAAAATAATTCATTCTTGTGCTGAGGGAAACCACTACAGTTACTACTCTAATCACACAACCAGGGTTCTCAGCCCAGGTTGCATGCATATCAGAACCTGGGGAGCTTTAAAAAATATACCAACTAATATACAAATTGTCAAAAGGTCCAGGAAAAGAGGCTAACATCACTAATCATCAGGGAAATGCAAATCAAACCACAATGAGCTATCACCTCACACCTGTAAGAATGACTATTATCAAAAAGACAACAGACAATAAGAATGACTATTATAAAAAAGACAACAGACAACAAGAATTGGCAAGGATGTGGAGAAAAGAGAACCCTTGTGCACTGTTGGTGAGAGTATAAATTGGTGCAGCCACTATGGAAAGCAATATAGAGATGTCCCAAAAAATTAAAAATAGAACTACCATATGATCTAGCAATTCCACTTCAGGGTGTTTATCCAAAGAAGAAACATAAAACACTAACTCAAAAAGATATATACACTACCATGTTCATTGCAACATTACTTATAATAACCAAGATATGGAAACAACCTAAGCGTCCACTGATGAGTGAATGGAGAAAGAAAATGTGGTATATATATGCAATGGAATATTATTCAGCCATAAAAGATAATGAAATTTTGCCATTTATAGCAACATGAATGGACCGTGAAGGCATTAACAAATAAAAGTCAATTTGGGATACAAGAAGCAGTGCTGATCAAAGAAATTAGTAAAACTTATAGTTTAATCCTGATAATTATTATCTCTTTTTTTTTCTAAATCTTTTTTTCTTTATTGATTTGAGAGAGAGAGGAAGGGAGAGGAGAGAAAGATGGAAACATCAATGAGAGAGAACATCGACTGGCTGCCTCCTGCAAGCCCCCCATCGGGGATCAGGCCCACAATCTGGGCATGTGCCCTGACTGGGAATCAAACCAGTGACCTCTTGGTGCATGGGTCAACACTCAACCACTGAGCCACACCGGCTGGGCCTGACAATTATTATCAAATAGAATGTGAAGTGTGATGCATCTGCTAATAAGAATTCTTGAAAGAAAATAGGCATAATGTAGAAAATTAATCAGAAACTTTAAAAAACATCTGGAACCCAAAGGATATGCTGCCAACACCAAGTGCAATCACATAATTTCTTTCTCATTGGATAGATTTAGGCTTTCAGTGCCTCTAATGAGGTCCATCTCTAACTGATGGCCAAATATCAACTATAGAAACCTTGGTCCTTCACATGCAGTAAAACTGGGCATATAAGCAACCTAACAAATTGTATAGTGTCTGATGACTACTTATCATTAACAATTCCTGAAGATAATTTTGATCAGCTAGAGACTGGTACAAGTAATAACACCCAAAATTAAGTGCATCACCAAAGATACTTCACAATTCTTTAGATGTCCTATTTATTTGTGTGTGTGCGCGCGCACAAGCATGATTCACAAGCCAATGATTTTCTTTTTTTTTTATCCTCATCTGAGGACATTTTTCCATTTTTTGTACAGACAGAGTGGGAGGGAGAGAGAGGAAGAGAGAGAGAGGAAAACATCGATGTGAAAGGGACACATCGAGTGGCTGCCACCCGCACGACCAACCAGGGCCGGGGACAAACTGCAAGCGAGGTACATGCCCTTAGCGGGAACCGAACCCGGGTCTCTCCGGACCGCAGGTGGACGCTCTAACCGCTGAGCCAAACCGGCCAGGGCACAAGCCAATGATTTTCTAATACCCTGGAAATGAGGTCTCCCCCTCACCTGCATCTGTCCAGCTATAGTACAACTTGAAAAAGTCCATAATATGGAGCTTCAGCTATCTACTAATTATGCAGTTGAATGACTTCCTATAAAAAGCAAGGTAACCCACCACTAAGGGCAAATGCAAGTACATCCCCTGGTGAGGCAGTCAGTGAACATTAATATTACTCATCCATAGTCCCTGTGAGTCAAAGACAAACATGAGGAATTGCATTCTCCAATCTCCAACCTACACTCTGTTCAAAACACAGCTTCTCTTAGAAATAGTACATGGAAAGTCACAGAAAATGAAGTCTTGGGTGGAAAAGGGGTGAGAAGAGAGGTAAAAAGGACAAAAATTAATAAATATATAGCCCAGCCGGTGTGGCTCAGTGGAGTGAGCATTGTCCCATGGACTGAGAGGTCCCTGTTCGATTCCTGGTCGGGGCACATACCCAGGTTGCGGGCTTGATCCCTAGTGTGGGGGCGTGCTGGAGGCAGGCGATTGAGGTTTCTCTTTCATGTTGATGTTTTTCTCTCTCTCTCCCTTCCTCTCTCTCTAAAAATAAATATATATATATGTTTGTATATTACTTATATAATTTTTAAAAGTTATTACACAAAAGCCTCCACTTCTTGAACATCTATAATAGAAGAGTTAAAGAGTTTGTTCCCCCAAAGTAATGAGAAGATTGTACTTGCTTCATAATGTTTCAATTACTGAGTAAAGAATGCTTATTACATAATTACTTAAAAAGGAATACAGCTGTTGATCAAATAAAAAAATTCATAACATTTGGTACTAACAAGGCGCCAAGAATCAGGTCATCCAAAACTCTCTCCTCCTCTTAGACCACTCACTTTCCCATGCTGACCTACTCTGCTCCAATTGCTTCCAGTCCCACCTTACATGCCAACAATCCCCAAACCCAGCTTCTCTCAACCACAGAGCCAGCTGCCCACAGGATATCTATTCTTGAATTGTCCACCGTTTCCCAAACTCGTCATGTCCCAAACCAGGATCAACATCTCCCTTGGTCTGGATTCAATTTCTTTATTTCATATTAGACTGCAACTTTAGAGCCATTCATTCATGAACTTGAAAGCATGATAGTAGTGACATTTTTCTCAGTGCTATCATTTATCATCCCTTTTGTCTAAAACAGGGATTGGAACACAATAGACACTAAATAAATATTTGCTAAATAAATACATGGTTAGAATTGTGCACTCTAAATAACAACAAATTTAGAAAACTGAAAAAATTTTGGGAAATTTCCCCAGCCAATGTCAAAGTTTACCAGAAGGGTAACAAACTGGAGGTCCATAGGCAGAAAAACTGGACTGCAGCAAACAAATCTTAGCTGACCAGAATGATATTTGGGGGGAAAAAATTGTACTTACAGATAGGGCTGAACAGTTTCCCATAGATAACTACCACTCCTGTCTTATAGCAGACAAATTCCCACCTTTATATTATATGCTTATGACCTGTGGTTTTCAGTTAAACATTCTCCATCACCAGAGGTGTGGGCATAGGCTGGGGGTATTTTTGTACTGGAAGAGCGACTATCCTAAATTATCTTTAAAGCTCCTTTGAATTTCGGGACTCTGTAATTTTATTTAACTGTGTATATTCTGCAATTTATTTAGCATTAAGGTGTCAGTGACACAAACATTTGCAAACTTTTAAGACATTAACACACTTCTTAGATATGTTAACTAATAGAACCTAACAAATACTACTGAATACATAAGCATTTTCAATCATCACTAGGCCACTAGTGAATAACAACGTAGTTTCAATTGTGTTGTTCAATGCAACTGTGCTTCCTATTTCAAGTTCATGAATGACTCCAAAGTCATAGTCAAATAAAGAAAGAAAATAAAGGAGATCCTTGTTTTATTCCAAATTTTAATTTAAAGGGCTGATTATGGACTTCCAGTCAAGATGGCGTCCTCCCACAACCACGTCAAAGTTACAACTAAACTACAGAACAACCATCATTCAAAACCACCTGAAATCAAGCTGAATGGAAGTCCTACAACTATGGAATTAAAGCAGCAGCCACATCCAGACTGGTAGGAGGGGCGGAGGGGACAGGCTGGTCCCACACCCACGTGTGGCGGATAAAAATCAGGAGGACACCTCAGCTGGGAAGGTCCTTCTTGAGGACTGAGGGGTCCCCATCCCACATCAGACACCCCACTCAGGGTTCCAGTGCCAGGAAGAGAATCCCCATCACTTCTGGCTGGAAAAACCAGCGGGAACTGAGGCTCAGGGAGGCTGAGGCGGCTGGAGCCCCAGGCAGCTCCTTAAAGGGCCGGCGCACAAACTTATCGGACTCTTTCCCTCTAAGCTTGGAGGGGAGGCAGCTCGAGGGGCACCAGAGACATATAGGGAAGAACTGAGCTGTTTGGCACTGGAGCGAGGGCTGGAGAGGGGCTTTCTCCGGGACAAACGTGCTGTCAGAGGCCTTTGTTCCTTTGGTGAGCCCTTCCCGGGGGCTGCAGACAGCCGCCATATCTGGGCCTCTAGCAACCTGGCTCACACTGGTAGCCCCGCCCTGGTGACTCCCTGAGGCCCCGCCCTGCCCCACCCAACTTTCAGGCCCACCCAAGCTGTTGCCAGTTGCTTAACCATAGGATTGGCCTGTCTTGGATCCTGCTTCAGGTTTTTCCTAAATTCTTTCAAACAAGCAGCATCTGGTCTCAGCTAGCCCCATACCGCTCGTTAAGTAATACACAGAAACAAACACAGGGAGGCAGCCAAAATGAGGAGACAAAGAAACAGGCCCCAAATGAAAGAACATAACAAAACCCCAAGAAAAGAACTAAGCAAAATGGAGATAAGCAACCTAACAGATGCTGAGTTCAAAATCCTGCTTATAAGGATACTCAATGAACTCAGTGAGAACCTCAGTGAACTTAGTGAGGGCCTCAAGAGCATAAAAAAGGACCAGTCAGAATTGAAGGAGGCATTAACTGAAATAAAGAATAATTTACACAGCTTCGATACTAGAGTACGTAAATCCAAGGAGCAAACCATCAATTTGGAATATAAGAAAGCAAAAAACATCCAATCAGAACAGCAAAAAGAAAAAAAGAATCCAAAAAAATGAGGATAGTGTAAGGAGCCTCTGGGACAACTTCAAGCGTGCCAACATTCGCATCTTGGGGGTGCCAGAAGGAGAAGAGCGAGAACAAGAAATCGAAAACCTGTTTGAAACAATAATGGCAGAAAACTTCCCTAACGTGGTGAAGGAAACAGACATACAAGTCCAGGAAACACAGAGGGTCCCAAACAAGATGAACCCCAAGAGGCCCACACCAAGACACATCATCATCAAAATGCAAAAGGTTCAAGACAAAGAGAGAATCTTAAAAGCAGCAAGAGAAAGGCAGCTAGTTACCTACAAGGGAGTTCCCATTAGGCTGTCAGCTGATTTCTCAAAAGAAACTTTGCAGGCCAGAAGGGAGTGGCAAGAAATATTCAGAGTGATGCAAAGCAAGAACCTACAACCAAGATTACTCTATCCCGCAAAGCTGTCATTTAGAATTGATGGCCATATAAAGAGTTTCCCAGACAAGAAAAAGTTAAAGGAGTTCATCACCACCAAACTGTTATTATATGAAATGATGAAGGGTCTTTTTGAAGAAAAAGATAAAATATATGAACAAACAAAATGGCAATGAATACATATCTATCAACAATGGAATCTACAAATAAAATGAACAGGTAGATCAGAAACATTCTCATAGATACAGAGAACATTTTGTTGGTTGCCAGATGGGAGGGGGGTTGGGGGAATGGGTGAAAAAGGTGAAGGGATTAAGAAGTACAAATTCTTTGCTAGACTGACAAACCTCAAAGGGAAAGGGGTTGGGTGGGTGGGAAGAAGTAAACCAAAGAACTTATATGCATAACCAATGGACACAGACAATAGTGTGGGAAAAGGCGGGAGGGGAGCGGGAGTGGGGAGGAGGGGGTCAATGGGGGAAAAATGTGGAACATCTGTAATACATTCTACATTCAACAATAAAGATTTTTTTAAAAAGGGGGGGCTGATTATATCATTGAACTGGACACAAATTGATGTCTCCCTCAGTACATCATATTTTATTCATAAAGAAGGCATCTGTACAAATGCGTTGGGTAACACATCAAGGATGTGATCTCGTACCAGTAAAAGTACTGGATGCATCTACAAAATATTCCAAAATTTACACTTTTCCTTTCAGCAGTTTTAACAATGTTATTTAGTACTGTCACATTTTGACACAATTCAAGGTGCTAATAAAAGCTTTTTGCCCCCTAGATTACAAATGCCACAAAGAAATGACCTTTACTTGTTCATTGCCATATTCCTAGTGCCATATTCCTAGTGCTTAACAGTATGTTTGACAAATAGTAGGTGGTCAATAAAAGTGTGTTGAATAAACAACTAGATTTAATGATGTATGTATTCACCTCTACCCTAGTTGTAATTTGATAAAAAACACACTGGCCAGAGGAGGGGGGAGTTGCGAGCTGGGTGGACCTGGGAAAAATACAGGACATCTGTAATACTGTCAACAATTAAAAAAACAAAAACAAAAAAAAACCCTACAAACTAAAAACTAGTAAAACAAAGTCCAAACACACCTTGAGCAAAGGGAACAATGGAATAAGTAAGGGCATTTCAAGAGGACCAGTTTGAAAGGAGAGCACTCATGTTTGACAAAGTTCTGTTATGGTTGTTAGGCAATCTGCTAAGTCTGTCATCACAACTCTATTAAGCTACTAAAACTCCACAGCCTTCCTTTAAAAAGACCAACTCTAGCCCAGCCGGAGTGGTTCAGCGGATTCAGTGTCATCCCATGGACTGAGAAGTCCAGGTTCAATTCCCAGTAAGGGCACAAGCACGGGTTGCAGGCTCGGTCCCTAGTGAGGAGCATGCAGGAGGCAGCCAATCAAGGTTTCGCTCTCACACGGATGTTTCTATCTCTCCCTCCCTTCCTCTCTCTCTAAAAACTAAATAAAAATATTTAAAAAAAAAAAAAAGAGTAAGTCTAAAAAGAGGCAATGGAGCCCTGGCCAGTTTGGCTCAGCAGTTAGAGCATGCCCACAGACCAGAGACCCGGGTTTGGTTCCTGCTAGGGGCGCATACCTCGGTTGCAGTATGTCCCTGGCCCCGGTTGGGGTTGTATGGGTAGCAACAGTTGGTGTGTCCCTCTCACATCAATGTTTCTCTCTTTTTCTCCCTCCCTATCTCCCTCCCGCTCTGTCTGAAAATAAATGCAAAAATGTCCTCGGGTGAGGATAAAATAAAAAAATTAAAATAAATAAAATATAAATAAAAAGAGGCAATGGATACATTAGTTTGCTTTATTGCATAGTAATTATGTACCAGGTACTGTGTTTGGCACCTGACATTTATTTTAGGTAATCCTCATGAACACACTATGAAGCAAATGCTCGTTTAGCTCCACGTTATACAGAGGCACAGGAACCTGCCTTAGGTCACACATCGGCAAGGCAAGATTTCAACCCAGACTGTTGCTCTTAACCACTTGGTTACACTAGCAGACCAAAAGTTTCTCTGATCATAATATTGTCAGGGCAGCTGTGAGGTCCAAATGAGCATGTGAAAAAGTAGTTACAGATGCTCAGTAAACATTAGTTATTTCCCTTCCTGTATCTCCTCTCCCACTTTCTTCATGTAGGGGCCTCCAGTCCTGGCTCCTTAGGCAATGCTCCCTAAACTGTAATTTGGGAACATAAGCAGTGAGCCAATAATTTGCTTCCTCCCTGCCTACAAGTTTGGGGAGCTGTAGGATATTTTGAACAATTTGTGGTATTGTTTGATGCAGGCCACTGAAAAGCAATTAAACATATTACTCATAATTGGGGAAGTTAAGTATAGTGCCTCAGGTTATGCAGTTAAGTAAGTGGTGGAGCTGAGACCCAAACCCAGGCCCTTCTCCCACATGCAGTGCTACTATCACTGCTGAAATGGGAATCACATAACCTCAAGGTGGGCTACCCACGTGAACAAGGGAAGATCGGAGATAAGAAATCATATAAAACTTTAAGAATATGTAGAAGCAGGTGAGAGACGCTGCCAGAAGAAGGCAAAGCCAGAATAATACAAATGACTTTGCAAAAAGAAGGCTATCATAGCCCTGGCTGGTTTGGTTCAGCGGTTACAGCGTCGGCCCACGGTCCAGAGAGACCTGGGTTCAGTTCCCGCTAAGGGCATGTACCTCGGTTGCAGTTTGTCCCCAGCCCCAGTTGGGGTTGTGCAGGAGGCAGCCACTCGATGTGTCCCTTTCACGTTGATGTTTCTCTCTCTCCTTCTCTGCCTCTCTCTCCCTCCCATTCTATCTGAACAAAAATGGAAAAATGTCCTCAGGTGAGGATTAAAAAAAAAAAAGAAGAAGGCTATCGCAGTCTGTCAGTAGGTTTTGTACTAAACCAAGTTAGTACATGTTTGGAAAGGTTGAGTGGGTCAATTTAAAAAATATTTTCTTGCCCTGGCTGGTTTGGCTCAGCGGTTAGAGCATCGGCCTGCGGTCCGGAGAGACCGGGGTTCAGTTCCCGCTAAGGGCATGTACCTCGGTTGCAGTTTGTCCCCGGCCCTGGTTGGTCGTGCGGGTGGCAGCCACTCGATGTGTCCCTTTCACGTCAATGTTTCTCTCTCTCTCTCTTCCTCTCTCTCCCTCCCACTCTATCTGTGCAAAAAAATAAATAAATAAAAAATATTTTCTTGCCCTGGCCAGTTTGGCTCAGCGGTTGGAGACCAGAGAGTCTCTGGTCGGCCTGCAGACCAGAGAGTCCCAGGTTCGGTTCCTGCTAGGGGCACATACCAAAAAAAAAAAAAAAAAAAGAAAAGAAAAAAAAAATCTTCTCTTCTAACCAAAAATGCAATAATCATGATAGGAATTAATACATTTTCTGTGTTAATAACTTAGCAAGCACCAGCCATAAGTATTACATGAAAGCTTTAGTTAGGTAAAAACAATAAGACATTGGTTAAAAAAAATCTTCTAACTGGCCGATGTGGCTCACTGGTTGAGCAGCAACCCATGCACCAGGAGGTCGCAAAATCTGTTCCCAGTTAGGGCACATGCCCAGGTTGTGGGCCCAGTCCCCAGTGGGGGGCATGCAGGAGGCTGCCGATCTATGTTCTCTCTCATCAATGTTTCTCTCTCTCTCTCCTTCTCACTTCCTCTCTCTCTAAAATCAATAAAGAAAGAATATTTAAAAAGAAATATTCTAAACCTATGATTTCTATAAGGACCATCAATTAAAACGCATGAGTTTTTAAGATATTTTAAGCAATCAGAAAAATGTTAATATATTGAGTATTAGATGATATTTAAAATTTCATTGCTGTTTTTATCCATTTTTTTGTACAGATAGAGTGTAGAGTGGGAGGGAGAGAGAGGAAGGGAGAGAGAGAGAGAAACATCGACATGAAGGGACACATCGAGTGGCTGCCACCCGCACGACCAACCAGGGCCGGGGACAAACTGCAACCGAAGTACGTGCCCTTAGCGGGAACCGAACCCGGGTCTCTCCGGACCGCAGGCCGACGCTCTAACCGCTGAGCCAAACCGGCCAGGGCTCATTGCTGTTTTTAGATATGTTAATGGTACTATAGTTATGGAGTTTAAGTTCTATTATTTAATCATTGTTAACACATCCAAGTCATTCTTTTCAACCTAGATTAAATATGGGCATGATTATTTTTCACTGAAACTGAAACTGCCTAATTATTTTCAATGTCAAGGCTTAATTTTTGCTGCTGTTGTCTTTCTCCTCTGATTGAGATTTCTTAATTTAATGTCTAGTTACAGGATTCAATTTTGTGACATGTTTGGAAGACATGGTCTTTAGTGTTTAGAAGTCAGAATTATCTAAACATATTAATAAACAATGGTGAGCCCTGGCCAGTTTGGCTCAGCGGTTAGAGCGTTGGCCTGCGGTCCAGAGAGACCCGGGTTCGGTTCCCGCTAAGGGCACGTACTTCGGTTGCAGTTTGTCCCCGGCCTTGGTTGGTCGTGCGGGTGGCAGCCACTCGATGTGTCCCTTCACGTCGATGTTTCTCTCTCTCTCTCCCTTCCTCTCTCTCCCTCCCACTCTATCTGTACAAAAAAATGGAAAAAATATCCTCGAGTGAGGATTAAAAAAAAAAATAATAAAATAAAATAAACAATGGTGAAATAATCAACTCATTGAGACTAATAATTTGTTGTTGTTTTTAACACAGAGTCAAATTGTGTTTTATATATTTGGAATGAAAACATACTTACAGTTGCCTAATTGAATTGCAGACATGCCATAAAAACTTCAATCATGTACCAGAATAGGTTCATAATATTTAGCAATAGTTGCAAATTAACAATGAATTCACTGCCCAGCCGGTGTGGCTCAGTGGTTGAGCGGCAATCCATGCACCAAGAGGTCACTAGTTTGATACCTGGTCAGGGCACATGCCCAGGTTATGGGCCTGAACCCCAGTAGGGGGCATGAGGAGGAGGCCAATTGATGTTCTCTCTTATTGATGTTTTTATCTCTCTCTCTCTCTCTCTTTCCCTTTCTCTCTCTAAAATCAATAAAGAAAAAATATTTTTCAAAAACATTGAATTCACCCATAAAAGTCCATTGTTTAGTGCTGGTAATGATCTGGGTGTTGGTTACATAGGTCCATCCAGTTTGTAAAAATTCACCAGTTTCTATACTTATGTTCATTTTTCTTTTCTTTTTCTTTTAATGGAATTTATTGGGGTGGCATTAGTTAAAACTATATAGGTTTCAGGTGTACAATTCTATAATACATCATCTGCATATTATACTATGTGTTCACTACCCCAAGTCAAGTCTTCCATCACCATTTATCCCTCCTGTACCCTTTTCTACCTCCTCCCACCCCACTTTCCCTCTGGTAATCACCATGCTAGTGTCGGTGTCTATGAGTTTTGTTTTGTTAATTTGATTTTGCTTAATCCTTTAACATTTTCATTTTTCTTTATGTATACTATAATTAAATAAAAAATTAAAAATATTTGTTAAGCTACATACTGAAATATTACAGAGGAAATGAAAGGATATGTGGAATTTACTTTAAAAGACCAGAGGATGAGGGATTGGAAGGGGAGATCAGGTGCTCATGACCTCCCCATCCTGTGTTCTACAGAACTATTACAGAAAGGCAGCCAGATGCAAGAGTATCTTTCAGTTTAGGAATGTAATTTCAACAATGCATCCATTTTCTCCAAATTCCAATGGAGTAAAAAAATTGGAACCTCCATAACACTTCTTATAAAAGGATTTTATCAGTAACACTGTACTTTCTAACCAAAGTTTAAAAAACTAAGTGTCACCCTGGCCGGTTTGGCTCAGCAGTTAGAGCGTCGGCCTGCGGCCCAGAAAGACCCGGGTTCGGTTCCCGCTAAGGGCACGTACCTCAGTTGCGGTTTTTCCCTGGCCCTGGTTGGTCGTGCGGGTGGCGGCCACTCGATGTGTCCCTTTCATGTTGATGTTTCTCTCTCTCTCCCCCTCCCACTCTATCTGAACAAAAAATGGGAGAATGTCCTCGGGTGAGGAATAAAAAAAAAAACTAAGTGTCTATTTAATTTCTCTGGATAACTTTCTGGTATACAAAAGTATACCAAATTTATAATTTAAAAAGTGCTCAATATAAATGAGCATTTCATCAAATGCCCGGATAACAAGAAATTTGAAACGACAACAGTGATGCCGTATAACACTTTGTTGGGCTGAAATAAAGGGTTAGTCAGACATGCACAGAGAGGTCCACAACCACTTCAAAGCTGGTGAAACCATACCACTCGTTTTCTCCATTTCCTAGTGAGGTAGGAGAGGAAGATCTGAGTACCTGCATCAGACAGTATTTGCTGAGGGCTCTAATGGGACAGTACAGCTATCGGAACACTGAAGGATATGAAGGATATGCACTCATGAACAACTCTACCCCAAAACCGTGACCTTACCACTCAAAGTGTGGCCTGACAGCCCCCCCAGTGTCAGCATCACTTGGGAACGTATTGGAAAGACAGAATCTCAGGCTGCACCCAGACCTATTAAATCAGAACCTGCATGTTAACCAAATTCCCAGGTAATCACTGTTTGAAAAGCATGGGATTAGGGGATTACTGTCAATTTGGAGGGAGATTTCCACAGGGCTCTTCCAGGGGCCTCCCCTGTTCCTCGTTTTTACTGACGACTTACATGAGGATATTGAAGAGCCCTCATCAAATCCCAAATGACACTAGTCTAGAAGGAAACAATTACACAAGCATCTCCTGGAAGAGATCAGCTTGAAAAGAGATCACGTAAAAAGATATAAGAAACAGGGGATTTGCTAAAGAAAAAAAGTAACGCAGACTTGAACGTATTACTGCAAATCAGATCATTTCTAGAGAGCTGGATGCAAATCTGACCACATATTCTAACAAAATGACTGACAGCAAACTGTGGCCACAGACAGTGGTGAGAAAGTGACTGGGAGGGAAAGGGATATGGAGATTAGATCACGACGAACAGCTAAACTGGAGGCCGTTAAACCTAAAGAAGAGGTAACTAAGTGGGAACACTGTGGTTGTATTCACACATTTGAAGGACTGTCTCAAGACATTTCATCTGCAAATGAGTTTTTGAGCATCTGCTATGTGCCAGGCATTATGCCAAAAGCTAAGGACACAGAGAGTGAAAACCAGAACTGATCTCTGATTTTCTGAAAATTCCTGACTAGTGGAAGAAGCTTGTCTGTTGCTCCAGAAAGCAGAACTATGGCCAATGGAAGGCAAGTGGAAGGGGAAGGGCAGCCTCCAGCTTTGTAAAGGAGTGAAAAGACAGAAGGGGCCAGGGTCCCCAGGGCTGAGCAGAATGGTTTCAGGAGGGGATGACCACCTCCCAGGGAGTAGCCCAGGGGACTACCAGGCCAATGCTAATATTACAGGGTTGCAGGATAATCAGGGCTAATATCATAAATCAAATACAAGATCTGTTCACAATTACACTACATTCAATTTAGCCAAGAACACATTTTTCAAAACTTAATCACAATTTAGGGTTTCAGTAAAATTTTGTGTGTAAATATACCTAATGTCCAATTTCTCTTTTAACAATAACTTTTAAAACTTAGGATTTAAATAAAAAATCAAGATTAACATTTTAACTAATAACTCTGCTTGGTGACTCAATTTTTTTTCTTTTTTGGTATATGCCCTTGCTGGGAACCGAACCCAGGACTCTCTAGTCTGCAGGCCGACGCTCTAACCACTGAGCCAAACCGGCCAGGGCAACTCATTTTAATTATAATCTTGCTTCTCTCAACAATCCCTAAAACTACTATTTTAATGTTCTTTGATATACCTTCCGAGATACTCATCCTATTCCTGAGAAAGTATCCTTAAAAGTAACAAGTCCTTTCCCTTTGCCAGAAAGAACAAAAGGGGAGGGGGGGATACATGAAGATGCAAATGAACAATGTCTATAAAGAAAAATAATAAATAAACCCTTTAAATGTTCAACAAAATCACCAGTCTTTTTCGTGGCATAAAACAGAATAACAATATCCAACAAGTCAGTGAATGTTTAAGGTAAACTGACAAAATATTCTAAATAATTATGAAGGTTTATAGCAACATGGAAAAATACTCATAATGATAAGAATATTAACTTGTACAATTCTAGCCATATAAAGCATGCATACAACAAAACTAGAACAGAGAAATTTTAACATTTATTTTCTAGAGTGTTACAATTCCTCTGTTTTTTCTTATTTAAAATTTCTACTTCACTGTTGATAGTTCAATAAACACTTTTACAATGGATGTATCAAGAACCAAAATAATTTAAACTCATAAGTGTAATAATTTGGACATTAGGAAGAAGTGAAATAAAGAAAACATGTAGTTTGATCTTAATGTTCAATTGGTTCTTTGTCTTTTATGAAGCTATTTAAGTTCATAAACAACCAAAATTAAAAGGTAATGAGATTCATGTTATGAAAAGTGCTTAACATTTGTGGAAAGTAAAAAGGACTTTGTACAGCAACCGCCCATGAACTTTGTAAAAGCAAAACTAAATTTCTGGATTCTATTTTGCTTTTCACCTTATTTGATCTCACTTAACATCATTCATGCCAAGCTGAGTTTTTTTCCTTCTCTTTCCCCATCTCTGCAAGTTCGTAGATGTGAAGAAAAAAAATACACAGCAGCTCTGAACAGTCCTCCCGTTCTCCCACCAGTGCCATGAACTGTGGCTTTCTGGAATGTGCTCCAAAGAGTCAGATGTGAGGGATATCTGGCTATCATCTGTCACCACAAGGATCACCAGGACTGAGCTGACTTAAGGCCAAGAGATCCGGGTTTAAGTTTTCCACATCTATAACATGGAAATACTACTACTTACCCCAAAACATGATTGAGAAAGTTTCTAGGTGATGCTCAAGAAATGTTTATCTCATCCTTTTTTCCTTCTTTCCACCACACACACACACACACAGATTGAGAGAGAGAGAGAGAGAGTGAGTGAGTGAGTGGGTTCTGCCCATTATGAAACTGCAATGGTCTTTATATCTAATATATTCCTACTGTTCCTCCAGATTCACTCTCCATCCTTCTCTACCTTGCTCTCTGCCCCAGCAGGCTGATCTTTATGGATCACATCAACAGGCCCTGTGCCTTTGCCTTCTGAGTTTGTCCAATGCTGAGTCCCAGAAAAAGATTAAAGAAAGCAAAAGAAGTGGGAGGAGGGGCTGAGGTTGAAAATCCATTCCACTTAGGCTGGGTATATCCCTCAACCAAGTCACTGTTCCTCTCAAGGTGGCCTCTTCTCTAAATGACAATCCCTTCTGGTTTCTGATAACCACTTCATCCACTTGTCTCATTGGAGCTAGGAGTGGTATTAGTTCTATTACCATTAAGTGAGTTCCTGCTCTGACCCTCCCTTCCTCCCAGTCTGTTTGAAGATAAATGCAAAAATATCCTCGGGTAAGGATTTAAAAAAAGACTGACTTGTGGGGTCTGGAGTGGCCCTAGCCATCCTGAGACTAAAGAACTCACAAGGGTTTAATATATTTTTACTGGGTCTGGAGACAGGGAATCAAGGACCTCAGTACTGTTAGCACCCACCAAGTGAAGAGTGCTCTTCTAGGTACCATGGTGAGTTGCAAAAATCATCCAATTCTTTTTTAAAATTTACATTTTAATTTAAAATGCCTGATGCCTGGCTGGTGTGGCTCAGTGGCTGAGTGTCGACCCATGCACGAAGAGGTCACCAGTTCAATTCCGGGTCAGGGCACATGCCCAGGTTGTGGGCCCAATCCCCAGTGGGGGGGCATGCAGGAGGCAGCCAGTTGATGTTCTCTCTCATCGATGTTTCTATCTCTCTTGCCCTCTCCATTACTTTCTCTCTAAAATCAATAAAGAAAAAAAATTTGCCCAAGACCTCCCCTGGCTGGTTTGGCTCAGCAGTTAGAGCATCAGCCCACAGACCAAAGGGTCATGGGTTGGATTCCAGTCAAGGGCACATACCTCGGTTGCAGTTTGGTCCCCGGCCCTGGTCAGGGTCATGCAGGAGGCAACCAGTTGATGTGTCCCTCTCACGTCAATGTTTCTCTCTCCCTCCCTTTCTCCCTCCCTCCCTCCCACTCCATCTGAAGATAGAAAGAAAAATATCCTCAGGTGAGGATTAAAAAAAAAGCCTGAGAGCTAAATATGAGGCACAAGAGAAGGGAGTTATACACACAGAGCTTTACCTAGGTCTTAGAGAAGCAGTAGAGTGGTGTATAAAGAGCCCAAGGTCTGGGTCACACTGCCACATGTGAAATATGGGGCGAGTCCCAATCTTCCTAAGCCTCAGTTTCTTCATCATTAAGACAAGGTCAATAACAGTGTCTACTATTAATGATAGTATTATTAACCAGGGCTGTGAGTATTGAACTAAACAGTATCTGTAACAGTCCTTGGCACAGAGCTGGCATGCTGTGAGGGCTCACTCAGTGCTAGCTAGCTCTGAATACCAGACCCAGCTGAAGTTGCTTAAGTCTCCTCTGGCTAGAAATCAAATTGTACAGTCTTACTGGCATTTTACCTGCACCCTGGACTTAAAAGCCTTTGTTTTCTTTTAGAGAGAAGTATATTACAATGTTATCGAATGTAACAAAATGCTTTACTGTTAAGTAAGACCACTGAGATAAAAATATTCCATTAAATAAGACATTTTTGAACCTCCACTCAGAGGTGGGTTCCAAGAGGAAAGATGTCAGCTGAGAGTAAGTTCAACAACAGACTGAGCCACCAAAAAGAGCTAAGAAAACCTTGGGATCATCTATTAGGATCACAAGATATAGAATAAGGAAGGAGGTTACATCTAAATAAACCAGAGATCCAGAGTCTGGAAGAGCTTAGGGGATGAAATGAAAGATGTCAGCTGTCCTCAAGTACTTGAAAGGATGTATATGTTGTATATGATGGGAAAGACTCAGTAAATCCAATGGGTCAAAGGTCACAAGGCACAGATTGCAGCTGCCTGTAAGAAAAAATGTTCTCAGGCTAACAAAGAGGTCCCCCACATGAGAAGAGTTGGCATCACACCAGTGGGCATACTGGAAAACCCTATGTCATTTCCTATCTGACAGTCTGAAATTCTAATGTTTTGACTGAACACCAGAAATAAACGTATGTGGAATCAATAGGGTACGGCTCACGTGTGTACGCATTTTCTCACTCTGATAACAATAAACCCTTGAAAGAGTAATGGGGGTTAAATGTAGTCCCTCACTATTACACATACGTAGGCAGTCTTATTTAATTTGAGAGATGTCTATAGTTAATAAATAACCCTGTAGTGTTTTTTTCTTTAAAAATAATCAGCCCAACATTACGTCAAAAAGGCACAAATACAACAAAACAAATAAAAAAGGCACTAGTACAATCTGGAGCATTTAATTAATGAAGCTAAGAGTCTTGTTTAGTCAAATGCATCTCTGCTTTTCACTCTGCTAGACTCAGAAAACTAAATACTGGGGGAAAAAAAAATCAAGAAAAATTCTAAAAATCAAGCCACCGAGAAGAAAGTGAGTAAACATTTTATTTTCTTTGTTCTACCTGCCAAAAAAGATAAAGTGGGTTTGGAACTGAGAGAAAGACAAAAATAAAGAATTCAAAAAAGTAGAAAAAGACATCTGAAAGAGAAGCATGACAGTTTACTGACATTAACCACCCAGAACCTTACTGAAATTCCAGATGTGTGACTTTTATACCTAAGTGTATGTATACTGCACTGTCTCCATCAATTTCTTCTCTTTCATTCACGCAACGAACTGGTTAGCAGGAGGGAAGATTAGAAAGGCAGAAGCTTGTCTTTCATTCAGCCTATCTGCTACCTTCCACGGCTATCACAATTCAGCCCAGGAGAACATTAGTGCTCATCGCCATGGAAGCAATTATAATGTCAAATCCAGAACTGTGGAATCACAAAACGAGGGCCCTGAGGTAGTATGTTTTGGAAGAGCAAGGGAGTTGAGAACCAAATTACCAGACAATACAGGTCTTTGGAAGCGTTTCTAAAGCAATTAATATTCCTAAATTCTCAGATTTTTTTTTCCTTTCAGAAGATGGAAACAATTACTAATTCTTTTGAGTTAAATTAATTCCTTTGTTCACAGAAGATATTATACCAGAATTCACAGCCCTCAGACTCAACGAGAAATGAATGGTCTACTAAAGGACACAATCAGGTGCAGATACCTTCATTATAAAGTGAGGCTTTCATCTGAACTGGAGAAAGCAATCTTTGTCCTAGATCACTGGGTATTTCGTTGTAATCCTACCCTTCAAGTACCATTAGACCAGAGAGACAAATAAGTAAGCAGGGTGATCATATCCACTTTATGCTCTAGGAGAAATGGAAAAGGGGGAGAAGCGGCGCCTAACCCAGTCTGAGGGGTCAGGGAAAGCTTCCTGGAGGGGGCACCTGAAATGAAGCTGGAAAGGCTGGTGGCATTGGCCTGATGAAGGAGGGGAGGACTCTTTCTATTCAGAGAGGCACAGAGGAAATCCCAGAGGACCAAGGGCAGAAGCCTGGGGGATACTATCATTTCAAGGCTGGCCAAAGCACTTGTGGACCACAAATGGGCCATGGGATGAGGAACAGAGGGCTAAGGAGGAGAGCATTTCAAGGCAGAAACAGCTCACATGACTGGATGCCAGTGAAGCCAGGCGAGGGCCAAAGGCTTGGCTAGCCAAAAAGGGCCTTGAGTGCCCTTTGCCCGAGACATTTCAGAGAAGTGGCAGTGACAGAGGCCAAAGCACAGAGGGTTGGGTTGAGGAGGTGAGGAAGTAGAGACTGTGGATAAGACTACTCACAGGAAGCTTGGCTAAGAAGAGGGAGTGAGCTAACAGGAAATACAGGACCAAATTTTCTTCGCCAACCTAAACCTCTCTGCTCTGAGCTCCAGATTAATTTCTCCTATTTTCCCTTCACCACTGCATTCAATATACAATGTGGCCTTCCCTCCACTACCCATTCTCTGTACAACAGCCAGAGTGGTCTTTTAAAATTGTAAATCAGACCATCTTAGGCCCTACTCAAAATGTACAGTGGTTTCCTGCTGCCCTTAGAAGAGTTAACTCTTTGCCTTGGCCTGTATGTTATTTCGTGATCTGGGCCCTGCATCTTCTCATGCACCTCCCCCTCCTGCTGGTCATGGACCAATCTGGTCTTCTTTCAGCCCAGAAACCCTTTAAGCGTGTTTCTGCCTTAGGATCTTTGCTCAGGCTGCTCCCTCTGCCTGGAATGCTCCTCTCTTGCCCTCCCTCCTCCAACCAAAGCTGCCAAAGGGTGAGTCACTTATAAAGGAACAACTGCCACAGAGTTCCTCCTCCACCCTGTGCTCAGAGGTTCACCTTAAACCAGCTTCAGAGTCCAGGTTTTCAGCTCTCCAGGTGGGATATATCTAGGCTCTCACCACCAAGAGCATTGACAGCAAACGACTCAAGACCTCTGCTGCCTAATAGTTGTATGGCTTTTGTCAAGGGACCACCTCATCAGTTTTCCCATCTTAATAAAGACAAACAGTGTCTGCACCTCACCTCACCCCCTCCCCTCCAGCTGTTAGGAAGCTCATCTCAGAAAGTGTGTAAACACCCCAGTTCTCACCTACCTATCTCCCTGACCCAAGGGCCTCCCTCCCACATTTATAGCACTTGCCTTCACCAGGAACCAGTCCTCGGCCCCTCAAGCCTTTCCAATCTCTGTCCATCGAAGCAAGAGGGGTGGCCTCTCTGTTCTGTCCTAGGGCTGTACAGGTCCTGCCTCAGCTCCCCATCCACCATTCTGTGCCCACTAAAATCCACACACCCCAATGCACCTCCTCTCAACCATCTCTCCTTCGGCCTTACCAGCTCCCATCCTAGGTTTGGTGCACAAAAGCCTCTCAGACAATCCACTCTTTCTCTTCCCCCACTTGCTGGCTGGATATCGACACCCAGGGCAGCCTTGGAAACCATGGTTTGAAGATGGCAAAGCATCCATCAGCTGGACCCCTCCACTCCCACTGCTGACTGAATTTGAAATAAGCATGGAAATGCCTACTGTTTTAAGCCACTGAGATTTCAGCAGGATTTATCTGTCACAGAAGCTAGCATTTCTCTGTGTAATACAGGCTGAATTTAGATCTTTGGAGAAAAGGGAGAGGACTTGAGTGGTAAAGCAGAAAGTTCACACAAAAGCCTGGAGCTAGGATTACTCATGGCCCAATGACACCAGCTCCATTTATATACTACTTATCATCTTCTAAGTACTTTAAAATACATCTCATCTGACACAACCATCACCATCAGTGCTTTCTTCTGTTTTCATAATAATTAACAGTTTACAAATGAAAACACAGACTTTGAGAAGTTGAGGTATGTCCAAAATCCCATAGCTAGTAAATGGAGGAGCCAAGAACAGACCACAGCACTCCTGACTCATGGTCCAATGGCATTTGCGCTACAGCATCCAGCCTCTCAAAGGCACATTCTAGTGCTACAGCAGAGATACTCTTGGCTAAGCACAAGGGTGCCGGAATGAAACAAAAAAGATAGGCAGTCTGGTAGAATTGGTTAAAAGCTGATTGCAGAGGACTTTATAAACATCAGACTGTGGAGTATAACTTACATTCCACAGACAATGGAAACAATAATCAGTCTCTACTTCCAAGCCCCACAGCAGTAATTTTATACCTTCACCTCTGTCTCCAAAGACCTTGCTGCACCATCTCTTCTTGGCTATCAGTTGTTGCCAAAGGTTCAGTTCCCAAAGAAAATAGAAGCTTTTATGAGGGCAAAATTTCCAGCCCCCTACTTTCTATAAACATTGCTGTATTCCCAAATAGCCTTCTTCTTTCTATGCCAAGTGAAGGAGGCATCCCTCCTCTGACAATGCTACTGACCATCCCCTATGCAAGTCCCTCCATCCATGAAGGAGACCTAGATCAACCACTGTCCTTTCTCTCCTTTGAATCTCTGCCTTCTTCCTTTCTTCTAGCTCTGTCTCTTCAGCCTCTGAACATGCTATAGGCCCTTTTATCCTAGTCATCCCTTCCTCAGGAAGCCCACAGTCCCTCTTATGCTACTTCATAACAGATCCTTTAAGAAACTGCAGCAGCAAGCACACATTTCCACTTCCCCATGGATTCTCTATTCCACCCTCTGTAATATACCATGACAATGAAACAGTCACCTCTAACAATACCACCTAGGAGCTTCAGTTCAATGGACAGATACCAACACTTGTCTCAACCTTCTCATGACTGTACTTCCTTCCCACCTTGACTTGTACAACCTACTCTCTCCTGATCTTCCTCATCTTCTCCTTTTTGGTTTCCTATTGGCCTCTCTTCCTCCACCTCTCCTCTAAATGTTGGTGTTTCCTGGGGTTCCACCTTAATACCTCCTCTTACCTTACATATTCTATTCTCTGTTTGAAGTCACCCACAAACATAGTTTCAATTGACAGGTACACACTGGTGACTTGAAAACTTATATATCTGTCCAGACCAGTCATGTGAGCTCTCCACACCCTGGCTACATGTGCCTGCCAGTATCACCATGTGGATTCCACAGGCATCTCAAACTCAGCATGGCCAAAACCACACTAAGCATCTTGCTTACCATATTTGTTCCTCCTCTTTCTGTACTGATAATGAAAATATTTGTTGAGTACTGTATCAGTCTAGGTTCTCCAGAGAAACAGAACCAAAGGAATATATGTGTGTATGTGTATATGTATGTATGCATGTATACATTCAAAGATTAAGAGACTTATTTTAAGAAATTGGCTCACATGACTACAGGGACTGGCAAGTCTGAAATCTACAGCAAAGGCTAGCAGGCTGAAAATTCAGGTGAGAATTAATACTGGAGTCTTGAGCTCATCCCCCACTCAAAAAGGCACTCTGGAGTCAGGGTCTGGCTCTCTCACCTCTGTCTCCCTAGCATCCTACACAATGCCTGACACACAGCAGAAGCTCAAATACTGGCTAATGGCCAACCAGGCAGAGGGTGAAATGCTATTAGATGAGAATGGGACAAAAGGATGTGGAAGGCACTGAATCATGATGAAGAAGAATCGGGAAACTCGAACAAGGCCTGTGCTATAAATGAACACACAGCCCTGCTGTGGCATTCATTTGCCAGAATTACTTGACGACTATAACTGTGACTGACTGAGGACCATCACACAGATAGAAGCACATCCATTCTGATACTCTATTTGAATGTCTCAACTCTGTGAAGCTGGCATGGCAAAGAAAAGGCCACATTTCATGAGCAAATGAAGGTTCAAAAAGACAGTCTTGTCTAGGTTGCTAGAGAAAACATCTACAATGAAAGGTCTTAGTTCCTCAGTGATATGCAGGTAAGAGGGACCATAAAAATAGCAGAAGGTCAGAACCACAAGGTGTGGGAGTGGAAAGGAGGGGGTTAATGGGGAAAAAAGGAAGACATCTGTTATACTTTCAACAACAACAACAACAAAAGAACCACAAGGGAACCATGAAATTCAAAGCTCTTTATGCACCTAAATCTGCAAAAACTAAAGATATTTTCTAATATTTACAAAGGATACTTTTTATTTAAATTATGGTACAGAAAAATTTTTTGTCTTACTGTACTCTAATTCCATGGTATGTATTAGATTATTAGCATTATTATATATCCACTGTTGTAGTAATAAATTTCTGGTTATAAAATAAACATCTAGAAGCACTATTTTCTGAAATAATGCCAACACGTATTAAATCTACAGTTCTTTAGGGAAGACTAAGTAGCCTCTATTAACCGAGGCACCTTAAAATAGCTGGTTTTTGCCCTGGCCGGTTTGGCTCAGCGGTTAGAGCGTCCGCCTGCGGTCCGGAGAGACCCGGGTTCAGTTCCCGCTAAGGGCATGTACCTCGGTTGCAGTTTGTCCCCGGCCCTGGTTGGTCGTGCGGGTGGCAGCCACTCGATGTGTCCCTTTCACATCGATGTTTCCCTCTCTCTCTCTTCCTCTCTCTCCCTCCCACTCTGTCTGTACAAAAAAATAATAATAAAATAAAATAGCTGGTTTTATTTATTAGTAATCATTAGAATTAGTGCAATATTAAAAGATTTACTCCAAGTATTGTATTTGGTGATTCTCTGACGCTACATGGCATTCTCTAAAGCCACGAAGTACTGGAAACTCTCCATTAGCTATTCTAATTAAACAAGGCAGGGCTGATTATCTCCACTTATATTGCACCTACGGTTAACTTGACTTTTTCAAAGCTCTTTCTATGTAGTATCATTTAAGTGTTATAAAACTCTTTAAAACCTATTTAAAAGGTGTTTTAACCCTGGCCAGTTTGCTCAGTGCTTAGAGCGTCGGCCTGCGGACCAGAGAGTCCGGGGTTCAGTTCCCACTAAGGGCATGTACCTCGGTTGCAGTTTGCTCCTGGTCCTGGTTGGGGTTGTGTGGGTGGCAGCCAGTCGATGTGTCTCTCTCATGTCGATGTTTCTCTCTCTCTCTTCCTCCCTCACCTCCTCCCACTCTATTTGAAGATAAACGCAAAAATGCCCTCTGGTGATGATAATGAATGAATGAATGAATGAATAAATAAATAAAATAAAATAAAACAAAATAAAATGTGTTTTATCCCTGGCCAGTTTTGCTCAGCGGTTAGAGCATCAGCCCGCAGACCAGAGAGACTCAGGTTTGGTTTCCACTAAGGGCACGTACCTCAGTTGCAGTTTGTCCCCAGCCCAGGGTTGGGATTGTGTGGATGGCAACCACTCGATGTGTCTCTCTCACATCAATGTTTCTCTCTCTCTTCCCTCCTCTCTCCCTCCAGCTCTGTCTGAAGATAAATGCAAAAATAAATAAATAAACAAATAAAGTCCTTGGGTGAGGATAAACAAATAAAAGGTGTTTTAGTCCAATTGACAGAAAATAGAGGCAAACGCCTAAGGTCATGTAATTGATAAAAGGCAAAAGCACACGCAGCCAGTGTGGCTCAGTGGTTGAGCGTCAACCCATGCACCAAGAGGTTGCCGGTTTGATTCCTGGTCAGGGCACATGCCCAGGTTGTGGGCCAAATTCCCAGTGGGGCACATGCAGGAGGCGGCCAATTGATGTTCTCTCTCATATGTCTTTATCTCTCTCCCTCTCCTTTGCTCTCTCTCTGAAGTCAATAAAGAAAAATTATTTAAAAAATAAATAAATAAAGGAGAGATGATTCATTGAGAGGGCCACACGTTAACAAGATAGAGTCTACTCTGTGGTAGGGAGATATAGCTTTGAGGCAAGAACAAGGCACACAGAGGGTTAGGGTGGGAAGAGAAATTATGGGCACAGCTTCACAGCCTTCCTGTAACCCCTCTTGCTCAACTAGAGTAAGGGGAACAGGAGGAGATGGCCCCCTTCAGTTTATTATGGCCCCAGCCCACAGAAAGGTGCTCGGAAATGAGATGGTGTTGAAGAAGTCTCCTATCCTGGAAGACTATTCCTTTCCTATGTAGGCCTCACCAATATCACTTAGAACTCCATCTTCCCCCAATTCCTAAACCATATATCCAAAAATTACCTTTCATTATCATTCTGATTTTCTATTCACCACCATTTGAGACATTCGCTATGATCCCAAAATTATTGTTATTTTTTTTAAGAATAGTTGATTTTTAGAGAGAGAGGGAGAAGAAACATCAATGTGATCTATCAGCTGCCTCCTGCACCCCCCCCCCTACCAGGGATCCAGTCCACAACCCAGGCATGTGCCCTGACTGGGAATTGAACCAGCAACCTTTCAGTGCATGAGACGAAGCCCAACTAAGCCACACTGGCCAGGGCCCAAAATTATCATGATTATTATTTTTTTTTAAATCCTCACCCAAGGATATTTTTTCCATTTATTTTTAGGCAGAATGGGAAGGGGAAGAGAAACACTGATGTGAGAGAGACACATGGATTGACTGCTCACTGCATGACCCTGACCAGGGCCGGGGATGAACTGTAACCAAAGGTACATGCCCTTGACCGGAATCAAACCTGAGACTCTCTGGTCCACGGGCCGACGCTCTAACCGCTAAACCAAACCAGCCAGGGCCCCCCCCAAATTTTTCTTATTCCTCACCTGAGGATATTTTTCCATTTTTCATCAGGCAGAATGAGAGGGAGGGAGGGAGGGAGAGAGAGAGAAACATGCGATAGAGCCACATTAACTGGTTGTCTCCCAACCTGGGGATGAACCAGGGGACTAACCACGGGCCGACATTCTAACTGCTGAGTCAAACCGGCCAGGGCCCAAAATTATTATTATTACTTTTTTAAAGAACTATCCCGCTTTGTTTTTTGTTTTTTTTTCTTCTCACCCGATGACATTTTTCCATTTTTTGTTCAGATAGAGTGGGAGAGAGAAGGTGGTGGGGGGAGAGAGAGAGAGAGAGAGAGAGAGAGAGAGAGAGAGAAACCATCGACGTGAAAGGGACACATCGAGTGGCTGCCACCTACAGGACCCAACCAGGGCCGGGGACAAACTGTAACCGAGGTACGTGCCCTTAGCGGGAACAGAACCCGGGTCTCTCTGGACCGCAGGGCGACGCTCTAACCGCTGAGCAAAACCGGCCAGGGCGCCAAAATTATTTTTAAGGGCTTCCATAAAAGTCCTTCTCTACCATGCTTTCCTTCATACTTCATATACAAAGTAACTGAGGAATGAGGCATTCTGGATGAGTGAGTTATTAAGCACCAAAACATTTCTGTAATCTTGCTAAAATAAAGGATGCCTTAGTAAACAGAGCATATAAAATACAATCGTTCAAAATTCTACCCAGCCTTCAAGATGCAGTCTGATTAAAACCACTCCGTGAAAACATCCTCTGATTCCCCTCTCACCACTTCTACCTAACACCAGAAATAACCTCTCTTTTGTCTGTGAGCCTATATTTTGATTACACCTTTTTATAGCACACAGAATGGTCTGCTTGAGGTTAGAGATGTAAATGCACCTTGTCTGACTTTCAAAAACTAAGTTCCTTGAGACCAGGGACTTCTTTTTTAACCAAGGGGCCTAGTTCACATCAGGCAGACAAACACTTCACAAATAGAATACTCTAAAGTGACTCAAACATTATAAAGAAAACTGGCATACAGCAAAGCCTTCAAGGGTTCCTGAGCTCTACAGAGCAGTAAAGTGTCATATTAGAGAATATGTTACTACCATTAAAATACTCATTGGCCTCTGGTTCAGTATTTCTCAGTTTTAGAAGAAAATGTTTTTCTAACAGGGAAAATATACTCTGAACTATTTTTTTCTAAAACAGAATTACTTTTTAAAACTCTCAACTTGCAAACTGAAATTTCTGGTTGAGTTGGCACTGCTAAACCTCCATTGCCACATTTTCTAGGTCTCAATACGAGCATTCAAGTGGCTCCCTGCGCTTCATGAGGGAGATGAGACATCAAGTGGAAGGATGTGATAAGTGACAGGAATATAACTGAGATGCTATGTTTGGCACCCCGTCCACCAGTTTGAAAGCCAGACATCTCAGGACCAGCAGCGCTAAAAGGAAATAAGAAATAGAACATGATAGAGCAAATCAAGTTTTAGGCTCAAGGTCCATAGCAACCACTTCTAGCAGGGCTGACAACATTCTTTCCCCAAAGCTTTAGTGTTTGGATATGACACACAGGGTGGTAAGTATAGTTTAAGGATTCTAAACACTGCAACTCAAATTCAAAACCTCCTTACTAGCAACAGGGATTCCTAAGTGTAAGCCAAGAAAGGTTAACTCCCAAGTTCCCTCCCCAGCAGCTATTCTTTTGCAGGGTTCCTCCTTCCTTGCCATGAAAAGGAACAGAATTTTCTTAGCGAAAATAGGGAGAATGAGGTGGTAGGGCCACTGGTATCATGCACAGCCCCTTGGGGATAATAACTGCTCTTGTCTTTGGCTTGTCATTGAGTAAATTAATTTTTTTTAATAAAGAAAATCTTACTGTTTATTTGAAAATCCATAATTATAATGGGACATTTTAACATATTTTCTTAGGAAATAAAAAACAATATTTGTTGGCATACAACAGCTTAGAAATAGTTAATAAAATAATTTTTATGAAACACCTACAGAAGTGTTCATTTGGTCAAAGAAAAACAAACAAAAAAAATAGTTTTTATCACAATCAAACATAACTGAAAACATAGAGGGCTCACATTCAGCTACAAGTAACAGGAAGTGCCACTGGTCAAGGCAGCCACTGTACATGCAGCAGAGAAACAAACTTCCACGTCCTGCTTTTGAAGGCACCATTATAGATGTCATGGTCAGGACAGCATACTCACTAGCACTGTTAATGCATAAGATGTTTCCTATACAAATCAGACCTTACATGGACACAATCTAGAGAAGAGGAGAATAAGTCTGAACTAGTTTCCTGAGGACATGAGAGGGCTTACAGAAAAATCCAAATTCTGATGGCTCTTTGATGTGGATCTTGTGAAGGAACCAGTGGAAAGCTACACCTCTCAGAAAATATCAGATAGTTGGTGGTAGTTTTGAGGACAGTCCTGATTGGAATCCAGATTATGGGTTGAAAGATGGTGTTCCCGTAGCTACTATGTATCTGTCTATCTGTCTAGTGGCTCCAAAATATGATTAACGCCTTCGCCTTCTTCGTTTTTGCCTTCTAATCTCATACAAATGTGGCTATTTATGAATTCTAACATGGAAGCAAAAAGAATGTGCATTTTGGAAAATCAAGTTCCTAACATTACCCATAGGGGAAAATCTCCAGCTCTAGATTTTGTTGCCCCATTACAGATCCCTCGTCTTAAATCAAAATTTATTCACCAAATACCAGTCAGAAGGAAGGACAAAAAGCAAAGGGCCAAATATGAAAATAATAATTTCCATAAAACTACATTCTTTCATAAACTCGCCATACATAAAATTTATTCCAATTACTTAGTATGGGAAACAGAAAAAGATTCCTATTTCCATTACCCCCAAAAAGGAGTTTTCTCAGAGGGAAAGGTAGAGTATATATAATGGACTAGAGATATAAAAGACTGCCACAAGGTCACTAGGAAAACCCACATATCAAACTGTCCTTTTTCACTGGCTCCTTAACACAGAACAAATAAAACATAAATAGATATTTAACCTAACTGCATATAAAAATATACTTCAATTCACCCATAAATCTAACAGGCTTCAAAATGGGGATAAAATATTATTAAATGTTTTAAGGGAAAAGCACTACCTATTAATTTTATGAACTACTGTTGAAAGATAACTCTCAGAATTATCTCACATCAATATTTACTTCTGGCCCTGGCCAGTGGTTAGGGCATCAGCCCAAGCAATGAACAGTCTTGAGTTCAATTCTCGGTCAAAGGCATGTACCTGGGTTGCAGGCTTGATCCCCAACCCCCGTTGGGGCATGTGCAGGAGGCAACCAATTGATGCCTCTCTCTCATTACGATGGATGCTTCTGTCTCTCCATTCCTCCCTCCCACCCACTCTAAAAATCAATGGAAAAATATCCTCAGGTGAGAATTAACCAAAAAAAAAAAAGAATATTTATTTCTGAAATTAAGAGAAATTCACAGTCCAATAATGTACTATAAACAGAGGTTCGATAAATAAACTATATTTACAACATTAATAAGAACTCTTTCATGTTGAAAGTTTTCTGGCACATCATACATGGATTAATTTGTACCAAACTTTCTCCTGTTACTTACATTTCTCTTTCTTTTCCATGGGAGTCTTCACATGTAATGGTGTGGGCCAATTCAAGTCTTTCTCACACTGTTTACATTCATGAGTTTTTAATCCAGTGACTCTTTTCAGTGTTGGAAAGGAACTGGGATGACTGAAGCCCTTCCCAAATTCTGCAATTCTATATGGTTTTTCTCCAGTGGATATTGTCATGTTTTCAAAAATGTGTGTGATAAATGAAGGCTTTTCCACATTCCTTACATTCATAGGGTTTCTCTCCAACATGCATTCTTTCATGTTTGTAAAACCTGGGATGATCTCAGTAGATTTTACCACAATGTTTACATTCAAACAGTTTTTCTCCAGTGAGATTTCTTTCATGATTTTTAAAATCTCTGAGATACCTAAATGCTTCACTACACTTTTTGCAGTGTGAATTCTTTTATGTTTCTTAAGATAACTGAGACAACTAAATGCTTCACTACACTGTTTACATACAAAAGGTCTCTCTCCAGTATGAATTGTTTTGTGTTGAAGGAACTGTAGGTTTCGCCACATTCTTCACATTCAAAGGTTTTCTGTTCATTGGGATTTCTTTCATGTGTTTGAAAACTTTGATAACATCTGAAGGCTTTCCCACATTCCTTATTCATGGGGCTTCTTTCCAGTGAATTTTCTTTCATGTCTTCAAAAATTTTTGACAACATGTGAAGGCTTTTCCACATTCCTTACGTGCATAGGGCTTCTCTCCAGTGTGAGTTCTTTCATGTGTTTGGAAACCTATATAAGAACTGAAAGTCTGACCACACTACTTATATCCGTGGGGTTTCTCACCTGTGTGAGTTCTCTGGCCTGTTTGTAAGCACTCTGATACGTGTAGGCTTCACCACACTGTTGACATTCATAGGGTTTCTCTGCAGTGTGAGTACTTGTATGTATTCGAAGAAAACTGAGACATCTTTACTACATTTTTTTTACTTTTTCTTTTCAGGGTTTCTCTCCTAGGCATGTGTTTGAAAAGTTCAGTATCTACAGACTTTTCCATACTGTTTACTTTGATAGAGTTTCTCTCCAGTGTGAGTTCTTTCATATAATTGAAGTTGAAGATCTTAAGGTTTATCCGTATTTCCCTACCTTTACAAGTTTTCTCTATGTTGTGATTTCTTTCATGTTTTTCAAAACACTGGACATAACGGAAAGCTCTTTCACACACATTACATGGCTTCTCTCCATAATTCTGATACTCATATGGCTTGTGTCCAGTTTGACATCTGAAGTGCATATTATGAGATGAATAATGAATACTTTGCCATGGTTTTACTACAGGAAGAGTGTTCTTGTTCAGAGAGATTGAGAATAAGGCTGATTATTTTCTTCATATTGACTACCCTCTTTTCCACAATACATTCTACCATGTGACTTAATTTCTAGATTTCTTGGGTCTCCCCAAGTCCTTCCTACACAGATCATGAGAGAGAAGCTGTGACACAGTCACCAAGGCCACGAAGGGCGGACAACACATGATTCTTAGCTCAGTTGGAGAGAGAAGGGAGTAAACAGGTTTTCATTCCAGTATCTTCAGAGATAGAATTGTGTCACATTAAGTTAATTTCATGGATAACTGAAGCAATAAAACATGCAAGTTTATGATGGAAAGCTTTCTAAATTGCATTAGTTCCTTCTCAGCCTTTCTGAACTACTAACCAAACCATAATTTGACCTATTCTTGTTAAACAGGATAAAAATTGTAATTATTTACTGTATTCAGAGACCACTGAGGTTAACAAGACTGTTTCCTCTACAATGAATGTTCCCAAACTATTGTACTTCGAATTATTTTGTATAGCATTTCTGCCTCTGTCATCACCAGCTAGCTCTCTTCTTGCTTTTGATAGTGTGTTTGCCTCTATGGGAGGGTCCCTTACTTCTTAGCTTCTGATATCAGGTAGACCTGGAAAGGCAGTCTATTAAGGGTCATAAGCTAAGGCTCATTCTCATGTCTTAAGCTTCAAATCCAGGCAGTCCACTTCCAGACCCCCATGTTCTTATCCGCTACAGCTACACTTCCCAAATGTGCTTAATTATAAAGAGTTACCGGGGGTGTGCGTGGGGTGGTGGTGGGGTGGGGGGAGATACACAATCTCAGTCCCCTCTCCAAGAAATCTGATTCAGTGGGCCTGGAAAGGAGCCCTGGAATCTGTGTTTTAACACACACCCTCAAATGATTTTCATGACCAAGTTTAGTAATACTACACACCATCAGTGCTGTCCACTGGGATCAGGATTCCTTCAGAAGCAAAATGAAGCTGCACCAAAGCCAATTCCTTCTCGAGAGACCTTATCATCAATAATGCTTCTAGGTCACTGCTCCCCAATGTCCTCTGGTGAAACCCCCTGATCTGCTGAGGCTCCTGCCAGCTGCCATCACACTCCTCTTCATTGCTGGCACTTCGTTCACTGAAGACCTAGCACATCTTTCTCCTCTCCACCCCAAATGTCCTGCCATCCTTCTGATGGCTTCTCTGAACACAAGGATGACCCAAACAACTCTCTAGCCTCTCAGTTCTTACCCTCGACTTCGCTCATCTTCACTGAGTTCATTCACTTCAGCCGTTTATGCTAGAGGCAAAACCCAGGAGCCTGTCCTGTCCAGTAATTAACTGCTCCAACTCTGAAATCTTCCACTCACATGTCCCTCCCTAACCACATCCTTCTATTACTCCAGCACTCCAATTCACTCAGTCCTTGACTTCATCAACACCTCTGGTCCTTTTCTCCTTCCCATTCAGTCTAGACACAGTTACCTATCATGTTAACCATTTCCTGGCCAATACTCTCAGTTGCTCAGCTCTATGATCCTTCTGCTGCTCACCCCCTGCAAACCCCAACCCTGGCTCAATCCAACTATATGCCTCTTTGCTCCTAAAATTGGGCAGCTGCATGCTACTGGTGTCCCAATCAATCCATGGTCTCCTACCTCAACAGAGCCCTACATACTGCCTGGAGATCATGGGTGTTGCCCCAAGGTCACTCATCCTCTTCCTGACCTCAGTTGTATGCCAAATCCCTTGTTATCCCTCAGACCTCTTCCCACTTTTAGCAGAAAACCCACCGTTTCACAGAGATGATGGAAGCCACCAGACTGGCACTTGCTTATAAACCCAGAAAATGTAACTGTGCCCAGATATTTCATCATAAGGTCTGCCAAGCCCACCTGTATTAGGTCTACTGCTTGCCTGGGTATTTAAAGTAAGCTCCCTGGTGATAATCATTACTGAAGTAAGTAGTAATGGTGTGAGTACCTTTCTGGTGAAAAGTATCAAAATAGGCAGCCTTTCTAAAGATCTCTGTACCCTGAGAATCTTTGTTAAGATAGGGAGGAGTTTAAAAAGAAAGCTGTGTTAACTACAAGCATTTAACAAGTTTAAATCCAAACATAAGCCCTGGCCAGTTTGGCTCAGCGGTTAGAGCGTCGGCCTGCGGTCCTGAGAGACCCGGGTTCGGTTCCCGCTAAGGGCGCGTACCTCGGTTGCAGTTTATCCCCGGCCCTGGTCGGTTGTGCGGGTGGCAGCCACTCGATGTGTTCCTTTCACATCGATGTTTCTCTCTCTCTCTCTGTTCCTCTCTCTCCCTCCCACTCTACCTGAACAAAAAATGGAAAAATGTCCTCGGGTGAGGATAAAAAAAATAAAATAAAATAAATAAATCCAAACATAAAGTTGTCATACACCAATAGAATAACGATAAATCCCAAGCCAAATAGTTAATTCCCTGAAAAAAAAAAACAAATTTTTTTTAAATCCTCAAACGAGGACATTTTTTCATTCTTTGTTCAGGTAGAGTGGAGAGAGAAAGAGAGAGGAAGAGAGAGAGAAACATCGACACAAAAGGGACACATCGAGTAGCTGCACCCGCACAACCAACCAGGGCCGGGGACAAACTGCAAACGAGGTACGTGCCCTTAGCGGGAACCGAACCCAGGTCTTTCTGGACTGCAGGCTGACGCTCTAACCTCTGAGCCAAACCGGCTAGGGCTAATTCCCTGAAATTTTTATAACTTCCAAACCAGTCAGTGAAACAATACTGTTATGACCTTTTTTTCACTCTTACCCAAACTCTAATTTGTTGATGGGTCTACACAGTATTTTCCTGGGGGTTTTTTCCCCTCCTTATTATAGTAAGAGATAACATTGATTGGTTTTTGTGTATAAGTATGCTCCTCACAATGACTTTGTAAGATAAGAACTATTACTTTTCTCCATTTACAGCTGAAAAAACAGACTTAGACACGTTAAGTAATTTGCCCAAGGGCTTACAGCTGGAAAGTGGCAAAGGTAAAATTAAAACAGAGCCTGAACATAAAGTAATCTATGTGCTTTGGTATAGTGATTATTATCAGAAACTTCCCAGGAAATGCAAAATCCCAACCCAGGCATTCTTTATACTCCAATATATGCTTAGAAACAAAAACATGAAGAGTCATCAAATATTAATATTATTGCATATTTCATATTCATTCATTCCTACATGCTATCAGGAAGTAATGAGTAAGAGGGACATTTCTACAGTCAGATCATGTAGGCTCAAATCTTAGCTCCACCACTTTGTTAGCCGTGTAACTTTAAAAATTACTTAACTTCTCTAAGCTCAATTTTCTCAACTAAAAATAGAAATGATAAAACCATCACCAGCTTAGTTAAGGGTTCTCCCAGATATTTAGAGATATGTATGAACACACTTAGCAATGGACCTGGCACAAAGTAAGTCTCAAAAAAAGTTAGCTGTCATAAAAATATTATTACTCAAAACATATCAAAACCCTGCATCTACTGATTCTTAGCAGAGCACTGGGTGCCAGGACTATACCATCAACAGGACAAGGCTTCCCCTGCCTTCATAGATCTTGTGGTCTATTGGGGGAATAGACAATAAAGAAGAAAACAAACATATAAATGAAATACTTGGAGTTTGGCTAAGCAGGAAATGCACATGTACTGAAAGAGGGGACAGAGGGGAGCTACTGTAGGAGGGGTGATCAGGACAGACCCCTCCAAGGAGGGACACTGTAGCTGAGACTAGATGTTTGAGAAGGTCCTTTCTATGAGAAGAGTGGCGGGCAGGAGGAGGGCGAGGCAGAGGGAAGGGTCTGTACAGAAGAACTTGGCTTGTTTGAGAATTGCGGGTGCTCTAACCTGTCAGAAGCATGGTAAGCCCAGAGCGGAGGTTGGAGATGGGGACAAAGGCTGACACCTCAGAGTAAGAAGTGTGGATGTGGATGTGGGCTAAGTGCAGTGGAAAGCCACTAAGCAGGGGGCTGATGTGATGTGGGGTACATTTTTGGTAGTATCACTCTGGCTATAGTGAAGTGAATGGGTTAGAAGAAAGAGTGGAAGCTAGGAGACCAGATAACCAGTAGGGGCGGTCACCCAGCTGAGAAGATGGTGGGTGGATTAGGAGGGTAGAGGGACTGGAGGATCTGTGGTATTCTGGAAGCTTGGCCAAGAGGCCACACTGATGGATTGAATGTGGGGTGAGGAATCAGAATCAAGATGACTTTCAGGTGTCTGGCTGGAACAATGAGTGAAGAGTAATGACGATGAGAGGGAAGGCTGGAGGAGAGGGGAGGAAGGAGACAGGGAAGGCTGGAGGAATAACTAATTTGGAAGTTTTAGAGGAAGACTGAGAGATCAATTTTCGATACATGTGAACTTGGAGATTACTGGGAGGCAAGCAAGTAGTGGTAACAGGAAGGCGGTAGTTGAAAATGCAAGTCTGGAACCAGAGAAAGGTCCAGGTGGGAGGTGTAACTGGGGGAGTTATCTGCATCCAGAGGGTATTAAAGTCCTGGGAATAGATGGGATCATTTAGGGAGAGAATCTGAGAGAAGGGAGGTAATCAAATGAGAAAAGAGAAGAAATAATAAATGCGGTTGGTAATCTAACACTGAACGTGGTAAGGTAGCCCATACAAAAACACATAGAACTGCCCCAAATATGTTCTCAATAAATGCCTGTAGGAAAACTAAAATAAAATTTAGCACATTCCCTTTAGGCCTTTAAAAGAAGAAAATTTTCACTTAGGATTTTCTCTGCAAGTTCTTGCATATTCGGGGCATAAGAAAAAATTTTTGAAGTTCTCTCTTTGGATTGTATTCAGACAGAGCCTTTTCCTTAAGGGCAAAAGCGAAGATTTTTTTCAAAAACTCACTACTTGAAATTCAAGGCTTTAAAAAGCTTACTCTCACACTATGTCCTCTCTGTAAACATTTTACCTTAAGATACAATTTTTTGCATCCTTATACTGAAAATGCAAATACATGTTTTACTACCAATGTCATTTTATCCTGAAAGATAGAGCTGATCCTTTCAAATAGTTCGAGTCACATGAGAGATATAAAATGCTCAAGAGATCAAGGATTTATTTTTAAACATTAAAAAACAAAAAACTTAAGTATACCTGTTAGGCCATGCAAAAACTGATAAGCAAGGAGCTGAAAAGGATAGAATTGCCAGGAAAAATATGTAAATATAACAGCTACTCCTCAAATGAAAACACAGTAAAGCTGTAACTATATCTCTGGGTATCTGTTGAGCCAAAAAAACTCACTATGCTCTTGAGGCTTATACTATCACTAAGAACTACCAAATTGAAATCAAAGCTATAAACATAACTGGTATACTTTATATGTTTCAAAGATTTCCAATGTGACACAAGGAATGATGTGTAAGAAGGAAAGTCAGTAACATTTGCCAAAAAATGTTCCTTCCCTCAATTGTGAAATTAAATCAAGACTGTAATTCTTTTTACAATCAGACTCACTCGGTAAAATTCTTCTATTCAGATATGTAAAGGAGAGGATTATCCTGACTTCTAAGAGATTGTTATCCCATTTCGTGATATATCTATGTAAAAGCCTAGGAGGCTACCAGGAAGGTCACATGAATAGATGGATAATAAGCATTCATTCATTCATTCATTCATTCAACAATATTGATTAAGCACCCATAAAGTGTCAAGTGCTGTTCTGGGCCCTGAGGTTATGTCAGTTAAAAAGTCTCACATTTAGGGGTTAATGGGGGTGAAAGACAATAAAACAACAAATAAATGAGTACGTATTTGTCTAGTGGTGCAAGTGCTGTGAAGACAAGTAAGGTGGGTAAAGAAGGACTGGGGAATGGAATCTATTTTATACACAATAGTCAAGGAAACACTGATGGTTATATCTGCACAGAGACCTGAGGTCAGAACAGTGATATCCAGGGAACAGACTTCTAGATAGAGGGAACAAGTGCAAAGGCACTGAGGCTAGCATTTTCTTTAAGTTTTTAAGGCATAGCAAAGAGATCCATCCAGTATGGCTGAAAGTGAGGACAGGGAGGTAGCCTAGCAGACAAGAACTTCAGATTTTACTTTAAAATGAGCAGCTACTGGAGTGCTCTAAGCAGAGGTTCTAACTTTTAAAAAAGATCACAAAGGGAACGCAAGTTCTTACTCATAAAAACAAAACAAATAGCTCTCTCTCATAATCTACTTATAAGTTTTAAAAAAAACATACAATAAAACAATCTTATAGTATGGTAGCATTTTTGTAAGAAAAAACATTTACACATGGGAACAAAAAACTAAAAGATAAATACCAAACCGTGATTTTACTATGGTTTGTGGGATTGTGATTTTTTTTCTTAAGCTTGTTTTTCTAGTTTTCTGCCTTAAACATGAATTACTTTTGTAAATTTTAAATGTTTTCTTAAGGAAAAAAAAAACATTCCCACCATGAGATTGCCTTAGTCTGAAGCCTAATTATGAAAAAACAAAAAACAAAAGATGGGAGAAACATTTTCTCCAAAAATTACCCAACTGTCCACGCAATGTTTGCTTATTATGAAGCACTGCACAAATCAAGCTGCTGCTCAATTTATCAAGGTCACGAAACCAACTTGGTTAATATGTTTATCATTACATAGTAGCTCTGTCCTCTAAAGCAACTTTGATTACCATCTTTCCTCGGCAGCAATAGAAGGCCCTCTTGATTAATTTCCAAAGACTCTTTGATACTGTTCTGCTGCTTCTGGATTTTTCCACTGTATGTCTCTTAGAAACAAATTAAGCCAGACTACATTGTTCCAGCTAATGAAGTGCGCTTTTGGTTCTTTCCCTGTGGTTGAGAATTATCCAGCAAAATACCACATTGTTTTAGGACCCATTTTCTCTTAGTTTTGAAATACTGCAATACCAAGTTACTACAAATAAACACCACCAAGAAAACAGTATGCAAGAACGTGTACAGTAATCTTTCTTTAAAGTGAGGATGTGTGGCGGTCTCATGAACAAATTACTGTACGTTCACATAACCCATAAAAACGGAAAGGAGTATGCCCTCCCTCCTCCTCCACCTAACCGCCTTCCCGGCCCCACCAGCCCAGCCTTCACTTAAGTTTCTCCCAGGGCACAAGCCCAGGGCAATCACTGCTCCGAAATGCAAACCACTCAACTCAAAATGACTCAAGCTCTCAAACACTTCGCACCTGAGCGCCACATCCCACCCACTCCTCCACCACTTCCAACCGGCTTCTCAGAATGAAAATCCCAAACCGGGAAGGTTTAACAAGCCCCGAACTCCGCTCACACGCCACTCGCGGCATCCGGGAACCTGGCGCCCGGGTTTTCTGTTTTCGCGTGGCCAAACAAGGGTTCCAGGATTCGGGATCCTACTGTACCCCAATGGGTCGAGTTCGGGCCCGGCTGCCTCCCTGGTGGAGCTGACGCTCTTTGGACCAGAGGCAGGGGCTGGCCCATCCCCGCAGGACAACCGGGCGGGAGTTGGCGCGAGTGGCTCTGGCCTCCCAGCATCTCCGCCTCACGTCGGTCAGGCCGTCCCCCGCGCTCCCCTCCCTGTTCCCGGGCGCACACGCAGTGCCCACCCGGCGCACCCTCGGACACGCACCCTCGCACGGCCAGGCGGGCATCTGCGGACCCCCACTTCCCCTCCACAACCCCCTCGGGCTCCGTTCGCAGTTGTCTGGACGAGAGCTGCGCCGACCCCTAGGAGCGGTGGCACCCCACGCCCCCGGGACGCCCGAGACTTGAGCTGGGGGAGGGGGTGATGACAGATGGGCGGAGGGCGGGGCTTCGGGGGGAAGGGGCGGAGCCTCCCCGCATGGGGGAGCTGGCGGCTGACAGAAAGACCCGGGGCAGCGGGCGGGAGGGGTTGGCGGACACTGCGGGCAGGCCTGGGGGTCAGGCGTGGCGGGAAGGAGCTCGCGCAGGCACAGGGGGCTGACAGGCAGAGACACACACACACACGGGGACTGACAGTGTCGGGGGGCACCCGGGGCCAGCGGGCCGCGGCAAGCGCTCACCTGGCAGCTGCGGCGGCGGCGGCGCCCGCGGCCGGGCCGCTCTCGCCGCGCTCCGGGCCTCCCTCCTGGCGGCCGGCCGGCCAGCCGGCTCAGGCCCCGCTGAGGCGGCGGCGACAGCGGCGGCGACGCCGGGGCCGCGGACTGCTGAGCGGCGGGGACGCAGCTGCACCAACCGACTCCGGGCCGCTCGGCTCGGCCGAGCTCGGAGGCGCTCGGCTTCGCTCGGCCCCGCTCGGCCCCGCTCGGCCCTGCTCAGCTCGGCTTGGGGCGTGGCCCGAGGCTCCCCGCCCTAGTCGCCTCTGGCGCCTGGTGGGCGGGGCTTCCATGCGGGCGCAAGCCCCCTGACGTCGCCGAGAGCGGACCTTGGCCCAGGCGCATGCGCGGGCTTGGGTCTTGCTTTCCCCCGGCGTGGAACCTGAAGGGGGTGGTGAAGGGGGACTGGGGCGGATGCTGCGGCCCCAGAGGTTCCCGGCTTTTGTGCTCCATATCCTGGTCTTTCTGGAGGACCAGCTAAGGAAGGCCACACCAGGCTACTCTCGGAAAAGGATGTGGGCAGAGACCAGAGACCGTTCGCTCCGCGCTACCCCAGTCCAGTGTTTCCCAACATGCGTCCAACTGGGAGCCAGTCTTTCTGTTACCCCACCACAAACACGCCACTGCAGTTTTGAAACTCTTCTGTTTCCTAAAGAGTACAACAACTTCTGATAACTGCTTTCCTAACATGAAATCTTCAGGTACTCGAGAACTTGAAAGCATCAATTAGCCCCCTCGGGTACCATGATGCTGTCCTCTCGTCACAGCTTCTGTTATGTAACCGGTAACGCCCAGGATGGGAGTGGGCCCTTTTCTCAGTTTTTGTCACATGTTCCAGGCACCGTTTTTGTTATGGGGCCAAGTCTACAGCAAATATGCCCAGAAAGTTGTCCCCACCTCAAGAATGTAGTGATTAAGTCCAGCAGGTGTGGCTCAGTGGTGGAGCATGGACCCATGCACCAAGAGGTCGCTAGTTTGATTCCCAGTGTACATGTCCAGGTTGTGGGCCCCATCCCCAGTGGGGGGCATGCAGGAGGCAGCCAATTGATGTTCTCTCACATCAATGTTTCTCTCTCTCTCTCTCCCTCTCCTCCCTCTCTCTTTCTCTCTCAAATCAATAAAGAAAAAGAAGATGAATGTAGTGATTAATAAACAGCAAGAGCTCTTCAGTCTGACGTAAGTGGGTTGGAATCCCAAATCTGCATTTTATTAGCAGATTAATAGTTGGTTGAGTGACTTTAGACATGCTACTCAATCTCTCATCCAAAAAGAGCTGTGAAAATATTAGTAACTAAGCCAATAGGAACAAATGAAAGGATGAAATGAGAGCACACGTGTTGAGGTTTCCTGCACCGTGCTAGTACTGAGTAAATAACTTTAGGTTATTTATAACCTTCAGAGCCTGAAAACCAGTGAACATATATAGGGGTGGGCAAAAGTAGGTTTATAATTGTGAGTATGTGAAACAGTTTCTTTTTTTAAAGACTAGTTTATTGATTTTTAGAGAGAGAGGAAGGGAGGGGGGGAGAGAGAGAGAAACAACAATGTGAGAGCAAAACATGATTAGACTGCTTCCTGCACACCCCCGACTGGGGATCAAACCCACAACCTGGGCACGTGCCCTGACTGGGAATCAAATCAGCAACTTTTTGGTGCACAGTACACAATGCTCAACCAACTGAGCCACACCAGCCAGGGCCAGTTTATTCTTGTATTACATATTTTTCTATATCATTGGTTCTCAACCCTCCTAACGCCATGACCCTTTAATACAGTTCCTCATGTTGTGGTGACCCCCCCAACCATAAAAGTATTTTCGTTGCTACTTCATAACTGTAATTTTGCTACTGTATGTCTTAGGCGACCCCTGTGAAAAGGTCGTTCAACCCCCAAAGGGGGTTGAGAACTGCTGTTCTATACAAACAGCTGTAAACCTACTTTTGCCCACCCCTGTGTATACACACACTCTCACACGTGTTGAGCAATATGTCAAACTTGACATGTACAAAGCCAAAATGAAAATTGCTCCTCAACTTGCTCCTTTCACAGTCTTCCCCATCTCAGTTAATGTCAATTCCATCCTTCTGGTGGCTCAGGACAAACCATTGGAGTCATCCTTGACTCCTCTCTTGGCTCATATCCCACACACAATTTGGCAGCAAAGTCTGTCAGCTCTACCTTTAGAGTACTCTCATTTGAACCCTCATCTTCTCTTTCCAGGAATATTGCAACAACCTGCTACCTGCTGTCCCTGAATTCACTCTGCTCTCATAGAGTTTGTTCTCGAGCAGCTAGAGGGATAATGTTAAAACCTAAGTCAAGCCCGGCCAAGTGTGGCTCAGTGGTTGATCATCAACCCACACACCAAGAGGTAACCGGTTCAATTCCCAGTCAGGGCACATGCACAGGTTGTGGGCCCGATCCCCAGTGAGGGGCACGCAGGAGACAGCGGATCAATGTTCTCTCTCATCGATGTCTCTCTCCCTTGCTCTCTCTCTAAAATCAATTTAAAACACACACACACAACTAAGTCAAGCCCTGGCTGGTTTGGCTCAACAGTTAGAGTGTCGGTCCGCAGACCAAAGAGTAACGGGTTCGATTCTGGTCAAGGGCACATACCTCAGTTTCAGTTCCTCCCTGGCTCTGGTTGGGGTCATGCAGGAGGCAACTAATCGATGTGTCCCTCTCACATCAATGTTTCTCTCTCTCCCCCCGCCCCTACTCTGTCTGAAGATATTTGAAAGAATGTCTTCAGGTGAGGATTAAAAAACAAAACAAAACTAAGTTAATGGCTTCCAACCTCACTCAGAGCAAAAACCAAAGTCATTTTTTCAAGGGCCCTCAAGATTCTATGTGCCTGCACCTTTCTGCTCCCCCACCACTCCACCCCCTCCCCCATTCCAGCCACACTAGCCTCCTTCCTGATCCTGGAACATGCAGGCCACTTTGACCTCAGGGCCTTTGCACTTGCTGTTTCTTTCCAAGATATCAAAAAGGCATGTGTCCTTACTCCAAATGTCCACTCAAAAGTCACTTCCCCAGAAAGACCTCCTCAGACCACTCTACTAAAGTATCAAGTCCCAATTCCCATCACTCTCTCTCCTCTCATCCTGCTTTATTTTTCCTCATAGCTCTTATGACCTGAATATCATCTGTAATGTCCCAAGGGCAGGAACTTGGTGTTCTAGCATCTGAAACATGGCCTGACATGACCTGAATTTCATCTGTAATGTCCCAAGGGCATGAACTTTATATTCTAGCATCTGGAACAGGGCCTGCCATGCTCAGGTACTCAATAAATATTTGTTGAATTAAAGTATATATGGAATGTGTTGTTCCAATGGACTCCATTTACTCAACAAACTTTTCTGAGCATGTATTCTCATTCAATACATCAAGCCCTGTGGGATACAGTGAAAGAAGGCACTCTCCACTCTGGCTGTTTGACTCAGCAGTTAGAGTGTCAGCCTGTGCACCAAAGGGTCTTGGGTTCGATTCCTGGTTAAGGGCACGTACCTGGGTTGTGGGTTTGATCCCTGGCCCTAGTTGGGGTCATGCAAGAGGCAACTAATCGATGTCTCTCTCTCACATTGATGTTTCTCCCCCTCCCCCTCTTTCTCTCTCTCTCTTCCTCCCTCCCTTCCATTCTATAAGTACGTCTGGAAGAAAGTATGTAACACTAGATGGATATGTCAACTGCGTTGGGAAGTAGAGAGGAGGACATAATACTAGATAAGAGAGCGTGGAAAGGCTTCCCAGCAGAGGTGACATTGGGCTGGGTCTAAAGAGATTAGGTGGAGGAGACCCCAGGTGGAGGAAAGAGCATGCACTTAAAACCAGTGTTGGGAGGTATGTCACAAATCTCGTTTACCCAAGGAGATACATTATTTTTCCTTAAAAGTAGTTTAAAAGATTCCAGGTGATCCCTATGTCACCTGCATTCACTCACATTCTGCTGAGCTTTCTCAAGTGGGAAAAGAACTGCCAGAAGTATAGTCGATGCAACAGAGTTACAACCTGAGCTTGGTTTTATCAGAATGAACTCCCCTCGTGATTTTTTATGTCAGGGTCCAGAGGCAAAGAGCATGTATCAGTGAGGAGTTTGCTGGCTGCTAGTTCCATCTACCCATCAGGCCTGTTTAAGGAAAAGTAAAAGAAGAACTTGATGCTTTGGGTGGGGAGAGGGGAGGATTATCAAGGGCCAAGGGCAAGACCCCAGCTGGACTTCTGAATGAACTGGGAGCAGAGCAAGCGTTGCCAGTAGGCCCTCTATCTCTGCAAACTCGTTTTCTCTGCTTCCAGATAATAAAATGGAACATAGGTCTGCCAACCACTCCCAAGTACATGGCAATTCCAACTATCCAGACAGAGACTACAAATCCCTAATCATTCCAATTTCCAAATCCCAGAGAAGAGGATCTCACTGACCAACTTGAACAACCCTCCCCCAGAACAATCATGGCCAGCTTACAGGTGCTGTAGCTCACTAGGGACCACTACGTGGATCAAGACCACAAAAATAGGGAGTTGCTTTGAGTTGAGGAGCTATCTTCATAGATGTCCCTCATAGAAACATTGACTTCACTTAATGGGAAAACATCTAGGAGACATTTGATTGTGACACAGGAGATGATTATTGAATTTCTGATTTCTGCTTCCTACAGAGGCCTATTTTCAGGCAGCAATCAAAACAGGAAGTTCTTTTCCCAACAAAGAGTGAACAAATACTGAGGTGGTTACATTATTAAGCCCTCTGTAGTGGGTATTCCAATGGCCTCTGGTGGTGGTTGACCTTAATGCTGGCCACCAAAGACTTTGGGTTTGCTTCTCAGACGTGTGATACAATTGTATTTCTTTACATCTTGGAGTCAGAAGTGGCCGTGTCACTGCTTTATTTGTGGTCAGTAAAGTATGAGGAAAAGTATGTCACTCCCGGATCCAAATTTTTTTTTTCTTTATCCTCACCTGAGGACATTTTTTGTTCAGATAGAGTGGCAGGGAGAGAGAGGAAGAGAGAGAGAGAAAGAGAAACATCAACGTGAAAGGGACACATCGAGTGGCTGCTACCCACATGACCCAACCAGGGCCAGAGACAAACTGCAACTGAGGTACGTGCCCTTAGCGGGAACCGAACCCGGGTCTCTCTGGACTGCAGGCCAACACTCTAACCGCAGAGCCAAACTGGCCAGGGCCCGGATCCAAATTTTAAGAGCTAGTAGGCTATTTTTTATTTTTTATGTCCCTCAGTAACAGCAACAGACAATGCTTGAGATAGTTATAGCTCCATCAGTTTGGGTCCTGGAGTGAGAAAAATGGACTAATGCCCCTAGACGACCCACGGTAGACATGTAGTACAAGCAAGAAATAAACTTTTGCTGTTATAAAAACAAGATTGGTACTTGTTTGTTACTAAAGCAAAACCCAGCCTATCCTGACAGATGCATCTTCCTAACATCCACTCTATCTCATTCCCCATTTGAGACAATTTGAGTGGGATAGACCCCCATCTCCTACAAGTGGGTGTGAACTCTGACTGTTCTAAGTCAGTTGAAGTAATCCCATGCACTTTATATTGATTGCTTCAGGGATAGCCCTATTACCCTGGCCTACATTTATCAGTACCCAATATTCATCTCTCACCCAATATTTGTCATAATAATTGCATAAAACCCTCACTGTCTTTCTGGATGTCAGTAAGGAACCATTTGCTGCTGGCAGCTATTTTGTGAGCATGAGGAGAGCCAGCCTAAAGATGAAGAAAATTCATGGAATAGGAAAAGGCAGAAAGAACTGAAGAGAAACAGAGCTGGAGTGCTGGTCAAGGCCTACCTAAATCCATCTACCCAATAAAGTTACATAAGTCAATAAAGTCCCTTTATTGTTGATTCTATTTTGACTTGGATTTTCTGTTAAACTTGAAACCAAAAGCATTCCAACTATGACTGCTCCCTGCATAGTTCTGAGTAGTCGCCAGTGCTCTAGACTCACAGGTGGGAAAGAGTCTGAGCTTTGAGTCATTGCAGGAAGAAAAGCTGGAAGTTCCACTTGATTTATATGCCAGTTCCTTTTCAAGAAAAAGTATCACAATGTAGACACAGCACAGAGAAGGATCAGGATGAGGCCTGATGTCAGAGCCTGTCTTATGCCAGCCCTCACAGCTAGGGTTCTACTGCCTCTGTGGACAGCCCAGCCCAGCCCAGGACCTGAGCCAGGCATAAGCAGAAGTCCTGACCTGGCCAGTCTGGCTGAACAGTTAGAGCGTCGGCCTGCGGACCAGGGAGTCCTGGGGTTGATTCCGGCCAAGGGCACATACCTCGGTTGCGGTTCATCCCTGGCTCTGGTTGGGGTCATGCAGATGGCAACCAACTGATGTGTCTCTCTCACATCGATGTTTCTCTCCTACCCCCTACTCTGTCTGAAGATAAATGTAAAAAAAAAGAAGTCCCAGCCTCATCACAGGGTGGGACTGGAGTCACATCTTATTTTCTAAATATGCAGTTTCTGCTGGACCAGAGATGAGTTTGAATGTCATGAACTCTCCAAGCTCAAGGCTTTGTCTGTCCCTACCCAACACCCTCCAATAAACATGTACTATGCACCTACCATGTACCTGGACCTCTGTGAGGTTCTGGATATGCAACAGTAAATAAAACCAGAGACCACCACAGAGCTTATAGTTTAATAAGTAAGGCAGACATTGGTCAAGTAATCAACAACGTAAATCGTACATGAGATCCAGAAATAGGAGACTTTGGCTTGAATATGTTGAGGGAGACAGTGGGCATGAGATCTACAGGGGGAAAATCAGGGCTAAATTGGATGTATTAGTCTACTTGGGCTGCCATAACAAAATACCATAGACCTGGTGGCTTAAACAACACAATGGAAATTCAGTTTCCCATAATTTTTAAGGCTGCATGTCCAAGATCAAGGTTCTAGCCAATTTGGTTTCTGTTGAGGCCACCTTCTTGCTATGTCCTCATATGGCCTTTCCTGGGTGTATGTGGGGGGTTTGGGGGGGAGGAGTGAACTCTCTGGTATCTCTTCTTATAAGGACATTCATCCTACTGGATTAGGTCCCCCTCCTTATCACTTCATTTAACCTTGATTACTTGCTCCAAATACAGCCACACCATAGGTTGGGAGCTTCAATAAATGACTTTTTTGGAGATGCATACATCTAGCCCATAACACTAGGCGGATATGGAAAAGAAGAGTGTTCCCTGTAGAAGGAACAGCACATGCATAGGCCCTGTGGCCTATTCACAGATTTAAGAGGCTCAGCTAATAAATAATACATTGATAAATTCAAAGAAAACCGCATCTTCGATACAACATAATCAAACCACTAAACACCAAAGATTCTTTAAAAAGCAGGCAGAAGAAAAAATATAAGATATTTCAGAGAAACAACAATTACAATAACAGCCTGCCTCCCACGAGAAAGAAGACAGAAGACTTAAATGGTATCTTTAAAGTCTATAGGAAGAAGAAAACTGCCAACTAAGAAATTTTGTACTCAGTGAAAACAGCCTTTAAAAATTGAGGTGAAATAAAGACATTTTCAGGCCAGTGTGGGGGAGGCGGGGGGACAACTTGGAGAATTCAGTGCCAGCAAGCCTGCACTACAAGTTTTTCAAGTAAAAGAAAAATAATTCTCAGCTGGCTGGTGTGGCTTGGTGTTGAGCGTTGACCCATGCATCAAGAGGTTGCTGGTTCGATTCCCTGTCAGGGCACATGCCCAGGTTGTGTGCCCAGTCCCCAGTGGGGGGCATGCAGGAGGCGGTCAGTCGACATTCTCTCTCATCGATGTTTCGTTCTCCCTCTCCCTCTCCATTCCCCTCTCTCTGAAATCAATAAAGAAAAAAATATTTTTAATAAAAGAAAGAAAAACAATTCTAGCCCTGGCCAGTGTGGCTCAGCTGGTTGGAGCACCTTCCCATGCACTGAAAGGTTAAGGGTTTGATTATCGGTCAGGGCACATACTCAGGTTGTGGGTTCCATCCCTGGTTAGGGTGCATAGAGAAGGCAACCAATTGATGTTTCTCTTTCATATCAATGTTTCTTTTTTTTTTCCTTCTCCCTTTCTCTCTCTTTCAAATCAATGAAGGAAGGAAGGAAGGAAGGAAGGAAGGAAGGAAGGAAGGAAGGAAGGAAAGAAAGAAAGAAAGAAAGAAAGAAAGAAAGAAAGAAAGAAAGAAAGAAAGAAAGAAAGAAAGAAAGAGACAATACTAGGTGGAAACACAGAACTATAGGACAAAACGAAGATCACAGGAAAGAGTATATATGTGGGTAAATATAGAAACTACTTTAAATTGAAAATAAATTACTATTTAAAGCAATAACAACAATATATTTTGAGATTTGTAACATGTAAAAGTAAAATATATGACATAAATATAGACAGTAGGAGCAGTAAAGAGAATCACACTATTACATTGTTGGGAAAATTATAAAGTGCTCATTCAAGTTATGCTGCAATAAGTTAAGGATGTATATCATCATCTCTAATGTAAGCACTGAGACTTATTTAAATGGTTTATCTAAAATTCCAATGGAAAAGAAATTGAAGGCAGGGTTTCAAAAAGATATTTATGCACTCATGTTCATATCAGCATTATTCACAATAGCCAAAATGTGGAAGCAGCCCAAATGACCATCAATAGATGAATGGCAAAGCAACACATAACATATTCATACAGTGGAATATTATTCAGCCTTTAAAGGAAGAAAATTCTAACACAGGCTATATCATAGATGAACCTTGAAGACATAATGCTAAGTGAAATAAGCCAGTCACAAAATACAAATACTCTATGGCTCCATGTAGATGAAGTACAAGCTACCTCAGAGATACTATGGGTTCAGTTCCAGACCACCTCAATAAAGTAAATATGGTAATGAATATTTTGGTTTCCCAGTACATGTAAAAGTTATGTTTATGCTACACTGTAGTCTATTAAGTGTACAACAGCTTTATGTCTTTAAAAAATGTATATATCTTAATTAAAAAATACTTTATTGCTGCCTGTCTGGTGTGGCTCAGTAATTGAATATTGACCCATGCACCAAGAGATTGCCAGTTTGATTCCCAGTCAGGGCACATGCCCAGGTTGTGGGCCCGATCCCCAGTAGGGGGCATACCAGAGACAGCAATCAATGTTCTCTCTTGATGTTTCTATCTCTCTCTCCCTCTCCCTTCCTCTGTCTCTAAAAATCAACAAAGAAAAAAAAACACACCTTTATTGCTATAAAATTCTAACCATTATCTGAGACTTCAATGAATTATACTCTTTTTGCTGGTGGAGGGTCTTACCTTTAATTTGAAAAAATGCAGTATCTGCATAGCACAATAAAGCATAGTGAAATAAAGCAAGGTACACCTATATCTAAATTAGTCAAATCCATAGAGACAGAAAGTAAAATGGTGGTTTTCAGGGGTTGGGGGAGAGAGAAATGGGGAGTTTTTGCTTAAAGGAGATAGAGTTTCAGTTTTGCAAGATGAAAGTATTCTGGAGATTGACTGCACTGAAGTGGGAATTACTTAAAGCTAGTGAACTGTACACTTAAAAATGGCTACAATGGTACATTTTTATGTGTATTTTATTTTATTTTTTATATTTTTTCATCTTTTTAAATTTTTTATATGCTTTTATTGATTTAGAGAGAAAGGGAGAGAGAGAGAAACATCCATGAGAGAGAGAAGCATTGATCGGCTTGCCTCCTGCATGCCCCCAACTAGGGATGGAGCCCACAACCCCAGCATGTGCCCTGCCTGGGAACAGAACTGGCAAACTCTCCATGCATGGGACAATGCTCAACCAACCGAGTCACATCAGCCAGGGCTTGTTATGTGTATTTTACAATTATTTTTTTAAAAAAATCAAATGGAAAAGATAAAATTATAAAATATCCAAAAGAAGTGAGAGAAAGAGAAAAAGAGGAACAAAAACCAGATAGGACAAATAGAAGACAAATAAGATTATAGAAGTAAATTATTTGGAACCATACCTGTAATTACATTAAATGTAAGTGGATTAAATATTTTAATAAAAAGAAAAAGTTTGACAGGCTATATTAAACAAACAAAAAGACTCAACTCTACAATGCTTATAAGAGATACAATTTAATTTAAGGACATATAGGTTAAAAAATAAAAGAATGGAAATATAGCTAACATTTAAATAAGAAATAATACCTACCTTATACAAATTCTATAAGAAAAAAGGCAGAACACTTCCCAACTTATTTTATAAGGTCATCATTATCCTACTACCAAAATCTGGCAAGAACATGACAAGAGAAAATATCACAGACCAATATCACTAACTGAAATAAAGAATAATTTACAGGGAATCAATAGTAGAGTAGGTGAAGCCAAGAAGCAAACCATCAATATGGAATATAAGGAAGCAAAAAACACCCAATCAGAACAGCAAAAAGAAAAAAGAATCCCCCCAAAAATAAGGATATTGTAAGGAGCCTCTGGGACAACTTGAAGCATATCAACATTCTTATCGTGGGGGTGCCAGAAGGAGAGCGAGTGAGCAAGAAATTGAAAACCTATTTGAAAAAATAATGACAAAAAACTTCCCTAACTTGGTGAAGGAAACAGACATACAAGTCCAGGATGCACAGAATGTCCCAAACAAGAGGAACCCAAAGAGGCCCACACCAAGACACATCATCATCAAAATGCAAAAGGTTAAAGACAAAGAGAGAATCTTAAAAGCAGCAAGAGAAAAGCAGTTAGTTACCTACAAGGGAGTTCCTATAAGACTGTCAGCTGATTTATCAGAAGAAACTTTGCAGGCCAGAAGGGAGTGGCAAGAAATATTTAAAGTGATGAAAAGAAAGGACCTACAACCAAGACTACCCTACTTTGCAAAGCTATCATTTAGAATCTGTGGACATATAAAGAGTCTCCTAGACAAGAAAAAGCTAAAGGAGTTCATCACCACCAAACCAATATTATATGAAATGTTGAAGGGTCTTCTTGAAGAAAAATATAAAACATATGAACAATAAAATGGCAATAAATACATATCTATCAACAATTGAATCTACAAACCATATGAACAAGCAGAACAGAAACAGACTCATAGATACTTTTTGATAGTTGTCAGATGAGAGGAGTTTGGGGGGATGGGCAAAAAAGGTGAAGGGATTAAGAAGTACAAATTGGTTGTTAGACTGAGGAACCACAAAGAGAAGCGGGCTGGGGAGGATGGGAAGAGATAACCCAAAGAACTTATATACATATATGCATAACCAGTGGACACAGACAATTGTATGAGGAAGGCAGGAAGGGGGCGGGCGGAAGCAGGCAGGGGTCAATAGGCAAAAAAGGGGGGGACATCTATAATACATTCAACAATAAAGATAAGTTTAAAATAAACAAATAAAATCAACCACATTCACAGAATAAGATATAAAAAAAATACTTTGAGCCCGGCCAGTGTAGCTCAGTGGTTGAGTGTCAACCCATGTATCAAGCTTGTTCGATTCCCAGTCAGGACATATGTCCAAGTTGTGGGCCTGATCCCCAGTGGGGAGCATGCAGGAGGCGGCCAATCGTTGTTCTCTCTTATTGATGTTTCTATCTCTCTCTTCCTCTCCCTTCTGTCTCTCTAAAATAAATAAAGATAAATAAAGAAAAAAAAAACTTTGAAAAAAATAATTTCATCATCTAAATAGATGATGCAAAAGCATTTGCTAAAATTCAATACCTATTCACAATAAAAACTCATAGGAACCCAGGAATAGAACTACCTCAATCTGATACAGGGAATTTAGGAAGAAAAAACAAAAACAAAAACAAAAACCTGGAGCTAACATCATCCTTAATGGTAAAATATTGAGCATTTTCTTCCCTAAGGTCAGGGACACAGCAAGGATATCAGCTGTCACCACCTCTAATCAACAACTGACTACATGTCCTAGCCAGGACTGTAAGACAAGGAAAAAAGAGTCGTAAAGATAAGAAAGAAAAAAAAGTAAAACTATCTTTATTCACAGATAACATAATTGTGGAGATAGGAAATTCTACAGAATCTTAAACTTTTAGCACCAATAAACGACTATCTTAGTCTGGCTGCTATTATGTAATACCACCAACTGGGTCTTATCAATGATACAAATGTATTTCTCACAGTTCTGGAGGCTGGAAGTCTGAGATCAGGGTGGCACCATGGTCAGATTTTGATGAAGGCCTTCTTCTGGGTTGCAAAATCAATACTCTACCAAAGTCAACCTTATTTCTATATTCCAGCAAATGTCAGAAAATAGTGTATAAAAAGAATAGTCAAAATAGTTTTGAAATAACAACAACAACAACAAAATACCAAGTACCTATAAGTGAATCTAACAAAAGACATGTAAGATCTCTGTAGAGGAAACCATGAACATTTTATTTTATTATTATTTTTTTAACCATGAACATTTTAATAAGTATCAAAGAATAAATGAATGATGGAGACATCAAGTTAATAGAGATTGAAGACTCAGTACTATAAAGTGAGCATTCTCTCCAATTGGTCTATAGATTAAAAGCAATCCCAACTGACTGTTATATGGAACTTGACAAGACTATTCTGATATAAAATTTATATGAAATACAGAAGGCCAGGAACAGCCAAGGTACTCTTGAAGAAGTACAAAGTGGAAGAATTTACTCTATCAGCTGACAAGACTTAAAATAAAGTTCTAAACATTAAGATAGTGTGGTATTGGTACAAGAGTAGACAAAATCCAACAGGCAGAAAAAAGGGCCCCCAAACAGATTAATGATAAAGAAAGCATGGCAGAACACTGTGAGGAAAAGGGCTTTTGAATAAATGGTGTTGAGTCAATTGACTGTCCCTATGGGGAAAATAACACTGGAACTCTCTCTCTCATCACACTCAAAAGCCAATTTCTGATGGATTGTGAACCCAAATATGAAAAGTAAACAATAAATGTAGGCTGACATACAGAAGATAATAAATATTTCTTGAATGAATGGGTGTGTATATGGGATATGTTGTTCCAATTTAACTTCATTTATTTAACAAACAACAAAACTGATTTCTGTTAGATTATGCACTTAAATATGAAAGGCAAAACAATAAAGTTTTAGGAGATAACATATAATATCTTCATGACCTCAACGTAGAAAAAGTTTTCTTAAACAAGACAGAAAACGCACTAACCACAAAGGAAAGATTGAACTTTTTTTTTTTTACAGTTAAGAACTTTTTTTTCATATATGTTTTTATGGCTTTTTAGAGAGAGGGAAAGGGAGAGGGGAAGAGAGAGAAACATCAACATGACAGAGAAATATTGATTGACCCTGCAACTTGGGCATGTGCCCTGATCGGGAATCAAACCAGCAACCTTTCATGCATGGGACGATGCTCAACTGAGCCACACCAGCCAGTGATAGAGCTAAGAATTTCTGTTCATTAAGAAACTTCATTAACAGAGTGAAGAGACAAGCCACATATGAGAAAGATATGCAATACACATAACTGAGAAAGAGTTATATCTAGAATATACCAAATAAAAAAAAAAAAGGAAAGACAAACTAATAGAAAAATAAGAACAGTCTTTTCACTTCCCACAAAGAAAAATCCAAATGGCCAATAAACATATGAAAGATGCTTAGTCTTATTAGTAATCAAGGAAATGAACCAGAGTGAACAACTACTACAGACCCACTAGATGGCTGAAAATACCGACTCTGACAGTGCCACCTGCTGGTAAGAAATGTTGGTGAATGTACAAGGGAAGCTCTTATACATTGCTGGGGACATAATCATGATTATACTTGTACAATCATTTTGGAAAAGAGTTGGCATTATTTTTTTTCTTTATTCATTTTTAGAGAGAGGAAGGGAGATGGAGAGAGAGATAGAAACATTGATGAGAGAGAACATCAACTGGCCACCGCCTGCATGCCCCCCCCCAAGGGATCGGGCCCAAAACCTGGGCATGTGCCCTGACTGGGAATTGAACTGGCAACCTCTTGGTGCATAGGTCAACGCTCAACCACTGAACCATACCGGGCATGCTATCTGTCCATTTTAATACACATATATATATACTTCACATTTGGGGGGTGATGCATATATTCATTACCTTGATTGTGGTGACGGTTTCATTGGTATCTGCACCAGTCAAAACTTAATTGTGTGCTTTAAACATGTGTGGTTTACTGTAAGTCAGTCATACTTCAATAAAACTGGAAAAGTATTGTGCTTTCCACCTTCTGCTATTTTCTCTACTTTACACTCTAAATTCCATCCAGGCTGCTGTATGTGTGTTTGATCCGTAGCTGCTCACTGTGGAGTAGAAATAAGCGGATAGTTCTCAGTGAAATGAGGTCTGCACAGGGCATACCATTCAGTCATCTCAGCCTTGCCTCCCGTTCATATACACCACAGATTCTGCTGTCATAAATAACCTCCTCCTTGTCATCTTAGGTATCTAAGCAAACTTTCCTCAAAATTTATTTTAAGGTGTGAGGTTGCTGAATGACAGGCCCTGGGCAGAGTTTACTTTACTTTACTTAGAACTGCCTGCTTGTTCTGCAGAAGGGCCGAACAAGTTTCCATGGTGGCCAGCCGGCCACGAGAGTTCCCAGTCTCTTCACTTGAGTTTCTGACCCTTCACCCTGCAACAAGACAGAGGGCAAGGACTTAGGTCCCTGGTGTCCCCCTTCAATCTGGTCTCAACTTCACAGTTGCTGACAAAGAATTCTTCAGGCTGTGGCACAAGGCTGCAGCCATTCTGTAAGTGCCCAACAGATGGACTTTCTCTATTTGTCACTTGTTTTTGAACCCTGTGTTTGGGGACGGGTGCAGGCTGGAGACGGGAGCTCTAGAGCCTGTCTCTCCCGGGCACTCCCTCGCCGCCTTCAAAAGTCCCACGTACATGAGGGAAATGGGCCTTGGTGCTCAGCGGGTGTTTTTCAGCAGCAAGAAAGGCGGGTGAGTCAGCCGGTCACTCAGGAACATCTCGGTGAACAAGGCCACGGGAAGGAAGTCATTTCACAGACAGCTGCACACACCAAACTCCACAAAGCAGTGTGGCTGGGTGTCCCATGACTCAACGGACGCTTCTGCCAGGTGGCACCCAACCCTCTCACCCACTGTTGGCTGCTCCTCTGAGTGGCTTGGAAAGCTGACTGGGTGGAGGCCCTGGGGAACTCCCTGTCTCCTCTCTTTACCCTCTCTGCTCTGCCCATCGCTTCCCTCAGCATCTCCCTGCTTTCTCCTCGCTCCTTCCTCTTTAACCATCTTGCCCTTAAAAAAAAAAAAGAGGCTGGAATTTAGTATTTCACACCTGCTGGGGACTTGGCGGGGACACCATGAGATCAAAGCACTGGCAACCTACTGAATCAGACAGAGACCGACAATAAGGCACATCACCTGGGCAGGCCCGGCACCCTGGAGAGAGTGGCTAGAGGAAGGCAGATGGCAGCAAGGGTTGGAGACGTCCAGGTAGGACACCACCATCGGAGATGCAGGTACTCACTCACTCACCTTGACTGGAGACCTGCTCTGTGCCAGACGCCATTCTAGGGTTAGATCAGTGAAGACAGAGCCAATGTCTTGTCCTCCTGGGAACTACATTCTCACGGGAGAGACCCCCCAAACACCAAATGCCATCAATAAGTAAATTAGATAGCATATGAAAAGGTGACTAGGGCTCTTGGAAGAGATTAGAACAGGGAAGGGTGGTTGGGAGGGGTCAGGGTAGAAAGGTGGCATCTGAGTCATCTGGAGGTGGGTAGGGGAGTGAGCCGTGTAGGTGTGTGGAGAGAGGGCATCTGGCAGCGGAAACCACCAAGGCAGAGGGGGCAGCGGTGCTCGAGGGCAGGCAAGGAGGTGAACATGGCTGCTGCAGTGAGTACAGGGGAGCTGAGGGGGAGGGGAGGGCTGGGAGGAGGGAGATGGGAGACTGGGAGCCGCTGGAGGGTTTTGAGCAGAGACCTAACCGGAACGAACCATGGTTTTAAGAGCATCCTGCTGTCAGATGGCTTTGACCTCTGAGAGAACAACGCAAAAGGAGTACAAAATGAAACTACTGATTGTGGTGACGGTTTCACAGGCATCTACACCTGTCACAGCTCAGATGTGCTTACTGTAAGCGTCATACCTCAATAAAATGAAAAGTATGGTGCTTCAAATCTTTTACTGCTTTTGCCCAGCCGGTGTGGCTCAGTGGACTGAGCATTGTCCCATGGACTGAGAGGTCCCGGTTCGATTCCTGGTCAGGGCACATGCCCAGGTTGTGGACTCGATCTCCAGTAGGGGGCGTGCAGGAGGGAGCCGATCGATGTATCTCTCTCACATTGATGTTTCCATCTCTCTTGCCCTTTCTCTCTCTCTAAAACATCAATTTAAAAAAAGATTGCTTTAAATCTTTTACTGTTTTCTTCACTTGACAGTCTAAATTCCATCTAGGCTGTGTGTGTATGTGTAATGTGTAGTTGCTCACTGCGGTGTAGAAAGAAGTCCTGACAAAGATGTAGAACTTTATGAAGTTGATGAGAGCGATGCTGGGAACAGGTGGAATCGCACAAAGTACTGGCTCAAGAGGGTCTGGCGGCTTTAGAAAAGGCCAGTCACACTCTGGCCGGCTTGGCTCAGCGGTTAGAGCATCAGCCCGCAGACCAGAGAGCCCCGGGTTCAGTTCCCGCTAAGGGCATGTACCTCGGTTGGGGTTTGTCCCCGGCCCTCGTTGGGTCGTGCGGGTGGCAGCCACTTGATGTGTCCCTTTCACATCGATGTTTCTCTCTCTCTTCCTCCCTCTCTCCCTCCTGCTCTATCTGAAGATAAATGCAAAAACGTCCTCAGGTGAGAATAAAAAATTAATTAAAAAAGAAAAAAATCTGCCCTGGCCAGTTTTGCTCAGTGGTTAGAGCATTGGCCTGCGGCTCAGAGAGACCTGGGTTCGGTTCCCACTAAGGGCATGTACCTCGGTTGCGGTTTGTCCCCGGCCCTGGTTGGTCGTGTGGGTGGCAGCCACTCGATGTGTCTCTTTCACATCGATGTTTCTCTCTCTCTTCCTCTCTTTCCCTCCCACTCTATCTGAACAAAAAATGGAAAAATGTCTTCGGGTGTGGATAAAAAATAATAATAATAAAGAAAAATATCTGTCTGTCCCTGAAGGCTTCCCTGAAGAAGGGAGCTGGGATCAAGCACGATGACTAGCAATATTGTGTCACTCTCCGACTCAACAACCACTAACTGTTCCTCAGCGCCCATGGTTTTGTCCCGTGGTCCAGGCCAGACAGACTCTCTTTGCACTCGCCTTTTCTCCAGTAGCCATGCCTGCAGGCCACTTCCGCCCGCTTGGGCTGCCCCTGCCTCTCTTGTATATCCTCCATCTACATATAATTCTAGGTTGAGTATACACCGATCTTCCCTAAACAATATTTCTGAGCATCTGTTTAAGTGAGGAGCTCCATGCTAGCTAGACCCCCCTTGACCTGCAAAGCATGAGACATCGTCCTGAATGCCAGACGCAGGGTGGGGAGCAGAAGCGATACTCAAATAAGAAGAGGAAGACTAGAAGGTTCCTTTGCTGAAAGGTCAAGTTCATGGGGGCAGTTGGTAAGTCCTGCGCGGATTTCAGATGCACAGAAAACCCCAGTTCATACAATGCTTCATGACCTTTCAGCACTCATCCCTACGCTGGAAATCACAAGCGGGTTCCAAAAGGGTTCGGTCAAACTGACGTTTTTCCGGGGAAGGACAGTTGGAGCCTGGAACTGCCCGGCGCAGCCCACACTGCCAGGCAACCGGGCCAGGCTGGCTCAGTCCTTGGCCGGCACCAGAGGCTTCTTTGGAAGGAGTGGGGACAAGCAACAGAAGTCTCCCGCCCTCCAGCTGAGGAGTCCCTGGCCACTCCCAGGGCTCGTCCCTGAAAGTCTGGGAGAAGAGACCCCAGTAGCTGCGCAGCTTTAGCCACATCAGCGGGTAAAAGGACTTGCCAGGGAAAAGCAACCGAGGCCTGTGGTCCTGGGTCTGACTTCTTCTGGCCTGTGGCGGGCGGCGGGGCCAGTAGGGTGGGGCCGGTGGGGCCTGCTTCCTCAGCCCTACCTCTCCCTCCCAGAATATATTATTAGCCTTGGCCTTGTGACTCCCGCTCGGAATCACCCACCTGTCCTCTGCTGCGGTAGCGGGCTGGCTCTCTGCAGAACCTTGGGGGGCAGAAGCAGCCTGGGTCTACGGGTGGGAGAAATCCTGACTCCGGGGGTCTCCCCCAGCCCCACTTCCTTAGTGCTCGCTCCACCCAGAAGCCAGAGGGCTTTTTCTCAATACTCATTAAAGCTTCATTTGCTCTGAGGACCTCGATACAGTCAGATTCCTTCCCCACCCACACTGCCACTCACCTCACCTCCCTTTCCACCCTCAACAGTGCACTACTCTCAGGACCTTGTACAAACTAGTCCCTACACCTGGAATATTGTTCCCACCTGGGCTCCAGGGCGTGGCCCACCTCAGCCCTCACCATCTTACATTATAGCCGCTTGGCTGCCTGTCCGCTCTTGCTGTTCTTTCCCCTCTTCCTCCCCTTGCTCTCCCCCCAAGACTGTGCCGGGGCTGCAGCATCGCGGGTGTTTGGCCCACGCATGGTTTTGGTAAGATCATAAACATCTTGCCTGGTGGTCCTCTATACCTCTGCCCGGATGGGAGACTCCTGCAGTGGCTTCACGTCTGTGACCAGCAGGTCTCAAATTACAGCTTGCGTCAGAATCAGCTGGAGGGGGAACTTTTAAATACAGATGTCTGGGCCGCACCCCCAGAGTTTCTGATTCTGTAGGTCTGGAGCGGAGCCTGAGTTTGTATTTCTATTAAGTCCCCAGGTGCGGTGGCTGCTGCTAGCCCGGGACCAACTTTAAAAATTGCCCTGGCCAGTTTGGCTCAGCGGTTAGAGTGTCGGCCTGCGATCCCAAGAGACCCGGGCTCAGTTCCCGCTAAGGGCATGTACCTCGGTTGCAGTTTGTCCCTGGCCCTGGTTGGGTCATGCAGGTGGCAGCCACTCAATGTGTCCCTTTCACGTCTATGTTTCTCTCTCTCTCTCTCTCTCCCTCCCACTGTATCTGAACAAAAAAATGGAAAAATGTTCTTGAGTGAGGATCAAAACAAAACAAAACAAAACAGAACACTTACAGCGTCCGTTTCTTCATTGCCAAAGCAGGATAACTGCTGTTCCTACCATACTAGGTGTTGTGAGAATCCAGTGAGACAATATAAATGAACTCAGCCTTGTGCCTGCACCCAGTAGGTGCCCAATAAGTGTTTGCAATTGCTAACAGGAGACGGCAGGAGATGTGCCAGGCAGGGAAAACATGAGCAGGAGCAGAGGTGGGACAGGGCCCAAATGAGGCAGCTGAGCTGGCAGAAGCGCCAAGGCCAAGCGCAGCAGCCAGGGAGTCCAAGTTGCACAAGGGAAGCAGCTGGGAGCCACGTAGAGTTCTGGAGCAGGCAGTGACAGGTGGAAGCTGGAGGTGGCAACCCTGGGCAGGAGGCTGTTGCAGGCAGCAGATTCCACATGCTGGGTTCTCCTTGGCTGTTTGGCCAGGCACTGGGTTGCCAGATTTAGTGAACAGAAATAAAGGCTATCTAGTTAAATTTGAATTTCAGATAAACAACAAATAATTTTACTATACTATCCCAAATGCTGCATGGGACATTAACTTTAAAAGCAAAACAAAACAAAACAAAACAAAAAACCCTTTTGTTATTTATCAGAAATTCAAATTTAACTGGGCATCTTTTATTTATTTATTTATTTATTTAGTTAGTTATTTATTTTTTATTTTTTATTTTTATCCTCACCCGAGGACATTTTTCCATTTTTTATTCAGATAGAGCGGGAAGGAGAGAGAGGAAGAGAGAGAGAGAAACATCGATGTGAAAGGGACACATCGAGTGGCTGCCCCCCGCACAACCCAACCAGGGCCGGAGACAAACTGCAGCCAAGGTACATGCCCTTAGCGGGAACCGAACCCGGTTCTCTGTGGACCGCAGGCTGACGCTCTAACCGCTGAGTCAACCCGGCCAGGGCTATTTTTATTTGCTAAATCTGACTATCCTAGCCAGACACCAACTGCCTCGCCCCAACCCCAAGCCTGCATGCTGGAGGGAGAAATTCCCAGGTTCTTCTGCCTCCCTTCCTACCTTCGATGAGGCCATCAGGAGTGGTCAAAGCTGCAGACCCGAGTGAGCGGGTCCTTTCACCTCATGCCAGGTTCACCCAGCAGGAAACTAGTGAGACCCAGTACAGGATCATTGGGTCTGTGACTTAACGAAGTACAGAAGACTATCCAGTCCCATAAAAAAGAAAGTGCCACCTGTACTTAAGGGTTAATCAAGAAACCAACAGTTGTCAGTAGTATAAGCCCATCCGGTGAGTGTGCCCCGGGGAGGAGAAAATAGCTTCTATCCTTAACCCCAGAAAGGGGCAAACACAAACACCCATGCTGCTTGCAAGCTAAAAGGATGCACTGGCCCAGCCAGTGTGGCTCAGTGGATTGAGCATTGTCCCATACATCAAGAGGTTGCTTATTTGATTCTGGTCAGGGCCACATGCCTGGGTTGCAGGCTCGATTCCCAGTGCAGGGCATGAAGGATGTTTCTCTCTCATTGATGTTTCTATCTCTCTCCCCCTTCCTCTGTCTCTAAGGAGTCAATAAAAAAAAATTAACAAAAAAACAAAACAAAAAACAACAACACAAAGATAAATAAATAAGTAAATAAATAAATAAATAAAAGGATGCACTGGGGATGGTGATGTAAACCACAAGCTAGAACAGGGTGGGCCCTATCTCTGTCAGCTCAGTTGGACATTAGGACATTATACTACCAGAGGCTGCTTCTGTCTCCCCCAGCCTCATAATCACCAACTCTCTGAAGATTTCTAGTTCCAGAAATAAGCCTGTCAGAAATGCAATTTCTGCAACAAACTTTATATCAACTCTTCCCCCCTAATAATGAAAACAATGTGCTCCATCTTTTTTTCAAAATGTGCGATAAACATTATTGAATGCTTAGTGTGTGCTCTGTACTGTGTTCAGCATTTTATTTAGCTTAGTAGTTCTCAGCCTTGGACACACATTACAATTACCTGGAGAGGTTTTTTGTTTTGTTTTGTTTTTAATTCCAGTACCCCGGGCACCAGCATTTGCCCTGGACACAGTGGTTCCAATGTGCAGGCACAGTTAAGAACCACTGATTTAGTGCATTCTGTTTAATTCTTTTTTTTTTTTATCCTCACCCGAGGACATTTTTCCATTTTTTGTTCAGGTAGAGTGGGAGGGAGAGAGAGGAACAGAGAGAGAGAGAGAGAGAGAGAAACATCGATGTGAAAAGAACACATCGAGTGGCTGCCACCCTCACAACCAACCAGGGCCGGGGACAAACTGCAACCGAGGTACATGCCCTTAGCGGGAACCGAACCCGGGTCTCTCTGGACCACAGACGGACGCTCTAACCGCTGAGCCAAACCGGCCAGGGCTCATTCTGTTTAATTCTTACAGTACAATCCCGAAAGGGAAGTTTTATCTCCATTGTTCAGATGAGGAAATTGAGGCTCAAAGAGGAGTGACTGTACATCTGTAGCCACAACCTCTGACCTCTCCTTCCTTCCTTCCTTCCTTCCTTCCTTCCTTCCTTCCTTCCTTCCCTCCCTCATTGGAGAAACTGCCAATGTTATATATAATAGTTACACATAATGCTTCCGCAGAAATGTTTGTGGCATGGCACTGCCCTCTGGCCACCTCGAGATAGCTCTCCTTCCAGACACTGCCAGATACCAGCCAGACACTGCCTGGGTTCAGGACTGACACTTAATGACTTTCACTAAAGCAAAGATTACTGAGGTTCCAGCCATGTCCTGTCGTCGTGGGTCACAGAACAATGGCAGCCACCCCTCACTCTCCACTGCCCAGTACTTTCTAAGTCTGGCTCTGACATTGCGCCCCACCCCTCCAGGTCTTTCCGCAGTGCCCGACCTCTTTACAGCAAATTCCCTCACCTCCTGAGCCTTCTCAGCTCATCTTTGGAGGGGCCACATCCTGACAGGCTGTCAGAGAGGTCTTTGATTCAGGACAGGCCGCGAATCACAGATCCAAAAGAAAAAAAAGCGTTCCCTCGCCCGAGCCTCGCCCGTGGCTCGCCGGCCGGCCCACCTTTTCAGACGTGCACGCACCTGGGCTCACCTGTCCCTGTCCCGCGGCGCTCGCGGCCTGGAGGGTGCTCAGCGGGTCGAGAAGGCTGGTCGGCGCCTGCCCTCTGCTGGCCAGTGGCAGTACTGAGTCTGCTGCCGCTCCACCAGGGCGTCGAATTGGTGGAATGAAGGGAAACGGGCTTTATTGAGCTCCTGCTGTATGCCAGGCACTGAACTGGGCGCCGGGGCGTCAGAAGAAACGCGACCTGCTCTCTTGGAGTTAAAATGCAAATGAAGAGGCAGACAGTAATCATACAGTCATTAAACAAATATAAAATTACAACCGTGGGCTATGTGAGCATATGACAGATATGAGGGTCCTGTTCAGTCTGGGGGGGGGGGGTGGTAGAGGGGTCAGGGAAACGCCCCCAGGAGCTGTCGTTTCAACACCAGGTGCCTCCCAAAGTCATTTCATTTGATGTCGAGAGTTCTGCAAGGTGGCTGTCCCCTCGGACAGCAGAAAACGGGCTCCGATTGGGGAGAGCTCATCTGAAGTCTCACAGCGAGCTGGCCGCAAAGCAGCAGGATCTGGGTCCGCGGGATCGAGGGGCCCCTTCCCGCGGCGCTGGCCGCGAGCCCGGCGGCGGGCCCCCCGCACGACGCCTCTGGCCGTTCGGGCGCGCGGCGGGCAGGGGCGGCGCCTGCGTGGGGCTGAGCCCCAGTCTGACCCCGCCCCGACTCCGGAGGCGAAAGGGCGGCCTTGGGCGTGGGGACGGGGCGGGGGTGGGGTCTTTTCGGGGGGCGGACCCGTTCCGGGCTCGTGGAGGGGCGGAGCCGGGCTCTCACCCGGTGCTGGACGAGCCGGAAGTGCCGCGCGCGGCGGCGGGCCGAGGACACTTGCCGGCTGACCCCGAGCTCCCCGGTAGAGGCGGCGGCGGGTCCCGGAGGTCCAGTGGGCAGCGCCAAAGGTAGGGCCCGATCCGGGCCTGCGAAGAGGTACCTCTGTCCCGACCCGCCTTGCCCCGCCCACCCATCCTGCCAGGTCACCCCTTCCTGTTCCCGGGCCAGAGTCCATCGAGCCATCAGGAGGAAACTCTCTCCAGGGTTGAGGAACTTACGTCTTCCTTGTCCCGGGGGGGGGGGGGGGCTCCAGAATGTGGGGTCAGGAGGATAATGAAGTGCCAACACTTTTCAGGGAAGACTGGCCTGGCAGCATCCCAGGCTGTCTGACCTTGGGGAGGACACCCACCCTCTCTGGTACTAAGTACTCTCAGTGGCAAAGCCGGGTCTGACCCTTGCCCTTCCTGCCTGAACCCGGCCACGCGAGACTGGTGAGGCGGGATGGGGCAGCTGCGAAAGCTGATGGGAAGCTGGGGATGGTTCTATAGCTAAAATAGAAATTATTAGCCTCCTACTCCCTCCGTCCTAGGTAGAGAAACTTGCCCCCCCTCTCCCCAAATCTGGGAGCCCAGAAAAGCTGGAAGCACCCACCCAGGGCAGTTTGTCCTGGCTCCCCTGTGGTGGAGCTGAGTGCTGGCTTGGGAGGCCTGCGGATGTTCCCTGAGTGGTCGCTGAGGCTGGGGCCCCCTGTGAGGCCTACCTAGAGCCCACCTGCTCCCCTTGTGTACCCTGGGGCCACCATCATGCAGGGCCTTGTATGCCGAGTTAAGAAGTCTACACTGTCCACTGCGGGTAGGGACAGTGCATTGGAGTCTGACCTGTAGTGTCTGCAGGACCAGCCTGGGTGAAGGGGGCTGTCACAATGCCAAAAAAGATGCTGCAGCTGATAGGTGACATGTCTGGGCACTTTCGTGCGCTAGTGTTTACACGAATTATGTCATTATGCATCCCTTATATCATCCCCTTTTTAGAGGATGAAACTGAGGCTCAGAGAGCTGAAAAGACTTGCCCAAGGTCACCGCTAGTAAGTGTTGGGGAGGAGAATAGAACCCGACACTCTGATGCCTCACCCACGGTTTCCTGTTGCCATCCAGGATCTAGGCATCAGGAAATAAGCCTGGACCTGGGACATATGAGCAGAAAATTGGGGAATAGGGTTGAGAGGGGTGGGGTGGGTACCCATGGGTACTGAGAGAAATTCAGCTGACTGGGGAAGGTGAAGTGTTTGATTTCAGACATGTTAGTTTGGGGTGAAGGTGGCACAGGGGAGCCAAGCAGCAATCCCCATCATCTGGAGAGGACCAAGAAGGCAGAGCTGGGTTGTGGGGAGAGGAGATGCCTTCAGGGGTGGGTGCAGGTAGAGAAGGGCAGCCAGATGGGGGGGGATCTACTTGTGGGTGGGGGAACAGGTTGAAGAGTGGATTCTAGGCTGAGAAGGGTTTGAAAATTTGAGGCTTGTTTCATAGAAGAGGAAACTGAGGCCAGCAAAGTACTTGTCTGAGATCACTCCATGGGTGGATCAACGTAGGACCCAGGGCACCCCTGGGTGACATCTCTGCCCTTCTGCCCTTCTACTTACTACCTCAGTGGCTCTCAGCCAAGGCCGATTTTAACAATGTTTGAAGACAATTTGATTGTCACAACTGGAGGGCAGTTACTATTGGTATCTAGTGGGTAGAGACCAGGGGTGCTGCTGAACATCCTACAATCCCCCCACAACAAAGAATTATCCAGCCCCAAATGTCAGTGATTCCAAAGTTGAGAAACCCTGTATTTGGTCGAGCTCAGCATTTCACACACACACACACCCAAGTTCTTTGGCCCTCGGCAGGGCACATAGCTCAGGCTTGGGCCTCCAGCTGGGCAGACCTTTGCCCCACCCCAGGTCTGCCTCTCCCATGATTGCTCCTTTATTCCTGGAAGCTTCTCGTGTTCTCTCTGCTTTTCCTGGGCACAGTGGTCTAGAGTCCTGCTCTTGTCTGTTTGTCTCCCCACACCTGTATTCACAGAGTTTGGTGTCAGGTAGGAAGAAACCAAAGTAGAGATTTTCACATAGCACAGGTCCCTTGCAGATGAGATATTTATCACATTTGAGTGACATGTTCAGGGTCCAAAGATCATTTTATCTCAGTTTTCACTTTAGCAATTGAAATTGTACCTTGTTTGTGAAGCTCCACACTTCTAACAAGCTCCCAGGTGCCGCTGGTGCTGCTGGGGATGGACCACACTTTGAGTGGCAAGGTACTACAGGGCTGTGCAGAAGGGGGCTATGGGCCGGGCTGTCCTCTCTGCAGACAACTGTGGTGTGGTTTGGGGAACCGTGGAGTGGAAGGAACCATGGTATGGAGTCAGGAAACCAGGATCTGAGTCATCACGTCCTTGCCCCATCTATGGCCCTGTGGAAGTGAATGGCCTGTGTCCTGGCAGCCAGAGGGGCAGCGGGCCACTGGCCTGGCCGGCAGGGAGGGCAAAGCTGAAGCTTGCAGGTGGGCACCATGCCAGCGTGGAGGCGGCTCCTAATGGCTCTGGCTTTTGTTGTGTGTGTGTCTGCCACAGCCTCCTGCTTCTGGCTCACCCAGCTGTGCCTGGTGTGGGAAAGCTGGAGGGACTGGTCTGGCTGGGGGAAGGAGGAGAGCTTTGGGTACCACGGGCCAGCCCAAGGCCTGAATGTGGGGCTGAGGGCTGGGGGTGGGGGTTGAGAACTATGGCCTAGAGACCCTGGGGTCAGCTGTGGGCCATGGATGGGCTTCCCACCCTCCCAAGGAAACTGGAAAGGACTTTGTAGTTTGGAGCCTTAAACTGGGAGCTCCCCCACCCACAGCTATAAGGAGATGCTCTGCCCCAAGCATCTGACCCCAGGAATAGAGCTGGGAAGAGCCTCAGGTCCCTGGGGTGCTCTCACCTTGGTTCCTCACAAATCAGCCACACTGGACCAGGAAGGCCCCTTCCAATTCCTGGGACCAGGAAGCAGCAAGTCAGCTGAACCCATTTTTCAGGTGGAAAAACTGAGACTCCTGTCTTCCCATTTGCTGGGAAGATATCAGGCTTTAGGGCTGTTGCCTGTTACCCAGCAGGGGTCAGGGCCTGATACATCATGAGGCTGCCTCCCCATTGACCCCGGGGAGGGGTGCCTACAGTTTGGCCACCTAGGGTTCTGCGGCCAGGGCTCGAACCTCGGCTCTTCCCCTTCCTAGTTGTGAGATCCCGGGCAAGTCACTCCACCTCTCTGTGCCTCGGCTGGCTTTTCTGTAAACAGGAATAATGACACCTACTCGGCCAACCTCATAGGCTGTTGTGAAGAGGAATGAGCCTGTCACTGAGCACTGTGGTCATTATATTACTCATGGCATTTAGAGGCTTAAAGAACCCAGATCGCCTTGTCCTGTGCCCTCATTTGACAGATGTGGGGATCAGCACCTGGAGAAGAGAGGCAGCTGCCCAGGAGTCTCATGGTTGGTCAGTGGGTGAGCCAGCGCTAGAACCCAGGTCTACAGGCGCAGCTCCCTTCCCGTGACCGCTGCCCATCTTCGAAGGCGCTCCAGGGGCGACCCCGTAAGCCCAGGGCTTGGGGGTCAGGTGCAAAGTCTCCCCGTGGGGGAAGGGAGCCAGGCCTTGGTCCCAGCACTGCCCCCTTTGCCAGCCCCAGCCATGAACTACGTGGGTCAGCTGGCGGGAACCGTGTTTGGGACGGTGAAGGAGCTGTACCAGGGCCTGAACCCGGCCACGCTGAGCGGCTGCATCGACGTGCTGGTGGTGAAGCAGGTGGACGGCTCCTTCCGATGCTCGCCCTTCCACGTGCGTTTCGGCAAGCTGGGTGTCCTGCGATCTCGGGAGAAGGTGGTGAGTGCTGACAGCCGGCCGAGGGGGCCACTGCAGTCCCAGGAGAGAACCCAGGCCTCCCTTGGGGGGGCGGGGTCTGTCTTCCGGACAGGCTTCCTTCCTTTTGTATTTTCTTTGATGGTTTGGGGTTGGTGTGGGGTTTGGGTCCAAGAGGGTTCCTGTTTCCCCCTACAAGCAGTGTAGGGGAACCATGAGACCTGGCTTCAGCCTACTAAGACCTCACCTGTGTGTCCTTGGTGAGTTGCTTCACCTGTGCAAAGGGACAGGCTCTCATCTGCCTGGTGACTAAACGGGAGCTGATACCAGCATCCCCGGGCCAGAGGTGAGCCCCTCTCTCCCCGAGGACGCCTGCGTGGTTGTCACTGGGGCAGATTTCTGTTAGCACAGAGGTCTAGTATGCGAAAGGAGGTGTGGGGGCCCAGACCCCCTGCATGTGGGGGTGACCGTGAACTTTCCAGAATCTAAATAGGACAGTGTACCCTTGTGGGAGACAGTGGAGCTGTTGGTTAAGAGCTTGGGTTGTGGACTCAGACTCCGAGTTCATAGCCTCGTTTGGTTACTTCCTGGGGAATTACTTCACCCCTCTGAGCCTCAGTCTCCTCATCTATAAACTGGGGATAATGATAGGAGCTGCTGCAAGGAGTGGTTGTGAAGACTAAACCACATAGTCCAGATCAAACACTGCACGAGCCGTGGCCGTTTTTCTCAGTGGTTAGAGCATCGGCCGGCGGACTGGAGAATCCTGGGTTCGGTTCCCGCTAAGGGCACATACCTCGGTTGCAGTTTGTCCCTGGCCCCGGATGGGGTCATGGGGGTGGCAACCACTCGATGTGTCTCTCTCACATCAGTGTTTCTCTCTCTCTCTTCCTCTCTCCCTCCTGCTCTATCTGAAGATAAATGCAAAAATGTCCTCGGGTGAGGATAGAAAAAAAGAAAAAACACAGCACGAGGTGCCTAGGAAATGCGATTCTTACCATTGTCGGAGTACCCAACAAAAGTTGGAGCGCTGGCCTGGGGCTGGGGACGCAACAGTGACAAGATGGTTCCTGTCCTTTGTCTTAGGGGCTGTGGGAGAGAGAGAAACAGAGAAACCAAGGCATAAACAAGAATACTGAGACCGTGATACTTGCAACAAAGACTAGAGAATGGGGAAATGTGTTTGGAGGGGGCACAGAGAGCTCGGCCAGGCCTCCGAGAGAGCAGAGATCCTCAGCTTGGGCGCAGCCAGGCCACCAAGGGCTGGGGAACACAGTCCCAGCAAATGCAAGGCTCGGGGGCCGCAGGGAGCCAGTGTCTCCTGGGCAGCTGGGAGGCCAGCGCCCCCGTGGACTGGAGTGTGGGGTGAGGGCCGACGGTGGGGATCATGTGCCCGTTGCAGGTAGACATCGAGGTCAATGGGGAGCCCGTGGACTTGCACATGAAGCTGGGGGACAGCGGGGAGGCCTTCTTCGTCCAGGAGCTGGAGAGTGATGAGGTAAGTACCTCTGTCCTTTTTTTTCCCTTTAATGATTTTTTTGAGAGTGAGAGGGGGAGAGAGAGAAAAATAGATTGAGAGAGAACATCGATTGGCCGCCTCCTGCATGACCCCCACTGGGGATCGGGCCCACAACCTGGGCACGTGCCCTGACCGGAAATTGAACTGGCAACCTCTTGGTGCACGGGTCAGTGCTCAGCCACTGAACCACACCAGCCAGACAGTACCTCTGTCCTTGATAGCACCTGCCCCTGCCCCTTCACTAGTGCCCCCTTGGGTGGGGCCTTGGGGTTTGTCCCTGTCCCCACCCAGGGAGCACCCCTTCATCGAGGGCCTGGTGCAGGGGGATGAGTTAGTGCTGGTGATATGCTATCAGAGCCTGCATAGAGTTTGGGGGAGGGGGACGAGGGCTGACTTACTTCCCAGGGAAAGTTGGGGAAGGCTTCTCAGAAGAGGACCCTTGAGCTGGTCCCCTGAAGGGTGTGAAGGAGGCCTACCTCAGGCAGCCTGGAGAGGAGGGGGTGCTGAGGAGTAGCTGGGGCTGGAGAGCTGGAGATGACGCGTTCTCAGTCTGGGGCCGGCTCAGTGCCGCTGCAGCGTGGAGGTGGGTGGGTGCTGGGGGATGAGGAGAAGGGTGTTTGCAGAAGGGAGGCAGGCCCAGCACAGGCCAGCAGAGGTGTTTAAATCGTCTGAGCCTGACAAACTTAAACTGAGCCCCTGTGCAGACACTATGCTGTGCACTTAGATGACGGGCGACCCCTGCTTTCAGAGAAGGTTCCCAGACAAGCCTAGGAGACAGACACACAAACAACGGGTGATGAAACTCTTCGGTCATTACAGTGAAGGGGGCTGGAACTGAGGCTGAGGATAGTCAGGGCAAACTTCCTGGAGGAGGCGACACCTGGCTATGTCTTAAAAGGGAAGTAGGCGTCTTCTGTGGTAGGTGTGGGCAGAGAAGATGAGAGCTGACGCCCAGGTTTCTGAACAGAAGGTGTGGTTATCTCCAAGGGAGCCCGGAGGCCAGCAACAGTCGCTGCTGCCACCTCTGTCCTGCCTCCACTCCTGTTTTTCCTGGCAGGATGACCAAGAGCAGCCCCCCTAAGCTGCAGCCCCTCAGTCCTGCCCCTGGTCTTCCCTACAGGAACACGTGCCTCCCCGCCTGTGCACATCTCCCATCCCCTGGGGAGGCCTGTCTGGGTTCCCCTCCGACTCCCAGCTGGGTACAGCCAGCGAGTCCGAGCCCGTCCTGGGCGTGTCCACGGGAAGGAAGAAGAAGCTTCGCAGAAGGAAACCGCGGTGGAAGGAGGACATGATGGCAGACGATTCCAGTTCTGAGGAGCAGGAGGCAGGCGCCGAGAGCGAGCTGTCCCTGCTGGAAAAGCCGAGGCTGGAGTCCCCAGGGTGTGTGGGGGCCAGGTGGGGGCCAAGGGTGTGAGGGTGCCAACCGGGGTTCAAGCACTGTTTCTTCTGCTGGTGCTGTGTGACCCTGGGCAAGGGCCTTGACCTCTCTGGGCATTAGTTGCTTCACCTCCCCAAGGCCCTGATGTTCAGGCTCCCGTGTGCTGTCAGTGACCATTTATTTCCCTGTGGCCCGTCAGCAGCATCCAGCTGGAAGGGGAGTCCTCGTCACAGCCCACGGACATCTACCCCTACTCCGACGGCGAGTGGCCCTCCCAGGCCAGGTGAGCGTCCAGGTGGGCTGCAGGCAAGGACTTAAGACCAAGGTCTCAGGGTGGTTTCCATTTACATTTTTCTAGTAAATAGTGACTTAGAACACATTTAATGTGTTTTACCAGCCATTTGTACATCACCTTTGTCAAGTGTTTAAGTCCTTTGCCCATTTACAAAAATTGCAGTAAAATGCACGTAACATAAAATGTACAATTTTATGACAGTAAAGTGCACAATTCAGTGGCATTTCCTAAACTCGCAGTGTTGTGCCACCACCTAGGACAGCCCTGTCTACTTCGAATTTTTTCATCTGTCCAAAAGGAAAACCTTTACCCATTAAGCAGTCACAAACTTGCCCCCCTCCCTTTAGTTTACCAGACTGCCTTCTTATTGTTGATTTGTAGGAGTTCTTTATATATTCTGAATCCAACACAAGCATAAATATGTTCTACAAATACTTTTTCCCCAGCTGGGTGGGTGGCAGGCCGGTGTGGGGCCGCTGAGGGGCTGCTGAGTTCTTGTTTCCTGCAGCCTGTCGTCGGATGGGCTAACATCCCCCAAGAGTGACTCAGAGCTGGAGGTGCGGACCCCCGAGCCCAGCCCCCTGAGAGCGGAGTCCCACATGCAGTGGGCCTGGGGGAGGCTGCCTAAGGTGAGCTTCTCTGTGCCAACCCCTCCATCCCTGCCTCTCAGGGGCCCCATGGCCCCTGCAGATAAGGCCTGGGGCGACAGACTGGGCCACCTCCCCAAGGCCTTGTGGGACACTGTGAGTCGGCCTGGCCCACATCCTTCCCCATTTGTTTGACTGAAGGTGGCCAAAGCTGAGCGGCTCCTGTCCTCCATGGTCCCTGATGGCAGCACCAAGGCAGCCTCACCTCAGGGCGAGCCCAGCACCCCTGCCCTTCAGCCTGACACGGAGGTGCCCGCTCTGGTGGGTCCCCCTCTCCCTGCCCCTCAGAGAGAGAAAACCAAGACTCAGAGGTCCAGGGACGCAGGTCTCTCTCCGGCCTCCAAATCGTGGAGCTGGGCTGCTCTGGAGGGTCCAGCTCCCACCAGGCAGCCAGAGGGGGGCCCCAGGAGGAAAGGTGAGTGGTAGCCGGACAACCCCAGTGCTTCCCTGGCCTCACGTCACCTGGGTGGACTGGGGGACATCGGGCATGTCCTGAGCACCTGTGTGCCAGGCGCTATGTCTGGCCCCAGCCCGCTGGGGCTCACAGTCCAGTGGGGCAGACAGATGACACATGCAAAAGCCAGGAAGAGTGTTACCTGGGTGACAGGGGACAGATCCCTGGGTGGGACGGGGGCCACCGAGATAACGTGGTCAGGGGAGGCCTCTGTGAGCGGGTGATGTCTGAGCTAGGGTGCTCGGAGGCAGGGGAGTCTCACCGTGCACACTGCTGAGCACGTTGGGTCTACAGGTGTCACCGCCTCTCCCCCAGGCTCCACGAAGAGAAGCCAGCACCTGGGCCCCAGTGACATCTACCTGGACGATTTGCCCTCTCTGGACTCTGAGGATGTAGCCCTTTACTTCCCCCAGAGGTGCCTGGGTGTCCTGGGATCGGGCCGTGGAGCCAGAGGTTGGCTACTGGGGGCTGTGAGCGGCGAGGCCCCTCCTCCCAGCTTGTATTCACGTCCCCGTTGCCATTTTTCCCTCAGTGACCGTGGGCTGGGGCCCAGGAGGTGGAGTGAACCCGGTAGCCAGAAGCCACTGGGGGACCCCAACCCCGAACAGGAGCCAGAACCCGCTCCGGACACAGTGGACACGGTAGTGCTGTCCCTCTGTGGTGGACTGGCTGACAGCCGGGACGTTTCCCTGGGTATGTCCGACCCTGAGCCCTTCTAAGGACTGCCACTGCGCCTGGCTGGTGAGCGCAGGGCGGACCGCAGAGGGCGGGCGGCAGGGGGTGAGGCCGAGCCAGGCTCCCCGCGCTCCCTGCCCGTGGAGCCCGCACTCCGCCAGTGCGGGTGGGGCACTCCCAAGGCCCTGTGACAGCCTGGATGCTCCGCTGGGACTTCACCTGTGCAGCCGGGTGGCCGGTGCCTGGGCTGGGAACAGCAGGGGCAAAACCACAGGAAGGGAGGAGCCCCGAGGCCTGAGTGGCCGAGTGCGGAGGGGCCAGGAGGGACCGGGGCAGTGGGTCACGCGGGACGTGTGGGCCTCCCCCCTCACTCTCTGCCTCTGTGCCCAGAGAAGTTCAACAAGCATGTAGTCTCCTACCAGGACCTCGCCCAAAACCCTGGGCTCCTGGACGACCCGAACCTGGTTGTGAGGATCAATGAGAAGTAAGTGCCAGGGCTGGGCTGCTGGCTGCCACAGAGGGTCACCCGCCCCTTCATGGCCCTGCAGCCCCAACACCCCGTGCTGTCCCTCCAGGCATTACAACTGGGCTGTAGCTGCCCCCATGGTCCTCTCTCTGCAAGCCTTCCAGAGGAGCCTGCCCAAGGTAAGGGCTGGAGCACCACGGGGCCTGCTGGGGGAGGGGCCATAGCCTCAGGGGAGGGGCCCTTGGCCAGGAGTGGAGTGTGGGCGGGGAGAGGCCTGGGCTGACTGATTCAAGACCCGCTCTGGGAGGAGACCAAGGTCCCGCAGCCTGCCACGCCGTGTGGACAGAGCCACAGCCTTCCCTGGCTTCCTGGAGTAGCCCAATCCCACTGGACTTGGACTTTCCTTCCGAGGCATGCGGGACACACCAGAGGGGACACACACTTGACAGGGACATGCCTTCAAGAGGAGGTTTCCAGATCTGAGAGATGAGGCTTGGGAGCTGGAGGTCCCACTCCTCCCCTCACCCTGAGAACCCCTCCAGGCTGGGCTGCAGGTGCTTGCTCACTTTATTAGCATACACGTGTGCACCTACTGTGTGCTGGGACAGTGAATCCACAACTCAGCCAGGTGAATGCAGAATTCAGCTGAGTATTGGGGAGGAGAGTTCTGGGTGCTCCAAGAGCCTGCAACAAGGAGGTTTGCTGAGCAAGTGTCCCCTGGGCAGAGATCAGAAGGCTGAGTAAGGTGTAGGCTGATGAGGGGCAGGAACAGCATGTACAGATGCTCAGAGGCGGGAAGGAACCCAGCCTCTCAGTCCCTCCCAGAACCTCTGTCCTGTGCTGACCGGCACCTGCCCCTTTTGCCCTTCTGGAAGTGGTCCAGGGCCCTGCCCTGGCCTGTTGTTCTTCACTTGATTAGCGTTGCCCAAAGAATATCACTAACCAGGTGTAGACAGCTGGTGCCTCCCTGTGGTGATGCTCAGCACCATCCTCTGGCTGGCTCTGGGTCTGAGCCAGGACCACAGCCTGTGAGAAGGAAGAGGGTCACTCTCCTGCTTGGCTGTCCTCGCCTGGACAGACCCACCATGGAGGCCCCTGGGAGACTTCCTCCGCCTGTTCCCAGCTCAAGTGGGCACCCTGGGCGACCCCCCCCAAGCCCATGTCCTGCTGACGTGGGTGCACCATTCTGTGTGTGTAGGAAGCACAGATCTAATCAGTGGTTTTCACGGTCATGTCGCTCCCAGCGGACAGGAAGGTAGCAGGGAGCTAGGTGTTCCTGGCTCCTAGAGGCTGCGGGGAGTCCAGCTGTGGCCAGTGTCCTTCCCGCTGGCACTTGGTGGCATCTCGCAGGGAGTACCAGACCTCGCGAAACCCCCAAAGCGCTGCCCGTAGCTACTCTAGGGAAACTGACCCACAGGATTTGGGGGCCAGGCCGAGGTTGGGCTAGAGGTGGGGGTCAGGGCTCGGACGGACAGGAGTGGTCCCGGGTCTGCTGTGCTTAGTTACATGAATCCAGGGTGGAGGCGGGTGTGACTCCTCAGCCTCCAGAGGTTGGCAGCACCTTGCCTGATGGTCAGTCCCAAATTCCGGACCCCTGGTGGCCCAAGGGCAACGAGGCGATGCAGGAGAAAACGCCATGGCCTTTATCTGCCCGCAGAGCACCGTGGACAAGCTGGAGAAGGAGAAAATGCCCAGGAAGGGTGGGCGGTGGTGGTTTTCCTGGCGACGCAGGGACTTCCCAGCCGAGGAGGTGGGTGGTCACGGTTACAGGGTGGGGTCAGCCCCGGCAGAAGCCCATTGTTCACTAGACGGACGTTCTTCCCATAGCGAAGTGCCCAGAGGGAGAAGACCCCAGCCCGGGAGCCAAGTGGGTGAGCTGATCTCTGGGCTGGGCGCCTGGGGAGGGCAGGGATGGAGCCAGCACCCTGCCCCGCCACGGGTCTTTGTCCCTCCGCACCCACTTCCACACCCTTTCTCTGTCCTGAGAAATAGCGGAGCTGGGACGGGTGCCCAGACTCCTGGCCCAGACAAAGGTTACGGCATTAAGGAGGGCAGGGTGTCCCCTCTCCACCAGGGGCCTTGCTCCCTGAACGGAGTCAGAACACTCGAGGTTGGGGTGGGTGGGGGTGGACTCACCAAGGATGAGTCACCTGAGCCAAAGCAGGTGAGGTTGGGAATAAACCCCGAAACACCTCACTGTAGGTTTTTAGGTAAATATCTCCGCGCAGGCACTGGCATCCTGGCCGCAGGGAGGCCCCAAGGTCTGAGAGCCCGGGCCCTCAGCTGCAGCTCTGCCGTCGCCTTTCTGGGGGTAGACTGCTGGCCACATCCTTGGTCTACCACCCCCAAATGGGTGGCACCTAGAGGGAGGTGTTTCTGATCCCCTGGGTAGTCTTGCAGGGTCAGGGACAGGATCAGGCTCCCTGTGGCCTGGGCCGAGGGGTGTCTACGGGGGAGGAGCCTGAGAGCTGGGCCGCCTGCAGGGAGAAGACGGATGTCCTGAGCAGTGAGGACGACGCCCCAGACAGCCCCGTGATCCTGGAGGCCCCCTCCCTGCCACCCTTGCCTCCAGCCTACACTCCTACCTACAAGAAGTCCCTCCGCCTCTCCTCGGATCAGATCGTGAGTGTGTTCTGCGGGACGGTGGGGTGGTGATAACTGTCCCCGAGCCCCGTAGGGCCCGCTAAGGAACGGCTCCACAGAGCCACACGTCCATCAAAGCCCAGAATCTGTCCCCTGGGCAGCCGAACAGCCTCTGCTGGGGTACCTCCAGGGGCCCGGGACTCACTTTACACGCCAGTCCATTCTCTGTCAAGTGCGCTCGAGCCCTCTCTATGCCGAAAAGCTCGCCCTCTGGCTCGGCTGGCCTGGTCTGCTCTCGGAAGCTACACTGGAGGAATCAGGTGTTCATGACCGCCCTTCACATGGGCCCCGCCATGTCTGAGCTCAGTCCTAGGTGCTCCTGTAGTAGGAACGTTTTCTCCCTGAGGATGACTCCACGTGCAGGGAGGTGCCCAGGGGGCCCGGCTGGTCCGGGACAGAGCAGCTGCCACCCGTGTGGTGCCCTGGGGCCCACACAGCTATGGCTGAGCTGCCCTCATCCTTCTCTGCGGACCAAGGAAAAGGCTTGGGTCTGTCTGGAGGATGTCTGTGGAGGTGCCCTGGCCCACGGGGCCCTCCTGTGCAGTGAGGTGTTCCTCTGCCGAGGGCAGGGCCAGCCTTGGAGCTGACCCGAGGAACTTGAGTGGGAGCCACGGGCCAGCCTTCGTCCTTGAGCTTCATGCCAAAGGAGCACGGAGGGAGGTCAGGGCTGGTGTGCCTGGCACCGCTCGGGTTCCAGCAGCACCCCACTCCCTCCTTGAGGCCACTCTGCCCACGTGCCCGTGTGGCCGTCTGGTGATTCAGGCAGGCTCTCTGCGTCGGGAGGGGGTGGGAGGCCTGGGGGTGGAAGGCCACTGTTTGGCGTGGCAGGGGTGCCAGGGCCTGGCTGTGGCAGGTCACAGCTCCCCGCCTCTGCCCGCCTCCAGCGGCAGCTGAACCTGCAAGAAGGTGCCAACGACGTGGTCTTCAGCGTGACAACCCAGTACCAGGGCACCTGCCGCTGCAGGGCCAACATCTACCTGTGGAAGTGGGACGACAAGGTGGTCATCTCAGACATCGATGGCACCATCACCAAGTGAGGCCTGGGAACTTGCGTCCCCCTGCTGGGGGACGGGGGACAGGGAGGGGGCCCTCCCAGTGCCCCATCCTGGGGCTGGGAACATGAGGGCCACATGAGGCTGCCTTGGCGTGACCCCTCCTCTGGGATCTAGGTCGGACGCGCTGGGCCACATCCTGCCCCAGCTGGGGAAAGACTGGACACACCAGGGCATCACGAGTCTCTACCACAAAATCCACCTGTGAGTGCCCGGGCTGGGCAGGGCCCCGGGAGGGAGGGACAGGACACCTTAGACCACCACGGCCTCGGCCCTGGGAAGCCAGGCTCGGGGCCAGCAGGACCCGTGGGGGAAGACACCAGGCCATGACCCTGGAGTGCTGAGGCCCACACACCAGTCCTCCGCCTGTGGAAGACTCGTCTCCTGTGGTCTGGGATCTGGGTTTAGCTGTTGAACTTCATGCTATAGAGGAAGTCTCTGGACTTGGTCAAACCCTCGTCCGTCTTGGTCCACCTGGGCCTCGGGATTCTGCCCACGCTCCTTCTGAGGCCCCCTCTCGAGCTGCGCCCCGCTGTTCTCCCTAAGTCCCCGCCTCTGGGTTTGGAGGCCAGAGCCCCAGGGTTGGACAGAGCTGGCTGAAGCCGAGAGGGCAGGATGGACCCTGCCCTCTGGACCCTGATGGCTCTGTGCCACCTGTCCCCACCCCAGGAATGGGTACAAGTTCCTGTACTGCTCGGCGCGGGCCATTGGCATGGCTGACCTCACCAAGGGGTACCTGCAGTGGGTGAGCGAGCGGGGCTGTGCCCTCCCCAAGGGCCCCATCCTGCTGTCTCCCAGCAGCCTCTTCTCCGCCCTGCACAGGTAATCCCCCCCCCCCATATGAGCCCACGGCCCGGGGGGAGTGCAGGCCCACTGCCCGCCCAGGCCAGCCCCCAGCCTGTGTCACTGACCCTGCCGCCCTCCTCGGCCGCCTTCCCTGCCCGTGGCCCTGCTCCCCAGGGAGGTGATTGAGAAGAAGCCAGAGGTGTTCAAGATCGCCTGCCTGAGTGACGTCCAGCAGCTGTTCCTGCCCCACGGAAAGCCCTTCTATGCCGCCTTCGGGAACAGGCCCAACGTGAGTGTCTCCTCCCCGAGGGCCGAGGCACCTCGCCCTCCTCCCAGCCCACCAGCCCCTCCTGGTCTCCCACAGGATGTCACTGCCTACCGGCAGGTGGGCCTACCTGAATCCCGAATCTTCACCGTCAACCCCCGGGGAGAGCTCATCCAGGAGCCCATGAAGAACCACAAATCCACGTGAGGCCACGCCCTGCCCCGGGCCCACGCCCCGGGCCCCAGGTCCACCTCCCCGCTGGACTCAGCTCCTTGCCCAGGGCCCCGGGCGGGTGGAGCCGCCGATGTCCCGGGCCGTGGCCCTGTGGCAGCGCAGGCCCTCAGTGCCGCCCTCCGCGCTGCTCGCAGGTACGAGCGGCTCAGCGAGGTGGTGGAGCTCCTCTTCCCGCCCGTGGCGCGCGGCCCCAGCACCGACCTGGCCAACCCTGACTACAGCAGCTTCTGCTACTGGCGGGAGCCACTGGCTGCAGTGGACCTCGACGCCCTGGCCTGAACCTGCCCTGGCTGCCCGCCCCTCCCTGGCCCGGCCCAGGCCGATGGGGAGTCCCAGGGCATGGGGTTGGAAGCTGGGTGGAGGGGGCTGAGGGATGGTTGGCAACCTCTCTCCTCCCTGTCCCGCCTCTTGCCTCTGCTGGTGGAGCTGCAGGGGGCGGGGCAGCTGCTCCAGGCCTCAGCATGGCCCTGGCCTGCAGCAGTTCAGTGATTGTCACCTGGGCCCTTGACATCTCTGTCCCTATCACTGTGGGCTCCGCCTCCGCCCCTGACAGGAGATGGAGGGAGGCCCCACTGTGGCGGCAGAGCCGGGGCACAGGGAAGGCTGGTGGCAGCAGCGGGGTGCAGTGGATTAGCGTCTGGGAAGAACACAGTGCCCCCGCTTCATCCAGACCCTCTGAGGCCAAACCCTGACACAGCACTGCCCCTCCCTCCAGCCTGTCCTCTGAGGATGCGGCCCCAGACCCTGCCAGGGAGGTGGGGGTGGCCTCCCGCCCTCCCCTAGCCTTTGCTGGTCAGCCCGGTGCCCAGCGCTGCCGAGCAAGCTGCTGCCTGGGGACCTGTGGAAAGCAAGGTGACCCCGCTGCAGCCTCCCCTCCCACCGAGTCTGGGGAAGAAAGTACTTTTAGAGGCTAAAAGCTTTAATCCGGCCCGCTCTCCCCCAGTAGCACCACAGGGGCGGGTAGGGTACCAAATGTCGAGAAACCAGAAGGCAGGGCTACGGGACCTGCAGCAGGGGCCCGAGCTGCCATGGGCTGGCGCCTCCGCAGAGATGGGCGTCGGGCCGCTGGTGACTGCGGGCCAGGTGAACGTGCCTTTTCAGACTGATCCTTGGGAGTGTCCTACCTGCATTTCTCAGGACTGCGTGAACGTCCAGGCGGGGCGGGGTTGCAGGGAGGTTGGAACTGGGCCTGGAGCCCTCTCCCTCCAGCCACGGCCCCCGTCTAGGGCCTGGCCTCACCTAGGCCATGACGCACATGGGAGGGCCCTAAAGATACCCCCCTAGATGGAAAGGAGAGGACCACGTGGGGACCTGAGTACCCTGGAAACATCTTTGGGGAAGAGAAGGAAGAGCACCAACTGCCGAGGGTTTCCAAACAGATCCCCTGACCCAATCCTGTTCTCTGGGCATCTCCAGCTGCCTAAGCCCTCACCTTGGGGAGGATCCAAAGGAATAAAGAGAACTCGTGGCTGAGTCTGTGTTTCTGTTCCGTCCTGAAGGACCTGTGGGGTGGTGGAAACCTCTTATCCTGGTTCAGAAATAGCATCTGGGAAGCTGCCAGGTGAGGCCGGTGCCAGTGGGAAGCCCCTTCCTACAGACACCGAGCCCAGACGACTGGGAGAGAAGCTAAGGGACAAAGGGACCAGAAGCCCCCGGGCTGGGGCTGGCTCCCTGGGCAAAGGGAGCTGCGGACAGGCCCCCGTCTGAGAATGGACCTGCAGTCTTTGCACAGGGGCCGACTCGTGTCCACAGAAAAGCAACTGGCAGACTGGATTATGGTCTCTTAGGTCCACCCTGGCCTCCAGGCATGTCGTACTCTCCTTGACCACTCTGAACTGTCCAGCTGGTGTAGCACTGAGCATGGGTGTTGGTGTCTGAGACAGTCTCGTGGAGCTGGGCCAAGACTTCCTTCAGTGCCTGTAAAGTGGCATCTGCACTGGCCTGGGAGGCTGGGGGCATGGTCTGAGCTCTGGGGCGATGTCCCCAGGGTTGGTGGGATCTGGGGGGTGGATCCTGTCCAGCCCACCTAGTTGGCCTGCCCTGGCCGCGCCTGCTCGGCCAGCTGGGCCCGGCAGTCCAGCAGGTCATCCCGGAGGCGGGCAATGTCCTGTGCGTGCTGGGCCAGCGTGCGATTCAGCTGGTCCACGTGGCCCCATAGGCCCTCGCTGGGCCTGAGGGACTCGATGGGCAAGCCGTTCAGGTTTGCCGCCATCAGGCCCAGCTTCCCACACGCTCCCTCCACCTGCGCCACCCTCTGGTCAAAGTGGCCCACTGCGTGCTGGAGTTCCTGGGCTGTGTCCTGGCAGCGGCTCAGCCCGCCGGCCACATGGGCCACACCGGCCTTGAGTTGCTCCAGCTCCCCCCGCAGGCTCAGGACCTGCCTGTGGCCAGCCCGAAGCCGGGAGCCCTGGCTGCTGACCTGCTCCTGGATGGCATGGACCTCAGCCTCCACCTTGCGTTCACGCTCATCCAGGGAGGTGTTGGTGGCCAAGAAGGCATCCGAGTACTGGCTGACGGAGTCGCTGAGGCCTGTGAGTGACTTGCTCACAGAGTTCAGATTGACCTTGAGCAGGGTGATCTCGCCCTGGAGCGAGCTGCCCGTTGCTTCTGCCAGCTGCCCCTGGACCTCGGCCACCGTGCCATTGAGCTGCTGGAGCAAGGTCGCATGGCTGGCTACCTGGCGGAGAAGGGCCTCAAGCTGGCTCTGCCAGGCCTTCACTTCCGCCATGAGGTTGTTCAAGATGGAGGAGGTGGTGCTGGGGGTACAGGAGGTCTCCAGCGAAACGAGCCGTTGTTCCAGCACAGCCAGCTCTGTCTGCACCAGGGGCCGCGCAGACCTGCCCGGTGGGGTGCTCTCACCGCTCAGCTCCCCAGCCAGCGTCCGCAGGCGCTCCTCTAGGCTCCGCACGCGCTCTTCCAGCACGGTCCGGAAACCGCCCGCGCTCCATCCCCCTTCCTTCAGCCCCAGACAGCAGCCCCTCGCTCCACTCTCTGTCCCGTTGAGGGTCTCCAGGCCCTCGAGAAGTCCATCCACAGCCCCGTCCAGCATGGCGGCGGAGAGCCGCGTGAGCTCGTCCGTGGTGGAGGGGCCGTGGCCCCTTTGGGCCTCAGTGACTGCCTGCAGGTTCCTCTCGATGCTGTCCATGCGGGCACTGATCAAGGCCAACTGGCTGCAGCAGCTGGCCCCACCAGCCACACTCAGGCCCTGCAGCCGGGTACCCAGCTGTGAGAGCTCCCGGCGCAGGGCCAGCTCCCGGCCATCCAGGCTCTGGTGCAGCCTCCGGCTGGCCGCCTGACCCTCCTCGCACCGCTGCTGCACCTCCTGCACCCGCAGGTCGCATGCACTCTGGACGCCTTGCAGCTTCTGCTCAAAGCCATCCAGCAGGCTCCCCCAGAGTTGATGCAGCCGTCGGTCCACATATTCGTCTAGCAGGGCCAGGGAGGTAAGCGGAGATGGGGGGGCCTCCCGAAGCCGCTGCAGGTGGGCCTCGTGGCCAAGGGCCAGCCCGTGTACCTCGTCCAGCAGCTGCACCTTGGTCCGTAGCGTGTTGCTTACCTCTGTCACCTTGCTCAAGATCTCGTCCAGGGGAGGTGTGAGCGGCCCTCCAGCTCTGTCTCCGGGGTTCACAAACCCCTCGGGGATGACCCCAAAGCCCACGGGGGTAGCAGGAGCTCTGGGGCCACCATTCATCCTGTTGGGGTCCTCGTGGCTGGCCACCAGGCCGCTGAGGGTACCATAGGCTTGTGCCAGGCGCTGGACATCACCCTCCAGCCGTTCCAGCCGTTCACCAAACAACCCCGGGCCTTTCCTTCCTGGGAAAGAGGAGAGAACCCCAAGGGTGTCACTGGCCTGGCTCTCTCAGCTTGTCCTGTGGCCAAGCCACCTGAGAGTTTCTCTTCTAAGCCAGCCTTGCAGGGGGGCCTGGGGACTCTCACCCTTTTGCCCAGCACGAGATGCACCCTCCCTAACCCTACCTGAGCTCAGCCGGCCGGTCAGTCCGCTTCCCATCTCCCCCAAGAAACCCAACCGCCTTGACAGGGTCTCCGTGGGCAGACTCACCGTAGGGGCTGGGGGCTGCTCTGCTGGAAGGAGGGGGCCTAGGGCCTAGGCCCAGCTGCCCGGAGGGAATCTGGGGCTCAGGGTCTGGCTGGGGTGGTACGGCCCCGTGGTCCGTGAGGTGCTCAGGGCAGCCTTCTCCAGCGAGCCCAGGGCAGCAGCGCCAGGAGAGCTCCGTCACCGTCTTGTAGCCGACCTTGTATTTGGGTCTGAGCACCGTGCGGTACCTGGGCCAGGGATGGAGAGAGGGCAGGGCTCTGTATCCGTGGGCTGAGGCCCTGCCTCCTGCCAGGTGACCTTGCCACCTGGCTGATATTCAGGGCCACCCGCAGGCACTTGGATATGGTCTAGATGTCTTCCTGCCTCCACAACACCCCCAAGGGGTTCCTTTTCTGTGCTTAAGGTGCCAGGGCTGCAGGGTGGAAGCAGGCCTTGCCAAGGCTCAGAGATGGGTTAGAGGAGGGCGCAGGGGAAGCCCCACCTCACCCTGTTCGCGGGGGAGGAAGCAAGCAGGAATTTAGCCCAAGGTTCCCAAGACCACCTGGACTTCCTCGAGCTCATACTGCAATCATAAATGTCACTTCTGACAAAGTGCCAGCTCCTCCCCTGTGGGTGGGTGAGGGCTACTGTCCTGGAGCTGGGACAGGCAGCCCCTCTCACTGCCCGGAGCCACTCCGGGCTCCCCTTAGTCCCCCATCCTTTCCGCTCCTCCTGAGCCTACTCTGGGAACTCAGCTCTGGTCACAGAGACTGGTCACAGGGCACCTTTGGTTCTCAGCACAGAGGTGAAGGGCCCAGGGTGGAAGGCAGAGCAGGGGCCACTCCCTCACCTAGTTAGCAGTGTACCTGGTCACCCACTGCAGGCTCGCCTGGGGCACGTGCCCAGGGATCCGGAGTAAACAGGTTTGTTGTTTTGTTTTCAGACCTGTGTTTGAACCTCTTCAAGTGCAGACCTGTGTATCCCACCTGTGTGCAATACCACATGCCCTCACAGGACCCCATCTGTGCCCCACAGTCTGGCTCCCCTCCCCTCACCCCTGGCCTGCCTTCTCCACAGTCACTACAGCCTCCTTGAGTCTGCCCAGGGTCCCTTTGACATCAACCATTGCCAGTGTGACCCTCTGCTCTCCCCTGTACCCCACCCCCACCTCTTGCCACTGCTTCTTCTTCCTTGCCTGGTGCTGCCTCTCCCCTGGAAACCCTCCCCTGGTCCCCCTGTGGGCTCTGACCCACCGGAGGCTGTCTCTGACTCCTCCCTGGCCCCCTCCATCTGGCTGGTGTGGGGGCTGGGTAGGCTTTCTTAGAATCCAAGGAGTTCCAGCCCTTGTAGAGCTAGTTGCTGTTCCGAGCTTAAGGCAGGCCTGGGTATGTGCCCAGGGATTCGGAGTGGGTGGGATGGGGTGCACTCACGTGACTGTCCCGGGGCACTTGGGCCCCCATGCACACTGCCGGTACTCAGCCTTTACGTAGCTCTCTGCTCCCTCCTGTAGGACACAGGTCACATTCCTGTGCACCACGTAGGCGCAGAGGGCCCTGCAGGGGAGAATGGCATCCTTGGAATATCTGGTGTGGGCCAGGTCCACGGAAGCTCCTACCCCTCCTCCGTCTGTAGGCCTCCGCAGGAGATGTGACCCGATCTTTTCTCTCCTGCTTTTCCTGGTGCCTGGCAGCCAGAACCCTGAGCCTGGAGTCCAGCCCTGCAACTGGTCCCTCTGATCCCAGCCACCCCAGTGGGTTGGTCACGGGCTCAGCTCTGAACCAGGAGCCTGGTGCAGCTGCCCTTCCTCAGTCTGCCCTCTGCCCTCCCTGGCTTCCCCGCCAGGGGCCTTGCCACATTCTCCACCCTTTCCCTGCTCCGTCGCTGGCTCTCAGCGCTTCCTCTCAGCATCTGAGGTTTCTGAGGTCTCAATTTCGTGCCTGAGTGCCTCCGAGACCACACTTCTCTCTTCCCCCACTGGCTGACTCCTGGGGAAATCACCCCACGCTGTAGGTCTCTGGCCCCTGCCTCTGTTCTTGGTTCCTCGTTCTCAGATCACTTCTTCCACCCCTCCTCCAGGAAGCCTGCTCTGATGCGCCCAGGCCCTCGGAAAGACAGCTATTGGTGGGGCTGTTCTCCGACGGCACCTCTCAAATGCAGCCAGCACCCCAGGCAGAGCCCTAATCACCTGATGGAGACCAGTTAGCAAGCCACTGACTGCTAACGACCAGAAGCGGAGGCAGGAGAGGGGCAGCAACCCCACTTAAGAGCACAAGGGCGGGGGTGGGGGCTGCCTGGTACAAACCAGCCGCTCGTGGACTGCTGTTGGGCTCCGGAGCCACGACATAAACCCAGGACCCAGGAGCCCCCTAGCTCTGTGGCCCAGCCACGCTGGGGCTGCCGAGGGGTGGCTGGGGTCAGGCTGATGGAGGGCGCGGGCAGGCCGCTGGGCACTGGGCTCCATCTCCCACCTGGTGGGCAGAGAGAGCTGGGAGGCCCGGGCGCCGTGTGTGGGAGAGCCCCGCGTGCGGACCGCCCTCCCTCCGCTCCCTCCACCTGGTCCGCTGCGTCCGGGTTTGCACACAGCGCAGCTGGAAAATGTTACTTCGCTGGAAAGGTTTCCGCGGGCACTGCCAGGATCCCCGCCGCCGCCGCGCCAGGCCCCCTCGGCTTATTTTCTTTGCCAGTCCCGCAGCCTCCCGAGGCAGGGGATGCCCGCCGGGCAGAAGCCTGGTCCCAGGAGCCGCCCCCTCCGCGCTGGGCCCCGGTGCCCGCGCCCTCCCGCCTCCGAGCGCGGTCCGGGCAGGTGGGAGCGGCGCTGCCAGGCCCGTCCCTCCCGCTTCCCGCCCACCGCGCGGCCCGCGCTTACTTGTGCGGCCCCGGGCGCAGCCGCGGGCGCCATCCCGTCGTGTACAGGCTGTAGCGGGACGCACCAGGCGGCGCGGGCCGCGCGAGGAGCGGGGTGCCCTTGGCCTGCGCCCCCGAGAGCAGCGCCGCAACGGCGCACAGCCAGACCGGCAGGCGACGGCGGCCCATCGCCGCCCCGGGTCCCCACCTGGCCCCACGCGGGGCCCCCCGCCAGTGTCCGCCCGCCGCGCCGCTCGCCGCCTGGGTCCCGCCGCCGCTCGCGGCCCCTGGAGCTCGCTGGCTCCGCCGCCTGGCGCTTCGCAGCGGCTGCGTCCCGCGGAGTGGCCCGCGCAGCTCGCGGCGAGGGCCGCCGAGGGGCGGGGGGAGGCGGGCTCTGCGCGCATTAGCATAAACTCGGGGCTGCGTCGCTCTCCTCTGCCGGCCCCCTCTCTGCCGCCAGCCCCCCGCCCCGGCTCCGAGCTGACGCGCGAGCAGCCACCCGCAAACAAGAGGTTAAGAAGGGAGCAGCGCCGGGGTGGGGGGGCGCAGGCCAGCGTGCCCTGGGAGGTCCCCCAAACACACCCATCCGCGGCCTTGCCCGCGTGCACCGGCGAGAAGCAGAGCCAAACTTCTGGGGCAGCCTGGGCGCGGGCTCTCCCGGAGGTGCCCACCACCCGCACTGGTCTTAAAAGCCACCTGGGGACCAGGGTCCAGGGCTTAAGAGCTGAGATGCCCGTATTCTAAGGCGCACCCGCAGCACCTCCGCAGGCACCTCCTTGGAACAGGCCCCAGACCTCCCATGTTGGCTAGCTCTGCCGCCATGCCCCCGGCATTGTCGGGGGTGCCCAGGGCATCTGATAACTGCTGTCCCCTCCCTGGGCATCTGACTCCTCGCTAAGACTCTGTAACCCAGTATGGTGGCCAGGCTGTTCCTCTGGTTTCCTGGTGGGGTCCCTGTCATCTCTGTCTCCCTTAGGTATGGGCTGCGCTGAGCCCCAAACGCCCATCACCTTGCCAGCCCAGCCAAGGACGCTCTGCTTCTTCTTGTGCAGCTGAAGCTCCGAGCAGCACTGGCTCTTTATTAGCGTCTGGTCAAAGAAAACGTTTAGGTGTTTCGCACAAAGAGCTGCTGTTAAGCCAGGCTTCCTCCATATTTCCCGTGTGAAACTGCCTCTTGGAACCCAAGCGTCGGTGGCCTTTGCAGTCAGCCTCAATCAACATCGTCTTGTTAACATTCTAACGTACAGTACGAAGAACATTCTGAATCCTGATTCTGTCATTTAACAGAGTGGTGCTTCCTCGCGGCTTTGTCTCATCCACACAGGTGACCACAGCCTGTGTCTTTACCCAAGTAGCTGGCAGGTGTGCAGAAGGCAAGGGACTCGGAAGCACACCTGGCCAGACCTCCTCCAACCGGACTGGACATGCAAATCCACACCCTTCGGGTGAAGCGATGATATCAAGAACCAGAATGGGGCAGCTGAAACTCACATCTACCTGCTGCCCTCTCCCAGCCCGTGAGCCCTTCTCCTGGGCTTGGGAATTGGAATCCAGAGGCCGAGGGCACCCAGCTTCAAGGTGAAGACTGTCTTAATTTCCGAGGGCTGCAACAAATCACCACACTCTCTGTGGCTTAAAACAATAGAACTCTATTCTCCCCAAACCTGGGGACTAAAATCTGAAATCAAGGAGTCAGCAGGACCATACTGTCTCCAGAAACTCTAGGAAGGATCCTGACATTCCTCTTCCAGCTCCTGGGGGACCCTGGCGACCCTTGGCAGTCTTTGGCTTGTAGCCCCATCACTCCAGTGTCTGCTCCCACGTGGCCTTCTCCTCGTGTCTCCACATGGCCCTCTTCACATGGCCTTTTCTCTGTGTGTGCCTCTGTGTCCTCTCTTCTCAAAAGGACACCAGTCATTGAAGTTAGGGCCCAGGCTAATCCAGTATGACCTCATCTCTAAAGTAATCACACTGCAAAGATGCTATTTCCACATAAGGTCACGTTGGGGGGGGGGGGCAGACACTATTCAACCCACCACAGGGTCCCTGAGGAGGGACATGCTGTAGCCGTGATGCTGAGGGAGGCAGGGGAGGCTGAGGAAGAGAATTCACCGGGAGAGTGGGGCAGTTGAGGGCCATGGCACTCAGAGAAGCGCAGCGAGTGGCCATCTGGTGACTGTCTTCCCGTCTGCTTCCAATAACCCACTTCACTTGAGCTACATTGGATGGGCTTCTGATCCCAGCAACCAAAGGATGCCCAGCTAAGACAGCCTTTCATCCTCCCCCACAAATCCTCCAAATGTGCTATTTTAATCTCTAGCCTTAACAGAGATGTCATGAGCTATTTTGCTGAGGGCCAGATATACAGGATCCGTAGCATGCTCTTGATCTCGTAACCACTGAGTTTCCGCCTTTTGCAAAGTGAGAGACATCTGAGTGGGAGACAGGGCCTCTCCCGAGGCTGGGTTCTGCCTGCCTGGCAGCGCTCTGCCCAGCCAGCTCTGGAAGAAACCCTCCTCCCCAGCCCAGAAACTGTGATCCTTTTCCAAGGGGTCCCGCCCCTTCCTCTCACTCCTTTCCCCAGCCCAGATGTGGGGCCCACCACTCACAGGGAGGAGGCTAGATCCTGTCTGAATGTGGAAAAGTCCACATAACAAGGGGCTGAAAGGACAGTCGGACCCGCTTCCCCTTTCCCAGGTGGCTGACATCAAACACCATGTTCCCACTTTAATTGGAATAGTCTCAGGAGCCAGCACTGGGGCCCCTCCTGGTGGGGGCGAAGGACATCAGTGGGGGAGATGCTCAGGGTCTTGGCTGCATCCAGCCAGAGGCTGGGGTCTCCCCCGCAGGCAGACGATGAGGCCACTTTGCATGTGCCAGACAGGAAACCGAGGCAGGCCAGAGGCAGGGAGGGAGCAGACTTGTCCTCTCCCCTGACTCAGACCGGAGTTTCCACACCTGAATGCAGGCAACTGAGGGCCACATGCAGGGTCACCCTTTCTGTTCATGGGGACATGCACGGCCATATCCAGACACATTCTGTCCACCCCCACCCCACCCCAGTTCCCTCTCTACACACGCAGAAGCATACTTTCCAACCTCCACTCGCCCCTGGTAACAGGTGTGCCACCTCTGTCTTCAGGAAGAAGAGGATGCCATCAGGATGACAAGATAACCCTGGGCAGGGAGCATCAGTCTTGCATTTAGGGTCCATCAGTAAGTGGCACAGTGAGGAGCATGAGTAGGAACTTCTGCCAGACCCTGGAGCATCCTTCCTCCATGGGCTCCTGGGACAAAAGGCAAGAGCTGGCCTGGGGGCAGAGGCAGGCTGCTTGGTGGCGACCCACTCACCTGGAATAGCCCTTCCAGGCCTCCATGGACTTCCCAGGATGCCAGGTTCCTCTGCCCTCTCCAGGCTCCTTCCAACCCACAGGCTGTTCTCTGCTTTGGACGGAGGCTCCCCACCTAAGATCACTGAGGGCCTCACAGAGTTCTGTGGAATGCAGTCCCCCAAAAGACAGAAGAGAAGGTGCTGACCCTGCTAGCTTTCGGGCACAAGCCTTTCCCACCGCGGATGAGCCCCCTGCCACTGGGAGACACTCACCCACCCTGGAGCCAACTGGTGGTGGCACCCGCCTTGGATACAGGCTCCTGGCTCCACCAGCCCTTTGTCCCTGCCCACCACCACCACCCTGTCTCCTTTCTTCTGAGCCTGCGCAGCCCACCCCCCTGCACACGGGCCACTCTGGGAAGTTTTGTGCAACGAGGCTCTTTGCCCAGCGCACTCTCTCCTCAACATAAACATCAGCACGCTCAGAGCCGGTCGGCATTTTGATTCCGCCCCCACCGCTTCAAAGAATGTTACTGTCAAACCCACATGCATTTCTGGGGCAGGGGTTTGGAGTGCCCCCTTCCAGCTGGGCAGAAGCCTGGCTCCCCAGGACCCTGAGGCGTGTAGAGGTGCAGCCCCACTTTGCAAAGCCGGGATGGACTGCCATTGAGTGAGAGCTGCTTAGAAGGAACTTACAAATCCTGCAGCGCTGATGGGCCCTCAATGTGGACACATGCAAACCAGATGCCTTCATTATGCAAATGACATGCAAAGTATATGCATAGGCCTCCCAACTTTTGCAAATGCCAGATGTGGCCCTTGGGGACTCTGAGTTTAGCTAAGCCCTATTGTGGGGCACGGCGAAGACCTTAGACTTGCCGGCCTCTTATGGCGGGCAGACAGGGCTTAGCTCTGAGGCACTTCACACACGGAAAGTGGGGGGAAGGAACCAGACACGGAGCCAATTGGACCTGGGTTTGAATCCCAGTTCCTCCACTCGCAAGCTGCACGAGCTTTATGGAGTCATGAAACAGCTCTGAGACTCTGTCTTCCCATCTGTAAAATGGTTACTATGAGGACCTAAATGAGAACATTGGCTTACGCTCCCATCCGCACAATCGGGCACATGAGAGACACTCAGGGAGGAGGCAGGCTCAGAGCGCTTCTCTGAGAGGTGCACGTCTGGGCTTCTTTCCACTCACTGACGCGGAGACTGCTTGGGGCAGGACCTTCTCCGGGGGCAGCCGCACAGCTGTGGGCTCGGGGAAGGTCAGTGCCGATGGACCACATGCTCCTCATTCATTCAGATGTTTGCCAAGGTCCCGCGCGACAGAGGTGTGGTGGATGCGGTTGATGCCCTGCCAGACCCCGTTTTACCCGCAGTGCACCCGCCACCCCCACTGCGGGAATGATGATGGCCGAGGCTCACGCTGCCCTTCCTGTGAACTGTCCTCAGTGATGAGAGCCACCTCCCCTGGGAAGCTGCAAGCCCTCCCACCCACAGCCAATGATTGGCTGATACAAGCGACAACAGGCTGGCCCCTCACTGCCGGGGTTTATGCTCCAGGCCCCTCTGGATCGGGCCACCTGAACCCACTTGACCTGTGAGCAGAGATGGACAATGCATGTGACACTCAGCATGGCTGCGACCTAGGGAGCTGTGGGGTCGCAGAGAAGCAGTGCCTGGCTTGGGTCGGGATGTCTCTGGAGCTCACCGGGGAGACAGCATCCCAGGCGGTGGGCACAGCGTGTGCAGGGCCGTGTGCTCGGGGAAACCCTGCAGCGCTCTGGGGACCAGGCCCAGGAGAGGCCGCCAGGGGCCGGCCGGACGACAGGGGCCTTGGACACCCCAGCGAGGAGCCTGACTGTAGGCAGGGGGATGGCGCGCACAGAACCGTCTTGACAAATGTCCCCTGGCTGCCACTGCACAGAGCCGGCGCTGGGGGAGCTGCCAGGGAGGCAGTGGCTGCTGACAGGGACGGGGGTGTGGTTAGATCCCTGGGGCTTTTAGGACAGAGAGCTGACAGGCCTCAGGGGCGGATTTGGGGGCTAGGAGGGTGGGAAGGATTCTGGAAGATGCCAGGCGGAGGGGAGACAAAACATCAAGACAGGGGCGACCACGTGTGGGCAAGTGTGGGGAGCGAGGAGGCTTTGATGAGCTGTGCCGGGCAGGGGCGGCACTCCGTGCCAGCCGCAGAGCGCCGCAGCCAGCTGAGGAGCTGAGCCTTGACGGGGCCCATGAAGGCGGGTGCTGACATGAGTGGGCAGCACCGCTGGCCCGCCTCCAGGGGGACCGGGAGCTGCTCCCGCGGGAGGGGCGGGGGATAAGGCCCTGGGAAGGGCTCCCGCCTGCTTTCCTCTAACTTCTATTCATGGGCAGCGGAGTAAAAACCACACAGGATTACCACCAGTGACGGAGGCAGGCGTGCAGTGGGTGGGGGCAGAGAGGCCAAGCCCGGGGAGGGGGCTACCCTGCACCCGGCGGAGTGGCGGGGAGGTCATTGCCATGGAAACTCATGCTTGGATAGGCAGGGCCTGACCTCCACCCAGATACTGCCCTGATCTCAGACCTGCTCGGCCTTAATTCCTTAATTCTCCAAGACATTTGCTGGGCTCCGCTCGGTGCTGGAAGCACAGACTAGGGGCAGGCAGAGGTGGCTGAGGGTTGGGAGGAACCCCAGGAGGCTCCCTGGGAGGGGCACACTCCCGGGAGAGTGGAGTGGCTGAGGAGGGGGCAGCTGGACCGGGAGGGAGTGTGCAGACACACCTGGGCTCTGCCCCTGTGAGTCCCCTCCCCCGCCGCTTCCTGCAGGCCAATGTCCTGTCTCTGCGTGGAGCTCCCTCTGACGCACAGTCCTGCTTGATGCGGGCCACCTCCTGCTCGTGTGTCCTGAGCGGAAGAACTGTGGGGTTTAGACTGGCCACTCTAGTCATGAGGATGAGCACCGGGGAGCCTGGTACCAGGATCTAGGCAAGAGGTGCTAGAAATGAAACAGGGCAGGCATTGGGAGGGCGGCTTCCATGAGAGACAGTCAGGGCCACGGTCAGAGTCACGGGTCCACGCCCAGCAGGGTCCCAGGCCTCTGTCTCCCCGCCCATCCATCTCACGCTTAGGGCTCGATGATATATTTGGCATCTACTCCAAGAGCTCCCTGCCAGGGCCAAACCTCTCTGACCCCCAGAGCAGCCCACCCACCATGTGATCAGTGGGGCCTTCCCCAGGTTGAGGCTCTGCAGCCAGTGACTCCCACATTCCTGGCCTTGGCCGGCAGCCCCAGCTCCTTTGGGAAAGGGCAGGCAGGAGGCTCCCACGGTGGGACTAGATCCCTCCCTCCTCTGTCCTCCCCTGCCCCGGGGCTGTGCAGAAATTAGGGCATCCTCCCCCCACCCAGTCTTCTCATCCCTGCCCCACCCCTGACTGCATCTGTAATCTCAGCTCCTCCTTCCCTCACACCTCCTCCTCCGGTGTGTGGAAGGGCCCCACTGTCCCCTCAGCCACCACGGTGGAGTGCCGGGGTGCGCGATGGGAGGGGACAAGGAACCGGCAGTGGAGCGGGTTAGGAGGCTGTGCTGGTGCCCGAGGGTGCAGCCAGCCTACTGCCACGCAAGGTGGTAGGTGCTGATGGAAGGGCGCAGAAAGCCTGCAGAAAGATTAGGAGACCTGGTAAGCCTTGGTGACTCTTAAGGGGCTCCAGGAGGACCCCACGTTTCTATCTGGGGGAGTCCTTTTTGCTGTGACAAGGAAAGAGGGCAGGCGCATGTGGAGGGGAAAACAGGTGGGTGCCCGCGGATGCCCTGGAGGACATGGATGGCCAGGATACGAAGGCAGCGGAGGTGTCCTGTGGGTCCACTGCCCCTTCTCAGCCTGGGGGGCTGCCGTGTGCTCGGCGTGGCCCTCTAGTGTGAGGTCAGTAGGCCCGCCCCACACTCACCACCCCACTGTGTCCAGAGTTCTGTCGGAGCCACAGGGAAGTGGCCAACTTGGGGTCCTGGCAACCGCACTCCTCTGAGATGGCTGGTAGAGGCACCTGTTCAGAGGGCATGAGGGGTCCATCTGGGCAGCTGGGTGAGGTGCCAGGACCCCTGCTGCCCCTAAGATGGTCCTTCCCTGTTCTACTGGCCAAGCAACTGCTCCACCACCATCCACCTTTCAGCTTTGAGTCCCTGGTGGGTCCCCATCCCTTCCTGTATCTCCCCAGCCTCTCCAAGCTTCCTGCCCAGGCACCCTCCTCTCTCTCCCCCCAAACCTCATTCTTCTCCTTTTCACATATAATCAGGAAGAACCTTGATTGCCCATTGTATCCGGAGCCCAAACCGTCAGCAACGGGAGAAGTGATTTCCCCACGAGGGCTCTGAGATTAGGCATCCAAGGGCTGGTCATTGCCAGGACGGGAAGGGAGAGGCCTACGTTCGCCCTGGAGAGGATCACCCTCCCCAGCTGATGACTCCTAATGCAGGGAGAAATAAAGGCAAACAAACAAATAAAAAAGTCGGCATAACAAAAATAAGTTGAAGGTTTAAAACCTGCTCCACCTGGTTGAGAGAAGTTACCTCACTGGCAAAAGTTAAGACCGTGGCAATGAAGAGATCTCCAAAGAGGCCTGGGTGGTGCGAAAGGAGACCTGGGGATGGTCAAGGTGCAACCATGGAAGTAGAGTCAGTCAGAGGAGCAGAGAAGACCAGTGCGGGGGGGGGGGGGGGACACTCAGAGAAGCTGTAGGACTTGGATTTCCCAACCAGAGAGAAGGTGGTGGCACCCTTTGCCTGAGCCGAGCTGGGCTCGAAAGGGTGAAGGATGGAAAAGGGGTGAGGAGTGGTGACGGCGACTGGGGCAGAGAGGCGTGGGGGGATGGCAAGGGCAGATGAACGGATGAGGTCCCGGGAAGGCTGAGGTTCTGAGAGGGAGGAGTTGAACATGTTTCCAAGCAGAGGGGAGGGTGCAGAGAGGGAGAGGTGGGAGACTAGAGATGGAAAAGGACCCCCACAAAAGGAATGGACCAAGGCCCATGGCAGGAGGAAGGGGGAGGGGACAGCCAGGGAGGCCCTGGGAAGCAGAGTTCCTATAGGTGTCATGGAGGGTGGAGGAGGTGGTTGGAAGCAGAAGAGACGACTGACTAAGGACGGGGCTTCTTGTGCTGAATGGCAGTGGGGGAGATTTCTCCAGAGACTTGGGACCAGGTACAGGTCTGAGGAAAGGCTGTAGGGAAGGGGCCTCAGAGAGGCAGGATCACAGGGTATGGGGCATTCCAAGGCCCTGTGTCTTCCCCTTGACCACAGCCCCCTGCAGCCTGAGGGTGGAGATGAAACTTGCCCTGTAGGGCTTTTCCAGGCTGTAGGGGAGCTGCAGAGGGTGGGAGCACCTGGTGTAGTAAGGAAAGGGGGTGCCCACCCAGGTTCCTGCAGGGAAACATTTAGGACCCACAGAACATGACAGCGCCTTCAAGACCTACCGGACACCAGGTATCTGAGCGACTAAACGCCACGCAGCTGTTTGTTTTCCGGCAATAAGACGAATCACACATTCCCAATGAGAAAGGGAAGGAAACACGGAGGAAGATATGACTGCTCGGGAACAGCTCGACGAAGGCTGGCAATTCCTCGTGCCGTTTCTAGCTGGCCGGTGTCACCAGCCTGCCCACCTGCCTGGCTCGGTTATCCCTCTGCTTGCAAACACGTCCTGCGAGAGTTTTCCATGTCTTGGCCAAAGTGGGCTGTGCTGTCTTAGTCATTGTGATTATTTAAGCATATTCTATTGCCACTTTCCACCAAGAATCTAGAAGCTTCCCAGGGGATTCGGTGATGGTACCGCTCTCCAGAATCATTAACATCTGACACCAAAATGGAGTCACGGGTACCATCCAAGTCGGCTGTCACAGCGTGAAGGTGGGCGGGTCCACGTAGCCCATCAAGAAACCCAGTTCTGCCCTGGCCGGTTTGGCTCAGCGGTTGGAGCGTCGGCCTGCGGTCCTGAGAGACCCGGGTTCGGTTCCTGCTAAGGAACGTACCTCGGTTGCAGTTTGTCCCCGGCCCTGGTCGGTTGTGCGGGTGGCAGCCACTCGATGTGTCCCTTTCACATCGATGTTTCTCTCTCTCTCTCTGTTCCTCTCTCTCCCTCCCACTCTACCTGAACAAAAAATGGAAAAGTGTCCTCGGGTGAGGATAAAAAAAAAAAAAAAGAAACCCAGTTCTGCCCTGGCAGGTTTTCTCAGTGGTTAGAGCGTCAGCCCTCGGGCCAAAGAGTTGAGGGTTCGATTCCGGTCAAGGGCACATATCTGGGGTCGTGTGTGTGTGTGTGTGTGTGTGGGGGGGGGGTGACGTCTTCCTCTCTCTCTCCCTCCCTCCCAGTCTATCTGAAAATCAATGGAAAAGTGTCCTCGGGTGAGGATTACAAAAAGAAACCGAGTCCTGTGCCAAATGCAGGGTTTTAAAGGGCCTTGGTAATCAGAAAGAGAGAATTTTGTGACTTTTTCCGGTTGTCTGCCATAAAAAAGTAGACCGCGGAGTTCAAGTGCTCACCAGGCAGCAGGCGTGCCTCGCAAGTCGCTTCATGGAGGCATCGTTTTGGAGTCGCCGAGACAGGAGCAGGACCTGAAGGAGCAAGCCCTTGTGATCCACGAAGAGAGAGCTGATCTCCACCGAAGTGGGCACGTTCGAAACGCGTGCTTGGGCCAATAAAAGCTGCGCTGTCGCAGCGTTTTGCGACAATAAATGTTTCCAGTTTAAAAAAGAAAAATGAGTAATGAACCCTGGCCTTGGTTCCACGGAGATTCCTTGCGCTGGTCCCTCTCTGCTGGTGTGTATTTAGAAGTTTCCATAATAAAAGATTTTTTAAATTAGAAAAAGAGAGGGAAGAGGATGGAACAATTGACAAGAGCTAGCCGGCATCCCCCTTCTCCCGCCTCATTCTGGAAGCTCTGCCCTGTGCCTTCCCCCAGTGTTGACGGCCCCTTTCTGGTTTTCATAATGAAACATCTTTCTTTGACTTGTCAACAAGGTATCCATCAATCCCTCCCACCGAGGGGCTCCCTCCCCTCCTCCTTCTCCCCCACCCCAGAGAGGTCTTTAAAAATGCTCTTGCTGGCTTCTGCCGGGATCATTTAGCACTTTTATTTCTTTATCATATATTTATTTATTTTAAAGTATGGGAGAGGTAAATTTAAAAAAAAAATTTTTTTTCTTTATTGATTTTAGAGAGAGAGGAAGAAAGAGGGAGAGAGAGAGAAACATCGATGAGAGAGAACATCGGTTGGCTGCCTCCTGCACGCCCCCCCACTGGGGATCAGACTCACAACCTGGGCATGTGCCCTGACCGGGAATCGAACCGGCGACCTCTTGGTGCACGGGTCAATGCTCAACCACTGAACCACACGGGCCGGGCTCATTTAGCACTTTTAGTTGTAGGCTAGCAATAGGTCTGATTGCATATCCTCTGTTCGGAAAAAAAAAAGAAAGACTTATTTAGTGCTTACAGTACAAATTCCACCTACGCCATCATGATTCATTGGGAGTTAACTACACATGAATAGGTTGGTTCTGGGCTCACCAGGGATGGCTTCCTCTTTTCTTCATCTCCCTTGTCTCCAGTCTGAGCCACTTCTTGCCCGATTGGATTCCTTTCCTGGGGAGACTCACTGGCCCCCTGGCATTGTTTTCTATCCTGGGTGAGTGAATAGCACCTTGGCTGGCACGGGGCACTTAGTTCTTTTCTCGCAAATGAGATGTGCGGTTCTCGTCTGATTCTCTTTACTTTCCGTGTAACGTGTTCATTTGGGAAGCTTGTAAGACTTTTCCCTTTAATCATGGAATTCAGGAGTCTTCCCAAGCAATGCCTGTATGGCTGCTGTTTTTCCATCCTTCCTGCCTGGAATTCAATGAACCCTTTCAAACCCAAGTCTTTCTTCAAACCATGGAAATTTTTCTTTCCCGTTTTCAAGTTATTGCCTCGCCTCCATTTGTTGCTTTTTTCCTTCTGGGTTTATTATTCACACGTGACGGCTCCTGGGTCTCTCTCTCTCCTTCTAGACGCTGCCTTTTCTCTGTGCGATTTCTGTCTTCTATTTTTGCTTTGGGGTTTGGATGATCTCTTCCCCTTGGTTTCCCAGTTCTCCATCCTCGCCTCCAATTTATTTTAAATTTAAAATCCATTTCCTAGTTCAGGAGCGTATTTTCTTTTGCATCTGATTTTTGTGTAAGAAGCGTGCTTTCTTATTGTTCTGTTTTCTTTTTCCTGTGGTTACACAGGTCGCGGTTTGTCTCCTCCTGCAGTTCTGGGTGACTTTCAGCCTCTCTCTCCTGACTGCTGGGTTCCCTCAGTCGCCTGTTGTTTTTTTAGTCTTTTTTTTTTTTCTTTTCCCAGAACTTCAATATAAATTTTATTAAGTTCCAATTTTTTTCCCAGCTTTACTGAGGTAGAATGGACAGATAAAAATTACATCTGCCCTGGCCAGTTTGGCTCAGCGGTTAGAGCGCTGGCCTGTGGTCCGGAGAGACCCGGGTTTGGTTCCCGCTAAGGGCAGGTACCTCAGTTGTAGTTTGTCCCCGGCCCTGGTTGGTCGTGAGGGTGGCAGCCACTCGATGTGTCCCTTCACGTCGATGTTTCTCTCTCTCTCTCTCCCTTCTTCTCTCTCTCTATCCTGTACAAAAAATGGAAAAATATTCTCGAGTGAGGATAAAAAAAAAAAAAATTACATCTATTTAAGTTGTACAACATGATGTTTTGATATAAGTATATACTGATACACTGTGAAATGATGACCAAAATCAAGTTAATTAACACATCTACCACCTCACAGTTACCTTTATTTTTATTTTCTGACAACTCGAAACACTCTCTTAACAAATTTCAAGTATAGAACACAGTATTATGAGCTGTAGTCACATTGTTGTACATGAGACCTCCAGGACTTTTTTGTCTTGTGCTACAGAAACTCTGAGCTCTCACACCAACATCCCCCCGCACCCCCGCTCCCCTCTCTGCTCCCCCAGCTCTGGGCCATCTTCTCTCTTCTATCAATCGATTATTTCAGATTCCACATACACGTGAGATCATGCAGTATTTGTCTTTGTTTGGCTTATTCCACTTAGCATAACGTCCTCTGGGTCCATCCACGTTGTTGCACATGGCAGGATTTCCTTATTTTTAAAGGCTGAATAATATTCCGTCATATGTACAGGAGTGGGCAAAAGTAGGCTTACCGTTGTGAGTGTGCGAAACAGAATCTATTCTTGTGTGATCATTTGTTAATGATTGTATTATTTTCCATATAGACAACTGTAAACCTAACTTTGCCCACCCCCGCATATACCACATTTTCTTTAATCATTCATCTGAAATCATCCCAAGTATTTTTTCCGACCACAACGGAATGACACTGGAAATCAATAACAGGAAGGAAACTCACAAATATGTGGAACGTAAACAGCATACTCTTGAACCACTATTGGGTCAAATAGGAGGAAGTCAAAAGGAAATTGAAAAAACATCTTGAGACAGACAAAAATGAAAACACAACATACCAGAACTTATGGGATGCAGCGAAAGCAGTTGCTAACAGAGTTTATCCTTTTGCCTTCTTGTGGCTCTAATCACCCCCAAGGGTCAGATCCAGCTGACAGGCTGCCTGGTGCCTTGCAGTGCTCTAGGAGGGAGCACCCTGGGCCCCCCTCTCCCAGGGACACGCATGGGTTCTGAGACTCCTCCCAGCAGCACCCAAGACTGCTGGCCCAGCTCTCTGATGGACCCCTGAACCAAGCTCTCTCCTAAAACTGAGCAGATCCGACTGTCACCCAAGGCTGTCTCTGCAGCCGGCCCCGACCGCCTGGCCGAGAGGGAGCCAGCCCTCAGTGCAGGGCCCTGCCCAGGCCGAGCCTGGAGCTCTCCGCACTAGCAGGCTTGGAGCTGGGAGCAGGGCAGCCCTCATCCAGGGGGTTTCACTAAACAGAGATTCTCAGCTCTCATGGATGTTGAAGAGCTGACTGGGATCAATCATCTTAGGTTCTGCCACAACACGGTGTACCTACTTGAGAGCTTTCCCAGCCTCTGGCAGTGGGGTGCAGGCGACGGTGCAGGAGGTAAGGTGACTTCTGAAAACACCTGCAGCTGTGAGGAAGTGCTTGGACCGAGCCATCAGACCACGGGGAATCGCTGGAAAGGGTTCTTCTCATCCTGCAGGCGATTGGTGGTCCACTTGATAGCCCTGTTTCCAAATTTTAATTTATCTTTTGTTTTAAATTTCTTTACCACATGGTAAGTGTCATGGGAGTTTTTCCTAAAGAGCTTCAAAGGGAAACTATAGACATTTTCTTTGTCTTTAAAAGCCAACAAGGATCGTCATCTGAGAGAAATTATGAACATTGCAAAGCCACTTGGGACAGAGTGGATAAATTATGCCAAAAAACAATTCCTAAGGACTTCAAAGTAGAAAACTATTTCTTTCCAAAGAAAAGAACTTCTGAAATAAAGTAAATGATGGCAATTCGGATTAGGCATTTCTTCTGCTTTGTTAGATGAAAAGTACTAAATGAATAACTGTTCTACAGGATGGGTTCCTAGGCTATCCGATTTAAATGTACACTTTCCTAGGAAAAAATCATGATAAAGTGAAACAAATTTTTGAACTGCCCCATTCAGATGGAATGGCTAAACATGCACAACTTTTTTTTAAATCCTCACCCCAGGATATGTATTTACTGATCTTAGAGGGGAAAGGAGAGGGAGAGAGGGAGAGAGAAACATTGATGTGAGAGAGAAACATCAATCAGTTGCCTCCTGCATGGGCCCTGACCAGGGATCCAACCCACAACCTGGGCATGTGCCCTTACTGGGAATCAAACCTTCAATCTTTTGGTGTACAGGAGAATGTTCTAACCAGCTGAGCCACCTGGCCAGGGCAAACACATGCAACTTTACTTAAAATTTAAATTTAAATGTTTGCTAATCCTCACCCAAGGATATTTTTTTCCATTGATTTTTATTTTTTGAGAGAGAAGATCAATCGGCTGCCTCCCGCGCACCCCCTACCGGGGATCAAGCCAGCAACCCTCACATGTGTCCTGACTGGGAATCGAACCAGTGACCTCTTGGTGCATGGGTCAACGCTCAACCACTGAGCCATACCTACTGGGAAAACATGTGCAACTATATTTTATGTTATTCTTTATTGGTTTTAGATAGAGGAAGGGAGAGGGAGGGAGAGAGATAGAAACATCAATGAGAAAGAACATCGATTGGCCGCCTCCTGCATGCCCCCCACTGGGGATCGGGCCCACAACCTGGGCATGTGCCCTGACTGGGAATCGAACTGGTAACCTCTTGGTGCATGGGTCGACACTCAACCACTGAGCCACACCGGCTGGGCAAGCACATGCAACTTTGGATCCCACAATTCATAGCGTGTTTTATGAGACTCCGAGATCACCACTTCTGCTGTGACTGGGCCCAGAGGATCTTGGCGGCGTGTTGACTTGACACGGTCTTACCACCCAGCTCCTTCCCCTCCACTATTGAAGATGGCAGTGCAGAGGGCTCAGCTTCTGCTCTGCGTGGTCTAGAAGTCCACTTCTGCTGCCCCATCGTGAGGGAGGTGCTGAATCTCATGGCTGCCAAGTAGGACAAATTTGCAGCGGTGAACACTTCCTGAGTCCGTCCTTCTTCCAGCCACAGGGAACACCCTGAACTCATTCGTTTATTCAGTCTTCACATACCCCTAGGGAAGGAATTATTGCCTCATTTCTCAGGTGAGGAAAATGAGGCTCAGAAAGGTTAAGGGACTTGCCCAAGGTCACACAGCAAGTATGCCCCAAAGCCAGAGCCACGGACACCAAAGCCAGCATCATCACTATGTTATTTGTAAGCACACAGATGATGAGCTGGGGCCCTGTGACATCATGGACTCTTCTGCATTAGCTGAGATAAAAACCTGCTACCACTTTAATCTCATCTCTCAGAACCTCCCGTTTCAGGAGGCGCTGTGTGTGTGACATACATTTCTGAAGGATTAGACACTCGTGGAGCGGTGCTGGCACAGCATGTCCTCACTGTGGCTGGGATGACACAGAGGTCATACATTAGAGTGAAATGTTATGAAACAACCCCTCTTCCATTACGAAATAAATTGCCCTGGCTAAACAAACAGTGGGGTATTTGTATCATGGAATAGTAGTCAGCAGTGAAAAGGGGCATGTAGCCACATAGATGAATCCCAACAGCCTTGTGCTGGGTAAAGTAAACCAGACACACAAATAGATGGTATATGGCTTTATCTATATAGAGTTAAAAGAATTTCCCCCCTTTATTGATTTTAGAGAGAGAGGAAATGAGAGAGATAACACCATCGATGAGAGAGAGCATCGATTGGCTGCCTCCTGCATGCCCCTCACTGGGAATTGGGCCCACAATCTGAGCATGTGCCCTGACCGGGAATCGAACTGGCGACCACTTGGTGCATGGGTCAATGCTCAACCACTGAGCCACACCGCCCGGACTCTACATAGATTTAGAAGAGGAAAACCTAGTGTATTAGTTTGCTAGCACCAACTGCTACAAACTGGGAGGCTTAAACAACAGAAATTAATTTTTTCCCAGCTCTAGAGACTAGAAGTTGGAGACAAGCTGTGGGCAGGGTTGGTTTCTCCCGAGGCCTCGCTCCTTGGCTGGTAGATGACCGTCTGCTCCCTGTGTTTTCACATGGTCTGTCCTCTGTGCGTCCACATGTCTGTGTCCTACGGTTACACTAGATTAGGGCCCACCCACATGGCCTCATTTTACCTTAAGCACCTCTTTAAAAGTCCTATCTCAAAATACAGTCACATTCTGAGGACCTGGGGTTAGGACTTCAACATGGGAATTTGGGAAGAATACAGCCCGTAACAACTAGTCTGTGGTGAACGTAACCAGAATAGTGGTTGCCTCTGGGAGAGTGGGGAGCAGAGACTGATGGGAAGGACCATGGTGAACTTCCTGGGGCTGATGGTCAATTTTATCTGGCGATAGGCGTTTGGGTTACACAGGTATCTGTGTTTGTTAGACTTATTAGAACAGTACTCGTAAGACTTGTGCATCTAATTGGAGGTCAATTTCACCTCCAAGAAAACCAGAAACAAATATTGAACCCTAGCTAATGATATGCATGCAGAGTGTTTAGGAATGAAGTGCAGTGATGTCTGAAAATTGCTTTCCAATTGATTGATGCGTGATGAGATGGACAGATACAGCAGCATGTTAACAACTGCAGAATCTAGGAGGTTTTTAAAAATACATATATATATAATATATGTATATATTTAATCCTCACCCGAGGATATTTTTCTGTTTATCATCAGATAGAGTGGGAGAGAAGAAGGAAGGGAGGGAGTGGGGAAGAGAGAGAAAAACATCAATGTGAGAGAGACACATCAACTGGTTGCCTCCTGCACAACCTGACCAGGGCTGGGGACAAACTGCAACTGAGGCACATGCTCTCGACTGGTTGAGTGGAACTGAACCTGCGACTCTTTGGTCCGTGGGCCAATATGCTGACCACTGAGCAAAACTGGCTGGGGCTTTAATATTTTTTTAATTGATTGTTTAGAGAGAGATAAAAACATTGATGTGAGAGAGAAACATTGATCGGCTCCCTTTTGCACGCCCCCTACTGGGGATCAAGCCTGCAACCTGGACATGTGCTCTGACTGGGAATCAAACCAGGACCTCTCAGTCCATGGGACAACCCTCAATCCACTGAGCCACACCGGCCGGGCCAGGAGGTGGGTTTATGTGGGTGGGTATTCATTGTACAACTCTTTCAACATTTTTGTATGTTTGAAATTTTTCAGCATACAATGTTGGGGGGAAAAGGTTTAAAAATATAAAATTTCCACCTAACAAATGTTAGCCAGACATTTCTCATAAAGCGTCTTCATTGCGAGATCAAGGCCCGCTCACGGAGGGAATGACCACGACTCACGCAGAGTCAGCGGAGGGTCAGCGCCCCACAGTGCTTAGCCCAGGACACCTGTGTCCAGGGAGGAAGCACAGGACTGGATTCCGGGCGAGGCCTGAGGGTTGGGGAGTTCCAGGGACTGGCTGAGGGGTGCAGGCTCAGTGTCAGGGGAGGCTGAGGTGCGGAGTTGTTTAGGCTTTGCGGTTTAGAATCCAGGGCAGTCCACGATCTGTTTCCTTAAGCCGTGATGACTCCACTTAGTCTCGGTGGGGTGTTGGGGGGACATGTGGGTGATACGGGGTAGGCAGCGCACAGTAGGCACACACGTGCTGAGTTCAATGAGGCTGGAAGGGCATCTTCCCAGGACGCAGGCGTCAGGAGACCGGGAAGCTGCCTGTCTGGTGGAGCAGCGGAGCCTGTCTGAGCCTCTGCCCGGGCCCAGCTCTGGCTGGAGACACCCTGAGAATCGGGCCCGGGAGGCGGGCTGGTCCCTGGGTTCCTGGACAGCCAGCCTGAGGGCACCTTGCCACATTTGTAGGAGAGAGCACATCCAAAACAATTTCTTTTTCTAAAAACTCGGCGCTAACGGGTTCCAGATGGCCGTTTGTTATATAATGGGGTTTGTTTTAATAGCGTCAACTTCCAGATGTGCAGCCTGGAATCAAGAAGCCCATTGGCCCCCTGGGGACACCGTGAGCCAAGCCGAGAGCTGCCCGGGGGAGAGAGCCGCCGTACGTGCAGGACCAGGCATGGAGAGGAGCTGGTGGTGCCTTCCTGCTGCCCACTGGGCCACTCACCTGCCCAGCAGCTGTCCTCCGACTGGGGGTGGGAAGGGTGCCCCAGCCTCGCGTCGCTCGGTCCTGGCTCTGAGCGGGGGTCCCCAGTGGGCAGGCACAGAAAGACAGCCTGAGGGGCGTGTGCTTGGGAATCCGGGTTGCGCCGGTGCTGCTGGGTGACCTTGGTCAGGTCGCTCGGCCTCGCTGATCCTCACTGTCCTCGGAGGTAGAGTGGGTTGAAGGCATGGGACCTCTGAGGGTCCCTGTGAAGAGTGAAGCGAGGGGAGGGGCGCAGAGGAGGTCATTGGAAGTCTTAGGCCTTCCCCCAGTGGGAGGACTAGCCCCTGTAACCAATCACACCCTACTGCCCCACCCGGCTGGGAGCCCACAGACAGGCGACAGTCTCCCTGGAACACTGGAAGGGCGCCGGCGGGGGACCTCCCCCAGCACTCGGTCCGCTGCCCTTCAGTCCGAGCCAAAGGGCTGCCGCCCCGCTGGCTGGAGTCCTGCTCTCTGCACCCTCGCTGACCGCGTCCACTCCCTCTCCTACCTGCCGGCCCTCAGGTGCGGGGGGCAGTGACCAAGTCTCCTGACCCTCTGGCTGCAGCTGTAGCATCCAATGGGTTACGATGACGGTGCCCTGAGGAGGGATGTCAAAGAGCACAGAACCTAAATGTGATCACAGGAGACACACACGCCCTTACCCACAACAGGAACACTCACTGTGGAAAGGGAGACAGCCATCCCCCAGTGAATGCAAGAAAACAACCAGGTCCAACAAACTGCCAATCAAACTGGGGGGGTGGGGGGCTACAGTATCAAGGTGACATGCAAAATAAGTGTAGACTAGTCAATCATTGTAAGGGACTGAATGTTTGTCCCCCTCTCCCCCCACTCAAATTCCCATGTTAAAATTCTAACCCCTGAGGTGACGGTTAGGAGGTGGGGACTTCAGGAAGTGATTAGAACAGAGGGCAGAGCCCTCATGAAGGGGGTCAGTGCCCTCATGGCAGACCCCAGAGATCTCTCTCGTCCTTTTTCTGTCACATGAAGACACAGGCAATCTGACACCTGGAAGAGAGCCCTCGCCAGAGCCCGACCATGCTACCGCCCTGATCTCAGACTTCCAGCCTCCAGAGCTGTGAGAGATTCATCTCTCCTGTCAGCCACCCAGTCTGCGGTGCTTTGTGATGGCGACCCAAAGGGACGAAGACAGTCGTGATATCTCTGTGAATGAAGAGCAGTCGGGGAGGACCTGCCCTCCTAGCTGTTAAAATATATGGTAAAACTCTAATAATTTAAACAGTGTGGCACTAGCATCAGAATAGCAGAGAAATAAATGGCACCTGAAACTGAAGATCCAGAAATAGACCCACTGCAGATGAGAAGGCAGAACGAGGTAAAGAAAGTCATTTCACACTAAAGCAAATAGCAACGCCAGCCGGTTACCTTTGGGGTGAGGGACTTGGTGTGGGAGGGAGAGAGGTGGTTTATTTTTCTTTTTATATCTTTTGGAATGTTTGACTTTTCCCACCTCATATATGTAACACTCTATTTTTTTTTTATGTCAACATTAAAAAAAAAATCCTCACCTGAGGATATTTTTCCATGTATTTTCAGACAGAGAGGGAGGGAGGGAGGAAGAGAGAGAGACACACATCGACTGGCTACCTCCTGCACAACCCCGACCAGGGCTGGGGACTGAACTGCAAACGAGGTACGTGCCCTTGACTGGAATCGAACACACCACCCTTTTGGTCCTTGGGCCGACACTCTAAGCGCTGAGCCAAACCAGCCAGGGCTTTGTCAACATATTTTTATCTCAATATGTTGCCAGAGATTCCTTTTGGGTTTTCTCCTTCGTACATCTTTGTATTGAAGAGAAACATAATAGGTGCTGTAACATTCCCAGTAAGAGGCCGTGTAACACACTGTCGACGGTCACTATCTCAGGGAGGTGGGCTCAGGGGAGGGTTTCACCTTCTGTGCTGTAAACTTCCATGACGTTCGGACCACTTCTCTTCCTCTCGCTCTCTCTCTTACTTTGTTAAAAACATATTTATTATGTTTAAAATATGTTTTTATTGGTTTATTGATTTTTTAGAGGGAGAGAGGAAGGAAGAGAGAGAGACATCTATATGAGAAACATCTACTGGCCGCCTCCTGCATGCCCCCCACTGGGGCTCGAGGCTGCAACCTGGGCATGTGCCCTGACCGGGAATTAAACCGGGACCTCTCAGTCCATGGGACCAGGCTCAATCACTGAGCCACACCTGCTGGGTTCTCTCTCTGTTTCCAAGTATGACTTCAAAAATGAAAAAGAGGAGAGCCCAGCTGGTGTGGCTCAGCGGTTGAGTGTAAACCCATGCACCAAGAGGTCACCGGTTCGATTCCCAGTCAGGGCACGTGCCCGGGGTTGTGGGCCTGATCCCCAGTGGGGGCATGCAGGAGGCGGCCAGTCGATGTTCTCTCTCATCGATGTTTCTCTCTCTCTCCTTCCCTCTCGCTTCCTCTCTCTCTAAAATCAGTAAAGAAAAAAAAGAGGAGGAATGAATTTTGAACAAAATAAACAAATAAGTACAGAAATGATGGATTACCTACCAAATGGGACTGGACAACCAGCTAAGAATTTGGAAAAAATAAAGTCAGATTCCTTATCCCATAATAACCTCAGATGACATAAAGATTTCAACGAAAGAATCCTGAAACGTGCCCTGGCTGGATGGCTTCAGTTGTTGGAGCATTCTCCCGTAAGCCAAAAAGGTTGTGGGTTCGATTCCCAGTCAGGGCACATACCTCGGTAGTGGGTTTGACCCCTGGATGGAGCATATACAGGAGGCAGCCGATCAATGTTTCTCTCTCACACTGATGTTTCTCTCTCTCTCCACTCCTCTCTAAAATCAATAAATGTGTCCTCGAGTGAGGATAAAAAAAAAAGAATCCTGAAATGTATACAATTTTAGGACAGGCAACAATTCTCTCAGAAGCCCTCAAATGAACAGACTGATAGTTTTGATAACAATAATACACAAGGCTCCTTCTTATCATCAAAACAAAATAAAATAAAGGTCAAACAGAAAAAAAAAAAAAGACAGATAAGAGACCTATCTAACCAAGAATCAAGAATTTCAAAATATAAAGAGCTTTCACAAAAGTTCCTGCCCCTAATTTCTTTTCTAAGCCAAGAATGGAGGGAATTGGACCACAGTGAGCCCTGAGTTTCCTAGCCAGGCTGAGGCTGGGGGAGGGGCCTTCCAGAGGGTTCAGAATGGGAGCCGAGAGCCCAAGAGCTCAGTGGGGCAGCTCCAGGGCCAGGGCTGGGTGCCCTCCATGTGGCAGGGGTTCCCCAGTCTCCTTGGCATCCACAACCTCCTCTGGTGCCAGCGTCTCCAGCCCAGCCTGACGCACGCCCCTCCAGGCACATCTAACATTTTCCCATTCCTTCACACACACCAGTCATTTCCCATTTCCGTGACTTTTGCAAACGCTGGTCTCTCTGTCTGGCTCACTCTCTCTTCTCTTTACCAGAAAAAGATCCAACTGCTCCCTCAAGGCTCAGCTCCTATGTCCCTGTTCTGCCAAACCATCTTTGATGCACTGAGCCCACCAAGGACTCCCCCTCAGGCTGTCGCGGTGCCTGTCCATCATTCCACCACCCAACTGCTTTCTTGGTGCCCCTGCCAATAGGAACCTCTCTAGGCAGGGGCCTCTGTGGGCTCCCCTCCCCCACTCCAGGCCTGGCCCGGGCAGGAGTTCAACCAATTCTGCATGGACAAATGAATCGTGCCGTGGTTGACAGAGCAGGGCACTTAAAATGACACCCCCGCCCCACAACACGCTTGGCTGGCTGAGTTTCAGGGTCAATCAAGTTATTTCTTAGAACCATACAATTTCATTAACTATTGGACACAGGTTACTTGACTAGTGGGTAGTTTTGAGAAATACACTAAAAGAGGTGCTCAGCCTGGCTGGTGTGGCTCAGTGGTTGAGTGTCGACCCGTGCACCAAGAGGTCACCAGTTCAATTCCTGGTCAGGGCACATGCCCAGGTTGTGGGCCCAATACCCAGTGGGGGGCATGCAGGAGGCAACCAATCGATGTTCTTTCTCATCAATGTTTCTATCTTTCTCTCCTTCTCCCTAGAAATCAGTAGAGGAAAAAACAATTTAAAAGAGAGGTGCTCAGTCACAGTCACACTGAGGGGCAGTGGGTGGCAGTGCAGTTGGACTAGGAGAGCGTGGGTGAGCATGATCATCGTGGCCCACACCGGGCTCTGTGCCAACACAGCCCTGCCTCAGTCACCACCCTCTCCAGGGCCTCGACAGTGACATTCCGGGTTTTGTGGTGACACGAAGAAGGAAGTGATGTGCCTGTAGAATGACTGGAGCTCTTGGGGCAGATGAGGGGGAATGTGCAACCCCCCCAACTGCAATCAGGACGTGAGCCCACAGGGCAGGGGTTTTGTCTCTGTTTGTCCTTGAATGTCCAGTGTCTGGTGCACAGTAGGCCTTCAGGGCATGTTTGTCCACTGAATGACGGGACTGAGTCTGGGCACAGCGTCTGGAGAAGGGGCTCCCCGGGTGGAACAGTCCTGAGTTAGAGAACGGGGTGTTCTCACTGGACAGTCGGCCTGCGGAGGACCCAGCTGGAGGGAGCAGAGGCCTTGGGGGAGGGGGGAGGCACAGGTGCCTCCAGAATGTGAGGCGGCGGCTCAGAGGGCACCTGTGGGGCTCAGGCAGGGCCCACAGGTGCAGGAAGAGGGAAAAGGAAGGAGGGAGCCACGGAGCAGCAGCGGACAGCCTGGGTTGTGCCCCGCCCCGGACAGCGGGCTGCTCCAGCGGCGGCCCAGAGGGATGCGCACACGGAAGGCCGCCGTGGGCTCAGTGAGGAGGGTGTGCCTCCCGGCGCTGGGCGCCGTGTAACAGGTCGGATTTAAGGCTCAAGTAGGTCAAGTCTGTCCTCAGCCGCCCAGCTCTGAGGACAGAGCCGGGACTCAGTCTCACATCTGTCCAGTTCCAGAGCCAGGCCTTCTTTCACTCTGCTGACAAGAGGGGGGTCACGGGCACGGGACGGGCGCGGTGCTGGGGCCAGGGCCGGCTCAGTCTGGGTCAGTGCAGCACCAGGGCTGGGGGTCAGTCTGGGGACCAGCCCAGGGCCAGGGATCAGAGTGGCCGGGGCTGGAAAACACTGGCCTTCTGGGCTCCGTGTAGCCAGCCAGGAGACACTGTCCCGGGAGCCCTCACTCCCTCGCCCCTAGCTCTGGCCTCGCCTGACCCTCCTCCCTGGGGTGAGGAACTGGCCTGGCCTTGTCCTGGAGGAGGCTGCAGCTGCTCCCCAGCCCTGGTCCCAGCAGACAAAGGCGCTTTCTTTCCCAGCACAAGGTCTCGATTGCATGTTTCCCTGGATCCAAAAACTCCTATGAAGGAAGTGGTTACCCTCCCAGGGCGTGTGTGCATGTGTGTGTGCACGTGTGTGTGCATGTGCACACGCACTCGCAGGCAGCTGGGTCGGCAGGGCAGTCAAGTCCTCTCCCTGCCTTCTGGGTCTGGCCCTGCATTCCTCAGTCTGCATCCTTTGTATGTCTTTGGGTGTGTGTGCATGTGTCTCAGTGGGCCTGTATGTGTGAGCATGTCTGCAGCTGCATGTGTGACTGCATAGGTATATGCATGTACCTGTGCCTATCTCTGTGTACACCAGCACACGCCTGCACCTTTGCACACCTATGTATCTGTGTAACTACCTCTGTTCCCAGGTGCTCTACGGTGTGTATGTTTCGTGTGTGTGTCTACACGAGACACCGGGTACAGGCCCCACCTCTGCTGTCTCTGGCCCTGCCTCCCCACCCTCCCCACCCCTGGCTGCGGCTCTGCAGTGTGCGAGGCCTCCTACAGTGTCCCTTTCTTCTCGCGCTCCACCCCCGCCTCTGCATTTGTCTGGGAACAACCTGGCCCCTTCAGCTCTGGGAGGAAGACAGGTTTGTACAGCTTGGCTTGGCCCATATACTTTCCAAAAGTTCCCTGGCTCCCGGCCGAACTCTTTGCGAAAAGGCTCGTGGGGAACAGTCTAACAGGAAGGTGGGGACCCTGTCGAGGGGGCTCAGGACCCCCGTTCCAAGCCCCAAGATGAAATGGGGGCCTCAGTCGGTGAAGCCTCATCAGGGAGGGGCTGTGTCCCGAGGCTGAGCTCAGCCTGAGGGCCCTCCATCCCGAGGAGGGGACACAGCATCTCAGGGCGTCGTGCCCCCGGGGCGGAGCTGGGAGCACTGAGCACCAAGGTGAGGCCCAGAGAGGTGCCTCAGGCCATTCAGGGAGCGGAGCCTCTTCGGGGCACCCTGCGGCCCTTGGCCCTGGTGGCCCGCCCGCCTGTGGATGGCTCTGGGGCTGCCGGGCCAGGGGCTACCACCAGTGTCACAGCCTCACAGGGCTCCGAGGCCTGGCCGCGCCGGCTCTGGGCCTGCACGGAGCCCGAAGCCTCCAGACTCCAAGCCAGGAAGTCAGTGTTTGGGCCGCGCCGATGTCACGGGCCGGGTTCGTCCAGCACCTACCTGGCTTGGGCTGTGGGGCCCTCCAGCTGGTTTCTCCCAGCTCCCCAGACCAAAAGCTCAGGGGTGCGGGCTTTCCACACTGCTCTCCCCCCACTGATATCTGGGGCTCCACTCCTGATAGCGCGGGGGTCTTGCAGGTGTCCTGGGTGTAGGAAGGAGGGACATGCGATGGGGTAAGATCTGACCCCAAGTGAAGCTCCGGGCACAGGTGGCAGCCACTCGCGCTGGCCTGTCCACAGGACCTGGGAGCTGCTGCGGACGCAGGAGCCACGGCCACGTGGGAGGGCAGGCCCGTGGGCACAGTGGGTGCTGGCGTGGAACAGCACGTGCCCAGGAGGCGGCTCCTTCCAACCCCTCCTGGCCTCCTCCAATGGCCCCTCTCCTCTTCCCTCCAGACTCCTTTTCCAGCCGGGGAGGGACGGTACCGGGAAGCTTTGCTCTTACCTGTCGCGCGTGTCCAGGCCCGGGGCTACCTTTGAAGCTCAAAAGCCAGGCAGAAAATCTTGCTTTTCCTTTTTCAGTGCCTGCTGTCCGAGAGAAACGAGCCTGGACCGGCTGACGGCCGCACACAGGGCAGCGTGGAACCGCAGGTACCAGAACCAACCGAACCCCGACCCGCCAGGCCAGGCTCTCGGCACACCGCACCCCCACAGTGACTCGCAAGGGGTGCCACCCGGATGTCTGTTCAATCTCTGACCGCCTGCACCTTACAGAGGCTGGTGGCTGGGCTGGCCGTGGACTGTGGCCCCTGCCCCGTAGGCCTGCTGGGGTGCTGGGTGCTATCGGAAGGGACTCCCAACCCTTGCGCCCCACCCACCCCAGTCCAGGGGATGCTATGATCTCTAGGTGATCAGTAGAGGAAGTGGCTGCAGGGGCTGAGCCAGCAGTAGCACACCCGCACCAGGAGCACCTGCACTGGGCTCTGTCCCTTACACACACCTGATCCTGATGGGGAGTCAACAAGGGGCTTGCGTGACAACAGGAGGGTCTTCCCACTGTGGGCTCCAGGGGCTGGGGCTGGGGTTCTCCTCGGGCCCCTATAATCCACCTGACAGGTCTGCATGCCCCCCCCCCCCGAAGGCATTCACCCCAGGCTTGGCAGCCCCTCCGGCTGGCCTGGAAAGTTTGGGATCTGTGAATGGAAAAGCCTGGGTCAGAGCTGGAGTGGGGATGGGGATGGAAGGGGTGTGGGTGGGAGCGGAGTCTTGAGTTTTCCTGGCCTGAGCCAGGAAGAAGGGCTGAATACCTCGGCAGTCCCGAGTCACTGCCCGCCCTGCTCAGCCGGACCTGCTCAGCCGGGCCGGACCGGACCGGACCGGACCGTCAGATCCTGCTCGCCTCGCCCCATTCACACCTGCGGAGGGGAGGGGCCGCAGGTGTGATCCTTCACACTTTGGAAGTCCCCAAGGATTCTCAGGGAGCCCAAATGTGCTGGGGACAGAGGAGAGCGAGGCCCAAGCGTCATCCTGAGGGGGTGGCACAACAGATTAGACTAAGGTTGTTGGCAAGTGCCCAGCTTTGCCCCATGTGGGACTGCAACACATTTCGGGGTACCCTCTCCTGGGGTGCAGTGCTCGCCCTTCTGGGGGCCGCCAGCGGCCAGCACTGCACTGACCTGAACTCCAGAGTCTCCTCGTGCTCTGCTGAACATCCCGGTGGGGGACGGGACAGTCCGCACCCCAGGATGCATCGGGATTCTGTAGTCCCGTGTCACCTGCCGACGGTACCAGGAGCCCGCCGTGGCCCAGGCTCTCCAATTACTCAAGTAGCAAATGTGCGCTCTGTGCACCAGCTCCAACCTGCAGACAGATCTCTGCCGGCTCGGAGGAGTTTTTGAGAATTTGAATTTATTGCATACATTTAAAAATCGGGGGATTTTACATAAATATCTGACTTTCCACCCTCTGTTGGGAAAAAAACCAGGGAGTCAGGCAATACAGGGCCCACATGTGGCATCAGTTGGCTGTAGCTGGTCACAGCTGTCCCTTTTAGTCAGGGCAAGAGGTTTCCGGTTCCCAAAGTGCCACCACTCCTTTGTGCCTTAAATCTGGCCCACGCCCTCAGGCATGCCGCCTGCCTCACCTGGCAGGTGTGTGAGTTAACAAACACTGCTACATATTGAGAAAAGGGCCCCTGAGCCACGGAGGTGTGCCCCATTTCTTAGTTCCCTGTGGGCACAGCCATTCAGGCAGGGACAAAGGCCCACAGCTCTCCACTTTGCCCGTCGCCATAAAAAACACCCAGGGCTGTTCTCTTCACCCAATAGTCGTTGCGAAAGGGGACGGAGGGAAGTCTGGCTTGACTTGTCCTTGGTAAACCCTTGGCACAGTCCTTTAAAAACCATTCCTGCTGCCCTGGCCAGTTTGGCTCAGCCGTCAGAACGTCAGCCTGTGGACTGAAGGGTCGTGGGTTCGCTTCCCGGTCAAGGGCATGTACCTTGGTTGCAGGTTCCCAGCCCCGGTCGGGGTTGTGCGGGAGGCAGCCAATTGATGTGTCCCTCTCACATGGATGTTTCTCTCTCTCTCTCTCCGTCCCTCCCTCCCACTCTATCTAAAAAATTAATGGAAAGTATCCTCAGGTGAGGATTAGCCAAAAAGATAGAAACAAATCATTCCCACACTTTCACCCACAAATTTACTCAGTGTAGTTAGGTGGATGGCCCATCTTCCCTCCTCGAAAACGGCTCTTCCTCCGCCACTGCTCGGAGACGTGGGACGTTCTCCTGCGCCGTCACCGCTCCCCTGGCCCGTGCGGAGCCCACCGGACCTCTTCGCTGCCCCTGCAGCTCCAAGCCTGCCCACTGCTCCCCTCCCTCACCCTGAACCGGATGTGGTGTGAGCAGGGCAGGGCAGAGTAGCTCCACTTTCCCTCCAAAGTGAAAGGATGCCTTGGGGTGTGGGGGGCACGCCCCAAGTCCAGGGCTCCTTTCAAGTCTGTCTTACCCTAAAAGCAGATGTCACTCTTATATACTAGTGTACGATTCTTATGTCTACAAAACCATGTTTGAGTTAATATAAAAGTGTTTCAGCCCGGCTGGTGTGGCTCAGTGGTTGAGTTCGACACACGCACCAAGAGGTCACGGTTCGATTCCTGGTCAGGGCACATGCCCAGGTTGTGGGCCCGATCGCCAGTGGGGGGCATGCAGGAGGCGGCCAATCCATGTTCTCTGTCATCGATGTTTTTTTTTTCTCTCTCTCCCTCTCTCTTCTTCATTCTACCAAATCAATAAAGTAAAAAAAAAAAAAAAATGTTTTGGCCCGGCTGGTGTGACTCAGTGTGCACCGAGAGGTCACCAGTTCGATTCCTGGTCAGGGCACGTGCCCGGGTTGCAGGCTTGATCCCCAGTAGGGGGTGTGCAGGAGGCGGCCCATCGATATTTCTCTCTCTCCCTCTCCCTTCCTCTCTAAAAAAATGTTTTAAATAACTTGTTTTTGCACTGACTCTGTGACTGACATCGATGCTGTAAGACAGGGGTTGGCTAACTTCCTGTGAACACAGACAGTGAACACTCGGCCTTGCAGGCCACGCGGCTCTGGGGACGCGCCGACCTGCTGGGGAGTGGAAGCAGCCACGCCGCACACAGCAACACGCGTGGCTGTGCTCTGGCGCAGCTCTGCTCACGGCCTCGGACATTCGAATCTGGCACGACATTCACGTGTCGTGAAATCTTTTGATTTTTCCATTCTTTAAAAACGTGAAGGCCATCCTTGGCTTGCGGGCCGCCCTGGGATGGGCAGCGGGCGTGCTTTGCCCACGCCACCCTAGGAGGATAGCGCCGGGCCTGAGCTTTGAGGATCAGACCCACCTCGGAATTTTTGTTCTAACTGTGCCACTGAAGTCAGGTGACAACCGACCTGAGCCTCATCCTCACCTGGAGAACGTGCTCTGGGATAAGCTCAAGCCTGCAAGGGCCTGGCAGTGCGCGGCAGAGGCCACCAGGAGGCAGTGCTGGGTCCCCGTTAGAGCCACGCTGGGTGGGGCCGGTCTCGGCCAGGGCCTGGTGCTGCCTCCTCCCCAGCAGCTCCCGCAGCACCCAGTACAGTAGGAGGGCAACCCACGAACACCCTAGGGCCGGAGGTGAGCCATCTCCACGCCAGAAGGCTTGATCGAAGCTCTCCCAGTTGGGATTCTGGCCCCGTTTCTGGGTCACGACTCGAACCTTCTGGTGGAAATTCGGCTCTGGCCTCTGGAGGTGACCCAGTCAGGGAGGCTCGTTCACATCTCTGCAATTTGCTTCTCTTTTCAGCCCCCGAGGCTTTCTCCCCGTCCCCTAAACCTCTGTCCACCTTCTGAGACTGGATGCTGCTTCTCTTGGACGGGGCTGGCGAGTCCGGACACCGGAACATCCCTAGGCTCACTCCGCGGGATGGCACCTTCTCCCCGGGCCGCAGGGCCGGAAGGGCCCCTCTCCCCTGGCTCATCAGCCCATGGCTGCTCTTTGATGAAGGTGCACCTTAGCGGGGCAGCTGGCCCCAGGCCTCAGACTGGATGCCTGTCCCGACTCCTCTATTGGTCAGTTTATGCCTCCGAAATCGGTCTCCCTAGGTACCCAAGTCCCAGCTCCACCACTTACAGCTGGGTGCCTGGGAAAGTGATTTAGCCTCTTTGGGCCTCAGTTCTCTCATCTGTAAAATGGGAATAACCTCACTGAGTAATTGTGGGGACTAGGAGCATGGCCGTAGCGACTCGGGACAAGCCCCACGCGAAGAGTTGCCTAGCAAATGTCATCACATTATAAAGGTTACCAGAGAAAACGTCCGAATGTATAAATTTAAATTCCAGAGACAAAGTTTTTTGTTTGTTTGTTTGAGTAAAATTATGTACCAAATATTGCAGTTTTACTTATACCAAGAAAATTCATTTATGTAAAATTCAAGTTTAACGAGGTGTCTGTCTGCCCCAAACCTGGCAACTGCACACATCCGGGGCCCCCCTGCTCCACCAGCCCCCGCGTCCTGTCGGTCCGGCCAACGGGCTGGTGTGGAAGGCCCTCTGCTGTGTGCAGGGCTGTGGGTCAGAATCAGGCCGGAAGGCGTGTTCCCGTGTCCGGGCCTGGGCTGGGGCTGGGGGCGAGATCTTGCTCACCCTTCACTCTCTTACTAGAACACTGGTTTGATGACCTCATCTTTTCAGGGTTCTACTCAAAAGGAGTCAAGATACACAAATCAAATATATCAAACACAATTTTAAGCACCTGACAGTGATCATTTCAACCAACCCCACAACAACCCTATGGGTCCCGGTAATGATTACCCCGTCCTAGAGAGGGGGAAGCGGAGGCCCGCGGACGGTGGGGATGGTGCCCCACCGGCCCTTCCCTCCTGCCCGCTCCCTTCCTCCGGTGGCCCAGGCCTGGGCTGGGGCTCAGCCGGCGTTCAGGGGACACGGCCGGCTTCCGGCACCGCCATCAGGCCTTCGTTTCGAAACTGATCTGATGAGCACCCTCTTCGTAGGAGCCGAACCTCATGGACCCATCCTGTCTTCCCCCACAGACACTGCCAAGTTCGGGAAACGGGCCCGTCCAAGGACCTGCCCTGGTGCTCCGCCACCTCAGCGCCGGCCTCGAGAGCCGAGGGGCCAGTCACCGGGCTGGGCGGAGCCCTCCACCGCTGACCTGAGTCCTGTGACGTGCAGACCAAACGAACAGCAGTTCTTGCAAGAAACCTCTTTAAGAAATTTGGTGTAAATGAATCAGGCATCAGGTTTTCCAGAGGGTGTGACCCAACTGCTCCGTTTTTCCCAGTGCCAATTTTTTTTTCGTGTAATTTGGTCGGATTTGGCTTGAGATCGAGGGGTCCCAGGCTGCTATCACAAAGGCTAAAGTGTCCCAACCTTGGGCCAGTGGACAGTGGGGTCCAGCCCAGCTCTGCAGCCTTCTGTTGGCTCTCATTAGGCAGAGCGGACGCCAGCGTCCCTCTACCCAGCAACCGAGAAGCCGCGAGGACAAGTGAGGTCGCTATGGCTCACACACACACAAACCACTAAACCGCTGGCCCCACGGGCTGGGTGCCCTGTGCCTCTGCCCTTGGCCAAGGAGGGAGCTACTAGGCAAGCCCTGAGGTCACAAAAGAAAACAAGACTCTGTCCTACTTATTCTGCGTAAATTATTCCTCACCCTGCTGGTGTGGCTGTGGGTTGAGCACCATCCTGTACACCGAAAGGTTTTGGGTTTGATCCCTGGTTGGGGTACGTGTGTGTGGGGGGCAACTGAAATGTTTCTCTCACATCAACGCTTCTCTCTCTCAATTTAACAAACATATCCTTGGGCGAGGATTAAAAGTGATTCCTCTACCCAGGAGAGCTCTCCTCGACTCATGATCTACAAAGCCTACAATACATCCTTACTTTAAAAATGGTAGCAGGGTCCTGACGGGTGTGTCTCAGTGGTTGGAGTGTCAGCCTGTGCACTGAAGGGTTGTGGGTTCAATTTGTGGCCCCAGCTGGGATGTGTACAGGAGGCAACTGATCCATGTGTCTCACATTGATGTTTTTTTTCCTCTCTCTTCCCCTTCCTCCTTTCCACTTTCTAAAAAAAAAAAATCAATGGAAAAAAATATCCTCAGGTGAGGATTAACAAAAAAAGTAAAATAATTAAATAAAAAATGGCAGCAGGACCGTAAGGCCTTACAAAACGATGCCCTCCTGTCTTCCGGGCTATTCACCCACCACTGGGGCTCAGGAGGCCAGCAAGGGGGCGGGGCCGTCTCCTGCCTCGTGGGGCTTCGGCACTCCCCACTGCCTCGTGGACGACCTCCGACCCGGCCTTTCCGGGGCCTGAGAAGCGATGCGCCCCCAAACTAAGGACTGTCAAGTCCCAAACAAGCCTTAGCAACTTCGGCTCCCGAGGCATCCCCGTCGGCTGGACCTGCTCCAGCCCACGGGGCTGCTCCCTGAAGCGGCGTCGCCCACTCAGGCCCGAGCCGCGGAGCTGCGCTGCCCCTTCCCCGGCGTGTTCTAACCAGGTGCTCTGGTGCGTCCAGACAGGTGGCGCAGCCCTCGGGAGGACGGTCACGGGCCCCCAGCAGGGGCACTGAGGAGAGCAGGGACGTGTTAAGTGCCCTCCAGCGAGACACCCAGTGCCGCTGAAGTCCTCACGTACACATTTGACTTTTCAACTTTTTTTTTTTAAATCCAGGATCAAGACCACAGACAATTTATTATGTAAGACACGGGGTGCGGAACGATCCAGGGGACTTATGGCTGTGGGCGACATGGAATTTGATGGAGAGGCTCAAGTTGGCTGAAGAAAGTTTAAATTTGGCTTTTGCTCTTGATAACGTCAAAATAATCATAAGAAGCGCTTATGCCTTACAGAGAAAAGAATCCACAAAGTGTCATTTTCATTTTGCAAACAGGGACAGAACAGCAGTCAAATATAAGCCTGAACACCCAGAGTTAACATACAGGTTCGATAAGCTGTAACAAGGGATCGAGCATGCTGGTGGGTTTAAATCAAATCCACAGTGAACCCTGTGACCTCCTGGAGGTTCTGCGTGGAACCTGGAGAAAGCAGCTTTTCCATACAAAACGACGATGACGACAAAGAAATCCAGGCTCTGCTGGAGTCTATAATACTCATTTGCAGTAAGGCTTTCAAGATACATGAATTTTTATAGCATTTGTATTTTAAGGATTTAGGGCAAATACATTTTTTTTTTCTACTTGATAAAAAGAAAATTAGTACTTAAAAGGTTCAAAAATATATTGATTGAGTGATTTTTTTTTTTTTTACATAAATAAATTATATTGATTTTCAGGATTTAACAGCTGAAAAAACCCTTTCTGCTTCCACTGGAGGCAAAACTGAACGAAATGTTAGTTAAATAGAGAGAGCAGCATTTCTAAGAAATCTGTTGTCAGCATCATAGACCATCTATGCTACAAAGATGTCATTAAATAGGATCTGTTCAATTACTGGATTCTTTCTTCTAATGGGACCAGTTATAGATTTTCTGACTCATAGCTCTGATTCACAAAACTGGGACTCCACTTTTTGAAAATACATATGATTGATTCTTTTTCGGTCGAGATTTAACAGACTTCTTTGAGATGCTCATTTTAACATTTACATAATTTATAATCCCAAATGTATAAAAGACAATGACAAAAGCATCATAAATAAATAATGCAAACTGAAATAGTTATGTCAAACTTTTGGACCTTGTGATAAATTATCAAAACGGTAACAGAAAAAGTAAAAAATACAGTAAATTGTGACAACAAAAAAGTGGAACTGGTACTAGTAACACTTCCAAGATTTCCACCGGTCCTGCGCCGCCCTGTGGCCCGGGACTGAACCGCGAACGCATTTCCAGTCTGGGTGTGGACCGCCCGTCGAGAGCAAGGTCGTGGGGGAGGGACGCGCGTGGGAAGGCCAAAGGAAGGGGCTCAGGTGCTGCTCGGGCAGGAGGAAGGAAAAACCGTGTTAATCTGCAAGTCTTGACTAACTTGATTTGGAATCTGGATCCCACTGTAAAATATGAAACCGAATAGAGAAAAAAATGGAGCAAAATAAAACGTTTCACAGTCGTATTACAAAAGGTGGTACACACACGTTTTGACAACCTCAAATAACTGACACAAGGACCTAGGCGAGTGTAAAGTGTTGAGTGACTCTTTCCTCGCAGGCTCCAGAGAGAGCCTGCTGCGCGGGGAGCGAAAGCACACAGGCCCCCGCCGGCGGCGGAGCTGCTCGGGCGGGGGCGGGTGCCAGCCATGTGCTTGTGAGCAGCGTGCACTCCACACGGGCGTCCCTCGCCCACCTGTCGCCAGCAACAGCTGAAGGTGTGTGAGGCGTCCTCGTACTGAGAATCATCCTGTAACCTGGGAGAGAGCATACGTATATAAAATAATGCCTAGTCAGTCCTTCTTCTTACTGCAGGCATCTGAAAAACCATAAAGGGGAAAGTTAATTTACTACCAGTAAGGTTTTTGTTTTACAAAGAAATGAATATATGCATTTTCGATCATTAGTTATATACGTCTGTCTATACTACTCGCTTAGTAATCATGATAAAATAGGGACGTATTTTTAACTAAAACATGTGCACCAGCACTCCCTGCTCCTGTGCTTTTGGTTCCCCATTACACTCCTCCCATTCCACGCAGCTCCCGGGAAAGAGCTGCTCCGTCTGTTCTCCGGCCCTTCATTGGTAAATCCCTAGACAGTTTTCTGATGCCGTTTTTCCTCCTCAAATAAGCGGGAAACTTGGAAGAGAAGGGGCAGGACGTGTCACCAAGGACTGCATTAACCACGACTGCTGGAATGACGACTGGGCAGGAGCGAGAATCTGTGCCTCCTAGACTAGGTCGACAACACGTATCTAACGAAGTGGCAAACCCTGCGACTACGAACGCCTGTCACCAGTCCTCAGACAGGAAATCAGGTGGGCAAATATTACTATGGAAACACAGGTTCTTATGAAGGTGAAGGGAGGGAAGTAACAAACCTTAATGGGATAAGAAACTTACAAGTCACATAATTTCTCAAATGAAAAAGTTCTAATTGGTGTCACTGTTGGAGTCTTTGAGGCCCCCGCCCCCGGCCTGTGCCGCGTGTTCTCTATCTGAGGGTACAGGTGCCCTGGATTCGGGGCAGTTCTGATGGTCGCCCGGCTCCCTGTCCAACCCGGGAGCAGGCTCGGGGGTGGGGTTCGGGGTGTCCCCTTTCGTTTTCTTCTTCTTCCTCTTCTGGCTCTCCAGCCCCACGTCCGCGTGTCGGGCCGGGTGCATGGCTGGCAGAGCCATGCCCATGCCGGGGGAGAGGAACATGGACGGGTAAATGAGTCCGGGAGACACCCCTGGGATGAGAAACGGGTTAAAAGCCACAGGACTACTTGTAGTTATTGCAGGTTCGGACTGATCGGAATATGGACTCGGACCAGGCTTGTCTTCAGCCAAAGTGTCCGTTGTCACATCATGGCGGCCCGGCTTGTCTTCGGCAGTCTGTTCGGTCACGGATGTGCCGCTTTTCGTTGTGCTTGACAGAGGCGCCGGAGCAGTCGAAGTGCAGGTAGTTGCCATGGGGGCATTGAGGAGCCCCCCAACCCCAAACATCTGGGGCACGGCGGCCATTCCCGGCAGCATCATGGGCAGCATGCTCAGGGTGCTTTTGACCTCTTCGCCTGTGGGCATTGTGGCGAAGCCGGCCGGGAATCCCACCAGCCCCGTGAGGGGGATGCCCGGCATGTTTCTCATGTTCTGAAGTCCCACCAGGTCCATCCCAGCAATCAGTCCGTTCATGAACAGCGGCCCCATTCCGGAGGGAGAGTCCGCCGCGAGGGTGGGAGCTTTCAGCAGCTCGCTCCGGGGTCGCCGCCCCCTCCTGCGGGGGCCTGCATCTCGAAGCACAGGCTCAGTCAGGGTGTGACTGAACTTGTTTTCTGGGATAAGCCCCTAAAACAGGACAGAGAAACACAAGATGCTGAAGGCTGCTGGGTGCACGGGCCATCCTGCCGCCGCCCGGAGTCGGCCAGCTGCCCCGAAGGTGCTCTCCCGAGGCCAAGCACCTGTCTCCGCCAAGCAGCGCCTGCGGCAGGCCCCGTGCAGAAGCTGCCCGAGTGCAGGGAGCTGGCGAACCATATAAAGACGCCCAGGTTTCAGTCAAGACTCTTAAAAACATTTTACTGAGGTATAACTGACATAATATTATATTAGTTTTGGTTGTACAACATAAAAACCATATGGAATGTTTCAGGAATTTACGTGTCATTCTTTTTGGTTTTTTAAAAATTTTAAATATGTTTTTATTGGTTCCAAAGAGAGGAAGGGAGAGGGAGAGAGAGAGATACACCAGTGCAAGAGAGAAACACTGATTGGCTGCCTCCTACATGCCCCCTACTGGGGATCGAGTCTGCAACCCGGACACTGCCCCTCACCCTGCTCCCTGCCCCTAACTGGGAATCAAACTGGTGACATTTTGGTGCGTGGGACACTCAACCGAGCCACACCATCCAGGGCTGAGCCTCCTTCTTGCACAGGGGCCATGCTAATCTCCTCGGAAGTGTTCCGCTTTTAGTATATGTGCTGCCAAAGTGAGCAGTTGAGATTCTTGTGGCTGCGATTCCTTGACCAGCTGCCAACATTCACCTTCCTCGTGACACAGGAAGGTTTTCAGCCACAAAGCAGAGCAGGTAAGATTTTGGAGCAACAGACCTGACTTGCCACCTGACTCGGGCCAAGTCAGTTTAGTTAAGGTCAGAATTCTGGCAATGACACCTATCTTGCAGGGTTACTGAAAGTGAAGTGCTTAATGCATTACCTGACCCAAAGGAAGAAGTCTTGCTAAGGGGACACTATTAGTTGTGTGTGCCCCCCTCCCCTCTGGGTCAAGAGCTCCTGGAAGGCACTGGCTCCAACATGCCCACCTATTTGCTGAGCAAATGAAAACATTAAGCATTGCTGGGGAAATGCATCGAAACAGTGACGTTCTGGTTTCCCTTCAGGGTGACAATCTCCTTTCCTCTGTTCAGAGGTTTATTATCTAGTTTTCTTACTGAGTGGAGAGCACCAGAATTAAGCACCTCTGTTCCACGTGAACTGTGACTGTGCCTGGGACTTACAGCTATGCCTGCACACAAGTCACCTGGCACCACACATCTGGATGACTTAGCTACAGAGTCACAGAGAATCTACTGCCCTAATGTATCAGGGAGCGACAGCAGACGGGCAGAAAGCGCCTGCCTGGGAGTGGGCTTGCTGTAGCAGGAACCTGCTCGAGAACCTGCTCTCCCAGCTCACAGTCGGTGTGCAGAGAGAATTAAACCAACCACTGGCCATTACAATGTAACCAACTCTGAATGTGTTTCACAAATGGCCAGAATAATCCCCTTAGGAAGGGAGAAACGTCTTCCCTACAGAAAGGGAGGCATCTTTCAGGACTCAGGTGTGAACACCTGCAGGCCTGTGGGTGATGCCTACGCACGCCTCACTGCCGTCCTTACGTTCACCAAGGCGATGCATGTCCACGGCACTGACGGCCAATCACACGTCTGTTGTGAAGCAGTCAGTCTCCTTTGTTTAGAGGAGCATAAAGGGACAGCCCTTCCCCTGTGTCCCTGCGGAGTCAGAGACCCTTGCTGAGCTGCACTGACGAGAAGCAGCTCCAACTGCCCCGGGTCTCCTCCTTGGGGCTCCTGTCACAAAGCTGGTGTTCTTTTACAACCTTCTCTTCGGTCACAGCAGCGGTGAGGCTAAAAAATGTTCAGAGTGGCCTCGAGGGATCTGTGACCTGGATGTGCCCTGGAGACACAGGTCACAGTTAGGGCTGGAGTGGGGACAAAGCACAGGTGCGAGAGGCCCCTGCCCAGGGCAGGACGTGGGAGGGCTCAACAGCGAGGCTTCTCGGCTTGGCCTCGGGACGCCGAAGGAGCCATGCTCCTCTGCTGCCTCTCCAGCTTCCTCTGCCTCCCCTTCCCGAGAGCCCACAGCCTCCTCATAGCTGAGGCTCAGAGGCGGGGACCCCGCTGCACTCCTCAGTGGAGCACACTCAGCGCAAGAAAGGAGACACAGGTCTCACCCAGAGACACCAGGTGGACCAGAAGAAAAACGTTTTGCTAGGGCCAGGAGTCTAAGGGAGTGCGGGGAGAGAAGTCAGAGCAGCTAAGGACACTGAAGGGCTGAGACAGGCTACCAGGCCTGAGAGCAGTTAAGAAATCTCTTTACAACCTTCCCAAGGCACCTACTTTGAACTTTAACCTGGTCGCTCTGAATTCCCATCTGGTTCATTGCCATTCTTCTTCCTTAACTGTTAAGTCAAACCCTTAGAAAACCCAACAGATGGTTGCTTAAGGGGCCGACGCACAGACAGGGTGAGTCAGCTCCACTGCTGCAGGTTCTCAGCGAGCTGTGTATGGCAGCGGAGATGCAAGGGACATGGCTGTCGGGGTGCTCGTGCGGGGCGCGGGAAGGGGCGGAGCAGCAGGAGCGCTGGCAGGACATCAGCCAGGCTGTATGCCCGGGCCCCGTGCACTGCCGCCATCCATCCCCGCCCCCAGGAGGCAGGCTGTATGTCCGGGCCCCGTGCACTGCCGCCATCCATCGCCGCCCCCAGGAGCCTGCTCTATGCCCGGGCCCCGTGCACTGCCGCCATCCATCCCCGCCCCCAGGAGCCAGCTCTATGCCCGGGCCCCGTGCACTGCCGCCATCCATCGCCGCCCCCAGGAGCCTGCTCTATGCCCGGGCCCCATGCACTGCCGCCATCCATCCCCGCCCCCAGGAGCCAGCTCTATGCCCGGGTCCGTGCACTGCCGCCATCCATCCCCGCCCCCAGGAGCCTGCTCTATGCCCGGCCCCGTGCACTGCCGCCATCCATCCCCGCCCCCAGGAGCCAGGCTGTATGCCCGGGCCCCGTGCACTGCCGCCATCCATCCCCGCCCCCAGGAGCCAGCTCTATGCCGAGGCCCCGTGCACTGCCGCCATCCATCCCCGCCCCCAGGAGCCTGCTCTATGCCGAGGCCCCGTGCACTGCCGCCATCCATCACCGCCCCCAGGAGCCAGCTCTATGCCGAGGCCCCGTGCACTGCCGCCATCCATCCCCGCCCCCAGGAGCCAGCTCTATGCCGAGGCCCCGTGCACTGCCGCCATCCATCCCCGCCCCCAGGAGCCTGCTCTATGCCCGGCCCCGTGCACTGCCGCCATCCATCCCCGCCCCCAGGAGCCTGCTCTATGCCGAGGCCCCGTGCACTGCCGCCATCCATCCCCGCCCCCAGGAGCCAGCTCTATGCCCGGGCCCCAGCACTGCCGCCATCCATCCCCGCCCCCAGGAGCCTGCTCTATGCCCGGCCCCGTGCACTGCCGCCATCCATCCCCGCCCCCAGGAGCCTGCTCTATGCCCGGCCCCGTGCACTGCCGCCATCCATCCCCGCCCCCAGGAGCCTGCTCTATGCCCGGCCCCGTGCACTGCCGCCATCCATCCCCGCCCCCAGGAGCCAGCTCTATGCCCGGCCCCGTGCACTGCCGCCATCCATCCCCGCCCCCAGGAGCCAGCTCTATGCCCGGCCCCGTGCACTGCCGCCATCCATCGCCGCCCCCAGGAGCCAGCTCTATGCCCGGCCCCGTGCACTGCCGCCATCCATCCCCGCCCCCAGGAGCCTGCTCTATGCCCGGCCCCGTGCACTGCCGCCATCCATCCCCGCCCCCAGGAGCCTGCTCTATGCCGAGGCCCCGTGCACTGCCGCCATCCATCCCCGCCCCCAGGAGCCTGCTCTATGCCCGGGCCCCAGCACTGCCGCCATCCATCCCCGCCCCTAGGAGCCTGTGCTGCTGTCTCGGCCACTTCTCAGGGCGCTTCAGACTCAGACACGTGAAAGATGTGCAGCTGTTTCCAAGTCTCCCCAATAATGACAGTTTTGAAGTTCCACATCTGTTTCCCAAAGAATATTAAAGAAAAACCAGGTCATAAGCCGTGGACAAAAAACATCACGATGTGTAACTTTGCTCTCGAAAGTCTTGGTCTAGAATAGCAGGACAGGAGAGACCCCGACACTGCATGGTTAGTCCCCCTTCCCACTTAGACTGGGGGCCACTGGTCAGCCCCATGGCCCTGGGCCACACCACACCCATCCCTCGTCCCCGCTCATGACCAGACCAGAGCTTTGCACAGCTGCGGGGTCCTGAGCTTGCTGGGGAACTGTCCACTCTGGTTCTGGGGATGACTGATCAGGGAATAATTCCTGCCTGGCTCCTATTTCTCAACAGAGGTAGCAGACTTGACGGAATAGGGACAGGCTACAAGTGTAATTTCTTACCAGTCTACACTGAGCCCATTACGAAAAACTGCCTCATGTGGACTACACCACAGTCTCAGGCCCCTGCTCGGCACACCTCAGCCCATGGCCTGGCTGGGTAATCACAGCTCGACCACAACAAGACTTTCCCAAGCCCTCCTTCCCTGCAGCCCACCCATAGCAAGAGTCAGGCAAAGGTGCAGGCGTGTCGCTTTCCCTTACACCCACAAATGCTCCCTCATAACCCTCCCCATAACTCTCTGGTGGGATGTCTTTCTGTGGGGAAGAAAGCAAACCCAGAGCTTGATGAATAACGCCTCCATTGCATTTTCAAATAAACCAGACGTTCTTTGACATACTTGCTTTTGAGCTCAGCAGGGCACTCGGGACGGGTCGCTGCACTTAAGGCAGCTTGCACCCTGCGGGAACTGTGCCTCTCTGCCCTGCCCAGAGTCCTCGTCCCACTGCTCGGGCATCAGGATGCCAAAGCGTCCCTTCCCTGCCCTTGCTACGAACTGCTGATGCCGAGAGCAGGCCGGGCCCTTTCAGAACGAGGACTGTGCCAAGCAGGCACAGCTGGCCAGCTTCTCCCTCCAGACGGGGGAGCAGCAGCAGAAGGCCCCAGGCGCGACCAGAACAGGCTTCACCTACAGCAAAGCAAGAGGCGTGCTGGCAGAGGAAGTCGGCTCTCACCACTTCCTGTGGGAGGGAGTCACTCCAGCCACCCAGCTGCTGCCCACCCTCGGCAGATGCCCCTCCCAGCAGCTCTGCGACCACACACAGCGGCCAAGTTGGGCTTTGGCAGCGCTCCCTCCTGGTAATTACACCCCGGGAGCAAAACTCCTTCCTCTTGCAGGGAGCCTGGGGAGCGGGCAGGGAGAGCGAGGAAAAGGACCGCGTGGAGCGCAGTGGAGGCAAGGTCACCTCTGCAGACATTACGGGGGCCTCCGACCCAGAAGAACGACCTTCTTCACTGGTGCCTGGTAGCCTGCAGACACCAACTAAGACTTAACTCCTGCGTAGGGGGAAGGTGGTAACCCAAACTTCCCTGTTTCCTGACTTTAAAAATCCTACAAACAAAACAAAATAAAACAAAACAAAAACTAGCTCTAAAAGACATTTTTGGGACAACTGAAAAAATGTGGATACGGACTAGATGTTAATATTCACACGTGCGATAATGGGAACAGGCACATAGGAAAACGTTCTAAGGAGGTACATGCGGAAGTATTTAGGGGTGACGCGTCATGTCAAACGGCTCAGCAAGAAACAAATAGAAAAACTGTACACACGTGTGTACAATGTGAAACCGATGCAGCCCACACATATAAGCTACATGAAGCGTGTAGGTGTGCACACATGCACTGACGGCGTGACCACGTGCACGGGCCTGGTGTGTGATGCTGAGTCTGGCACCCGCCGAGCCACAGCACAGAGCAGCAGGCTAAAGGCAGGGAGAGGGCCCTTGTGAACTGAGCCTGTTTCTAGAAGGGGCAGGGTCTCCCTGGGAGACAGCGAGTGCAGCGTACCCACGGGCTGCTGTCGCAGGAGGAGCCGTGGGAGACACGGTGCTACGGCTGAGAATCGGGCCCTGCTAGAGCCCGGCACGTGTCGCTGTCCGGCTGACCGGCTCTGTCCTGGGGAAGGCTGCAGCCCCAGGACCAGGTGGGCCGTGCTTCCTGCTCTTGCCTCACTGCAGGGAAAGGGCCCCGAGGCAGGGACTGTGTTCACTTAACAAAGGGAAAGTGCGTCTCTGGTAAGAGGCTGACTTGCAAGAACAGCTCAGAAATGGGTCTTCTGGCGAGGGGTCAGTGCCCGCACAGAGCTATGAACACTGATTTCCAGAGAACACGCGGGAAATTGTTAGACATGTAGAGAGACATGGGAGGGCCAAGGAGGAAACCACATGGTTCTTCTGACAAGTCTCTAAACCAAGAGCTCCGAGCTCCGACAAAGCGAGAACTGGAGAGAGAATGTGGAAGGGCAGCAGGAGAGACAGACGGGATGAGAACTGAAGTGGAATCAGCTTGCACAGCACACGCTGCTCTAAGACCAGGGGTGGGAAGAACCTTCTCGGAGGAGAGAGCAGGAGAGTTGGGAAAAGGGCTGCTTTTCCAGTGACAAACTTTCTAAGAAGAGCCGGAGGGACGGGCCAGGCCTCCCTCCCAGAGCGCCGCGGCTGCAGATGAGTGAGAGCAGCTATGCTTGTGGAGCCGCTGGAAAGAGGAGGAATCATCCAGGTGACAAGTCCGTAACAAGCTCCTTGAGAACATTAAGCAACAACTTCTTTCTGCACAAGGAGGAAATGACTAGGGTGGGTGGTCTTCTGGAGCTAAGGAAAAGAAATCACATCCAAGCAATCACTAGGAAGGGAATCTGGACCCCAGAAAAGCCACCGCCAGCAGAGCACGGAGGGGAGGCAGGGGAAGGCCTGCGAGCTTAGGGGACTCCTCGGAAGAGCAGCTCCCCACAAAGATCTTCAGAAGCTCCGCACTTGGGCAGAATAATGCATTTTTAGGAGGTTAAAAACACATCTATGAATAATTTTCCTAAGCTGAATGCATTTGCAGGTTGAAATGATATTGCCGCCCTCTAGAGGTTATGAAACTTCTATTCCAAATTTGTACTCATCTGTAATCTATAATTAACTCATATTTGTTATACTAGAAGTATTCTGCAGATGCCTTTGAAGTCTCTCCCCGGCTCATGACTCTATAATAGGAAAAGGGCCATGCGCGGAGTCAGCTGTTTCTCATTGCCAGTGAGGAGGACTAGGAGGAAATATCTTAAATGGTAGCCAGAAAAGCTTAGATTAAAAAATAAAAATTTCCAATAATGCAGTTTGTTAAACATTTGAAACGAGACTGCTGATGAGTTACGGTACCTCTTCCCTGAATTCTACAAACGGGGGAAAATATCAAGCTTTGGCAATGGTTTAAGTACAAAAGTAAACCAAAAGTTTTGTAGGTAAAGGGTGAAGACAAATGACCGCAGCACCACTGTCACTACCCACAAACTTCCCGTGTGGCCCTTGTCCTCGGGGAGACCCACTTTCCCGAGGAGCTTTCCCTCCAAGTCTGCAAGGCTGGGCTCCACAGGGGCCAGAGAGGCCTCTTCCTTACCCTCAGTCCTGGCTCCTTGGGGCCAGCAGGAACCCTTTCTTCCCCACTCAGAGAGCTGACACCGAATTTTCCAGGTTCCTTACAGCGTGGCCTCCTCTGCTTTGGTTTGTCTGAAAAACTCTAGGAGACAAATGGAAACCAACCTTGTAAAACATTCTGTCCCAGATTCTGATGAGGGTGGTGCATGTCAAGGGCTGTTCTGTTTTCTCATCGTGGCTCTCTGCAAAGGACGCAGCCAGCCATGCTGAAGGTCAGCCCTGGCCCTCACCAGGCTCCCTCCCTTCTTGTAGCAGCAGCAAGCTGGAAAAAAGGCCGAGGGGCCTCCCAGCCCCCAGACTGGACCCCTGGGCTGTCGACAGTTTCCCAGGGCACTGCTTAATCCCAAGCCCTCTGCTCAGCATCACTTTCTCAGGTCCTCTCCACTGCTCCCTACCCAGCAGGCTCTGTCTGTCCTTGGGGGAGGGTGGGGGTGCATCTGTGAATGCATCCTCTTCCTTTTCTTGTGAGCTCTCTCCCTCCGTTATTAGCTACATGAACCCACAACACAGATGGGGGGGGGGGGGGTGAGCAAATAATGAAATAAAAACCAAGAGAAGACATCTGTGTTCAGGAGCCCTCTCCTATAGAGTTCTCATCTGCAGGACTTAGGGCAAGGGCAGTAAGAGGATTTGAGAAAAAGTTCCAAAGCAGTAAGTACATAACTAAGAACAGACACACCTCTCGCAAAGTGACAACGCGGTCACTTGAAAGGACTACACAGGGACATTCTCATGAAGTAGCCGTGTTTATGTGGCCTAAAGACTCTTGTGAGCTAATGACACTGTATGGTAATTCCAGGGAGGAAGGGGCCTATTTCTTGGCACAGTAACTGACATGGGGTTATATAATTTTTTTCTTGACTTTAAAATGATGTTCTCAGTTGACAGAAATTTCTCCCAAACCTCCTGGTCTCTCAGCATGCTCCGTATCAGCACGGCACCAAGTCAGCAGGAAGGAAACCGCAATCTCAGGCAGTGCCAACAACTTACTGCTCCGAAGGCAGGAACGTCTAAGGAGTAGTCAGCCTGCTGCCTCAGCCAGTCAAGCAGACTCTTGCTGGGAACGGCCTTCTCGGCCTGGCTGCCGGCTGCTGGGGCTGGCTCAGGGGCCGCAGGGGCAGGCCCTGGCCCCTCAGGGTGTGAGGTGCTCAGGGAGGCCTGCCCTGGGTCTTCATGGACTTCCTGGACAAAGGGGAAAAAAGTATGTGCAGTTATCACGGCAGAATGAAAACCAGTTTCTAAAAGGAAAACATGTAAGGTGTTCTTTGACTGTTTCCACCTATTTCCACCGGAAGATTACTCTGCTGATGCCCACGTAAGAACCCTCCACCGCCACTGACCCACACAGAGCTCTTGTACGTGTGAGGTGTCCCTCCACCTGAACACGCCTCTCCCTGTCTGGTCTACTTGGTGAACTTTAACTCCATCCATCTGTTCAGTGTAGTGTGACTCCCTTAGTCACTGTCACCAGCAGTCTCAGGCAACACTGGCCACCCCACGTCCGGTCCCCACAGCACTCCTTACATGTAACAGAAAACACCTCAGTTTGCAATTTGCTTACCTATTTCTCTGTCTATTGTCCCAATGCCTGTCTTATTCATCTCTGTATTCCCAATGCCTATACTCGAGTCGGCTAATAAAGTACAATGTCAATGCTAAATAAATGTTTGCTTAATAAATTTAAAAAATACTCTGAGGTCAAGAGAAAATTCTCAGTCATTCCATTGGAATTTTACCATCGTTACAGAGCAACCGTGGCTTTACACCTCTCAAAAATGAGACAACCGTCTTAAAGCCTGAAGGATGAGCAGGTAAAGAACCTACCACTTCAGCTCCCCAAGTTATAAAGAGGAGACACATCCCAAACAATACCTCTTAGTGACTAAGCTCTCGAGCTCTAGAGAACAAAGTCCGTGGTTTGGTTCCCTGCTCTGCCACTTACTAGCTGGATAACCTTAGGCAAATCATCTCATGCTTGTAAGGCTCACTTTTCTCAACTATAAAATGTGAACAACAATAACAATACCTCACAGGGTTGTTGTGAGGATCACGTAGGACAGCCATGTAAAAGCCTGAACACAGTGCCTGGCACATAATAAACAGCCAACAAATACTGGTTATTATCATTTCCTTTAAAGTAAGAAAACATGAAATGTGATCCTTGTTTGGAGCTTGAAAATTGATAAATGGGAAGAGGCAAAGTAGAAAGAGAAGTCAGTGGTCTCTGACACAGTAAAGGAAGTCTGAGGAGATCTCCTGGCTGCTGAACCTTTCCTGTGGCTTACAGTGATCCCGAGTTCCCCGCATCTCAGTGTGACCTCGACGGCTGCGCACAGCGACCCACCGCGGCGGCGCTGCGGGGTGGAGCGAGGTGGCATTCCCTGTGTTGCCAGTAAGTCGAGGAGTAGAGCCAGGACCACGCTGCTGGAAGCCCTGACTCCTGACCCTTCCCCAACCCCAGCTCCTGGGAAGCCCGCTGGCCTGGAGCCACCTGCCGGACTCGGCCCTGCCCTCTTGCTTTGCTCATCTGATCGCCAGTGGCTCTTCTGAAACACTGGAGGTTTGATCTGGGCTGTTTCTGTGTGAAACGGCAAGACCTCCTGCCTCAGTTGTCCAGGCTGCTGGCAGAGTAAGGACCCGAATGGATTAACACCTATGACCAAGGGCACCTTGCAATGCGGACATAATGAGAGTCAGCAGGACAGACGGGGAAGAGCCACACACCTACACTCTTGTCTGAGGGAGCGGGGCTTTCTGCTCACTGTAGAAAGGCCAATGTTTTTACTGAGCGGCCTCGTGTACCCACCAGGATTCCTGCCTGAAGTGTCTGCTCCTTCAAAAAGATGAGGTCCATCCCTCCTTCAGCATGTTTCCGTCTCCCCCTCCGCCTCCTCGTGGCAGCGTCATCTCTTCTGAGGCTTCCATTGACGATCTGCCCAGTCACCGGGTGGATCAGGCCAGCTTGCAGAATCCCAGACAAATCCATGCCTAGGGCTCCTTGAAGCGAACTGATGGCCCCCATCTTAGGGGTGCTGGCACTCACTGGGAAAGGGGATGTGGCTCCTGGGGACCCCTCAGATGTGCAGGAGAGGTCGATTGCTGACTCCCCATGCCAGCCATTGAGGACGATGGGGGGGTGCCCATGGGCGGCCGAGAACTGTTCCAGGCTCCGAGCCTTTGCATCTCTCTCCACCTCAAACTCATAGGGACGCCGGTGCTTTTGTTCATCCTTTGTGAATATCGGGGCCAAGAAGCTGTCCTGTGAACACACACATGAGGCTGAATGCCTGCTGGCTCTCCAGGCCTGATTCCTTGGGCCTAGTATGATTTCTAATCACTGTCTCAGAAGTTATTCTAACTCAAGCCTTCTCCAACTTCAGTGCCAAATCACCTGGACAGCTTGTTAAAATGCAGATTCTGCTTGAGTGGGCCTAGGAGCCTGCATTTCTAGCCCTCCAGGTGCTGCTAAAGCTGCTAGCCCGTGAACTACACTCGGAGCTGCGAGCTCACAGTTCAGGAGTCTCAGCTTCAGTGCACATCAGGATCAACTGGGGAGTTAGCAAAATGCCAGCCCAGCCCACACCTGCACCATTAAACCAGAGCAGCAGCTCCTCAAGGCCCCGTGGATCGCCTGAGTGAGGCCAGCGTGCTCATTAGCGTACCTCTAATTAATCTTGACCTCTAAGTTTAAGGGTACAGAGCTCAAATAAAACTCATTCCTGCTTTGATTTCCCTAATTTCTATCAGCTGCCACCATCCACTCAGTCCTCCAAGTGTTGAACACACGAATCCACTCCTGCTTCCCTTTCCTGACACGCCTGCCAATTTCCTCACCTTTCCTCGTACCCACGCCGTCACTAACCTCGTCTAGAAACTCACCTCTTCCTCAGATCCCCAGTGGCCCCGCTTCCGAGCACTGCTTCCTGACCGCCTCTCCCCGCACCTGCTGCCTCCCAGCTGAGCTGCGGAACCTGCTCTCATCAGCCCCCTGCTCAGCCCACAGCTCCTCGCGGCCGCCAGGACAGCATCCAGGCTCCTTATTAACACTTACGGCCGTACCAAAAACCCATCCAGTCAACAAGCACGTGTCCAGCGAGTGACTCGGCCGAGAACTGCAGTGTCCCCACTCTGTTCCATGGCAGCACCGCTGTCGCGGCCTCACCTTCTGGATCTGGGCCACCAGGGCCGCGCCGCTGCTGAAGCTGTGCTCCGGCGCTTCTGGCTCCGCCAGGCTGCCCCGAGGGCCGGCGCTGCTGGCCAGCACCGGGGTGGGCAGCGCGCCCGAGGGCTCACACTGCTGGCTGGAGGGCCACTTCCCGTTCAACACCACGTGGCAGATGTTATCCAGGCGGTTGATTATCACTCGATCCTGTAAAAAGCAATAAAGACTCACTCTCTGAGGAATAAGGACCAAATTACCCAAATTTCCAAGTCCCTCGAGACCAAGTTTTCTAACCACGAAGAGCTGATTAGAAAGGAGTGCTCACTTTATAGCACTTGAAATAAGGTTTAGTCTGGACAATACAAATCAAAGGCACAGTGCTGTGAGCAGGAAGACAATCTGACATCCGCCTCGCGGTCTCATCAGTCAAGCGCATCTACCTGCAACGTTCAGACGTCACAATACTAACACCTTTGAGAGACTAAACATTTCTCTGAATCTGATACTCAGAAATACTCTGAAAGGTAAAAATAAAGGCTTTAAAGCTGGAAACTCTGGGGAAGTGAAAGGGGGCGCCGGGAGACCTTTGGCCACTCGGAGAAGGAGTAGAGGGCTTTCTCCTGCAGCAGCTGGGCGATGGTGGGGGCCCGAGCTTCCTGCAGCTCGTCCCCGATGTCCCCTGTGATGCCTGACGCTGAGCTCTTGCTCTCTTCTTCCGAGTATTTCCCTGGATAATCTGGGAAGAAAGGTTAAAACATTAATTAGATACTTAGGAGATAGGGGTGATCTGAGAGATCAGGACATCTAATTTTTATTTTAATTAGGCCATTCTGTGCTACTTTATTTTAATTGAGTATTAATTACCATGCCTTCTATCTCCAGAAGGACCGCATTGGCTCAGCCATAAAGGTAGACACTGCTCTAGGGCTGCCCATACAAGCCGTCTCATATGGGTTTGCATCTGCACCCCAACGGAACAAGGAAATAAAAGAGAAAGAATGTTTTTCTGTGTATCCAAGAGTGAAAGCAGACGAACGACCAGAGGCGTTTACGTTTGGGACAGTGGATGAAGGAAATCAAACGTTACGACACGTGGGTGCGTTCGAGGGACGGTCTGTGACATTCGGCACAGTGAGAGGCTGACATCAGTGAAAAGAAGGAAAAGTCATGAAACGTACAACAAAGGTAGAACAGACATGAATCATGTAAAAAATGACGCGAAGAAACCTAGAACATTTGACTTATTTCCCTGATACAAAGAAATGGAAAAGCAACTCCTGCTTTCAAGCTTCAGTGGGTCTTCAAAGATCCACTTCCCAGGAAGGCCAGGGGAACAGAGAAAAGCAAAACGCCCAGGCAGGAAGAGTTGTGAACCTCTGCTCTTGTGAAACGGCAGGAGTGTCTACCTCTGATAGGTACAGATTTAGTTTTGTTTTGTTTTTTAAAAATCATTTTTCAATTATAGTTTACATTCAATATTATTTTGTATTGGTAGGTGTGCAGCACAATGGTTAGACCATCACATACTTTACAAAGTGGTCCCCCAATATTTCGAGTGCTTACACCTGACACCATACAGATCTCACTTTTGATCATACAAGTCTCTTGGGGCCCTGCAGAGACCCCTTACCATGCGCAGGGCCTGGCCAGGCCAGGGGACTCAAGGATACACAAGAGAGATGTAGCCCTGCCCTGCAAGGATCTTACAATTTCATGGGGGAAAGAAAGGAAAACACAAATGCAATAATAAAGGAATACCTAGTTATGAACTGGGTGAGTGCCAGAAAGGGGAGGAAACGGGCACCATTCTGGTGGCGGGCAGGCTGGCAGAGAGCCTCCCCAAGGAGAGAACACCCAGGAGGGGTCACGGGGAAGGGCATTCTGGACAGCACCCAGGAGGGTCACGGGGAAGGGCATTCTGGACAGCACCCAGGAGGGTCACGGGGAAGGGCATTCTGGACAGCACCCAGGAGGGTCACGGGGAAGGGCATCTGGACAGCACCCAGGAGGTCACGGGGAAGGGCATTTGGACAGCACCCAGGAGGGTCACGGGAAGGGCATTCTGGACAGCACCCAGGAGGGTCACGGGGAAGGGCATTCTGGACAGCACCCAGGAGGGTCACGGGGAAGGGCATTCTGGACAGCACCCAGGAGGGTCACGGGGAAGGGATTCTGGACAGCACCCGGAGGGTCACGGGGAAGGGCATTCTGGACAGCACCCAGGAGGGGTCACGGGGAAGGCATTCTGGACAGCACCCAGGGAGGGTCACGGGGAAGGCATCTGGACAGCACCCCGGGGGTCACGGGGAAGGGCATTCTGGACAGCACCCAGGAGGGTCACGGGGAAGGGCATTCTGGACAGCACCCAGGAGGGTCACGGGGAAGGGCATTCTGGACAGCACCCAGGAGGGGTCACGGGGAAGGGCATTCTGGACAGCACCCAGGAGGGTCACGGGGAAGGGCATTCTGGACAGCACCCAGGAGGGTCACGGGGAAGGGCATTCTGGACAGCACCCAGGAGGGTCACGGGGAAGGGCATTCCTGGACAGCACCCAGGAGGGTCACGGGGAAGGGCATTCTGGACAGCACCCAGGAGGGTCACGGGGAAGGGCATTCTGGACAGCACCCAGGAGGGTCACGGGGAAGGGCATTCTGGACAGCACCCAGGAGGGTCACGGGGAAGGGCATTCTGGACAGCACCCAGGAGGGTCACGGGGAAGGGCATTCTGGACAGCACCCAGGAGGGTCACGGGGAAGGGCATTCTGGACAGCACCCAGGAGGGGTCACGGGGAAGGGCATTCTGGACAGCACCCAGGAGGGGTCACGGGGAAGGGCATTCTGGACAGCACCCAGGAGGGGTCACGGGGAAGGGCATTCTGGACAGCACCCAGGAGGGTCACGGGGAAGGGCATTCTGGACAGCACCCAGGAGGGTCACGGGGAAGGGCATTCTGGACAGCCGAGGAACTGACACTCGGGAAGGGTGCAAAGGCGAGGCTGGGGGGCAGAACCCTCTAGATCATGCTGAGTCCGGTAGGCCATAAAAGAAACTGCGACTTTTATTCTAGATCCTACGGGGAGCAATACTGAAAGGTTTTAAGCAGAGGAGATGGATTTAAGTTTTCAGAGAAAGGAAAATGATGTGTGAAAGAAAGCCCTGAAAAGGAGCCAGGAGGTCTGGGGTTGGTCCGTGCCAAGGGCTGCTCTCAGCTGCAGCCCTGCAGTCTCAGGACAGGGCTGCCCCGGCCCACCTACTCCACACTGCCCGTGTCTGCAGGGCCCCTTCGGAGGGCTGCAGAAGCACTTTTTACTTTATTTTTATCCGCGCCCGAGGACATTTTTGCATTTCTCTTCAGATAGAGCAGGAGAGAGAGGAGGAGAAAGAGAGAGAGAGAGTCATCGATGTGAGAGAGACACATCGAGTGGCTGCCACCCACACGACCCCAACTGGGGCCGGGGACAAACTGCAACCGAGGTATGTGCACTTAGTGGGAACCGAACCCGGGTCTCCCTGGACCGCAGGCCGACGCTCTAACCGCTGAGCCAAACTGGCCAGGGCTACAGAAGCTCTTTGAAAAGTACTGGTGCAAAGGACTCCCACCCATGAATGTGTGCCAGCTCACCAAAGCTTATCAAGTTCACTGCCACCTTCTACCTCACCTTAGCGAGGCTGACATGCCACCCAGGACCCCCGGGCGCGGCAGTGCTCCTCTGAACACACCCTTCCATACCCTGTACTTGTTTGACGGTAGGAGTTTCTAAGCACTGATTAGTTGGTGATTTTCTCCACTCCAGGGTTCAAAGAGCACAGCGGGTTTTATTTATTTATTTATTTTTAATAAGTTTTAATTGATTTTTTAGAGGAAGGGAGAGAGAGACAGGAACACTGATGTGAGACAGATACATCAATCGGCTGCCTCCTGCATGCCCCCTACTGGGGATTGAGCCTGAAACCCGGGCATGTGCCTTGACCAGGAATTGCACAAACTGAGACCTCTCAGTCCATGGGGTAATGCTCCATCCACTGAGCCACACCGGCTGGATCATGGTGGGTTTTATGATTCAACACGGCAGCCATCCTTGGTGGCCTGGGGTGAGGATGGGCAGGGTCACAGACGGGCTTCTCCTGTCCTTATCTCAGCTGGTGTGACAACTTTAACTCGGGTTCTGAAGGCTTCCCAAGACAACCACTCATCACAGTGACTAAAATCAAAGGCTGGGAAATCACTGTATTTACATTCCTGCAAGGCATATAAAAATCTCAGGGCATCTAGATTTTTTTTATTTTTTAAATCCTCACCTGAGGATATTTTTCTATTTGTCTTCAGATAGAGTGGGAGGGAGAGAGAGGAAGAAAGAGAGAAACATCCACGTGAGAGGGACACATTGACTGGTTACCTCCTGCAGTACCTCGACCGGGGCCAGGGACGAACCGCAACTAAGGTACGTGCCCTTGACCGGAATTGAACCCACAACTCATTGGTCAGGGGGCTGACGCTCTAACCATTGAGCAATACTGGCCAGAGCTAGGTTTTTAACATTTTAAAATTCCTTCTAACTTTAACCTTCACCTAAGATTCCCGTATTTAAAAAGATCAAATCTACTTGTATTTTTGTTGAGTTCCTTATAATTTTATTTTAATTTCTGTTGAGTTACTAAAAAAACTCTCAACCAAACGCACCAACATTAAGTCACAGGGTTTGACAATGACATGAATAAATGGTGCTATCCATCTTCACCTTAACAAAATCTGTTTGTATTTTTGTGGCGTGCCTGGAAACTTACAGGTTCCTGAGGTGCCCTGGCCGTGCTGCTCTACTCGTGGCTGGAGGTGCCTTGTCTGGTGGAACAGCAACCCCTTCCCCTCCATGCTGCCGCCTCTACCCGCCACCGGATAAGAAGCTCGCCGCCCCTGCCTCAGTCACACGGCTGATGAGCAGAGGTGCCCTGACCGCCGCCGACCCTCCTCACTTTCTGGATGCCCGGTTAAGCCACTACCGCATTTTCAGACCAAGGCGGGGACCTTTGGTTTTAAACACATGGTGAGTATTGGCGGAGCCGCTTCAGAAGCGGTCCAACGTTAGCATTGCCCCTCACGCCCCATCCCTACCGCGTAAGAACTGGCTCATCGGAAAGACCACGAGGTCCCACATACTGCACCTTGACCGTGGCCGCTCCCGTCTCTGTCGTAATCGTCTTTACTCTCGAAGTCCACGTCTTCGGATCTGAGCTCACCCCCTTCCGCAGGGTAGGGAGGGAAGCCTTTCTTCCCCCCCGCACTTTCTTTCCAGGGCTCTTTCGGAAGGTCGTGCTTCGCCTGGAACAGCGGCGGCGGGGCAGCAGCGCGCTCCCCCTCCACCACCAGGTGGTTAGCTTTGCTCCTGTACCGGTCGGAGTTATGAGCCGCGGGCTTCTCCACTTCGAAGTCGTCCTTCTCGAGGCCGTGCGCCCACCTGTCCAGGTGCTGGCAGTGGCACTGACAGGCCGCCTGAGGAAAAGGCCCCTGCAGCCTGGCACCCGGGCTGCCGGCCTCCAGGCTGCCTTTCCTGGCTTCCTCTGCACGGAGACCTCGGCTCTCTTCCCCCGGCACAGGAGCGGCGGGCTCGGTCGGAGGCAGAACCTCTGGCCTTCCCCTCATGCCTGCTGCCATGTCCAAGTTCTCCTCCTCGTTTTCCTCCTCTTCCTCTTCCTCATCACTGTGGTTCTGATTCAAAATCAAATTACTTTCTAAACTTTTGTTTTCTAGTAAATCGATTAACTGCTGCTCTGATGACAGGTTTCTTTTGGGGTCACAGACACTTAGATTACACATATCGACAAACCCACTTTCGTTTCCTTGATCTAAGGAAGGGGAAGCCAGCGGCCGGGGGGCTTCGGGTCTCTGCCCTCCCTGGTTGCAGCAGAGGTCCTGGTCTCCTGCAAGAGACATCAACAAGTGTTTCCCATTCTTAAGGTTCATTTGAGCGACTCCTGCTTCCAAACTATCCATGAGAGAGGGGCCCACAGCGACTTCCGCCTCGTGGCCACCAGGCGGGCAGGTGGCAGCTGCACTGGCTGAGATGGCCACGGCGTCTGTTCTGGACTCTGCCTCGGTACCTGGGCTCTCCGGAAGAGGGCGTGGCTCTCGGCCGAGCACCTTCTTACCGTACATCATGCTCTCCAAGGCCTCGGGCAGCAGGCTCTCCTCGTGGGTGATGGAAATGACATCCTGAACTTTAGAAATAAAGTTTTCACATGTCATGTCAGATAAGCTGCCCCCTGGTGGACCAAGATGATCATCTCTACCTTCTATTTTCCCCAGACTCTCAGGTTCCGTGTCAAGGGACTCTGAAGTCCTGCTCATTTGTGTGTAGGTAAGAGATTCATAGAGTTTGGAGTTGGTCTGGTAAAGGCAACAGAGACTTTCTGGAGCTTGGGTGTCAGGTCTTTTATGCTGGGCGTAGTTTCTGTAGGCGTCCAGGAAGGACAGCTGGGGGTCGGTCATGATGTAGCAGTCAGTGCGGTTCAGCCCGTGCTTGGCGGTGCCGATGAGCAGGTCCCGATCGTGCTTCCCACACTCCCACCACACTGGGAGGTAGAGGCTGGGCCTGCACAGCTGGAGGCGCTCGTGCAGCTGAGGACACGTGAGCACCTGCTCGCGGACCTTCCGTAACAGTTCAATTCGGTACAGAGTTCTTGCGGCCCGTTCCTCAGTGATGGGTTCAACATAGATGGTGGGATCTGGGGGACCTGGAATGGTAAACAAAGAGCCCATCACTTTAGGTAGACCTGGGATACCTGCTGCCCACCTGATTCTTACAGTTCAACTCCCCAGTTCCTTAGCACGGCCGTCTCAGGTGTGTGTGCCCCTGCCAACATGAGAAGCTAAAAGAGCATGGAGGGTTTTCATGAAACAAGGACAGATCCAGCAGGTCAAAGAGCACAGACATGTTAGTTCTGGAAGCAAGGTTAGTTCCCCTGCAGTGAGCGTGTGCTACGTGACCCTCTGCACTGGCACTTTACACATGTACTTCTCCCAGAAATGCGAGGATATGCCCACATCATCCTGTTTTAAAAGATAAGGAAATATGCTCAGATAAGCTAACCTGCTCCAGATGAAAGAACCAGATCTCAAATCAGGTCTTGTTGGAGGAACTCCAAGGTCCAGCTCTTCCCAATCTACCCAGCTCCCTGGCTTGAGTGGAAACACACCAGCCATGCCACATGGGCAGGTGCTGGGCTGTCTGCACCTGCCGCCGACAGCACAGACCTGAGCAGACTTAGTGCACGGGTTAGTTCTCCTAAAACACAGGCACGGCCCAGAGCAAGTTCATCTACAAGTACAAAAGCACAGACCCGAGCTGGGCAGACTTAGTGCACAGGTTAGTTCTCCTAAACACAGGCATGGCCCAGAGCAAGTTCATCTACAAGTACGAGGCTGAGGGGTCTCTGAGGAAGCGGCTGCGAGTGACCCCAAGCAGGGAGAAACTCCTCGGAAGTGGTCTCTATCAGATCAGGGAAGTCTGAGGACAGCCACTCCCTTTCTCTAGATACAAGTGGACACATGAGGACATAAAGATTTAATCTAAGAAAGGTGCAAGGTTCACAGGATAAATCTCTACGAGACTTAAAAAACTAAAACTATACTTTGGAAAAGGTGATTAACAGTAGTCTCAATATTTCTGTGAGGTTTTTTGTTGTTGTTGTTAATCCTCACCCAAGGATGTTTTTCCATTGATTTTTAGATAGAGTGGAAGAGAGGGAGGGAGGGAGACAGAAATATCGATGTGAGAGAGACACATCCATTGGTTAACTCGTGATCCTGACCAAGGCCAGGGATCGAACCTGCAACCCAGGTACGTGCCCTTGACTGGGAATCCAACCCACGACCCTTTGGTCCACGGGCTGAAGCTGTAACCACTGAGCCAAACCGGCCAGGGCTTCTGTGAGAGATGATATTTTATGAGGGTGGACCCAATTGGGAGTTCATACATTTGCGGAAAACCCACGTGTCTTTGCCTGAACTCTTCAGGTAGACTCCATGTCTGTAATTGCACCTAACATACTCTGAACCTGAAAACAAGCATGTTGTTTCCGGGTCTCCTCTGGGATAGCATGACAGAGCTTCTCACCGCCATCCTTCCACGCGGGCAGGCGACAGACGTGCCGGCACATGGCCACGAAGCTGTAGAAGTAGTGCTCCAGGCTCTCGTCCGACTTCTTGTCCAGACGAGAGATGATGCGGAACTGCGTCCAGTCGAAGGCTTTCTTTTCTTGATCGTAAACAACACCAAAGGAAGACACTGTTCTGTAGAAGTCTGCTTGTTCCCTCCTTGTCCACCTGAGATGTAATCAGAAAGGGTGGGTTATTTCTCCTTCTTTTATAAAACCAACAATTATCTTACTAAACACCTACTAGGAGACTATAAAGTCAAGAAAGCAGGTAGGGCTGGGGTGTCTACTGTTATTGCTTGTTTTTATTTACATTAAATTGGGCCGACAGGCCCATAAACAAGAGTCCATCACCAGACGAGCACCCCCACCCTCCTCTCTCCTGGTACTCACCTCTCAATGTCTAAACCCCGAATGTCTGTTTGTGATCACTTGCCTCATCAACTTGAGAAACTACCCAGTTAAGTTCCTCCTGGGAGAAAGATTTTCATAATACTGTGTATGCTTACACATTTTGCCTTACTTTTTGGCCCTGAATGAGATCCTAGAGTCACAGAATCCTGGAGGGACCTCCCAGACCATTAAATCCGCCTCCTCCACTTGACAGATGAGGAAACTGGTCCAGAGAAGGGAAGCAGCTCCCGCAGCCACACACCTCCCTGGACCCCCTATCGTACATCAGCTTTCTTCCTGGTTATGCAGGCAGGTTGCCTGTATCAATTCTTTTCTCTAGAACACAAAGGCTCTTCAGCCTTTATGGCCTATAGGATTAGGATAACGACTTCGGGAGTTGAAAGATTATGCTCCACCATAGCTTTTGAGGGGCTTTGGGCCCCGTACTCTTCACCCCAGGAGAGAAGTAAGGAGCGCAGAAGGGTGTCAGAGGAAGCGTGAGATGCAGGGGAGGAGGGGGGTCTGGCTCTTCTCTTGGGAGCTGTGAAAGATAGAAGAAATATTTCCCCTGAATTACCAAATTTCATAAAGCCAGGAGTGCAAAGTAACCGAATGTGGTGTGTGGTGGTGTTTTAATTCCCTGGATGTTGTTACATCAGAGGGATGGAGAGAGGTAAAGACTGAAGAACTGCAGCTTCACCCTTTTCCTGTGGCACCCTCCTGCCTGTGCTGGCCCTCCGGCCTGTGCTGGCCCTCCTGCCTGTGCTGGCCCTCCTGGCCTGTGCTGGCCCTCCTGGGCTGTGCTGGCCCTCCGGCCTGTGCTGGCCCTCCTGGGCTGTGCTGGCCCTCTGCTGGCCCTCCTGCCTGTGCTGGCCCTCCTGGGCTGTGCTGGCCCTCTGCTGGCCCTCCTGCCTGTGCTGGCCCTCCTGGGCTGTGCCGGCCCTCCGGCCTGTGCTGGCCCTCCTGGGCTGTGCTGGCCCTCTGCTGGCCCTCCTGCCTGTGCTGGCCCTCCTGGCCTGTGCTGGCCCTCCTGGGCTGTGCTGGCCCTCTGCTGGCCCTCCTGCCTGTGCTGGCCCTCCGGCCTGTGCTGGCCCTCCTGGCCTGTGCTGGCCCTCCTGGGCTGTGCTGGCCCTCTGCTGGCCCTCCTGCCTGTGCTGGCCCTCCTGGGCTGTGCTGGCCCTCTGCTGGCCCTCCTGCCTGTGCTGGCCCTCCGGCCTGTGCTGGCCCTCCTGCCTGTGTTGGCCCTCCTGGCCTGTGCTGGCCCTCCTGGGCTGTGCTGGCCCTCTGCTGGCCCTCCTGCCTGTGCTGGCCCTCCGGCCTGTGCTGGCCCTCCTGCCTGTGCTGGCCCTCCTGGCCTGTGCTGGCCCTCCTGGGCTGTGCTGGCCCTCTGCTGGCCCTCTTGCCTGTGCTGGCCCTCCTGGGCTGTGCCGGCCCTTCTGCCTGTGCTGGCCCTCCTGGGCTGTGCTGGCCCTCCTGGGCTGTGCTGGCCCTCCTGCCTGTGCTGGCCCTCCTGGGCTGTGCCGGCCCTCCGGCCTGTGCCGGCCCTCCTGGCCTGTGCCGGCCCTCCTGGCCTGTGCTGGCCCTCCTGCCTGTGCTGGCCCTCCTGGGCTGTGCTGGCCCTCCTGGGCTGTGCCGGCCCTCCGGCCTGTGCTGGCCCTCCTGGGCTGTGCTGGCCCTCTGCTGGCCCTCCTGCCTGTGCTGGCCCTCCTGGGCTGTGCCGGCCCTCCGGCCTGTGCTGGCCCTCCTGGGCTGTGCTGGCCCTCTGCTGGCCCTCCTGCCTGTGCTGGCCCTCCTGGGCTGTGCTGGCCCTCTGCTGGCCCTCCTGGGCTGTGCCGGCCCTCCGGCCTGTGCTGGCCCTCCTGGGCTGTGCTGGCCCTCTGCTGGCCCTCCTGCCTGTGCTGGCCCTCCTGGGCTGTGCCGGCCCTCCGGCCTGTGCCGGCCCTCCGGCCTGTGCTGGCCCTCCGGCCTGTGCTGGCCCTCTCTAGGTTAACTCTCAGACAGGTAAGCAGCTCCTGGCAATTAGTATTCTCCTTCTGGGCTGGCTCTTTTTTTTAATCCTCATATGAGGACGTTTATTGATTTTTTTTTGAGAGAGAAAGGGAAGGGGGAGTGTGAGGGAGAGAGAGAGAAACATGAATGTGAGAGAGAAACACCAACTGGTGGTTTCCTGTGCATGCCACAACCAGGGATTGAACTCGCAACCTAGGTATGTGCGCTGACCGGAAATCAAACCCACAACCTTTCATTGTATAGGACGACGCTCCAACCGAGCCACACCAGCCAGGGCTAGGCTGGCATTTTTTGGTATTTATTGTTCTCAAAGGCTTGACAAAGACTGGTAGCTATAAGACAGCTTCAATGCACACTATTCACTTTGCCAATAAAGAACATGTCCAATATATGCCTTTTGTCAGCTTATCCAGCATGGTGTTTTTACGTCCCATCTCCAGAGACTGGAGTCCCACTTGGGAAAGAGGGCCAAGATGGAGAATAATGGTCTTGGAGTTGCGGACAGAGGTGCCTGGATCTCACCAGACTCCCCAGTCAGCGAACAGGGGCCCCTGGAGGCTGGACCAGTGAACCCTGAGACCCCGGGCCTCAGAGGGAACGCACAGCTTGCAGCACTTCCATTTCCGTCGCCCAGCGGCAGCTCAGCACCCCCTCCCAGCCACTGGGCTCACCTCTTTTGGACATCCTTGTTGATGAGGTCCATCTCGGAGGTTCTCCTGAACATCTCTTCCTGGACCCAATATCCTTGGTTAGCTGGTCCCAGGATTTCAGGCCGGCAGAGTTCCTTGCGGTTGCAGCGCTGGTAAATAGTGACCAGCCGTCGGAGCCGAGCTGTGAGCGCAGATGAAACTGGCCAGGGTGATTTGTCTGGGTCGGAGCCATCCTGGGCTTCAAACATCAGTGAGGACATTAGTATTGACAAACAGAACCCAAACAGAGCTGACTCAAAAGCTCAGTCAGCTCCGGAGCTGGGCACAGCTGGCAGGGCTGAGACTTTGCTTCAGAAGCAGCGTGGCTGTGGCTGGCTGCTCTCTCTCGGATACAAATGGGCCTGTCTGGGGGCAGAACTGATTCAAGGACCCTCCTCTAAGCCCGGAACAAGCAGACCTTCTGTGGCCTCTCCACAGAGAACCAAGGGCTTTGGTGTAGCTGGGTTTTTCAATTGCCAAAGACTATTGAGTGTGAATTCAGAAAAACAAAGCAAAACAACCCAAACCGAACTAAACCCCCCTAACTTTCCTCTACCAAAACCTTAAAAGAAAAACAAACAAATAAAACAAAATCAAGGAAACTACAATTCCTTTGTTTCTCAGACGCCACCCTGACTTGCGACAACATCAGGGATTCACTTGCAAGTTTAATCCAGGTGGGGGAACCCTGCCAGACCACGCTGCAGCTCCGTGCGCGCCTCCAGGCAGGGGTGATGACGGTCAACTTACTTGGCTTTTTACAAGAGCCTCCTTAAAACACAGCATTTTGATTACATATGAACTACACAGCTATGAACTGGGACCTTACTTTTCTTTGCCTTCAGAAGGTCACAGTCTCACCTGCCCGGCTGTCATCCTTCTTTTCGCCAAAAATGCCATCCCCTCCATCGCTGGAACTCTCCTAGGGACAAACGAAGTCATCAACACAACTGCAACGTGGAAGAAAGCACCCTGGGCAGCCTTTATCCAGAAGGAACACACACACACACACACACACGCGCGCGCGCGAGCTCTCCTGCCCACAAACATCTCAAAGGCCAAATGATCCCTGAGAAATAAAGTTCACTTCTGCAGTTTTAAAAGAGCCAGAAAGCAGTTGATTTAAAAATAAGCATGCCCTGCCCCCGCACTGTGAAATAACCCCGTCTGTAGAGAATTACCGTTTAGGGAAAGATGGAGTTGAATGCTCTCCCTGGCAACTGCATTTTACAAGCACTGCTTCAGCTGTGAATTTAAATATTTGCTTTACCATCTTCACTCGCAATTTAATAGTCATTTCACAAAGGCCGTGCCTGCGTTTCCGTGATGGGAGAGCATCATGCTCATGCTCATTAGAGCCGGCTTACTTCACAGCAACAGACGCTATTTCCCTGAAACACGGCCGCTCCAGGCATGAGACCTGATGTGTAAATTCCCGGGAATTTAAAATTAAAATCACACTCTGAGGTTCCAAATGAATCTGGAGTAATGTCACAGGCATAAAGTTTCTCCAAGTGGGAGCATTCTTCAAACTGGCTCTGATGCATTCCTTCATGAACCCCTTCTTGGTCCCAGGAATGGAACTTTAAAAGCTCCTATAGCCTTGGCCACTTTGGCTCGGAGGTTAGAGCGTTGGTCTGCAGACCAAAGACTTGCGGGTTCGATTCCGGTCAAGGGCACGTACCTTAGTTGCAGTTTGGTCCTGGCCCTGGTTGGGGTCGTGCAGGAGGCAACCACTCGATGTGTCCCTCTCATACCAACGTTTCTCTTTCTCTCTCCCTCCCTCCCACTCTATCTGAAGATAAATGGAAAAATACCCTTGGTTAGGATTTAAAAAAAAAAGAAAAGCTCCTTATATATAAGGTGTGTGGAGTTCGGGAAGAAAGAGTGCTCTTTTTCCACTGGACTTCATTTTTAACATGAAAACGTGGTTTTTTGTTTTTTTTTTTTGACTAGCATCTTTTGACCCAAATGATGGGAGAGAATAACCCCAGAGCGAAACTCTGGCCATGTCAGAGCACAGGCTGGGCGGGAAGAAGGACCAGCAAGCTGTTTTGTGTGGCCCTCAAGGTAGAAATGGGTTTTACATTTTTAAAGGGAAGGAAGAAGAAAAAGAAGGGAAAAGGGAGAGGGAGAGGGAGAAGATCCGTGACAGACTGTAGGTGGTCCCCAGGCCTAAGATATTATTCTCTGGTCCTTTGCAGAAAAGGTCTGCTGTCTCTTGGACTAGCACACAGGAGACCAGTAACCCAGGTACAGTGGCAACGGAGAGACACCTACAACAGGCAACAGTCAAATTCAAACCACTCTTGCCCTGGCCTGTGCGGCTCAGTTGGTTGGAGCGTTGTCCCGTACACTAGAAAGTGGTGAGTTTGATCCCTGTTGGGGCATGTACAGGAGGCAATTGATTGATGTTTCTCTCTCTCTTCCTTTTCCTCCCTCCCTCCCTCTGAGATCAATTAAAAAAAAAATCAGCCTAGCCAGCCAGTGTTGGCTCAGTAGTTGAGCCATCGACCCATGCACCAAGAGGTCACTGGTTCGATTCCTGGTCAGGGCACATGCCCAGGTTGTGGGCCCCATCCCCAGTGAGGGGCATGTGGGAGGTGGCCAATCGATGTTCTCTCTCATCGCTGTTTCTCTCTCTCTCCCTCTCCCTCTCCCTTCCTGTCTCTCTACAATCAATGAAGAAAAAAAATCAAACCACTCCCTCGAGCCCCTCATAACATGGAAGGACTGAGAGAAAGCTGAACGGCACAGAGGAGCAGGGGTGCATCTGTGGGTGCGTGTCCTTCTTGCCAGAGTAGTGAAGAGGGCTCACGTTACTGGGAACTGTGTTACTTAAGCACCGTGCAAAATCCTCTAGGTGACATTTCATTTAGTTCTCAGAACTGCCTCACGAGGGAGAAACTACTACCCACATTTTACAGAAAACAAGCCAGACAAAGGTTCTGTAACTTGCCCAAGGTAACAGGGCTGTAAGTGGCAGAACTGGGTTTCAGACACAGTCGGCTGATGAGGGCCCACTTTCAACCTCTAGATACGAAAAAAGAGCAACGAGAGTCCGGCTGAGTTCTGTTGTGGAGAGTGGAACATACTGAGGTTCGGAAAACAGGAGTTTAACTTCTTCCTTGGCCCAAACTGTTTCCTGCCATCTAAGTCACTGAAGAGTGGAAACGTCAGCTGACCCACTGCACCGTTTTGAAGTAGCACTTACATCTGCCACCTCATCCCCTCCCACTGTTTAGGTAGCTAAAAAATGGGCAAAAAATAACCAACTCTGCCTTATATCCTTTCCTGCCATGGAGAACATTTTCCAGTATCCTTAGTATCCACGGAGATCCTCTGAACGCTGAAATTTGTAATTACAGACAGTTTCAGGCCGACAAATGTCCTACGGCCTATAAAATGTGGGGGTCAGGCGCCGGAGCTACAGTGCTCCTTATTGAGACACATAGGAGCCTGCTGCGGCAGCACCGCACCCCAAACCCCCGGGGTGCCTTCCAGCTTGGTGGAAGGCAGACACACACGACATCTGGGTTTCCCTTCCAGTCCACCTAGTAGTTTCTGTTGGTGCGAGGCAGTGAACATCCACTGACTCCTTCCCTCTCGGAGGGCCTTCCCTCTCCGGAAATGACAGGATGGAGAAAGACGTCACAACCTCAGCTAACAACCAGCTAACAGGAGCGTGTGGTGTGCGCAGCAGTGACAGGCGGGGGTTGCAGAAGCGCACCAGGAGCCCAGGGCTGTGGTGTGTAGTTTAACACCTGGTAGCCCAAGTTCTTCCTATGTGAGGCATCATGACAGAAACAGCCAAGCTCGAAGAGGTATAAATCACTCATTTCAGAGTGAAGGGTTCCAGAGAGTGCTGACAACAAGGACATCAAAACAGAGGAACTAGCCCCAGCTGGTCTGCCTCAGTGATTGAGGTGTCGGTCCTTGGACTGCAGGGTTGTGGGTTTGATTCCCGGCCCTGGGAGGCAGATAATTGATGTTTCTCTCTCACATCGATGTGTCTCTCCCTCCCTTCCACCCTCTCCAAAAATCAATGGAAAAATATACTCAGATAAGGATCAACAAACAAACAAACAAAGGAACCTGACTCTCACAAGCAGTGTCTCATCTCGGGCACGCGTGTGTTTGGAGCCCGACAGTCCACTGCTCTCTGGCCTTGGGCAAGATGCTCCATCTCAAGCTCAGTTCTCCATTTGTAAAATGGAAAGAATATGCTTTATAGGGTGACTGTGGGCCACCAATGGGTCAATTATGTAAAGTATTTCATATGCTGGTACAAAGCAAATGTCCAACAAATGGTACCTGGGAAAGAGAAAATACTAATGAGCAGTCCCAACTGCTAGGTAATTACTTAGTATTTCTATCTTTCAACTAAAATGTGTACTCCAAGGAATCCTTCCCAGCATAATAAACAGCAACAAAGTTCTAACGAAACCCAGGTAAGTAGGTTGCCACATGCTGTATATTACGCGTACTTTTTATTTCTGTGCGGACAAGGATTTCAGACAAGAGGAAACCGAGGAGTGGGGAGGTTGACAATCTGGTCCAGTGTTACACAGAGTTTTTAAGCGGTGAATGGAATTCAAAGCCTGAAGTCTGACTCCAGAGGTGAGCTCTAACCACTGAGGCGGCCTCTGGTGGGCACTAAGAGTAACTTCTCCATGGGGGCGTGGGGCTCTGTCCTCCTCTGAAAATAAGGTCTAGTCTCCCTCGCTTGTGGCTGCTCCTCAGGCCTGGCTGCCTCCGGGTGGTCTGGGTGGAGGCAGAGGTAGTGGCAGCGGCAGCAGAGACCCCGGGGGCCTGCAGACCCAGAATTCCCTCTACGCTTATGAGAGCCCACAGCCCACACACGGTTACGAGCGCCCTTCTCACAGGCAGCAAACAAGTGTCTCCTGAGTGCCAGGGGCTGTGCTGGGTTGCGGGGTACGGCGGGGGCCCTTCTAGAGCCCACGGTCTGACGGTTATGAACACACATAAATGCTGGCCACGCATCGTGGTAAGTGCTCCTCTACACAGAGGGAAAACAAGGAGCCACCCACTCTGCCAGGTCCCAATTGGGTGGGGAAGCCACCGAAGAGATGACTTCGAGCTTCATGCTGAAGGGCTCAGGAGCTCGCAGGAGAAGAGAAGAGCTCTCTGTGCAGGGGCGACGGGAGGGACAAAGGTGGAGTGAAAAAGATCCTGGGTTTTCATTTGCAGGAAAACCAAGCACCCTCCAACTCTTGTACTAACTTCATGCGGAAAGTAAATACAGCAAATGTCAATAACATAAAATGGAAAGATCATGCAATTCAGAGAAAGATGTGACCATGGGAGACACTGCTCTTGTGTCTTTTAGCTAGTATGTTTATTTATTTTTATTTTTTTGTAGCTGATGGATGATTTGAACTTCCTCTTTTCTTTTTCACTTTTTTTTACCCTCTCTCGAGGACATTTTTCCATTTTTTTGTTCGGATAGAGTGGGAGGGAGAGAGAGAAAGAGAGAGAGAGAGAAACATCGATGTGAAAGGGACACATCGAGTGGTTGCTACCCGCACGACCAACCAGGGCCGGGGACAAACTGCAACCGAGGTACATGCCCTTAGCGGGAACCGAACCCGGGTCTCTCTGGACCGCAGGCCAAGGCTCTAATCGCTAAGCCAAACCGGCCAGGGCTGAACTTCCTCTTTTCTAGAATGGAGATAAGAATAATGCCCAACTGACGGGAAATGCGCTTTGTCAGCTTGGAAGTACTCTACATTCCAATATCACTGTGTGAGTTCAGAGAACCCTCAAACTCTTAACTCGTAAGAAAAGGGTGATTTTTCAGTTCCTAACTGAATTTTTCCTACAGCGGGGTCAGACACTTCAGGCATCACTCTCCTGTAAGATCCCCCAGCTCGCTGTGGACAGGACCCCACCCCCGGCACACGGCCTGGTTTCAGAGGCAGCGCGAGCAGGGACTAGGCACTCAGTGACGACGCCTGCGTGAGAGCGGTGCCCCTGCCGCCTCCCATCACACACCAGGTTCGGTAGAAAGCGCTCGTTTATCATTCCGGGCTCCAGGCCTTTCCAAACACAACCAGACTTTTAGACTAACTGCTTTAGAAGGTCTCTGTAGGTTCATGGATGCTCGCTGCTTCTGAAATCTGTCCACCAAAGTTCCTCTGGTGTTAAAACAGAGAGAGGCTGGGGAAAGGGAGTAGACTAGATCATCTCAAATGTCCCTTCTAACTTAACATTCTAGGAGTCTCTGCCTGCCGGGATTTAAGAGGACACCTTCTCGCAGTGTGCTCTGGAAGGCACCCGAGTAGTGAGGGGTCTGGAGACGATGTGATATGAAGAAAGGCAGAGGAATTAGGGCTACTTCACCTGCAGAGATTTAAAGAGATTAAGGTTGCTAGCTGAACTCAAGAATGTAAAATCCTATTGGAGAGGAAAGAAGAGTTTTGTTCTTTGCAGCACCAAGAAAACCAGACACAATCTACGGAACCAACTGGGAGCCAGATAGCCGAGTGAGTATAAGGAAGAATCACCCAAACTAAAATGGCTTCCCTGGAAGGCAGCACATTCCTCCTCTTTTCCCAGGGACCCACGGAAATACCTGAACCTACCTGGAGTGATCCCGATAGCAAAGATGCAGAGAACACTCAGGGACCACGCAGACGGGTGTTAGGGCTCCCAGTCTATTAACTGTTACCCTTTCCGTTTAATTCAGAGGAATTACTCCAGTCGGGAGGCTCTGGGCTTCTTCAACCCTGCTTGCGGACCTGCCTGCGGACAGAGCTGGAAGGCGGAAATGCCCAACCAGCACTGTCAGCGCAGGAGGCGTGGGGGCGGGGTGGGGGTGGGCAGCAGATGCTTCAGATGTTGCTGTTCTTCTACAGTGGTTACTTGAGCACACGGACCAGGAGTCAAGCTTCATCTGTTATAGAATCTGTCCACCTCAAAATCTGGGGGAAGCCACTCTCCATTCCATCTGCTTTTGATTATGTTGAATTTATAACCCAGGTTTTAGGGGTTTGAAGAGCAAAATAAATAATACAGGCATTAATTTTATAAATGAATCAAAATGTCATTCCAGAGGCATTTTGCCTTACAAGAAAACTTAAGTTATTTGTTCAGCTCTGCTACAACCCCTTCAGTGCCCAGAGCTCTCCAAGGTCACAGATGGACAGGTTAAACAGCTAAACTTCATGGTGAACAGCTCTCAGCAGGCCTGGCCTGCAGGTGGGCAGGTGGCTGCCTTGTCATAGAGCCGCTGCTGGGAGGAAGGCCCATGTATGTGCAACTGAAATACTACTGTCTACTTTCTTGGTTAAGAAACGAATGCTTGACTGGAAAAGAGAATACCAGAACACCGGGAACATCTAGCTGAACTCGAACACCGAGCAGCTGGAGAAGTTGGCAGCATTCTCCTGGGCCTAAATCTGCTCAGCTCTCAAAAAGGGCATTGACATCTGAGTGTTTATGTCACACAGCTGAGGTGAGTATTGAATGAAACAAATGGAAAAAGTGCTTTGGAAACAGTAAAGTTCCATATAAGAATAAAACATTACTTTCATTTCTTTGGTACTTGAGTTGTTTTCTAAGAAAAATACACCCTAAATTCCAGACAAAAGAAGTAACAGAATAAGCTATGGACCAAAATGGCAGAATTTGGAATTTTAATGGCCAAGACCAGAACCCCATTTCCTTCAGGTCCAGGGTCTACAGCTTCATGCTGATTTGCTTCAATCCAAGACACTGGGGGAGATATGGAAACACAGCTTTGAAAAATAATTATTTCCTACTTTGGGAAAAGTGATGTCATTATTACTATTACAGGAATCAGAGCTGATGGAAGCCAAAGTAAATATCACACATTCTCCAAACTAGAACCAAGAGAAAAGAATTGATAACTTTTAGGTGGTGACCAGGAGAAGAGGAGAGATTATTTTGGCAATGGAGTAAGTAGGGGACAATGCTACAGTAACCTCTGGGATCCAGAACCCATGAAATTCTTACAGATTCATTAGCTCCACTTCTCAAAGCCAGAGAAAATATAGTAAATGGTGCTTGAGTCCTGGGGTAAGATTTCGTCCTCTTATACAAAGTCTCAGAAACTCTTTTGTAAAATGCAGTGCAGACTTATGCCTCTGGGAAGGTGTACATTTCTTCATTCCTTACTCTAAGTAGAACTAAAACACTTGGACATTATACATAAAACAAATGTAAGAAAACTTATGTGAAGAGAAGAAGAAAGACCATCTAAGGACCATGGGACCTAAGGAATGACATAGTGGTGAGTTCTCTGGGTTTTCTTTATTGCTCTATATAGCTTAGATTTGGAGGTAAAGAAGCTGGCTATCTGGAAACGGCAAATGGTGCAGACAAAAAAAAAAAAAAAAAAAGAAGCCTGCTCTAGCAAAGGATCAGGGAAAGGGCAGGTCAGAAATACACAAAATGTTATGGCAAGACCCACTATATTCCAGTCCAATGACAAACGGAAAACAGTGGCTCAGGACACCCATACCAGCAAAGGCTGAGTGGGAATCCAGACTTCCACCTTTGCCAAGCGGTAACAGGGCACCCCTTCCCCTGCTGGGATGGTGTCAGAAAGCCATAGGGAGTGGGACTTTCATCCTTGATAGTAATGAGGTACCACCCCCACTCATGGTGCTAGCAAAGACCACGCAGAGAGCTGGACTTCCATTCCTGCCCTATTGTAATGAGAAACAACCCCCTGGGTCTCACTTGGGGCTGACTGGGAACATGAACTTTTCTACTCCCACCTGGTAGTAACAAGGTGGTGTAGTCCCTGGTCACTGTTCCCCTGCAAGAGAGGTGTCAGAGGCAGTCAGCTAAAACAGAAGTTTTAAATAAGATCCTGAGTCTCACAATAAAATAACCAAAATGTCCAGGTTTCTCTCAAAAATCACTTAGCATACCAAGAACCAGGAAGATCTCAAATTGAATCAAAAAAGATAACTAATAGATGTTAATACTGAAACAACAGAGATCTTATAATTATCTGACATAAGAATTTAAAGCAGTCATCAATGAGTAATTCTGAACACACGTACCACAAATGAAAAAACACAGTCCCAGCAAACAAACAAAATCCAAAGAACCAAAGGGAAATTTTAGATATGAAAAATATAATGACCAAAAAAACAAAAACAAAAAACCCTCAATGGACAAGCTCAACAGCAAAATGGAGAAAGAGAAAAGAATCAGTCAATGAGAAGACAAAAATTAGAAAGTATTCAATGTGAATAACAGATAGAAGTAGACTAAAAAAAAAAATTAAACAGAGCCTCAGGGACCCATGGGACAAGAGATCTAACATTCATATCATCAGAGATCTGGAAGGGAAGAAAATGGCTTGAAGAAATAATGGCTTAAAACTTCCCAAATTTGGTAAAAGACATAAATCTATAGATTCAAGAAGCTAAGGAAACCCAAATAAGATGAACTCAAAGAAATCCACACAAAAAACATCATAGTTAAACTTCTTGAAAACTAAAGACCAAAAAATCTTGAAAGTAGCAAGAGAGAAAAGAAACCTTACCTATAGGGAGAAAAACATGAATGACAGCAGATTGCTCATCACAAACCATGGAAGCCAGAAGGAAGTGGCACAACATTTTTCAAGAGCTGAAAAGAAAGAACTGTCAACTTAGAATCCTATATCCAGTAAAAATATCCTTCAGGAATGAAGGGAATATTAAGACATTCTCAGATGAAGAAAAACCAAGAGAACTGTCACCAGCAGACATACCCTCTAAGAGCGGCTAAAGAAATTTCTCTAAATAGAACAACTGAAACACCAGGAAGAAGAACATACTAAACAAACATATAGATAAATACAGTAGCCTTTCCTTCTCCTCTTGAATTTTCTAAATCATATTTGACAGTTGTAGTCAAAATTATAACATTGTTTGATATGGTTCTAAATGTATGCAGAAGAAATATTTAACACAGTTATATTATAAATTGGGAAGGGTAAAAGGAAAAACCAGAAGTAAGGTTCCACACTTCATCTGAACTGGTAAAATGATACCAGTGGGCTGTGATATATTATGTATATATAATAAAATACCAAGAATAACCACTAAAAAGCTACAAAAATATAGATAAATAATCATAAAGAGTATTTAAGTAATACAGAGGGAGGCAGGAAAAAGAAAACAGAGTCAAAAAGCAGAGAAAACAATACAATGTCAGACTTCAGCCTTTAGGTATCAATAACTACACTGATTGTAAATGGCCTAATATACCAAGTAGAAGACAGAGATTGGGCAGAATGCATTAAAAAATATGACCTAACTATATGCTGTCTGTAGGAAACTCACTTTAAATATAATGATAAAGGCAGGTTAAAAGTAAAAGGATAGGAAAAGATATACAAATACTAACCAAAGGAAACCAGGAGTAGCTATAATAATATCTCAGATAAAGTATACTTCAGAACAAAGAAAACTCAGAGACAGAGAGGGATGTTATATAATGACAGCAGTCAATTCACCAAGAGGACATAATCCTAAATGTGTATATATACCAAACAACAGAGCTGCAAAATATATGAAGCAAGAACTGAGAGGAGAAAAAGACAAGTCCATAATTATAGTTTGAGACTTCAATATTCTGCTCTCAGAAACTGATGAAACAACTAGACAGAAAACCAGCAAGGATATGGAAGAATTCAACAACAGTACCAACCATAAGAATCAAAATGCAATTTATGCAACACTGCACCTAACAACATCATGATACACATTTTTAAAATGCCCATGGAACACATACTGAGATAGACCATATCTTAGGCCATAAGACAAATCTTAACAAATTTAAGACAAATGAAATAAAACAGAGCATGCTCTCTGAACACAATGGAATCCAACTAGAATTCAAACCCAGAAAAATAATGAGTAAGTCTCTACTGGAAACTAAATAATACATGTCTAATAACCCACGGTTCAAAAAGGAAATCTCGTGAGAAATTTTTCAAAGTACATTAAACTGAATGAAAATGAAAATACAGCATAGTATAATTTGTGGGATGCAACTAAAGCAATGCTGAGAGGGAAATTTATAGCACTGAATGCATACACTAAACAAGCGGGAAAGTTTCAAATAAATAATCTAAGTGCTCACTCCAAAAATCTATAAAAAGAAGAGAAAAATAAATTCAAAGGAGCAGAAATCAGTGACATTAAAAACAGAAAAATTAATGCAACAAAGAGCCAAATCTTTAAAAAAATAAAGCAGGCAAATCTCTAGCAAGATGAATAAGGGGAAAAAGAAATAAGACATAAATTATCAACATCAGGAATGAAATAGGAAATTTCACTACAAATTCTACAGATATCAAAAGGATAATAAGAGAATATTATGAACTACTCAACACACATACATTTGATAACTCAGATGAAACAGATCAATTTCTTGAAAAACACAAAGTACCACAACATAGCCATTATAAAATAGACAACTGGATTTGTAATTTAAAAACTCCCCAGAAAGGGCTCTCCAGGTCCAGATGTTCTCACTGAAGAATCCTACTAAACATTTAAAGAATACCAATTTTAGACAATATCTATCAGAAAATAAGAGGGAAGGGAATTTCCAATTCATTTTATGAGGCTAATATTACCCCCATGCCAAAACTAGACAAAGACAGTACCAAAAGACAACCACAGACCAATATCCCTCATGAACAGAGATATAAAAATCCTTAAAGAAATATTAGCAAACAGAATTCAACAATAAAAACCATCCACCATGCCCAGCTGGTGTACTTCAGTTGAGCATTGACCCATGCACCAAGAGGTGGCTGGTTCGATTCCTGGTTAAGGCCCAGTGGGGGAAGGGGTGAGCATGCAGGAGGCAGCCAATTGATGTTCTCTCTCATCAATGTCTCTTATCTCTTCCCCTCTCCCTTTCTTTCTCTAAAATCAATAAAGAAAAATTATTACTTCTTTAAAAATATATCTTTTTTTTAATTGATTTTTTAGAGAGACAGGAAAAGAGAGGGAGAGAGAGAGATAGAAACATCAATGAGAGAGAACACTGACTGGCTACCTTCTGCATGCCCCTTACTGGGGATCGGGCCCACAACCTGGGCTTGTGCCCTGACTGGGAATCAAACTGGCAACCTCTTGGTGCATGGGTCAATGCTCAACTACTGAGCCACATTGGCCGGGCAAGAAAAATTATTTTTAAAAAATTCATTCACCATGACCAACTGAAGTCTTTTATATCTCAGTTTATTCAGGGATGTAAGGCTGGTTCAATATTTGAAAATCAATCAAAGTAATCTATAATATTAATAGGCTAAATAAAAAAATCACATGACCATATTACTTGGTACAAAAAAGTATTTGACAAAATTTAATATCCATTCATGATAAAAATTCTCAGAAAACTAGGAATACAAGAAAATAGCCTTATCTTCAATTAAGAACATCTACAAAAAAACTAGAACTAACATTATACTTTTTTTTTTTTAATCCTCACCTGAGGACATTTTTCCATTTTTTGTTCTGATAGAGCGGGAGGGAGAGAGAGGAACAGAGAGAGAGAGAGAAACATCGATGTGAAAGGAACACATTGAGTGGCTGCCACCCGCACAACCGACCAGGGCCGGGGACAAACTGCAACCGAGGTACGCGCCCTTAGCGGGAACCGAACCCGGGTCTCTCAGGACCGCAGGCTGACGCTCTAACCGCTGAGCCAAACCGGCCAGGGCGACATTATACTTAATGATGAAAAACTGAATGCCTTCCTCCTAATATCAGGAACGGCAAGATGTTTGCTCTCATCCCTCTTATTCAAAACAATGTTGTAAATTTCAGACAGTGCAATAAAGCAAAAAAAAAAAAAAAGAAAAGAAAAGAAATACATGGTGTGTAGATCAGAAAGGAAAATGCATAACTACCCCAATTTGTAGATGACGTGTTTGTTGACGTAGACAATTTCAAGAAACCGACAAAAACCTCCTAGAACTAACTCATACAAATGGAAAGATAAACAGTAAGCCTCAATACAGTAAAAAAAAAAATCAATATAGGAAAGGTGTAAATTCTCCTCAAAGTTACGCAATTTCTTTCAAAATCCCAGCAAGAATTTTTGTAAATATAGATAAGATTATTCTAAAACTTATATGAAAAGGCTAAGGAACAAGAAAAACAGTAATCAATATATATGGCTATTGACGGAGAAATATAGATCAATGGAACAGAACAGAGAACCCAGAAACAAATCCACACAAATATGCTCAAACAATTTTTTGACAAAGGTGCAAATGCAATTTGATTGAAGGAAGATAGCTTTTTAAAACTAATGGTTCCAGAGCAATTGGATGTCAACAGGAAAAGAAAATCAACCTCAATCTAGTTCTTTCTTTTTATATGAAAATTAACTTAAAATGGATCATAGACTTAAATGTAAAACTAAAGAACTTTAAGGAAAAAATAGAAGAAAATTGTTAGGATCTACATCTAGGCAGAGTTCTTAGATTTGACACCAAAAACATGATCCATAAAAGAAAAGTAAGTTGGACTTTATCAAAATCAAAACCTTTCTCTGTGAAAGACAAGGTAAGTAGGATAAAAAGACAAAGTACCAGGTGGGAGAAAATATTTGCACACCATGTATTTGACAAAAGACTAGTATCTGAAATATATGAAGAACTCTTAAATATAAACAGTAAAACAAAGAAACAATCAATGCAATTAGAAAATGGGCAAAGGACAAGAAATATTTTACTGAAGAAGTAAACATATAGTAGTTGAGCATAAAAAATATGTTAAACATCATTTGCCATTTGGGAAATGCAAATGAAACCACGAGATATCACCACACACCTAACAGAATGCCTCAATTAAAAAAGAGTGACAATATAAACGCTAGTGAGGATGAGGCCACATCGCTGGTGGGAATGTAAAATGGTACAGCCACTCTGGAAAACAGTTTGGTAGTTTCTTAAAAAAACACAAAAACTAAACATGTAACTACCATATTACCCAACCATTACACTCCAGGACATTTGTCCCAGAGAAATGGAAATGTATGTTCACATAAATGTTTACAGAGGTATTGGTAATAGCCTAAAACTAGAAACCACCAATGTCCGCCAATGGATGAATGGTGAAACAAACTGTGGTATGTCAATACCATGGAATACTACTCAGTAAATAAAAGGAAATGAATTATTGTTACAGACAACACTATAAGGAGAATTATGCTTAGCCAATTCCCAAAGGTTATACTTTGTATGACTCCATTTATAACATTCTTAAAATTACAAAATTACAGAAATGGAGAATAGGTGAGTGGTTGCCAGGGATTAAAAAGGAGGTGAAGGCAGTAAGCAAATGGATGGAAGTGGCCATAAAAGGGCAACATGATGGATCCTTGTGGTCAAGGAAATGTCAAGACTCTATCATTGTCTTCGTGATACTGTACTATAGTTTTGCAAGGTGTTCCCAGTTGGGGAAATGGACTTGAAAGGTTCAAGGGATCACTCTGTATTGTACCTTACCATCACACCTAAAATCTACAGTTGTCTCAAAATCAAATTTCATTAGAATGAAAGTACAATGTACTCTGCATATATTGACAATTTGGTAACAGAATGTTGGAGAAACGGCAACACAACTACAGCAATGCAATCCAGTTCCCCCAAACCGGTGCTAAAACAGGGGTTTCTCTTTCCACACACAGATCACGGGATTACCAACACAGCACACCTAGCTCACCATTTGTTTCTGGAGGCCATCTAATTTTTCTTCAGTGGTGTCTTCTTTATCCGTGTTGCCTCTAAAAAAAAGTAAAAAAAAGGCATCACACACCACCTAGGAGCTACTTGGCAACCAGGATGCTTGTAAGAAAGACCTCTAAATCACAGAGCAAAGGGAATATTAGTAGATCCCTTTCCCACAGGTCTCAAAATCTTGGTCTTTCCAACATCAGAACTTCTATGGGCAAGAACCTCCCCTCAACTGAGACTTCAGCATCTACTCAGTCAAGTCGAGAGGCCAACTATTGAACAACGACTCTGTCATAAAAAGGTAATTACTGCCAAGGGTTATCCGGATAAGTGACTTCGATGAAAGAAGACTCTAGAGATCGAAGGCTGTGCAAACCACAGTTCTGGCGTGCACCCCCAGATGGTAGGAGGGACCTTCACGCAGAATTGCTTACTCTTGGTGCACCCCAAGATCACAGAAGGAGGACCCTTCATGTAGCAGTCACTTCCTCAAAGGGACCGCTGCCAAAACATCCAGAAAAGAACACTTTGCTCTCTGTACCATCAATCACTTGCCTCTAGGTTAGCTGACTAATGTCTTCTTGCCTGTGAGCTTAACTACAGCTGATGTCTATCTGTTTTTCATGACTCCTTGTAAAACTGCCTTTGAAGTATTCCTGTCTCCAACACTCTTATCTTTGCTGCTCAGATCCAGAAGGCAGGAGAACCTCCTACCTTCACTGCTTAAGCACAGAAAGAACAGTCAGCCCATACAAAAAAAATAAACTTTATGCCACATTCAGGTAACTCACTCAGGCAATGTTCTCCCTGACCCAGTGAATCTAACAATAGCCACACTGGCCACCTGGGCCTTTATTAACACCTCTCTGACTGCATCTATTATCTGCCCAGAGGAAACATCTCTGGGTAGAGAATGTATGGTAGCTAAAGTGCTAATCAGGGGTTAGAACAGATGGAAAATGCATTTCACTTTTCTCAGCCTTAGCAGATGGTGAAGGGCTCCTGGCAATGCCACACCCTCACGTCTAGGCCTGGCCACAGCCCCAGGCAGTGAAAAGCCGTACCTGCCACTGGAGCAGATGATCAGGTCAAAAGCTTAGCAGACACAAGTAAGAGATACATGTTATGCTTTCTAAATACATACACATGTATCCTGGAGAACCAGTTTTGGGCTGTTTATTTAGCTTCCCTGTGAATTTACACATTTGGAGGTTAGGCCAGTAGTAAACGGAATTCCGCCCAGAGGGATACTTCCATATTTTCTGCACAGTCCGGGGATAACTGCCAGGGCTGTCAAGCAGTGCTCCTGAGTCCACCGAGTCACGGACCACGCAATCCGTGAACAATGCTGGAATGCCTCTCCTTAGCTTTCTGCCTGGTATGAGGTCTGACTTCTTCCTTGAGAATCCTCTGACCAAGTAATAGATGAGGACAGTGAGCAGCTTGGGGGACCCACAAAGGACAGGAACTAGAACTTGGTTCAAAGTGCTTAGAAGTCAAAGAAAAGGCCTGGGGTGTAACAGGATGCAACAAAAGCAGCCATTCGGGAAGGCCGTTCCAGCAGGGCAAGGTTTAAGGGAGACACCTGACTGTGAGGAAGAGGCCATGAGTGTGCTAGACACACGTGGAAGGGGCCATGGATGCGTGGCATGATGTTAGTTACATAAGTCGGCTTACGCAGCTTCTCACCTTTCAGGGATGTCTGAGGTCCCATCGGTGACACCCTGTTCTGCAGAAAGGGACTTCTCATCTGGCATCCCCACTTTCTCCAGGAAGCAAAGTGCTGGGTCTGCTCGCATGGCATTGTATCGCTCATACCCTGATCAAGAGTAATGAGAAATGTCAGAGGTCATGTCAGATCAGAACTCACAAATCTGCCGTGGGCCCAAAAGAGTCATTCTGTTTCCTTTATTAAGTAAAAACAAAACCAAAATACTTTATTAACTGTATCCTTCAAGATTTCCTATCAGGGAAGATCCTTGAGCTAAAGTAGACACCTCTGAGTAGAGTTCGACAAAAATGAAAAGCTCCTATTAATCTTATGTGTCCGAAACACAAGCAGACACAATTCTCACTTGCTTACTTCTTTTAGACAAAAAAGGAAATCAGGCCAAGTCGGTTGTACAATTTCTTCCCCTTACCCAACTCTGGACACCTTGTTACTTCCTGCACGGGTCTTATTTTCTTTTTCTTTTTTTTTTTTTTTATCCTCACCCGAGGACATTTTTCCATTTTTTGTTCAGGTAGAGTGGGAGGGAGAGAGAGGAACAGACACAGAGAGAGAAACATCGAAGTGAAAGGAACACACCGAGTGGCTGCCACCCGCACGACCTACCAGGGCCAGGGACAAACTGCAACCGAGGTACGTGCCCTTAGCGGGAACCGAACCCGGGTCTCTCAGGACCGCAGGCTGACGCTCTAACCGCTGAGCCAAACCGGCCAGGGCGGGCCTTATTTTCTTAAAGTCCAATTTTATCCCGTGTTAAAACGGGAAGCTGAACATAGTGATGGATGCAAAAGATGAAATATAAAGAGGACTGGCCAGGGCTTTGGAATTACTCCTCATCTCCAAAGTCAAAAATAGATGGAACATTTTTGACTCAGAAGAGACCTCAAAAGGGAGACAAAACAATGAGAAAATGTCACGCTGACTTTGATAAAGCTCACGCATGAGAATCTGTTATTATTTACCGAGTCTGATGTGATCTTATAACGAGACAGGATTTGGTCACGTACAAGATCCAACTCTCCCCCTGGACAGTTTGACTCAGCAGTTAGAGCATCAGTCCACAGACCAGACTCATGGGTTCGATTCTGGCCAGGGGCACGTACCTCGATTGCAGTTCAACTCCGGCCCTGGCCGGGGTTGTGTGGGAGGCGACCGATTGATGTCTCTCTCTCTCTCCCACTCTATCTGAAGATAAGTGAAAAAATATCCTTGGGTGAGGATTAAAAAGAAAAAAAGATCCAAATCTCTATCAAACTAGCCTGGGTGGAACTCCTTCATGATCATCAAAACCCTGTCATGCTGCTCCTAGCAAAGTCAACGTCTAGCTCAGCAGTGTGCACAGAGACCCCATCATAGGCGATGAGGATGCCGTATCTAAACGAGAACCAGCGTGGGTGTGAAAGCAGACTCGATTCGACTTCGGTGGCTGTGTCACTCCTGTGCTGGGCTCTGTTCCACCTCTGCTCATGGAGCTCTGTCCTTCACCCTGCAGGTGGCCCCTGGTACTTTTCCTCTGAGGAGTCAGGGTATTCGTCTCACTTAATCCAAGAGACTCTCCCATCTCAATGAGACATGTGGCAGGAGAGACTGGGGTGCCTTATGTTCTTCTTTAGCCCTTCATTCCTTAGGGTGATTATCTGATTAAGTCTCTCTTCCGAGACTGTGGACTCCCAAGAGAAGAGCCTGTTTGGACTTATCATCATGTATTCAGTACCTGCCACAGGTCTGACAAACACACCTGACGACGACTAGATAAGCCTGTGCTGCCCAGGTTCTTTCAATAATCACTGTAGAACCATTTTCACCCTGTCCCCGTGTTCTATCTCAGCTCGCATCAAAACTGAGATGTCCTCAATGCTCCTGCTGTCTCGAGGAGATTCCCGCCAGTCTCCACCTGCTCCTCCCCATGAAAGGAGGGGGCTTCACCTGAGATGAGCTGGTGGGAGCTTCCTCCACTGACCCTCCACTAGTGAGGGGGGTGCAGTGTCCACAAAGGGCTTGCCTGCATGCAGTGTGCTGGGCAGGGCACGAGGCAGGCCAGGCCCCGCAGGTGCCTGCCGCCTGGGTGCACTCCCACTCTGCAGTTTCTCTTATCATGTGTGGGTGTGGACAGAGTCCACGGTTCTATTTCTCAGTCTGCTATGGAGCTGGGGGCAAGGGTGACTGGTTCACGATCCTTAGAAAACCCCGACTGTCCTGGAGAGCAGGAGCTGGAACAGCAACGCAGGAGGTAGCGACAGCGCGGGCCTTGGGGGGCTGCAGGCTAAGAAAGCGCCCCTCTCAGAATATGAACAGAAATACTAAACTCTGTGTCTTGATGGGAATTTCATAAATCCAGGCTGCCCCAGAGGGGTGGGGGTTACTTAACATAACTGAGAGCTGTCAAGAGGATCGTTCAGAAGAGGTTTGCGGCAGGGTCGTCCTCCCTGCAGGCCACCAAAACTTCAGCTGATTTTCCGCGGGTGTCGCGTGGAGAGGGAACCATGGCTACATTCTTCTGATCTGAGCACAGGGGGCACTAGTGGACCCATGAAACCTCAGACAAGAACAGCTGTGTGTTCACAGACACCGTTCAGCACTAGAGCGCATGCTTATGCTCCAAGGCATGGAGATGGAGGGCTTCCTCCTGCAAGGTGAGCGGATAGGCTGGCTTCCTGAGAATGTCACATTTGCACCAGCTGCTGGGCAACTGGGAGTTTGACTGTCACTTGGTAACACACGGTGTGGAGTTGGTCACACTGTGGCGAGGGCTAAGCTCCACAGGGGTGCTGAAGTGCTTTACCCAGATGAGGACAGGTCTGAACCTAGATCATGGCATGTCCAGTGGGAAACAGCCAGCCTCTGGAAAACTCCAAGGAGATTGGGCCCATGAAATCAACCACCAGCATCCATCCAATACAGTCCGGGCTGATTCAATGTCACCATCCAACTACATGAGTCTGCTCCTACCCAAGAGTGGGCTAGCATGCATGCGCAGCTCAGGACCAGTCCCCGAGCACTGGGGTTCCCGCCTACAGGGCGTCTGCTACACTGATCATACACCACAATGGGCGGTGCGCACAGCACCGTCCCGGCATCTGCCCTCAGCCCTGACTTTGAATACTGAGGTCACCTCGACCAGCGGTATGGGAGTCTGCACAGAATGGGTGATATATCACCTTAAGGTCTCACAGCTGTGCTTAGAAAACACTAGGAATTAACTTATTCCCCACCCCCCCACTGCTTCATACCGCAGAAGAGTTTTAGATTTGGAAGTGACCTTAGACATCATCTAGTTGACCCTTCCTCATTTTTGATATAAGACTAAGAGTTCAACTCAGCAGTAGAGATTACTCTCACTACCCAACACCCTATAGGGGGTATGAAACTAGTAGGCATGGTGCCAATACTCACTGCCGTTCCTGGAGAGAAAGGGACTTGGGCCTCCAGAGCCCTGGCCTCTGGTAGGCATTCTGAAGCGACACTGTAAGCCACGTCCTCCCTGCCGAACTACCCCCATCGTCACTGTGCAATGACCCTTTTCACCCTAAATTATGCTTTTCTCCTTAAAGGCGTTTTGCATGATAGTGACTTTGCCACAGCAGGGTTTTGTTTGGTTGTCAGTATTTGCCTGGACAGCTGGTTTCACCGCTTTGTTGTCACCCTCCTATCTCAGCCACGTCCTCTCTTCCACGTCTCACTGCTGTGTCTCAGGAGCCTGCTCTTCCAGCTCTGCCTCCCTGGCAGTCAGAGGGCCTTTCCCTGCCCTCCTTTCCTGGAGGGGCTTGCTTCCTGGCTCTGTGGGTATTAAACACCCAGACCCTCTGGTCTGCTGCCCTATGGGCTTTCAGCTCCGGCTTTAAGTGACCTCTTCATTTGGGGATCTCCTCTGTTCGTTTCAGGTGCAGCTAGGTGGTGTAACACTGTCCTAATTCACCTAAGCTTGCTGTGCGTCTGTGGTGAGTGTTGGGCTGGGGAGGGAGAAATGTGTCGATTCTGTCTGCCACACTGCTGGGACCGCAGACTGGGTCCTCCTTGACACCACACTGACGCCATCAGGGACTTGGCAATGTGCCACCACTGAAATGAGGCACAGGGTCAACTTTCCTGCTCACACCAAGCTCATGTGCTCTGGAGTGTGGCTGCCTCCAGCAGCCTACTTCTGGGTTCTTTCCAAAATTAGATCAAACCAAGTTTCAGTTACACTGTGACCCCTTGTGCTCAACAGGGAGGTCCCATGCTTCTCCTTTCCACTCCAGAGCTGAATTTTAGCCCTGTGCTGTCCAACAGAGGGGCTACACGCGGCTATTTTAACCACAACCACATGAGATTAAAAAGACAGCTGCTCAGTTGCATTAGTCACATTTCCAGTGCCCGCAGCCCCAGGGGGCTCCCCCACAGCAGACTTCCAATGCGGAGGACACTGCCATGCGCAGGTGGTCCTGGGGCAGCATGGTCCCAGCCACACGAGGGGTTTGACAAAGCTCGCAGCAGCACTGGACCTCCTGAAGACTGCACTTATAACACCAGAATCCAGGTTTTGAGGGGACTCCTCATTAAAGTATGCATAGCACTGGCTGATTTGGACCAGTGGTTAGAGCCTTAGCCCTCACACCCGAAAGGTCGCAGGTTTGATTCCCGGTCAAGGGCATGTACCTAGGTTGATCCCTGGCCCTGGTAGGGGTCATGCAGGAGGCAACCAATTGATATGTCTCTCTTATATCCATCTTTCTCCCCACCCCCCACTCCCTTCTAATCTATCTGAAAATCAATGAAAAAATATCCTCAGATGAGGATTAAAAAAAAAAGTATGCAGTCACCCCTCAGTATCCAGGGAAAACTGGGTTCTAGGCCGACCCTGAGAACACCAAATCCAGATGCTCCGGTCCCTTCCATAAGAAGCACAGAAAACCTGTATTTGCATAAGGAAACAGCGGGTGTGCCTACACAACACTTCATTCCCCTGTTCAGGGCAGTGCTTGGCACATGGCAGATTCAAAGTTTTACCTTTTGGAACTTTCTGGGACTTTTTTTTTTAAATCTGCGTTTGGTTGAATCCATGAACATGAAACCCACAGATACGGAAGAAATGCAACTGGCTAGCCTTAAGTGTTGACGAATTCTACTCAAAGGGTACGTGTTAGAAAGTCCCCTTCCCAAAGGCAGAGTGAAAGCGACAGCGGAGCAGCGCCAAGCACCAATTATGTCCCGAGCGCCATGCGGGGCAGTCTACCTCTGCTGTCCCATTCACGCTCAGACAACCCTCCAGGCCGGTGGTTTCGACGGTGCTCCCGGAGTACGTGAGGGGTTAGGTCAGGGATGCTTATGACGTGCCCAAGGTCAGACACTGGTATGTGGCAGAGATGGCAGCAAAAGCCAGGTCTAATTAACACTTCCCACTTTAAACTCTGTGCTCCAGCCCAGCAGGTGTGGCTCAGTGGTTGAGCGACGACCCGTGCACCAAGAGATCACCGGTTCGATTCCTGGTCAGGGCGCATGCCCAGGTTGTGGGCCAGATCCCCAGCGGGGGGCATGAGGGAGGCGGCCAATCCATGTTCTCTCTCATTGACATTTCTATCTCTCTCTCCCTCTGTCTTCCTCTCTCTCTAAAATCAATAAAGAAAAAAAATTTTTAATTAAAAATAAAAAAATAAACCCTGCGCTTCAGTTTAAAAGTTCAGTCAACCCACCCAGCAGGGAAGATGTGTATCAGGCACATCACAGTGACTGTCACCCGGCACTTCCATCATTCTTTTTGTTGTTAATCCTCACTCGAGGATATTTTTCCATTGATTTTCAGCGAGAGTGAAAGGGAAGGAGGGAGAGGGGGAGGAGGAGAGAAGGAGGGAGAGAGAGAAAGAATACTGACTTGAGAGAGAGAGACATTGATTGGTTGCCTCCTGTACAACCCCAACCAGGGCCAGAGATTGAACTTGGAACCCCAGTACATGCCTTTGACAGGAATCGAACCTGCAACCCTTTTGCCCATGGGCCAACGCTCTAACCGCTGAGCCAAACTGGCCAGGAATCATCACCTATTTTTTTAAAAAATATGTTTTTATTGCCCTGGCCAGTTTGGCTCAGCAGTTGAAGCATTGGCCTGCGGACCAGAGAGTCCCGGGTTCGGTTCCTGCTAGGGGCACATACCAAAAAAAAAACCAAAAAACAAAAAATATGTTTTTCTTGATTTTTTTAGAGAGCGAGGAAGGGAGAGAAATAGAAACATCGATGTGAGAAACATCTATCGGCTGCCTCCTGCACGCCCCCTACTGGGGATCGAGCCCACAACCCGGGCACGTGCCCTGACCAGGAATTGATCTGGGACCTCTCAGTCCATGGGACGATGCTCAATCCACTGAGCCACACCGGTCAGGCTCGTCATTCATTTTAACTATTGGTTGAACACAAGGGTGGGTGCTCAGAACAGTGCCAGAAGTGAAGGCAGGGGCACTTATTTAAGTTTCAAAGCTACTCAAAAACTCTCAGTCCCCTTTAGTCTCCTCTTATCACCTTAAAAAAAAGGGCCCAGCCAGTGAGGCTCAGTAGTTGAGCGTCCACCCATGCACCAAGAGGTTGCTGGTTCGATTCCAGTCGGGGCACATGCCCAGGTTGTGGGCCCGATCCCCAGTGGGGGCATGCAGGAGGCAGCCAATTGATGTTCTCTCTCATCGATGTTTCTCTCTCCCTTTCCCTTCCTCTCTCTCTGAAATTAGGAAAAAAACAAAAAAAACGATGCCCATGCCATCTTCTATTCTATTTCTATTTTTATTTCGGATAGAGCAGAAGAGAGGGAGGGAGGGAGTCAGGGAGAAAGAGAGAGAGAGAGAGAGAGAGAGAGAGAGAGAGAGAGAGAGAGAAACATCGATGTAAGAGAGACACATCGACTGGTTGTCACCCACACAACCCCAACTGGGGCAGGGGACAAACCGCAACTGAGGTACGTGCCCTTATTGGGAATCGAACCCGGGTCTCTCTGGTCCGCAGGCCAATGCTCTAACCGCTGAGCCAAACTGGCCAGGGCCCATCTTCTATTCTAAAATTTTTATATCCAATACAGCAAACCAGAAATATACAGGTTATTTGGAATGACATTAGAATTCTGTATTCATATGACACGTTCAAACCTTCACATTTTCCTCATTTATTCCTTCACTCAAGAAACATGAGGGGCCTACCATGTGCCCGGCACTGGGCCAGACGCTGGGGTAATCGGAGTGAACGAGCATGAGGCAGCCCCAGGCCTGAGTGTGCACACAGGCTAGTGGGAGGAAGATACAGGTCTTTATGGCCGCAGTCACCCTCCAAGCTCCTCACTGACACCACATTCACCGCAGTTCCGTGACTCCCACCTTCCTCTGGCTGAAATTCTAAGAGGGCAGAGGTGAGGCTCTACTTTCATGCACCAGGACTGTGGAGTTTCCAGGAAAAGGGAAACCTTCATTGAAATACACACCATGTTTGAACACGCCAATCAGAAGGGACTTATCGGCCTCAGCATCCCACCAGTCCACGGGGATCTCGACGTAGTCGATGTCAGGCAGAAGCACTTCCAGCTCCCTGTGGAAGGAAGGGGGTAGACTCAGAGCTCCTTCAACACAGACGGAAAACCACACCAGGGCTCCTGGCCGAACCCTGGCATTAAGCTGCACGCCTAGCTGCATGCTTAGATGTGAAGTAACGAGGATGTTGGAGGATGTGGGCCCAGGTTTCTTAACCAGGGCTTCCTGTCAGGCTCACCTAGTGAGATATCGCTGCCATGTATCTGACTTGCAGCCTCCACCTTGGACCGCCTGTCCCACCTCTTGGAGGACCTGCCAGTCGGTCAGGGTGGGCCCTGGGACCTACAAGCCCAAGGCGGCTCCACTGTGCATCTTCAGTTGGGAGCCGCAGCAAAACCCATCTATGTATCATTCATCTGAAGGCAGAATACCCCTTGAATGGGTGAGTTATACACGATCAGATGCTGAGAAGATGAGTGTCCATATCATCTGAGCGCAACATGTAGGGGTGTGAAGAGAGCCCTGTAGAGGACAGAGGCCACAACAGGTGGCACTTCCTAGCAGTGGTCTGCTAACAGTCTGTAGGATCAAAAGTGACCACAAATTATACTGCTTCTGGCCAAAGCGATGACAATAACTTGCCCTAAGGAGCAGGCATGAGGGGATTAGCAGGCCTGTGCCTTCAGCCCCTCTCTGAGTTTCTGTCTGTTCTGAGAGTTCACATGGGCCCTCAGCTCACTGTCTTCATTGGTCTGAGCAAGGGCGAGAACCTCTACCTGCAGGGCTCCTCTCTCCCCTTCCCAGGTCCTGGGATGGTTCCTCTGCAGCACCTGAAGTTTCTTCTTCCATCAGGCTGGTCTTACTGCCCTTCGCCAGGCCCAGCCCCCTGTGGGATGGCGTCCCCTGGCCCACCTCCCCAGGAAGCCCTCCTGAAGTGGCTCCACTGCAGGGCACTGCTCTGCCTGCACGCTGCCAGGGGCCGAATGACTTCTGGGACACTTTCATGTATTCCTTACGGCAGTTTCTCTGCAATAAGACATTAAACCTGCAGGGACCAGGGACAGCCAGGACTGAGGAAAGCAGAGGAAAGGAGGGAAGAGTGTGAGCAGGGGACTCATGCTCCCCATGTTCTACGTAGCTTCCATCTATCTTCATGTAGCCACACGTCGAAGAAAGCATGTGATGGGGATGAGTAAGTTCAGACAGATTATTTGTGGCAGATAACACCAAATACAAATGATCGGGTTAAATTCTGCTCAATTTATGTGACTCACAAAGTGAACCTTTTGACCAAAACACTCAACTTCCCTATCCCTCCTAAAAATGACTACAGGAACTGCAGAAAGCATATCAAGTAACACAGCCACTGTGATGACTGCTCTGGATTACAAACCGCCGTGAACAGGGCTGTCCATGTCCTCTTTCTCTTTCTGCAGTGCTCCTGCGACTACTAAAGCCATTAGCACTGCCCAATGGAAAGAAAGAAAAAGAGGAAACCATGGCCCCAGGCCGTCTCAAAGCAAAGTTCCAATACCAACACCTCTGGTGTCCCTTGGGAATGACAGGCATTGCACAGGGCTGGAGCCAACAGTACATGTGGGGCAGGTGAAGGAGACTGCCTGGCGATCCCAACTATAGAATGACAGCTTCATCCCGTGGGAGCTTGGCAGTCTTATTCCCCAAACCTTGGGAGGTTCCCGCAGAACCGAGGTGCAAGAAATCAAACAGGTCAGACGGGTGAGAGGACCACTCCAAAGCAGAAGAGTATGAAGGCCACGAATGGGGTCCAAGTAAAACTTCTAGTGTGCACCCATCGGCTCGAGCGTCATCGAAGCAATGAACACTCATTCTACAATGATTAGTTAAGGTAGAAAAATGACTGTTGGGACAAAAAACTAACTTCAAATCTCACCAAAAGCTGGGTCTCTAAGAAAGTGTTCTCTCCTTGAACTGTCCTTACCCCACCTGCCTGCTCTCCCGTCTCGGTAACTAGGGTGGGGTGGGCACACGGGCCTCTGGGGCACAGGCGCGCTGGCCCCTTTCCAGGAACGGCACTTCATGACAACTCTCTACCACAGAGCTAGAGTTGACTCGTTTTACCTGGCGGGAGTTCCTTCAAATGCTTTATCAGCTGCTTCTCCCAGTATCTCCGCTTTCAGGTAGTAGAGCATCCGGACTCGCAGCAGTACCCTACGAAAGTGAACACACCGACGCCAACACGTCAGAACCCAGCGCTGCCTGTGAATGCCGCCCCCACATCACCAGTGATGTGAAGTGACACGAGAAAGCGCTGCAAAAACCAACCACCAGGTACCAATGGCAGACGTCACCGCGATTCTCCCCATTCGACGCAGGAAGACGTATCTCATCAGTCATGTGTTAAGCTATGCGTGAGCCATGTGGGCGGGGGCAGCAGAAACAGCATCCCCCCTGGTCCTGAGCGTTCTCCCCCCTTCTCCAAGGCCGCAGCGCTCCCTTCGGCACCAAGAGGCTGGTACCCGCCTCCAGCTCACTGAACAGTGAGTCCGCGAACGCGGCCCTCACACAGCTCCGCTCGCACAGTCAGGCGGACATCCGGGTCCTCTCCTGGGCAGCGCTGTCTCCGCTCCTGAGAGCACAGGGTGACACGGGCCAAGGGAGGGAAAGGCTCCCCGAAGCAAACCCGGGTGAAAGTCCAGGGCAGGCACAGAGAAGCCGACCAGGTTCTAGGAGACGCTTCCTAGTCACGACTAAGCTGCAAGGAGGTTTAGAAGGTACCTGCGACTTGCTCAATACCAGTCAAGAGTACAGGTTAGCGATTAAAAATAAAAGCCCATTTACATATCCCGACACGGGGACTGATCTCTAGATAAGTGGTTCAAAATTAGAAAAAGAAAAAGAAGACAGCATGAACAGTAGGTAAGGTGTGCATGATGTTGGGGAAGATAAAAGGAGGCTGCAATTCACCTCTAAGCCATGTGCAGAGTGTCTCTGTCCAGAAGAATCAGGTTAACAGTGGCTGCCTTTGGAAAGGGAAATAGGAGATCTGGAGGTCAGAGGAAACCTTACTTTTGAAAAAAATTATTTATCGCATATGTATTAACTACTCAAAATATGTTAATACTGGGTTGAAGCCTCTAAGAAAAGCATAATTTCTTGGATGCAGGTGCAGAGTGTCAGCGTGGGCTCAAGTTGTAGGCTGGCAACATACCAAGTGTGAACTTCTAGGTCGGAAAGAACCCTTGCTTTTCTGGTGCACCATTCCTTACCTCAGCTGTCCATCAACTCAAATAATTCTGAGGTTGTTTTTTTTTTTTTGTTTTGTTTTTAAATAAAGCTCAGAGAGTAAGAACTCTAAGAATTTACAGCCACTGCTGATCCCTCCACCTGGCTGGCAGCAGCTGATGGCCTCCTTGGCAGGAACCAGAACGAGGGAGTCTTAGGTACAGGATTCCTGCCTGCTAAGATCGAGCTCAGGAAGAGCAAGGCTTTCCTGAAGACGTAGATACAGAGAACTGTTTCTGTTTCTCCAAAGAGAAGCCAAGGTGTTAACTGGCAGTATCTGCAGCACAAGAGAAGACAACTGAAAGCCAACAATATTTATTTCTTCTCCACGGGAGAAGCAGATCAATTCAGTGGACAGATGGACACTCGCCTTAGAAAGCCACCCCTCCCAGAGTGAGAAGATAATCCTAGTTGGCATCTGAACTCAAAGGGAAGGAGAGCCGGAGGAGGTTTGTAACACCCTTACAAAGCTCATTAATATTTAAGTGGCAGCATTACCTTTTCTTTCATCTCTCTCTTTTTAAAAAATTTTTATTTATTGATTTGAGAGACAGAAAGAGGGAGAAAGAGGGAGAAAGGATGGAAGGGGGGAGAGAGAGAGAAGGAGAGAGTTGTTGTTCTACTTATACTTAATTATGCATTCATTGGTTGATTCTTGTATGTGCCCTGACCAGGGACTGAACTCACAACCTTGGCATATCAGGACAATGCTCTAAGCCAAATGAACTACCCAGCCAGGGCCACATCCCTTTCTCCCTCTTTCTTTCCTTCCTTTTAAAAACAACAACACATTTTGTTGATATGAAATTACTTCCCAGAAATGCACCTTGCATAAGCTGCAAGCTTGATGGGATTTTGACAAAGTGAACATACATGTGCGTGTAGTACCCAGATCAGGAAGCAGAACATTTCCCCAACAGGCCCCCTGGTATCCCCTTTTCAGTCACCACCCCCACCTCGAACCAGTAATCACTGTACTGACTACTTATAGCTTAGATCTAAAGCAACTGCCTTTTAACTTTTTTAAGTTCTTTAGATGACAATTTCATGCCCCTAATTACTATACCACTAATAACAAACAACTCTTTGAGTACTTACTATGTGCCAGCGTGTATTAGCTCACTTAATCCTGATAATGATGTTAGAGGTAGGAATTGTTATTAATCTCATTTCCTAGGTGCAGAAAAGGCACACAGAGGTTAAAGAATTCCCCTGCTGATCAGCCATGGAGCCAGGATTTAAATCCAGGCAGTCCTGACCCCAGAACCTGTCTTAACCTTTACTGATATTGGAGTGGAGGTAAATTTGCTAATTAAGAGAGCCCATATTCTAGAGCTCATGGTGCTGCTATGCTGAAGAAATTCTGCCTGTTTTCCACTGCATCAGAGGACAGATTCGGGACCCGAGACCAAAAGGTGGGAGTTTCAAGGAAATGGATTTTAGATTTAATATGCAGAAGGGCAATTAATTAGAGTCCTCTGGTAATTAAATGAGCCTTGCTGAGAAAGGCAAATTCCCATCAGTCAGAAGGCTCAGCAGAGGCTGGAAGACGCCCTGTCAGGATGCTGACGAGGAAACTCCCACACCAAGTCCAAGTCTTTGGGTCTTGCTCAGCCAGAACTAAAGAGAACAGTGATCTCCACTGGATTCAAAATAATAAACAACAGTCAGCATCTTCACACTCGGACTGAGGGAAGTGCTTCACTGCATGAGTCTCCGATCTCCAGGGTCAGGCATGCACTCAGGAGAGGTCTTGGGGTGGTGATTAGAAACGGTAAGGAATCCCTCAAGTCTAAGTTGGTTCTGGCCACCATCTGTGATTATCTGCAGGTGTAGCGGGAAGGTCCATGTCACCCTCTCCAGCTCAGCCTGTTTTCAGCACTCCAGACCCATATCTGTAGCTGTGGATGGAACAGCCAGAAGCTGCTGCTGTAACTTAACAAGTCAAAACAAGTCCTTCAGTTTGCTCTTCATCTTTCAGTGACCCAGTGATCCCACTTCTAGGAATATACCCTAAGAAGCCTGAAACAACAATCAGAAAGAATATGTGTACCTCCATGTTCATAGCAGCATTATTTATAATAGCTAAGATCGGGACACAGCCCAAATGTTCATCATTAGATGAATGGATAAAAAAGCAGTGGTACATATACACAATGGAGTACTATGCAGCTGTAAGAAAGAAAGATCTCTTATCCTTTGAGACAACATGGAGAGACCTGGAGAGTATTATCCTAAGCGAAACAAGCCAAGCAGAGAGAGACAAATACCACACATGATCTCACTTATTTGTGGAATATAATGAACATAACAGTCTGAGGAATAGGGTAGAAGCAGAAGTAGAGTACAGACTGACAATCCCCAGAAGAGGGGGTGGTGGGGGAAGGGAAGAGATAAACCACAGAACTTATATGCATGTACGCATAACCAATGGACATGGACAACAAAGCCAGGGACGGGGTGGGGGGGCAGGGAGGAGGGTGTCAATGGGGTAAAAAAGGAGACACATCTGTAATAAAATAAATATATAAAGCTGAAAAAAAAAAAATAAATCTGAGACTGACATCTACTGTCCCCAAAGAGCTTGTACTTTTGGATATAGTAGTTTTTATTACAGTATTGGGCATGAAACCTATCCTCAAATATTTGGAAGATGAGGGAAAGGACTAGACTTCATCTGTTAAAGAAAAGAAACACCAACCCAACAAATACTACAGAACCTAATGAGGTTGATGTTGCAGGGAGGAAGGAAAAATCTAGTAAAACCTCTTAATTCATAAGGTACTAAACCCTTTACAATCAGAAGCCTTCTCACTGCCTACCAGGAATGCCAGGGATACCATGCTTGCATGACCTAGGAAGCTGGATCAGACGGTTTCCAAGAGTCCTTTGAATTCGAATAGACACACTGTACAGTGATGGAAATTTCCATGTGCAACCTGTCACTGTTTTAGTGGCTGAGTGCCTTAACTCCTCGAAACGAATCCTCACAAGAACAGTTTCTTTTTCCTCTGTCCTTCCCTACCCCGCCCCAGCTGTCAGCCTAGGGATATAAGAATACTATCTCAAATGCATGTCTACTAGATACCTGGAGGCCATGAATGGCAACAGCGTCTTAGAAGAGGAAGCAACTTGGCATGGGGGTGCTGAGAGTAGTGGCTACTGAGGCCAGTCTTCTGCTCGTGCTAATGGGACCTCAGGGGCAGGCGGGGGCAAAGGAAAAGGAGAACGGTGAAATCACCAGTGTCCTACAGATTTTGAGTTAGGTAAAACAACAACAAAAAACTCTCAGGGGTACAAACTGCACTGGTAGAGAGGTTTGGTTCTAGGGGAGAAGAGATGTTGTTAAAGGGATGAGAGAGGTTTTAAAGCTAGTGACTCAGACCCAGCTTAGATCCCATATCCTGCTTTTCCGACCTTGCATGGCAGTACAGGAACATCACACGCTCCTGCGGGGGCCCCAGGGACCTGGACAGAGTGGAGCTGCCAGCGGGGGATGGGGAGGGGCACACTCACTTGTTGCAGTGTTGTTTGAGGTGTTTCTTGTAGCCATCATCATGCAAGACCACCTCGGGGTTGCAGGTGGCCAGCCAGTCTGCATTCTTTAACTCTGGGAGCAGCAGCTGGTTCTTCGTCTTCTTCCCCTTCCTCCCTCTCGGGACTGGAGCAGACAACCCTGGAACAGAAAGGCCGGTGGATGGGATAAGCAGCTTAAACATGGGAGTTAGAGCAGAGCTGGGCTGGGCTTGCAAAGCAGTTGTCAGGCTGTGCATGGTGGCCCTGGACAACAGATCCCACTACTCAGTCTACCAAATAGTGGCTGACGGTGGTGAAAACAGGTGCCTGGTCCCCAACTCAGTAAACTCTAAGACCATTCAGTTGGACAGTTAAGAATTTTTTTTTTCCTTTATTGATTTTTAGAGAGAGAGGAAGTGAGAGGGAGAGAGAGAAAGAAACATCGATGAGAGAGAACATTGATTGGCCGCCTCCTGCATGCCCCTCACTGGGGATCAGGTCCACAACCTGGGCATGTGTCCTGACTGGGAATCAAACTGGCAACCTCTTGGTGCATGGGACAACGCTCAACCAGTGAGCCGCACCAGCCGAACAGGCAGTAAAGAATTTACCAAGCACCCAGTGAGGATCAAGAAAGGTGAATCATAACCTGCACCTTTTGGGAACTTACAACCTAGCCAGGGAAAAGGAACAATCGATCTGAAACCTGGAGCTGAGCTATGGCCAAGCACAGTGATACAGCACTATGAAATGCAAAAGACAAACCACGAAGCACATGGTGTGAGCCCCCGGCTCAGAAGAGGAACCCCTGTGATGCTCAAGTTAGTGGGCAGGGCTGGCACATGGGAAACTTTAAGAGGGCCCAACAGTACTTGAACAAACCATCAGAGTAGCACTGGATGACTCTGAGGGAGAACGGAAAGAATCGACATCCTTTCACACAGGTAACATTCTGAAACATATCTCAGAAAGATAAGTACCTCAAAGCACAGCAACATGGACCAACCAAGGAGGAGAAATGGAAATGCAGGAGAGTTCATGCATCTCAGGCCACCTCTCACCTGAGTGGTTCTGGAGGGTCTGTGCCTGCCCATCTTTGGTAGGTGTGATCAGTTCCCAAATGAAACTCTTGATCTTCTCGTCCCCCTTGTAGTGCTTGACACAGTACACCAGCAGGGCACGGCAAATCATCTCCATGTCCTTTTCATTCAGATGCCACTTGAATCGCCCATGAGTCAGGATGTCCTTCCACCGGCCCCAGCTGAGAGCAGAAATACAGAAGGGTGTTGGAGGGAGCAAGGGCCATGCATGTCCTCAATACTGCAGGACAAACAGGAGCCAAGAGAGCTTCTCACCCTCTGTTAGGTTTATTAATTGCCCTGAGGGCTTTGTCCTGGAAGGCCTTGGAGGAATGCATGCTGTAGCATACCAAATGTCATTAAGGTGACCTGGGCACTGGACAGTGAGAGCTTTATGGTCACTGGATTATTAAAAAGAGAGAGAAACATATTTGGAGCAGGAAATAAAACTTTGGAATCAAAACAGAGTCCAGCTGCAGTATTCAAAAGCAACGGTGAACTCCCAGAAGCGCAACCTTCGACTTCCACCACAGCCAGAGCCCTGCACGAATCATGCCGTACGGTAACATCTGTTGCACTGACTCCTTATACATCCTTCAGGGGGACAAAGCAGGAAATCAGTACCAGGCAGCAAATTAGTAGCAGAGATTTGCTGTGACAAGCAAATGAGAAAATCATGGCACGTCTACAATACGCAGCAGAGCGTAAGATGGGGTGGGGGTGGGGCATGGGCAGAAAGCACAGTTCTCTTGCTCTAACAGAGCCTCCATCAGCCCGTCACTCCAGAGGTGATCGGAGAGGCACACTGGACAAATCTCAGGGACCGAAACCAACCAACAGGCAAAGCAATACCCACCCAAAGATGAGCAGATTCTTCTCTACCCGGAAGCATTCGGCTCGGAGGTAGCGCCTGGTTTTGTCGTTGAGGCGCCTGGACCTCGTGGGCCTTTCATCAGAGTCACTGTCCAACTCTGAAAACTCCATGAGCTCATCTTCCTCAAAGGAGTTGTAGTGTTTGGTCTGCTTTCTCACTCGAGGCCGGTCGATCACTAAGCTTTCCTAGAAACAGAGGGACCACTGGGGAGAAAGCCCTGCTTCTCTCTCCCCACCGCAATGCACCAGCACATCCTGCTGACACTCCCCAGCACACCTGCTGTGTCCACCCCGGCAGAGGGGATTCTCCGGGACTTGCTGGGGCTGACGTGCTCCCCAGCCCCCAGCGCAGTCGCCACCATCTGCCGTCTCTGCAGTCACTCTAATGGGTACGGGCAGGCAAGGCCCCCAGTGCCCAGAATGGCAGTCTGCTCTGCCAGGAAAGACTGGCGCGGTGCGCCCCCCGCTGTTCTGCGCAGCACGCAGAGGCAGTCTGCGCTCTGGAGACAGCTCGCGCTGCAGAATTCCATCTGCTCAGCAACTTTCTGGGATAAACACATACTCCTGCTGTTCCATTTCTGCCTTCCACTGGCACTCAATACTAACCTTTGTCTCTCACTGAAAACATAATTCCTGGCTCAGGAACCTCACCCACTCTGGTGGCTGCGCTGCCCACAACCATCGCCTGTTCTCTAGTCTCCATCATTGCACACTTCTCACTCCGACCCGTAACCTCTTCCCAAAGCTAGGCTGAGCTCCTGAATGCTCCTCTGTGTAGCCCACAGACAACTCTAGCGTTGTCCCTGCTTCAATCACCTTAATTCCCACCTTGGAATACTCCTACTACTTCTTACTGTCTACAGGGTGAGACCCTTTTCTTCCCCTTTTGCCAACTGTCCTGCACACAGAGTAGCTTCGTGACTGTGACACAGGTTACTAAAAGACTGGCATCTTCCAATTTGCAGAAAGAGGTTGAAATAAGCGACCTCTGGTGATCCTACAGAAGAAGAGTTGGGCCTGGGTGGTGGCTACTGAACCAGCTAGATGTCAGCAGAATGGTCTCCAGGGTTTGTGGTCCAAGAGTTCAATACTCCCCCGAGAAGACAGGCACACAGTGGTGTATGCCCATACCGAAGCGAGGCGATAGACTCCGAGACGGAAGGAGGGGAGACCAACACTTAGGGGTGCCTCACAATGGGCGGGGCAGTTATGGTCACGAATGTGACCCCCACCTCTGCCAAGTGCGCCTCACCACCTCCTTTCTCACTTGTTTCATGAGGTCAAGTGCTTTGCCCAAAGGCACACATCCAGTCAGGGGCAGAGCCAGTATTCAAATTCTGCTTTTATTCCAAGACCATTCTCTCTCTTACATATAGAAATAGACGATTCAAGATACTGAAAGAAAGGAAGTGAAGGCGACAAGCTTTTCCGTACCATGCTTCCCCCCTTCCCAGTATTCATGTTTCGTTCACAGGAACAAAACAGAGACAACGTAGTCACGTGCCAAGGGGGGGATGTTAGCTTGGATCAGAGGGCTAACCTTGACCTGTTTGGCCAGCTCCAGTTCTAAGCCTGTGTCTGATTTCCCAGGTGCCCAGTATGTCCCATTAGGTCATTTAAAATCCTAACAGCTAACATTTATGAAGCTCTGCCAATGTGCTAGGCATGTTTTAAGTGCATGACATCTAGCATCTCATTTAAGAATTAAGGCTCAAGAGTAAATAATGACGTGTGGTGTGGGAATTTATGGTCCTATAAAACAGTGAAATGTTCAATGAAATAAAATATTCTTAATGCTGTACCTTTTCATTCTTCGCTTCAGTGTCCAGTTCAGCTATTTTAGCCCATTTCTGCCAAAAGTTTGGGTCATCTAAGGAAATGTCTGTCCTGTTTCCGGAAGCTACAAAGCTGGCCTGTGAAGACAACAGAAGTCAGTAAGCTGTGCTTGAACAGCACAAACTAATAGAACACCCATGTTCTTTCAAATGCACCAGAACAGAGCCTTTCAAACAGAGCCTCCAAAAATGAATGTGAAAAATCTCAAAGCTATTCTTTTTTAAAAAAAGACTGGGTGAGGAAATTTCAACCTACAGGATCATTTTTTAGAACATAAACTTGGAAGCAGGAAGACAAGTCCTGAAAGACAATGGCAATGTGTTACTTGACATGTAGTTCCCTGTGAAAAAATTAATTCTTAAAACTTCCCTAGATAAAATTTTTCTTTCGGTTCCAGTTACCACAAGTCTGCTACAGAAAAGGCACTGGGGTGGGCAGTGTGGGGTGGAGAGAGGTAAGTGACGGCTATAAAGCACAAAATGTCCTATTGAGAATGTCCCGCGCAGGTTACCACACAGGATATTTAATCAGACAGGTCCCGAGGCTCACGAAGCCCGTGGTCAGGGAAACCCGAAAGTGATCGGATAGGTGGTCTGATTAGCTGGATTCTAAATCCAGTGACCTACTGTCCAGCCGGTGTGGCTCAGTGGTTGAGCATCGACCCATGCACCAAGAGGTCACTGGTTCAATTCCTGGTCAGGGCACATATCCAGGTTGTAGGCCCAATCCCCAGTGGGGGGCATGCAGGAGGTGGCCAATCAATGTTCTCTCTCATCAATGTTTCTCTTTCTCTTTCTAAAATCAATAAAGGAAAAAAAAATCTATTAATCAAAAAATAATAAATCCAATGACCTGCAGAGCCTAGGAAAGAGGCACCTACACTAGAAGCTGGGATTCTTGAGTAAAATCTCTTTTCTCATGAAACAAACAAAACACTTGCTTGAGTTCGAGGGCTGGGAGTTGACTATGATCAAGGAGTGCTCTGCAAGGGACTCAAGGTGACCACTCAAGGGCTGCAGAGCTGTCCTTGTGAATAAAGACCACTACCAACTGCGGACTAAGGTGTCTGTCCTGCCTTTTGAAGACCCGCTCCCGGAGCTTAGGAGTGGCGTTCTCTTTCTGTAGCTTCTCATTACTGACACATCCTCTAAGAACCTGCTCCTTCGGAGTGTCACAGGATAAATGTGTGGCCAGACAATCTCAAAGGTACATTCAGAGAACCAGAAGCCAGGCTAACAAGGGTCAAAGCATGAACAACTTTTTTCTTGTTCCCCCCAATATGGACTCTGGACAGAAGGTCCTATACCTTGGCGAAAGTGGACCCCTTCCCTTCAGACTGGATGGTGATGGTGTGGGTTCTCCTCTGCAGAATCTGGTCTATGTCTTCTTCACAGAACTTGGAGCCTTCGTCTTCCTCATCCATTAAGGCTCCATAAGCACCTTTCCGGAGCAAGTCCTCTACCTCCACTTTTGAAAGCTGCTGTACCTGGACAGGTCACCAAAGGCTACTCACAAAGTAGAAAATGCATAGGAGAAAAACAGCCTCAAACCTGGCCATTGTGACTCAGTACACAGTTCCTCCACTAACTGCACAACGTCAGAGGAATAAAGACAAGGACAACAAGCGTTAGAAAATGAAAATCCAGATAAAGAAACTCAAGAGAACTATGGGGAGGGCAGGCAGACAGTCATAGGGGACTCTGGAATAAAACCCAGCACATGACCCAGTGGCCCTAACATTCTTCGAGACTTCGGTTATAATCAAATGTCATAGCCATTAAAACTATGCACCACCGAAGAGAACATATTCGATGTTTATTTTCTATTTTACTTTGAGTCTGTATCTTTAAACACCTCCAAATGTACCAATGGAGCTCAGGAATAACAATTTCTTTATTATTAAATAAATACATTAGTATTGGAAATGATGTCATTTCTTAACTAAAGAAAGGATCCTGTGCCAAGTGTGATCTTCTCAATTGCTTGCTGAAAACAGGAAATGGGAGTTCAAAACACCCCCTCCTGGTTCTAATTAAGAATCTGGTTCTCTTTATATCACTCACAGAGGGAATTCCATGACTCGCAGCACTGGTAACTTGAAGTATTATACTTAGCAACACATGCATAGCTAAGAGGATACAGAACATCTGGACTAAAGACAACTCACTTAGAAGGTTTAATTCCCAACCTTTGATGCCCTGAGCCCAGAGATTAAGGAGATACTGTGCTTTGTTTGCCTATAATTTAATACAATTTAAGAACCTTAGCTGCAATTTTTATCCCTCCTAGAAGGGGAACATATTTTATTAGCAGTCATATTTTAAGATGCTGATCTATTCATTCATTTATTCACTATCAAACACCGAACATCTTTAATACGCCAAGGGCTGTCAGGGGCCTTGGGGGATCCAGATAAAATAGGTTCCATTGCATCCTCGGGGAGCTCAAGGTCTGGAACATGAGATAAAGCGTGGTCACAGAGATCATTTAGAGTTGAGAGTGCTGAGATCTAACAGGCATGTGTGAAAACTCTGCTCACCGAATGTTACTGCACGGTGGGCCATCCGACCACACAATCTTTCCTTTACCCATCTATCCATCTATCCAATGCAGAGACCTGACCCTGAACTACCCTCCAGGGTAGGGAATTAACCGACAAAGTTGTGCGGCCTGACTCAGGTTAGTGAAAGGCAATCTTAGAACAGCTGTAAGGCCCGGCCAGTGTGGCTCAATGGACTGAGTGTTGCCCCATGGACCGAGAGGTCCTGGTTCGATTCCTGGTCAGGGCACACGCCCAGGTTTGGGGCTTAATCCCCAATGAGGGGCAGGCAGGAGGCAGTTGATCAATGTTTCTCTCTCACATCAATGTTTCTACCACTCTGTCCCTTCCTCTCTAAAAAAATAAATAAAAATGTATTAAAAAAACAAAACACAAAACAGCCGTAGGAAGGAAAAATCCAGACCGGCTCCAGCTGTGTGACCAATGCTCAAGGCTCCGGAGCGGGGATGGCATACTCACTCCATTGGTGCTGCCCTTTCGGTTGATGTCCTGAAGAACAGCCTTGTCCAGACCCAGCTTGAGGCTGGCCTTGTCAAACATCTCTCGCTCGTAGGAGTTCCGAGTAATGAGGCGATACACCTTCACGGCTTTACTCTGGCCTATCCGGTGACATCGGGCCTGAGCCTGGGAAGGAAGGAGGGTCATACACATCACATCACCAGACAGAATGGCAGAGGCCCAAGAAATAAGAAAATGCTTAGGTTCTATGTGGGGTGAGTGGTCAGGTCTCACAGTTACGAGTCATGGGACTGACTTAAGAACAGAATTCACCCAAAGTCAGCTACCTTTTCAAGGACACGTATTTCGTCACTGCTATTTATCGAGTGACTGCTGTGTGCCAGGTAACGTGGCGAGAAGAGCGTGGCTGACCCCCTCCCCAGGCACGGGGCCCTGCGCTTTGGGGACACCTCAGAGCTGGCAGCACCACTTCCATTTTACTACAAAAAATGTCTCACGCAGACAAAAGTAGAGAAAAGTATAATGACCTCGTATGGCCAATTCTGTTTCATCTCTATCATCCCTCTACCTTCCCAGATTATTAGGAAGCAAAATCCTAGGCACCATATTGTTTCCCCCTTACACATTTCAACATGTATTTCTAAAGACGAGGACCCTTGCAAAACATTACCACTCCACACTTCAAAAGTAGCAGTCACTGCTCCGACTCCCCTGCTTGTCCCACATATACTTGTTACAGCTCCCTTGTTTGGATCAGGATCCAAATAAAGATCATACATTGTAATTGGCTGATATGTCTCAAGTTTCTTTTATTATTATTATTATTTTTAATTTTTTTTGGTATGTGACCCTAGCGGGAACCGAACCTGAGACTCTCTGGTCCGCAGGCCGATGCTCCAACTGCTGAGCCAAACCGGCCAGGGCTCAAGTCTCTTTTAATCTACAGCTAACCCCTGCCTTTCATCTCTTTTTTCAAATCCATTAATTTTTTTTGAGGAGACCAGGTAACTGTCTTATAGTTTAAGACAGTCTACATTTTGCCATCTCTGTTCTGGCTGTGTCACGAAGTTCCTTGTGGCTCCTCTAAACTGGAAGTTAAATCTTGAGACTTAATCAGGCTAGGATTTCATTTTTGGCAAGTGTATTTCATAGGTAGTGTTGAATTTCCATCAAGAGGCACATGATGTCTGGTTGTCTTTATTTTGAATTGATGACCACTGCTTAGATTACTTCATTAGGGGCTACAATTCCTCTCACCACATTTTTGGTTACCCTGATATATAGTTCATATACAAGAGCCAAGCTAAATGTTTAATTCTTTCTCTATTTAATCAGTTTCCAAAATAACATCCTCCAAAAGTGACCGAGGAAGATGTTTCTTATTGCTTTTTTAAAGAACACAATGAAGTTGCATTTAAATATATGTGCTATGTTTTATTGCACTGCTGTTATTACTTCTACTGCTGTTCAAAAATGGCCTGTTGAGAACCTCTTCAAGTTGGCTCCTGGCTTCTTTTGACATGATCCAGTCAAACATGGAAAGGAGGAAGACTAGAATAAACTCTGGTGTTAGAATGGATCTGGAGGTAACAGGATGAGCATGAGCTCTGAGAATGTGTGTATACATACGCATGTACAGATAAAGACATAAGTAAGTCTGTGTTTCTCTTTGCATGTTAGATCAAAGACAAATATTCTCTGATAGCTCCCTTGCTTTTTGGTATGACAACATAGTTCATGCTCCTATTATATATTTCCTGCCCAGAACTGGATTCAGTCTTTTTTTTTTTTTTTTAATGGAGTCCTAGTTTCTTCTACTGGGAAATAGTTAGAGACAACAGTCTAGATGCTCTAGAGCTGCTCACTGCTACTAGGTTGCTCATTGTTTCTAGGCCTATTCAGTGGGCAAAAATAGAAGTGTGTGTGTACAGTATATACAGCTACTGCACATATAAGACAAAATACATCATGAGATCATACCAATATTTTCAACTCATTAACCATGTATCTATCTCTCTTTTTAACCATGTTTAAAAGCTTAGTTCTCAACCACAACAATATCATCACTCATTTGGTTTATCCCACAATATATGTAACAGTCTCAGAAAAACAGTACCATTATTATAATCTCCCAAAACATAATTACCGAAAACCATGTAAGATTTTTGTTTCCCCTCACTTAAGGTTATAGCACACAAAGTATGCACAAATTAGAGTGTTTTAAATACACTGTTGCAGGTAGGTTCTTTTTCACAGTGCTTGGGTTAACAATTCTGAAACTACTTTTTGTGTAATCTAGAACTGATTAGTACATATACTGAGAATTGAAAAAGGAAGTTATAAATATGGAAAGAAGAAAAACTATAATGACTGTAGTGTTAGAATGGATTTGGAAGTATCAGTATTAATTCATGGTTAAGTGTGCACATGTGTGTATACAAACATACATATATACATAGAAATAGACATGGATATATGTGTGCATTCATATGTAAGTTTATGTATACATGTGTCCATATACACATACAGGTATGAAGGCATGTTGTGTATATATGTATATTGTTATTCTGTGTGTGTATGTAGTCTATCTATGTTCACCGAAAGGGTCTAGACTCTAGAGGCAATAGCATTCCAATGGCAAAGAATACATCTGACTCTCAGATCTTGGTTTCCAAATACCATTGTCCATAGGACAGAACAAAGGCGGGTTAGAGAAATGGTTAATTTCGGGGCTGGGGCAGACAAAATGTAAGATGAGCCTGAAATATATTACTGTGTCAGAATGCAAGGAAGTGCTCAAAGAATGATGGAGACACATCAAAATAACACTTGAAACTTGAGGAGGCTGCCACTGGGTAAATCTAGGACTATTTGAACATCAAAAGAAATAAAGATAGCAATGAAATATAACCCACTGAATAAAAAAGAACCCATGAGTATATCCTGACATAAATAAATGGGAGGAAAGGGAAAATGCCTTTTTATAGAATGTAACCATGAGCATGCAGGGTGACAGAAAATCGCTATGTAACTACCACAGTGATGAATGATTCAGGCAACAATAATCAATGGAAACTAAAACCAATGGGTGAAACTTTGATGAGGAGCAGGATATTCACATAGTCTCAAACGATTTCTCCAAAATTGCTTATAAATTTCAAAGGGAAAAATAGCAACTTATAGTGGAGAAGTCTGGCAGACACCACTTAACTAAGAGACTCAAGTCTGTATGTATTATCAGATAAACAGATATCATGTTCCTCTTGTGATATACTGACAAGGACATAACCTCAGTGGTATTACTAAACCTGAATCCAATCCTGAGGAGACACAGAACACAAACTAGGGGGCAGTCTATAAAACAACTGGACTGGACTCTTTAAAAACATCAAGGTCGTAAAAGGAAAGCAAAATCAAGGAACTGACCCACATTAAAGGAGACTGAAGAGAGATGAGAACTTTATGTAACAGGTGATCCTAGACAGGATCTCAGGGGAAATAATAGCTATAAAGAGTGTTAAGAGAAATGATAAAAATTTGAATATGGACTATGAACTGGAGACAGTATTCTCCTTTCCGGATTCTGAGAATTGAATTGTGTTCAGGGGTGGAGAATGTCCAGCCCGTGGGCCACATAAGGCCCGTGAAATCAGTACCAGCTCACATCACACGCCTCACCAAATTAGTCTGACCAAACATGGCAGGCTAATTTTTAAGTTGATAATTTTATATGGCCCACGAATGACGTTATTAATACCCAAATGGCCCTCGGCAGAAAAAAGGTTCCCCACTCCTGAAAGAGAATGTCCTGGCTCTTACAAAATACACACTAAAGTACGTAGGGGGCAACTTACTCTCAAATGGTTCAGACAAAAAATGGTGTATGTATGTGTGCATAAGCAAGCATGTGTGTGTCTGTGTATGCACTCAGAGAGAGAGAGGGTTAAAAACAGCAAAAATAAGAAAATCGATGGGGCAAAATGTAAACAGTTGGTGAATCTGGATAAAGGATATGCATACAGGAGTTGCAAAGTGAAATTATATCAAAATGACAATTCAAAAAATATTAAATACAGACATTTGAAATAATTTATCTCTTGGGATTATGCTGTTTACTTGATATACAGCCAGAGTCAACTGTTTCATTTTGCTTCAGAGTTTTAGGAATTGATTGCTCCCTACATGAACTTAGTCACAGTGAAGGGGTGGGAATGAACAAAAGCAGACCCAGTAATTTTGGAAAATGGTATTCTGATTTTTACTCTAAGACTAATGACCAGAAAAACCCACTACAGTCCAACATTATAGGCTGGTAAATTTACTTTTCACAGAACATGGGTTAACGATTCTGAAACTAGTATACTTATGTGTATACTAAGATTGAACAAATGAGTAAATATGCTTTGTTATGATGAGATCCAGGCTTCTCAGTGCCAGGGAAGGAGTTACAAATAAGGAAGAGGGGAAGGCTAGAAAGAATTTTGTGGAGTTGGACTGGAATCAGAAATCTCACTATGGAAGGACAGAAACGGAATAAATAGGGATGTGTGAAATGAGCATTTGTGTTATATACATACACATCCTTCCTAGCTCTGTCTGTTCAGAGCCTAGAAGCAATACTACTCCAGAAGCAGTGGGCATACCTCGTACCAAATCTTAGTTTCTAAATGACACTCTCAATAAAAGGAACCAGGGATCCTTGGAGAAATGGTCAATCCCATGGCTATGGCAGAAGAAAGGGGACATGAACCTGAACATCTTGTGGTGCTAGAAGGTAAGAAAGTGCTCAGAAACCAACGGCAGCCTGTCACACAACACAGGAGCCAACTTGAAGGACCTCCAAATCTAAACAAAGTAAATAATGAGAAGAATAAATTATAACCCATAAAATAAATATCCTTGAGTCCATACTGATGTAATTCAATAAAGAAATGGTGGGCAAAGTTCAACTGTTCTTTATAGTAGAATTCCAATGAATAAATGTAGAAGGAGTGACTAAAACACAAAATTACCATGAGCCACAATAATCGAAGGCAAGAACCACTGATGGATGCTAAAATTAATAAGCAAACTGTGACGAGAAACAGGTTATTTAGAGTCCCAAAATATCTCCTCCCATGATATAAATTTTAAAGATAAAACTAGTTACTTTATAGTGGAGAAACCTGGTAGATCCCACTCAACCAAGTAATCAAGGTTAATATCACAACTAATAAGTACTGACATCATGTGCCCCCTGATATGACACACAGAAAAGGTCATAATAACATCACTTCCATGATGTTCTTGCCCAAAATGCATAACTTCAAAATCTGATCAGAAGAAAACATCAAGCAAACACAAATTGAGCCATTCTACAAAATAGGCAGTCGGTACCCTTCAAAAGTGTCCAAGGACATGAAAAACAGGGAAAGACAGAAGCTGTTACCGATCAGAACAGGCTACGAAGTCATGGCTTCTAAAGGAAATGTGAGATCCTCGACTGAATCCTGGGCCAGAAAAAGAATATTTTTAGGAAACTGAAGAAATATGAAGAAGGTCTATAGATATTGTATCAATGATAATTTCATGATTTCAATAATCATATTATAGTTATATAAAATATTAATTTAAGGGAAGCTGGGTGAAGGATCTTAGAACTCTGTACTTTGCAACATTTTTAAAGTTTAAAATAATTTCAGAATTAAAAGCTTTTAAAAATTAATTTTTTTTTATAATGCTATGAAATACTTAGGATGGTTCCAAAGTAAAAAATGCAAAAAGGCCTATGTGGGAAAACTAGCTTCTCTCTCTGTCACTTCCATCCTGTTCCCTCACTCCCCCTACAGGTAACCATTTAAAAATAAAGTTCCATTTGTTTTATCCTTTCTTGAGGCAAGGGGAGGAAAAGACAGCTTTTTTTTAGGTAAGTATCAGCATACTATGGATAGTTTTCCCACCTTATTTTTTTTTCACCAAACACTACAGTCTGGAGTCCGCAGAAATATTCTTCATTCTTTTATATTATTTAGTGGATCAGTATTCTATTACTGGACAGCTAAGTTTTTGGCTTTTGGCTATTACAATTAGTTGCCACACCTTCTTTCAGTATCTTTAGTGGTAGTAAATCTTTAGCATCAGGGGAAGACTGATGGATAACTCTGATAAGTAAAGGAAGGGATCAAAGGTAAGTAATACGATTTATCGAATCTATAAAAGCAGCAACAATTTGTGCCATAGTACTGACACTGATTTTCTTTTTCTGGTCCATCTAGAGTTGAGAGAAAATTACAAGAGGAAGTTTAAGAGATGTTCTAAGCAAAGGTCTAGTAAGAGGAGCCCGCAGACACTGCTAATTACCTCTCTGTTATCCACATTCCCTGCCTTCCTCACTACTGGGGCCCTGGTTTACAAAGGGCAGCAACGTGCTCAACTGAAACCACTTCCAGCCTCCTGGGGATGGCGAAGTAACACAGTTCTGGAGAGTGAGATGTAGCAGAAGTCTCCTGGGGATAGCTGGGAAGGTTCTGCTCCCCTGAAAAAAGCACCACACCTTCCTGCCTGAGACACGAAGCATCACCTGGGAACTAAAAGGATGTAAACCACATTCACTGAGGATGGTGGAGCAGAAAGACAGAAGGAACCTGGGGCTCTGACGACTATGAAGCTACCTCACTTGTCCTGACTACATATCTCTGGACTTCTTGTTAACTGGGAAAAGCAAACCTCTGTTTGGGGGCCACGTCACAAGCAGCTAAATGATACCAGGAGATAAACATTCGCTGTGCCAAGATGACTCACCTGAAAGCTAACAGGATGACTCCTGTCACATTTAAGAGACTTGTTATTTTACAGTCAAATTTCAGTTAATCAGATATTCCTAATTTTCCTACTCAAGACTCACATACAAAAAATTGTGGTAGAGAGAGAAAATTTCAGAACTAGGGCAGCAACGAGATGAAGTCCAAATAAGATCCATCGGCAAAGGTGTATTTACAGAACCCTGACACAGAGGCAAGCGGGGGCCGCAGTGCCACCCCCGCACAGGGAAAATCACAGAGCTCTGCTGCGCTCCTGCGTGATTTGCAGGCCCATAGTTTGTCCTTCAGTTCTGAATGCATTTGAGGTGAACAAAGGCCTATGAAAAAAAGTAGTGATGTTCATACCCCACTGACTGCAATGGGAAGAAAGGGGAGGTGGCTTAGTTGCCCAAACAGTGAGAGTTTTTAAATTGATTCAGGCCTTTAATTTACTATTGTCCAGAACTTAGCAAAACCTTACACCATGTCTTCACAATCATGTGAAAATAAAATAGCGGGTACATAGAACCAAGCATAATGTTAATTCCTCTCTTGACTCTTATATTACTTTACCAAATCACTAGCTCTATTACATTTAAAAAGTACATTTTCTTTAATACTTTAAAGTACTATGTGTTCCCTGATTAAAAATCTGCATAATCAGAGAGGTTAAAAAAATTGCTTCAGTGCCACCAGAACTCAACCACATTTAGCATGCTGGTATAATGCCCCGGTCCAGTTTCTAGCAGAAGTGTTTTATTTCGAGCCCAGCAATTTTACAGCTCTCCTGCCAATCTAAAAAGTCTGCCTCCGCAGGTCACCTACTCATGCAGAAGAGGAATCGGCTCTCTGCACTGGGAAGCAGCCCTCCCTTTTGCAGACCTGTGTTTGGAATCTGAAATTTATACCTCCAGATTTATTCCTTGGGGAAAGGTATCATCCCCTCTTAAAATGTAAATGTCTTTGGGAAACAGGACAGATATGTGTCCACTGAAATAGAATCACTATTTCTACTCTGTGATTCAGTTTGGCGATTCAAACCAGTCCCGAGCACCTCTGCTTCCCCAGGGCCTAGCCTGCTGTCTAGGGCTCAATAAACATGTCAATAAGTCAGTTAAGTGCTGGCTGAGAACAGGAAGGAGAGAGCAGTTGACAGCCTGGGAAATGGAAAAGGATGCTTCTGGGCAGCAGAACAAAAGAGCAGGGAGTGAACAGAAAGGACCTGAGAAGAGAGGCAGGAGGGTCCTCAAAAGCAGCGGACTCGCTTTATTCGGGACTGGGCGGCACCTGCGTCAGGGCTGCCCCTATGCTCACTCCCACCCTACGTAGTTACTCTTTTTACTCCCTCTCTCTGGAACAGTCTTCCTTCTGACCTTATAATTTAAGATCCTTCCCCATCATTTAGTTCTCTGTTCAGATGTCATCTTCTTAAAGAAGTCTTTCTGAGACCATTCTCTAAACCAGGGCACCCAAGCCCCATCATTCTTATCCCCTTATCCTGTGTTATGTCTTTGTACTAAGCATTGCTATCTGTAACGCCTACATTTTTTCCTTGTTTACCGAACACAGTGACACACAATTTGTTTACCAATGACTCCCCCCACCCGAGTGTTAGTCAATTGTCATCAATTTAATAATGTAAAGTACTGGTTTTTCAACTAGTAGACTGCTTTCTTCAAATAAAATGTTATCTGAAAGCTCGTTAAATGAACAGGACAAAGCAGAATGACTCTGTGTGAAGTGGTGGCCAGGGAAGAAGCCACAACACGCACCAGCGTGGCTCCCTCTCCTGGCCTCCCTTCCCCCGTGGTGTCCCCTAGGGTACTCTTCAGTTCTGTGGAGCAGCCTCCAAAACGCTTTTATCAATCACTGTCCTGAAACAGGTTGTGAGGCACCTGCTACTCCCCAACCCTACACTCACCCTCCAAGTACCAGCCAATATCCCGAGATATACTTAGGATAAAGTTCACCGTTAATAATAATGGATGCAAAACTATATTCTAAATGATCTTTCTGCCAAGTTATAATCTAGTCACTGTTTTTACTTTCAAATAGGGTTGATGAAGAACTCTAAACCAGAAGTGTTAGCTCTGCCATTTTCTTGTTTGTTATGCTTGCTTTCTAAACACATTAACTTCAATCTTCGCGATGATCTTTTAAAGCCATCATTATTTAATTTGGTTAAAACTATAAAATATAACCTCAAACCCATTTCAAAGGGCATATATAAACTCCACATTAAATGTAGAGCGAATGAACTAGTGGGGATGCCTCTGTCACCCTGCCACACCATGAACCTTCCCTAACTGTATGAGACACATGGCCATCTAACAAGCGAAGTGAAAATGCTAGAATCGAGAACTAGTCAAGCTTAATAACTTTTTTCTTTTATTGATTTTAGAGAGACGGGAAGTGAAAGGGAGAGAGAGATAGAAACATCAAAGAGAGAGAACATCGACTGGCCGCCTCCTGCATGCCCCCCACTGGGGATCGGGCTCACAACCTGGGCATGTGCCCTGACCAGGAATCGAACCGGCGACCTCTTGGGGCATGAGTCGACACTCAACCGCTGAGTCACACCGGCTGGACTTAATAACTTTCTTTATGTCTGATGATAATAATAATAAGTAAGTAGTTTTATTCTATATTTGGAGGCTACTACTGTGAAACACCATTTGATTTAAAGTAAAGAGCCCTGGTTAGTTTGGCTCAACGGTTAGAGCATCAGCCTGCAGACCAAAGAGTCTCGGGTTCGATTCCAGTCAAGGGCATGTACCTCGGTTGCGTTTCAGTCCCTGGCCAGGTCGTGCGGGAGGCAACCAATTGATGTCTCTCTGTCACATCAATGTTCTCTCTCTCTCTCTCTCTCTCTCTCTCTCTCTCTCTCCCTCCTCCCCTCCCTCCCACTCTGCCTGAAAATAAATGGAAAATTATCCTCAAGTGAGGATTTAAAAAAAAAAGTAAAGGAAAGAACAATTCTGACTAGTGGGAAGGGTCAACATTCACTGTTCATTGGCTGCCCCCGACCGAGGCCCTACGCCTGCCGTCTGGCTGACACCACAGTGAGGAGCATGGCAGACTCCATACAGCCAGCCACGCCAGAACCTGCCACGATGCTCTTGGATTCGGGGTGGCTAAGGCAAACAGCAATCATCCTAATGGTTACCTGCAAGTCATTTTGTGGGTTCCAGTCTGAATCAAATATGATGCAGGTATCAGCAGCTGTGAGATTGATCCCCAGGCCTCCCGCTCGGGTGCACAGAAGAAAGACAAAGCGGTCTGAGTCTGGCTTACAGAACCGGTCGATGGCTGCCTGGCGCAGGTTTCCCCGTACTCGCCCATCAATGCGCTCATAGGTGTATCTGAGGGGACCCAAACGAACGAAAGCCCAGGTGTTAATCATGACTTCAATGGAGAACAGCAAACAACACAGGAAGCTGTTGACCGATGGCCTTAAATCCCTCGCTTCTAAATTTGGATCAAATGTCGACAGTCTAGAAGGAATCCCCACCCTCTACATAATGCAGCAGGGCAGACCTAAAGCTGCATTTCAAAATGCCCCCCTCCCCCAAACAAACAAAAACCAAACCAAAACAAAAAACCAGTCATAAACTAAGGAGGACTAGGAGAATTGTAAACATAAAAAATATCAATTCCCACTGCCCAAGCAACTTACTCTCAAGTTTTTTCCCGGTTTTTACTTGCACCGAATGTAAGCATAAGACCAGGAAAAACAAATGAAAGCCTCGGCCATCTGCTCTCGGCCGTGCTCATGACAAGGAACAGAGTCCGAATCAGTCTCGCTGCTCCCTGGTGAGCTGAGAACGAGAAGAAGGCTGGACTGACAGGCAGCCTGTGTGTCTGGGCCGGTCACTTCCAGCCTAACAGTTCCTCAGAACTCTGGAGGTGCACAGCAAAACCTCCAAGTTTATAGCTGAAACTTAGGTCTTCGGGGTATATTGCCACCAAGTGCGGATAAATCACAGAAAATGTTTTGTGCTGTGTTGGGGGTGGGGGAACTAAGGACTTTTTAAAGCAAAATAAAGTGTGGAAGTAAAGCTGAATATCCTTAAGAAGGCATATACCTGTGTGGAAAGTTAAAAAATAAAGGCGGAAAGCATGGTGGAGGACAGGGGAAAGGAAACACGGAATGATCTGCTAGGGGATCATATACTGTCTGTCTATCCAATTAGAAAACACAGAAGGTACCTTTAGGATGAAGATCACGTAATTGACAGAGCATTAAAACATTGTAGCAACCTTGACAGCTGCTGAGAGTCTTACTCTTTTCTTATTTACCCCGACAACACATGAACTCACAAGGGGATGTTACCTGGGTCCAATCTGACCTCCAAGCAAGAACTGGTTGGCCAAGTGGGAGCAACAGAACCTCGTGAGAAAAGGATGGAGTCATCCCAGACCAAGAGCATAAATCCTGATGAAACTCTCATCAGTACCCCAGAACTGGGGAAATCTGGTCTCTAAAAAGTCAGATAAATAACTGGCAAAAGAATAAGGACAGACAGTCTAGGGGTAGATGATTCTAGAAAACTAAATTTGGCAACATAATCCTGACTGCCTTGAGGAAAAGGAAAACCCACGGAAAGGAACCACCCACGGAAGTAACATGTAAAGAAGCCAGAACGACTCAGACGCAGGGACATGTAACACAGTAAAGAACCAAGTCCGAAAGTATGTCTTCCTTTTACAAAGCCACGGTGCATTCATACCTGGAACTACAGGTGCTGATTAGTCCTTTCTTCTTCTTTTTAAATGTAAAAAATTTAAGAATAATATATGAAACTACAGTAGCAAATAAAATGAGTGGTGATGACAGGTGTGTCATAAAGGCAGACTAAGAAGGTCTTGTGTCGTAAGATAAAAGCTAAGGGTCATATTCTGAATTCTACAGAACTACGAAGCAATTAGCTATAATTATCTTTATTATTAATAACTACCACAGCAACAACATCAGCAGACACTGAAGTGTCAAGCTCTGTGCCAGGCAGTGGGATGCGTACTTTATGTGCATCATCACATTTAACTCTCAAAATAACCCTATGAGGTAGTTTTACTACTATTGTCCATTTCACATTTGAGGAAACTTCAAAAACAGTAACAACTACCAAAAACCCAGACAAGCAAAATAACTTGCTCAGTCACCTAGCTGGTAAGTGAGCTGAACTCAGATCCATTTGACTCAAAGTCCATCCCCTTAACCAGTTTGCTGTGTGGCCTTCAGATCGTACCCTACATCTCAATGCAGCAGGACAGAAAAATTGCCCTCAGAACTTAAAAAGAAAGGTAAATGAGAGACACCAGTACACTTAGGAAATGTGTAGCTCTGGTGGAATACGAAAGAAGCAGCTATAGGCATCAAAATGATTTTGACGAATCAGTGCACCGAGGATCTGGTCTGGGTGTGTTCTCACAGCAGTGTGTCCATGTATGTGACGCGGGGGAAGAAGCACAGGATTTGCAGTCAGGAGACAGGGCTGATAGAGTGAAACAATAGCAGTTACCGCCCCCACCATCACACACGCCCACGATCGACACGACACGGAGGACTTGGTGTTCTCCGACAGGACGCCCGCAGCCATCAGAGGACAGAGATGCCTGTGGATCTGAGTGAGGCAGGGAATTAGCATAGCCTTGGGAGGAGAATTCAATGAATAGTGATGATATAGCTCGGCCATCACCCAGGGAAAATTTTTCCATAAAATTAAATAGTGCTCTGCCAGCTATAACATAATGGTTTTAGAAATTGTGTAGGATGATCGGAACATTAATTCTCATTTCCATCACTTGCTCAGTTTTGAGGGAGTGCTCTCGAAGAACACAAAACTAAAATAAAAATCCAAATATTAGAGTTCTTTTCAACTGTTCCTCATCCCCCTCAATGTTTGAGCCAGATCCTTTGGCTATGCCCTCGCCCAGGATGAGAGTATGGCATGAAATTAAATGGGAACAAAACCAAATAGGCAGCTGGAGAGGCAACAAGGCTAAGAACAAAGAAAATCTTAAGGGCCAGTAAGTCTGAATGAGAAATTAGACATCCAAAAATCTCCCACACCAAACATCAGTGCAGCCATCAACCCTCTGCATCAGCTTGCATTTTGAACAAAATCCCTAGGAGCTGATGTGGTTCATCAAACTGTACTTGTGAGTCACTGTCAACTATCAACGAGAAGCAGGTGGCACTCTGGGAAACCTCTGTGTGCTTTGTTTGGGGGGGGGGGAGGTGGAGTGACACATTCTGGCACAACAGAACATGTTCTCACAAGGCCTAAAGGAAAATGAACGACTTTCTTGTCTCCCAGCAACAACCAGCTGAAAAACATAAAGAGTGAAAAAAACTGCCCATTCACAATAGCTGTAAACATATAAAATACTTAAGATTAAACTCAGTAAGAAATATGAAGGACTTGGCAATATGATACTAGGGGTCATGTCGGTTTGTTCACCATCTCTCTAACACCTACAGAGGCTCTAGCACAAGGTAGGCATTTTATTAAGATTTACTGAATTGACAGTGTACATAAAAGACCTATATAAGTGTAGTGAATATCATGTTCTTCAATTATGTGAAGATGCCAATCCTACACTAGTAAATGTGTAAAAGCCAATCAAAACCCCAACAAATGATTATATGTATATATCAATACAGATGTGTAAATGTGTGGATACACATACACACAATGTTTTTATAGTGAGAAACTATTTTTATAGTGAGGGAATGATTAAATCAGATGCCCATTATATACCATTTATGAAAATTACAGAAAGATCAAAGACTGAAATGTAAAAAAACCCAAAGAAATCCAGTTAAAGATTATGAATCAGCATGCACATTTTATTCTTTTATTTTCCCAAAGTTCTAGTAAAATGACAGTAAAAGGATTTTTTAAAATGCATAATACACTCCCCAAATAAACCTGCAAACAGGAGAAGTTATAACAAAATTCTATGAGATGGAAAGTCAGCCAAATGGTATTTAATTTAAAGAAAGCAGAATCCCAGGTGAGAAATAACCTAATTCAATACTGCAGAATACCCAAGTGGATCAAGCATTGGTGGCACCAAGTACCCTGAAAATGGAGATGCAAAGAGTCTAAAAACCAGGGGAACTGGTTGAGTATCAGTCTACAGATCACCCATCCCAGCAATGAGAGGGTAAAGTAGAAGACCTACACCCTTCTCTGCCCTAGGGGGTACCAATCACAATTAATGACAGAAGTACTAGACTGAAAAAAGGGAAAAGAGACAGATATTGAGACCTCCTTACCTCTCTCCACCCTGCTTCCTCACAACCAGCTCCAGGTATAATCAAGTTCCCATCCTTCAGGCTGGAGACAGAAAGGAAACACCCCAAAATACTGACACACTGGAGGTTCTCCAGTGAAATGGTCCATCTAGACGGTAGTGTTTACGTATGGAGGGTGGAGCCAGAGCCAGCAAGTCTAGTTCCCATACCCAGAGCTCCCAATCAGCTTGACAGTGCCCACCACCTGATGGCTAAGACCAGCCGGAGGAAAACCTCTGATCTGAAACACAGAGGCTCTGCTTCTGGTGCGAAGGGCCAGGTCCTGACATACCAACCCTCAGCACATAACAACCACAAAGTCAGACAAAACACAGAATAAAACAAATCAACAGAAAAATTTCTCTGAGGGCCCTGGAGTTACAGGAAGCAGGCAGATTTTGGACAGCAACAGAAACTTGTGGTTCTGATCAGAGGAGAAGCCACAGTTATGGCGGCAGAGGGGCAGGACAGCTACAAATCTGATAAAAAGCTGCAGGTTTTCTAACCAGAAATGCAAGGGGAAGGGGTCTAGGGCAACCAGGACTGCCAGAGGGTGAGAAGAAATCTCCAGAAAGCAAAAAGAGGGTGTACCCTAAACTCTGGCTATAAACCCCACCTAAGTCTCTGGATGACGCTGCTTCACCCATGCTTGGAACAGAGTGAGAGTATTCTGAGCTGGGACCGGAGCTGCTACCAGAGACTCGGACAGAATTCACATTTCGAGTCACACATCATACAATGCCTTCAAATAAAAACCATTAACATCTTGATAGCAATGTAACAGAATCCTGAATCCCCACAGCAAAATATTCACAATGTCCATGGAAAAACCCCAGATTATGTAAGAAACAGGAAACATGTGATGCATTCTCAAGGGAAAAACCAATCAACAGATGTTAAATTCAAAAAGTTATAATTATCAGACAAAAATTTCAATACAGCTATTATAATTATGCTCAATATTAAGTGAAGGAATGTATGCAATAAATGAAAAAGATAGGAAATCACAGCAGAGAAACATAAACTAAGAAACAAATGAAAATCTTAGGGAAAAAAATATTACCTGTATAATAAAGAGAGCACTGGATAAGTTTAATAAACATGAAGGAAATAACAGAGAAAAGCGTCAGAGAACCTGAAGATGGATCAATCAAAACAAGAGCAAGAAAAAGGACTGAAAGCAAAAAAAGAAGACAGAACTAAGGACCTGTGGGACAATAACAAAAGGTCAAACATACAGGGAATCAGACTCTTACAAAGAAATGAGAGGCTAGAGCAAAAGGAAGAAAGAAATAGAAGAAATAGTGAACCAAATCCTTCCAGATTTGATGATATACATTTACACATTCAAGCAGTTCAGTGAACTCTGCACAAGATGAATGCCACCCATCAAACCGCTAAGAATCAAAAATCAAATGAAAATCTTGCTAGTCAGACTAAAACAACACATTACATACAAGGGAACAGCAACTTAAATGACTGCAGAACTTATGGGAAACCATGGGGACCAGCCCTGGCTGGTGGCTCAGTCAGCTGAGTGTCATCCCATATACCAAGAGGTCATAGGTTTGATTCCTGGTCAGGGCATATACCTTAGGTTAAGGGTTCAACTGGGGTGTGTTCGAGAGACAACCAATCGATGTTTCTCTCTCACATTGATATTTCTCTCTCTCCCTCTCTCTATAAAATCAATAAATGTAACCTCAGGTATTAGAAAGGGGGGGGGGGAGACCGACCGACCATGGGGGCCAGAACACAGTGGAATAACACGGGACGGGACGGGACGGGACGGGAAGGGAAGGGAAGGGAAGGGAAGGGAAGGGAAGGGAAGGGAAGGGAAGGGAAGGGCCAACACAGAATTCTAATATAAAAGGCAAGATATAAACAAAAAAAGGAAAATTTGACTTGGAGAAAACTGCAGGAAGAAAAAAAAAACAAATCTATTTTGATTAATTTCAGAAAGACAAAAGACACTGCACCTGTGAAATAACCAGTTGAATGCTATATATAAAAACTGAAAATTTAGTTCTAGAAAATTAAAAATATAATTATATAAAGAAAACTTAGGATTAAACTTGGAAGCGAGAGTTAAGGAATTCAATTAGAAGACAGAGCAAAATATAATGAGATGGGGAGTAAAGAGTAAATCAGGTGATCCATCTAGAAGGTCTGACATCTAAATAACAGAAGTTCCACAGCCCTGGCCAGTTTGGCTCAGCGGTTAGAGCGTCGGCCTGCGGTCCGGAGAGACCTGGGTTCAGTTCCCGCTAAGGGCACGTACTTCGGTTGCAGTTTGTCCCCGGCCCTGGTTGGTCATGCGGGTGGCAGCCACTCGATGTGTCCCTTCACATAGATGTTTCTCTCTCTCTCTCCCTTCCTCTCCCTCCCTCCCACTCTATCTGTACAAAAAATGGAAAAATATCCTCGGGTGAGGATAAAAAAAAAAAGAAGTTCCACAGAAACAAAACAAAACAAAAAGAAACAGTGAAAGATAAAATTCAAGAAAATTCCCCAGAGCTGAAGAATTTAGATTTCAGATAAGGAAAAACTACTTAGCATCCAACTCAATGCATCCCATACAAAAAAACAGAGCATGTAATACTTCACAGCACTGGGACAAAGAGGACAAATCAAAGTTTCTAAACAAAAAAAATCATATACACAGACTGTGACTGGGAATCAGAAGGGCTTTGAACTTCTAAACAGCAACCCCAGAAGCTAGAAGACAATGAACTAACCTTTTAAAATTCTGTGGGAAAATGATTTCTAATGTAGAATCTCAAGCCCAGTCAACTATTACTAAGAACGAGTAGACTACAAACATTTCAAAGTCTCAATATTCACTTACATTCACCTTTCACAGAAGTTCCCAGAGAGGCACATGGGATCCACCAAAAAGGAGATTTGATTCAAGTGGGAAGGAAAGAAGCTTGTCAGTGTGATGAAGGAAGGGAGCTCACAGTGACAATGGACTAGGCGGGAAGAGCAACTGGACAGAGGAGCACGTCAGAAGGCCCCAGGGGAGACGGCTCGGAGAAGATGAGGCTGCTTGTGCTCGAGCGCAACAAGGAGATTTAGACAACCAGGGCAAACTTTGGATCGGAATTACAGTAACTAAAGAAAGAAACAAGGAATTGTATAAAAAGCTCATTTTTAGCTTCAGGGAAAATAAAAATTGTGCAATAAAGAAGTGACAGGATAGTACATGACTAAGTTCTAATTCAGCATTTACGTAAGTCCTAATAAACAGTGACCATTAGTCTAATCCGAAGTATCACACGGCACATTGGTAAGATGGGAGGCCAGGAAGTTGCACATGTGGTGTTTACGAGGGGCAGTGAAAGAAATAGACTCATCTTCCACAGTGAGAACAGATAACGCCTAAAACTGGAAAAATAATAATAATAACTTATAACAACTAACATTTTTAAGATATAGCTATAAATACCAATGGAAATAGCATAAGTAATTAAAGTAATTGTTTCCAGGGGTAGGAAAACGTGGGAGCCAGGGGTGAGTAAATTAGGAAATGCAATTTTTCATGAGTCTAATAGAAAAATTTGGCTCTTTTAGGTTATATGCATGCCTAACTTTAATGAAAATAAAAACCGAATTAAAAAGAGAAAAGTAATGATGATATTAAGCCCAGAAGAACTCTGTTAGATGCTATCAGGTTGAAGAAACCATAAAAGAAAATACTTCAGACTATTTATACAACTTCATGGTTAACCGATGAGTGAAGCCTTTTCAAGCATATTAATTTAAGCATTTAAATTTATTTAAAGCTGTTATAAGATCAAGAGAGTTGACTATTATAAAATTTAAAACTTCTAAAAATAAAATAAACATATAAAACCCATATCCATAAGCAAAACGTCAAAAACAATACTGAGAAAGTATATATACCATATTCTTAAGTAAACAAACAATTCTTATAAACAAAAGCAACAGAAAACAGAGTAAGAACATAAATAAACAATTCATAAAATAGAAATATAAACAGATAATATATATGAATAATATTCTCTCATTAATTATCAGTAATGCAAACTAGGGACCATAATTTAAATATATTTCTACAGGCGCTTTGAAAATATGTACCAAATGCTTGCTTTAAAAAATGTACCTCAGAATTTATCCTAAGGAAATACCTGGAAACATTCACAATGAATGTAAAGGGATATTCAGAGTTCCTTAAATACGGAAAAATTGGAAACAACCTACAGGACAGAATATCATACAGATCACCAAAACTGTGTGGTAGGAAGATAACTAAAGAAAAAACTTCATAATATAGTAACTAAAAATGTGAGTTACAAAGTAGAATGTAGAACCCAGCCAGTATGGCTCAGTGGTTGAGCATCCACCCATGCACCAAGAGGTCACTGGTTCGATTCCCAGTCAGGGTACATGCCCAGGTTGTGGGCCAAATCCCCAGTAGGGGGCATGCAGGAGGCAGCTAATTGATGTTCTCTCTCATCGATGTTTCTCTCTCTCTCTCTCCCTTCCTCTCTAAAAAAATTAATGAAGAAAAAAAAATTTGCCCTGGCCAGTTTGGCTCAGCGGTTAGAGCCTCGGGTTTGGTTACTGCTAAGGGCATGTAACTTGGTTGCAGTTTGTCCCTGACCCTGGTTGGTCGTGCGGGTGGCAGCCACTCGATGTGTCCCTTTCACGTCGATGTTTCTCTCTCTCTCTCTCTCTCTCTCTCTCTCCCTCTCCCACCTACTCTATCTGAACAAAAAATGGAAAAATGTCCTCGAGTGAGGATAAAAAAAAAAAAGAAGAAAAGTAGAATGTAGAATATTTAAACAAATAAACATCAAAACTAAGTATGTATATGCACAAAGAAAAAAAGATTAAGAAGATAAACACCCAAGTCTGAATGGAGACTTTGGGCAGGTGGTGGTATTATATGTGCCCACATTTTCAAAAGAAAGTAAAATACTTAAGTAATATGAAAATAAAATAAACAATAAATGATAAATAAAAATAGCATAAAGGGAGCAAAATAAAGACACTTTCTTAGCAAAAGTGTGTTAATTATACTATTACTCATTTTGGGGGGTTCTTAAAAAAAAACTTGTAGCCCAGGCCAGTTTGCTCAGTGGTTAGAGAGTCAGCCCTAACCACAGGACCAATGAGTTGCGGGTTCAATTCCAGGGAAGGGCAAGTACCTCGGTTGCAGCTCATCCCCGGCCCTGGTCGGGTCGTGTGGGAGGCAACCAGTCAATGTGGCTCTATCACATCGAAGTTTCTCTCTGTCTCCCCCACCCCACACTCTATCTAATGATAAATAGAAAAATATCCTCGGTGAGGAATAAAAAAATTTTAAAAACCCTGCAAACTAGGAATTGTTTTGTATATATTTTGAAGAGTAAGGTACCATATTTATGAGAAGCAAGTGTTTTGGCAATGGGTTTCTCATCTAAGAGAAATTATAAAATATGAAACTACTTTACTAGTTTTGATTTATTCATTACATCTTCCCTAAAGGGAAAAAAAATAATATAAGTCTTAAGAATTCTTTACCTAAAAAACCTAAGGCTCAGAGAAATTCTTTTACTGTCTAATCCAATTTCAAGGAATTATTTATGTAACAGTAAATGTCAGCATATCCCCTAGCTAAATTTGTCATTTAATACTCTTTCCAGATATTACATGTTATAAGAGCAAACAGAATCTTCAAGGACAAGAATATTTAAGACAACTGAGATTTGCTATGATCTTATTTTAAGAAAAAACAAAAATTTCCTTTAAACTTAACAATGCCTAACTAATAGTTTCTGTGATCTTGAAGAGTCTTTTAGCGTTAAGAGTTTTTAAAAACCCATTTGTCATGTTTAGATCACTGATGTATCCCAACGGCTGGAAAAAAAGGTACAATGCATAACGTAACAAATGCAGTACTCACACAGAATGCAAATAACACCACAGACTTTTCACCTTCATAAGTAATGGACTTAGGTTCAAGAAATCATAGGAGCATGAACAAGAAAATAAATTGGGATGCCACAGCTAGTGTATCTATCATAAGACCTTACAGGGTTTGCTGGAAAAGGACATAAATTATCCCCAAATTACTTTCCTGTGAGTTCTCAGATCATGCTCTTTTGGTAACCTGACACAGTAATGCTTTCCAGGATGTATTTTTTCTCATCATTATTAAGCAAAACAAAAAAAGTAAATGCATTATTTTCTTAACCTTCACTAAAGTGCTGTTTGAATTGTTTCTTCCAACGAAGGAGAATACAAACAAACATGTTTATATTTGCATTTTTAAGCAAAGCAAGGGCTCTACATTATATTATGGGCTACGAAATTCACTCTAGATTTAAACTTGAGTATACTTGGTCAAAGATTCACTAAAATTTGAAGTTAAATCTTATAAGAGTTTCCTTTCTCCTTTTTTGAATGCTTTGTTGTTGTAAAAGCACAAGTTTTGAAAGAATCAGCTTTTGAAAGGTATCAGGAAAAGCGCCCGCAGCCTGAGACAAAAGCTTTGACATAAGTCTCACCTTCTCTGGATGAGATAATCTTCCAGGATATCGAGACAGCGCACCATCTGGGAGAAGATGAGTACTTTGTGGCCGCCTGCAATCAGCTTAGGGAGCAGTTTGTCAATCAGCACCAGCTTCCCTGCCGCCTGAATCATGGCCTGCAGCTGAAAGTCAGGGGCATCAGAGCTGTGGGTTTTCCGGAAATCTTCCAGAATTTTCTCCTCTGCCCCTGAAAAAAGATGGCACAAAACTACTGCTTGAACAACTACAAGGGTAAAAGCTGCTCTCTGCGTTACAGATCCCAAGGGAAATAAAGTGAGCCCCTCAGTCCCAGCCAGTCCAGTGAGGCCGCCCTGCTCTGTGCCCGCAGCAGAGGCTTCTGCGGTGGCAGCAGGTACAGGAATTCAGGTGCTTTGCTCTCCGGAAGTCTCATAGGCAAGACAGGACTTGAGATACCAAGCTGACTTATGCAGGTCAAGGAACCTTCAAAGAAAGTTGACCAAAAAACCCCATATTTTTTAAGGTCACAAAACTTAGCTATAAGCAAATCCAAGCCACATATGGATTTGAAATTTTATCAAAAAGCTTTACTGTTAAAAAAAAATGGTTCCAACATGTTCTCTTATTAGTACAGGCAACTGTTCATTTATCTACAGAGTTTTAACCTCACTGCATCATAACCATTTACTCAATGGAGTAACACATGCCCTTGTTTCAACGTGGAAAATGTAGACTAAACCTAAAGTAGGTAACGGACAGCAGACAGGTTCAAAACGTGGCTCTGTGCACCCACTAGTTAGACTGCTTAGGTAGATCCACCAACCCCTTTGAACCTCAGTTTAGTACTCTGTAAAAAGGTGAGAATACACCATCCTAGCATCTAACGGAATTCAACACCTAAGGCTGCTGGTTATCATTAGCCTGTGGCGGAGGCTTCCCCCACTCACCGTTGATTAGGTAGGGATGGTTGCAGCACTTTCTCAGCTCCATCATGGTGTTGATGAGATTGGGCATGTTGTGCTGATTTGCCCCCTTGGTCAGGAAGGAAAAGTTCTTCTCTAGGATGGCACGGTAGTACTTTTTCTGGATATTGGTCAGCTCTACTTCAATGATTGTCTCTTGTTTGGGAGCGAGGTTCTTTTCCACATCATCTTTCAGCCGTCGAAGCATCATCGGTTTTAGGATAGACTGCAGTTTCTTCACCTGTCCAGGTAAATCCTGATTTAATAATTACTGGGGGTATGCCAACCTTCACTACAATCTCTTGAGCACAGTACTGTGGAAGTAGACTAAATGAAAGATCATGACTGATCCCTGAACATGAGGCTGAAAGAAACAAAGGGGTCTAGTTTTCATTCACTAGTATTTACTATGTGGTACCCTTTCAAGATGTAAAGAGGGTAGGAAAGAGTACCTAATTCTCTAGCACGGAGGAAAACTTCTCTTCCTCTAAGATGCACATGTGTGCAACAATGAACTGAGGAATACTTACACTGTACTAAGAGGTACAAGTGACACATAAAAGGAAGTCTTAGCTGCTGCAAGAACAAAGTAAGTAGAGGCAAACTTGGAGGGATGAAATGGATTAAGATGGTCAAAAGTACAAACTTCCAGTTACAAAATAAATGAATCCTGAGAATGTACAGTATGGTGACCACAGTTAATAATACTGTATTGCATATTTGAAAGCTGCTGAGACTAGATCTTAAATGGTCTCATCACTAGGAAAAGTATTTTTCACTATGTGCGGTGATGGTTGTTAACTGACTTATTGTGGTGATCATTTCTTTTTGTTGTTGTTCATCCTCACCTGAGGATATTTTTCCATTGATTTTTTTTAGATAGAGTGGAAGGGAGGAAGAGAGAAAGAAATATCGATGTGAGAGATACACATCAATTGGTTGCCTCCTGCACAACCCTGACCAGGCTGGGGATCGGACCTACAACCCGGGTAGGTGCCCTTGACCTGGAATTGAACCCACGACACTTTGGTCTGAGGCTCTAACTGCTGAGCCAAACTGGCCAGAGCCATTCTTAATTTATACATACATACATTGAATCATGATGATACACATCTGAAATTAGTATGTCAAGTCAGTCTCAAGTAAAAAAATGTAGAGGCGCCCTGGCTGGTTTGGCTCAGCGGTTAGAGCATCGGCCTGTGGTCCAGAGAGACACGGGTTCGGTTTCCGCTAAGGGCACGTACCTCGGTCGTGGTTTGTCCCCGGCCCTGGTTGGTCATGTGGGTGGCAGCCACTTGATGTGTCCCTTTCATGTCGATGTTTCTCTCTCTCTCTCTCCCCCCCAACTCTATCTGAATAAAAAATGGAAAAATGTCCTCGGGTGAGGATAAAAAAAAATGTAGAGGCAATCTGGAAGCAGAGTCTTTATACATCTTGTAAACAGCAGCAGCAAACGTGTCTGAGGGCAGCAGTGCACAGAAAGCTAGTGCTGTGAGGTGACAGCTACCATTCCCCCTGCAGGCTGTCCCGTCGGAGCGTGAGCCCGACAGTCTTCCCTGTTCTGACAGCCCAGGCCTGGACGGCACATCTCCACTCGCCTGGCCGCACTGGCCAGGAGACTGCTCCCTCTCCCAAGAAGGCAACAGACAGAGAAGGGATTAAAGTCAGGGCACCTGAGTTAACTCTGAGCTAAAACATGATTCCAATAAGAGTAATCTTGGTGGAAAAATAAAATAAGGGAAAATGGAAATGCAAAAGATCAAGTCTGAAGACATAAGGGCTGTACAAAAGTTTCTAAAAGGGGTAGATTCTGCATGAGTAAGTTGAGCGCCGTGCCAACGCTTCCTCGAGAAAGAGAGGATTTAGAAGAGTTACTTAGTGGAACAGGTCTTACACAAGGGTGAAATGCTTCACTTTGGAAGCAGATGCTTTCTAGAACTTATACTTACTGTGATTTAAAATACAGACATTTGATGTCCCTTTTTTGTTTTTCTCCTAACTAACCCCAATCTTAAATCTAACCCATTTATGAGACTTTCATTTTACCTACCATAGTACTTAGGAATCTGATCCGCCAAATGGATAAGAAATTACTACATAAGAACTCAGAGAGAAAAGACACAGCTAGGTAATCGTTAAGGACAGGCACAAGTGCCAATCTACCACATGCTGGGTTCAGCTTCTGCCCCTCACTTGATCCGTACCTTAAATCATTTAGAGGAGACTAGGTGACTGTGCTGGTCAATACAACAAACACAACTCTGGAGAAGATATGGGCCTTTCCCCAAAGAGAAAAAATGCATACCACAAAAGAAGTGGTAAGGGACAACAGGATGCATTTCTAATGGTCCCAAAATGGAGAGGGCTGGAGCTGACTTTTGAAGATCATCAGATACTGCACATGTACAGAAGTGGAATTCAGTTTGATTATTCATTGCTCTCAAAGTCTGACTTGCCACAGATGTAGAAACAAACAGACTGAATCACGGCGTGTACCCTTGACATCTGTTAGTGAAATTCCCTAGCTTTCTCAGTCCCCAAAGTCTCTGCCCCAACCCACTCTCACACCATCACTAGATTCATTTAGCAGAACTAATGCTGTCACTCCTGCAGTCAAAGGCTTGCATTGCTTCTCTAATACCCACCGAATTCTTCAACCTGTCTTTCCAGATCTTCCCACGTTAGAACCCTAAACCCCTCTGCCCTCATACTCCATACTCATCCATCCTGTTTCCAGCTCACTCAGATGATTCCCTACTCCTAAATTCCACCAAGTAAAAAATGAATTCCCACTTTTCTCCTATGTAGTCACCACATCTTCTCTCCACCTACTGAAAAGTCACGTACTCTTCCAAGTCCACTTTCAAACTGTAATCTCTCCATGAAGTCTTTCCTGATTCCTGAACAGATGTGACCTTCTCTCCTATAAAGTCCCCGATTCTATTATCTGTCCCTCTTGTGGCATTTAAACTTGTCTGGCTTATTTCTATAATTTCTAGTAGAGATTTCTACCCCAGTAGACAGCTATTTATTAATGCCAGTTGTTCTGAATCAGCTTTGAGTCCAATAAGCCAGACTCAGGACTAGATCTTTGAAAACGGAGGAAATGTAGTTGGTATGGACAAAGCTGGACTTAGCAACTACTCTAGTATGTGATTTTCTTCTTGAGTGTTTTGTTGTACTAAAAAAATAAGGCTGGGAATATGTTGCAGATTGTGTAGGGGGAAGGAGGAAGGAAGAAGGAAGAGGGAAGCAGAAGAAAGCACCGTGATCCTGAAACCAGAGCTATGAGCAAAATCACTGAACTGACAGGTGGAATCAGTGAAGGCTAGAGGCCTGGTATGCTAACATAAGATATTTTAGATGCTGATTCGTTTATTCTTTGAAGTGATAAGAACTGCTAAGAGCCCTGGCCGGTTTGGCTCGGCGTTACGAGTGTTGGCCTGCGGACCAGAGATGCCCAGGTTCGGTTTTCGCTGGGGGCATGTACCTCGGATGCAGTTTGTCCCCGGCCCTGGTTGGGGTCATGTGGGTGGCAACCACTCGATGTGTCTCTCTCGCATTGATGTTTCTCTCACTCTCTTCCTCCTTCTCTCCCTCCCACTCTATATCTCAAGATAAAATGCAAAAAATGTCCTTGGGTGAGGATAAAAAAACCAAAAAACTGCTAATAAGCAGCTTACCCGCCTCAACATAAAAAAAAAAATACAGCCCTGGCCGGTTTGGCTCAGCGGTTGGAGCGTCGGCCTGCGGTACAGAGAGACCCGGGTTCGGTTCCGCTAAGGGCATGTACCTCGGTTGCAGTTTGTCCCCGGCCCTAGTTGGTCGTGTGGGTGGCAGCCACTCGATGTGTCCCTTCACATCGATGTTTCTCTCTCTCTCTCTCTTCCTCTCTCTCCCTCCCGCTTTATCTGAACAAAAAATGGAAAAAATGTCCTCGGGTGAGGATAAAAAAAAATACATTAAATAAAGGATGTCAGAACCTGTTAACTCCTGTCCCCACAGTGGCTTCTTCTTCCCTTGATGGTGAAGGTAATCATCACATGGCCCGCTGAGTCCTTCAGGCCCCGATTTACCTGTTCCTCTGTTTTCAGATCTCCGAACTCCTCCAAGAAAGCAGTCTCCGAAGGAAATTGTGATGGCTCCAGAAAATTGAGCAAACTGAAGAGCTCCTCCACAGAGTTCTGCAAGGGCGTCCCAGTGAGCAGCACTTTGTGTTCCTGCACAAGTGAATACTACATGGTGAACAGTGTCTGAGCTCCCCGAACAATATGCTTTGGCGGGGAAATGAAGCCAGGGCACTCATTCTTTGCTCAATTTGGGGTAATTCTATTTTGCTTTAATGAAAAGATAGGGTGCCAACATTTCATAGGAGTATAGTCAATACACAGATCAACTTTCCTTTCATATTACTAATTCCAGCAGCATTTTCATGTTAATTAAAGCAACCAATCATCCAATCAATCAATATTACTGAGTGCCTTCCCACCACATACTGGGCACTGTGCCAAGACAATAATGTTTTTTGTTTTTGTTTTTTGATATTTTGTTCAGATAGAGTGGGAGAGAGAGAGAGAAAAACATCGACGTGAAAGGGACACATCGAGTGGTTGCCACCCTCACGACCCAACCAGGGCGGGCCGGGGACAAACTGCAACCGAGGTACGTGCCCTTAGTGGGAACCAAACCCGGGTCTCTCTGGACCACAGGCCGATGCTCTAACCACTGAGCCAAACCGGCCAGGGCAAGACAATAATGTTAAAAAGCCATCATCTTTGATATCGGATCATTCAGGGACCCAGAAACAAACCAGAACACCTTACATTTCCAGGTCACAATATTCATGGGATTTAAGACTCCCTTGGGTCCCTTGGGGGAATCAATCTGTGGCAAAGGTCAAACTGTTAACCTAGTTTGTAACTAAAAAATATTTGATTCCTACACTATCATAGCTATAAAGGGCAAAAAGAAAATCTAGAGTAACAGACTATGCACAAGTAAGCTACATGCAGAATGGCTAAAGAATGCTTCCTCCATAGTGAAGAGAAGCCGCCTGTATTTATGTAAAGAGCTTGCAACTCTCACCAGGGCCATGAGCTTTAAACCCTCCAGAAGTTTGCAGTTCCTATTCTTCAACCTGTGGGCTTCATCGATGATCACACAGCTCCAGTGAATCTTCTTCAGCTCTGGACAGTCTGCCAGGATCATCTCAAATGTTGTGATGACAACATGGAACTTGAAGACTCCTGAAAGGGGGTTTCCCTGAGGATGATACAACAGCAGGCAAAGCTTTATGCCATGGCTACAGAATTCAGCTAATGGGCTAGACTAGAGGACACAGCATAAAAAATGCCAGGACCTGGGTTAGAAGCCAATAAGCATTGCTCTTCCTCATTTGAGGAGAGAAATAATAATGAACCAGCTAGTTAGACAAGGGACAGACCTCATTACATGGATGACACAGAAGTGAGAGAGCATGTGCCGTCACAAAGGCGGGACAGATGAGCAGTACAGAAGGCACAGCAAGGAAGCCTTTTATTTATTAATTGCCAGGATAAGGAAAGCAGATGGGTGTTGATTCACACCTTCCCAGTTCCGAGCCTGCCTAAACCATGCATAGCTTGAAATCCCAGAAAAACTTTCTTTGCTACTTTTCCAATACAATTAATTTCAACTTGTAACAAGTCCTAGCACAGATTCAAAGTAAAGATCTTGATTCCCCTGGGCCGAGAGCTAGCAGGCAGGCACACCTCTGTCGGAGTGCTGCTGCCATCACAGTTAAAGACCAGAGCCGCATCACGTTAGAGCACACCGTAAATTTCTTCCAGGTGTCTCCTGCTGTCTATGAAGCTCCTGGCAGGTTTTCCTCTGATTAGATTAATGTAATTTTTACCTTAATCAATCATAAAATCCAGTGCCCGGGACAAGAATACAAGCATACTCGGCAAATTGCTTAAACTTAACAAAATCTTAAAAAAAAAAAAAAAAAAAAAAAATCGACTGGGCTTTTAATGATTTGAATCCTGTTTTCTCTTTATCCTTCCCTGTCGGATCTACAACCCCCTCGCCAAACTCCCTGGCTAGGAACACATTCTCTATACATTAAGTCTTATGCTCACTTTCTTCACTGAGCACATGACACTTCAGATAAAACTTTTGCATGTAAAAGTAACTTCATAAGCCAACTAAGAACCCAAGCTTTCAGAGCCCTAAAAAGAGGCTCTGGTATTGTCTCAGACAGTGGAAAGCATGCTCTATAATCCTGTGTTTTATCATAAATTAAACTATCAGGGAGGAGCAAGAAGTTAGCCTCAAAAAACATGTCTGAGTCTACAAAGTCAGCCAACAGCGACCCCAGGTGCAAGGAAGGCACTGCCGCTCCAGAAGACAGGCAACGGGAATGTTCTCTACCATGACATCAGGTGTCACCGGGCTGCGGGCTGCGTACGGCTCACCTGTGCATCTCTGTACACCATCTCATACTGCTGGATCATCTGCCGGCTGATCTGGCTGCCGTGGTACACAATGGCATTCATCTCCGTCCACGTCCGGAACTCCCGCTCCCAGTTCGTGATGGTGGACAGAGGGGCGATGATGAGGAAAGGGCCATGGACGCCCCTCAGGAATATTTCTGAGAGGAATGTGATGGACTGGATGGTCTTCCCTAGGCCCATCTCATCAGCCAAAATACAGTTTTTTCTGCAGAGAATAAGAAATACAGGTAATTCATCATCAATGTAGGAAAGAAGTTCAGGTTGGTTATAACTAAAAAGATACTTCAGCCCTGGCCAGTTTGGCTCACCAGTTGTTAGAACGTCAGCCCATGGACCAATGAGTTGCAGGTTCCATTCTGGTCAAGGGCCCGTATCTCAGATGCAGTTTGTCACTGGCCCTGGTTGGGTCGTGCAGGATGTGTGAGAAACACTTGATGTGGTGTTCCTCACTCTCTCTCTCTCTCCCCCCCCACCCCCCTCCCTCCCTCCCACTCTGTCTGACGATAAACAGAAAAATATCCTTGGGTGAGGAATATAAATAAACAAATACATACACACATACATACAAGGTACTTCAGAAGCATTCCTTGACCTGTAAGGTCATCATCAGTGAAGGCCTTATTGGCATTTTCCAGAGATGCAACTGAGGCAAGTATTAACTATTATTAGTCATACACTGTCTACTTCCAAAATGGAATTATTGCAACTTGGAAGAAAATACATGAAATGGATCACTTAAATATAAACTAAAAATACTGCCCTGGTCGGTTTGGCTCAGCGTTAGAGCGTCAGCCTACGATCCAGAGAGACCTGGGTTCGGTTCCCGCTAAGGGCACGTACCTCAGTTGCAGTTTGTCCCTGGCCCCAGTTGGGGTCGTGTGGGTGGCAACCAGTCGATGTCTCTTTCTCTTTCTCTCTCTCTCTCTCCCTTCCACTCTATCTGAAGATAAATGCAAAAATGTCCTCGGGTGAGGATAAAAAAATAAAAAAATAAAAATACCAAAAATTAAAAAAATAATGGAGAACAAATATATGCCTCAAATTGAAGCCAGTTTCTGTACCTAACAAACTTCATGGAAGCCAACACAAAAAAGTTACATGATTCTCATTGTCTATCACTTGTGTTATCAAAGGACAAACTTAATCCACATAATAAATTCCTAATCAGAATAAAAATGGTGCAGGGTCACAGACTGCACAGAGCCATGACACTTGAGCAGGTATGGCCCCCATCCGGTCTCACCCGTCACTGTACAGGTGGCAACCTCAGACCTGAAGGCCACGTTCCAAGCTGTGCTGTGAATAATGGCAGAGACTATGCCAGAGCACACCTCTCCAGAGTCCTCTCTTGGTGTGTTTTCCATTACAACATGCTGTCTTTAAAATCAATACCAGGGGACATTCTAGAATGTTAAAGAAAATCTCAACCCATCTTTCTCAAATTTCATCTGCCTCATCAAATTCTGATAGAAACTAAAGCATAAAGAGTCCAAATTGAGTGTTACAGTACACGTCCTGAACATCTGAGACTCACAAACAAGAAAGGGATTTGGGGCTAGAGTCCAGATCTAGTCCCCTTTAAAGCCAATTTTTGCCAAAGACTTAGAGACAGAAAACACATTTAAGGGATCTTCTGAGCACAACATAGGTACAGTCTAACCTTTTGGCTAAAACGGCAAAGAAAAGAGAGTACAGAGTGATGTGTGAAGACCATTCCTTTCGGTTGGAGTATACCTGACATCATAATAAAGCCCTGGTATGATGGATGCGCAAAGCCTGCCAGCCTAAATGATGGCTGCGTGGCACTCCCTCGGCCTCTGCTGCTGCTGGTCTCAGTGGGCAGAGGCAGCACTCCACCTCCAGGTTCAACCATGTGGCAACAAAGTCATCCGTGAAGACAGGAAGAGCGCTGGATCCTCACCTGTTATACCAGTTAAATAGAAGCCAGTTCATTCCCTCCAGCTGGTACTCCCGGAGCTGGTTATTGTTCTTATACTCGCGAGACTTCTCGAGTTTCTGCCAGGATTCCGAAGCAGGTCGCTCCTAGTGGGGAAAAGCAGAAAGCACAACACATAGAGAATAATGTTTTAGAAGCATAACATGAACAGGGAGATGGACTAATAATGGGGAAGGTGGTGCATCAAAACACTACCCTACAGCTGGTTTCAAACTGCAGTGACTATTTTCTGACTAATGTGCAGGCCCTACATTTTCTAGGTTTCATTGGATTAAACTAAGAATACTTCTCTAATATCTGCAAGTAATTAATTAAGAAGAGAAAATGACCCACCTAAAATCTTATAAGTGTTACATTGTTTTACTTAGATTCTTAGATCCCACTTACATTTTGTTTTTTTAATTCCTCACCTGAGGATACTTTTCTATTTATCATTAGATAGAATGGAAGGGAGGGAGAGAGAGACAGAGACAAACATCAGTGTGATAGAGCCACATCGACTGGTTGCCTCCCCATGACCTGACCAGGGCCGGGGATGAACCGCAACCAAGGTACGTGCCCTTGACCAGAATGGAACCTGAGACTCATTGGTCTGCAGTCCGACGTTCTAACCACTGAGCAAAACTGGCCAGGGTACTCCCTTCCATTTACATTTCAATTTCCCTGCAAGCCAACATTAGTCAGGTTTTCTGGTTTCTATAGACAGAATTTCTTTTTTTTTTTTTTTATCCTCACCTAAGGACAATTTTCTTTGCATTTATCTTCAGATAGAGCAGGGAGAGAGGGGGTAAGAGAGAGAAATATCGATGTGAGAGGGACACATCGAATGGTCGCCACCCACACGACCCGGGGACAAACTACAACTGAGGTACATGCCCCTAGCAGGAACCAAACCCGGGACTCTCTGGTCGCAGGCTGATGCTCTAACTGCTCAGCCAAACCATCCAGGGATAGACAGAATTTCTTTTAATTTCTTTGTGCCTGTGGTACCAGCTCAGGAACATATAGTGGGTCAAATATTTTGATTAGTTTCTAGAGTCAGGATATCAGGCAAAAAGCCTTTATAGTAAAAATTGCAAAGTCTTTAAAATTCAGTGGTTCTCCACCTTCCTGATGCTGCAATCCTTTAATACAGTTCCTCATGTTGTGGTGACCCTCAACCATAAAATTATTTCCGTTGCTATTTCATAACTGTAATATTGATTGTGTTATGTCTTAGGCGACCCCCGTGACAGGGTTGTTCAACTCCCCAAGGGGTCGCGACCCACAGGTTGAGAATCGCTGCCTTAAATTCTCCATAAACACAACAGCAGTCGTATGACTTTATCTTTCCATGTGAAACACCGAATGCTACATGTAACTGATAGATTACCATATGCTTAATTTCAGGGAGAACTTGAAGAGACTCGAATTCTTTAACTTTAGCAGGATCCACGTCTTCCTCCAGCTCCCACGTGCTCTCTTCGTAAGGCAGTGAGCACCACTTCACCAGGTAATGGGTCACTTCCTGGTGGGACAGGAGAGGAACTTACGTTCTGTCTACTGGCTTAAAGGAGCCGATCATACTCTGGCCGACCCATGGAAACCCACCCTACAATACCACACATGAATGCCATTAAAACAAAGACCACATGTTAACAAAACAAGCAAAATATGAGGTAAGAAAAGAAAACACTTTAGGAGAGTCAACGTAGTGAAACACGCACCTCTCCCGTTTCTGCATCCTTGGTGTGGGCCACTTCCAAGATGCGGTCAACTTCTACATAGTCGGGGTTGAACAGGTCTTCATCAGGCTAATGCAAACAGGGGAGAGGAGGTTAAAAGTGTCCCCCTACTCTGGGCCCTATCAGGAAACACGTGAGAATAAAATCACCCCACAGGCCCTCTTCACCATCCCTAAATCCTGCTCTCCATGACTAAATTGAAAGAAATCAATCACGCCTCACGGGCTGTACTATGGCCTGGGGAAGACTTCCCTGCTGGTCACCGCAGTACTGTGTAAAATTCAGCACAAAGAGGACACCCTTTTATTACCACTCCCTGTTCCAAAGATCACCCTTGGAAACTCACAATTTTGGTTTCTTTTTCTTCTTAATTCCAACAACAGTAATAGCTAACACTGGAAGGAGGCATGAGGGGAGCTTCTGGGGTAGAGATATGTTCTATTTCCTGATCTAGGTGGTGGTTACACAGGTGTTTATTTTGTAAAAATTCACTGATCTGTACCCTTAGGATCTGTTTATCTTTATGTACATTATGCTTCAAAAAAAAAAGGATACTTACAAAACAATAAACAGCACTTAGAAATATTTAATGTGTATCTAGAGTTATGCTAAATGCTTTCACTTAAGTCTCAAAACTACTTTATGGAGTAGGTGCTATAATTACTTTCCAGATGAGAAAACGGACTCAGAAAGGTTAAGTAACAGGACCAAGGGACACAGAGCCGTGCGAACTGGAATGTTTACCCAGGTCTTTCTTACCCAGAAGCCCTCCTGGACTGCCGGAATGTTCTTATTGCCCCTCAAGCCGAAAAGCACGTTTCGCACTACCTAGTTTCATCTTCTAATCAACGCTGGAATACTTTTTATAGCATTCCTGGCAAACCCACCCTCAGACTCAGTCCCATGTTCAGGAATATACTGCACTCTGAGACCCCACCCACTGCCAAGACAGTTTTACCTCTGTCTGCTCAGCAGCAGCAGCAGCAGCAGCATGATCTTTATCGTTATTACTATTAAATTACAGCCTAGTTTCCAACCTGTAACTGTGGCTCACTGGTGTGAAGTGCTTCCTCTACAGCAGCGGTGACCAGGTTGACTCTACCTCTGTGTTGGCTCTTCAACCACCCGCTCCCTTATCTGGGTTAAATAACCCCAGGTGTCCAACTGTCCCTTCAGGTGCTTTCATGTTTCCAGACCCCTTAACGATGCAGAGCTAACACTTGTGGAAGAGTGACTGTGGGTCAGGGATGGTGCTAAGCACTTCTATAAACACGGTGTCACTTAATCCTCCCAGGGATTCTGTGAGGTTGATAATATGAGGAATTCTAGTTTAACACAGATGAGGCTACTGAGTCTAAAGGAGGTTATGCAAGTGGCCCAAGGCTGTCTGTGTTGTGGGGTGGGGGGTGGTGGTCGGGGAATAGTTTGGCTCCAGAGCCCAGGCTCCCAGCACTTGCTCTCAATCACTCAGGGGTGCCTGGATCCCTTTACCACCATCACAGTCCTTCTGCAGCTGCCCTCAGGTTTTGCAGAGCCCATCACTAAATGCTGTGCACAAAAATAAACATTACACTTAGGAATGAAAACAGCAAGGCGCTGCAGGACTGTTCTATTGGTGCAGGGTAGGACTAATGTTACTTTTTAAGCAGCCACACCCTCCTCTTGGCTCACAGCACACACTAGTAATTAAACTGGCAACATCTTTTATCCCCGGAACTACTATCATGTCATTTTCCCCCTTCAAGTTGTAAAGATCTTTAAATACAAATGTATCACATTACACTTTACTTCCATTAAATTTCATTCATCCTGGCCTGTCCAGGTAAACCTGAACTTTGATTTTGTCCTTTATTCTCCCAGCGCTGGGTCTGGTTTTCAGAAAGAATTAGGGTTTCAGTTCGAAGGCCTCCACCCCTATGGAGAATGGGAACTCAGTCTCCCAAGCCTTCACGAGGCTACCCTCTGCCCTGGCTACCTCCTGAAGCCTCTGGAAAGAACAGATCTGGAGATGTGCTATTCAAAACTACGTTATTATTTATTTTATAAGAATATAATTTATCCAAGTTATTAATAAAAATGTTAAATAGGTCAACACCAAGGACAGTGTTACAGGAACTGCTCCCCACAATTACACCTTCATTTCATGACATCCTCCAACTTTCTCAAAATCCTGTCCTGTCCACAAGAGTATGTATGAATTGCTGTTAAAGGTATTTCTGTAAATCCTAACACAGTTTCCTCTCTCTGTTCCCGACCAAGGAAAACTCACTTGAGAATAAATCAGAAAATAGACACATGGGGCGTTGTAGGCTATATTAAATGGCTTGGACTTTATTAAAGAAAATGGGAAATGCTGAGGTTCTGGAGCAGGGTAATGAACAACGTAGGTTAAATCCTCACTTTCCTGGGAACAGCCAAATAATTACTCCGCACTGACCCTGTGCCTAATACCAGGGATAGAAAAATGAGGAAGGCCCTGGCCAGTTTGGCTCAGCGGTTAGAGTGTCGGCCTGTGGTCCAGAGAGACCCGGGTTCGGTTCCCGCTAAGGGCACGTATTTCGGTTGCAGTTTGTCCCCGGCCCTGGTTGGTTGTGCGGGTGGCAGCCACTCAGTGTGTCCCTTCACGTCGATGTTTCTCTCTCTCTCTCCCTTCCTCTCTCTCCCTCCCACTCTATCTGTACAAAAAAAAAAAAAAAAAGAAAAATGAGGAAGGCACAGACATGTTGTAAACAAGTTACTACACTGCAAATACTTGCTGTATTTGGGGGGGGGGTTGCAAGAATGGAGGGAGAGTATCCAATGGGGCTTCAAGATGGTGTTCTAATTCTAGTCGTCACCTTCCTTTTCCCAATTTTCTATCAGAGGAACCATGCCATGAAAGACAGTCTGCACAGGCATTAGAACAATTATGGGGAGGGCTAGGCCAATGTTAAGGCTAAAGAGGAAGAACCCCACATTGGGACAAGAAGAATGCTTACTGACATTATCCTAAAATAATTTTTTATAACCTCAGAAAAAGGAGTCCAACATGAATAATGAATTGGTACATGCATTAAGTTACTATAATTTGATAGCATCTGAGTGAGCACTTAAGGTCCAGTACTTATGACTACATTTTCAGAATAATTTTTATTGCTTCTCTTCTTCAAAAGTAAACTAAATAAAATTGAAAAATTATATGTTAATAAGAAAATAAAAATTACCACAACCCCAACAACCAAAGAAGAGAGTTTCTATGTCATTAACAATTGTTCTCCAATATCATTTTTACTAGCTGCACAGTATTCCAATCTGTGCATGTATCATAATTTAACAAGTATTGATTATCTAACACTTTTTCAATTTTTCACCAATATAAAACAACTATTTATCATTGCTAAATCTTTACACAAAGATGTAATATTTTCCCTAAAATAAAGGACAGAAGTAGAATTGCTGGGACAGAGGACATGTACGTTTTGAGACATTTGATGTCTACTGTCTATTGCTCTTCTGACAGGTCATACGACATAATGCTCCTACCCAGTGATGTATGAGTATCTCTTCCCTATACCTCAGCAGCAATGGATAACACTTAACTTTAAAACCTTTAAATACTTGATAAGGAAAAACTAGAAAATTCTTATTTTAATTTATATTTCTTGAACTATTAGTGAAATTGTCTACATTTTTATATAATTAATTTATCCATTTTTTCTATCTGTGGTTATACACACACACACACACACACACACACACACACACATCCCCCTCCCCTCCAAATCTTCCTCTGCATGTATCCTTTTTTAAAAAAAAAATTTTTTTTTTTATTGATTTGAGAGAGAGAGAAAGTGCGAGGGAGAGGGAGAGAGAAACAGTGAGAGAGAACATCGACTGGCCGCCTTCTGCATGCCCCCCACTGGGGATGTGGCCCACAACCCGGGATGTGCCCTGACCAGAAATCAAACCAGCGATTTCTTGGTGCTTATGTCGACATTCAACCACTGAGCCACACTGGCTGGACTATATTTTCTTAATTATAAGAGCATTTCTTATTCAACTATTGGTCATTTGCGTATGTGTGTGTATAATGTGTGTGTATATATAAAAATATAAATAGGAAGGTTCTCACACTAGATAAAAATGTATACCATGTATGTATGTATATGTGCATGTATATCGTTAGAAAATATGTATATATATATATATAATGCATACACATATTTTCTAATTATTGTGTATGTATGTATGTGTATATGTACAAAATCAGGAAATATATATATATACATATACATACACACACATACAATTTAAGCTTTGTTTATGGTATTTTCTCATGTCTAGATACTGTAGATTTGTTTAAAATCCAAATCCACCAATCCTTCCTCTTACTATAGGCACCATACATAGAAATTCCCAAGTTTATATAAATTTATTCATTTTTTAACATTTTGGCTTTGTTTTTATTTTTTACATTCAAACTTTGGGTCTTTTGGAATTGTTTTGGGGGTGGGGGTGGGAGATGAAAGGACTGTGTGCACACTCCTCTTGTCCTACCTGTTTCCCAGTATTCTGACCAAGAAGCGTGCTCTTATGGACTGTCCGTTTGTAAGATTTGCTCTTCATACCCTGGTGGGTAATTTGTTTTCTTTGGCTAAAATCTGGACTTGTTTTGCTATAAATCAGTGCACACTTAGCAATTTGACTTGAGCAACAAATCTGCACAGAACTTCAATGTAAAGAAACTTACACCCAGTATTTGATTCTACAAGAAAAAGCATTGGTCAAATTAGTTAGTAAAGACTGCTTCACCTCAGTAAAAATGTGCTTCATCTGGGCTTGTTTATTCCTAAATCGCTTGATCTTCTGTGCGATGCGAGGATCCTTTTCAAGCTCTTCCATCGTGGCCCATTTACAGTGTAAGTAGGAACTATCCAAAGACATAAATTGAGACAAGCATGTAACTAGCAAGTTACTAAGCTTTAAAGTGTTTCAATAAACAGGGTAACCATCTAACACAGAATCAACAGCAGTGGTTTGTTGTGAAACTGCTAGAGATTGGCCTAGAAGGGCTTTGCCCTTAAGGGCAAAAACAGAAGAAACAATGCAGCAGTTCTGAGCAACGGCTTCTACAGAAACTGGCTCAGAGCAGAGGGAGGGTAGATGCAGGCAGGCTATCATTACTGGGCTGCAGCAGAGAAATAAAAAATGCAAGGGGGGTGGAGTACAGGCTATCAGCACAGTGGTCCTCCACCCTGGGTGCAAATGAAAATCACACAGTTTTAAAAAACACACCAATTCTTGGGACCTACTCCCAGGGTCTGAGTCAACAGGTCTTGAGTAGAGCAAGGGCTTCGGCAATTTTAAAACACTTGATATGATTCTACGTGCAGCCAAAGCTGAGCACTACCACCTAAGGTGAACTTAAGACAACTAACTGTGGGTCATGCCTTAGGGGCCATTCTTGGAAAATACAGAAGATGATGTGACAGGGAAAGAAAGTTTTATTCATATAAAACTCAAAAACAAATAACATATTAAACAGACATACAAGTTTCTATACTTAACGTAGAAGAGCTCCAAGTCAAATGGGGGTTCTCCCGGGTGAACCTGTAACCAAGAGCAAGCAGTCGATCAGCCCAGACCCCTCTGCAGATCACCTTTACATGCCAAAAGAAAATACGTAAATCGACACCCCTGCCTGGTTTTAGTACAGACTTCTTGAGGATATTTTTGTTTTTCCAGGTCTTTTTCTGATAGCCCTTTGAGTAGGTTTATCAAGGCTGAGACACAGCCACTCTAAGGTAAAAAAAGAAAAAATGATCTTCTGGTGGGACAGCCCCAGCAGGAGCAGAGCCTGGTGCAGAAGAAGGGGCATGTGTTATCTCTGGAGCCCCCAGGACCGTCACTCCAAACACCAGTGGTGTTCACTCGCAAAGTAAGGAATGTTACTTTCATAAACATTTGAGGTGTTTATGCTCTCACTGGCACCAAAACTCTTTTGCTCAGAGACTTTCTCTAGAGGATCCCTTCAACGGCCCTGGGACACCTAAAGAAAAAATCCCCTGGTGTCTTCACTAGGGCTCTTTACCATCTCTTCTTCTTGGTCCTCTGATGACTTTCAATAGGCTACAGAAACTAAGGGATAAAGATCTTTTGCTAGGCCCTGGCCAGTTTTGCTCAGCGGTTAGAGCATCCGCCTGCAGACTAAAGAGTCCCGGATTCGATTCTGGCCAAGGGCACGTACCTCAGTTGCGGTTCGTCCCTGTCCCTGGTTGGGGTCGTGTGAGTGGCAGCCAATCGATGTGTCTCTTTCACATCAATGTTTCTCTCTCTCTCTTCCCCTTCCACTTTGTCTAAAGATAAATGTAAAAATATCCTTGGGTAAGGATTAAATAAAAAAAAAAAAGATCTTTTGCTAAGGATCACAATGGAGAAAAAATACATTTGGGGCATTGTCAAATATTTAAAATTTTTATGTCCTAAAATCTTCCATAGGGGTAAAAGTAAGTGTTGATTAGCCAGACAATGTTCATGCTTAGCTCACTCTCTAGCCAGAAATGACCATTCCAGGTTCTCTAGGCCAGTGTCTCTTCACAGAGGTTAGAATCTGTGCTAGTGATATAAAAGCCAAGAACATCAGTCACCGACCTCCTGGACAGTCTTAGATGCCAGGATCTTCTCAATGATGTTGGCGTCATCTTCTGGAGGTTCCTGGAGATGGGGGTTAAAAGAAAGAGAATCACTGGCACCACAGAATGCACAAAATCATTCTGTTAAGAAATACTACAACAGGTGCTACTGCATCCAAAGTTCACCTTTGAATCCCGAGGCCTCCCTCCTCTCAGACCAGAGTGAACAGAAGACAGAAAGCCTTCTAACCTCTGGGCACAACCCCATTACCTGCCACCGCAAACACACACACACTGAGAAGTTATTCTGCTTTTCAGACTCTTAATTTCGCATCTGCCTTTAGCATCACTAAAACTGGTCGGAGGACTTCCCTCCTCTGCCAAAACTGCCTCCATATGCCTTTCAGAAAGTTGTAACATTAAAAGAGTGAGGGCTTTAGAATCAGAAGGTCCCAATTCTACTACCTACCAGCTATTGACTTTGGGCAAGTCAATTAATACCTTATGGTTTCCAAATCTATTAATATAGGAGCTAAAAATGCCTCTCACTGGGGCACTGGGAGGATAAAATGGCACTTGAAAACATTTCTGAAGAGTAAGCACTATGAAATAGAAGGTGTAACTACTCCCTCCTAAATTGTACCATCTTTCCCATCTGTGCCTGGAAATGGCGGTTTCACCAATCATCCTTTGACTACAAATCCCAACCGAAACAAATGAATTCCTTCCTTTCCTACCCAAGCTACACATCAACATTTCTAGGCTCCTAATCTCCATGAAATCTCTTACTACAGAGTATGTGAGTTTTAAAAATGACAAACTTAAAAACAGGATGCAGTGAGTCAGAACAATTGCATTTAACATTCTTTCCAGGACTTAAGTAATTTTATTATTTTTTTTATCCTCACCCGAGGACATTTTTCCATTTCTTGTTCAGATAGAGTGGGAGGGGGAGAGAGAGAGAGAGAAATATTGATGTGAAAGGAACACATCGAGTGGCTGCCACCCGCATGACCAACCAGGGCCAGGGACAAACTGCAACCGAGGTACGTGCCCTTAGCAGAAACCGAACCCGGGTCTCTCTGAACCGCAGGCCGACGCTCTAACCGCTAAGCCAAACTGGCCAGGGCTACTTAAGTAATTTTATTTCAGTGGTTTCCTATGCACTATATGACTGTTCCAGATCTAGTATTTATCATAATTTGAGACTCAGAACTGTGTATAAAAAGAATGCTCATCACAAAACCCTAGCTCTCAAAATAATTATTTGGGTGCCTGACCAGGTCTTCCCAAAAGGATGGTTTATTCTGCACATCGCTGTTTTCAGTCTACTCTTTGTAGGGCTCAAGTGTCACAAAGGAATACCACTACAAAAAACTTACATTTTCTCGGACCTTAAATCAAGCTTTTTCCAGAAAATTGTTTAAAAAAAGAAGAAGAAGAAGAAGAAGTGAGTGGCGGGGCTGGCTGAGGATAATTGTGCTGAGAAGCTCTCTGCAGAGCGACCTGAAGATGAATACCAGAGGACCTGGATCTCAGCTAAAGGACAGCATTCCAGATGCTGAGCTATCCGCAAGTGGACCTTTTGAAAATCATGATCTTCTTCGAAAAGGTTTTTCTTTTGTGAAAAATGAACTATTGCCCAGTCACCCTACTGAATTATTAGCTCAACCAAGATAAAATGAATTTGCTCCACTAAAATTGCAAATGGAATTCAAGGCAGTGCAACAGGTTTAGCGTCTTCCATTTCTTCCAAGCTCTAACCTTTCACTGGATATTTTGAGGGGTAGTGATGAGACTTGGATTTGAAGATATTCTTTTTTTTAAATTTTTTTATCCTCACCCAAGGACACCTTTCCTTTTTTTGTTCAGATAGAGTGGGAGGGAGAGAGAGAGAGAAACATTGACGTGAAAGGGACACATCGAGTGGTTGCCACCCGCACGACCCAACCAGGGCCGGGGACAAACTGCAACTGAGGTATGTGCCCTTAGCGGGAACTGAACCCGGGTCTCTCTGGACCGCAGGCCGACGCTCTAACCGCTTAGCCAAACCAGCCAGGGCAGATTTGAAGATATTCTTAATGACCCACCACAAAGTGGCCACATTTGATTGTGGAACATAAACTTGGTTTACTGTAATGCAGTGTGCTGATCACAGAAATGGAGGAGCGACATCTTGTTTATAGTTATCTTTTTACTATCATTTTATGTTTACAACATTAAAAGTACTGACACATGCGCATTGTTGCCTAAATATTATCTATCATCATTTGAAATTATTTGGGTCTTTGGTTATGACGATGTGACAACTGAAAGTGCTAGAGATGATTTTAAAAGTCCTGGTTTATATTAAAACAATAGCCTTTTATGTCTTTAAAAAAATTGTTGCTAATGAATACTGTAAAACTGAAAACAGGTTCCAGTTCAACCCATTTTCTAGGTATTCCATAAACTGAAGTTTGAATAACCATCATCAGTATTTGACTGTAGTCTTCACTGTAGTCTTTCAGAGTAAACATGTGTAATTGAGTTCAGTGGTAACACTTCAGATTAAGCACAAAATCAGATATTTATATTTACCTTGTTTCAATATAGTTCATTAGTACTTATAAGAATACTGTCTGCTTTATGGAAGCTACTTTAGAATTATAGCTATTATTTGATTCTTTCAGGTTGAAAAGTGTAAGTTCATTGGTTATGATTTCAGTCTTGCTTTTAAAGTGAGAAATTAAAGCAACCAGCAGGTGTCAGTTAAAGTACACTGCGTAGATTTATATGTCACAAGATGCTTCAATTAAAAACAGATTAGAACATTCATGTATACACACATACTATGTTACCACGAACAAGTTACATTAAAATTTATTTAAAAATAAATCTTCACTACGGTGAAAAAAAAAAAAGAGGGCAGATGGTAGAAAAAAAGTATGGAAATCAGCAGGCGTTGACAGATGCTCCCAAAGGTTACAAATATTTATTACGGTCCCCTAGACACATGGCATTGTTCTAGGTGCCATGCGGAAGTTAGTCCAAAATGACAAGTCTTTTCCCATAGCTCAACAAGAAGACAAGTGAACTGTGCCTACCATACAACAGGAGGAACCTTTTGTTTTTCTGTTTAAGTATTTGTTCTGCTTGATGCTTAAGCACAAGTTACAAAAGGAGGCGGTAGTTCATTGCTTAATGCTTGTCTCCTCCCATTCAATATAAACCTTTTGAGGGCAGAGATCCGTATGTGTTTTATTCACTGATGTAGCTATCTCACTGGGGCACTGCACCTAGAAGCGCACAGCTAGAACGCCAGGCCTCTAGCTACATCAGTTGGAAGAGAGTCGCAAACAAATATTTGAATTGTTGAAGAGAAAGAGAGAAAGAGAAGGAAATACATAAGAAAATAAAGCATCAAATTCACCAGGGCCACAGACTGGAGATAGTTATTATTCTTAATCTGCATCACTTAATTATAAAGTCTCCCCCTTCTCCATACACTGGGACCTATCCTATATTATCAGGATGCTAACAGCAAAGGGTCAAAGCTAGGTGTACTTTCTTTCTTTTTTTTAATATTTTTTATTGATTTTTTTTTTTTCTAGAGCGAGAGAGAAAAAGGGAAAGATAGAGAAACATCAATCAGCTGCCTCCTGCATGCCCTTACCAGAGATCAAGTCCACAACCTGGGCATGTGCCCTGACCAGGAATCAAACTGGCAACCTTTTGGTACACCAGATGACACTCAACCAACTGAGCCACACTGGCCAGGGCTAGGTATACTTTCCTGAGCAGTAAAGATCACTACCTTGACCTTGCAGCCAACAAACAGCTCTCTATGGAAGTTTGGCACTGAGCAAAGGAATAGGTGCTAGGTTAAGAGAAACTACATCAGTGAACAACTTCCTTCCTAACTTCCTACTTCCTTCCTAATTTTCTTCCATATCACTTACTGAGTCTCTCTTAAGTTTATACACTGGTCTTACAGAAATAAATGAGCTATAGCCTTTATCATCAAGGAAGGACCAGACATGGTAACATAATGCTTTAAAAGTTACTCCGGTATGGCATATAGCATGCAGAAACCTCAAGTGTTCAATTAATGGATTTTTAGATACACACTTGCATCAATACCATCCAGATCAAGTTATATAACATTTCTAACATTCTGGAAGACCCCGTGCCCTCATGGGAAGTAACTACTATTCAGACTCCTACCACTATTAATTAGTTTTGTCTATTATTTAACTTCATGCAAACTGAATTGTATAGTTTGTGGATCATTCTTCTGTACTACTGTGTAGTATTTTGTTGCATAAATACACTGCCACTCATTTACCCATTCTACTGTTGAGGGATATTTGAGTTGCTTCCAATATTCATGTATGTCTTCTGTTGGACAAGTACACTCATTTATCTTGGATACTTATATAGAAGTGGAATCGCTAGACTATGAGTTTAGTTATATGTCTGGTTTTAACAAATACTGTAAAAATTTTTTCCAAAGTGACTGTAACAATTTTTATACCCACTAGCAATGTATGGGCGGTTCAGCTGACTTAATACTGTCAGTCTTCAAAATTTTAGCCATTCCAGTGGATGTATAGTATTGTCTTTTTGATGCACATTTCCCTGACAACTGGGAATGCTGAAAATCTTTTCATATGGTTATCGGCCATGTGGATATCCTCTTTGTGAAGCTCCTATTCAGGTCATCTGCTTATTTTTAAAACTGTCCTTTGTTTTGATTTGCAAGAGTTATTTATCTATTGCTAAATAAGAGTTCTCTGTCAGATATATAGATTATAAACATTTTCTACCAATCTATGGACCTTTTCAATCTATAAATGTATCTTTAAAAAATTTTTTTTCTTTATTGATTTTAGAGAGAGGAAGGGAGAAGGAAAGATAGATAGAAACATTGATGAGAGAGAACATCGACTGGCTACCTCCTGCATGCCCCTACTGAGGATTTGGCCCACAACCTGGGCATGTGCCCTGACCGGGAATCAAACTGATAACCTTTTGGTTCATTGGTCGACACTCAACCACTGAGCCGCATTGGCCGGGCTATAAATGTATCTTTTGATGAACAGAAGTTCCATATAATGCATTTTACCAACCTTTTCTCTTATGTACTTTTGTATCCTATTTAAGGAATATTTGCTGCCACCACCATCATTCATTAAGCCACATATGTAATTTAAAACTTTCTTGTAGCCTCATTTAAAAAGTAAAAATAAACAGATAAAATTGATTTTATTTTAGTTCAGTTTTTTATGTTTTTATTGATGTTTTAGGGAGAGAGAGATAGAAACATTGATGGGCTGCCTCCTGCACGCCCCCAACCAGGGATCGAGCCCATAACCCGGGCATGTGCCCTGACCAGAAATCGAACTGGGGCCTCTCAGTCCACGGGACGACGCTCAATCCACTGAGCCACACCAGCCGGGCTGAAATTGATTTTAATAATATAGTTTATTTAAACCAATATATTCAAAATATTATCACTTCAATATGTAATCAGTATTGCTCTGGTCAGTGTGGCTTAGTGATTAGAGCATTGGCCCAAGTACCTAAGGGTTGCGGGATTGATTCCCGATTGAGGGCACAAAACCGGGTTGCAGGTTCGATCCCCAGCCCCAGTCAGGGTGTGTGGAGAAGGCAACCAATTGATTGTGTCTCTCTCACAGAGATGTGTCTCTCTCTCCCCCCTCCTTCCTTTCCCCTCTCTCTAAAACAAAACAAAACAAGGAAAACTATTTTCAAGTGAGGATTTTTTAAAAAAGTAATCAGCACTGAATTATTAATAAATATTTTTTTGACACTAAGTCTTTAAAATCTAGTGTATACTTACACTTACAGCACATCTCAATTTAACCTGGCCATTTCAAGTGTTTAATAGACTCATGTGGCTGGTAGCAGCTCTAGGGCAGCAGAGATCTATTTTGTTCCACTGGTCTATTTGTTCTATGACAACACAACCCTGACTTCATTATTAAAGCTTGATTACAAAGTGTGGATTACAGTAAGTGTCCCAACTTAGTTCTTTTTCAAGACTGCCTTGGATATTCTAGGTCTTGTGCATTTTCAGTATCAATTTCCACCCAAATACACCCTGATTAGATTTTGAATGAAAATGAATTATATTGTTCTATTTATTTATGTCTTTAATTTCCTTCAGCAATGTTTTTCATATAGAGAGCTTGTATCTACTACATTGATGTTATTATAAATGACATTTTACAATTTTCCTTTCCTGATTTCATGTTGCTAGTTTATAAAAATAGATTTTTTTGGTATATTGTCTTGTATCCAACAATTTAGCTAAATCCACATTTATTAATTCTAATGGTTTGTCAATTCTATTGAATATGCTATACACAGTCATGTCATCTGCAAATGATGATAGTCTTACTTATTGCTTTCCATCTTTAAACTTCTGATTTCTTATTTTTCCTTATTACAATAGCCAGGACCTCCAGTATATGTCTAAATACAAGGGGTGATAGTGGAATCTTTCTTACTACCAAATTCAGGGGAAAGCATTCAATATTACATCAGCTAACATAACATTAGCTGTCAGTTTTTATCTAGAGGCTTTTAAGATGTTCTTTCAGTCTTTGGTTTCCTACAGTTTAAGATATGCCCAGGTAGTTTTCTTTTCCCTACTTGGGAGTAACCTGACGTTGCATCTACTGCTTGACATATCCCATCAGTTTATAGGAGTTCTTGGCCATTAATATTATCCTCACTCTTCTGCTGAAATCTCTCCTCCATGTCGACAAGTCTAATCAGATACAGATTAGACCTTTTACTGCATCCCAATGGCCTCGTCCTTAAAAGTAAAATCCTCCTGTTTTAACTCTCATTTCTGTAGTTACCTGGAGCCTAGATTTTGGTTTTTCTTCCTTTTTCTGTCTATACTCATATTCTTGGTGATCTTCTCTAGTCTCATGGTTATAAATAATGGCTACACTGTGATGCCTGCCAAATTTATACATCTAGCTCGGGACCTCTCCCATATATCTAATTGTTACTCTCATCTCTACTTGAATATCTCAGAAATATTTCACACTTAACATGTTCATGTCTCCTAGCCAACCACCCCTCAACCCTTTCTAGCTACAGCTTTCCCCCAGCTGAGTTAAAGCAAACTCAACCTTCTAGGTGTCCAACCCAAAAATCTTGGTGTAATCACTGACTCTTCTCTCTTATCTCCACATACTATATCTGATTAGCGAAGAAATCTTGTTGGCTCTTCTTTCGAAATATGTCCAGAATCCAACCATTCTCACCACTTCCACAGCTTCTACTCTGCTCTAAACCACCTTTACTTCTCGCCCAGATTATTCCAAAGAGCCTTCTCATTAATCTTGCCCTGCTACTCTGTTCTCAAAACAACACTCAAAATGGTCCTTTTTATTATGACACCTTTTGCTTAAATTGCTTAAAATGTTTCTCAAACTCAGAGTAAGCCCTGGCCAGTGTGGCTCAGTTGGTTGGGCACCATCCTGTGAACCAAAAGGTTACAGGCACGATCCCTGGCAGGGGGCATGCAGGAGGCAGCCAATTTATGTTTCGCTCTCACATAGATTTTTCTCTCCCTCCCTTACCCTTCCTCTTTCTCCAAAAATCTATTTATAAAAGAACCAACAGAATAAAGTCAAAGATCTTCCAAAAGTCTGCAAAACTACAGTATCTGTACCCAGCCTCTCATCTCATCTGTTACCTTTAAGGTCTCCTTGCCTGTTCCTCATATATACTAGACATACTTCTACCTCAGGGACTTTGCACAGGCTATTCCCTCTGCCTGAAATGCTCTTCTTCCCTACTCCCTTGCTCCTTTACTTCCCCAATTCTTTGCTTGAATGTTACCTTTGTGGGGCCATCACTGACCACCCTGTTTAAAATTGTAACCACTCTATTTAAAACTGGAATTACTCATCACTCTCTTATTTTGATTTTTTGTTAATCCTCACCAGAGGATATTTTTTCCATCGATTTTGAGAGTGAAAGGGGGGGGGGCATCTATGTGAGAGAGACACCTTGATTGATTGCCTCCTACCCAGGACTGGGGATCGAACCTGGAACTCAGGTACGTTGCCCTTGACCAGAATCGAACCTGTGACCCTCCAGTGCATGGACCAACGTTCTAACCACTGAGCAACGCTGGTCAGGGCCTTGCCACCATTAACATACTACACAATTTTCTTATTTTTAGATTTACTACCAGCCTCTCCCCAAATACTGCTACCCTTTGGAAGTTTTGAACTTATCCATTTGGCTTTCCATACTACATAGGCTCAAAATCTGGCAAATATCTGGAGGGAGAGACTGGTTGTGTATTGGTGCAGGCCTCTTCTTCATGTGTTATAGGCTCCCTCGAGGAGGGCAAAAATATTTGTCTCTTGTTTCTTTCGTTTTTTTATCCTCACCCAAGGACATTTTTGCATTTATCTTCAGATAGGGAGGGAGAAAGGGAGGAAGAGACAGAGAGAAACATCAATATGAGGGAAACACACTGACAGGTTGCCACCCGCACAACCCCAACCAGGGCTGGGGACGAACTGCAACTGAGGTACGTGCCCTTAGCGGGAATCGAACCCAGGACCCTCTGGTCCTTGGGCCAATGCTCTGACCGCTGAGCCAAACCAGCCAGGGCTGTCTCTTGTTTCTTGATGTTATCTGCAGTACTCAGAACACTACTTAGCATATAGTAGGTGCTCAATAAATATATTTTGAATAAATACTGTGAAGAGATTTTTGCAATACAAAATGGTAATGGTATAAATCAAGTGCTATGGCACCCCAGAAGCCAGAGCATGTGGGAAAATTAGCAGAGGCTTTGGAAATGAAGTGACAGCTGGATTTAGACCTCTGTTAACCAGCACTAAAGTGTCGTAATTGCTGACTACCTTTCCTACCTACTCCCAAGTCTGCATAACCCAGACTAGACTAGCAAGCAAGCATTCCTACATACTGAGAGGAACACCGTCTCTTCCTCACTACCGGATTGCTTCAAATATTCTCTTCTTACCTACCATGAGGATCAAAAAACGATCTTTCTGAGGGTAGAATTTTTATTGTATTCAGAGTTTTTAACAAGGAAACATTAACACATGGATAAAGAAAGCACAGGACTCTATGGAGGGCTTAAAACATTCATTACAGAAAAATTTTAAGTAAAAAAAAATCAAGAAATTTTAAATAAAATTTCAATTTATTTTTTGGTACTGGTTAAAGAATTGATGGTCATCATCAAAATACTGAGAAAAAGTTTTTATCCTAATAAAAGGAGAATAGCATTTCCAAAATACACATAAAAATAGGAAGGAAATGGAAAATCGAGATTTTTTTTCCTAAACAGAGTTGTGCATAAAAGCACGATCGTGTGTGTATAAACACTCAGTGTATACAGATACTCACAGATATAAACTAAATCTGCTGGCCTGACACTTCTACAGCAACCATCTGTTCTCAACCGCTTGGAATTTTCTCAAATTATCCTTCAAAGAAGATCATTTTAATTCATTACGTTCATGTCAGAGACTCATATAATTAAACATTTTTTCTTAGGGAAAATTTCAAAAATTTTCAAACCAATTTGCTCCCAACCTCAACCTATCACCTGATTTACTTCTATTTAGCTAACCATACAGAGAGACTGTAGCAAGAAGCAAATCACTTTTCAAATCGTCAAGTGTTTCCCAAGTGTCAAGGAGAGAACAAAAGTAGCATCAGTCTCAGGGGCTCAGACTCATTCAGGGAAAGCAGAATTAAACAGATTTTTCTTAGAAATGTCCCAGATTGTGATAGTAATCATAAGTCTAACCAGAATGCAGTGATAAGAACTTGGAATTCAGACTAGGTTTTAGTTGGGCCAAAAAAAATGGTGGCTCCTAAGAGGACAGCAAACAGAAGGGAAGACAACATGAGCTCCAAGGATGAAGAAGGAAGTCTGTGGGAAGTAGGATGCATATCTGGAATACTCAGCAACCAGTCTCAGTAGAGCAAAAGCATTATACACAACGAGGAGAGGAAATAAATGAGGGTAAACAGGTGCAGCCACATTTTTTAAAAAATCAGACAGGAGTTTAATCTGTTGCAGGAGTTAAGAAGAAATCACCTCTGATTATTGAGCAGGACACTGAGAAACACCAGAAGTTTCTCTGGTACTGTGAAAAAATGAGTCTGGTAATGTACTGGGAAGGATAGACTACAGCGGAACTATGAAAGCACACACTGCAACAACCCGAACACGGACCTCGGCACAATGGGTGGCAGCAGAAACCAAGAGGAAACAAACACAGGAGACGATCTGAAGAAGGATTCGGGGTGGGAAATGGTGGCTGTAGCCAATGAAGAAATGGGAAGAATCAAGACCGTGCACCCAGGCCAAGTGAACAGAAGCCAAAAAAAAACTGAATCACAGAAGCTGGTACAAAGCTAAAGCAATGCCAAATGCCAAAGACCCCCAAGTCACCTTTGCCGAGCGGTCTGCTTGCAGCTGAGGTGCCTGCCTGGAGTGAGCGCTACATGAACACAATGGGAAAAACACGCCAGTACTAAGCAAGGGGGAAACCAAGGGCCCGAGGGAAAAAGGAAAAATACCTCATTCTTGTCTTTCTAATCTAGGAGTTAAAAAGCATGCCTGCTTACATAATGGGTTTAAACATACATATATTACATAAATATGGAAGTACAGGTTAGTGCAAGGTTTTATGTTAGCTACTACTTAACATAAAGTACTACCTATGTTAGGTGAACATTATGCTGAACTAAAAAGTCACACTTGTTTTGCAAATTTATCATCTGGGAACAATGGGGAGTGAAATTCAGAACAGTGTGACAGAGGCACTGAGAAATCCTGAGTCACAGGCTCCAGACACATGAAACTTGGGTTCCAGCTCACTCCTGACTTTGGAAATAATAAAAGCAAGAGTCATAACATCACAAAAGAGAGGGCAGAAAATGCCACAAGTGAGTTTTGAATAGTCCCTGGAGTTAATATAAGTTTTACTTTATTAAAAGTCTCTCATGCCTCAGAGATAGAGAAGAAAAGAAAAAGATACAGGCCCTATCCTAAAGTAGCTCATAGTTTAGCACAGTGATTTTCAACTGGTGAGCTGCAAGAATTTTAAAAACATGTAATACCTGACTATTTATTCAGGAGCACTGACCTCTTTTCCCTTAGAGTGTCAAACAGAAAAATGACAAGAGCCAACACGACAATAGCCTTCTGGTGTATGTAAATGAATCTAAATGATACTTTTTTTTGGTCAGATCAGCAAAAAATACAGTATATTTTTTGGTGTGCTACAGCATTTTAGTAATTAGTTTATGTGTGCCATGAGATGAAAAAAGTTAAAAATTGCTGGTTTAGAAGGAAACAACAATTGGCAGGTGTTTAAAGGACAATGAAAGAACTAATCCCATTAGAGTGCTGTGGAGCTTCGGGAGGGGCACACATCCTCAGCTCAGGGGGAGTGGGGAGCTTCCCGGGGAGCAATAACTGAGCTCAGCCTTCCCGGCCCAGGAAAAGACCAGACAAAGTAGAGGGCCCTGTCGGCAAAGACACAGCAGCGAGGCTCAGGAGAGCACCTTGAGTTGAAACGTATTCAAATGAAAGTCCTTTTGTTCCAAAAGGCAAACTCCTACGAACCACAAATTGTAGGAGGCAAAGACAGAGACCATCTTGTAAAAATCTATACATCCTAAATGTACAAGTGTGAAAGTTGCCTCTGTTCCAGGTGCCAACATCAGTGTGACAAAGAACAGGAAAGCAAGGAGTTAGCGTTAGCGTGGAAACTTATTTCCAGCCCCTGAATCCCAGCTCCCCGTTAGGGGACTGTCCTCTGGACTCTAAAGCAGGCTGTGTTAACCTGCCAGTCTTGAGCTAGAATGAATCATGTGTAAAGATGTTTTTAGCAACTCACCAACCACTAGGTTGCAATTTGGGGCTGGGACAGGGGCCAGTGGCCACAGAACTGGGCTGAGCATGCTGATAACTGCAAAGAGGTGCCAGCAGGCCTTTTTTATGCCTATTCCACACCCCTCTCTGCCCCAAGCTAAAGCCAGCAAACAAGCAGACACCCATCCAAAGACCCTCAGGAGAAAGATGAAAGCAAGCCTCCTCTTCTTCAACTGATTTTCTGTGCCACTGGATGCTTTGATGACGGCCTGGAATCCAAGATGAGATCCAAAGCTTTCAAGCTTTGCATTAGCCGGGGAAATCTTTGTTCACACCTCACCAGGAAGCCCAACAGATGAAAGCGAAGCTGTTTTGGTTCTGCATCAGCTAGGGCTCCACGGAGCACTGATTCTGAAACCCACTCAATCTCCTCGCAAGCTTCTGGTCTGCCCTGCGTGCTGGGTCAGGCCTGTGGCCTGGTTACTTTTCTGAACATCAGCACTGAAACCTCCTATCAGGCCTCCTTCTTGCTTAAATTTAATAACAATTTTTGAAGCATAATTAATGCAAATTCAGATTCTATCTTGTATTTCACCATATATATCCCTCTCTTTGCGATATCCTTAAGAAGATAAAGAGCCTCAGCGGTTAGAGCATTGGCCTGCGGTCCAGAGAGACCCGGGTTCGGTTCCTGCTAAGGACATGTACTGCGGTTGCAGTTTGTCCTTGGCCCTGGTTGGGTTGTGCGCGAGGCAGCCACTCGATGTGTTCCCTTTCACATTGATGTTTCTCTCTCTCTCTCTATCCCTCCCACTCTGAACAAAAAATGGAAAAATGTCCTCTGGTGAGGATATATAAAAAAAAAAGAAGAAGATAAAGAGCCTTAAGACATGTAAAATTTCCTGAATTGTTTCTATCAGGTCAGTGAATTCTGCCCTTCAGGTCCCAGGGGAGAAATCATTAACAACAACTGAAGTATGGTTAGTGACTGAGGCTAAATGGCTAGTAGGGGAAAATAAAATCTCTTATACTTTTTAAAATACCAAACCAACCATAAAACTTCCAAGGGAGGAAACCCCATCACAAAGCAACATAATCCTATCAACTGAGGGCAGTCTGTGAGGGCTACTCTTAACTATTTGCTTGAAAAGTGCTGCGATGACAATACATCAATTATTATTCCCATTAAGTCTTATATGCATCAGTTGGATAACTCTTAGCACAGACATGAAATCAGCTCTTAGTGCTAGTCACTGATCAACGGCTACTACATAACTCCATGACCTGGATCGTTCCGTGCCTCTTTCTTGATTGTTAAAAAAGGGACAATAACCCCTGCTCTTAGACACCTCCCATGCCAGCAGAGTGAAAGGACATGCGAAATCATGTGAAAATGCTCAAGGTGGAGGCCAGTGGTGTGAGGCGCTCTGGAGCCCAGGAGAAAGGACAGGTATTGGTGCTGCTGTGCATGCAGAGCGTGGATTCTGCCAGGTCAGCGCCGTGACGCCAGTGATTCTGTAAGGGACAGACAGCCTGTCCCAGAATGCGCTGCTGGCTCTGCTGCCCTTCCCCCGTGCTCAGCCTGAGGCTCCTTTTGCTTCTGATTCCTTCTCTGTAAGCTCCCTGGCACAGACCTCCTCCTTTTCAACATTGACCACTCTTCCTTTCTAACATCTGGGCGTCAAGTCCTAATGCTATCCTCCTCCTCCTTGATACTGCTGCCGGTGGAAAGATGAAAAATGCAAATGTGGCCACCCTGCTCTCTGCTTGAACCCATCAGTGCCTCCCACCCGTCTCGCATCTCTAAATACTTGAGCTGACACCCAAGAATCTGCACTATGCAACTTTTCCTACCATTCAGGTCTCATATCTCCACCACTCTGCAAACGAGACCCCACCATTCAGCCGAGCTCATCTGCCTGTCACACCACAACCTGTAGTAAGTACCATTCAGGCTCTGGGGCTGTAGTTCATGTTGGAAATTACCCCTCCTAAAACCCTGACCGCCCTCCCATTCCTGTCCGTGCTTCCTCCTGTGCAGTTACAGTATCTGGCACCTACTTCTATAACTGCACTTACCACAGTAGTAGGACAGCCACACACTCCTTCTAGATAAAGCTCCTGGGAGGCAGGCACCATCCCTGGCGCTCACCCTTGTACCCCAGGACCTGGCCCTGAGTGGACTCTCAGTACACATTTGTAGAATACAGGTTCCAACTGCAATGACTAGTTCACGTGATTTTATTCACTGAACAACTATTTACCATTTATCAGATTTTCCATTCTAATGAGAACGATAACAAAATGAAACCATAAATCCAAATTACAAGTTGCGGTAAGTACTATGAAGGAAAAACACAGGAGTGAAATAGAAAATCACTAGGTCGAGGGGCAGGGACCTAATTTAAGAACCACCCTGGCCAGTTTTGCTTAGTGGTTAGAGCATCAGCCTGTGGACCAAAGAGTCCCGGGTTCAATTCTGGTCAAGGGCACGTACTTCAGTTGCAGTTCGGTGCCCAGCTCTGGTCGAAGTTGTGAGGGAGGCAACCGATTGACATGTCTCTCAAATCAATGTTTCTCTCCCCACCCCCCACTCTATCTGAAGATAAATGAAAAAATATCCTCAGGTGAGGATTTACATAAACAAACAAACACATAAAAGCTGGTGAACCAGTCACGTAGAATGTAAGCATGTGCTGAAGAGCATTCCAGGAGGAAGGGCCAGCACACAAAGACCAGTAGGTGGGAAAGAACGGCCAGTTCAGGCATGAAAAGACAGCAAGTCTTTTGGCTGAAGAGTCATGAGAGGGATGAGAAAGTTATTTATCTGAAAACTGCATTTGGTGGGACAGTATAATTAATGGTAGAAGATCCTGCTGGCACAGGAAGGGCCTGAATCTCATAAGCAGGAGTTAAAATGATCTAACTTACATTCAGCAAAGAGCCACAGAACAACTCCATCAAGCAGGCCAACACCCCCTGCAAAGGCCGTACCTCTGCCTGCCAAGCCAGCGTAGAGGCTGAGAGGGCGGACGTTCGGCCAGCTCCGAGGACAGCGATGGTTTCCCCGTCATCATCCACCACTTTGAAGTCCAGGTCCTCGTTGTACTTTCTGCGCTTCACTTGCCGTCCGGAGCGTCGTTTCTACAGGGCACACACGCGTCAGAGAGAAGCATCGTGAGTCAGAGGCCAAAGCCTGCACGAGAACACCCTCAACTACACTCACTCACGCGCAAAAGAGGCCTTTCTTACTTTACAAAAGGAATCTTCCTTAAACACAACTCTTTTAAGAACGAAACTCACTCAAAGTGAGGCCTAGCAGAGGGAGGACATCCAAACTGCCGAGAACTGAGAAGGTGTAGCCTGAGAATCCAGTGAGCTGTGTTTTATTCAATAGCAGCGACTTCACCTCCCTCTGGAACTGCTGTCTATTCCAGTAAAACAGAGATAGGAGGTAAACTCCATCATCACTGAGGTCCCTTCTAGCACAGCCGGAAGCTCTGACTTTATGACAATGACATGATAGTTGATTTTGGTTTTGCTTAAATTCACCATACTTGATCATATAACTCCTAAAAAACTAAATAATACCAATTTTATTAGATTCTCATAACACCCCTTGGAATGCAGGGAGACTTCGTAAGTGACAAAACAAGACTTGTGAGTCACCATCTGAGGACTCATCTATAATTAAGTGGCTTGTGACCTTTTAGGGACAACATTCTGCACCAAAGCAGCCCAGTGGCTTTTCTCGAACAGAAAAGCACACGGCTCATCTCTATGTACATACATCCACGCTGGGAACCGTTCGCCAGCTAGCTCATTCTCACATACTTAAACCTTAAAAAAAAACATAAGCAAAATCCCACTTCCCTTATTTTCTAAAGGATATCTCCTGGGCCTCTCTCAGTATCCCCATCATTTCTTCATTATGTCTCCTCTACGACGGTTAACTTTATGTGAGGGAGTGTACATAAAAATCTGCCCCCATTCACACGTACAGATCACCATCCTAGAAATACTTAACCTCCTGCCAACTCCCATCAACCCTATGTGATTTCGCCTCTGCCAATCAGGATATCTAACAGCTACAAGTCCAAATTTATAGGCAGCGAGGGAGGTGGGTCTTGGCTCTGACACCCCAGACACTACTACTTATTACCACCACGACATCAGGAGCTGACATCTTCCTACAATGAAGACTGCCTAGAAATCTGTGAGGGTCCAGATGATGCTCAAAGGTGCAGTGAGAGGGTCTTTTTCTAAACAGTCCCCTGGCAGCAGCACAGTGCAGATAAACTGCTGGGCTATCAGAGGAAAGAGCACTCAAACATTAGAACTCATCTCCAAGAGAGGTTGCTTCATCTCAAGGAGAACAGTCCTACCAATGGGATGGGCACGCTTTGGCATATTTTTAAAAATCTCACTTAGGTGGGCAACTCTTTGTTTTCATGTTTGGCCAAACTTTTCTTCCTATATTGGCATAATACACACATCCCCGACTTTTCCAGCAGCTGGGATTATAACAATGTCCTTGTACAGATTGGCTCAGCCTTGAGTCCTAAATGCATTACATACGTGGCTAAACAGGGCCCTGAGCCTTACCTAGCCTGGCTCACAACTCCATTCTCCACATTCACTCTCTCTGCAGCCGAGTATGCTACTTTCCAAGAAGGAAGCAAGCAGCACTAAAAGACTGGGAGATTATTTTATACTAATCGCCGTATACTAGCGATCAGGATGCCAGGGAAAAGACCTGTGGTCTCTTGGTGCTCACCCACCAAAACAGCAAAAGCCCAGCCCAGGTCTGTGCGCGGGGATGGAGGCTTCGGAGAGGGAGAGAGGAGACAGGATCGGCGCGGCAGGATCCCACCTGGCAGCCGGAACCCCCGGGCTCGCGGTCACCGCTGTACCTGGCTGTCTGCAGACTCGGTGGATTCCTCCGGACTCCGCAGACGTGGGTTCGGCAGGCCCTGATCCAGCTCCAAACTCTCCACTGTGGTTTCACTTTTCCTTTTTCCTTTCTTCTTTTTCTCCACTGGGGTTGGTCCTTGCTCCTTGCTACAAGGAGAAATTCAGAATTAAAACTGTTGGGCAGTTTTTAAAACTAAGATTTCTCATGTGATCAAAGTTATGATATCACATCCTGGAATTCTTGGACCAGGGTAGGCTTTAATAGAGAATCTACAAGTTTCTTCCCAGAAATATACAAAAATATGGGAAGAAATAGCTACATAAATTGATGCAGAATTTATTTTTTTATACCCTTATTAACACTAATATGGCTATAATTAATGTAGTAAGAAATTAAATAAATATCACCAAAAACCTCATGTTTTAGTTTATATAAATGTCTTCTCTAGGAAACATAATTGTTTACAGATATTGAAAATCATTAAATTTCAATCTCCCTTTAAGTTACATGGGAGGAGACAGCTCCCTAATCTGTCATGATCCTCTGTTGAGAACAATCTATGTACAAGACTCAAAGTGAGTACTAAAAATTCAAAGCTGAAGACAACACTGTCCCTGCCCTTGAAGAGATCACAATTGCGAGAAATCCAGAGACCACGAGAGCCACAGCCCAAAGAAGTAGAGACGATGCATCCTGAGAGAGGTGGCGATGGGCAGAGTCCATCCACCTGCAACCCTGCCAAGATGGTAACATCTCTAAAAAAGCCTTTTTTCTGACCTAGCCGATAGAATCTCTTTCCTACACTCTCAAAGCACTTCAAGTGTTCTTTGCTTCAGGTAGTCAAACTCTGATATATCATCAGTTAGTCACTAACTATAACATGAGCTCAGAACCATACAGTGCCTGGATCCTCTGCACTTGCTCGATAAACATTTGCTGGATGGATGACTCTTTTATACTTTTTCTAGAGGACAATATGCATTAGCTTAAGTTTTATATCCCTCACAGTGAGTCTTATGCCTTATACACAGTAAATATTCAATAAATATTGATTATAGACAGATAGACGGATGTATCAATGGTGGATTAGATTACTTATCGTTTGAGGATATTTGATAAAATGCATTTGAGCGGGGACACACACAGAATTTGACAGACAGAAGATAGGAATCATCGTCGTCGTCGTCGTCATCATCATCATCATCATCCATCATCATCATCATAGCTAATCTTCTATCACGGTACATGCAAACATAGTTCTCTAAGTCATCATCATCATCATAGCTAATCTTCTATCACGGTACATGCAAACACAGTTCTCTAAGTCATCATCATCATCATAGCTAATACTTCTATCACGGTACATGCAAACACAGTTCTCTAAGTCATCATCATCATCATAGCTAATACTTCTATCACGGTACACGCAAACACAGTTCTCTAAGTCGCCATCATCATCATAGCTAATACTTCTATCACGGTACACGCAAACACAGTTCTCTAAGTCATCATCATCATCATAGCTAATACTTCTATCACGGTACATGCAACCACAGTTCTCTAAGTCATCATCATCATCATAGCTAATACTTCTATCACGGTACATGCAACCACAGTTCTCTAAGTCATCATCATCATCATAGCTAATACTTCTATCACGGTACATGCAACCACAGTTCTCTAAGTCCTTTACACAGATTACCTCCTTTACTTTACTCCTCACAACCTTATAAGGCAGATACTCTTATTAGTCTCGTTTTAGCAATAGGCACAGTGAGGTTCAGTTAGATTTCCAGGGTAACACGGCTCGTGAATGGCAGAGAAAGGATTTGAACTCAGGCATGCGTTTAACCACCACGATATTCTTGGGGAATGGAAGAGTGTAAGAGCACATTTAGTGAACGATGGTCTGTGTGGCGGGTAACATGGAAGCGGACTGAAGTATGAAGTGATAGAGCTAGAAAGAAGTCAGGGGTACACCAGCCTAGAGTGTTTAGGCTTCATGTCTGCGTGAAAGGGCCATAATGCTATGCCCACACAAAAGAGAATGAAGACCTAGGCCAGATATAATCAATGAACACTCAAAGGTGAAAATGATTTTAAAGATTCAGCTGAAGTAGAACGAGTAAGTCTTGGCGAATGATAGAATATGGAAAATTAGGGGTATTTTCTATCAGGTGAGTTACTGGAAGGTATGGGGGAGCGGACTGAGGGCCTTGTTTAGAGAAGGGGGGCCCAGCATGATGAACTGGGGCAGGAATGCCAGCCAGGAGTGACTGCGGGCAGCCCGCCTCTCCTGAACGCCCTTCAGCCCTCACTGATCCCCAGCCAGGTCCGCACAAATGTAGCCCACCCTCAATTCCCCAGGTTGAAGACTGGCTGGCCTACCTGTCAGGAAAGTTCTTTATGCAAATTATTTTGGTCTAACCTGCGGCAATGAAACTCAAGGGGTCCTGCCATTTTAGAGGCTTATACCTTCTTAACAAGAGGCTTGCACTCTCGGGCGGGGGGCAAGATTTCTTCCACTTATCAGGTCACAGCAGGAGGCTCAGGTGAAATAGTTTTAAAAAATGCTAAACTGTCTGTCACAGGAATATTTATCTCCTGTATGTGGCTTCTCACTAAGAAAACCGTATAGCAATTTATATTCTACAAGGCACTGGCGCGTCCCGAGTCTCACTGGGCTGTTAAAACCGTGATTCCGTGCGGGAGCCAGGGCAGATGAGCCCCCTGTTCCAGATGAGAAATGGGTTTGAAAGCAGCGAAACCCCCAAGTCAGCAGCAGAGCCGAGGCCCATACTCCACTCCTGACTCACAGCCTGTTGCTTTTTACACCATATCATGTTTCCTGGTTCTTCTTTTTAAACCTCCGTCTTCCTTTTCATAAATGTAAAAACTTCAAATCCCCTTTAATATTATTTGAATCTCAAAATAATGACCAAAAAAAGAATCAGCAACAGAACATTCCAGTGACCCCGAATCCACAAATCCGTAGTTGTTGATGGGTTTTATGGACCTCTTAACAAAAGCAGGTTTGCACTTGAATTTTGGACACAAACTTAGATAGCTGATTAATAGACCAAAAGTCACCATAATAATCACATGCTCAGAGCCCCATTTAATCTTCCATGAAATCTTACATCCTTCCTCCCAACATTTGAAATCAATTTCAGCTATCCAATAAATATAACTTCATCCTATTAGAAAACATTGTCTACATCTGTCTAACCTTCATGTGCTAGACATATGCGCTTCATTGTGAAACAGCACACCCAAAACTAAACCGGGTCAAGCCACAATGAAAGAATAGAAAACCTCCTCAAAATATGCAACTTGACTGCCAGATTCGTATGTATTTGCCTTCTTGTTTTCATAAACCCATTACATAGTGACAGTAAGGAGAAGCCATAGTGAGGCACTTCCAAAGTCAAGTCTGGGGCATGGCTAGATTTTTCTGGCCAAAGGCATGGAGTGGAGAGAGCACCTTTTCAAGTATGCCAGTAAAATAGGAAAATGACTGGTGAAACTGCTGACTTATTTGGGGGTAAATAAGAAGATACTCTACCTGGAAAATCTTCAAAGTGATTTTCTGGAGGCTACCTTTGGCAACAGAATCAATTTTGAGTTCCAAAAATTCTTCCTGGAGCTCTTCTGATAAAGTCAAATGTTAGGAAGAAAAGATGCCTTGTAAGCTTATAAATGGGATTTTCAAATAGGACATCAAGAAAATATCACCTGAACTCATCCTCCAGGAAGACTAGATAAAACATGTCCCCCCCCCCCCTTTGAAATAAGTTTTGAAAACCTTATACTTTAGAGTTTTATGAAATGAAGATATTTTAACCTCCAAATTGCTACACCAATAGGTGGATTTAGGTCACGAATGCTCGTTTGATTCTTAAAGCTCCAGGTTCTTCAAAAATAATGGCTGCCCTGGACAGGTGATTCAGTTGGTTGGAGTATTGCCCCATGCACCAAAAGGTTTTGGGTTCAATATCGGTCAGGGCACATACCTAGGTTGTGGGTTCAATCCCCAGTCAAGGTGCATGCAGAAGGCAACCAATCAATGTTTCTCTCACATTGATGTTTCTCTCTCTCTCCCCTTTCCTCTTGCTCTCAAAATCAATATAAACATCCTTGGGTGAGGATTAAAAAAACAGTGGCCAAATAATATGTAACAAAACTATGTAGGCATATACCCTTTGACCCAGCAATTCCATTTATAGGAATATACTCTAAAGAAACATCCCAAAATATGAATCTATATATGCCTAAACTTATTCACTGCAGCATTTGGTAATTACAAAAGAATGCAACAGCCCTGGCTGGTTTGGCTCAGCGGTTAGAGCATTGGCCCGAGGACCAGAGTCCCAAGTTCGATTCCTGCTAAGGGCATGTACCTTGGCTGCAGTTTGTCCCTGGCCCTGGTTGGGGTCGTGGGGGCGGGGGTAACCAGTCAATGTGTCTCTCTCACATTGATGTTTCTCTCTCTCTCTTCCCTTCTCTCTCCCTCCTGCTCTATCTGAAGATAAATGCAAAAAATGTCCTCAGATGAGGATAAAAAAAAAAAAAAGAATAAATTAGGATACATATACATATGGAGTACTATGCAGCTGTAAAAATGATTACAAAAGAATTCTATGAACTGCTATGGAATGATTTCTAAGACAGCATTAAGTGAAGAAAAGTAAAGTCTAAAAGAGTACACAACATTATGTGAAAGAATAATGAGAAAATAAGAAAACATGCATATGTCTACTTATATGACAAAAGGGAACTCAGGAAAGATACACCAAAAAAACAATGATTATCCACGAGGGACAGGTGGAGAGAATGGAGTAGAAGGGATAAAGAAGGGGAGTGGCACCTCTCTGCATATATCTTTTTATATGGATTTGACTTTTGGGAACATGTTAAATTCTCCACATTAAAAAATTTAAAAATAAGATGAAAACAACCTGAGATAAATGAATCTGCATGTGTTTCAAACAAACAACGTAACCACACTGAATGGAAGGGAAAAAATACCTCATTAATTTATGAACACAGTATCTGACTAAATACTCTCAGCTTTGGAGAGAACAGCAAACAAATCTGAAAATTTTTTGGTAGACATACAGATAGAGCAATTCCGAAATCACTTTAGATGTGGTACAGGGTTAAGCAAATGTAAATGTGTTGACATTGGGAGCTGGGGCTCTCACTTAGAAGAGGGAAGATGTAAATATGAAATGTTGTAAGGCCAGGACAATATTGTGGAATGAATCTAAGTTGGAGACATCAACGTGAACTCATGTTTTCTAAAATGAATGTATGTATCACCTAGCCAGTGTGGCTCAGTTGGTTGAGCACTGTCTGATGCACCAAGAGGTTGCCAGTTTGATTCCAGGTCAGGGCACAGGATTCCCAGTTGCAGGCTTGATCCCCAGTAGGGGGTGTGCAAGAGGCAGCCAATTGAAGTTTCCCGCTCATGGATGTTTCTATCTCTCTTCTTCTCCCTTCCCGTCTCTAGAAAAAAGTGCATGCACGAACACATGTATATGAATGTGCACACATATTATGAATATATTGTGTGTGTGCATATACATATGCATATATGTATATGTGCACAAAAGCAAAGATGCCTCATTAGCAATGTGTAACCCAGCACTCAGGTCTTGGTTTCTAATACCAAAGTTCCTCAGAGAAATGGCTGATTCCAAGGCTAAGGTAGGGAAGATATAAAGATGGGCCTGAAACACTTTGGTATACCTGAAAGTCAAGAAGTGCTCCAAAAACTAAAGGCAGCATGACAAAAAGATATAGAAATCTGCTTGAAGAGCTCTCCTTGGTCAAAATTGAGACCATTTAAACACCACAGTAACTGAGGACAGCAGTGAACTACAAGTCATTGAAAACAATAGGAACCCATACCTGGAGAGAGAACGAATAAATGAGGAAAGGGAGAGCTCTTGCTTACTGCAGAATCCAAATGGTAAATGTAGAGGAAGTGGTGAAGTTGGGAAATCATTTTATAACTACTGTAGAAAACACGAGTCAAGTCCAGAATCACCAAGGAAATGCTAAATCTAGGGAGAACAATTTGAAGAGAAACAGGGTATTCGCATAATCTTAAATTATCTCCCCACAGATTGCTTATTAGTTGCCAGTGAACAAAAGCAGTAACTACACAATGATTATGTAAGAAAATGACCTTACTCTTAAGAAAGGCACACTGGAGCCCTGGCCGGTTTGGCTCAGCGGTTAGAGCGTCCGCCTTCGGTCCGGAGAGACCTGGGTTCGGTTCCCGCTAAGGGCACGTACCTCGGTTGCAGTTTGTCCCCGGCCCTGGTTGGTCGTGCGGGTGGCAGCCACTCGATGTGTCCCTTTCACATCGATGTTTCCCTCTCTCTCTCTTCCTCTCTCTCCGTCCCACTCTGTCTGTACAAAAAATGGAAAAATGTCCTCGGATGAGGATTAAAAAAAAAAAAAGTAAAAAATAATGCTAAAGTTTAAAAAAAAAAGAAAGAAAGGCACACTGGAGTATTAAGGGATAAAAGGCTTAATATATATAACTTATTATCAAATGGTTCAGGTAAAAACATAAATATATCTATAAATATAATTAATTTTGCTATACACCTATTCCACAGCTGAAATGGACACTTTGTTCAGCTCCTTTTTGCTGATAACCAGTACTAATCCCCAAGACTACAAGAAGGTCAGGCTGGGCTATGGTATCCTATTCCGTTTACCTCAGTGACTGGTCCAGGGATAGACAAATGGCCGAGACAGGCCAACTTGGGAGCCCTTCTTTTTTTATAAAAAACAAGTTAAGTTTTGGCAGGAGTGAGCAGGAAACTAAATTTCATTTCTCCTGGGTCATAAGTCTGTTAAGCTGTGAGCCCAAGGCTGTGGGCAGCCACAGTTCAACCTTGAGAATAAAAGCAGTTGCAAAGGATAGAGCCGCCACCCAGACAGGTGCACAGAGGGGTTGCAGATAAAGAACTCTGGTGGGATCCTCAACCATTACTCCTAGTTCTGATTGCTTAAGCCAGTAAACCTCCTTTTATTTTATTTTTTAACTTAATTCAAGTTGGGTTTACATCACTTGTAACCATGAGAGTTCTAATACTACAAAGGCCTAATACCCTCACCATTTAATGGGACTTGAGTCTGGATCAAAACAATCATACTTTTATAATTATCTTTTCTAGCTTTCAGAGTTAGAACCAACTAACCTGCAGGACCAAAAACAGTGGCAAGACAAGATTTTTTAGGCTCAAATTATTTATTTATTGATTTTTAATCCTCATCCAAGGGTATATTTTCCATTGATTTTTAGGGGGGGGGGGGGCATCAATGTGAAAGAGACAAATCAATTGGTTGCCTCCTGCATGTGCCCTGACCTGCAACCCAGGTACATGTCCTTGACTGGGAATCAAACCTGTGACCCCCTTGGGTGCAAGGGCTAACACTCTAACCAGTGAGAGACACTGCCCAGGATTCAAAGTGTTTATTTTAGTAACAAAATCAAACTTGATTTTATAATAAAACATATACCCACGTTAAAGAAAGCATCTACCACGTGTTTGTGACATGACTCTAAGCAGGACAACTATCAGGTATGACCACCAACAGTTTATTAGTCAGCCTCACCTCCAAAGCTCTCTTCTCCTGTCTTCTACAGTTTCATTAACCAAGAAGATTTTATGCATCTTTACTCTCTGCTGTTTGTATTAGGGAATAAGTACTTTTGTTTTTACTTCCAAATGGGAAATTATATAATGGTATTAAAGATCTAGACAGACAGACTTTCTCAAACTTTTCTCCCAGCCCTATCTCCAGTTCCCAACCTCCAGATTTCTTTGCTAAAATTGCTACTTAGAAACTAGGTGCTGGATCTGAGTATGAGAAGAAAGGTCTGGGTGTGTGTCACAACACTGTATTACAATGAATTTTATTTTATTTTATTACTTTGCCCCATGGATTCCAGGTACTGAAATATTTTATCTACCAGATTGTATTGTTTCAAAAAGTCTTATCTTCTCATTTTAAAATTAAATCTTATTACATGTCCATCAAACACCTGGCAGAAAAGAATCAGTTACTGCCATAGTGAGTTGCCATAATTCCCAAATTCAGAATGACTGAAAATAGCTCATGATGCCAATCACTGCCTTCACAGACATGCGCATGTCTGGGGAGTCCAGCCCCAGGGCCACTGCTCCACACTAGGAACAACTCTTCTGAGAAGCTTCTAAGAAGTCCAACCCTCGCCAGAGGGTCTGGTCTTCTTCCCAGGAGTATAATACTAAAACACAGATACTGCCCCCAAAGAGCTCACTTGCAAATTTAATTCAACTTTTATTTAATGCCCATAATAGTTCAGCCTATATCCAGATTTTTAAAACGTTTAAAAAAAAAAAAGCAAAACAAACCCCACCTGATTGTTTTGGTGCATATATAGTCAGCTGTAGACACAATGAGAACCAAATCACCTTGTCCTCAGTCCCTTTAAAACCATCCAAACAAGGATTATAAAGTTTAACATATAATCCTAGAAAAAAAATTAAACAAAAACATTCCACGCTTGCCCTGGCCGGTTTTGCTCAGTGGTTAGAGTGTCAGCCTGTGGACGAACGAGTTGCAGGTTCGATTCCAACCAAGGGCACATACCTCTGTTGCAGTTCGTCCCCGGCCCTGGTCAGGGTCATGAGGAAGGCAACCTGTTGATATGTCCCTCTCACATCGATCTCTTTCTCTCCCTCTCCCTCACACTCTATCTGAAGATAAAGAGAAAAATATCCTCTTTAAAAAAAAAAAATTCCACACTCATAAGATGAAAGAGCAGAGTTTTAACAAATGTTATTAAAAGTGATGAAAGCAAATTTTAAAAATATAGAAAGGTTCCAAATGAAACATGCAGGTTATCCTTACTTGCACCAAATCCCACTTTCCATACAGAATCACAATCCATTAATACCTCCCTAACTCCAAATATGTTCATGCTTCTAGCCCCTTAGTATTCACGTTAAGCCTAGCTACTGGCATCCTGATATGAAAATCAATGATCTTACATAACGCCCCACTCCTTTCTCTGCTCAATATTTTTGTTGAATTCTTTTACTCAAGGCAACCATGCTTTAAATTTTCATTAATTTTTCTTGTTTCCTGACTGTTCCTTTTACATAGCCCATTCTTGTTTTGCAGACAAAGCGTCATCTTGAATCTGAGAATTCTAACTTAAAATCTGTACAAGTTCTCTTCCTTGACTTGTTTCTCCTGAACACAGCTGTTCTGCTCATTGCTCTTTTTCCTCTTCTTTGGGCTTGTTTTCCTCCATGGGCTCGTGATCTTTGGTGGACTGTTCCTATTTAAAATGAATGAGGTTGACCATGCAGGTGGCTAGTGAGGCTATCTGCTGCCCAATAAGTTCTCCCACATGCCTCACCTCTGGGTGGGAGGCCTGGCCGGACTCTGCACACACAGGTGCTGCCCCGGCTGCCCCCGCCCCCTTTAAGGTATGGGCAGGGAAAAGCAGATAAGCTAGTGCCCCTAGGCTCCCTCCTCCTGGATGTCAGTCTCCAGCTGGAGCCCTAGACCCTCCCCCAGAGCAGACCGCTCAGTATCTCTAGAGCAGCTGCCTGACTTGAGCCTGGAGCAGACAACCACACAGCCCCTCTGCGGACGGTCCCTTAATCAGCCACCTCCACTTCGGGCCTGCCTCCCAGCCCTTCCCAGGGCTGCCAGGTCCACTGTGAGGAGGAAGCACTTCTACGGCTGCTGCCGACATCGCTCCTGCACGTGCTGTGGGCTGGGATGCCTTCCACAGCACTTCTCCATCAGTATGACACCATGGCCTTCCTCATCCAAAACTATGAACACTGCTCATCTTTGAAGAATGTATCCCCCTCTGTTCTTCCAGTCATTTCATTAAGATTTGGTGAAGGGAAAATAAAAGTATGCTCAGTCTACCACCTCAAAACTGAAAATGCCCCCCAAAGAACATTTATTTAAATGCACTTTGGTCTTTTGCTTTTTGTCTTTTCTCATGTATTAATTCCTTTAAAACCCGGCTCATTACTCACCTCTTCCAAGGGACTCCCTGGACCAGAGCCGAAACACTCTTAATCCTCTAAATCCTTTCAGCTATCCTGTAGACAGTTATACTAGGTTCTTGCGTTTGCATGTCTTCTCGCTTGTTTTTTATTTGAATATTTGCAAGGCTGTTTCTCTGACTTCTGAAAGCTCCTCAAACAGGGCCCACAGATGACACTTCTGTGACACCTTCCTTCAACTATCCCATCCCCAGCAAAAGTACTCGTAAACAAAGCAAGGCACATAGGACAAACTAAAAATACAATGGGTAAATAAATCAAGCATTATTACTTAGTAACTGTCTCCTTACAGATTAGGTAAAAGTCCACTATACATGAGACCCTAGTTTAGAAAGCCCTGGGGAATACAGTGAGCACTCCAGGTACCTGCTCTTAGAAAACTAGGAATGGAGCCTAGCCAGTGGGGCTCAGTGGCTGAGTGTCAACCCATGCACCAAGAGGTCATGGGTTTGATTCCCAGTCAGGGCACATGCCCAGGCTGTGGGCCCGATCCCCAGTGTGGGGCATGCAGAGACGGCCAATCAATGTTCTCTCTCATCGATGTTTTTGTCTCTCTCTCCCTCTCCCTTCTTCTATCTCTCTAATATCAATGAAGAAAAAACATTTTTTTTTTAAAAAAGAAAGAAAACTAGAAATGGAAACTTAGTCCAAAGCTTCAGAGGTGGGTCTCTGCTGTCCATTTGGATACCTTCCCTACTTATCATAAAGCCCAATGGGTTCAAAGCACAGGGCCTCTATTCATTGTCTTCTTTCTTCTAATAAATGATTAGAATGTAAAAACAAGTCCCCCAACAGAAAGAATCGGGTCAGTAGATGCTCTGGAGCCTAAGACCTCCTCAATAACGATCTGAACTGTACAAAGACAAGTGACTGACCTTCAAACGGAGGGAGAGCTGAGCTGATTGGATTGTACTCCTCCTCCTGCATCACACTTATAAGCTGACTCACAGCTCAAATGGTTATATAATCAGAAGGTCTGGGGCTTAACTTTCTAGAAGCAACCACTAAAGAGGAAAATCAGAAAAGGTAAAACCTGTCTTCCAGATGTAAATAAACTTACGGAATTTGGGAGAAAAATCTGCTCTGAGTTGACAAATCAAAACAAATGGGGGCAAGAAGCTGAGGCACAGAAAGAAACTGGTGCCTGTATTGGAAAAACTCAGTACCCAGTTCTCACTATGTTTGTCTCCTGTGTCTCCTTTACTACTCACACAGAACACTTCACTTCTGACACTTCTGGTCACCAGACGTATGGAGGTTTCTGCCCCCACACCAACAAGCAATTCTTGGACACGAGCATTTCACTCAGTTCTGACACTCTCTCCCCAGAGACAGCATCAGAGCCCACAGGTCAGGGAACCCGTTCCACAAGACAGCTTGCCCCAGCCCACCAGGGATGCCAGTCACGAGCCCAGGTTGTCAACTGTGCTTCTAACCAACCAGCTGTAAGTTAGAGGTTCCAATGACTCCCTCCTTGGGAGAGTGAGAGTGGCTCCCAGAACTCAGGGAAACATGTTTATCAGTTTGTTAAGATATGATAAAGGATACAGATGAATGGTCAGATGGAGAGATACGCAGGAGGTCTGGGAGGGTCCTGAGCTCATGTCCTTGCAGTGTTGGGGTGCATCACCCTCTCAGCATGTGGATGTGTTCACCAACCTGGAAGCTCTCCAAACCCCTGACTATTCCTACTATTGAAATGTTATTAAGGCTTCCTCACACAGACATGATCAATTATTAACTCTGTTTCCCGCCTTCTCCCCTCTCTGAAGGATGAGGCAGGACTGAAAATTCCAAGCTTCTCATCATGCCATCCAGGAGCCATCCAGCAACCCACCCAGAGTCCTCATCAGAACAAAAGATGCTTCTAGTGCTCTTACCACTTAGGAAATGACAAGGGTTTTAGGAGCCCTGTGTAAGGGGCAAGGTCAAAGACAAATATCGGAAACAAGAGATGCTCCCAGTGTTATGATTTAGGAATTTAAAAGGGTTTCTAGACCTTTGTGCCAGGAACCAGGCGGAGAGACCAATACATATATTTCTTATTGTTGCATAGGACTAATCGCATAGGACTAATTCATTTCTTTTTCTGTTTTTGGTTTTCCATTCCTAGCAGATGTTAACTATGGAAACATAAACGTACTCCATCTTCCCAGTGATCCTTCATCTGTTTCTCAAAGGGTGTCTGAGAACCAGCTACACTCTGCAGACGTCGGGCAGACTTCTGAACTGCAGGCTCCTGGGCTCCACCTCAGACCTCATGGGCATGTGGTCAGGGCATCTACTTTTGTAACAAGCTGCCCAGGTTATTCCTGGGCACAGCAAAGTCCAAGAACCAGAGATCCAGGTAGATAGGCCTCCGTTTGGGCCAGCACAGTGGTTCATTTCTTGACTTTTGAGAGGGAGAATATATATCATTCTGACATGTGGTAAAATTCCAAAGCGTATGCTCTGCCCTCAACCAACACCAATACTCAAGACCGTAGCTTACAAAAGTGACCTCCAGCTCAGTCCGATGGCCGTCAACCTACTCCTCAAGCACTCCCTAGAAACAGTCAAGAGCACTAGATGGCCTCCCACACAGGAACGGGTCGTCTTTCCTGTTCACGGAGCCTCGCTTTAATGCAGTGAAGCTGACTTTCACTAAAGGCTATTTCAAGGAAAAGAAATATGCAATTTACAGGCACATAGAAACATCTGATCCAAAAACTGTTGTTGAGGACAAATATCCATTACACCACATAACATTCCCCACTAAGAGAAACTTTTTTCTCAACTAGTAAAAAGTTGGCTTCTCTGAGGAATTGGCACGGTGCTTTTCTAATACCAAAGCATTTCCCCAAAGCCCTTATCAACATTACATGAGCGCACTCGGTCCGACATCTACCCACCTTTCCGAACCCCCTATTGCTATAGCAATACAGTCACATGTGCCTACAAATGTGTATATGTTTGTACAAATACATGCATGTACGCCTGTAGTCTTCTTATGCTAGTGGCCCCATCCTCTTCGGGAATAGGTAAAATACCGTGAAAGCACACAAGCTCTGCTAAGTGAACTTCGAATTTCAGAGTCAGGGAAAGGACAGAGCCCACCCTGGCTTCCTGGAGGAGGCTTTCTTACTTGAGTTTAATACAATAAAAGAGTGAACTAAGTTCATACTCCAGGATAATTTGAAAGAAAAGGAAGAGAAGGTAGTTTCTCAGAAAGCCTTCTCCTAGCCCTGGACGGGTGGCTCAGCTGGTTAGAGCGTCGTTCCGGAACCCCAAGGTGCGGGCTCGATCCCCAGTCTGAGCACTTATAAGAAAGCAACAAATGAATGAGTAAATAAGTGGAACAACAAACTGATGTTTCTTTCTCTCCCTAAAATCAATTATTACAAATCAAAAAGGCTTCTCCCACTTAGACATTTTGGACTTTTATCCTCTAAGCAATAAATGAATATTTATCACTATTAATATCACCCTTGAAAATAAAATGTGCTAGACTCTACCTGTCAGCTGTTGAAAAAAGGAGACAGGTTCAATGATCTAGTTGTTGGCTCAAATGCAAAAGAAACTGCACAGGAAGAAGCTGGAGCCACCTCAGATCTTAAGAGATTACTGCGGAGTATGCAAATGGAAACTGTAAAGAAGAGGGACCATTCCCTACAAATTAAAAACAATTTCTCAAGCACTGGAACCTCCCCACCACTGTCCACTCCCGACCTTCCCTAGTGAGGCATAAAGAGGCACACGCCGTGGTGGGGGGAATGAGTTTTACAAGTCGGGCGAGCCAGGAGTCCAATCCTGACAGTGCTTTGTGCCTTGGACAAGTTACTTTCAAGAGTTTCATTTCTTTAACTATAAAATGGACACACCACTTACTGTTATTTAACAATGGAAGTTATTATATGATATCTTATATGGGTCGTATTTTCAGGAAGGAGAGCTCTATCCATTTGTTCTAAGAAAACAAATTATATTCTGTATATATATAAAATGTATGTTAATATATAAAACTATATATGATATATAAATATATATTTTACACCTGACAAACTGCTCTGGTGACCGACCCCCAGAAACATAAAAAACAAAAAGCAAGGTGGTCCTGACCTCAGGCACTTAACTTTTGTTGAGGAGAGAAGTCACGCATACGAGAAAACAACAGTGTATGACTGAGAGGTAGCCTACTGCACAGGGAAGTGTTCAAGACTGGGGATCAGGAGGTCTGAGTTCATGACACTTGTAAACGAGTCACTGCTCCGTGAGTCTCCATTTCCCTGGCTGCAGCAGAACAGGGTTGGACTGAATCTCCTTTCATCTTCCCGGGTATCAAAGTCTCTAACTGAAAATGCAAAGTGGGCCCCAAGTCCGCTGAAGTTCAGAAGGGATGCGCTAGCACACTTGCCTGGGGAAGCTCTGTGGAGGAACGGGCACCTGCACCGAGACCTGAAGAGTGGAGAGGACTTGGGATACTGGGAGAACAAAGAGCACGATGTTGGGACAAAGAACAAGAGCAACCCGAAGGCGAAGAGAGTCAAGTGCCTTGAAGGGCTGGTGAGGTCAACCTAGCTGGTGAGGTCTGTTGTCGGAGGAAGGAAGGCAGGGAGAGGTCAGACCCCAAAGGGTTTAAATAACAGAGAAAGGAGTCTGGATTTTGTCCTGGGGGCAGTAGGAACAATCAGAAGTTTATAAGCAGGTATAAACTATTAGAGAAAATCCCATTTCCCTGTCCCCATGTTTTCATGAGGAAAATTATGTTTTACTCCCAAAGAGGGGATAATGTTGGAAATATATTTTCAGCCTTTCTTCAAACTCTTCTCACTTCTCTGATTGGGGACCTACTGAACTGTTGAGACTGGAAAAAGGAACAGAGCACACGTGGCCCAGCATCCTCTCTGCTCAGGGACCTGCCTGCAGTTCTGGTGGATAAACTCAACTGAGGGAGTAACTCACAAGAAGCCTGATTCTGGCCACAAGCCAATGAAAGTTCTTCAACCCAGTTTATCAATAATAAAGCTGATAATTTCGTCTCCATCTCTGAAGACTATTTCTCAACTGGTGTGAATCAAGAGAGGGGAAGAGAGGGTCTGATTTACACCACCAGCTATAAACGTAAATAAGGAAACAGCAGTGCTTCAGGGAGAGTAGCCAGGAGGCAGCAAGCAAGACGCACTGAAGGAGGAAGACTGGGAGCCCTTAAATCATGTGGGGAGCAAGTGCAATAATCTAAGTCTTCGGTGAAGCATTTGTAACTGCCAAGCGTTATCCGAGAGCCAATCAATAACTGCTTACATCAAAACATGTACTTGAGCCAATCTGCAAGAGAATAAATAAAAAAGCTAAAAAAACTGAGACTTAATTACCAACATATATTTTTTTATCAATTAATGTCACCCTGTCATAACTAAAATTGCTTCTCCTGACCAGTAGGGTCATTAATTAAAGAAACTAAAGCAAAAAAATAAAGAAAGAAAGAAACCAAAGCAATTTTATAAATATATAAAGGACAAGGAATGAAAGGCTTGCCATCCAGAATGCTATTTGGGCTACAGAGAAGAATTCTATTATGCTACAAGTCACTCTTACATAGCCCCAAAATCAAGAGAGAGAAAACTTCATGTAACTTGCCAACATTTAAAAAGTGATTTTAGAGAGAGAGGAAGGGGGAGGAAGAGATAGAAACAACGAGAGAGAAACATCGATGAGCTGCCCCCTGCATGACCCCGACTGGGGGATCAAGCCTGCAACCCGGGCACATGCCCTGACCAGGAATCAAACCGGCAGCTGGTGCATGGGACAACGTTCAAGCAACTGAGCCACGGCGGCCGGGCACTTGCCCGCATTTCTAAAGAAATTACTGGCCCTATCTATCCCTCAGCATCCTCTCAAAGGTGTCTTCTGAACTTCTAGACCTCAAGAGATCCTGTTTTCTAAGTTAGCAGCCCTCGAAACACTACCAAGCACTTCTCCAACTCATATTTTATACAGACTAATCAGATCAAAATCAAGTTCCCTCAATTTGACACCCAATCTTGTTTTGGGAAATGCCTCCTTTTTGCCCCAAAATGGACTTTCCAGCAATGTTTGTATATTCATCACCTTATTTCACATTTCACACAACGTAAATGTGAATTCCTTTTAGAAAGACAAGTAGACTATAATCACCAGACACCAGTGGCTAAAGTGAGCTCAGATACCTATGACTTTCTAATGCCTTCTTACACACAAACCAAACGCCTTATTACAACCGTGAAACTCTCCTCCAGTTACCCTAATTCTGCAACATTATCCTCAAGGATCCTCTGTTTTCTGTAATAACCAAAATAAGTCATTCCACTAGCTCACGTCTGACCTTTTTCACACATGCTCTTACCCTAAGAACCACTTCAGCTCCCCAAAGTAATTTGAAGAGGAAAGTTATTGGCAGAGGACAGCACCCGCCACACACGTCAGAGATCAGAGTACACTCACTAAGTTCACTGAGAAATAGCCCCCAAGTTTCTCACTAGTCGGAATCTTGATTTTTACCGATCTCGCTCGACCTTCAGTAAGGCATTTGTGGCCCTACATTCCTAGGATCCCACCCGAGCCTCTATGACAGACAAGTGACGAAGTCTCCCGCCAGACAGGAGTGAACTTGATAAGACAGTTTTAACTTGGATTACAAGATTATCCTGCTGGTCCTAACCAACTGGTCCGAACCACATAGTAACTGAGTCGTAGCAGACACCTGCGATGCTTCACCCTTCAAGCCTCACCTCCGCCACGCCTCACCCCGTGCAGGTCCGAGGGCCACCACTTCATGTTCCGGTAGCACTAACATCTCTGCTTTCAGGGGAGCCCCTGGTCTAGATTCTGCCTCTGCGCTTTGGTTTTAGAAAGTTAAATTCCTCTTAAACATATACAAAAAGTTATGTATGTTTTGTTTTGTATGTCCTCGAAATATGTTCTGCACAAAGAATCGAGAGAGAAACAAAATGTAAAACTTTACATTTGTAAATAGACGACAAATGTTGAATTCCGCGAGCAGATGCATCTGGGTCCGGACAGGTCTCCAGCCAGGGCCCTGTTATCACCCACTCGGCACTGACCTGGGCCCAGGTCTCTCATCTCCCTCTTCAACCACTGTGGTCTCTGGTCTCTTTTACTCACCATTTCCTGAGCGCCTCCTGGCATGTCAGGCACTGTGTTAATTACCGAGGGTGAGAGAAGACCAGGAACGAACAGTCCTGTACCCGACAGCTCGCAGCCTAGGGAAGCTCGCGGCCCTTTCTGTTGGGAATCTGCTGCGCACACCACGGGCTCTCCCGGGCCACCTGTACCACTGAGTCCTAGGGCTGTGCCCCTCCTCTGCCGCTGTACACTGCTGCTGTTACAAAACCCGCTGCCCTCCCTGAATCACACCTGTGACACCTTTCCCTCACACCGTGCCTGCTAACCTACTTCAATTCTTAATTTAAAAGGAACGGCAAGAAACGGCAGGGCCAGTACTAGGTTATCTTCCTCTCATTAGGAGGTGAGAAAGTGGTTCATTTTGGCCGAAAGTGGTAAAGCTGAGTCCAGGGGCTGGAGCCAGCCCAAGGCAAACCACTGTGTGGAGACAGAGCCAAGAGCGCGGAGCGGGGTGAGAGGGACGCACCTGGCTTTCTTGGACTTCGTCCTGGTTGTAGAGTCAGCACTGCTCCGCTTCTCTTTGGCCTCCTTGGCGCCCGAGGCCTCCCGGGGCTTCCGTGCTTTCTTTGCTCCCTCCTTCTGCTTGGGCTCCCTGGGCTCCTTGGCCCTCCTGGGCTCCTTGGCCTTCCTGGGCTCCTTTGGCTCTCTAGGTTCTCGCTTCCTCTTTGGCTTGGGCTCCCTGTCCTTGCTTCCCTTTGCTGCTCCCTCTTGCTCTCCAGGATCCTTTTTCTTCCGTTTCTTCTTCACTCCAGTGCCTCCTCCTCCACTGTCCTCCATCCCATTATGAGATGTCAGTTTCCTAGGAAAAAGGGCCTCAGCTTCCTCTTCAGCAGCATACAAGTCCTTCTGGGGCAGACAGTGACTGGCAACATCTTCAATTTTCTCTTCCTGATCAGTGCTGCGGTCAAACGGGGAGGGGGACTTATAGTCAAAATTGACGGAGGCATCAGACATTGGGGAGTGATTCAGAACTTTTAAATGTGACAACTGTAAAAAAAGAGAGAAACAAGAGTATTACTCATCCACAGGCTTCATGCAAAGAGCATTATTAAGTTAGAAGGCAGGGATCTGCTCAACATTTACTGAGCTCCTACTGCATGCTAGTTCCTCCTGGGCTAGGCCGTGGGGATATGGTGGCAAACAGGACACACATTATCTGTGTTTGCCTTTGCCCTGGTGGAGCGCTACCAAGTTGTTGTTGGTATATTATGTAAGAGATGCATATATAAGAACCTCACAGATTTCCCACATGATGTGCAAAAACCTGAATCATCTTTTAAGCTCCGTGTCTAGTACAGGTAACAACAACAGTCTCCCACAGACAACCTGTAGATGCCGCTAGCAGACACAAAACCCTAGGCACACTGCTCTCACTCAGAATTGCATGTATCATGCTAATACACAAAAATCTGTTCAAAAACAGACTCAGAGACACGGACGTAGGGTTCAGACTGACAAACTTCAGAGGAGGGGGTGGGTGGAGGGAAGAGATAAACCAAAGAACTTATGCGCATAAACATAACCAATGGTCATAAACAAAGAACTTATGTGCATAAACATAACCAATGGTCATAAACAACAATGCTGGGGGGAGAGGGGTGGGAACAGGAGGAGGTGTCAATCAGGGAAAAAGAAGAAACATCTGTAAAAAAGAAAAAATTAAAATAAATAAATAAAAAAAATTGAGAACAATAACAAAAAAAGTTCTGTTCAAGGTGTTCATGAATATAGGCACTATTATTGGGATGATAAGGAAGCAGGGTCAAACTCAGTATATTGCTTTATGTCCCCCAAAACTTTGCTCTTTACTCTCATATATCATCATACAGCATCAACATTCAGCTGGTTTGATTTTTAACAAGAAAATCTAGATCATTCAAAACTACGCTTTTTATTTTTAACTAAAAATGGTGTCCGGCTGTATGATAACCTAACTTACTCACCAGACTCAGCATCAAACAACCATTTGACCACTTGAAAAAAACCAACTACCAATACAGGAGGACGCTTTATTGTGACAGATGCCATTAGAAAGAATGTGTCACAGGTGCAGACAACAACCTTAAAAGGAAGTTTCAAAGCTTTTTTTTTTTTTTTTATCCTCACCTGAGGACATTTTTCCACTTTTTGTTCAGATAGAGTGGGAGGGAGAGAAAGGAAGAGAGAGAAACATCGACGTGAAAGGGACACATTGAGTGGCTGCCACCCGCACGACCAACCAGGGCCGGGGACAAACTGTAACCGAGATACGTGCCCTTAGCGGGAACTGAACCCGGGTCTCTCTGGACCGCAGGCCGACGCTCCAACCACTGAGCCAGACCGGCCAGGGCTCAACGCTGTTTTTGAGCACCATCAAATAAAGGTGCCGTCTCCGAAAGTTACCACTTTTAAGGAAACATCCCTTCGGAAGCATAAGTTACAGCTCATACTTTCAGGTCTGGTGTGCAAAGTACATTTGTCACTTCATAACCAAGCTAAGGTTGGCAATTATCTGGTAATAACATGGATGCTAGTTTCACGGAAAAGCACTCTCTCCTGTAATAACCAAAATATGTTACTTATTTTGGATCATGAACAAAAAAATTAACTTAAGGAGAGGCTGGGAGGGACAAGCAGGCTTTCCAGGAAGACAGTGACAACAGTCTCTGATGGCGCAGGAACAGTACCGTGTGTGAACAGCCTGCTCTCCTAACGAGGCTGGTTTGGGCGAAAGGGCACTGACACCTGCCAAGTGGTGAGGTCTGCCTCTAGAGCTCTGGTTACCCAGTCTGAGCTCAGACTCCCCGCCCGCCCTGGGAGTGATGGAGAGCACGAAATTCAGCTGCATGTTCCCCTTCGGTTGTTTCCAGTTCCCTCCCCTCAGCTGACACTCCCAAACACAACACTGAGAATCCCAGGAGGAAAAAAGATGAAAGAAAAGGATTTTTGGGGGCAAGGATCTTTATCATAACTACAGTCTAGCCTTATAAACAAGCCTAAGTCCTTAGGAAACTGGTCCTTTTGGCAGGACTCACTACTTTACAAAAAGAGAAAAACAGTTCAGTTTAACTACCTCATTGCTGATTTCAGCACTACTTGAGATGGCTTAGGAAAAGGAGGAGCTAAGTAAACTTAAAAGGAATTTAAAATCAAAAACAAGAAAATGCTTCAGAGATGGTAAACTGGGGGAGGTGGCATCTGTAATACTGTCAACAACAAATAAATGAAATAAAGAAATCAGAAGGTGGAACTGGATTGGGGATTTGCAAATTTTGGCCCACAGGCTAATAAATCTGGTTTAAAAAAAGGGTACATTTTGTTACTTTTTTTTACCACAAGAAGAAAAGAAAATACAAGGTAACAAAAAAACTAGCAGCACTGTGACAGGTTCCCGGTTAAAGCTCAGATCCTGTGAGTGCATAACCCTCCCTGGTATATTATTAAATTCTGTGCCAGGGACACTTTGGGAGGAAGTTTTTGCTTAGCATGCAAGGGTGAACATGAAAAAAGCAAGAGATATAGACTTGTTTATAAAAGTGGCTTTTAAAAACAACACATTCTAAACACTTAATTCCAGCAAGGCAGCTCTCTGTAGATGAAAGTGGGGTCCTCTCTTCAACTCAGAACTCATGTCAAGGTTTCTCTTCTGGAAGACGGGGCTCTCCAATGAGGCTGAGGCAGGTGGAGGCAACTGGATATTGAATTCATGGGAACTGGCAATAACAATAGCAGCAGCTAACATTTATTGGATACATACAATATGGATTATTATTCAAAGCATATTTCATGGTGTCTCTAATCTTTTTTTTATAAATTTTTTTTAATCCTCATCCAAGGATATTTTTTTTTCCATTTATCTTCAGATAGAGAGGGAGGGAAGAAGGGAGAGAGAGAGAAAGAGAGAGAGAGAGAAACATTGATATGACAGAGGCACATTGACCGGCTGCCTCCTGCAGAGCCTTGACCAGGGCCAGGGACCCAACTGCAACTGAGGCACATGCCCTTGACTGGAATCGAACCTAGGACTCTTTGGTCTGCGGACTGACGCTCCAACTGCTGAGCCAATCCCCAGGGCAGTGTCTCTAATCTTCACAACAATCCTATAAGGTTGGTGTAAAGATGCCATTTTGTATAGAGAGAAAAGGAAGATTATTGATGTTAAGTGATGTGCCCAAGGTCATACAGCTAATGAGTGGGGAACCTGGACCTGAATCCTCTGGCCAAAAGCTAATGCTCATTTCATTGAACATTTTATGTCATCCCAGGGAATCATAGAGACTGCTGGGACACCAGACCAGCATGATCAGACAGGTTAGAAATATATGTGTGATGGTGTATACAACCACTTTGGGAAAAGGTCAGACAGTTCTCTGTATAGCTAAACATATACCTAACTGATGTCCCAGCAAATCTACTCCCAGGAACCATAAATAGTTGTCTAGTCTTCCCCTCATTTTAAAGATCCGATCATGAGTTCAGACAGACGAAGCAATTTGTTCCGGTGACATTCCTAGGGAGTGGCAGGGCTGGGACATCCTAGAGCAGTGGTCCTCCTCCGGACCGCAGGCCAACGCTCTAACCACTGCCGAACCAGCCAGGGCAGAGCAGTGGTTCTCAACCTGTGGGCCACGACCCCTTTGGGGGTCAAACGACCTTTCACAGGAGTCGCCTAAGACATAACAGTAGCAAAATTACAGTTATGAAGTGGCAACGAAAATAATTTTATGGCTGGGGGTCACCACAACATGAGGAACTGTATGAAAGGGTCGCAGCACTGGGAAGGTTGAGAACCACTGTTAGAGGGAGAAGGGAAACCCAAGAAACGCAGCACAATTAGTCAGTGAGGAAGAGGGGGATTTTTCCCCAAAAGGCAGGTATTAGTAAAAATTATAAAATTATAATCTGTCAATAACCCACCAGAAATATTTTTTTATTTTTAAGGCTCCTTGTTGGGAGCTTGGAAGAGATAACCTGCTGAGAATTTAAAAAATGTAAGACCAAAAATATTTCTTCCATGTGTCTCAAAGTAAGTAGGTGAAAAGGCAAAGAGCCTAAACAAAGTTTCTGTCTCAGTTTCTCCCAAGAAGGACATTAAATCACCACCCTGAGTTACAACCAGGAGGAGAGTTCGGTTTCAGGTGTCTAAGGGTAAGTCAGGTTGGGGTGCCAGTTGGTTCCTGGCTATACTTTCCAAGAGAAAATTCTACAGGGATGAATTAAACTGCCCAGGAAGAATGGATAAAGAGCAAAGAGGAAACAGGAGCAAAACCTGAGGAACATTAATATGTAAGGTCCCCAAGAGAAAGGAAAACGTGCAGGGACACCAAGAAGAGGCAGTCAGGTCCGTGACACGGGGGTAAATGTAAGAGAGTGTGGCATGGTATCACAGAAGCCCGAAGACAGTGTTGAAGACAGAATGATCACGGGTGTTAAATGCTGCTGAGAAGCAGGCAAATTAAGGACTTAAGAATAAGCAACAGATCTGCAAATGTGATTTTGCAGCACCCCTCCATCCCAAGCTTCTCGATCTGTCATGTCTGGTCTCCACTGCTATTCTCATAGTTTTTGTCGCACTGAAAACAGGGAAGTAAAGTGGTGGTATAGTTTTTTCTCTTATGATGTTTCATGACTCTTAAAATTTTCACTTTTTTAAATTCATAGGCAAAGTCAACCTAAGCTGTTAATTCCAGGAGTTAATAAAAACTGGAAGAAGGTATATTATTAAATTTAGACGTGGGCATGGAAGTTAGGAAGACAGAGGAGAAATAATATTTAATAAGTGCCTGTTTTATTTTTAGAAATGACAAGTGTTACTTTCAAACAACTACGGCTTTGGGCAAACCAAAACCTCAAAGTGATTCAATTTCTTACTATGCCAAAGTGGAATGTCTATTCCACCAACCAAGACCAGGAGAGACCTCTTCTGGAATTTTTTTTGTATCTTCTAGTCCAAATAGATGCTCAACACATACAGCACTGATAGTGTGAATAAGATTATTTCCTACCTCTTCATTCCTGGCCCACCTGTAATTTTACTGTAGTCTTGGGCTTCCTAAGCCCCTGAGCCCAGAACCTGGACCAACCCTGGCCCACACCACTGCCACATACAAAGGCCCAGCAAGACCTTGGCCTGGAGTTAAAAATACTATATATGTGGATGGGGAATGTATCTCAACCTTTTAGTAACAACTACTCTAAGTACTCAAAATTATTTTGATACTTTAGATGCCAGTGGTGATAATAGCTAATTATATTAAGGTTTGAGAGTATTAGGCAGTATTCTAAGTTTTTAAAATTATTATGTCACCAAAACATCTCCAAGAGAAGGTAGGTATATTATGATTCCAATTATGACTCCATTTTATAGAGCAGGAGCTCAGAGAGGTTAAATAACTCACCCAAAGTCACACAGTTAGTAGGTGGTAGAGATAAGACTGGTTTCAAGAGCCACTGCTCTTAACCAATCACAATACTGGCTCATGTTCTGCACATATCAAACTTAGAAATAAGAATTGGCAAGAATCTCTAAGCACCTCTGTTTCCATCATCCATTCCCCAGTGCCACACTCTCCCTAAGCTTTCCCCAAACAACTCTCAACTCGTTCACTTTTCGTCTTCTATCCGTTCCTTCATAAATACACTGTGTTCCCCAGATCAGAATGAGAGAACACACAATGAATAAACAATTTAGCAGAACATATAAGATTAAATAAGTACTTTCTAAGACTTTTCAACTCCACCCAGAAGGGTCCCAAGATGAGGGCTAATGAACATGGCACGTGGACTTGGCAGCCACCAGAAGACCTACAACTACCATCTTAAGGACCCATTTGGTTAGCTGTGGACACTGTCTTTTCTTTATCCTCACAAAATAAGAACTTCTGATTCTTGGTCACTAAATATCGTGTAGTCTAAAAAACCTGCAAAATGTATCCCAAACCTTACTAGTAGTAAGGGGATGGGCTGAGGGACTGGACAGTGAGTTAAGGAGAAAACCATAAATCGTTATCAAAAGGGAAAGAAGTTCCTGTTATACTTCTGCTTTACTCTACTGCTCACAGTGCTAGCTCAGGGCTGGTTTTCCCAGGGCTGAATCAAAGCTAGGTAAAGGAAGACAATTCTCCAGTCACCTCAACACTTGTATGTGAACTGAAGATAGCACAGACCCTAAAGCTTTCATTGCCAATTTGATGCTGCTCCAAAGGCCTGGTCACTAGAGCTTCCCAGACTCCTCTGGTCAGGACAACAATGCTACTCACAATTTTTCTCTCCTAATTACTGCAAGTCCAGGTTAACCTCCTGGTCATGGCTCCAAGTTTTAATTCTACTTATATTAGCTATTTCTATTGCATTCATGCTTATTAAATAACTCTCCTCTACATTGTATACATGCGCCTAAAACAACCCTCTTACCCTCAAGATTACAAGTGCCTGTAGACCATAACACTTATCATATATCACATAAAAATTCATGCATTTTGTACTTCTCTCAGTACCAAGTAAGGAGCTCGGATAAATAAAAACCAGTATTTCTGTATCACAAGTTTGTTCCATCACTAGTTATTGTCGGCTATACTATATACATCTACAGTACTACAGGGTTTTCAATGATTACAGTTCACATTTTATTTCTCTAGCTAATTTTTTTCTGCCCAATACTTAGTCATCTTAGAAATTAAAATACGTATATTGCTGCCCAGCCAGTGTGGCTCAGTGGATCCAGTGTTGACCCATGGACCAAGAGGTTCAAGTTCAATTCCTGGCCAAGGCACATGCCTGGGTTACAGGCTCAATCCCCAGTAGGGGGCGTGCAGCTGATCGATGCTTCTCTCTCTTCGATATTTCTCTCTCTCCCCCTTCCTCTCTCTCTAAAAAAATCAATAAAAACAGATTTTTAAAAAATAATAAAATACATATATTCCTTAGAAGCAGTTTATTTTTTAATATAGATACAAGACTATAGCCAGTGATTAGTTTTTAAATGTTTTATTAAAGTCTATTTTTTTCTTGCAACATTTCTTTAGACAATACAAAGCCAATCTCTAAACTCTGTTCTTGGCACACTACTCCTGCTATGCTCTTTCTGGTAAATAAGCCTCATTATTTATTACTGAGTTTTCATTAACTAGTAAAAGTTGTCATCTTAGTTTAATTTACCTTGATAAAATTTTGGACAAGGAAATGATGAGTTTTCAAAATCAGAATGTATTTACATGTCATTTTCTCCAAAGAGGGAAAATGAATGAATAGCAATGAGGGTTTTTAAAGTGTGGACATTTTGTTTGCTGCTACTTCTAACACCTTAGAATTGTGGTTAAGAGAGAAGACAAAGTCTGATGGTTAATTTTATTGATTTTTAGAGAGAGAGGAAGGGAGGAGATAGAAACATCTATGGGAAAGACACATCAATCAGCTGCCTCCTCACGCCCCCTACTGGGGATTTAGCTGGTAACCTGGACACCTGGAATTGAACAAGCGACCTCTCGGTGCATGAAGAACACTCAACCAACTGAGCCATACTGTCTGGGCAGTTTTATTGTTATACTAAAAAGTTTCCTTGCCACTGGCATACTGAATGCCAAGTACTTGATGAATTACCTTATTTAATCTTTATCAATACCTTAGTAGGCATGTATGACTGCTCCCATTTAAGTGATAAAAAAATGAAGCCAAAATTGTCCAAAGTTAGGAAGCTAAGTGGCAGAGTCAGAGTTTCAATCCTGTTCTACTGGAATCAAAGCCCAAGTTCATTCCAGAACATGGGTCTCCTCCCTGCCAGGCAATGAACTCTCTACACACATCTCGGTCCTGAAGTCTAAGGATTGCTGCAACATGACTGTAATTTTCTGTTTTCATGCTCTGCAACTTCTCGTGGCTCAGTCATCACTATGGCCTATCACCAGCGCTATCAGAGGAGCAGGATCAATTCCTCCTGAAAATATCTCCTCATTTAATGTGCTTCTCTATCACAGCTAATGTTAACTTTTAAATAAAAACCCTGCCCTGTTCATCAACATTACTGTGAGGTCTAAAATGAAAACCCCTCTCACCGAGACTACTTAATAGCTGGCTGACCTACCAAAGGTCTTAATATGAATCAGTAAAATCTCAAACAAAAGAAATTTGAATTCATTTTGGAGTAATTTTGGTACAGAATGTTTTTATTAAAATAAAAGCTTACCTTAAAGAATGTCTTAAAATTAAATATAAAGATTCTTTTGAGGGTTTGGGGTTCTCTTTAGTAATGTGTTTTTTAACAAAAGCATTATAATATTCCTCTATGAAGATATGCTATGATTAAATAATTCCTTTTGATGGACATGTGATTCTTTTCCAGTTTTGCTATTTTAAACAAAGCAGCAACAAAAGCCCTAGTATATAGAGTTTTGCACACCTAAGTATATCCCCAGGATAAACACCAGACAGGTGGAATCGCGTTCTCTATGTTTGTCTACCAGTTGACGCCTCTACGGGGCCAGAACAGGGAGAAATCAGTGTACAGATGCATTTAATCACTGCTCTTCCTGTTAAGAATTGGCAGCAGCCTTTGGTTTAGCGGTTAAAACGTCACCCCACGGACCAAAGGGTCTTAGGTCTGATTCCCAGTCAAGGACAGGAACCTGGGTTGCAGGTTCAATCCCTGGCCCTGATCAGGGTGATACATGAGGCAACCAATCGATGTATCTCTCTCACATGGATGTTTCTCTCTCTCTCCCTCCCTCCCTTCCACTCTATCTAAAAATCAATGAAAAAATATCCTCGGGTGAGGAAAATAATAAAAATAAAAGAATTGGCAGCAGATGAGTCAATTAATTTCCCAAAACAGGTTGTTTGTTTTGGTTTCCCAAGGACCTATCCACTGGGGACAGACCAGTCCTGTAACCAAATCCCTATGTCGCCCTTATCTAACCGGTCACTGCTCCCTGGGAGCAGGGTGGAGAGGAAAGTTGGCTGGTCCCACCCAACATATTTGCACAGGGGGCCAGTGAAGGGCAGGGATTCAGATCTCTCCAGTTATCAGGTTGTCATTCGATTCTATAAAAGGAAAGCCAGCCCATCAGAGATAGCCTGTTCCCAAGAGACAGAGGCAGGTTCCCCATCTCACCTCCCTGAGCCACACTGGTTGGAGTCTGGATAGTAACCACCTGGAGCACAGAAGTACCAACGAAGGAAAAAGATCCTGGCAGGATGGGTCACACAGGCCAATGTTTTTATCAACTCCCCTCTCTTTTGCAGAAACCAAGTTACCAAATAGTTAATGTTTATGTCCTTTCAATCAGTTCACTATTTCCTCTAGGGGAAACTTCCACAGATCATCATAAATAAGAATTCATAAATGAAAATCCTTTTATTTTAACTAAACATCCAAAATGATAAATACATAAACTATAAAGAATTGATCACATTGTTCTTTATAAAAACTTAGAAAGCTGTTCTGGAGAGAGGGGTGATTTTCCTTTCCACATAGCTAATTTTGAGTAACATTCTGATGTCCAGTTTTCATTACATTTATTCCTACATACAGCCGACTGGAACATAAGTAAAAACCCATCTATGAAGCCATCCAGAACAGAGAATGGGAAACAGAGGCAGCAGGGTAACCAGAGGCCAAGGAGCCAGCACTGCCGGCTCCCTCTAGTTAACAGAGTACCGGTGAATGCTGGACGCATGCGCTTAAAAGACATGTGAGATCACTTACCTGCTTCTCTTTCTTCTGTATTTTCATTATCATCTATTGAAGGAAGGTATTTATTTCTGTAAAACATAAAAAAGACAAAGATTCTGGTAAAATTTAAAATAAAACATTTTAGATTATCTCAGGATTAACTGTGACACAAGAGGAAAGTACAGAATAAAGAAAGTATTACTTCTACTACAGAACATTTGTAATCAGTAGTCTTGGAGCTCAGTATAGCCCTGGTCCTAACTAACCCTATCCCACACCATAATTTATTGCTCCAGACGGGGTAAAGTAAAAAAGATGCTGGCATATTAAATTACAAAGGAAATCAGAAAGGAACCAAAAATAATGGCAGGACTGTATTGAAAGAAGTGAAGGAAAGGGAATAGAAATAAACTAAGCCCTCATTTCCTTTGGAAGAAAATCAATAAATAGTATTGGCAACTGATAAATCCGAAAATACGAATATACACAATAAAAACCAGAGGTAAAAGTTAAAATTAGTTCTTTAGGAAAAGTTAGAGAAGAACTGGTGTGAGATAGGACAGGTACCACTCTTGCATTTCATCGTATGCAATCTTATATTATTTGATGTTTAAAACCATGTGCATATATTACTTGGCAAAATAAATTCCATTCCAATATTTCATATGACTTTTTTTGTGTTATGTTTTTATTGATTTTTTAGAGAAAGAAGGGAGCCCTAGTCGGTTTGGCTCAGCAGTTGGAGCGTCGGCACACAGACCAGAGAGACCCGGGTTCAGTTCCGGCTAAGGGCCCGTACCTCAGTTGCAGTTTGACCCCGACCCTGGTTGGGGTTGTGTGGGTGGCAGCCACTCGATGTGTCTCTCTCACATCGATGTCTCTCTCTCTCTCTTCCTCCCTCTCTTCCTCCTGCTCTATCTGAAGAGAAATGCAAAAAAAAAAAAAATGTCCTCAAGTGAGGATAAGAAAAAAAGAGAAAGAAGGGAGAGGGAGAAAGATAGAAACATAGATATAAGAGAGAAATATCAACTGGCTGCCTCCTGCACACCTCCTACTGGAGATCGAACCCACAACATGGGCGTGTGCCCTGACCAGGAATCGAACCACTGACCTCTTGGTGCGTAGGATGAGGCTCAATCCATTAAGCCACACCCGCTGGACTCATATGACTTTTTAAATGACTGATCTTATGCTACTCAGGACTTAAGTCCCGATTTCCAACCACAATGCCCTTGATGATAGTGACCTTCTTCTCATAAATGAGTTTGGAGCACCATAGCAATAACAGACCAGCAATTGGCTTTAGGGGTCTCAGAGGTGCACTGGGCATCCAGGAAAACAAGAACTCTAGGCCAGGAAACCTGGAATTTAATCGCACTGCCTCAGGTCTGAAGCTCTCCCCTTCCTCACAGGCAAACAACAGAGGGCCGTAGTCTCGGCTGCCCATCCTAGCCCAAAGGCACCGCTTCATACTTGTTACGCACTTTGCCTTCCTGGCCATCCCCCAGAGCACAGACCACCAGGCCTTTGGTAGCCCATCACTGAGGCACACCATGGTCCTCATGTTCGTGACAACTCCTCACATCCAAACGCTTGTGCCATGTCGGAAAGTAAGTAGATCTTCCCGAGTCAAGTGAGATGGTCCCACTTTCTGCGTTCACGGAATGTCTGACGCAAACCGAGAAAAACGAAGGATTTGTGATTCCAATCATCCTTGGGGCCATGATGACAGTTTACCAGTCTACTTAGGGGTTTTTCCTCCACGAGTCAGAGGCATTTCCTATGAAAAGAGCCCTGAACGCTGCCAGGATATCAGTGCTCACAGAGCGGAGCAGCCAGAGGTAACAACAGCTTCAAGTGGGCCGGCAGAGCCTGGACCGGGGAAGGGAGGGAGGCAGAGAAGAATTTGGAAAAGGAAAGTCAGCTTAGTGGGAATGCTTCTAAGAATTACTGTGAGGATTAGCAATTGATGGAGCAATTACTCACATCAAGAAAACTATAAATACCAGAGAAATTTAAGTGCTCTGAATAAGGGCAGTTAAATGAATTTTACCCCCAAATCTTCACTACAGTGCAGTGAGTTCTAGGTAAATTATGTTAGTACAAGTTTATCTCCTTTATTTCTCAACTTTAAATTATCAGACCCCAGAAAACCAACATTGTCAACAAACTGTCACAAATTCTGAAATAAAGTTTGAAAAATAAATCCAGATAGTAAAAAGGGATATATATCACTAATCAGACATAGGTACTCAAAATTCTGACCAATGAAGTAAAACCAATCATTTATTTTTTCATCTTCACCTTAGGATATTTTTCCATTGATTTTCAGATGGGGGGGCAAGACAGACAATGATGTGAGAGAGACACCTCGATTAGCTGCCTCCCACACAACCCCAACCAGGGCTGGGGATCAAACTGCAATTGAGGTACATATGTGCCCTTGACCAGAATCAAACCTGCGACTCTTCAGTCCACAGGGCTGCCACTCTAGCTGCTGAGCCAAACTAGCCAGGGCTAAAATCAATAATTTTAAAAATAAAGAAAAACATCACCAATGCTAATACAAATTACTTTTTAAAAGTTTTTTTGGTTAGCCCTGGCCGGTTTGGCTCAGCGGTTGGAGCATCGGCCTGCGGTACAGAGAGACCCGGGTTCGGTTCCCGCTAAGGGCACGTACCTCGGTTGCAGTTTGTCCCCGGCCCTGGTTGGTTGTGCGGGTGGCAGCCACTCTATGTGTCCCTTCACATCGATGTTTCTCTCTCTCTCTCTCTCCCTCTCTCTCCCTCCCACTCTGAACAAAAAATGGAAAAAAAAAAAAAAAGTTTTTTTGGTTAATCCTCACCCAAGGATATTTTCCCACTGATTTTTAGAGAAAGTGGAAGGAAGGGAGTAGGAAGGAGGGAGGGAGGGAGAGAGAGACATTGAAGTGACAGCAACACTGTTCGGTTGCCTCCCATACACGCCCTAACTGGGGCTCAAACCCACAACCAGACATGTGCTCTGACCTGAATCAAACCCTCCACCTTTTGCTGCATAGGGTGATGCGCCAACCAACTGAGCCATACTGGCCAGGGCAAAAATTACTTTTTAATATATAAAGGAACAAATATAATGCAGTAGACACATCAAAAACACAATTTCTGAGCACACTTTCTCTTTCCACCGAAGAATAAAGACTGCGTCTTCCTGGCCCAGCTGAAACGCTGAAGGTCTAGCCAGAGCACACAGAAGCTGGCCCTGGCAGAAGGAGCTGCCCGGTGCAGGGCCAGGCAGACTGGCCCGGAGCAGACTGGCCCGGGCAGAGCAGACACCTGGAGCGTCAGGAGCAGAGCAGGGCTATCTAACCTGAGAGGCCCCAGCTGTTCTACATGCTGTTTCCACAGCCATGATGAATCACCACTGAGCTGTTTTGCACTCAGTCAAGTTTCCTTCACCACAAAAAATAAAACAAACAATAAAAGCAATTTCCCATGAAGTACCACAAACAAACTAGCATGCAAATAAGCGAGGCCACAACACTGCCAAGAATGTGGGGAAACCTGGTCCAACTTATCATTGCTAATGGCAATTTTAATTCTTTCAACCTTTCTGAAGAGCACTCCGGCAATGTGCCATGAGATATGTAAACTGCTGCAGCCCTTTCCTCTGTCAACTCCACAAGTCAGAAGGAAATAAACCCGGGCCTTAGAGGGAGCTCAGGGATGAGGCAGGGAGTGGCAAGTGCCTTACAGCAGAGCTTGGCCACGGAGATCACAGAGGCACAGAGACCACACAGGCCCGCCACCACTCCCTGGGCCTGGTCATCACAGGACCTGAGAAGATCAGAGAAGACAGATGAACACAGGTTGGAAAGAGGTGGGGCTGACTCAAGGACGGCTTGAATTAGATTCCGCAGCAAAGAGAGGAGGCTTCGAGGAAAGGAGAGGGTAAAACCAAGTATTTCCCCCCAGTTTGTTCACATGTAAGATGCACCTTGCTTGATATCCATGCTGCATGAAAACCCCAACCCCTACTCTGAAGTGTGTGTGCGTGTGTGTGTGCGTGTGTGTGAATTGCAAATGGGTGGGAGTGATGCCGCTGTAAGGGTTACTGCTCTAGTTCACTGAAAGCAATCTTGGGCAAACCTCACGTTACTGCTGTGAAATCATTTCTAGCACCCGGACGGACTGTCACAACCAGCATGCTGCCACTCCACAGTATAACAGATGCCATCAACATCAGAAGGTGCTGAATAAGCATTTACTGACTTATTTCTCCAAATAGTACCTAACAATTTATTAAGTGGTCTCTTAAATTACCTCTCTCTTTTTTTTTTTTACCTCTTTTATAGTACACATTAAAAAAATACGAAACTACGTAATCTTTTTTTAAGGCTAAATTTTATGTCACAGGAGTGGGTGAACAGATACACACTAAAGCATATGCTTCTGCACAACACTGGAAATGGCTTACGGCCTCTGTTGCTGCATTGCCATCACTCAAAATTTGTGATTAAATTTTCTGGCTCAATAAAGAACAAATTAAAAACAGTAATTTCAGCATCCCACAACTTAATTAGAAACATAATACAGACATATTCTGAAACTCTTAACTATGTGGGCAAACCAAGAAATTTGTCAGCAGGTGGAAAGAAGGTGTATAACTTCTGATTAGATGAAAACGGGTAGCTCTCCTCCTCACTGCACTTCAGTGCTTATAAATGAATGTTGCATTTGACTATCTTCACAAGAAGCTAAGCTAATAACGTAAAAAGAGAACAATATAAAATTCCCATTCCTTTTACTCTCACCCACCTAATAATGCTTCCATTAAGAAAAATGGATGCCAGGTTTCAAACAGAACATTTTGAAAGTTACTTTTATTACTACCTCTCTCTTCATTTCAAAAATTCTGCAACAGTGCCTGTACTATTTCAAATTCCTCGTGCTGTTATGGACACTTAAAAATAATAAAACATCAGGTACACACTCTTCCACCATTCATTCACAGAAATTTACATTTACTATACCTTGAGAATTCTGCCATCCTAACAACGCTTGCTCAGTCCCCTTGGTCTGTTTCACTATAAGAGTGTGTGTTTACGCACACACAGAGAAGTGCACACACACAGCAGACCGTTACCATGGCCCTTTATATTCAGAGGCAGCAGAGGACACAACTGATGGCAGGAAGGACGAGGATCTTTGTGTTAATGGGCCCCTGTCCTTTCCACACTGTCAGGCCCCTTGGGACAAAGTATGTGGGAATCGACTGTAAAAATCAGATACACCTCGCCCTGGCCAGTTTTGCTCAGTGGTTAGAGTGTTGGCCTGTGGACCAGAGAGTCCTGGGTTCGGTTCCCAGTAGGGGCACAAACCTCGGTTGTAGTTTGCCCCCGGCCCCAGTTGGGGTCGATGCGTCTCTCTCACACCGATGTTTCTCTCTCTCTCTCTCTTCCTCTATCTCTCCCTCCCGCTCTATATGCAAAAATGTCCACGGGTGAGGAAAAAAAAAAGATACACCTCAAATTTTCCACAAAAAAAACAATGTAGTTTTATGATCTATTTATGCCCACCCTCAACCTCAAGGTTGGTTCCTAAGAACTATTCTAATATCAGAGGGCACAAATAAGACAATCCACACTGTTACCGGGGGGGGGGGGGGGGTGTTAGAAGAGAATAGGAAGGGATGTGGGAAATAATAATTCATTTGGGAAGAATTACTCAAGAAGGCAGTGAGGCTCGGCCCTTGTGCTCAGTGGCTGAGCGTCAAGGTTGCTGGTTTGATTCCTGGTCAGGGCACATGCCCAGGTTGTGGGCTCGATCCCCGGTGCAAGAGGCAATCAATTGATGTTTCCCTTACATCATCGATATTTCTCTCTCTCAAAAAAAAAAAAAAAAAAGGCAGTGAGGTCTTGGGGAATGAATGCCACCTTCCTTAAACCCCTCCCCAACCACCACTCACCAAGACTCTTGACAGACATTCTTACCACAAAGATAGCCCTTAACTTTTCACTTCCCCATCACCTTTCACAACATGGATATGTCTTTTGCTAGGCTTCTGGAGCATTCTGCAGGAGGATAGCAGCAAAAGTTTGAAGTGTCAAAAAGCAGAATGTAAATCCAGGTTCTAATGATGCTTTGCCATGTAAAATCTTTTCCAGACTTTTTTTCCTCACCTGTAAAATGGGGACAACGACTACCTGATAGGGTTTCAGAACAGAAAGGTATGAGAATCTACAGTGCGTGTCACATGGTGAACATCAGTGTTGCCTGTCCTTACGGACTTCCTCCAATGTCCGAGGAAGGTGGTGCTCTCCTAAGGACAACTAACCCTTCGTCAGTTACTGGAATCCATCTCTCCCAGTTCTTAGCCACTGCAGACTCTGGAATGCTTTGCAGTCAGTCTTTCCTCGCTTTATTCAGGCCTCTCCTTAAACGCCACCTTATCAGTGATGCCTTTCTAACCACCCTGCAGAAAACACACCTTCTCTCCCCACCGCGTCCCCAACACCACTCTCTATCTTCTAACCTAATTTAGTTTTCTTCCTGGTACTTGTCACTAGCTGACACTAAGTCTAGCTTATTATAAATTTATGACCTGTGAGACACGTGACTGTTTGTTTTGTTCATACTATGCTCTGAGTCTGGAATAGCACTGTCCTAATAACAGGTGCTCAATAAACATTTGTTGAATAGAAGAATCATTTCCTCTCCTTATGTTATTACTAACCCCTCTTTTTCCAGGTTCAACTCTATCCTAAAATAGTAACTATACTAAACAAATCCCCCACGCACCTGAATTTTTACTTTCTCCCATATTACTTCCTGAAGTTGCTCTTAGCAATGACTCCCTAGTTACCAAATCCAATGGACATTTTCAGGTTTTATAACTGACTTCCTTGAAGCATTTTATCTTATTTTATTTTTTAAATCTTTATTGTTGGATGTAGAATGTATTACAGATGTTCCACATTTTCCCCCCATTAACCCCCTTCTCCCCACTCCCGGCCCCTCCCACCTTTTCCCACACTATTGTCTGTGTCCATTGGTTATGCATATAAGTTCTTTGGTTTATTTCTTCCCACCCCCCCCAACCCCTTTACCTTTGAGGTTTGTCAGTCTAGCAATGAATTTGTACTTCTTAATCCCTTCACCCTTTTCACCCATTCCCCCAACCTCCCTCCCAACTGGCAACCAACAAAATATTCTCTGTATCTATGAGAATGTTTCTGTTCTACCTGTTCATTTTGTTTGTAGATTCCATTTTTAATATATATGTATTCATTGCCATTTTGTTTGTTCATATATTTTATCTTTTTCTTCAAAAAGACCCTTCATCATTTCATATAATAACGGTTTGGTGGTGATGAACTCCTCTAACATTTTCTTATCTGGGAAAGTTTTTATATGTCCATCGATTCTAAATGACAGTTTTGCGGGATAGAGTAATCTTGGTTGTAGGTTCTTGCTTTTCATCACTCTGAATATTTCTTGCCACTCCCTTCTGGCCTGCAAAGTTTCTTTTGAGAAATCAGCTGACAGCCTAATGGGAACTCCCTTGTAGGTGACTAGCTGCCTTTCTCTTGCTGCTTTTAAGATTCCTCTTTGTCTTGAACCTTTTGCATTTTGATGATGATGTGTCTTGGTGTGGGCCTCTTGGGGTTCATCTTGTTTGGGACTCTCTGTGCTTCCTGGACTTGTATGTCTGCTTCCTTCACCAAGTTAGGAAAGTTTTCTGCCATTATTGTTTCAAACAGGTTTTCGATTTCCTGTTCTCGCTCTTCTCCTTCCGGCACCCCCAAGATGCGAATGTTGGCACGCTTGAAGTTGTCCCAGAGGCTCCTTACACTATCCTCATTTTTTTGGATTCTTTTTTCTTTTTGCTGTTCTGATTGGGCATTTTTGCTTCCTTATATTCCAAATCGATGGTTTGCTCCTTGGATTTACGTACTCTATTATTGAAGCTGTGTAAATTATTCTTTATTTCAGTTAATGCCTCCTTCAATTCTAACTGTGTATCCATGATTTCTGATTGGTCCTTTTTTATGCTCTTGAGGCCCTCCCTAAGTTCACTGAGGTTCTCACTAAGTTCATTGAGCATCCTTATAAGCAGTATTTTGAACTCAGCATCTGTTAGGTTGCTTATCTCCATTTTGCTTAGTTCTTTTCCTGGGGTTTTGTTCTGTTCTTTCATTTGGGACCTGTTTCTTTGTCTCCTCATTTTGGCTGCCTCCCTGTGTTTGTTTCTGTGTATTACTTAATGAGAGGTATGGGGCTATCTGAGACCAGATGCTGCTCGTTTGAAAGAATTTAGGAAAAACCTGAAGCAGGATCCAAGACAGGCCAATCCTATGGTTAAGCAACTGGCAACAGCTTGGGTGGGCTTGAAAGTTAAGTGGGATGGGGTAGGGCCTCAGGGAATCACCAGGGCGGGGCTACAAGTGTGAGCCAGGTTGCTGGAGTCCCAGATATGGTCGCTGTCTGCCGCCCCCGGGAAGGGCTCACCAAAGGAACAAAGGCCTCTGATAGCACGTTTGTCCCGGAGAAGGCCCCTCTCCAGCCCTCGCTCCAGTGCCAAACAGCTCAGTTCTTCCCTGTGTGTCTCTGGTGCCCCTCGAGCTGCCTCCCCTCCAAGCTTAGAGGGAGAGAGTCTGATAAGTCCGTGCGCGGGCCCTTTAAGGAGCTGCCTGGGGCTCCAGCCGCCTCAGCCTCCCTGAGCCTCAGTTCCCGTTGGTTTTTCCAGCCAGAAGTGATGGGGATTCTCTTCCTGGCACTGGAACCCTGAGTGGGGTACCTGGTGTGGGACGGGGACCCCTCAGTCCTCAAGCAGGACCTTCCCAGCCGAGGTGTCCTCCTGATTTTTATCCGCCACACGTGGGTGTGGGACCAGCCCGTCCCCTCCGCCCCTCCTACCAGTCTCGATGTGGCTGCTGCGTTAATTCCATAGTTGTAGGACTTCCATTCAGCTGGATTTCAGGCGGTTTTGAATGATGGCTGTTCTGTAGTTTAGTTGTAACTTTGATGTGGTTGTGGGAGGACGCGAGACCGTGTTTACCTACTCGCCATCTTGACCGGAAGTCTCCCCTTGCAGCATTTTAAACCACGAATCATTTCCTTCTCTTCAAGTTCTCATCTCACTGGTTTCTTGGAGGCCACTCTCTCTTGATTTTCCTGATTGCAGGCTTCAAAAGCTCAGCTTCCTCTTCCTAATATAAACCCTAAACCTCCAATGTCAGTGTTTCCTAGATTCAGCACTTAAAACTACATGGGCCCCTTGAGTTCTCTACTCAATTTCCAAACTTCATCTCTCTACACCATGACTACTACACACTTCCAAATCCAAATCCTCCTCCTGACCTCCAAGTGAGCACCTCCAACGAGGTATACCAGATTCAACAAAAAACCCACAACTCTTCCAACAGCAAACTTGGTACTACCTTCATACACATATACACCTGCTCCTGTGTCCCCCAGCCCAAAATGGTCATCTTAACTCCTTCCTTTTCCCTTAACTCCTATATAATTCCTGAATCCCTTTCCCCCCAGTCCACTTCTTGAGTTTATTCCCCCACTTTTGTCTTTTTTTAAAAACCTGAAATGACCTCTACTCTTCATGCCTTCATCTTCATCTCACTGCACCAAGAGTACATTTTCATAAAGTTTAAGCAAAATCTAATTGTATCTCTAAAGTGTCTTCAGAAAAAAATACAAATTGCTCATGGCACAGAGCCCTGCATAAGCAATCTGGCCTCTGGTCCTTGTCCACAGCTGACATTACCTTCCACCATTCACCGAACTACAGTGAATACTTGCAGGCTCTGAAACCAGCCCTGTTCACACACTCAGGTCTCTGTTAAGGCTATGCCTCCACCTGGGAAAGTCTTCCACTACCCTTCCTCTCCAGTCTCTCATCCTTCAAAGCTGAGGTCTGGTGTCACACTCCCCAGGATGCCTTATCTGCCCTCCCTAAACCAGGAAAGCATCTCGTGACATCCCTTTGCCCTGTGCGTGCCATCGGCTGTTAAGTGCTCCTGTGAAGGAGCCTGCTCTGCGGTATGGAGTCAGTGCCTGACGGCTGGACTCTTACAGGACTACCTGTGGAATGATATATGAATAAATGAGAAAGTGGGTCATTAGAATAGATGACAAAGCCTGTTTACAGAAAAGGCTTTGAGCTCCTGCTTTCTTCATCATAGCTGGTGGCCTGTATCTTTTCTTCTTTTTCTTTTCTTATTTATTCTGTTCTCCTAGTCCAATCAAATTTCTCAGCATTCTTCATGCAGACTTTTCCAGTATACAGACTTAAGAATTCAATAATATAAGTCTTAAAACAAAAGATAATAATCCCGACTCCACTCCTCTCCATTCCTGAGTCACCCTTCCCAAAGGTAATCATTTGTTCTTGAGCTGTTCCTTCTACTACTTTCCATAGTATTTTTTAAAAACATGCTAATACTGCTATTAGACACCACTCTCCTTTTAAACATTATTCTATTGGCTTCTTCCTATTAAACAGGAGCTGGCAATATTTTTTATGAAAGGCCAGGTAATAAATATTTTAGGCTTTGTGGGCCATATGATCTCTGTTGCAACTAATCAATTCTGCCTGAAAACAACCATGCGAACAAATGGGTTGTGTCCCAATAAATCTTTATTTATAAAAACAGGTAGCCAGCTCCTGCAGTGGAAGATGAAATGTTCCCAATAGTTATTATCACCATTATTTATTAAATCAATATTCAATTCACAGCTAAGCCATGAACTATACTATGATAAAAAAAAAAAATTTTGTGATTTTTCCCCTAAAAATAGTATCTCATTTTTAATCCTTACCCGAGGACATTTTTCCATTTTTTGTTCAGATAGAGTGAGAGGGAGAGAGAGGAAGAGAGAAAGAGAGAGAGAGACAGACAGACATTGACGTGAAAGGGACACATTGAGTGGCTGCCACCGCATGACCAACCAAGGCCGGGGACAAACTGCAACCGAGGTACACGCCCCTAGAGGGAACCGAACCCGGGTCTCTCCAGACCGCAGGCCGATGCTATAACCACTGAGCAAAACTGGCCAGGGCAGTATCTCATTTTTAAAAATGCTCCCCCAAGCCTTAAAACTCCTCTCAGTCTAAGTTTAATTTTTTTTCCTTGGGTCACTGCATCTGGAGTCTTATTCTGTCTAACCCATTTCAAAGCAACCTTCCTGGGATTTTTCATTCCCATTCTCCTGAGGATTCATTCCCTTTGAGCCTCTCAAGAGTAGGATCCAATGTTTCATCTCTCCAGGTTTATTCTCATTTTGGTGAATCATAATGTCCAGTAACTGTCTTGGAAATATATATATGAGAGGTAAGTTTTTGAGACCATCATGTCTGAATATGTTTCCATTCTACCTTGATTAGCAAATCATAGGTTGGAGATGGATTACTCCTTAGAATTTTGAGAGCATTGTATCCTTGTCTCATTCCTTCCACCTCCTCTGTTAAGGATCTGAACCATTCTGATCCCTAATCACTTCTATGCAACTTTTTTTTTTTTTTTTTTTTCATTTTTTTTTGTTCAGATAGAGTGGGAGGGAGAGAGAGGAACAGAGAGAGAGAGAGAAACATCGATGTGAAAGGAACACATCGAGTGGCTGCCACCCGCACAACCGACCAGGGCCGGGGACAAACTGCAACCGAGGTACGCGCCCTTAGCGGGAACCGAACCCGGGTCTCTCAGGACTGCAGGCCGACTCTCTGACCGCTGAGCCAAACCGGCCAGGGCCACTTCTATGCAACTTTTCAGGATCATCTGGTCACAATGACATGCCTTGGGATTATTTTCACCCATGAGACTAGGAATCTGGTGGATTCTTTACCAATCCGGAAATTCTTGTTTCAGTTCTCAGAAATCCTCTTATATTATTTCTTCATAATTCCCTCTATTGTTTTCTTTTAATGGAACTTCTATTACTCTATTTAAATGATAGAACCTCTGAGCTATACCTCTCATTAAAACAAACAAACAAACAAAAAACCTGTTTTTATCTCTGTGTTCTGTATTCTGAAAGATTTCCCAAACTTTATCTTCTAGCCCTTCTTTATTTTTATGATTAACATTTCTAATATTCAATGGGGGGGGGGGGGGGGGCTTACTCCGACGTTGTATTTTTTTAAGTCTCCTAAACTCATGCCAACAATGGACGAGCATTCAAATGACACAAGGTCACTCTTTCCTTTCAAGGAAGACCCTATAACCTAGTGGAATCATTTCTATATAACTAGAATATTCAAACAGGTGTGAGAAAATGTTTCTGTGGTGATTTGAAGGATTTCCTATTTTCAAGGCTCTAGATGTGAAGTTTCCTATTAAAGGTGACAAAGCACCAAAATACATGAAGAATGGAGATTTTGTATATATATGAATTCTTTTTAGTACCTGAAAGTTTTCTTTGGAACATAAAGAATTTATAAATTAGATCAACTTCTGCGAAAAGTTACCTTTTGTATAGTTTAGGCTAGAGCAAAATCTGCATGGGCTGATCTCTGATGAGCTCCACTACAGGCTAGAGAAAACATACCACCTTGATCTCATGACTACACGTCAGAAGCACTCCCATCTGTACGACCAAGAGGGCCATGAGGACAGGGCCCTACCTATCTATTTTTTTCATTCTGTTTTGTTTTATTCTTTTTCATTTATATTTATTTGTTTGTTTTTGTTATCGCTTATTCTACTTTTTATTTTTATTTGTTTTTTATTTGGGGGGTGGACATATCTATTTTGACTACTACTATATAGCTAATTCCTAGTATAGTATTTGATGAATACATTCAATATATTAATATTACACATAAATTTATCAACTGAGGGATGATCAAAAGAGTAGGACAGACATATGCCAGGCTTGGACTAAAAACCATTCTCTCCAAAAATGTAAATGCCTAAATTGAAATATCTGCCAACTAGTGAGAAGGCACAGAACTGTCAACTTCCAAACTGCGGCAGCTCTGCTTTGCTGGCTGGAAAGTACACTACCACCACCAACAGTAATTTAAATACTTTGCTCCTGAAAAGAAGTGTTTTAAACATTTAACGTATTACAGTAAAAGCTCTGTCATCCTGCAAGTGGGTAATGCAAGCCAAAAGACAAATCAAGAGTGGTGATTTTAATCTCAGTCAGTGAGGAGATATAATCAGCAGTAAGAGCAACAATAACCGATCAAGATTTTAGAAAAGTCCATTTTGAAAGGCTTCTTTTATTGGTCAACTGTGTAATAACAAGGCTTTTACTAACTGAATGAATTTCCTCTGGTTATTTAAAGTAATTACTATTGACTTCCATGTCTTATGTTCCTATAATTCCTTATGATAATCTGTTGTGCCTGTGATTGTGTAAAGGTGTAAACTAAGGAACTCTCTATTGACCAGAAACATTTCAACAAAGCTGCATTCACAGAATCAGAACTGAATGGGGACCTTTGGGCTCCTGCAGCCTAACACTTTGATTTTAATGATGAAAGAGATACATTTGCATAATACAGGAGAAAAAATATCAACTCTAAATCCCAGCTCATCTTCTCAATCACAGGAAATCATTTTAACTCCTAATTTGGTGATAAAAATCAACTTGCTTGATAAGAATCACTATTAAGGATAGTAGAAGCAAGTAGCCAGGCACTACCAGAGCTATCAAATATCACCTTGTAAAGTAAAACCTGACTATACTTTTTTAAAATTGTCATTAGATCCTACACACCATATTGTCAACTGATCCAGTTCTAAACACAGGACTGAAGAAACCAATCTGACTGTCCAGCCCACTCAAGGATCAGAAAATTCAAGTTATAACCATATGTGGGAAGACAAAAGGTTTTACAAATGACACTCCATATTTAATCCCAACTGGTCTCACCAGTAACATTGTGGGGAAGATTAATACCAGTAGACTCAGGAGTAAAGATATCCAGGTTCTGAACATCTGGTAGAGGTTAGAAAGCTATTCTGTAGCCTGGCTGGTGTGGCTCAGTGGATTGAGCGGCACCCCATGGACTGAGAGGTCCCAGTTCTATTCCCGGTCAGGACACATGCCTGGGTTGTGGGCTAGATCCCTAGTAGGGGGCTTGCAGGAGGCAGCAGATCAACGTATTTCTCTCACATCGATGTTTCTATCTCTCTCTCTCTAAAAAAAAAAAATCAATAAAAACATATTTAAAAAAATAAAGAAAGCTATTCTGTAGATAAATTATAACAGTCTGAAAAAAGAAAGCCCACATGGGAAAAAAAAAAATAGCAGGCTGCATTTATTTGATCCATCCTGGGGTGAATAGGAAGCAATTAAAACAGCTTGATAAAACTATCATTCACATGGACCTTTTAAGCACATTTTAGCCAAGTTGGATGAACTCTTAAGATAACATTACAAAAGAAATTGTAGGCAACAAAATTTCAGACATCATACGCAGCAGAATTTTCACTGATACATCCCCTAAGGCAATAGAAACAAAGGAGAAAATGAACACATGGGACTACATCAAACGCAAAAGCTTCTGCACAGCAAAAGATACAATCATCAAAATGGAAAGGCTACCCACTGTATGGGAGAGCATAACTGCCAATGATATATCAGATAAGGGGTTAATTTTCAATATATATATATAGAGTGCTCATACAGCTCAACAAAAGGAAGACAAAGAACCCAATTAAAAAATGGGCAGAGGAACTAAATAGACACCTCTCCAAACAGGACATACAAATGGCTAAGAAACATATGAAGAAATGCTCAACATCACTAATCATCAGAGAGATGCAAATTAAAACAATAATGAGGTATCACCTCATACCTGTCAGAATGACCGCCATCAACAAATCATCAAACAACAAGTGTTGGCGAGGGTGTGGAGAAAAGGGGACTCTAGTACACTGCTGGTGGGAATGCAGACTGGTGCAGCCACTATGGAAAACAATATGGTGTTACCTCAAAAAATTAAAAATTGAACTTCCATTTGACCCAGTGATCCCACTTCTAGGAATATACCCTAAGAAGCCTGAAACACCAATCAGAAAGAATATATGTACCCCCATGTTCATAGCAGCACTATTTACAATAGCTAAGATCTGGAAACAGCCCAAGTGTCCATCAGTAGACGAATGGATAAAAAAGCAGTGGTACATATACACAATGGAGTACTATGCAGCTGTAAGAAAGAAAGATCTCTTATCTTTTGAGATGACATGAGGGACCTGGAAAGTATTATCCTAAGTGAAACAAGCCAAACAGAGAAAGACAAGTATCATATGATCTCTCACTTATTTGTGGAATATAATGAACATAACAGTCTGAGGAATGGGGTAGTCCCAGAGACGTAGAAGTGGGGTACAGACTGACAATCCCCAGAAGAGAGGGTGGTTGGGGAGAGATAAACCACAGAACTTATATGCATGTATGCATGAACAATGGACATGGACAACAAAGCTGGGGACAGGGCAGGGAGGGAGGGGGAGGGGGGAATCAGTGGGGGAAAAAGGAGAAACATCTGTAACAAAAATTAATTTTTAAAAAGATAACATTACAAGCAAGAGAATAAAATATACAAATTATTCATATGATAAACACAGATAAAACCTTTAGGGATATAACTGCAAGTAATTTTGTTTAAATTCTTTATCTACTTTCAGTAAGTTTTCCATTTGAATTCCGAATTGTAAAAACAAAGTTGTTTTGGGGGCAATTTACAGTTAGGAACAAAGTCTATCTGCTAACAGGAAACAACGTAAACAAATCAACAGAATCATAATACTCAGCATAGTTTTTACTTTGGATAAATGAAAGAAAAACTGCATATTTATTGTTATCCAGTCTCCACACTCTTCAACTGGAAACCGGAGAGCCAGCCAAAGTGCAAACCACTGTGCAATCTGAAAACATTTTATCAACTAAATTTGTGGGATTCCTAATGAGGCAGGATGGTAAGAAGCTAGGAAAATTCCTTGGCAGGTGGAATGGGGAAACTGAAGACAGCTGAACAAATTGGCTGAGCAATTTATAGCCAGGTACAGTTCACCAGGGTTGGGAAGCCCTCAGTGCCTAGTGACGGACAAAACTGTTGGCCTTTCCTCCCCTGGCACATTGCTGGCCGTGTGGTTTAGACCCCTCTGACCTTTCCTCCATAGAGATAACATCTAGGCCTCACTTGTTTGTCAGGTCCAGGCCCAGAAAAGCATCAAAACCAATGGCTAAAGACCCTCTGACCTTGGCGAAGACCAATCAGTGAAGACCACGACCCTGAAAGAGAACCCCTGGAAATGCTGATGCATATTCTATTGAGATCCTCCCCTGGGATCTCCCCTAAAAATCCTGGCCTTTGAAAAACAGATAAAGCCCCTGAAGACAAGCCCAGGCTCCCTCTGGAACACAACCACATCTTAACTCGGGCATGAACTGTTTACTTTCTTTCTCCTAAACTCTAAGGGTCCCCATGAGACTGGCAACCAGGGGGAAAATGGACATGGCAGTTCATCCCAGGCTAAGCCCTGAACCTGTCTCCAAGGCTCCCTTTTCTCTGACTTTCCAGTGAGCTGACAGCAACCCCACCTATAAGTTTCTAGGGGCCAAAGCTCTCACCTGTTGCTGCTTCTATCCTAAGCCCTTCCTGTTTACTGCCCCTAGCTTTAATAACTGTACTCTCAAAATCACCTGGACTTGTGTTGTGAAATCTTTCCTGCACGAAGTCAAGAACCCACACACTACAGGCCGACCTGAGGCAAGCCTGCTCAGGCCCTTTCTGGTAACACTAGCACTAAAAAGATGGGATTTCCCCCTATTTCCACACTGTTTTGTTAACGTAAAATAAAAACCCAGGATTTTTCCAAAGTGTTTTTTCCTATTGTCTAAAGATAAGACCAATAACGGATTCTGAATCTAACACAAATTTCCTTCCATCCAAGTTTTAAGGTGAAATCCTGAAATCTAACTTCCACATCTTATATTGCCTGCTGCAAACCCAGGAGGATGCTGCACCCTAATGGATTCCATGGTCATTTCAGTCTCCTAAAAGCTGTGCAACTCTGGCACCTCCTGCACTCACCTAAGGGTCTAGGGATTTCTGTTTCATAGAAATTGAGAATTCTTTTAAGTCTGGGTTTTTAAAAAATGAAACAGTTCTTAATCCTCTCTCACCCTCAATTCCCCCTTCCCTGAAATCTAAAAGTTAGAGAGTGCTGTGATAAATGCAGAACCAGTCTGTGGGACACATCAGCAAAATGCTTCAGGATGTGACTGGGACACATCAGGTTCTCCCTGCAAAAGCAAGCTGAACAATGAGGCAGGTGGCTGACAACAGGAATCTCCTGCCAATACAATGCCTTGGTTCTCCGACTCTGGTTGTACCACACCAAGAGTAGAAACTATAGGCAATAAGCAGAATACTAATTTAAGAGTCCACCATAGGCAAGCCAATTGACTAAACTCTGGTTAACGACCATCTACACATTACAGGTGATCCATCTACTATGCCTACAAATTGGTATATATGTAGCCACCTATTTAAAATGAACATATTAGCAAATACCATATTATTAAAACTACTGATTTCTAACAGCTAAATAATTACAGTAAACCCCTGATTTTGTGGACCTCAATTTAATGAAAAAAATTTCTGGTCGATAAGTAGAAATTAACATCCTGTTAATTTTAAAATTGCTTTTAACCAAGATTTGCTTATAATTAAATTAACACGTTTTTTGTTAAGTCACTGTTATTTTGAACAAATTTTAGCAAAAAGGCCATAAGTTGGGGATAAAACCAGTAATTTTGCTGATATAAATAAATATTACACATCTACAACTATAGTCTACATATTTTGTTGTTGTTGTTGTTAATCCTCACCTGAGGATATTTTTCTCATTGATTTTTAGAAAGAATGGAAGGGAGGAGAGAAGGGGAAGAGAGAGAGAGGAACATTGATGTGAGAGAGACACATGGATTTGTTGCTTCCTGCATGACCCCAACCAGGGCTAGGAATGGAACCTACAACCCAGGTACATGCCCTTAACCAGAAACTGAACCCTGAGCCCTTCAGATCACAGGCTAACACTCTAACCACTGAACCAAACCGGTCAGGGCATAGTCTACATATTTAAACTCAAGAGTCACTAAACAATGTTCGGGGGATGATTAGCACGTGATCACACAGCATCTCTCGCAGTAACTCTCTGTTATCCCCTGACCTGACTTTTTGCAGCAGTTTTAACACCAGCCGATGTTCGATGTGCACTAATCCATGCCCAAGCCGTCATTTGTTTACTCCTAGTGACTGGTGAACGCAGTAATTTACCAGACCTATTCAGTATAAATTTACAATTACAGTAACACATATAGAAAACTTTTCTGTGAAATTAAACTTTTCATACATACTTAATTTTAATTACACAAACGTGTCTACATAAATAAAAAGAGGTAAACTAATGAATTTGTCAATTTTTTAACATATGTATTTGGAAACCTATTTTACTTTTTATTATTTTTTCAATCCTCACCTGAAGATATTTTTCTATTTATCTTCAGATAGAGTGGGAGGGAGGGAGAGGGGGGGAGAGAGACACACACTCATAGACTGGTTGCCTCCCTCACAAACTGCAACCGAGGTACGTGCCCTTGACCAGAATCAAGCCCACGACTCAGTAGTCTGAGGGCCGACACTCTAAACACTGAACCAAACTGGCCAGGGCAGAAAACCTACTTTATTATATAGTGGACTTCCGACTTTAACGGACAACCCCTTGCCCGAATTAGTTCGTCATATCAAGGTTTTCTTAACACCCACAATCTCTCACTTACATTACATTTATACCTGTTCCAATGCTCCTTTCCACCATCAGTACAAGCACTGAAAACCAGCTACAGTGATGCAATTTAAGACTGTTCTACATACAGACGATTAGTTTGGAAGACAGCAAATTTCCAAACTGCCACTCTAGAGGAGAGGCACAGAATGAGATTCCTACCTTCAATCACAAGCACCCTTCCTCTAAGGTGCTAAATTAGCAAAAGAAGCCCTTGGTTGGTGGCACAGTCTAAGTTTAGGCTAGTAATAACAGGAAGTAAATAAAATCAGGAAACTCTTTCCTCAGCCTGGATATGAAATCCAAGTATTGGTTCTTAAAGGCTCAAAACAATGTCCAGCACTGGGCCTACGGTACAGTAAATACCCATATACTGGTTGGGTGAGTACATGGATTGAATTTATAAATGAAAAGATCTACTTGCTAGTTTTAACACTCACACTATTTTCTTTTCTTTACTCTCAAATGGCTTAAGGGTAAAAAAAATATATGGAAACCATTTTTTTCCTTATTAATTTTAGAGAGGAAGGGAGAGGGAGAGATAGAAACACCAATGAGAGAGAACATCGACTGTCCGCCCTCTACATGCCCCCAACTGGGGATTTGGCCCACAACCTGGGCATGTGCCCTGACTGGGAATCGAACCAACAACCTCTTGATGCGTGGATCGATGCTCAACCACTGGGACGCACCAGCCAAGCTGGAAACAATTTTTGCAAGAGACTCACTGTAGATTCTCAGCCTTCTGTGTTAATATTTGTGGTAATTCTTGCCTTGGCCAAAGCCACCAGCCTTCAAAAGTGCAAAAATCAACCTCCTATCCTGCAGATGTAGAGATATCAAGCTCTGTATACAAAAGTAGGTAATTCCGCTCTGGCAGGTGTGGCTCCGTTGGATGGATGTTATTTCATGCACCAAAGTGTTGCCAATTCAATTCCCGGATTGCAGGCTTGATGCCAGGCAGGGGGAGTGCAGGGGGTGATAAACTGATGTTTTGCTCTCACATCAATGTTTTGCTCCCTCTACCTCTCCCTTCCCCTCTAAAAATCAATAAAAATATATTTTTTAAAAAGGTAGATAATTCCAAGTCTGGTACTGATATTCACTTTAATTTGACTTAACAATGATCGGGCTTACAAAAGCTGGCTCCACTTTCATATTCACCCTTAATTCTATACATAAAGTAATGCCAGAGGTTCTTAGCAACCCTTGCTTTCTAGGAAAGCAAATCACTTAGCCACAAAAAGAGATCTGCTCATTTGTCAGCTGCTAGAAGAACAGTATAACATGAGAGATAAAAGCAAAAACGATGCTTTCATAGGAAAGGAGTGATATTTTAGTTAGACTAATAATAGAGGTATCTGAAAGGCCATTTAAAAAAAAATCTTAGAAGCTGCTATTCAACAACGTGGTAAGAACGGCAACAAAAGTATAAGTTGTTCCACAGAAGACTTGAGTAGTAACAATTTGATCCCAAGTGAAAAGATAGTCTGGCAATTAATATTTTCGATGAATGAATGAGATACCTATTTTTTGGCGTTAAGTTGGACAGCCCTCAAATAGATTTAAAAAAATAAAAGGTTTGCAATACCAGAGGTTATATTGTATTTCCCCTACTCTACACAGAATCTTGCTTTTAAATTTACTTTTGGAATCAGACTGTACCACATATTAACTCTTACTGAGGTATAATATGCATGAACACATCCATGTAACCAGCATCCACATCCAGAAACAGAATGCCATTAGCACAATGAAAGCTCTATCCATGTTCCTTTCTGGTCACTACTACTTTTCTCCAAGGGGAACCATTACCCTGACTTCTAACAGTATAGATTTGTTTTGCTTGTCTGTGTACTTTATAAAAGTGGAATTACATAGCATGTACTCTTGTGCCTGGCTTCTGTGCCAGCTTTCAATTTACTGCCTCTCATCACCAAATTCACCCTTCAGTACCTGCTCTGTGATGGTGCACCAAGCTCTTGAAGCATTTCTCCTTTACAACATATGGTGTTAAGCTTGGTCAGTAGAGGGCACTGGAGGGGCACTGCAGGAAGAAGGGAGCTTGTCTTTTAAGTGTGAGTGTAGTGCTTTTGCTTGTTTTTGCTTCTGCTCCATGGTCACCAGTGAAAGTATGTAGGGACATCTATCTTGTGGTGCTCTGTTCCAGTCACAAGCCCAGAGCATTAGCCTATTTTCTCATTCTCAAAGATGATCTGCAAGCTTTAATGTGCCAGCATCAGGTCCTATCTATGCTTGAAGATAATGAAATCATCCCATAGGTATTTTTCCCCCTTCTCTAGCATAAATATTCCCAGATACTTAACACTGTTATTTAATATTCCATATATTTTCTGCTCTCTCCTGAACTTTCTATGTTCTGTATCCTCCTTAATCTGCAAAGTCAAAACCTGAACTAAGACAGGCTTAGTTCGTAATCTCGTTAAAGTCGTATCAAGCCTTATAAATATCCAACTGAAACCAAGTCAAATCTTATGGTCAGACGCTGAAGGCATTCCTATCAAGAAGTATGGAAAGACAAGGATGCCACCCATCAAGCAGTGCTCTGGACATTCTAGAGAATATGGAGGAAGATTATGAGATGTATAAACTGGAAAGATACAAAATTATTATTTATTCATGTGACTATTCCTCTTCTAAACCCTTAAGAAACAATTTGAGAACTATGAGAATCAAGAAAAAGAGTTTATAAGATGATCAGTAAAAAATACATATTTATGCAAACATGAATAACGTTGTGGAAAGAAACCTCAAGTTTTCTTCATGTATGCAGTTGCTACTGTTCATGTCATGCATACCAAGTGAAACAGATTCTACCACTCTGGTTGGGACGTCCTACTCAGGGACTGGTGCCAAGGCAAGGCCCACGTATCCAGGCCAGGCACGAGAGCTGGTCTCCTGCAGGACAGCTGAAGCCCCAGACTGGAACAAACCCAATCCGCCAAAAGCCCACACGAGGGCAACTCATGTTTGGCTTGTCTTTATTAACACAGTCCTAGGGAGAACTGTGCTAGTATATACCTAAGATAATATTCATCTTAGATTTCTCTTACCAAATTCAACCGTTTCTCAAATTTCTCCATCTCGTTTTATGGTCTGTCATATCTGAGAATCTGGCCACCTCACTCAGCAACCATCAAGAGAGGAAGGATATGCAGAACCAATGAAACTAAAGAACTGACTTTTTCTTCCACTATAAAATGAGGGCATTTGACCTAAGATTTCAGAAATCCTTTCCTAAGGATCCTATGCCCTAAAATCCTTTAATTCTATGGCTGCAGTACATGTAATAACTACATAGTAAGAGGGGGAAAAACACATGGGAAACGAATCCTGCAAAAACGTTAACATGTCCCTGCTGTACTGAGTTCTCCATTCTCTAGGTGAATAAGAAAACTGTTGTTTTTGTATAAATATAGAAGGGTAATAAATTCACTTTTTTCTTCAAAGAAACTAAAACAGAAGGGTTGCACAGAAGTCAGGAAGATGATTCAGGAAATCTGTTTCTGTTGGAAGACATGAACATCTTGACTTTTTAAAAAAAGTGTTAAGTACTTTAAGTAATTCTCTAAAATGCAATAATGATTACCAAAGTTATATACAGCGTCAATATTTAAATCTGTAAATAGAATAAAATACAATTAAGAAATGCGCTGTCTTTAAATCCAACTATACCTGGAGAATCGACCCCTCCAGGACCCTCCTGTTGAATTTTACACTGGCACACAACTGCCGAAAGCCTCACACAGACTAAACACAACTAGCTAAATCCACCTCATTCGGCACCAGACCCGAGGAAGCCTCCTCTTACCCCATCGATGGTATCCGACTGTTCAAACCATTGATTGTTACAACAATGTTCACATTGTTGAGAATCTAGTCATTTTCTATCCACACAGATTAAGCTCTTATCAGACCAGTACAAAACAAGCACAATTCAAATATAAAAACAGAGAGAGGGAGAGATTTTTTATGAAAGAACATGAACACTCAAATTATTCAATGTTCCCTTCTGAATTGACATTTGGTGGAAGTAATAAATTCACCTGCTAAAATAAATACAGAATGACAGGAAAAGAGAGAAAGAGAAGTATTTAATTGTTTTTAAAAAAATATGAGACACATTACCTTGATTTTAAAAAATCACTTAGCAGAGAGACAGCAGAGATGAACAGGATAAGATTATCTACAGCATCTCCTGACTGCAGGTTCTGTAATCGAGACCTATGGCTACTATTTATCATGATTTGGAGAATTTGAACATTTGTTTTATGGTATTAGATATTGACTATATGGCTTTCTGCTCCAAAAATACCCTGAAATTGTGTAGCTAAGATCTGGGTAGCTGTTTAGAGAGCAAGCAGCTTCATCTTCAAGGCAGAAAGGGTCCACAGGCCAGAGTAGTGTCCTGTGCCTAGGTGAGTGAATCTATGACCTCAAGCTGTCTGCTAGGCTTCCCTTGTGACCTTTCCATCGATTCTGTCCTCCTGAGTCCCTCTATACCAGACAATTCTGGGGGCTGTTTCTGCCTCTATCTAAGGTCAAGTTAAGAGATTCAAAAAAAGGCTTTAGAATAAGAAGGACCTCCCTAAAGGGAAAACCCTACATACTTGCTCCTCTATGTGGACATATTATGTTTGTATATGTCTCTCTCTATATATTGACACATACACAAAAAGAATACATCTATATGTAAATTATTTACATACAACTATAGATTATCCTCCAGGGCTAATAGGACAGTACACTTGAGGTATTTTTCTAGTAACAGAGAGACTGCATAATCCACTCTGTCCTTCTGCTAAAGGCATAAATTCTGCAACCAACTTGGGTCCAAATCCTGGCACTCACCATTTATTAGCTGTGTGATCGGGCAAATCACTTAATCTCTCTATCTTGGTTTCCTTGTATGTAAAACAGGAATGATAATCATGTGAGGATTAAATAAATTAGTACATGCAAATTACAAAGTACAGTGTCTGGCATATAGCAGTACTATAGAAGGTGAAATATTACTACTGACATTTATACAGCAGCCACCTAGGTAGGATTACAGAAAAAATACGTGATCACAGCAGTGAGAATAAATGACCTATCTGGATTCAAGTGACCTAACTAAACTCATGATCCATAATCCCCAACCAAAGTAACCTTAGAACTTTAACTTTAAAGCAAGCCCCAATGTAGATCAAAATATTTCACAAATAGGTGATAATACCAAATCTGTTCCCATAAAACCCTTTAAAGAAAACTCATTCAGAAACAAATACTTTTCTACATGACACTTCTTTTACTAGACATAATCAAAGAAAAAATACTTTGCATACATCAATTTCCTAGACACCTCAGAGTCTACATGCAATTTTTTTTAAAGTTCTTAATCAAAAATTTTCATTTTCTACAGTCTTCTTAAAATGAAAGTCTTCTTTTTTTTATTATTAAAAAAGGGAATATTTTATGCAAATGGACATTTAAAAAAGCTGGAGTAGCAATATTTATATCAGACAAAACAGACTTTAAAACCAAGGCTGCATTAAACATGGGGTCCATATATCTATTAGAATTGGTGTTCTTGTTTTCTTCAGATAAATACTCAGAAGTGGGATTGCAGGTTCATATGGTAAATCTTTTTTTTGTTTTCTTTTTTTGAGGAATCTGCATACTGTTTTCCACAGTGGCTGCACGAATTTGCAGTACCATCAACAGTGCACCAGGGTCTCCTTTTCTAGATAACCTTGCCAACACTTGTTATTTGTTGACTTTTTTGTAATAGCCTTTATGACTGGTGTGAGAAACAGTCTTCTTAAAGTGAATCAAAAAAAAGTAAATGATTCCAGCAACTTTTGGGCTTTTTTTGTTGTTGTTGTTACTCCTCACTGAGGACATTGCATTATTATTATTTTTTTTACAGTGGAAGGGAGGGAGGGAGGGAGAGAGAGAGAGAGAGAGTCATGGATATAAGACAGACACAAAGATTGGTTGCCTCCTGCACCACCCTGACTGGGGCTAGAGATCGAACCTGCAACCCAGGAATGCAGGAATTGAAGGACCAACACTAACTGCTGAGCCAAACCAGCCAGGGCTCATAAGTGAATGTTAAATTAAGACTATCAGATGAAAGGTGGACAGACCTGGAAATTCACAGGTTGTCAGGATGTCGCCCCATGGATTTTGTTGGTCAAACAGGGGAAATACAACTTGACAACAAAGGGCTATGTTAAAATGAACCCACCAATCATTCTTAGTATATAAAGTGGGATAATCAAACGTTATAGTCTTCTAATGTGAACAGGAAGTACAATACACCACCAATGAGTAATTAAAAATATGAATCGCCCTGGCCAGTTTGGCTCAATGGTTAGAGCCTTGGCCCACAGACCAAAGGGTCATGGGTTCAATTCCTGGTCAAGGGCACCCACCTGGTTGCAGGTTTGATACCTGGCCTGAGTCGGGGTCATGTGGGAGGTAATCAATCAATGTATCTCACTCACATCAAAGTTTCTTTTTCTCTCCCCTGCCCCCGCCACTCTATCTAAAAGTTAATGGAAAAATATCCTCAGGTGAGGATTAACAAAAAAAAATATGTATATGAATGATTACAAAAATAGTTAAACCTCTATCTGTTTACAAGTAATACAGAAAAAGAGTAACTAACATGTTATACAACCTACCTAAGAATACAACCAGCGAAATCTATGTGGGGAATAGGGCTGACCCAGTTTCTTCAACAAATAGATGGCATAACCAAAAAAGAGTGAATTATTATAGATTAAAAGAGATGAATCAGCCCTGGCTGGTTTGACTCAGCAGTTGGGGTGCTGGTCTGCGGACCAGTGTGTCCTAGGTTCGGTTCCTGCTAAGGGCACGTACCTCAGTTATAGTTTGTCCCCAGCCCAGGTTGGGGTCCTGTGGGTGGCAGCCACTTGATGTGTGTGTCGCTCTCTCTCTCTCTCTCTCTTCCTCCCTCTCCCCCTCCCCCTCCTGCTCTATCTGAAGATAAACAGAAAAAATGTCCTCAGGTGAGGATTAAAAAAAAAAGAGATGAATCAATCAAATGCTAATATTAGGTAGACCTGATTCAAAAAGTTAACTGTGAAAAGCCTCTCTTTTTTTTTTTTTTAAAGAAAATCAAGGAAAGAGATTCAGTATTAGATAATATCAAGAAATGAAGTTATAAGGAATTTATTGGGAATGATAATATGCTCTCCTATAAAGCCTATATCTGACAGATATGCACACTAAAATACCTATAGGTGAAATGACAGGTTGTCTGGAATTTTCTTTAAAATACTCTAGATCAAAAAGAAAGTGAGAGAGGATACACAAAACAAGAATGGCATGAGGATTCGTTATTATTCTCACTATTTTTGTGTATGTTTGAAATTTTCCTTAGTGAAAAAATGTTTTAAAGTTAAGGGAAAGAACAGACAGGAATTCATGGCCACCATCCACGAAGCATGAAAAACTGCAGAAACCTGCATGTAAAAACACACAAAAAGCTGACAACAGTGGCCTTTGAGACTGTAGGTGAGATACTGCGGGCTGTTTTCTCTCTCGTCAGCAGAAATTCTCCCTACAACATTCCTGTGGGGGTGTGCTTTCCACTAGACCACGTTCTGTTACCAAGGCGTAAACCAGAGGGCTTGATACTAATCTAAAGTCTTCTAAGCCTCTATACCCTGAGAGATGTTATTGAAGGAAACTGACTACCAATGTTAAAAAAGCATACTTTTTAACAGGGTATATATATTTCTTTTTTTTTTTGTTATCCTCACCCGAGGATATTTTTCCACTTTTTGTACAGATAGAGTGGGAGGGAGAGAGAGGAAGGGAGAGAGAGAGAGAAACATCGACGTGAAGGGACACATCGAGTGGCTGCCACCCGCACGACCAACCAGGGCCGGGGACAAACTGCAACCAAAGTACGTGCCCTTAGCGGGAACCGAACCTGGGTCTCTCCAGACCGCAGGCCGACGCTCTAACCGCTGAGCCAAACTGGCCAGGGCGAGGGTATATATATTTCTAAGTCTTCAACAATTTGTCTCTACACTTTTCCATTTCCCCAACATTCATATAAATAAATATTTTTGTACAAGTTCAAGAAATAATCTTTAGCACAACAAAAAATGTGGTTTTTTAAAAAAAGTGGTTTTAATAAAAGTTTATTTGCCCCTACCCACCCTCCAGATCCCCTCCACCTTGGGTTTCTCAGTTTCCCTTTTTGTTTGTTGGATTGTTCTGTTGTCCCTCCACCTCACCCCACCACCCTTGGATCCTAATGTAAAATTCTTTTATTGTGTCAAAAAATTATTAAAAATATAGGTACTCTGATCTCTTCCTTTAAAAATTAAAAAATAGCCCTGGCCGGTTTGGCTCAGCGGTTGGAGCACTGGCCTGCGGACCAGAGAGTCCCGGGTTCGGTTCCCACTAGGGGCATAAATAAAAATAAAAAATAAAAAAATTTTAAAAATTAAAAAATAAAAATAATTTTTAATGTTTATTTAAACTTCCCTTCTTCTAATCCTTCTCCATTCCCATGGCTCCTAACATAATTCATGTTACGGTATTACACTTGGTATTAGAGTTCTTTTTTTTTTTTCTTTATTGATTTTAGAGAGAGAGGGAGAGAGAAAGATAGAAACATCGACTAGAGAGAACATCGACTGGCCGCCTCCTGCATGCCTGCCCACTAGGGATTAGGCCCACAACCTGGCATGTACCCTGACCAGGAATCGAACCAGCGGTCTCTTGGTGCATGGGTCATCGCTCAACCACTGAGCCACACCGGCTGGGCGGTATCAGAGTTCTTAACACATTAACTGATTATACCACAGATTTACAGATCAAATATATCACCTGCTTCTTTCTGAAACTTAAAAAAACACATGAATAATTATCCTTGTCCCATATATAACAGCAGTGTACTACATTTCTAGAAGAGACTACTGCTCAATGTCATAACCACCAATCTAACAAAGGGGGGGTTCAGTAATAAAGACCCCCACAGCTATGCAAGGAATAATTCTCTTTGATCTGACACTGTGTCGTGTACCTCTTCAGGTTAGGTAAGAAGAACAGTGAATCCAGAATACTGCACCTTAGAGAAGTCTGAACATTTTCCAAAACGCTATCTGCCAAGTATTTTGAATAATTCTTACCAGACTATCGTCACCTTTCCATGATTCCCTCTGGGCTTCATAGATCATTGAACATGATTTGGTCAATGTGGTGATAAAAAAGGAAGAGACCCTATAAAACCAAACAATTACAAATAATGCCTAAAGGTAAGGATGAACATAGTTTTAACATATAATTGAAAAAAATAAAAAAACACTATAAGATTAAGTAGCTTTGGTCCTGGGGTAATCTGATATGGGAAATCTACTTCTGTATTGCTCTTAGTCCCCTGAGAATAGGGCACACTTTTCCTAGGGTAAGACAAGGTATAACATTACATTATTTCTAGCAAGGGTAAAAATTAATTAGCTCTGCTCCCTTTCTGCATGGGTTTACTTCCTTAATTAATACAGAAGTAGTTATATTTATCCACACTGAGATACATGGTTTTGGAATACTACAAATTTTCTTACTAAAAGAACTTAACTTCTGAAAACTTATCGTTGTATTTGCCTTTCTAACATGCACTGTTAATAATAAACCGGAATGCAACAACTAACATTTATTGCACTATTTTTCTTAATCATAATAATCTCATGTGACATGTACTATTATTATTCCCACTGTATAGATGAAGCAACCAAAGCAGGGGGATGTTAAGTAATTTGCCAAAGAAAACGGAGCTAGTAAGTAATGGAATAATATTACCATCGTCACTACTCAAAGTTTTTTTAGCGATAAACAGAAAAAGTAAAGCTATTAGTAACTTATTCCAAAATCCATTAAGCATCATTAACTCTCATGAAGAAATATTTGCTGGGCATCTACTGTGTGATCAACATTATACTAATAATTACTAGTGGAAACTAGAAAAGCAGAAAACAGCTCTTCCCTCTCAAAATCTTACTGTTAAGGCAGGGAGACAAAATGTACATATAAAACTAGTAGAGAAAATGTTTGTATTCCATGTATGAAAGCTACTTCTTCATAAATTCATCCATGACTGTGGAAAAATACAGACAATCTTCCCACTAACTAGTGGGGTGGGAGTGTGGATTTCTGGCTAAGGAATAAAAATCATTCAATTTTCTCAATTCAATTAAAACCACAAAAAGACATATATCTAAAATGTACTTAAAAGACCACAGAGATCTAAATATGAGTAAGACACTACCTACTTTAAAAAAATCACGTCTAGTCAAAAAAAGACACACCTGCTAACAAATGTCACTTAGTGTAAAAGACAACAGAACTAATGAAGAATTTCAGATACAGCAGGAACAAAAATAAAGAAGAAAGCAACCACAAGGGGAAGTCCTGATAAGGTGACTTCTAGGGATGCTATAAAAAGACAAGATACAGAAATGTGAAGTTTTATAAATGAACAGTGAAATTATACTCCCAGCCCTATATTCTACATGCACAAATGTGATGACTTCCCTCGCCCAAAAAACCTACCCCTAACATAATAGTCAACATCAATATTTAATGCCTACCTCAGTCTGTATCGTTCTACAATAATGTCCAGCAGCTGACCAAAAATTATTTAAAAAAATAAATAAATAAATAAGCGCCCTGGCTGGTTTGGCTCAGCACTTAGAGTGTCGGCCTGCGGACCAGAGAGGCCTGGGTTTGGTTCCCACTAAGGGCACATACCTTAGTTGCGATTTGTCCCCGGCCCCAGTTGGGGTCGTGTGGGTGGCAGCTACTCGAAGTGTCTCTCTCACATCAATGTTTCTCTCTCTCTCTTCCTCATCTCTCCCTCCTGCTCCATCTGAAGACAAATGCAAAAATGTCCTCGGATAAGGATAAAATAGTAATAAAAAACATTAAAAAAAGCAAAGTTGTGGGTGGAGGTAGGGGTGGGGGTGACAAAGCAATCAAGAGAATCTGACTGAGAGATGACCCAGAGGCTGTAACTATTAGGGAATTTTAAATAATGATTAACATGTTAAAGAATTTAGTAAACAATATGTATGAACAGGTGGTAAATTTCAACAGAAAAATGGAATATGTAATAAAGAGTCATACAGAAATGCTATCTTTTTTTCTAAAGTATCAGAGATTTTTTTAAAAATTCCTTTGATGGGCTCACCAGAACACTTAACATAATCAAGGAGAGAATCAATGAACTGGAAGATAGTCACCAGAAATTACCTAAATGAAACATAAACAGAGGGCAAAAAGAGATGGGGGGACAAAGAAAGAACATTGAAGATCTATGGGATTTGATCAAATTATGTCATATACATGTAACTGGAGTCACAGAAAGGGGAGAAGGGGAACAAGGCAGAAAAAATTTTTGGAAAAAAACTGGCCAAGCCCTGGTGGGGGTGGCTCAGTTGGCTGGGCATTGTCCTGTGCACAGAGGGGTTGCCAGTTTGATTCCAGTCAGGGAAATGTCTGGGTTAAGGACTCAATCCCCAGTGTAAGGGGCATGCAGAAGGCAGCCGGTCAAATGTTTCACTCTCACGTCCATGTTTCTCTCTCTCTCTCTCTCCCTTCCTCTATCTCTGAAAAAGCAATAAAAATTATTTTTAATGAAAAAGAAAAAATGGCTAAGAACTTTATAAAACTAAAATCTTCAAACCACAGATCTAAGAAGCTCAGAGAATGCTACAGAATAGAAACAAATATGGAAACAATAAATTAAAAAGAACATATACCTAGATAATGGTTAAACTGCTAAAACTTAAAGAAAGAATCTTTACAACAAGAAATAAAGACATTACCTTCTGAGGAAAAAAAAGAATTTCAGCAGAATTTATTCAATCCAAAAGATAATGGAGTGACATTTTCTAAGTACTGAAAGGGGGAGGAAAGAGACTTCACGGCCCAGAATTCTATAGTCAGCAAAAATACCTTTCAAAAATGAAGGCAAAATAATGGCTTTTCAGACAAACAAAACCTGAGGCAAATTCAATGTCAGCACACCTGTCCTACAAGAAATGGTAAAGGAAGTTCTTAAAGTAGAATGCATATGATACCAAGCGAAAATGAGGATCCACACAAAGAAGTTAATAGCTCCTGAAATGATAATAAGGGAAGTAAATATAAAAGACCTTTCGGTGAATGGACTGCTCCGGCTCCCGAATTCACTGCTGCTCAGCCTGAGGTGCAGACTGGGCTCAAGGCCAGGGGCCCCCTGTGCCTATTCAGCAGTTTCCTACTGAAGACTGGGGGCTCAGCCTGCCACTTAGACAGTCTGCAGCCCCCACTGCCCGGACCATTGAACCGGCAGATAACACTGGGTGGTCTCAGCTGCTCTTCCACAATCTCGTAACAGAATGAAAATAAGGTTGACAGAAAATAAACAGTTTCTTAAGAAAAAAAAAAGACCTTTCTTCTGTATTTTTAATCATTCTAAAAAGATAACTGTCAAAAGCAAAAATAGTAACAGTGTATTGTTCAGCTTATAAAATATATAAAAGTAAAAGATTACAACAGTATCACAAGATGGAAGGGAAAAATTAAAAGTATACTGTCTTGTTAGAAGCTTACATTGTATGTGAAATGTGAAGTACTGTATACTATTACCTGAAGGCTGACTGATGTAATTGTAAGGCTACCACTAAATTTTTTTAAAGAGGTACAATACACCAATAACATAGATAAAAATAATTTTATCTATAAAAATTTTAAAACCCTCAATCTGAAAGGAGGAATAAAAAGAAAGGGAAAGCAGACTAAATGTACAAATAGCAATGAACTAGCAAGATGACAGAGTAAAATCCAACCACATCAGTAACTATATTTAATGAAAATGGTCTAAACATCCCAATTAAAAGGTAGATTTTATCACAGACCCAGTTATATGTTTTCTATAAGAAATCTACTTTGCCCTGGCCGTTTTGGCTCAGCGGTTAGAGCATCGGCCTGCGGTCCGGAGAGACCAGGTTCGGTTTCCGCTAAGGGCATGTACCTCGGTTGCAGTTTGTCCCCGGCCCTGGTTGGGGTCATGCGGGTGGCAACCACTCGATGTGTCCCTTTCACGTCGATGTTTCTCTCTCTCTCTCTCCCTCCCACTCTATCTAAACAAAAAATGGAAAAATGTCCTCGGGTGAGGATTAAAAAATAATAATAATAAAATAAAATAAATTTTAAAAATTTAAAAAGAACGAAATCTACTTTAAAGACATAGATTAAAAGGAAAATTATGGAAAAATATATCATACAAATATTAATCAAAAGAAAGGCAGAGAAGCTACATTAGTATCAGACAAAGTAAACATCAGTAGAAGTATTAAAAGAGATAAAGAAAGCCATTCCCATGATAAAGAGGTTAATCCACCAAGAAGATATATTACACCAGACACAAAGCCTCAAGGAAAATGAATGAAAAATGAATAGAAGTAAAAGAAAAAAATATATATTTAAATATAATTAGTATAATATATAGTATATAACTATATAACTATATATATAAATAAAACAGTTGAAGACTCAATACTCCTCTTTCAGTAATCCGTAAAACAAATAGACAAAAAAAATAATAAAATAAAAAGCCTGTAAGGATATAGAAGATATAAACAACACTATCAACCAACTTGATACAATTAACATTTATATAACACTCCACCCTACAAAAGCAGAATACACATTCTTTTCAAGTGCACATGGGACATTTACCAATATAGTTTATATCCTTAGCCATAAAACAAATCTCAGTAAACTTAAAAAAAATGAAATTACACCAAAGTATATTCTGACCATAAAGTAATTAAATTTGAAATCATTAATAAGATATGTAGAAAATCCACAATATTTGGAAATAAAACACACAAGCAACCTTGGGTCAAAAAGGTAGTAACACGAAAAATTAGAAAATATGTTGAATTGAATGGACATCAAGTCACAACATATGAAAATTTATGGAAGGCAGCTTAAGCACTGGTTAGGGGAATGTTTGTAGCATTAAAAGATTATTATAATAAAATAAGAAAAAGTCCTTCTTATCATTTAAGCTTCCACTTTAAGACACTAAAAACAGGAGAACAAATTAAACCCAAAGCAAGTAGAAGGAAAAATATAAAGAACAAAAATCAATGAAACTGAGAAAAAAATAAGCCAAAAATTAATGAAACTAAAAGCCAGATCTTTGACAAGATCAATAAAACTAATAAAACCCTAGCCAGAATTATCAAGAAAAAAAAATAAAGGTTACAAATTACCAATATCAGGATTCAAAAAGAAGGTATCTCTAGGGATCCTACACACATTAACTTTATGCCTGTAATTTTGGACAACTTAGATGAATTGAGTAAATTCCTCAAGACACAAAGTCACTTAAGAAGAGAACCTGAACAGCCCTTCATTTATTAAAGACAGTGAAGTTATAGTTGAAAATCCTCCAACAAAGGAAACTCCAGGTCCAGACAAAGTTTCAATGGCAAATTTATCAAATATTTATGGAAAACATGATACCAATTTTACATATACCCTTTCAGAAAATAGAAAAGAAGGGAACACTTTCCATCTCATTTTTTGAGGTCAGCATTACTCCAACACCAAATCCAGCAATGGCAATATAAGAAACCATAGTTTAAAGACAAAGATCAAAACACAGATGCTAAAATCCTTAACAAAATACATTTGACCCTTGAACAATGCTAGTGCCAACCACATGCAGTAAAAAAATATGCATATAACTTCTGACTCCCCCCAAACCTAACTACAGTGGACCTCAGTACTGGCAGGGATGGGGGGGTTCTAGGAATACCAAAATCTGTGGATACTGAGGTCTCTCTCTCTCCTTTTTTTATCCTCACTGGAGGACTTTTTTTCTATTTTTGTTCAGATAGAGTGGGAGGGAGAGAGAGGATATGGGAGAGAGAGAGAAACATCGATGTGACTGCCTCTCGCATGACCCCAACCAGGGCTGGGGACGAATCGCCACCGAGGTACAGTTGTCCCTCTTTTATCGTGGTTAGTCCGTTCCAGACTTTAGCGGTTGCACCTGGCATTGAAGGATTCCTGGGGTGCTCAAATACACAGGCCTATAGTCCATACGAACAGTAATTTTAATTTTAATTGTAATACAGGGGTGTAAAATTGACTCAGACAACCGAGTGCACGCTGTATCATTTTCACTGTCTCAATCAACTTTTTAATGAATATATTTGAAAAAACCGCGATAGAGTGAGCAGCGAAAGTCAAAGCACGAAGTGGCGAGGGACGACTGTACATGCCCTTGGCCGGAATCGAACCCGAGACTCATTGGTCTGCAGGCCGACGTTCTACAGCTGAACCAAACTGGCCAGGGCTCAAGTCTTTTCTATAAAATGGCAGAGAACAATGAATACAGTAAGCCCTCCATATCCACAGGTTCCCAGCTGCAAACTAAAAATACTGTTTTTGATCTGTGTTGGCTGAATCTGTGGATGTAAAACCCATAGATACAAAGGGCCAACTGTATTTATTGAAAAAAATCTGTGTATAAGTGGACATTGGCAGTTCAAACCTGTGTTGTTCAAGGGTCAGCTGTACTATCACATTGAATCCAGCAATATATAAAAAGGATAAAATATCAAGAGCAAGTGGGATTTATCCTGGGTATGCAAGAGGGAGTTGACATTAAAAAATCAGTTAATGTGCCCTGGCTGGTTTGGCACAGCGGTTAGAGCATCGGTCTGCGGTCCAGAGAGACCCAGGTTCGGTTCCCGCTAAGGGCACGTACCTCAGTTGCAGTTTGTCCCCGGCCCTGGTTGGGTCGTGTGGGTGGCAACCACTCGATGTGTCCCTTTCACGTCGATGTTGCGCGCTCTCTCCCACTCTATCTAAACAAAATATCGAAAAATGTCCTCAGGTGAGGATAAAAAAGAAAAAAAAATCAGTTAATGTAATTCAACAAGCTACGGGAAAAACCCCACATGATCATCTCAAAATATACAAAAAAAGTATCTTACGAAGTCCAAGGTCCATTTATGATAAAACAAAAAACTCTCAACAAACTATTAATAAAAAAGAACTACCTCACCTGATATAAGGCATTGACAAAAAAAAAAATATATATATATATAGGACTGTATTACTTCTCCCTAAACTCAAAGACAAGGTAAGCATGTCTAATATCATCACATCTATACTGGGTTCCTGACCAATGCAATAAGACATGAAAAAGAAATAGAAGGCATACAGGTTAAATAGGAAGAAATAAAACTGTGTTTATTTGACATAACTATCAATGTAGAAAATCTCAAAGAATCTACAAAAAAAAGCTTCTAGAACCAGTAAATTACTTAAATAAGGTCACAGGATATAAAATCCATATACAAGTCAATTATAGTTTTACATACTAGCAAGGAACAACTATAAATTAATAGTTTTTAAAAGTACTATTTACAACAATACCCCAAAACATGAAATACTTAAAAGATAAACAGAAATTAAGCACAAACTTATAATCATTATAAACCACCTTTAACTTAACCAATCCCTTCCTTTATACCAACAGTTCTCAACCTGTGGGTCACAACCCCTTTGGAGGTCGAACGACCCTTTCACAGGGATCGCCTAAGACCATCAGAAAAACACATATTTCCGATGGTCTTAGGAACTGAGACATTGCTCCTCTATCTGTCTTCAGGGTGGTCCGCCCACATACAGATATGCCCACATATGACATGAGGAACTACATTAAAGGGTCGCAGCATAAGGAAGGTTGAAAACCACTGCTCTATACAGACAAGCTATGGAAATATCTACATAGCCTAAAACTTCAGAGTAAACTGACTTATTTTCTTTTCGACTCATTGAAAGGTTTTACATAGTAGGCTTTCCTTCCAGTAGATGGTCCCTTCTCCCACATTTTCCCTTAGAAGAGATTCATCCTGATAATTCATGCTATAAGGTTGGTATCTTGGAACTAAGAGACAGAAAAAATGGAATGCAGCCCCAGAAAATTAAAAGCTTGCAAAAGTCATGTTAAAAGCTTCCCTTCTGGTGAACTGATGAACCCAGCAACTGACAAGCTTTAATACTAAAATCCCTAGATGAAAGACAACACTGTGTAAAAGACCTGTCATATCACTAAGCCTTCCACACATTCACAACCTCTAATAATAAGGTTACTGCACCCATGTATTTCAAGACATGTCCCTCCTCACAACACCCTCCCCTCCCAGAAACATCACATTGGACCAGGGGTAGGCCCCTAACCCAAGGGCAGCCAATTCCTAAAAACAGGCCAACAACTGAGGACATGACATTTCTGGGATGGGGGGGAAAAAACCTGCTGAGCAAAATCAATTTTCTCAAAAATCTAAAATGAAAAGTACTGAAAGAATAAGGCATTAAGCAACAGGAGCAGAAACTGAGAAGTCATGAAGTTGAGAGAGCCTGGAGGAGCTATAAAGAGGCCTTGGACATGGAAAAGTTAAGAGAGAAAATAATACATAATAAGTAGGCAGAAGCTATAAAGTAGAAGAGAGCAAGACTTAGGATGAGACAGTTAGTGTGTAAAAAGAGAAGGGTGGGGCAGACCCACCAGGCATCATGTAAATGGCAAAGTACTAGGAAAAACCATCCAAGAAAGCCTGCTACTTACTAAAAGCCTGGAGCTGCCCTGGATCCAGCAGGATGACTCTATTAGTCATCTATTGCCACAATACTACACAACAGACTACAAAATCTCAGCTGCATTCAACAATAAGCATTTAATTTTCCCTTAGGCATCTGGGTTGAACTGGCTCTGCTTGAAGCTGCATGTCTGCTGTGGTGGTTCTGCTCTGTGGCCTCACTGTGAGGCCCATCCTGAAAAGGCTGCAGCTACTCAGGGTTCTTCTCATGGGGATGGCCAAGGCACAGGAAAACAAGCCCATCATCATAAGCGTGCTGCAAATCTCTGCTTTCATCATGTCCACTAACATCCCACTGGGCCAAAGCAACTCATATGTCCAAGCCCAAAATCAAGGGGTAGGGACATAATTCCATCTACCATGAGGTTATGGCAAGGGTATAAATGTGAAATACTTACCAGGAGAGTCAAGAATTGGGGCCAATAACTCAATGTACTACACCACTTTTCTAAACCAACTTGGCTTAAATTTCTTTTCCTTGCAACTCAGAGTCTCTAACTAAAACAAAGGGATAAGAAAATTCTCTAGGAGCAAAGGCACACTACAGTGGGAGCTTCCACTCCCCAGTGCAATGCTACCGATGACTCCCATCTCTCCCTTCTCCCCCTAAGAGGTAGGATACCATCTGAATCATTTTGTTGAAATATTTCTTAATTAAAAAGGGGCGGGGATTAAGAAAGCCAGGAGAGCCCTGGCTGGTTTGGTTCAGCGGTTGGAGCATCAGCCTGTGGACCAAAGAGTCACAGGTCCAATTCCAGCTAAGGGTACGTACCTCAGTTGCCATTCAACCTGGCCCTGGTCGGGGTCCTGTGGGAGGAAGCCAGTTGATGTGTATCTCTCACACTGATGTCTGTCTGTCTGTCTGTCTGTCTGTCTCTCTCTCTCTCCCTCCCACCCTCTCTCCCACTCTATCTGAAGATGAAAAATATCCTCAGGTGAGGATAAAAAAAAAAAGTCAAGACACATGTCTTAAAAATATGGCAGCATCTGCTCAAGGATTTCCATAGATGAACGGTGCCAATAAAACATCAGACTACTCTACCAAGGTACACAGAATTTTAAATTAGTCTGCTGTAGGCCCAAAGGTCACAGGTTCCCATATCCAAAGCTTTTAAGCTCTGACAGCATATTTATGCTTAAAAAACACTTTTCTAGAACAGCATTAAATACCTAGTTTACAAAAAAAGAAAAAAGTAATGAATTGCCCAAAAAAGCGAATAGTCAAATCTAAAAGTAGAGTAGAACAGCCCTGACCAGTTTTGCTCAGTGGTTAGAGCATTGGCCTGCGGACCAATGAGTCTTGGGTTTGATTCCGGTCAAGGGTTCGTACCTGGGCTGCGGTTCGTCCTCGGCCCTGGTCGGGTCATGCAGGAGGCAACCACTCGATGTGTCTCTATCACATCAATGTTTCTCTCTGACTTTCTCTCTCCTCCCTCCCACTCTATCAAATGATAAATAGAAAAATATCCTTGGGTGAGTAATAAAAAAATAAAAGTAGAGAACAAAATGGTAGAAAACAGAATGAAAAAAAAAAAAGAAAAATTTGGAAAGTTAAAACATTTAACTTGCTGGAGGCATAAGAAATAATGTTTACTGTTCTAAACAGAGAATTTTTTAAATGACAGTTTGGTTTCTTCAAAAATTAAGTAACATTTATGGAGAGAAGAAGGGAGAGGGAGAGAGAGAAACACTGATGAGAGAGAAACATCAACTGGCTGCCTCCAGCACCCCACCCCCCACTGGGGATTGTGACCTGACCAAAAATGGACCTAGCGACCTATCAGTGCCTGGGACAGCGCTCAACCAACTGAGCCACACTGGCCAGGGCTTGGGTATACTTTTGAACTGTGATCCATTTCAAACAATGAACTTATTTCTTGTTAAAAGAATTAACAATGACTCAATAATATCTGTTAAAAGAACCTCATTCCTCAGTAAACAGCCAAGCAAGTCAAAGATAACACAAGTATTATATTAACAGAAATCAGAGCCACAACACACACTACCTTTGACTGTTGTTCAAAGATTTTAAAATGCTTACTTCTGACCCAGACCATCCTGGCAAAAATCAATTCATGGTCAACCAGCCCACAATTAAGAGATAAACAAAAAGGCTATGGAACTGCACTGGCAACAATATAGATGCAACGTGAAAACACGTGGGTATGCTGTAACTTCCCAAGATCCCGTTCACATTAGGCTAGGTCTGATATGACTGGGGGTGAGCTAAAGCATTTATTCAACTCCACATGTGTTCTCTTAATAGCCTAGAACAGTGGTCTTCAACCTATGGGAAGCAACCCCTTTGGGGGTCAAATGACCCCTTTCACAGGGGTCGCCTAAGACATAACAGTAGCAAAATTACAGTCATGAAGTAGCAACAAAAATGATTTTATGGTTGGGGGTCACCACAACATGAAGAACTGTATTAAAGGGTCGCGGCATTAGGAAGGTTGAGAATCACTGGTTTAGAAGCTTTAAAGTCCTAATTCTGGAAAAGGGTCTTACAGTGACTCTAGGACACACACATTATAAACAAACACCATCACACTGAAAACCAGAGATTTCCAGTTCCCAGGTACCTATTAACAAGCCTCATTGCTACCATAGAATTCCAGTGCAGATTAAACAAAAGCAATCCCTCCAAAATTCACCCTAACAAGATTTCTGTCTCCAAAGAAAAAAGTTTAAGATGAGACTATCTAAAATCATTTCCTTAAAAGAAAGAAAAATTCCCACCTTCTAACCTTCTCGGTGGCCATCACAACAGAAAATTACAAATAAAATCCTTATAGAGAAAACAGTTTCCTGCCCCTAAGGAGGAAGAAGGTTGATGTGATCTGATTTAGAGACAACTCTTTGGTATTAAAATGTTTTGAGAACGCCAAGGCTGTTTAACTCTGCCTCAATCAAAGAAAAGGGTTAAATGGCAAGCGAGATGGGTAAGGTTGGTTCAGCACTGGAACAGGTTATTAAGAGTAATGAAATTCTCTTCCTATGATGTCTACCTGGCCTTGATGATTTATTCTTTCCTTCTTAGTCCCTATTTTCAACCTTTATTAATAGATAAACCACCAGTCTCAACAGTATTACACATACTACCAAAGGCTCACATTACGGGGTTTTGTGTGCACAGCCGAGACACTATGAACTCAGAAATGGCACTTTAAGAGCAAGCCCGGCCCCTACTGGGGCCACACCAGACTCTGGTCTACAACATTGCTACCTGCTTGTCTTGACCCTCTTCTGACCCCTGCTTTTCTCCAGTAACAACCCTCGGACAGTCTAACAATGTTACGGCAGGTTTTGTGTCCCCTCCCTAAATTCCTATGCTGAAGAAAAGCTCCAATTCCCAGTAACTCAGAATGTGAGTGTGTTTGGAGAGAGGACCTTTAAACGAATGACCAAGTTAAAATGGGGTCACTGGAGATGGGCCTTAATCCAGTATGGCTGGTATCCTTTTAAGAAGAGATGCCCTGGCCAGTGTGCCTCAGTGGTTAGAGTGTCAGCCCACACACTGAAGGGTCACAGGTTCGATTACCTGTCAAGGGCACGTACCTGGGTCGCAGGTCAATCTCTGGCCCCGACTGGGGCACAAGTGGGAGTCAGCCAATCAACGTGTCTCTCTCACATCAATGTTTCTCTTTCAAATCAATAAAAGCATGTTTAAAAAAAGGGGGGGGGGTGAGCAAAAGAAGCCAGATACAAAATATACATTCTGGCCCGGCCGGTGTGGCTCAGTGGACTGAGCATTGCCCCATGGACTGAGAGGTTCTGGTTCAATTCCCGGTCAGGGGACATGCCAGGGTTGCAGGTTAGATCCCCAGTGGGAGGAGGTGACCAGTCAAGGTTTCTCTCTCACATCAGTGTTTCTATCTCTCTCTCCCTTCCTCTCTCTCTAAAAAGTCAATAAAAACGTATTTAATTGTTTTTAAATTTTTTTTCATTATTGATTTTAGAGAGAGAGAGGAACAGAGAGGGAGAGAGACATAGAAACATCGATGAGAACATTGACCGGCCACCTCCTGCATGCCCCCACTGGGGATTTGACCCACAACCTGGGTATGTGCCCTGACTGGGAATCGAACCGGCAACCTCTTGGTGCATGGGTTGACGCTCAACCACTGCGCCACACCAGGCGGGCTATAAAAACATATTTAAGCCCTGGCTGGTTTGGCTCAGCAGTTAGAATGTTGGCCTGCGGTCCAGAGAGACCGGGGTTCAGTTCCCGCTAAGGGCATGTACCTCGGTTGCAGTTTGTCCCTGGCCCTGGTTGGATCATGTGGGTGGCAACCACTCAATGTGTCCCTTTCACGTCGATGTTTCTCTCTCCCCCTCCCACTCTATCTGAACAAAAAATGGAAAAATGTCCTCGGGTAAGGATAAAAAACAAAACAAAACATATATACTGTATAATTCCATTTAAATAAAGTTCAAGAACAGGCAAAACTAATTTTTGGTGAAAGAATTCAGAATAGTGTGGGAGTGGGGTGGAGGGAATGGAGTATGGGTATTTTCAGAGAAGGGCACAAGAGGATCTTCTGGGATACTGGAAATGTTCTCTACCTTAATCTAAAGGTGGTGTATACACAGGTATGTACACCTATAAAAAAATCCATCGAGCAGTATACTTGAGACTTGTACACTTTACTGAATACATGTTATACTTAAGAAACCCACTTTGTATATTACGGTCCTAATCTACTTTCCATCCAAAAAAGTCAGTGCTCAATTCATGTTTATGGCTGCATGCCTAAATATCTTTTGAACAATAATAATCAATCTACTATGTTCATATAAGACAAGAAAAGTCTCAGCAAGCAATCGCAATCAAAGTCTTCAGCTGGAGTTAGGCTAAAGAACACCATCATCCCCTTATATAAGCAGAAAACACTTCTGCCCCAAAGTTGCAGTGCACCTGCAGGTGCTAAGTGGATAGCAATTTTTCCCTCTTAAAACTGGCCCAAAACAAAATCCCTAGGTGACCAGTCCTACTGTTGAGGCACAAAATACCAATGGCATTTTAAGACACTAGGGGAAAAAAAGAAATTTTACAACTGGAAGCCCTTACCATTACGTTAAGAATCTAGACACATTGGCAACAATATCAGAAGAAAGCTTGTGTCCATTTCTCTAGCAATTATCACTTAATTTAATTATTCTGCAACTGTCTATCTACTTGGCAAATGCCTGTTCATCCTTCAAAACCAAATCCAGATGTTAACTCTTCCGGGAAGTTCTTAACCTCCCACTCTCCTCTATGTTCCTTTTACTGTTCTACTTACTTTGTTTCACTGCAATTTAAATATTGGTCATGTCTATTTTGGCTTTCTTACACTTCGAGGTTGTGATCACATCTCTCACTCCAGCACCAAGTGCATGGCAGGGTACCGTAGAGGCATGCATGGATCTGTTGAACTGACTTGAACTATGACTACCACTGAACAAGCCCTACCATTTAAATGTCCAACTACAGAGTCCTAAAATAAGTGGTATTTCCCAGATAAGGCACAGTCTGTACTCAAGAAGAGAGAGTGAAAAAAAACTATAAATATTCTCTAGGACAATGTTATTTTTAGTATTGTAGTCACCAGCCTCTAAGAGTGAACTTCAGGGAGGCAACCTAGAGACTAAATGACTTAAATGAAGACCGTGGGATCTCCCAGAGGCTATGCTCCCGAAGAGAGGCATGGTGCAGAAGCAGTGGGTTCATTCACTTCAAGGAAGGGTCTCCAAGGGCCTGCATTTATATTACATGTAAGAACAAGTAACTGTGTCTCTTTACCTCCCTGTGTCTCAGTTTCAGTTTCCTCACCAGTAAAACGGGGGCGGGAACCAAACCCGGGTCTCTCTGGTCCGCGCGGAGGGCTCTAACTGCTGAGCCAAACCGGCCAGGGCTCAGGCTCTACTTTCTAACATTATCAGTGGTTCTCAACCTTCCTAACACTGCGACCCTTTCATACAGTTCCTCATGTTGTGGTGACCCCCAACCATACAATTATTTTCGTTGCTACTTCATAACTGTAATTTTGCCACTGTTATGAATCGCCTTTGGAAATATGTGTTTTCCGATGGTCTTAGGCGACCCCTGTGAAAGGGTCGTTCAACCCCCAAAGGGGTCGTGCTCCACAGGCTGAGAACAGCTGCATTAAATCAATCTTCCGCCCACTGCCCCCATAGCAGGTCGGAGCAGTGTGGGCGGCGGGAGACGTGGCAGCAGCCAGGCAGCCCGGGTTCGCGAGGCCACAAGGTGCCCTGTGGCCCTCAGGCACTCAGCACGCGCCGCCCCGCTGCCAGCTGCCAGCCATGATGCCCAAGAGGAAGGTTAGCTCCACCGAGGGGGTGGCGAAGGAGGAGCCCAAGAGGAGGTCGTCGGCGAGATTGTCAGCCAAACCTGTTCCTGCAAAAGTGGAAACGAAGCCAAAAAAGGCGTTGGGAAAGGATAAATCTGCAGACAAAAAAGTGCAAACGAAAGGGAAAAGGGGAGCAAAGGGAAAGCAGGCCGAAGTGGCTGACCCAGAACCTCAAGATCTACCCGCGGAAAATGGAGAAACTGAAAACGAGGAGAGTCCAGCCTCAGATGAAGCAGGAGAGAAAGAAGCCAAGTCTGATTAATATCATGTACCCTGTCTGATCAGTGGTCTCCGTCTCCCTTCTTGTACAATCCAGAGGAATCTTTTTATCAACTATTTTGTAAATGCAAGTTTTTTAGTAGCTCTAGAAACATTGTTAAGAAGGAGGCGCCCTGGCCGGTTTGGCTCAGCGGTTGGAGCGACGGCCTGCGGTACAGAGAGACCCGGGTTCGGTTCCCGCTAAGGGCATGTACCTCGGTTGCAGTTTGTCCCCGGCCCTGGTTGGTCGTGCGGGTGGCAGCCACTCGATGTGTCCCTTCACATCGATGTTTCTCTCTCTCTCTCTTCCTCTCTCCCTCCCGCTCTATCTGAACAAAAAATGGAAAAATGTCCTCGAGTGAGGATAAGGAAAAAAAAAAAAGAAGAGGAGGGAATTCCACCTCATCCCATTTTTAAAAATGTAAATGCTTTCTCTAAAGAGGTGAAATCATTTGCTGGTTGTTTATTTTTTGGTACAACTAGAAAATAGTGGGATATCGAATATGGGAAGCTTTGATTGTCTTGGGTGTCAGCTTCACATTCCATAGATGGGGGAGGTTTTTATATCCTGTAATACAAAGCATACTGAATGGCAGGTTAGAGTCAGTTGTGCATTTAATATGTCTGGAACATTTTTAATTACTTCTATTCCCATGTTTTTGGTATAACTGTTTCCTAAAGAAACCACTTCTTGATTTCATGATCTTGGCTCTCCCTGTCAGAAGTCCGTGCACTCTGGAACACCTCTGGCGTGGTAGTCCAGTTTTCCTAGTAACTTTGTTAATGTGCTGTGAAAGATTGAAAATTTGATTATGCAGTATATATGATATTAAATTGTGAATTAGTGGGACTTTGATGTAACAGCGTATCAACATTTGAAGATATTGGTAACTGATACTCTATTGAGGAAAATTAGCCTCCAAATTTTAAGCTGGAAGTCACTGGAATAACAGTTTAGAAAAGAATCACAACTATATGACTTTACATTTTTGGTATGTATGTTAAGAATTGTGTACAAATTGAAATGTCTGTGTACTTATCCTCAAAACAAACAATAAAATCTCAATTATAAAAGAATTATTTGAAGCACATGAAAAAAAAAAAAAAAGAAATCATTCTTCCCTCTCTCCACCCTACCCTTTTATTCTCTTTCTTGTTTCAAAAGAGAGAGGATGTTGGCACCACAAATCATGGAATGAAGATGCCCAGTTCACCTTCCTGGAAGGCAAGCCCTTTGGTTGCTACCAGAGCAGTTTTACTTGTGGGCTTAAAAAGCTCACTGCAGCTCTGGCCAGTGTGGCTCAGTGGGCTGAGCACTGTCCCACGCCCCAAAGGTTGCCGGTTCCATTCCCAGTCAGGGTGCCTATAGGACAGAATCGATCAATGTTTCTCCCTCTCTCCCCCCTTCTTCCTCTCTCTCTAAAATCAACAGAAGTTTAAAACGTATTTAAAAAATAAAAATTAGAAGTTCACTACAGCCCTCCGTTTGTCTGCCATGAGCTCCCAACCTTCAGTCTTCATTCCACCCCAAGGGGTGAACCTGCCAGTTTGGTCAAGTTCAAGGGTATTTAATGAAACAAAGTCCAATGACTACAGTGAGCACTGTGGTTCAAGGTTAGGGTTCTGGCCACCTCTTTCTGTTCACCGCTCAGGTGGACAAGGGAGTCTCTGCACCAGCCATGCCGAGGCTCTGCTCTTCTTGCTGGCTGTCATGCTTCTGCAAGTCAGTCAGTCATGACCAGCATTTCTTTTTAAATTAAATAATATACACAATACAACAAGTGAATTTTATGGTATGTAAATTATCTCGATAGTTATTTTTATAAGAATACAGAATAAAAATAGAGTACATAACAAGCAGAAGAATAAATATTGAGTATTAAAACCTTTGTATTACATATGTGTATACTGGTCACAATACAGCATTGTTGTTACTGTGAGTTATGGTCACAACAAAATTACGGAACTGTAGTTTCAGTAGTCAGATATGAGCCTAAGGTAAACTGTGGAGAGAGAGAGCAAGCAGACTCTGGCCTGCTTTGTCTCTAGGCGTTAGACTGCCTTCCAGCTCAGGTTAAAACGTGCATTCTCAATGAGATACTATCACCCACGGGAGACAAAAATTGGTTCTTGGGGGCTAAAATATCTTATTTGTTTATGTATTAAGAAGACATACACACATAAACAGATATACTATATTTGTGGTATTAAAATTTCATGGGTAGAAAGGCGATGATGGTAAAAAAAAAAAACAAAAAAAAAACTGTCTATCCTGGCCTGTTGCTCAGTTGGTTAGAGCACTGTCCCGCTATGCCAAGGCTGTAGGTTCATTTCCTGGTCAGGGCACATGCAGAAATCAACCAATGAGTGTATAAATAAATGGAACAATCATTAGATGTTTCTTTCTCTCTCACTCCCTTCCTTTCTCTCTTTCTGAAAAAAAAATTTTTAATTGTCGAAAAAGGCTCCTTAGGGGATTAAGAAAAGTTGAGAAACACTGGGTTAAAAGGACTCTTTTCATGAAGCCTAACTTCCAAAGACTCCATATTCAGCCAGAAACAGTGTTGTTAGCAAGGCCTACTGCCTGGGTTTCACCTTGGGGGGAGGGATGGGGGTGGTTAGGGAGGGCAGGGGCCGGTAAGGGACATGCCTAATGTTCCATCTCATTCTTACCCCCACCCGATATTCAAACCAGTGCTCAGGTTTACATGAAAAGATAAGTTTTGCATGTGGGCAGGCAGGTGAAGCTGCTGCTAAGCATGTGGCTGAAAATGAGGATTTGGAGCACAAAAGAGGGTGGGGATGGAAACAGATTTTCAGACTCGTCAAGAGTTGAAACAGGAAAGAAGTCATTTGCCAAGGAAGGAGTGTAAAAAGCAACAAGGGCAAAGGACCAAAAGGACTCGGACCATTGGAATATTTAAAGTGGAGTAGGGGTAGGAGGTCCTTAATAGTTTAAAAAAAAAAAATTAGAACCCATGAGCTGTAAAAAGACATGGTCGTGACGATCTGTGGTCTTCAAGAAATAGCAGATGACTTCTAACCCTCAATGTTTCAGATTTAGTCAACTAGAAAAATCTTCTCAAAGTCTCTCTAACATTATACATTTTCTTAATTAAGCACCTGGGCAACCTGAATGGCTTTAATCCAAAACTGGGAAAGAACTCTCTTCGTCCAGGATGAAGCCTCTTGCAGCTTCAGGAAGATGTGCACAGCAGGTCCGCACTGGGTGCGAAGTACACCTTCTAGAACACTGCCAATCAGTCTAAGGCAGCCAACTCCCGGCCGTGGTGGGGGACATGGAAGGAGGTAAGCAGATGAGAAGGACGAGAAGCTGGGCCATACCACCCTTTAGAAGAGGTTTTCATTTTCATTCCTGGAACCCTGTGATAACCAGAGCACACAAACTGATACTGAAAGGTAAGGACATATGACAACTTAATACAATGCATGATCCTGGACTGGATTCTAGATCAGAAAAAATAAAAAAGCTAGAGAAGATGTGAATGAGAAGATTTAAATACGGGCTACATGTTTCATCTGGCTTCATATCAAGTTTCCTGAGTAATATAAACTATAGTAGAGTCATATACCCTTTCTCTCAGGATAAAGCTGCAGGAATCAACCTGCATCGTTTAGGGATGAAGTGTGATAATGTCTGAAAATAACTCTCAAAGGATATGGCTAAAAAGAAGAGTATACAGATATAGACAGAGGAAGCTATCAAGCAAATTTGGCTAAATGTTAATAACTGGTGAATCTAGGTTAAAGGAGAGATGGGTGTATAGTACTATTCTAGTAACCTGCTGTAGGATTAAAACCTCTGACTCCTCAGTGGCAAAACAACTCTAAACTCCCTACCAGGGTCTTCAAAGCCTTGTAATGTCTCCCAGCTACTCCTCCAGCCCCATCACCCTCCACAATTCCACAGCTCTCCACTGGACTCCAGCCACAACGGACTTACCATTTGCCTCTATGCATAAAACACTCTCCAAACTTAGACACTAATCCCAGTCTTTGACTATAAACTCCAAATCAACTTTCAAAAAAATTATTTAAAAGTGTCTTCCTGCCAGGCTGGTGTGGCTCAGTGGTTGAGTGTTAACCCATGCCCCAAGAGGTCACCGGTTCAATTCCCAGTCAGGGCACATGCCCAGGTTGTGGGCCAGATCCCCAGTGGGTGGCATGCAGGAGGCGGCCAATGTTCTTTCTCATCGATGTTTCGCTTGCTCACTCGCTCTCTCTCTCTCCCTCTCCATTCCTCTCTCTCTAAAATCAATGAAGAAAAAAATTTTTTTTTTAAAACAGTGTCTTCCTTTCAAAAAGCCTTAACCAGCTACCCTGGGTAGATGGTTGCTCCTTCTTGCGTTTGAACAAAACTTTGGACAGAGCTCTAATCTGACATCTATCATGATGTCTCTAGAAGTAGTTTACATTTCTATCTCTTCTAATAAACTGTGCATTCCTCAAGAACAGAGACCAAGTGCATGTATCTTCAGGTTCTCAGTGCCCAGTAATGGAAAGTTCAATAATTACTTATTAAATAAACGGTCATCACATACTGTAGAATAAACAAGCAACAACATGAGGAAAGAGAAAGGCAGTTCAATATGAAATACCAAATTAGTTATAGAAGCAAAATCTGACTCCCAAAGTGTAGAGGGAAGGAATGCTTCTGAGAGACACACGGGGGGAAGGCCCCATGAAGACACTGGGACTTATTCTCAAGTCTCAAAGGAAGGAAAACAGATAGATAGGCCACGAGCAAGGGGCAGAGAACTAGGGGCTGGGATAACAGCTCAGACATGGCACCTGGCCCAGGAAAAAGCCATTTAGCTCTGCCTTGGGTTTCCTCAAAAGATACCCTAAAGAAAACTTTAGAAATTAATCGTGCTTTTCTTGGTTATATAAATCTATTCTCTCTCATTATCCTGATTTTTTTTCTCTCTTATCATCGCTTGATACATTCTGGTTCTGCATATTCAAATACAAACTAGAATTTAAGCTCTATGAGAGCAGGAACTACATTTTGTTTACTGCATGTCCTCAGGGTTTACATCAGTGCCTAGCACATAGAAAATGTCCAAAATATATTCGCTGAAGGGCTGAGTGGGTAAATGAGCATCCTTAATACGGGCTTCTGCTCTAATGCTGCCTTTCACCTAGAGATTTCCTGCCAACCTCACCAGTCTCCACACACCCAAATCCTAGGGGCCTATCCTTCCAAACCCTAATAAATGTCCTGTCTGACTCTAAGCCTTCTCTGACTCCCCACCTCTCCTTTTTCTGAACTCTCTTTATCATTCTTGTCTTATGACACTTTTTACAGGCTACACTGTAACAGCACAATTATCTGTGTACAATATATCTTATCTCTCCCCTCATACTGTAAATTCTTTGAGGCAAGCTCTAGGACACCCCCCTCCCCGCTTCAGCTTCCAGGCCTCCAGAGCACAGTGCCTTGTGGAGTTTTTCAGTAACTCCTGTTAAATAAAAGAAAAATTAAATTGAAGGTGATATTAAATCTTTACTATCTTAATATTAACATCAGAAAGATTAAGATCAACAATGATCTATCTCCATTCATCTTGGCTCTATGGTGCCTAATTCTTTAAAACATCCAACACTTAAAAATATAAAATATACAACACTTATACCATACTAATAATGTGCCAGGTTTAATCCAAGGCTTTTCTTAAATGAACTCATTTAATCCTCAAAACAACCATATGAGATAGGTATTATTTACCTTCATTTTGCAGGTGAGTAAACTTAGGCATAGAGAAGTTCACACAGCCAGGAAGTGGCAGAGCTAGGGTTCAAACCCAGGCGGTCTGGCTGCGGACTCCATGCCTGTAACCAAGAGCTGTCATGCCTTTAGGATTGCAGGGCAGCCTCCTATCCATCAAGGTAATGTGGCCTTCTGAGAAATTTAGAAAATATCAGAGATGTGCAGATATTTAAAACAGAAAACTACTCTCATCACATGTGAATCCCAGAGGGCAGTAAAAATAGGTAACAGGTGACAGAAAAAGAATGGATATTTCTGCAACACAATATTGGGAAGCACAAATGCTGGTAAGAGACAACCACCCTTGGAACTAGAACTTCAGGAGCGTCTGCAGGAAGAGATGAAACAGGGGTGAACATAAGCTTTGGCATGAAGTTATCCTGGGCAGAGCCCATAGTCTGTACGTAACAGTGGGTACTGAGATAGTAGAGCACAGAGAATGGCAGCAAACTCTAGAGCTTAAGAATGTAGGGCTCAAACTGCCTGGGTTACTAGTTCTGCAACTAAAGACTACTTAATTCCTGTCTCATTTCCTCAACTGTAAAATGGACTTAGTATCACCACTTAGCCATACGCATAACCAATAATAATCCATGTACATTCATCAGGATGGCTTGGCTATATTGCAGCTAAAACTCCATTAAAAAAACTCAGTGATTTAAAGCACTGGCTTACTTGTTTACACTACGTAACCATTGTACATTTCTTTCAGAAAAATAAAAAGGTACCTGCCTTGAAAGGTATCTGCCTCACATCACTTCCACTCAAATTTCAATATCCAAAACAAGTCACACAGCCATGTTCAACTTCAAGGTGATGGACAAACGCAATCCGACAATGTACCTAGAAGAGCCCCCATAAAACTGGTGAACAGCCCTAATGACCAGCACACCATGAAAGAGCCTAGGATCATACCTGGCACACAGTAAGCTGATTGATAGCTGATATTATAATTATCATGATTACTGAGGAAAAACCTATTCTAATACCCCTAAGTCATAAAGCTGAAATGAATATGCAGGTGTGAAAAAAATCTATCATGGATATTATTTGCAATAAAGCAAAGGTGAATTTACAAGCATTTCATCATGATGTAACAGAGGGACATGCCAAAAAGTTTCTAGTAAGCAAAAAATAGTATACAGAGCTACCAAAAGGGAAGGAAGGACATGCCAAAACGTTTCTAGTAAACAAGAGTTACCAAAATAGTATCACTCATTCTTATTCATTTAAGACACATAAAATTTCATTGATAATTATCTTTATTTTATTTTTGAGAACATAAAAAAGATTATGTAGACTTTCACAAATTCAGTTTTAATCACAGAACACCCCTTCCCCAAAACTTCTTAAGGGAAGGTCTTCTATGTGGGTTTTCAGGACCCTAACCATCAGTTAAGGAAAGAGTCCTCTTTAGTAAGATGAGAATTGAAATCTAATCCTAGCACGGCCACAGACCAGCTCTATGGCCTCAGAAAATATGTACATGAACAGGACTCTTTTCCATCACACATACGATGACAAAATTGGACTAGATGGCCGCTGAAGTCCCTCCCAACTCTGCTCCTCAGCAATTCTGAGAAGCCAGAAAGAGGCTTTGGTTTAGAAGAACCTAGTTAATAGGCTGAATTGTGTGAAAACTGATAATGCTTAAATCTTGAACTAGAAACAACTGCCATACCACAGCTGCAATGGCAGCAACAGAGCTTGGTTCAAGGGTGAACATGGAAGTCGGGAGCACCCAGGGAGCCCTGCCAGCTTGGAATGCTGCAGTTAGAGCAGAGAGGAGCGAATAGGAATGATTATCATGTGAAAATAAGGACCTGGTATTGGGGCATGGCTTATGAAGTCAGTCTTCTAGTAACCTCTTCTATCACATTCCAGTCACAGGTCTGGACACCAGTGTCAGCGATGGGTACAAAATCGAAGCAACAAACTTCCACCAAACCTTCTACACTTGGGATCTGTCAACTAGCAGATCTCAATCCCAAAGGTAGAGTTTTACAAGCCCTTAAGACCCCAAGACAATAATCCAAATATATGCCTAAAGATAAATAACTTGAAACCCTTCAGAGAAAGTCAAACAAAGGAGCCCAAAGCATGTTACAGAACAATAAGCCCCAAATCAGTATACTTGAGTCATTTTTAGCTAAACAGAAGCCCCTGCCCAGACAACCTACCATGACATCTTCACTCACTCTGCCTGAGTGTATGACTATCCCTAAAACAGAATTAAAGGAAAAACCGTGCTGTTTTTCAATAAACACCAATGAAAGACATTATAGCTTTAATTCATGGGATAAACAAAACAACACACACTGCTGCATTAGTAAGCCCGCTATCCCTGCAGCCCTATGCAGGATCTTTGAGAAGCCTCCAGATTCTAATGTTCTATTAGTGTACAGAGCACTGGGACCTCTGACTGCTTCTCATGCTTCAAGAGTCACTGCCTAAATGACTAACAGTCTCCTGCTTGAAAACCTAAAACATGGCAAATATGTTTAATAAAACCATGGCATGATTAGACTCATTTTATTATGCCTGTATGGCATTTTAAAAAGCTAAGATTCCACATGTGGATCTTCATTTACTTCTACAGCCATGTATCCTTCTACTTGTCAATCACAAAATCATTTCCAATTTTGCAATGGATATTGAACAATATATTGGAATCAATGCTATCCTTGATTTTTAGAGGTTTAAAATCTGAAGTACAAGTAAATGGGGCTGAAGGCAGCAAAGCATATGCAACCCTGAATGAGTAAAAAAAAATCCTTTCTTTTAACAAATCAATTTTTAAATATATTGGGGATAGAGGATAAGTTTCAATCTTTCAATGGAGTCTTTGTGAATATTATTAAAAACAAAGAAACAAAAAGTCCAGGCGGTGTGTCTCAGTGGTTGAGCATCGACCCATGCACCGAGAGGTCGCTGGTTAGACTCCGGTCTGGATACCTGCCCAGGTTGTGGGCCCAATCCCCAGTGGGGGCATGCAGGAGGCGGCCAATCAATGTTCTCTCTCATCGATGCTTCTATCTCTCTCTCCCTCTCATTTCCTCTCTCTGTAAAATCAATAAAGGAAAAAAAAAAGATTACCGCTATAAACTGAAAAACCATCCTCTAAGGTTCGCTGAAAAACCAGATATACTTTACATTGAAAAATCTCCATTAACTAGTCTAAGAAATGAGAATCCTCAATAACCAACATTTTATATTGACAACCAAAAAACTACAGTATTGCACTTAAAAGCTTCCCATCTTAAATCTTTACATGAAAGAAAAAAGCTTCAGAAGTCATGTTGAAAGAGATCATGCATATTAGTCACAGCCATGAAGGAGTCATAAGGCCACATTGGTACAGCTACCTTGCTGTTTATAAAACCTTACAAGACAAAGATCTAAATTTATTTCCTGCTCCTTCTATTTTCTTACCATCAAATCAACTTTCAGATGAAAATAAATAGGTAAATATAAATGGGTAAACAGTGTCAAATTGTATAAAATTATTTGCTTAGTCTCATTTTAGGCTAAAGGGTAGTCTTGTTCCATATTTTATTTTCCTTTCTAAATGAAGGGGAAAAATTCTACTCTCCCCCCTAAAAAATAGATGTGGGGCAGCTAAAGGGTCTACTCTAGAACTTTGCTGTCAAATGCCAATGCCAATGCCACTAGCCATATGTGGCTATTTAAATACAAATTAACTCACAGTAAATAAAATTTAAAACTCTGTCCCTCATTCATAATAGCCACCGTTTAAGGGCTCAAAAACCATAAGTGACCAAGAAGTCCCGCACAGATACGGGGCACTTTCCATCACAGCACAAAGTTCTGCTGGACAGTGCTAACCTAGAACACCTTTGCAAATTTTAATGTTCACAAAAATCACCCGTACAGCTTGTTATAACAGTTGATTTCAGTCAGTCTGGGATGGGGGCCAAAAATGTCTGTGTCTAACAAGCTCCTAGATAAGACTAATGCTGCCTATCCATCCTGAGCAGTGCTCACTATGATGGACTAGTTTTTGTTTTTTCCCAATCTATCATGGACCAATGCTTTTTTTTTTTTTTTTCTCAAATTGAGTTAGAGGAAGAGAGAGAGAGAGAAACATCGATGTGAAAGTGACACATCGAGTGGCTGCCACCCACACAACCCAACCAGGGCCAGGGACAAACCAACCGTGGTACATGACCTTAGCGGGAACCGAACCCAGGCCTCTCCAGACTGAAGGCCTACGCTCCAACCACTGAGCCAAACCGGCCAGGGCGGACCAATACTTTTATAAACTACCAGAAAAATGAATTACAAAAAAAAAAAATTTTTTTTAACAAGGACTACACTATAAACTTACATTATTATTAGATTCATTGGACAAATCATTTTTCTGGAAAATGCTATAAAAGCACCTAAATGCTTCCTTTCAAGTTCCAGACTTACCCCAGCATAGAGAGGTCACAAACAGAGGCGCAGACTTAACTTTGATAGCCCTGACCTAGAAGAGTTTATTTTACATTTTTACAATAATCTTTTTGAAGCTGGTCATTAATGATCTCTTTCATATCCTCTATCATTTCCTCAGTGGATTTTTACAACTCAAGGCAAAACTGTTAATTCCATGATGCAGAATACTCCTGAGTCCCTTAAAATGATACTACACAGGGTTTGTTTAAAGAAGCAATCTGAAGGCATCATCAGTTATAATGTGATCCAATTCTGTCACAAGGTAAACAAGCATGATGGCTCGACTTTTTCATGCTAACCCATGGTTGAATTTAGGCTGCTAACATTGCAAGAGGTATTAATGCCAAAATACACAATGAACACTAATACAGTCTCTGTGTTAAATTATGTAAAATTTCTTTCAGTAAATAAAATTTATGGTCTGAACCTAGCTTATCAGACATAGTCTGCCATGGCCACCCCTCAAGTCCCATCTGCAGAAGCAGATGGCTGAAGCTGAGGCCCAGGATCCTCTAAGATTGTCTTGAATTGCCCTCATGCCTCCTGCTTCAACCTTTACTCATCAGACTGCATGGGCGAGGGCATGGAATGGCTTCCCAAGTATAACAGGCAAGGGCGAGTTCTGGGGAGGACCGCTGCCTGTGTGCTGCACAGAGGGTTGCAGAAGTACTTCCTCAAGCCTAGGCCAACTGAGCCAGCAGGACCAGCTAAAGGGCAGGGGAAAAAAGGCCCAAACAAGTCAGCCTCAAGGCAAAAGACTTTGCTCATACAAAACAAATGTTTTGAAATGACCTAAATCAATGATCCTTATTGTTTTCGCATGCTAATGAGAAGAGCTGGGAAAGAGCAAAGGATAGCGTGAGTCACAGATCCCCCTAAGATCCTAAAAAGCAAGGATTCAGTTCCCATAAATTTGCACACACAAACAAAATTTTGCATACTATTTGGGGGAGTTCACAGACCAGTCAAAGACTCCCTAGAGGTCCATGAAGCCCAGGATAAAAAGTCTCAACCTAAATAGGTAGGAACTAAAGGTCAATGTTACCATCGTAGTTAAACCTTCTTTTAATCTGAAACCTGATCTTTTACATAAAGAATCTTAGAATTAAAAACTACATTCCAGCCCTGGCTGGTTTGGCGCAGTGGTTAGAGCATCGGCCCGCGGACCAGAGAGTTCCAGGTTCGGTTCCCGCTAAAGGCACATACCTCGAATGGCAGTTTGTCCCCAGCCCTGGTTGGGGTCCTGTGGGTGGCAACCAGTCGATGTGTCTCTCTTACATGTGTCTCTCTTACATTGATGTTTCTCTGTTTCTTCCTCCCTCTCTCCCTCCCACTGTCTGAAAATAAATGCAAAAATGTCCTCAGGTGAGGGTAAAAAAATATATATATACATACATACATACACACACACACACACACACACACACACAGGTGAGGATAAAAAAACATATATACACATATACATACATACATACACACACACACACACACACACACACACACACACACTCACACACACACATTCCAGCCCTGGCCGGTTTGGCTCAGCGGTTAAAGCATCAGCCTTTGAACCAATGAGTCTCTGGTTCGATTCCCGGTTAAGAGCACGTACCTCAGTTGCGGTTTGTCCCCGGCCCCCCGGCCCTGGTGGGGTTTTGCGGGAGGCAACCAGTGGCTGTGGCTCTATCACAATGTTTCTCTCTGTCGCTCTCTTTCTCCCTCCCTCCCTCCCACTCTGATGATTAAAAAAAAAAAAAAAAATTTAAAAAGAGAAAAAAATATAGATTCCAAAAATAAAAATACCTTGGCGACATAGTATACAAGATAACCTAAAACATATTTAAACATTTATGGAGAGCCTTGGCCAGTATGCTCAGTTGGTTGGAGCGTCATCCCATACACCAAAAGATGGCAGGCTCCATTCCCAGTAGGGGCACAGCCCAGGTAGCAGGTTCGATCCCCAGTCTGAGCACATGTAAGAGGCAAACAACTGATGTTTCTCTCTCTCTCCCTCACTCCCTTCCTCACTCTGAAATCAATTATATATATATATATATATATAGAGAGAGAGAGAGAGAGAGAGATACATATATATACATATATATACATCTCTCTCTCTATATATATATATAAATTTATTGAGAAAATACTGTATTGGATCAGTGAATACTCTCTATAAGAATATTAATAAAGGTAGAAAAATTAAAAAGACTCCCTTGACTTATTTAGAAAATTCAAATATGTATCCATCACTTTGAACTTATGTCTGGATTCATTTCCTGAAGTTATCTTAATATTCTACTTTCCAGTTTTCTTGAAATTTTCAAATACTGTTTTACGTCTTAGTATGTTTTCTTCTGAAATAACTAGCAAATAAAAGTACCATGGAAGTCTACTGAAAAATCATTTTTCCTTGCTAAAAATGTTTAGTCCTCCATCGTGACTATAAAGAAAAAAGATTCATTTCTCTCTATATTTTTTTATTTTTTTATCCTCACCTGAGGACATTTTTTCATTTTTTGTTCAGATAGAGTGGGAGGGAGAGAGAGGAAGAGAGAGAGAAACATCGACGTGAAAGGGACACATGGAGTGGCTGCCTCCCACATGCATGACCCAACCAGGGCAGGGGACAAACTACAACCAAGGCACATGCCCTTAGTGGGAACCAAACCCGGGTCGCTCTAACCGCTGAGCCAAACCGGCCAGGGTGGTTTATCTATTTTTTTAAATTCCTCAAAATAGGAGCTATTTATGTCATATACACTATCAAAGATTCTAAAAGTTTCAATAGCAAGTGACATAAGGAATAAACGTAGGATGATGTAAAGACTCACTATTACAAGCTATAAAAACCAACTAATACAGGTACTTCGAGCAAAAATAAATATTTTTCACCCTGGCCAGTTTGGCTCAGTAGTTAGAGCGTCAGCCCGCGGACCAATGAGTGGCGGGTTCGATTCCAGTCAGGGGCATGTACCTCAGTTATGGTTTGTCCTGGCCCTGGTCAGGGTCGCGTGGGAGGCAACCCTAGTCAATGTGTACCTCTTATGTCGATGTTTCTCTCTCCCCCTCCCTCCCTCCCTCCCTCTCTATCTGAAGATAAATGGAGAAGTATCCTCAGGTGAGGATTAAAATAAATATTTTCTCTGGATTTTATGCAAATAATTTAGTTCAGAAATGATAATGGGGATGGATATTTTAAAATAATCATTTTACTGCCTTTGGGAGTTTTTTAAATCCTTACCCATGGATATTTTTCTATTTATCTTCAGATAGAGTGGGAGGGAGAGAGAGGGCAAGGGAGAGAGAATCATGACATGAGAGGGACACATCGACTGGTTGTCTCCCTCACGACCCCGACCAGGGCCAGAGACGAGCCACAACCAAGGTACGTGCCCCTTGGCCAAAACTGAACCCGAGACTCATTGGTCTGTGGGCCAACGCTCTACCGCTGAGCCAAACCAGTACGGGCCCTTTGGGAGTTTTTAAAGAAGTAACAGAATTTCTCATGAGGGTATCAATGCCTCCACAAAATGACATAAAGAAAAGAACATTTTGGCGAGGAAAAAGTGACTGCATTCTCCCTGTGCATTTCATGGTTATTACTGTACCAAGCTACAAAACCATTCCCACAGTGTAGAGACAAGGGGAGAAGGGTACCCTCACTACACTCCAATATACCTCTTCAGTGACAAATTCTTGAAATGAAAAAGTAGACATGAATGTGGGTGTCAAAGAACGTAGGCAAACTGTGATAGTTAACCTAGCACCGTACCACTAAAACATGACAGCACACTTCAGCTTTGGAAAGAAGTCTTTGGAGAGGACTGTTGAATACTTGCTTTGCATTCTGATGATCTCTGTACAAATTCTGACTCTAACACTGACTAGCTTGAAATGAATAACTTACTTCATTTCTCTGAGTTGCAGTCCAGCCTCACCGAGTGGCTATGAAAACAGGAATAGTTTTTCATCTCTAGCCCCAGTACCTGGCTGTGCTGAACACACACCAGGTATTCATTCAATGCTATTTTTTTTGCTTCCCTCACAATTATGTCACATTATGTTGCAAACAAAAATGTTCTCTAGGAAACAGATATCTAAGCCTTAGCTATTATTTTATATATGTCAAAGAGTTTTCAACATACAGTAGTCCCTCCTTATCCTCGGTTTTGTTTTCTGTCATTTCAAGTTACCCGCAATGCCCTGGCTGGTTTGGCTCAGCGATTAGAGCGTAGGCCTGCGGTCCAGAGAGATCCGGGTTCGGTTCCCGCTAAGGGCACATACCTCGGTTGCAGTTTGTCCCCGGCCCTGCTTGGGTCGTGCATGCAGGAGGCAGCCACTTGATGTGTCCCTTTCGTGTCAATGTTTCTCTCTCTCTCTCTTCCTCTCTCTCCCTCCCACTCTATCTGAACAAAAAAATGAAAAAATGTCCTCGGGTGAGGATAAAAAAAAATCAAGTTACCCGCAATCACAGTCTGAAATATTAAAACAGAAAAATCCCAGAAATAAACAATTCATAAGTTTAAATTTCGCACAGTTCTAAGTAGTGTGATAAAAATTTCACGCCGTCCCACTCTGTCCTACCCGGGATATGAATCATCCCTTTGTCCAGCCTATCACATTCTCTATACTGACTGCCTGTTAGTCTCTTAGTAGCTGTCTGAGATATCAGGACTCCTGTCTTGGTGTTCGAGCAACCCTTATACTGTCTACTAGCCTAACACTGTTGCAATGCCTACATCATTTAACTCACTTCATCTCAGCATATAGGCCTGTATCGCTTCCATCATCAAAAGAAGGGTGAATACAGTACAATCAGATATTTTGAGACCACATTCACATAACTTTTATTACAGTATATTTCTATAATTGTTGTATTTTATTACTATTTTTGTTCATCTCTTACTGAGCCAATTTTATAAATTCAACTACTATAGGTATGTATGTATAGGAAAAAACGTACTACAGTTGACTCATGAACAATACGGATTTGAACTATACTGTTCCACTTATATGTAGATTTTTTTCAGAAATACTGTATATGTATTTTCTCTTATGATTTTAATAACATTTCCTTTTCTTTTCTCTAGCTTACTTAATTGTAAGAATAGAGTATATAATGCAGTCATCCACTGGAGGTCTTGGAAGGTATCCCAGTGGATAAGGGGAGGGGCTACCACTGTAACCTGGAACAGGAGAATGCAGGCAGTCCCAGGAAATTCACTGCAGCTCTTTCGATAAATTAAACTGAAGAACTGTATGAGGGATTAAAGTATAAAGAGAACCACTAAATATTTATTAAAAATAAAACTACTTTAAACCTTGCTGTACTGGGGAAGATGGGGAAAGAAGAGAACAGTCTCTTCAGTCGATTTAGATACCGTCACTGTCCTAGATGCTGTCATTGTTAATATACCTGAGATATTTTTGCAGGTAGAACCCTTGAATCCTAAAACCTGTTCAAAAGGGTTCAGAACATGAGTGGTCCACGTGTGACTCCATTTGGTCATGATCAATACAAAGTCTATGAAAGTTGAAAAACATAGGTACCTATAGAGAGAATCAAACCTGCGGTTTAACGCTGGAAGACACAATCATAAACTCCGCTTGGGGGCAAAGCCACACTTTTAAGAAAACAAAAAAACTCCTTTGAAACCTCTATAAATCAGAGACCTCCAAGGCATAGTAGCCCAAGGGCCTGTTGTTTCTGACAGGTTTCCTGTAACATAATGGCAACAATCACAAACAAGATCTGGTTTCTAAAAAGAGATAATTCTGCTTGAGATTTTCTTTGGTATTTATAATAGTTACAAGAAAAGTAAACTACAAAGTACAAAAAACTAACTGCCAAAGTATTTTCCAGGAAAGCAGTGGTGCTAGTTGTGGCTTCCCCATTTCACTTCCAACTGGCTTTCAACTTCATGTGTGGTTCACACGAAGAACCAGACTGAAGAGTTCAGAGAACTTCCAGTTATACTACTAATAAATTGTAAAATAATTATAAAGAGATATAATATTAAAAAGTTGTGATAAAAGTGATCATATTGAAAGTTTTCAGTGCTATAACAACAAAAAAGCTAAATGTAAAAAGCAAAGAAATAATTGCAGGATAGAAGATGTGACTCCAGGCAGACAGTGATACCAGGATGAGACACAACTAATTTCACAAAAGGTCTAGATTTACTTTGCCCATGGCCAGACTACAGCAAGAACAGTATCATAGTCTGGTTACTATAAGGGAGATTACGAAGTTAGCAAAACGTAAAAAAATATTATAAAGGATAGCTTTTAATGGCCCATTAATCAAGAAAAATGTTTAAATAATTCATCTTGGAAATTGCCCTGGTACAGAAAGAAGTCCAAAACTAATAATTTTATCACTCCACATTTTCCCAGGCCTGCAGTTACAGTCATGCATGGCTTATATGAAACCACCTGTTCTGGTTGGCATAAACCATGTTACTTGACGATTCATGCCTAATCATGTTATCACACATGGATCTCAAACCTTCTTTCTATTGGCAGAGAGTCACGAAGTTCACCAAAACTATCTCCCTGAGGTTGCCAACCCGATCTTCCAATTTGGCTTATCAACAAACTCTACCGTGTACAGCTAATGAGTACACATCCTCAGTAAAAAAGACAACTCACAATTAGCCTCAGGACCACAGGAGAGTGGTTCCTATCCCCACATTTTCAAGGGCCACAAATGTATTCCTATAAAGTATGTCAAATTGTGGAACCTACTAGGATGGTTTTTCTCTATTCTATTTGAGAAATAGTGTAGACATTCTGAAAGCTGTAAAAAATGTTATATGTGCATTTTCTCTGTTTATGCATCTGTTTACACCAGAAATAGGCAGTTTTGAAGGGATGAAGGAAAATGCACACACACAACCCCAAAGATACATAGAGATGCCAAGGACTCTCAAAACCTTGGCCAGATTACTAATGGTCCATAAACCCTAATTTGGATCACAAGGACCTACAAGTTCAAAATTGAATTATACTGCCTTATTAGATCCCACACTATCAAAACCACAGTCCCATCAGTCATAACTGGAACTAGGACTACTTTATGTACACAAATATAAGTGCCTGCTTATGTATTTTTAATTGGATCAAATAAAACTGAAGCTGCAAACAAACTCCAATTTCAATTATCTCACTAGTGAGGGGATTTCCTAACAGCGTCTTTTTAAAAACCGAGTCGCTGCCAACCCTCTGCACATCTGATAGGCATGTCCCTGGAAATTCGGGAGCAACAGACTCGGTTACTTCTCAACAGCAAAGGAAATAAATACCTTGAAAGGGACAGATTGCTTTTTTTTATTTTAAGCTCAAACATGCAATCTAATACAGCATAAAACTTGGCTGCGGGGTTGCTGGGCACCTCCAGGGTTCCAATTTTGGGTGCGAACGCGCGCTAGTGCGTAAGAAGGGGGCGGAGGGGTGCGCGCTCCGAGGACGCGCCGGGGCCCCCGCCCCCTCCCGGAGCAGCAGCCTGGCACCAGCCCACCCTCCTCCACCCCTGCAAACAGACGCAGGACGCCAATAGAGCAACTTCTCCGCGGGGGCGGCGGCGGAATAGCGGTCACCCCCGCCCAGGCGCGGCGCGGCCGGGCTGGGGGGGGTCACTCCTCGGCCTGTCCCGAGGGGTCCTCCGCACGCCCCGCTCCCGCCCGTCAGGCCTAGGGCCGGGGGCTGCCCGGACCCCCGCCCCTCCGCGCGGCCCGCAGCGGCGCAGTCCCAAGGACGGCCGCCCGCCCGAGCGCGGCCTGAGCGCGAGCGGGAGCGAGGCGCGGCGGCCCCTCTCCCCGGGCATCAGGCCGCCGCCTGCCCTCCGCCAGGCAGCCCGCTGCCGGCCCCGCTCGGACCCTGGCCCGACCGGGCCTCGGCGCCACCGCAGCCCCTCATCCCGACTCCATTCATAGGAGCACCCCAGCCCGGCCGGCTGGGCGGGGCCGGGGACCCGCGGACAAGGCCGGCCCCCCGAGGCCGGGGAGAAAAATAAAAAGTTAAGAGAAGAACTTACCTAAAATGGCTCCTGCAGCAGCCAAAATACAAACAGCTATTATTTGGTGAAGTTTAGCTCAGACACCCTGCAAGGACACCCTAACACGGCTCGGGCCCGCCTTCCTGGCCACGCCATTGGGCTTCGCCAGCCCAAAACATAGAATCATTGGTCAGCCTGGCTGCCGCTCAGGTAGAAACCCATTTCAAGCTTGCTTGCAGGGGCGAGTGATGGGCTCGCTCCATTGTGCTCATATTTGCATGGATGTGAGCGCGGCGCTGATTGGCCGGCGCTGGGACCGCCCCGCCCCCCTGCCTCGCGCCCCCCGCCTTGGAGACGCCGCTGCGCGCGGCCCCGCCCCCCGGGACTGAGCGGCGGGGCCACGGGGGCGGGGCGGGGCCGGGGTTCTGGAGGCTTAGGGGGCGGGGCGGGGTCCTGCATGCTGTAGACTGCAGGCAGGGGGCGGGGACCTGGGGAGAGCGCGATCTGGGCCGGGGTTCAGCCCGCAGGTGGAGGTCTCACAGGTAGCGGACTTGCCATCTGGAAGATCCGGGGCTGGCGTCTCCGGGGATGGGAAAGGACGTGACTAGGGTCCCGCGACAGAGAGATTCCGCGGGGGTCGAGGTCCCGCAGACAGAACCGAGGAGGGGTGAGGGTCCCGCCGGGCAAGAAAAGAAGGTGCCGAGAAGCCAAACGAAGAGCCAAGGAGTCCTGTGCTCTGCCTCCAGCCGCATTTTCTGCCGCTCCGCTTGGGTCTCTGGCACTCCTGGCATTCGACTAGCTTCTCCCCAAGGCCCTCTCACACCTCGGGAGTTTTCCAGTCCCAGGCATCCTGCAGCGCCGTGGGTATACCTCCGTAAAACCAGGTGTCGAGTTATGGTGTATATATTTTCAGGCTTTTCTCCTGCACCATCCTTGTAGCATCCTCAAGGACAGGGCCCAACATATGGCAGAGATTCAACTAATTGTTTAATTTTTTTTAATTGGTTCGTTAGCAGTTAATTTTTGAGTGCCCACTGAATGCCGGGCATTGATCTAAGACAGGGGATACAGCGGTCAATAGGACAAAGACCGCAAGGAATAGGCGACCTAATGGGAAAGACAGACAATAAATAAATACTGGAGGCAGGCAGTGATAAATGCTATAAAGAAAATAAATGGAGGCAGGGAGGGATGGGGAGTTTGCCCTGTCTTGCTGAATACCGTGTATGGCATCCCATGAATGCCCCCCCACCCCCCAAACCCCCGCTAGGATCTTATGAATCACCTGACCCCTCACCCTCTGCCTGTCCCGATCATGGATATTTCCTTAGCACCCACTAAAAATATGGTTGGATTCTGACTGTAGAGACTCATTTTACCTTAATTAAAGTAGCAGTGATCTGAGTCCTGATGATTTCAAGAGCACTTTGTCAGATACATTTAAGATAAACATAATTTGCCTTTGTCAGGGGTAGCTGTAATGCTTTAGCAGAGCCTTACTGCACCCCCAGAGAGAGGATATTTTTAGTGTCTTTGAAACCCCAGGGTTCCTGTGATTCTCAGCCTGTAGTCCTGTCTTCTGAGGACCACTTCTCTTCTTGGCAGATCTCAGAGATTTCACCAGTTTGAAAATACAGAGATAGTAGCCCCCTGCCACCTGTCTACCTCACCGGTGCACATGTCCGTCTCTCATTTGACTCGAGGTTGGCAAAGAAGGCTCATGGTCCTTCCTTCCTCTTCTTTCTTCCTTAAACAAATATTTATTAAGCACCAACTGTGTTCCAGGTATTGTTCTAGACACAAGGGAAACAGTATTAAATAAGGCAGACAACATCCCTATGCTCAGGGAACTCAAAAGCTAGTTGAGAACAAGATGGAGACTTACCCATGGATCCTGTGGACCTCCAGTCCTGCCAAGGTATTGGTGAGTGAGTGTGTAGAGAGCTGCTTGTTCCCCCCTGCCTCACAGGGACTATGTACTTGCCCTCCTGCACCAGGTACTACAGGGGTAAGGCAGGACCAGGCAACTGGTAGCCACAGCCTCTCCACTTTGACACCAGGATCAAAGGGCTAAAATTCTCAAGAGTGATCATGGGGCTCAGGTCTGTGCACTTTAGTTGCTAGAAAGGGGTTTATCAGAGGCAGACTTGAGTCCTATATGAGAGTCCTATATGGCCCTCCCTTTGCACAATCACATGCCTTGCCCACAAAAGATGAAATAACTTAAATGGGGTGGAGAGGAATGGGATCCGGACAAAGGAAGCACTGTGTATATATGCCAAGGCATAGAGGCAAGGGACAGCATTGGGAGGTGTGGGAGCAGGAGGAAGGGGGAAGGTAGACTTGTCAGTAATTCCTGTTTTTGAGCAAAGTCAGTAGCATGTAAGAAGTCAAACACACACAGAGACACAATATGTCACTAAATAAATCAATAGGAGTACATGATTGATTCACAAATGAACAGGTACAAGCGACAGAAAGATCTGGAAGCTGCACCCAGGAGAGGCAGCAGGCTTGACCTTCAAAGAGTCAGGTCTACAGAACTGAGAGGGGTTAGTGGAATCTGTCCTTTAAAATACTTCCACAGCTTCCAGGGACCAGTGGGTAGGCACTGGAGGGGAAACAGAGACAGCTAAGTGGCTTTTAGCTGTACCAGTTCATGGAGATGATTTAGCCTGGGGTCACGAGAATGCAGAGCCTGACTCTATTGGCCAGGCATGAGAGGCAAAAGGAGTAAGACAGGGTGGTTATTCATCTGGCCTCCACGAAGTGTGGCTGATTGCTTCTGCTCAAGGGATTATTCTCTGAGAAGCCACGTAAAATGAGTCTCAGTATAGCCCTTGGGAGGGGAACGGGAAGGAAACGTAACCACCAGCTCATCTCCCATTGGTTAAAGACTTACTCCAGTTGTTCAAGCTTAAGCGCAAAGTAGGGTGCTGTGGTGTCCCTAAAATCAAGGCCATAAGGTAAAGCATTATCAGGGTGCAGCTGCGTGTCAGATGGGGCCCATAGAGCTGGAACAAGAGACAGTTGACACGAAGAGGCTCCAAGCTCTGCTATACAGTAGACATACAGTAGACACCAGTGATGCACAACTTTCTGTACCATATAGTGTGTGCATGTTCACAAAGGTCCCAGAAGAGCAAATCCTTAAGAGCTCTGACAGCAAGCCACAGAAGGGCTTCCAGCCGTTCTAGAGCATTGTGATAGTCACTCCATAAACACAAGTTGCATTCTGCCTGACTACGTCCTTACTTGCCTTCCTGCCTCCGTTCACCTGTCTTTTTCCCTCATTAGGTGGTAAGCTTCTTTATTGTTCTTATTTATATATCTGTGGCAGAGAAAAGGCTATTTTCATCAGCCCATTTCTTTTTCCTCCTAGGCTCATAGCAAAACTACATGTTTCAGTAATCAGGGAGGCCCATGTGACTGAGCTCTGGGTAATGAAATTTGGACAGAAGTGATAGATATATCCCATTTGGGGGCATCCCCTAAGACCTCCTGTGTGATCCTCAAACTCTCCTCTATTCCTCATCCACTGTCCAGATGCAGAGATACCCAGCGGAGGACCTAGAGCCCCCAGAAAATGGCAGTGGAGTGAGCCCGGGTCCCTGATTGACTGCATGAAGCAGAACCTCTGTGCTTACCTGCTGTGGACTGTGCTGTGAGGGAGAAATAAAGTGTCGAGTCACTGAAATATGAAGGTTGTTTGCCACAGCTGTTAGCTCACTGACTAATACAGTGCTTGTCTAACTCCATTTGATTCTGTGCCCCGCAGGGGCAGGGATCATGTATATGTGGCTTTTTAACCCAAGTGTTTGTGTGATGCCTGACATACAGTAGACACTGCTCAAAGTATAAATGGGTGGGAATGAGCTGATACTTGAGTCTGGTCTTAAAGGATCAGAGGTAGACTGTCAGGCAAGTTGACAGGTGGAAAGTGGCATATCCAGAGGGGTGTGGCATATGAATAGCAGAGAGACTGGGGAGAACATACATTGTTTTCAGTGGTGCAAATGATTGATGATGTGAGAGGGAGATGGCTAGAGTAAGGCCTAGAGAGAAGACAAGGGCCAGATCACAAAAGGTCTTATTCATTATAGAAGGAGTTTGAACTATAGCCTACAGGAATCATTCAAGGAGTTTAAACCGGGATTTATGTTTAAGAAAAATCTTTTTAGCAGCCTAGAAGAAGGATGAATTAAAAAGGAGGAAGCAAAAATATGGATTTTTAAAAGCAACATTTCCCGGCCTGACCGGTTTGGCTCAGCGGTTAGAGAGCATCAGCCTGTGGTCCAGAGAGACCCAGATTCAGTTACCGCTAAGGGCACGTTGCTCAGTTGCAGTTTGTCCCCGGCCCTGGTTGGGTTGTGTGGGTAGCAGTCACTCAATGTGTCCTTTTCGCATCGATATCTCTCTCTCTCTCTTCCTCTCTCTCCCTCCTATTCTATCTGAACAAAAACTGAAAAAATGTCCTTGGGTGAGGATAAATAAATAAATAAATACATAAAAGCAACATTTCTCTTTACCCCAAATAATCCCATGAAATGCTCCATTAAAAAGAGGTTTTGGGGTCAAGTTGGTTTGGTAAGTTGTACATACCCTACCCCCTTCCTATTACTTAGTAGCATAGTTAAAAACTCTGAGAATTAATGAAATCTGTTTAAGTTTAACATAACAGTTCTCAATCAAATCTGTTAAACGTTAACATAATAGTTCTCAAAATTATTAGACCACAGAACCCCCTTTTCATTTACTACCTATTAAAACTGGTATTTGGATTAGATTTGCCTACATATAATAGGAAAAGAACGAGGACATAATAAGATTGAAGTCTATTTTTGTCTTGCATTAAAGGAAATTGGGAAACAGGTAGCCCAAGAGTGATATGGCAGCTCTGTGGTCTTATGAGCAATCAGGCTTCGGTATTTTTGCTCTGCCATCCTTAGCTTTCTTTTGGAATGCAAGTCCACCTGTCCTTGGAAGGAAAAACAGAAAGGCAAAATGGAAAAAGTGGACTTAAGTCATGTCCCTTAGACCACCTTCCTGGAAATACTACACATCACTTCTGCATATCTCATTGGCTAGAACTTGGTCACGTGGCCACACCAAGCTGCAAATGAAGCTGGGAAATATACTATTTTATTTTTTTGGGTTGAACCAGTGTCTTTTATTAAACTCATCTCCAAGACATAATTAATCCATTGTACTCATGAATCATATATATTATTTAACAATGCTACAACAAAAGTTCTATCTCTTTTTTTAATTAATTAATTTATTTTTGTTACAGATGTTTCTCCTTTACCCTCTACTGATTTTCCCTTCCCCTCCCTCCCTGCCCTGTCCCCAGCTTTGTTGTCCATGTCCATTGTTCATGCATACATGCATATAAGTTCTGTGGTTTATCTCTCCCCCACCACCCCTTCTTTTGTCACCCTGTACCCCACTTCCACATCTCTGGGACTACCCCATTCCTCAGATTGTTATGTTCATTATATTCCACAAATAAGTGAGATCATATGATACTTGTCTTTCTCTGTTTGGCTTGTTTCACTTAGGATAATACTTTCCAGGTCCCTCCATTCATCTCTAAAGATAAGAAATCTTTCTTACAGCTGCATAGTACTCCATTGTGTATATGTACCACTGCTTTTTTATCCATTTGTCTACTGATTGACATTTGGGCTGTTTCCAAATCTTAGCTATTGTAAATAATGCTGCTACGAACATGGGGGTACGTATATTCTTTCTGATTGGTGTTTCAGGCTTCTTAGGGTATATTCCTAGAAGTGGGATCACTGGGTCAAATGGCAGTTCAATTTTTAATTTTTTGAGGTAACACCATATTGTTTTCCATAGTGGCTGCACCAGTCTGCATTCCCACCAGCAGTGTACTAGAGTCTCCTTTTCTCCACACCCTCGCCAACACTTGTTGATGGCAGCCACTCCGACAGGTGTGAGATGATACCTCATTGTTGTTGTAATTTGCATCTCTGTAATCAAAACAGCCCGGTACTGGCGCAAGAACAGGCATATAGACCAGTGGAACACAACAGAGAACCCAGAAATGGACCCAAGGCAATATACTCAATTAATATTTGACAAAGGTGGCAAGAGCATACAGTGGAGTAAAGACAGCCTTTTTAGTAAATGGTATTGGGAAAATTGGACAGCTACTTGCAAAAAAAATGAAACTAGACCATCAACTTACACCATACACAAGAATAAAGTCAAAATGGATAAAAGACTTAAGTGTGACTCATGAATCCATAAAAATCCTAGAAGAAAATGTAGGCAACAAAATTTCATACATCATACGCAGCAGAATTTTCACTGATACATCACCTAAGGCAACAGAAACAAAGGAGAAAATGAACACATGGGACTACATCAAACTAAAAAGCTCTGCACAGCAAAAGATACAATTATCAAAATGGAAAGGCAACCCACTGTATGGGAGAGCATAATTGCCAATGATACATCAGATAAGGGGTTAATTTCCAATATATATAGAGTGCTCATACAACTCAACAAAAGGAAAACAAAGAACCCAATTAAAAAATGGGCAGAGGAACTAAATAGACACCTCTCCAAACAGGACATACACATGGCTAAGAGACATATGAAGAAATACTCAATATACTATTTTATTTTATTTTATTTATTTTTTATCCTCACCTGAGGACATTTTTTCATTTTTTGTTCAGATAGAGTGGGAAGGAGAGAGAGGAGGAGGAGAGAGAGAGAAACATTGACATGAAAGGGACACATCGAGTGGCTGCCTCTCGCACTACCCAGCCAGGACCAGGGGCAAACTGCAACTAAGGTACATGCCCTTAGCGGGAACCGAACCTGGGTCTCTCTGGACCACAGGCTGACGCTCTAACCGCTGAGCCAAACCAGCCAGGGCTACTATTTTATTTTGATAGGCTATGTGCCAAGTTAAAAATTGAGGTTCTGTCACTAAAGCGTTGAAAGATTCAACGAGCAATCTCTGGCACAATTTCTCACAGGACATAAGTTGGGATAAAATAACTAAATAAAGAGATTACATGTTTAAACATTTTAACTGCTTTATTGAGGTATAATTCATATGCCAAACAGTTCACTTATGGCAAATATCCAGTGGGATGATTTTTAGTAAATTTATGCAGTTGTGCAACTATCAGCCACTTTGAGAACATTTCCATCATCCCCAAAAGTTCTCTTCTTCCCATTTGTAGCCACTCCCCATTTACACCCAGGCTCAGGCAACCACTGATCTGCTTTATTCTCTGTGGTTTTGCCTTTTCAAGACATTTTATACATACGAAATAGTATATATAATATGTAGTCATTTTTGTCTGGATTATTTAATTTAACGGAATATCTTTGTGGTTCATCCATGTTGTAGAACGTATTGTCAGCTCGTTCTTTTTTACTGCTAAATGGTCTTCCATTGTATAGATCTGCCACTTTTGTTTATCCACTCAACAACGAATGGACATTTGGATTGTTTTCACTTTGGGGTTATTATGAACGTTGCTGCTGTGAACATTCACGTATTTGTCTTTGTGTGAACATATGTTTGCATTTCTCTTGGATAGATACCTAAAGAAATTGATATTTAAAATTAAATGCATTTAACCAGGCCAGTGTGGCTCAGTGGACTGAGCCTTGTCCCATGGTCTGGAAGGTCCCAGTTCAATTCCTGGTCAGGGCACATGCCCAGGTTGCAGCTTGATCCCCAGTACGGGGTGTGCAGGAGGCAGCGAATAGATGTTTCTCTCTCACATCGATGCTTTATCTCTCTCCCTTCCTGTTTCTCTACAAAAAAAAAAAATCAATAAAAACATACTTAAAAAATAGTAAAATTGAACGCATTCATTGAAAGGATTTTTTATTGAATGTCTATGACTGACAAGGGTGCTAGGAATACAATGGTGAATAAATCCAGCGCAAACTCAGCCCTCATGGAGCTAGCGGTCTGTGGAGGAGACAGGCTTAGTCAAATAATCGTTGAAACAACTGTAACAAACATTATGGCAGTAAGTGTTGTCAAGGAGAGGCACATGGTGGTGTGAGAGCCTGTGCGGGAAGGATCAGCCTTGGTCAAGGTCAGGAAAGCTGCTCATGAGCTGAGATCTGAAGTATGATATAAATTCATATCACCCCAATGAATTTTGTCCTTCGAAGTAATATCTTATGAGGCCAGACATTTATTTCTAATAATGCTGCCCTGGCCAACGATTCTCAGCCAGTTTATTGGTGTGCTGGTCCCAGGCCTATTTGTCCTCAATACTCTTGTTTTAACCTCTCAGAGTGTCTGATTTTCTGTTTAGACCATGATTCACATAACAAGCCCCACAAAAAAAGCAACTGTATCACTTTAGAATCACATCTCACTTATGGCCCCAAATGGAATTCCCCTGCTCGATCATGGACCTTATTCCCCAGAGCTGGTGGAGAGGGGTTAACGGCAGTTTGCAAAAATAAACTTACAGAGGTAAAAGAAGAAGAGTGGACAATATCAGTTCTGTTCTTTCTTATAGCTCAAAAATCACGTGTCTAGCCCTGGCCGGTTTGGCTCAGCGGTTAGAGCGTCGGCCTGCGGTACAGAGAGACCCAGGTTCGGTTCCCGCTAAGGGCGTGTACCTCGGTTGCAGTTTGTCCCCGGCCCTGGTTGGTCGTGCGGGTGGCAGCCACTCGATGTGTCCCTTCACATCGATGTTTCTCTCTCTTTCTCTTCCTCTCTCTCCCTCCTGCTCTATCTGAACAAAAAATGGAAAAATGTCCTCAGGTGAGGATAAAAAAATAAAAAAAAATCACGTGTCTAGCCCGACCGGTATGGCTCAGTGATTGAGTGTCAAACCATGCACCAAGAGGTCACCAGTTCGATTTCCAGTTGGTGGACATGCCCAGGTTGTGGCCAAATCCCCAGTGGCGGTGTGCAGGAGGCGGCCAATCAAAGTTCTCTCTGGTTGATGTTTCTATCTCTCTCTCCCTCTCCCTTCCTCTCTCTCTGAAATCAATAAAGAAAAAATTCATGTGTCTATGATTTGACACTGAGAAAATTCCAAACAGTGACCATTGGTGTATGGAGTTAACTCCCAAAGACTAAATAAAAGGGTATGTGTGGCCAGTGGCCTGCCAAAAGCATCCTTCCCCAGGACAAAACTGGATAAGAATAGTTAAACCGCCCTGGCTGGTTTGGCTCAGCGGTTGGAGCGTTGGCCTGCGGACCAGAGAGTCCCAGGTTTGGTTCCCACTAGGGGCACCTACCAAAAGAAATAAAATAACACCTCATCAATACATTTAAAAAATTAAAAAAAAAAAGAATAGTTAAACCACAAGCTTTGGAACCTGAGAAATCTGGTTCAAATCCCAGCTCTACCACAACTGACCTTAGGAAAGTCACTTAATTTACAATTCCTTGATTACAATAATAGAGTTGTTGTGTGAATTAAGTGATTCATGATAACTACTTTGCACATGGTAGCTGCTCAACAAATTGTTAATTACTGTGTTATTATTACATCCTCGCCTTTGGCTCCTCTTTCCCCATGTTCTGTGTAGACCTCCCTGTTGTTGGCTTGGTCTTTTTGCAACATATTCATTCCATTAACTTGACTAAAGTCACTCTCTGTTCTTCCTGTCTCTGGTCTGAGAGACTTTCTTTTAGAGTGCCTTCTGCTGATATATGGCCTCCATCTTTATACTAATCTGACTGATTTAACTCTTAAAGGGCTGCAGAGCTCCCATCCATGTATAGCACTACTGCAATTTTTATTTTTTAAATCTGAGATACTGTCAGTAACTATGATTTATGGAAAGTCACACCTCAAATGTTCTTGGGCAGAATATTTAAAAAAACAACACTGGTTATCCTGCCCCAAAACAGCTCCATAAATCATTCATTTTCACTCAACAGTACACGTTCCTGCAGTGATAGACAATTTGAGCCACAAAAACTTGTGTAAACTGAGGCTTTCTACCAAACCTCAAGCTGTGGAATCCTTTCCCTTCTGTGCAATTCTACCACCAGCATCACTGAACAATTTAGAGGGGTTATCATCTGCAAACTGACAATAAAAGAAGCAATGCTGTGCCCTGGCCTGTGTGGCTCTGTTGGTTGGAGCATTGTCCCATGCACCAGAGGGTCACAGGTTCAATCCCCGGTCAGGGCACATGCAAGGTTGGGGTGGGGAGAGGCATCTGATCTATGTTTCTCTCTCATATCGATGTTTCTTTTTCTCCTTACCCTTCCTCTCTCTTTAAAATCAATTTTTTTAAAAAGACGCAATAATGTTCTCTCTCTCCCCCATTTTTTTTAATGTGGGAGGCAATCAAATTTTTGGTGGCCTTGCTTTAGGCAGGAAAAAAAAAAAAAGAAGCAATGCTCTTTTACACTCTAGGAATAAAGCACTATAGTTTTTATTTTTATTTATTTATATTTTTTATCCTCACCCAAGGACATTTTTGTATTTATCTTCAGACAGAATGGGAGGGAAAGAGGGAGAAAGAGAGAGAGAGAAATATCGACGTGAGAGAGACACACATCAAGTGGTTGCCACCCACACGACCCCAGCTGGGGCTGGGGACAAACTGCAACCGAGGTACATGCCCTTAGTGGGAACCAAACCCAGGTCTCTCTGGTCCGCAGGCCAATGCTCTAACGGTTGAGCCAAACTGGCCAGGGCAGCACTACAGTTTTTAAAACTAATTAATTAGTTCCCATGTTTTTCTTGAGGTAAAGGATGGTAGCTATCCTCCAAGAGAGGCCTCCATGATCTCCACATGCTGGGACTCAAATCCTTACATTGTCCCTCCTATCATGAATAGGACCAACTAAGAATGGCTGGCAGTACGACACCTGTTTGCCATCTCTTGACATTGACTTTCTAGATGCAGTCATTCCATCTGTACAATGGGGATAATGCCCTGTCTATGCAATGTCTCAGGGTTGTTATAAAAGTCAAATGAGATGCAGCATGTGAAAGAGCTTTGGCATAAACCCGAGAATTATTGTTGAGGATTTCAAGTGTAGCATTTTATACATAGGACATCAAAGTAAAAACCCATTATGTATAATGACCAAAGCCCACAATCATAAAACAGTGGCCTTGACTTGAAATGTCATTGCTTTCAAAATCTTTTGACCCAGAGCTTAGAATCTTTCAACGTCTAAAGAGTGACGTGTTTCCAGACCAGACTGCCCATCAGATGTAGAGTATTGCCAGGCACTGGCCCTCTCCGTTCATTTCTGAAATATTCTTGTGGCCAGGACCCTGATAGCAGTACACTTTCCATTAAATCTCTCTTGAATGGCCTGGCCAGCGTGGCTGAGTGGATTGAGCATCGTCCCATGTACTGAGAGGTCCCAGTTCAATTCCCAGTCAGGGACATTCCCAGGTTGCAGGTTCGATCCCCAGTAGGGGGCATGCAGGAGGCAGCTGATGGATGTTTCTCTCTTCCTTCCTCTCTTTCTAAGAAATCAATAAAAATATATTTCAAAAAATCTTTCTTGAACAGTTTTGAAGAAGTGTAGACTATGCCTTCAAAGGGCCAGTTTGAGCTCCATGATGAAGTACTGGCTCTTCAGTTCACCCAACAAGTGAATGGTATCTGCAGGAGAGGAGCTGGGCTACCAAGATTTGCTCAGACAGTTTCATTCCAGTTAAACAGGAGCCCGTAATGGATTATTGATCTTAAAATTCTACAGGAACCCAGTAGTCATTTAGCCATGATCATCAGTTATCATGTTTGTTTTGTTGTTGTTGTTGTTGTTGTTAATCCTCACTTAAGGATATTTTTCCATTGATTTTTAGATAAAGTGAAAGGGAGGGAGGGGGGGAGAGAGAGAGGGAGAAACATTGATGTGAAAGAGACACGTCCATTGGTTGTCTCCTACACGACCCCGACTGGTGCCAAGGATCGAACCTGCAACCCAGGTACATGCCCTTGACCAGGAATTGAACCCAAGACCCTTTGGTCCATGGGCCAATGCTCTAACCACTGAGAAAATCAGCCAGGGCAGTTGTCATGTTTTGAGATGGCCAGTCATGAGGTATGGGGCAAGTAACTTGTCATGGATCGTATATAAAGTACCACAGTCCAAATTATTTACCTTTAAAAAAGGAAATAAATGGGAGCATATATTTTTATAATACTGTCACCTCTATTAATTTGTATGCTAATGTGCTCTCATGAACAATATAGAGCAGAGGGAGGCATTTTAGCTGGGCCCTGAGTCTGGCACACAGCCCACAGTCTACCTTATCTATGTTTCAGCCTGTGTTGAGAGACCATTACCAGTTCTGACAACTATAAATTATGGTTTGTGAGTGAGTGGTGATTTTCTAGTTAATTGCCACAATTAATGCTTTTGCTTCAGTAGTACATGGTTTCTCATATACTACTGAAATAAAAGTCTGAGGGAAAAACAAAACTTGTTAAAAATAAAGTTAGACATTTATTTAACTTTTACTTATATAACAGCAGTTTTAATGATTAAAATTTCTTTAAATTGTTCGTATTTTTAAAAATGCTTTTAGCCCTGGCTGGTTTTGCTCAGCAGTTAAAGTGTTGGCCTGCGGTCCAGAGAGACCCGGCTTCGGTTCCTGCTAAGGGCATGCACCTCGGTTGCAGTTTGCCCCCGGCCCTGGTTGGGTTGTGCGGGTGGCAGCCACTCGATGTGTCCCTTTCACGTCGATGTTTCTCTCTCTCTCTTCCTCCCACTCTATCTGAACAAAAAATGGAAAAGGTGTCCTCAAGCGAGGATAAAAAAAAAATGCTTTTAAGACCATTGTACCACACATATATTCAGACTATTTGTCTTACTTTCCTGGGAGAAAAAAAATCAACCTGGATTGTGAGGAAGATGGGTCTCACCTAAACCTCCTGTGGGGCTGGGGAGGCTGGGGCAGGAAAAACATTGGGACACAGCTCTCATCCACTACCTCCCCTACACACACACTCACATGTGGTCGAGTTGTTTGTTCTCCTCGATCCTTCTGGGCCTAACTAGGAGAAGGACAGATCAGGGTCAACACAGGCAGGGCTCCGTAAACTAAGTAAATTTCTAGGAAGACCCATTGGCATACAGCCAGTGTACACGGTACTACAGGCAAAACTGATTGAGGGTTAGGAGCCAGGGGCTTCAGTCATTTGGCATTAGGATAATAAAAAGAGGTGGCTGAGAGCAAATGACAAAGATCCAGGTAGGAAGACCTGTTTTAGTAAGTAGGTCCAAATGGGGTGTGTGTGTATGGTCTTGAAAGGGTACTGTTTAGTTCATTAAAACATCAGAATCAAGGTAAATAAGGATAGCTTATAAATGATTAGATGGATGGTTGAACGGATGGATAAATTGATGCATGAATGGATAAATGGATATAATGAAATTAGAAAGTAGAATGGATGGTTGATATGGCAGATGAATGGATGGTGGGCAAGAGAATGATTAGTTGGATGAATGGATAAATAAATGGACAATTGGGTGGATAAATGGGTGGGTAGATGGATGGTGGGTGGGTGGGTGGATGGATGGATGGATAGATAGATAGATAGATAGATAGATAGATAGATAGATGACCAAATTGATGGATTGGTAGATAGACACAAAAATGGACTAATGAATGAATGGATGAATGAATGTATAAATGAATGGATGGTATGGTAGGCAGACTAATAGCCCCCAAAGACATCTTAATCCCTGAAATTTGTGGATATGTTAGATAACATGGCAAAGGGGAATTAAGCTTGCTAATCAGCTGACCTTGAGATGAGGACATTATCCTGGATTATCTGGGTGGGCCCAATGTAATCACAAGTATCCTTATAAGAGAAAGGCAGAAGGGACAGTCAAAGAGAGATTTGAAGATGCTGTGCTGCTGGTTTTAAGGTTGGAGGAAGGAGCCATGAGACCAGGAATGCAGGTGGCTCTAGGAGCTGGGAAAGGCAAGGAAACAGATTATCCTCTAAAGCCTCCAGCAGGACTGCAGCTCTACCAATATTTTGATTTTTACCCATACGACCCATTTTGGACTTCTAAATTCTAGAACTAAGTTTGTGGTAATTGGTCACAGCAGCAATAGAAATGGATGAATGCGCCCTGGCCAGTTTGGCTCAGCGGTTAGAGCGTTGGCCTGCGGTCCGGAGAGACCCGGGTTCGGTTCCCGCTAAGGGCACGTACTTCGGTTGCAGTTTGTCCCCGGCATTGGTTGGTCGTGCGGGTGGCAACCACTCGATGTGTCCCTTTCACGTCGATGTTTCTCTCTCTCTCTCTCCCTCCCACTCTATCTGTACAAAAAATGGAAAAATATCCTCGGGTGAGGATTAAAAAAAAAAAAAAGAAATGGATGAATGCATCAGTGGGTAAGGAAGTGAATGGAAGATGAATAAGTACCTAGATGATTAAACAAGTGGATGATAGATGAATACACAGATAGATGAGTAGATGAATGGATGAATGGAAGGATGGGTGAATGGGTACATGAATAAATGGTTGGTTGGTTGGATGGGGGTTTAAAAAAAACTTGTTTTCTCCATTCATAACACTCTTACGCTAAATGTATGGTTTTGTCCCTCAGGTTAGATAATTCTGATACTAACTTCCTGGGGTTAGCACAGACCCCACAGGTTAAGGGCTCATCCCCACAAGACTGCCCTCCACTTCAGATGCCAATCACAAGTAGTGAGTTTCCAGGTTACCCACACCTCTATCCAATTTAGATAAATCGGGGCTTCCCGCGACCCTCTCCTTTAGGTGTGATCATTTGCTGTAACAGCTCACACAATTCAGGGAAATGTTTACTTACATTTACCAGTTTATTATAAAGGATATTATAAAGTCTACAGATAAACAGTCAGATGAAGAGGTGCACAGGATGAGGTCTAGAAGTGTCCTAACCATAGGAGCTTCTGTCTTGGTAGAGTTTGGGGTGTACCACCTCCCAGTACATGGTTGCTTTCACCAACTCAGAACTCCTCCAAACCCCATAGTTTAAAGATTTTTATGGAAGTTTCATCACATAGGCATGATTGATTATTAACTCAATCTCCAGTCCTTCATTCTTTCTCCAGAGGATGGGGGCAGGTAGTGCTGAAGGTTCCAAGCTTCTCATCATAGTTTTATTTTTCTGGTAACCCGCCCTCATCCAGAAGCTATTCAGAAGCCCACCAAGAGTCTTCTTAGAACAAAAGATGTTCCTATCACCCAAGAAATGCCAAAGGATTTAGGAGTTCTGTATGGGACACCCTATCACTTCACCACTCAGAAGATTACAAGGGTCTTAGGAGGTCTGTGTCAGAAACTGGGGGTAGAGGCCAAACACATATTTCTTTTGTCACAGGGAGTTAATGAGTAAATGGATACATGAATGGATGAATTAATAGATGGACACATGGGTAAATGAGTGGAAAAATAAGTGGGTGGATGGACAGATAAATGGATAAATAAACACATAGAGAGATAGAATGTAGGTAGACGTATAGATACATGGATAGATACATGGTTGTCTGACATGTGGGTAAGCAATACATGGATTGATATCTTATGCTTAAAAACAGAAGCTCTTGCCAATGATACATCAGATAAGGGGTTAATTTCCAATATCTATAGAATGCTCATACAGCTCAATAAAAGGAAGACAAAAAACCCAATTAAAAAATGGGCAGAAGATGCCCTGGCCGGTTTGGCTCAGCGGTTAGAGCGTCAGCCTGCGGTCCAAAGAGACCCGGGTTCGGTTCCTGCTAGGGGCACGTACCTCTGTTGCAGTTTGTCCCCGGCCCTAGTTGGGTTGTGCGGGTGGCAACCACTCGATGTGTCCCTTTCAAGTCAATATTTCTCTCTCTCTCTTTCTCTCCCTCTCTCTCTCCCTCCCACTCTAGCTGAACAAAAATGGAAAAATGTCCTCAGGTGAGGATAAAAAAAAAAAAAAAAGGGCAGAGGAACTAAATAGACACCTCTCCAAACAGGACATACAAATGGCTAAGAGACATATGAAGAAATGCTCAAGATCACTAATCATCAGAGAGATGCAAATTAAAACAACAATGAGGTATCACCTCACACCTGTCAGAATGGCTGCCATCAACAAATCATCAAACAAGTGTTGGCGAGGGTGTGGAGAAAAGGGGACTCTAGTACACTGCTGGTGGGAATGCAGACTGATGTAGCCACTATGGAAAACAATATGGTATGGTGTTACCTCAAAAAATTAAAAATTGAACTGCCATTTGACACAGTGATCCCACTTCTAGGAATGTACCCTAAGAAGCCTGAAACACCCATCAGAAAGAATATATGTACCCCCATGTTTATAGCAGCACTATTTACAATAGCTAAGATCTGGAAACAGCCCAAATGTCCATCAGTAGACAAAGGGATAAAAAAGCTGTGGTACATATACACAATGGAGTACTATGCAGCTGTAAGAAAGAAAGATCTCTTATCCTTTGAGACAACATGAAGGGACCTGGAGAGTATTATGCTAAGTGAAACAAGCCAAGCAGAGAACGACCAATATCACATGATCTCACTTATTTGTGGAATATAATGAACATAACAGTCTGAGGAATGGGGTAGTCCCAGAGATGTGGAAGTGGGGTGCAGACTGACAATCACAGAACTTATATGCATGTATGCATGAACAATGGACATGGACAACAAAGCTGGGGACAGGGCAGGGAGGGTGAGGGAAGGTGGTATCAGTGGGGGGGGGAAAGGAGAAACATCTGTAACATAAATAAATAAATAAATAAATAAATAAATAAATAAAATGGATGCCTTCAAAGTTAAAACAACAACAAATAAAAAAACCCAGAAGCACTATCTTTGACCTAAATATGGAACTTGGCCAGTAGGGAATTTCCCAGTTAGAAAGAGAGACATCCAGTTAGACTGACTATAAGGTGAGAAAAGCCTCCTGCACTAAGCCTCCATCCTTTAGGATGAACTGTTTAAAACAAGGGACCTTTGCGCTTGATGGTGTCTCTATTTGGAAGGTAATACTCTTCCTTCAAGGAATTAACTTCTACTCATTCCCTGCATCACAGCACAAGCATTGCTTTCTCAGGGAAGCCTTACTTAAAATGTGCTTAGAGTGTAGCGTACCTTTCCTTTGAAGCACTTGTTAAAATTTCAATTTTACATTTATTTCTATGACCATGTAATTAGTATATGTTTATTCCTCTGGGCAGTAGCTCCACCAGGGCAGGGATCCAAGTATTTTTGCATATTATTTTATCCCCATCCCTAAAGTTGTGCTCAGCACATAAAAAGTGTGCTTTTTTAAAAAAATCCTCACCAGAGGACATTCTTCCATTTTTTGTTCAGATAGAGTGGGAGGGAGGGAGGGAGGGAGAGAGAGAGAGAGAGAGAGAGAGAGAGAGAGAGAGAGAGAGAAACATCGATGTGAAAGGGACACATCGAGTGGCTGCCACCCGCATGACCCAACCAGGGCCAGGGACAAACTGCAACCGAAGTACATGCACTTAGTGGGAACCAAACCCGGGTCTCTCTGGACCACAGGCCGACACTCTAACCTCTGAGCCAAACCGGCCAGGGCCAAAGTGTGCTTTTTTGCAAGTACTTTTTTGAATGGATTGGAACCTTCCTGTGGCATGCTCGTTCAAAACATCAGGAAAGCTCTTGCTGGGTTGCTGGGGCATTATTGATCCCCTGGCAACTAAGTCTGGCTTCACTGTGGCAGACTTTGACTAGGAGAGTGATCCTCCAAAAGGGAAAAGCCATCACTGAACTCAAGTCTTCCTCTGCCCTAGAGAGGACCAGAGCCCTGGTCTCAGGGTCAGGTTCACTATCTCTTTGCCTTAACTCCGATCCTCCTCACTCACTGGTCCTGGAACCAGCAGGCTCTCTGACTTGATGAGGCCCTCTAGCCATCTCCTACCCTGACCTCATCAGTGCCAGCTCTAGCCCCCTGCCCCTGCCCTGCTCCAGACTGACAGATCCAGAGACCATAATTCTGATGAACAGTTAGCACAACCTCTGCTGTCACTCCGATCCTCCTTCTTTTCTCTCATCCTAGTTAGTTTCACCTCTTCGGTTATCTGCTAGGCTTCAGTTTGTTTTGTGATCTATTCTTCCTTTCGGTACCTGAGAGAGCTGCACCCAAACCCCAGCTCTGCATGAGCTAGCTGTGTGCCTTGAGCAAGTTACTTAACCTCTCTGAGCCTGTTTCTTAATCCATGAAATGGATGCAATAAATATATGTTCCAGGGTGATTGCGGCAATTATGCATGATGATATAAATGAAACATCCAGCATGAGGACTGGCAACGCCAAGTGACAATCAATTATTAATTTCCCTTCTTTCTTCCCAGGTTTCTCTCTCTTGTTTCTTCCTGGGGCACAATGCAGTCTCCCTTTCTATTTTCCACTTTCCTGTCTCCAGAACACTTTCCAGCTCTCATAAAAATAGCACTACATAAAAAACAAAATTGCACAGTATTTTTATATCCTCCAAATAACTCCATTCAATTATAGGCTGGTCAATTTTAGTTATTTGAGCATTACTAAACCATCTGAAACTGGTAAATAAAGTTCTATAGTCACATTCAGAAAATAAAGAGCTAAATAAATACTTTGGAAACTGGTAAAGGAAAGACATTTTCCTTGGGGCCCAGGACCTTCTGTGGAATGTGTCATCAGCTATTGCTGCTGCCTTGGGCTAGAAGACAATACACAAGAAACCCTTTATATTTTAAATTGGACACAGCAGCCATGAAGCTAGTGGAAGAATGGAGGCCTAAATTTCCTGGGAAGAGAGATTTGGCAGGAGGTCCCTGTGAGTTACCCACACAGGGTGCTCATGTGCATAATTTCATGCCAAAGATCCAAAACTTCAGAAGGAAATGAAGAAATTAGTGGGAAAGGGGTTATCAAATTATTTTTAGAATATTGAATACTTACATAGCAGGGGAGATCTCTAAGCTATAGAGAGATGTCAAGATGGGATCATAATCAGCTATTACAAACACTAGTACAGAGGAAAACACATGGTCCGGGGTTCAAATACTGGCAGTAGCACCACATTCTGATTTCATGACTTTGGTCAAGTTACTCCATCTCTCTGGGCCCCCTTTTCTCCAACTGTAAATTAGAAACTAATATTGTTTATATCACATAAGTTGCCTGGCTATTAAATAATCCATTAAGTGTGCTAAGAACAGTGTCAGGCTCCCTCCAAAACATGTTTTATTAGGGGGAAGGCATGATTATTAATTATTACTAGTTATGGGCTTTCCAGCACAGCGACCTTCACTACTTATTATTGAGAAAGATACTTGCCCAGCCATGTTGAAGATTATCTCCAAGAAAAGGTGATGAGACTAACATTTCACAAAAAGGTCTGGATGGATTAAAACAGCTCAGAGTCTGACTCTCAAACTTACAGCTCAGGAACCTGATTTTGTCAGCACTGAGAACAGATTCACCTCTAAGGCAGACTCACACTAACCAAACTCATTAGACCAAAGTATAAACCAGATCACATTAATTCATTTTCAAAGAGAAATAGAGCTTTTGAAAGAACTAGAATACTCATGTCTATGTGATCAGTGCATTTTCTCTCTGGGCTCTCACATATATGGGAAGCCAAGTCTTCATAGGAAGATGCATAATAAGAAACTTATTTAGAGTCAAAACAGTGAGACTCAGAAGATCTCAATATAAAATGGTTCAGTCCATTCTACTCCAAGCCAGCAATTTTCATATCAGGGGTAGCCTTTCTCATGTTGTTCATTGTGAAACTTTATCCTCTTGGCCCAGCTAAGAAGGAAAACATTTATTGATGACGTTGACCTCTTAAATTGTATGCCTGGGTTCCCCACCAAACTTAAACAGGTGCTTCCTCCAGGTCAGAAACCATGCTCAGTCATCTCTGCATCTCCAGTGCCCAGCAGAGTGATGGTGCTACTGAACCTGAGGTCTCTTCTCCCCATCCAGCCTGTACTCATCCTCACAAGACTGGTTCCTGCTTTAGCTCTTACTCTGATTTGTTTCTTTGAGTAATTTGCTTCCTTCTCCAACTTTCTGTGAAGGTTGGTTCCCATCTCAGTCTTGCTATGAGGGCCTGATACAGCTCTTGCTTTGCATCACCTGCAGCTGGATTCCTGCCACTGATTTCAGCTGCTTGGTGGGAGAGTCTGAGCCTGGGCTTTACTGAGAACCTTACAGCCTCTTAAATCCTACCTGAGCTGGCAGTTTCCCTGACCCCACCATACTCCCAGGGTAAGTGCAGGACCAGGTCCTAAACTTTCTGGCCATCTCCATGGTCTTAGGGACATAAGGCCAGGCCTCCTCATGACCATAATTCTGGTTCCAACTTGACCCCCTCTCATTCTGCCCTTCTCCTGCACCGCTTCAAGCATGTCAGAAAGCAAATCAGCTGAGTCACTCCTGGGCCAGGAGTCCTGCGGCAACACCATCATGAGTGAAATCAACAGAACAAGAGGAAATTAGCTCATTCCACAGAGAGGCACTTAGAGCAGCCAGGCAGCCAAAAGTCTCAGACAGGCCAAGCAAAGAACTAGCTAGATTACAACGGTGTCCTCTCCGCTGTTGCTACTCTTTGGAGAGAAGTGCTCTTAGGTCAATTCTACGGACCCATTCACACACAAGCAGTCTCTGGCACAGGGGAAGGACCATGGGACCCCACCAGGCCATCTCTAGGACCTTCATTTCTGTACACCTCTTCAAGATGAGCTGCTGAAGCAGATAATGGGGGATGTGTGTTCTGAGCTCTAGGGGAAGAATATTAGAGGGTCATAGCTGAGTTAGTCTTTAAATATTCACTGACACCCACTCTAGACCAGCCCCAAAGATTACTACATCATCATTCCTGCCCTGGAGGGTTCACGGTCCAGCGGATGATGTTAAAGCATTCTAGATAGGGCTCTTGTCGAGAAAAGAAAGTACAAGTAGAGACAAAGAAGTCCAAACAAAGCTCCCTTGTGTGCAGTGTGGTTGAAAGGACAGAGTACTAGCCAGAGGGTCGGGAGACCAAGTTTCACTTTAAGAACTACCTATTGAGAAATCCAGATGGTTGTGGTGCAGAGGGAGCGAGGGAGATGAAGCAGAAAAATGTAGGTTCTAGAAGAGGACTTCGTTCTGAAGACCAGCTCTCTGTAGCAGAACAGCGGAACATCCACTGAGTTCAGGAACAGAGGAAAAGAAACACACCTGGGAGCGAAGAGGACATGCTAGGTTTGTACAAGTTGAGTCTGAAATGCTGGATTAGAGTGGAACCCATTTGTTCTGTGTGCTTGCCACATCCTTAGCCTCTCTGAGCAAAGTGGCCATAGACCCTACGCCTTGTGCAGAACTCTCTGGAGTCCTGATCAGCAGATCTAATCATACCATCTTTGGGGACGTTGGGATCTAAGAGATCAACTTAAACAGCAGAGTGGCCTTCAAGTTTCGAGAACCACAGAGAAAAGGCAGCAAGCAAAAAAGCAGTGAGGAAGCAAAGTCCCCAAGCAGAAGAGACCATGGAGCAGACAAAAGGAGCCTGGCAAGAAGCTATGACCCTGTGAGAGTAAATGGTTGGGAGGCGGAATAGAAATTAATACACCCACCAGCGGGAGAAGCCATGAGCTAGAAGTAGAGACAGAAAGGCTTGAAATCATGCGCATGGTGAAGTGACAAAGGTGGGGAGCAATGGTGCCCATTTCTCAGGGGATCATGGGATGCCTGAAAAGATGACAAACATTTTCTGTCCAGCCACCAGGGAGAGGTGGAGCTCCTCTCTCCCCGACTCTGCGTCTAAGCAGGAGGCATGGCAATATAGGTGGGCTTAGGAGCAGGATACTGATGGGCCACATGGCTAAGGGTTAATCTCCCTTTTTCGATGAGCTCTTTTTTGAAGTTCTCCCTCTCTTCCTCTCATGTGGCGAGAAGGGAAATGGCCCGGATCTGCTCTCACTTAGAATCTGTCTTTCCAGCCTGTCAAGGTAGCCTGGGGTGAGTGGATAAGTCAAGCTCTGCTGTGGAACTTAACATCTCTGTCCTGCTCAGTTTGTTTGTCCTTGGGCTTGCCACTTTGCATCACTGGAGTGGGGAGTGGGGAGTGAGGACGGGCCCATGGTGGAAATGGAGTAAAAATGATACTGAACCATTTGGGGATTCTAGTTTCCAACAATGGAGACCATACCCAGTGATCCTAAAGAGAAAGGGATTTATTGGGAGAATCTTAAGTAGCTCATGAAACTGATAGGAAGGCTGGAAAACTGGACTCAGAAAAACCAGCTACGATCCTACTACAGGGACAGTCCAGTTAGGTCATTTCTGCCAGTTCTGCTGCCACTGGAAAAATCCCTCCATTGTGCTGGGCTCTGGTTTCCTCCAAATAGCATGGGTGCTCAGATGCTGAGCAGACAGAAACAGTGAATGTCCTCTTCTGAGGTCGGTTTGTTCTCCCTCCAGCCCAGGTCAAAGAAATCCTCATTGTTCAATTCAGCACAACAAGAGGCCACAACCTCAGAGCAAGCATTTCTGGCTTTGTGCTCTTTCAAAGACTTGGGGAAAAGGGATGGGCAGTAATGATTATAGCAGGATGGGTCTCAGGTCTCGGGAGAGTCTGGGCATCCCCCAAATCCTGTTATTCCCAACATGACTTAACTCATTGCAGTTGGCAATTCTGGTCAAGAGAGCTCTAAGCTGAGACCGAAGAGTGAGTAGGAGATGGGGGAGGGATACGCAAAGGCTTATTCCAGGATGTGCCAAGCCTCAGCGCATTTAAGTAACTGAAATGAATTCTGCATGGCTGGGAAGATAAGCAAAGGGGATGGTGGGGTGAGATCCACTAGAGAAAAATAAATATTAGCGGGTTTGGAGTTCATACTGAGGGCAGTGGGATGCTGGTGATATGTTTTAAGTTGGGGAAAGACACAATATTTGTGCTTTAGGAAGGACAACTCACTTCTGTAAGAGTGTTAGCTCCGTGAGGAGGAGGACTTTGTTTTGCTTACCACTGTATGACCAGCACCTAGCACATAGTAGGTGTCTGGTAAACAATTGGAAAATGAATGAATGAGTGAGTGAGTGAGTGAGTGAGTGAGTGAGTGAATGACCACTCTGTGGAAAATCATCAGTCAGGTGGTGACTATGTAGTCCACATATTATATAATAGTGGCCTTGCCCGGCCGGTGTGACTCTGTGGTTGAGCATCGACCCATGCACCAAGAGGTCGCCGATTCTATTCCCCGTCAGGGCACATGCCCAGGTTGTGGGCTGAATCCCCAGGAGGGGGCATGCAGGAGGAGTCAATCAATGTTCTCTCTCATTGATGTTTCTATCTCTCTCTCTCTCTCAAATCAATAAAGAAAAAAAAGAAAAGAAATAAATAATAGGTGGCCTAAACTTTAGTGATAGCTGTGGGGATAGACAGAAGTGACTAGATTCATGGGATGTTTGCATGACAGAATAAATTAGATACCACTTGGGGTATAGTGATGCTGGCAGGGGGAACAAAGTATCAAGGACAATATCCTGGTTCCTTTCATAGACAGATGAACGGCTGGGGTACCATCCCCTGAGAAAGGAAATACCAGAGGAATAGGTCTGGGGTAGAGATGAACAAGTTCACGTGTCGACACATTGTTTCAGGCATCTGTGGAATGAACATTCAAGTGGAGACTTCCACTGGGAGGTTCATTACAAGAGACGTCCCTGGGGAAACCCACCCACACCCAGCTTGGATTACAGGTGGAGATTGAGCAATCCCTGTGGAGAACAGTGCTGGGTCTGTGCCAGCATAGCCCAGACGCTGGCTCATCTCTGCCATTAAACATCGATGTAGTCAACACCGAGGGCCTGCTTTGTGCCTCGTCCTGGTGTCTTCCCTTCCCCACCTCCAGGCTCACTGTTTTGTTCCAACCGCAGTAAGAAAGGTCAGCACTGCTCTTAAGGAGACTGAGCCCCAGCACTGCACCAGAACCTGTCTCAGTGATGTAAGCTGCTCCAGAATGCTAGCACCTCGATTTCATCCGGCACAGCCCAGGAACACGGAGGGCTCAAATCACGTAGTACTTACACTGCTTTCATAGTTAAAAGTGCAAAACTAGAGTGAAACAAATTGCCTAACAAAATGTTTACACGTATTCTGGCAACACCCTATGTATATAAGAAAAAGAATGCTGTTTTGTCATTGTGCCTCTCCCATTTCTCCGGGCTCTGATGTGAGGCCAGACTATCCTGCGGTCATCAGACCGGAAATAGGCGTGGAGAAGGCAGGAGAGGGTGGGGAGCAGCTGAGTGATTTGAGTTACTGCGTCTACAGATGGTAACTGCCCCGTTCTCTGCTCCTCCAGGGCTTGGAGGTGTGAGGACTTTGGGACGCTGCTTCTGCTATTGGGACTGCTGTTGAGGGTTACTGCATCCCTTCACCCTCCAGATTTATGAGTCAAGGAAAGTGTTGTCAATATGAACAGTCAGGAAAGGAACATGATGAGAACACAGCTTTTTCTAGTAGAAAAGACTTTCCTATTTCTTTGTATAAATGATTTGTGTTTCTGTATACATTTCAGAGTTTGGTTGTCAATTTATGCAAAAATCCATGCTGAAATTTTGATTGGGATTACATAAAATCCGTTGACCAATTTGAACAGAACTCTCATCTTCATGATACCAAGTTTTCCCCAAAAATCCACCCCCAAAAAACCCAAACTTTCTTGTTTTGCGTGATAAGATCTGTACTTAATAAGGAATTAAAAGAGTGCATACGTTGTGAACATTGATATATACTTATTAAGCGCTATTTAAATGCTAAATTAATTTACTTGCAAAAATTAAATAATACTCTAACAAATGTAATTTAAGTATGGAAGCGTGTGCTGTCTGCCGTCTGTTTGCTCTCAGATCCACTCCTGGTCCTCCGACCCTGCAGCCTCCTTTCTTTCTCAGGCTCCGCTGCTAGCTGGGTTCCAGCTGGTCGAACACGGGAGGCACTGCAGAGACTGGAGCGCAGGACGACAGGAGAACCCAGGGTGTTCCTTCCCCTCTGCCACGGGCAGTGTTTTCAGCAGCAGCTGTCTTCTCTGTGAATCCAGCTCTCATCAGACATGCCTGTCAGGATCCCAGCTTCCCCTAGTGACCCTCAACTCTGCACTCCAGTGTCACCACCTCCTGCTTTTGTCCCTCCGGCTTCGGTGTGGTCGTGCCTTCTTGTTGTTGCTAAGCTCTCTGCTGCTGCTTCATCCTCCATTTGGCTTATCAGTTCTCTCGTCACTTACATAACCACATCTCCGAGTTGGATTCCCTCTCTAAACCTTTAGCGTGGTTCTGTTTTCCTGGCTGGGTCCTGCCTGATAAATGTAATGTCAGTGGAGAGGGACCATGGATGGAGCATGTTTGTTTTTTAAACAGAGGATGGCCACTTTCTAAAAGAAGGTGACAAAGAACCAGAAGCTGAAGTTCGCCAGGGAGTTGTGGGCATGTGGTAGGCCAGGTAGGGGAATGAGCCTGGGCTTTCCCAGCCCTGGAGTGAATGGGTTTAGGGTCAGGACACTCAGGCGACAGAGGGTGATGGAGAGAGCGGCCATCCCTGTGGAATCGAGCAACCGATACACACTTGGGCTAACTTAAAGACGAAGGGATTTATTGGGAGACTAGGAAAAGTCACAGAATTGTAAAGAAAGCAGAATAGTTAGCTTTTGGAAAGATCAGGAACAAGGATGGCTCCAGGATCTGGGGAGCAGAAATTAACCATCTCCTTATAAAGCTTGGCTGGAGTAGCTTTGTCATTGGATCATTCTGCTCAAGATTCAAAATCCAGGAAGGAAGGGAAAGGGTCCTCTTGGCTCAGCATGAGTTAAGTCTACATTCCCTGGGAAGAGTAGGACCCCAAGGCCAAACACAGTGCAGGCACACAAGTTTTTCACGCAAAGAGAGAACAGGTAGAAAGCTGCGTTGTTTGCACCCTGAGTCCACGGTAAAAATAAATAGTAAGGCATGAAAAAGGGTCCCCAAAAGGAAACAGGAGAATCTTCTTCGGCAAAGAAACTGACCAAGAACCAAAATGGAGGCCAATCTGAGGATGTAGTTAGAGACACTGGCTGGGGACCAGATGATCCTTATGGACTTGCTTCCACCTTCGAGCCAAAGACAGCTGCCTGCTTCCATGTAACTCAGAGCCTGACAGGGTGATCCCCAAACCTATCCCTTCTGGGAGTGGACGAGGCGTGGTGGAGGCAGATTCCCAGACAGGAGGCCACAGCATAGGGCTGGAATAGAACCTACTTGTCCCGAGGGTATGTTAGAACAGCTATTACTGTACTTAGAGCTTAGCACAGTTATTTAGCACGAGGGATCATTGTCCCTGGAAGCTAAGCCATGAAGAAGCACTCAAGGGTCTTGTTAATAGAAGAATCATCATATCTTCATTTTTAAGGAGCTATTGGTGGGTGAAAGCAGAGGCTCCACAGATTTACTGGGATCAACAGAGAGGCAGGAAAGCCAGCTTGATTTGATCTAAGCTGTGCCACGCATGGGGTGTAGACACATTTGGTTATATCTTGATAAAACTGTCGAGTTTAGCGACCAGACATCTCTTGGCCTGAGGGTTTGAAGGACTTCCTGGGGAAAAACTCACCCTACACAAAAAGGGAACCCAAGAACAAGATGACCTAGTGAGTGAGGTCCTCATCTTGGGTTATTCTGAGTTCAGAGAGGTGGCTTCCACTTAGATTTGGGTCCATTGGACACATATCTGAATGCTAAGGTGGGGCGGTGGGAGATGGAGAGAGAGAGAGAAGGAAATACTGAACTCTGCAAAGTGGAAACATATTGTAAATGTTTTCTAGTTGCTACACTAGAGACTTTATAAAGCCCTGTCCTCAAGCACACTACAGCTGTTGGTCTTCTGTTGGTTCCCACAGTATGACACCTTGCTACCCCAGTGCATCTCAGCATCAGTGGCAATGTCTGGAGGAGGAGAGCATTGCCCAGTGATATAGCTGTACCCACCAGAGGGTGGCAGGAGCCAAAGAAAATCATACTTGCAGATGTCTCAGGATAACTTCCCAGGCTTGTAAATATATGTAAGACACTCCTGGGCTCCCAAATGATCTGATGTGAGATTCTCCCCTGGAAGTGGAAATTTTGTGTTTGAAGTTGGGCACAAGAGACATCAAAATACAGGTTACAGAATGAAGACCATTCTCAGCAGAGGGAGTGGGAGGCTTGAGGACAATAATAACCTGAATCACTGCATCTTCCAGGACCGGCCCAGCTGCTATCACTTTAAAAATGTCTAGTCATCTTCAGTTTGGTACTGAATCTGCCGTGGAAATACTTTGGCTGCCATGTGCTCTCATGTTAGAGAAGCCGTTTCTTAAAGGTTGAATACACAGTTTTAGCTGAGGGCTGGCTGGCCTACACCCCCTCCTTTTTCTCTCTCCCTCCTTCCCCTGTCTCCTCACTTCCCTTCTTTCCTCTGTCTCTCTGTCTCCACAATTGTAAGACCCTGTAGCAACTCCTTTCCCAAAGGCGGATGGCTTATGCCTTCCAGGAGGGGAAGTTCACAAATTGCAAGAGTTTTTTGTTTTGTTTTGGTTTGGTTTAAAGCTGAGCAGCAGGAACGCAGAACCTGCAGGTTTGCCGCATGCTCAGCGGGACAGAGAACGGAGCGAGGAAGATAAAAAGCCAAGCCGACCAGAAGAAAGGAAATGCAAGGGAAGCTCATTGAAAGGGGGAGGAGACTTTGCTGAAGCCGTGGGGGTGGGAGAAGGACACTGCCCTAAGCATGTGCTGTTTCCATTGTCCAGATGGTGTCATTTGCTCTGCAGAACGAGTAACAGACAACATGATTTGAATGCTCAGAAATAAATGTGTGAGTCAGTCATTTGGAAAATGATGCCTGCAACATTATACTTAAACAGAAGAAATTCAACCATATTTGAAAACAACTGCTCTGTGTCGCTGGCCTCCAGTTCATTTAAATAACTCTATTTACATTGTTACCAGATATATTTGCACAACTAGAATTTTCACCTGTTTGTAATTTACTTAGGGCACATACTGTATTTATATGGTATAGACCAGAGTGGGAAAACTGGTCATACCAGTTTGGGGGTGGAAAGAGTGAAAGTTCACATGGAATGTTCTTGGTTTGAACCAGACCCACTGTTCTTACCACAGGAGCTGGCACCTAGTAAACGCATTGCAATAATAGTAATAATAATAGCACTGATAGAATGGTTTACTACATGCGAGGCACATGTGAGCTCTATTCTAAGAGCTCACAATAGTCAAGTGAAGTATGTACTCTTATCCTCATTTTAGATGAGGAAACTGAGGCACTGAGCATTTCTGTAACTTACCCATGGTTAAGCAGCTTCTATATGCTGAGAGCCAGATGCTAAAGCCAACATTTGAACCCAGGCAGTCTGGATGCACGTATCAGCCCTGGTTATTATTCAACATGTCGACTTCCAGTTCAAAATGGAAGACTAAATACGTGCAATTGATGATTGACCTTCTTTCCCAAAGTCCTACTGAAATAATAGTGCAGGAATTCTTAAAAAGTTTTAATCTATGAAGACAAAGAAGATGGGAGAGGAGACAATAAAATAGCAATAAGTAGCAATAAAATATTAGAAGCAGGAAGACAGATGCATGAATGATGACTGACTTAAGAGACCCAGAAAACGAAATCCCAGACTGGCTGTGGAAAAAAACAAGAAACAGCAACCCGTTTCTACAGCAGAGACTCCTAAAGCTGAGATTGGTAGCACCCCTGGATGGGGCCGGAACAGTAAGATTGGTCCTTGGTGGCAATTCAACACTAAAAGGAATCCCCAATTTGGGGTTTGGTGAAGCAGGAAACTTGATTCAGTACAAAACAGTTCAATTGTTTTGTTTTGTTTTTTTTGTTTGTTTCTTATTGTTTTTTTTTTTTAGAGAGAAAGAGAGAAACATTGATGTGAGAGAGAAACATCCATTGGCTGCTTCCCGCATGCCCCCCCCCCCCACCACCACCCCCCACTGAGGATCAAGCCTGAAACTCAGGTATGTGCCCTGACCGGGAATTGACCCAGGAACTCAGTCCATGGAATGATGCTCAATCCACTGAACCACACAGGCTGGGCAAAACAGTGCAATTGTAATGGTGGTGAAAACAGCTCTGTTGTGAGGCAGCCCTGGGTCAGGGCCCTCTCTGGCTGAGCAGAGACAGCTCTGCTCTGCTCAGTGCTGGACTGCTTTGCCCTGGTGAGGCATCTTCACTGCTTTAGCTCTGCTAGGGAAACAGTCTTTGGGAGAAAGGGAGAATGTCCTCCCAGAACCAGATGGGAGCTGATTTACATAGACAGAACTCCCTGCCTGTGGCCCCTGATTGGTCCATCCTCATGCAGATGAGGACTCCAGATCCCTGAAGTTTGATTGGTCCAAAAGGCACTGTCCTGATTGGCCAGAATTCAACTGCTCTGATTGGTCAGTGAAGAAGCTGATGGGGGTAATACGGCTGCGCAGCTCTGACTGGGTGTGGAAAGCCTCAGTCCTATTGGTTGAAATAGGATACCAGGAACTCCTTTATAAGGGGTCAGATGGCAGAAATACCATGCAGTTGGACAGTTCAATGCAGGCTTCTCTCTAGAGTGCAGTTTGCATAAGAGGTCCCTGTGTAGAAATAGCTGCCAGGCTCTGTTTTGTGTGTGTGTGTGTGTGTGTGTGTGTGTGTGTGTGTGTGTGTGCGCGCGCGCGCACGCGTGTGCCTGCATTTAATTTGAGCCCAGTTATCTACTGGGAACCCATTTTAGTAGGTATCTACTTTCTTTGTCCACAAGTCTAAGATGCAGACACGTCCCCCGCTCCCCCTTCTCCACAGCCCCAGCAGAAGATTGCAGGTTTATTTTCCAGAGAAGGTAAAAGAGTACTTTCTGAATTGGGGGACGCCAGTTGAAGGCAGGGGTGTTCCCTGGTGAAAATAGGGGAATTGGGTATACATTTGCATACTAGATGAAAATAGGGGAATAGGGTGTAAATTTGCATACTAAAAGTTGAAACTCCCACCCTTTTCTTCTCTTACCCCTCCCAGAATGATGGTAGCCAGGATCACTTCCTCTAGGTGGGAGAGTGGGCAACCCTTTTCTCTGGAGAGTCTAAGCAACCTAAAGAGAAAGATCTAACAAATGGATCCTGGGAGATCACCTTACAGTGAAGTTCACAAACTACAGGCCAAGCCAAGTGCAAAGGGCTTCTGATCAGTTATTGGTGCTTCACTCTGAGGTATGATCAGGCGATCTAAATTTCTAAACCTAAACCTAATCCAAATATCCAGACAACCACTGAACATCCTCAAATATCTGAGGAAAGACTCCCTTGTGGAAAACAGAGACACAAACTAATATGTGTAATTTGAAGGAATTCTAGGTGACAGAGAGGGAAGATTCGATACTGCACCCATGAAAACATAATGAGAGTGTTATAAAAAGGAAATCTATTGGAAATGAAAATAGCTGTAATAGAAAGGATGAAATTATTTTCATTGGATAGTTAGAGGATGTTGCTGCATGGTCTTCCATCTTCTACTTGAGAAGTCTGATGCCATTATGAATTTTTAAAACAAAATGTTGACTCTCTGGAAGCTTTTAGGGTCTCCTCTTTGTCCCCACTGATCTGATACTTTCCAAAGATGTGTTTTGGGGTAGAAATATTGTCAGTGTTTGTTTTGGCCACTCTTTGGAACCTTTGAATCTGGAAACTCATGATTATCTTTTCTGGACATTCCAATTATTTTCATTGTGTTTCTATTATTTCTTTTTGTTGCTGTTGTTAACCCTCACCCAAGGATATTTTTTCCATTGATTTTTAGAGAGAGTGGGAGGGAGGGAGGAAGAGAGGGGGAGAGAGAGAGAAGGAGAGAGAGAAACATCTATGTGAGAGAAAAACATCTATGTGAGAGAGGATTGGTTGCTTCCTGCATGTGCCCTGACCAGGGCCAGCCATCAAACCTGCAACCCAGGTACGTGCCTTTGACTGGGAGTCAAGCCCACGACCCTTCAGGATGCAGGCCAACGCTCTAACCACTGGGAAACATGGGCCAGGGCTCTATTATTTCTTTGATAATTTAATTCCATCTGTTCTCCCCATTCATTATTTTTGGAACTCATATTATTTAATGGTTCCATCTCCTGGTTGGTGCTCAAATTCTCCCATATTTTCTCTCCTATTGTAAACCTCTTTATTATTTTGCCCTTCAGAGAGATTTCCTCATTTCCATCTCATTTCTGGGCCAGTCCTGGCTAGGGAACCCCAGGAAGTCTGGGTTGGAGAATCCAGGGAGGCCAGCCCTCCAGGGAGACTGACATCCCCTGATGTGGCATCCATACTCCTGCAATGTTTGAACTGTGGGTGCGGGAGGTGGTAATGGGCGCAAGTCACTGTTTGGCTTTCTTGTTGGTATAGTACCGGGACCCTGCTACAACCCTCTTGTCCACAGCCCCTCATTGGCTTTTCCATCCCCCAATCAAAATCTTTTCCATCCTGCCTCTACAGCTGAGTATATGGATAAAGAGTTGAGGAATTGGCAATGTAAGATGATCTTCTAAACCCTGCCATGTAAATACATCCCTCTGTAGCCACTCTTACTAACTGACTTCCCCCAAAGATCTAGACTCCAGGAGTGTCCAGTGAGTAACCAAGATGCCAATGTAGGCACACCCTTCCAAGAGCCAGTGCCTAGGTAAAAGACAAGGACCAACCTGATAGTCCCTTATAGCAGTTAGGCACTCACAACTCATCAGGAACATGGGGCAGGAAGATTTTTGTTAGGCCTCAGAACTTGCTGTGTCCTGGGATGCCAGAGGACTTGTTTCCTTAGCAACGATAACCATGTGACAGGAACACACAGAGATCCGGAGATGTTGCTTAGCAACTATGCTGCACCTGCTGGGGCTCTGGGCCCGTAGCTTGGGCCAGGAAGCCTGGCTTTGAACTTAGAAACCCTCATCAGGGCTGGCAAAGGAGGAAGACCTAATTTGGGTAGGTCCAGTTTGGACCCTGGGCTTTTGCAGGGCCCAAAGCAACAGGATGTGGGAAGTAATGGCAGATGTAGGAAAAGCTGGGATGGACCGGAGTTCAGAGAGATGGGTCTCCAGAGGAGGGTCTTCAGAGGAAGGTCCTGGCTTAGGACCCAACTCCACAGAACTTTCAGGACTCAAATCAAGTCAGGGCATCTGGTCCCTGGAAGTCAGTCCAAGGAGAATTCCCCTTTACAAGAAAGCAAAGCTCTTCACAATGGGTGGACATTGGTAGTGGTCAGGAGATACAACAAACAAGCCTCTAGAACCTGGCTAGTCAACTGCAGGGCCATGGGGAGCTGTCCGTGATTTTGGGAGGCCTCCCAAAGTCACCAGCTCTGTCTCTGAATCTCTGCCAAGGCCCAGGTGACTGGGAGGTAGGCTTGGAGTCAAACTGCTGAGATTTGAATTCAGCTTCCTTACCCAAGAGCCAGGAACTAAAATTTGTATTTTAGTTTAGCTGTAAAATAAGAATGACCTCGTGGGTCATTGTAAGGATTAAATGAATTAACCCATGTAAAAGTGATTATCACACTTCTGAGCATATAGTAAATGCTCAGTAAAATATCATCATCATTACCTCCATCCACCCAACTCTCATCCCCAGAAACTGGCCCAGAAGACACACTCTATGGCCAGGTCTTCCCTAGTTTCTTTTGATGCCCCCAGAGCACATGAAAGTAGATAGTGGCAAGAATCCTAGACTTTCTATTTTTGCAGATGAAAGGAACATGCCCCCTTCCCCTGAGGAGCTTGTTCAGAGTCTGACTAACCTTGACCAGTTGACTTTGTTTAGTGAACCAAGCTCTCCTCCAACCCTTGCTGCCCCAAATATCCCAATCCTCCATCTTGGTGCTTCCCAGAAAATTGCAAAAGCAGCATGTCCCTTTAAGAGGCAGTGACAACATGGATTCAGGAGTTGCGGTTAAATCCCAGCTTCTGCCACATCCATATTATGAGATCTTGATCATGCAGCTTACCTCCTTGAGCTTCCGTTTTCTCACCTGTAATATAGGAAAGTGATATCACCTAAACCCTTTGGTATGAGATATGCCTGGCTCTTGGTAAGCATTAGCAATGTTAACCTGTGTGGATAGGCAGAGACAGGACCAACTGTGAGAGCAGATTCCCACTGATCCTTCAAAGAGTGAGAGGAGGCAGCTAGAGCAGCTGGTGGTTGAAGTGTCCCTGTCCCTGCCCTCAAGTGCTGCTGGCAGCTGCAATGGCAGCTTTGCCCTTGGGGCCCAGGACTCTGACTCTGCTGCTCTGTGGTGCTGAGGGAATCCCAGCCAACCTGCCTTCTGCCCGCTTCTCCCTGCCCTCCAGTCCAGCCAGCCGAGGCCCCTCAGCTCTCCAGCTGCCTCCAATCACCACAAAGGCTGGTGCCCGCGCTTCCTCCTTCCTCTGCTGAGCTTGTTCCTCAGATGACCCTACAGCTGCATCTTTCTAAAATTAGCTGGATCCTGCATTTGACTCTGATAATTAATTACCCAAATGGAGAAAATTGAATAGTTAACTGGTTCACAGGAAGATAATTAGCTTTTCTGAGCCCCTGTTACAGGCAAATAAGGAGGATTGTTTCTCAATTGGCTTCATTAGAGGGAGTCCCTCTCACCCAGCGGCTCTGCCCCAGATGCCCTCAGGGCCCTGTATGGTTCCTTAATGTTCCTGGTGCTACATCCCAAAACAGAGAGGCAGCCGGTACTGTGTACCCAGTGCAGACTTCTGACTCTCACAGGCTGGGGCTCAAGCCCTTGCTCCACCATCTATTATCGAGTGACCTTGAACATGTGACAACAACCTCTCTGAGTTTCACTTTCCTCATCTGAAAATGGGCATAATGGTGTGTCTATCACAGGGTCTTATAAGCATCAAATGATACAATGTAAATAAATGCTTGCTTCGTTGCTTATTGATGGATTTTTTATTGATAAAGTTCTTTACAAAGTTCATTGGTCCCTGATAACGTGTTCATTGATTGGGAGCTATTTTACCTTATCATTATTATTCTCACAGCACCATATGTCCCTATCATGGAAACAGAACCATTCTGCCAGTCAGGGAAACACACGTGGAAGCCCAGGGTACGTTACATGAAGATTAAATCAAGCATTATATGGTGATTGATGTAGAACCTACGCAGGATGGGGAAGACACCAGGGTCTCCTCCAGCCTCCTCAGCTTGTCCCTGTGCTCCTGATACTGGCTCTGCCTTTCGGTTCCAGGCTCTCTGAGTCACCATGTGGCCATCCCTCTCTCTGCACCAAGTCCCTACCAACCCTTCCTAAGTGCAGCCTCTCATCCCCACCTACACAGCCACAGCCCCCTGACCTTTTAAAATGTCATTTACTCCTCCCGAGCACAGCCCTTGCTAGTGTTTCTCACTCTGACACTTCTAGTATGTAGACATAGATATGTAAAAGTCAAGAGCAAGGGTCCTGGAGCCAAACAGCCCAAGTTTTAATTCAGCTCAAGCATCTACTCTATTAACTACCTTGTGCCTCAGTCTCTTCATTATAAAATGGGTTGACAGAAGGAGATTTGACTTTGGGTGGTAGGCACACAATGCAATGTGCAGATGATGTATCATAGAATTGTACACTTGAAACCTATATAATTTCATTAACCAGTATCATCCCAATACCCCAATAAATTTAATAAAAAGAAATAAAATTTAAAAGTGGTAGTGCCTACTAAATAGAGTTATTATGACTAAATACATGTGTTTAGAGTAGTGCCTAGAATTTGTAAGTGCTCAACAGGTGCTATCTCTTCCTATTCACCAGCTCTGATACTGAGGTGGGGCAAGGAGAGTGGAGACAGGCAGGGTCAGAGGATTTCACCTGACTGTGAACTCAGAGTAGAACTTCTCATAGACAGCTGGACCATCTCCACTGGGAAGATTAACTTCTGGGTATACTTTCTCACGTTCTTTTAGGGAACTATGTCATACTGTTTCATTTCTACTGAAACCCCCAATTCCTTCTTCAGATTCACTCTCAGCTGATAATCTTGCTTTTTGTTTCACTGAGAAGATACAAGTAGTTGGAAAAGAACTTCAACAAGCTCTCTCCACCGTATTTACTCCCTACCAGGAGTCTGTTCATATATTCTTCTTTCCTCACTGTTACTGTAGATGGACTGCCTGTATTCTTTTCCAAGATCGACCTTTTGCTTATCACTAGATTCCATCCTTTCTTGCTTACTCAAGGACATCGCTCCAGCAATATTCGCTCTCTTTCCTGCATCATCAATTTTTTCTCTCTACTGGAACATTCCCATCAGCATAAAAACATACTTTTAGTTCTTCACTGTAAAAAAAACAAAACAAAGCAAAACCCACTTGATCTCACAACCTTCCAGCTACTGTCTTTTTGCTTGTCTTCCCTTTACAGCAATCTTATTGAAAGAAGTTGTTAACAATTGCTCCAATTATCCTCCTCCCATTTTCTCTTGACTCTACTCCAATTTCACATCCACCACTCTACCAAGATTGGATTATAATGATCAACAATTGCCTTCATATTGCTAAATCCAGTGTTAATTCTCAGTTATCATCTTGCTTGACCATGGGGAAGAGAGGAGTTAGCTGTTTACCAAGTCTCTCTTCTCCCACCTGGTCACCAGGTAGACCATATTCCCCAAATTTATGTGCAGTTAGATGTGACAATATAATTTGGGTCTGGCCCATGGAATATGAGTGGAAGCATGTATACAACTTCCAAGTCTGACTCATAGAAATGTCCTGTGCTGGATGTCTGCTTCTCCAGATCCACTTATCACCTTCTTCCACCCTGCTCTGTGCCTTGGAAGCCCGACTATTAGGGACTTGATCAATGAGACTTCTGGATTCTGGTTGAGTTGAGTCCATGGGAGATGCCTGCAGGAGACTGGAGGGAAGGAGAAGAATGAGGTCAGAATATTTGTTCTCCTGGCTCCCTCCTGTAGGGTTACTTTGAGTGGGCTGTTTTCCTGTACCAAAGCTTCACTCAGGCATGCCTCCCCACACAGTTCTTTTTCTCTCTTAATTCCACTAACCATTACTTTCCTTTGTCTCTTCAGATCCGGGATGGTAACAGCTTCTACTGTCAAGAATTTCAAGGTTATGAAAATTCTTTGATCGTTTTCCTACCCCTGCTCACATCTTTATGGCTAGTCTCTGTCAAATCTTTCTCAAATTGCCCAGTTTGAGTATGCTTTCTATTTCTAGCCAGCCTCTTACCAATACATTTCCTGTGAATCATCCTTACCTCCCACCCCCATTTACTGGTGGGATAATGACCCCCTGAACCACCTTGGAAGACACAAGTTGAAAATGACTTGGCCTCTGTCAACATGGGACCCTGATTATCATCATGGAGCAGAGAACTGTTTCTCCCATCCTTTTATCCTTTCTCTCTGCTGCTGAATATACTCTATACAAATGAGAAATAAACTTATATTGTCTATGACTGATATATGGAAGTGTCTCCATTACAGCAGCTAGTTCTGCTGGGACTGATATAACCTAGCTGTAGCATTTGACACAGTGGATGATCCTCTGCTCCTGGAAACACTTCTGTGCTTAGCTTCCATGACAATGCCTTCGTCTAGTTTTCCTTCTACTTCAATGACTGGTCTTTTTAAACGTTTTTGTTGGTTTGCCCTCATTTCCCCATCTAAATGTTGGATTTCCCCAGGCTCAGTCCTTGATCCTCTTCTATATTTCCACTTACTTCTTGATGACCTCATCCAGCATTGTGGCTTTAAACACTCCCCAGTTTATATCTCCAACCTAGGATTCTCCCAAAACTCTTGGCTTGTATATCTAACCACCTGCTTGATATCTTCCTTTAGGTCTAATAGCATCTCAGATATAATGTGTCTAAAATTGAATTCCAGACCTCTTCAAAACTGCTCATCTTACAGTTTCCTCCACGTCAGTAAGTAGCAACTCCATGCTTCCAATTGCTCAGACTAAAAACCTCCGAGTCATCCTTGATCCATCTCTTTTTCTTTCACCTACATTCAATTTATCAGCAAATCCCATAAGCTCTACCTTCATGATGTATTCAGAATATGACCAGGTCTCATTATCCCTACTATTTCAGCCTCAGGGGATGCCAGGCTTTGAGGAGAAGGGGGAAGATATGACAGCTAAGCCATCCTGCCATATTACTGTCACCACTATTATTACTGAATCCTAGCCTTGAACTTGTTTGAATGTGAAGTCTTCCAAGAACTTTTCCCTAAACCCCATTGAAATCCTCCTGGTTCTCTCCTCAGACACAGATCTACAGAACAGACTGTTTCCAGAGATCCCATTCTCTCATCCCAGCAGACATAAGAGTCCCAGGATCTCCTGTCGGCAACATTCAGGAGAAGAATAGGATAATTTGAACATTTAGCACAATGTGAACTATCTCTAGGGTGGAAGAATAAACAGGTTTGAAGAAATCTTCACCTCCCCCCACCAAACACACACCTCAAAGAATGGTCACTAGATCACTGGTTTCGATTCCCTAGAGTGGAAACGAACTGACTTTCCCTGTAGGAGCCCCAGGAATAGGTCATTCCCCAGATGAAGATTCTGTCAACCAGAGGATGGATGCTGACATCCTCAGAAGCTTACCTGGGAAGTCTGGATGCCATAGAAGCCAAGGTGTGTAAAGCAACTCCCACTAATATATTTTAAGAATGCCATGATTATATTCGCAATCTAGAAAAGATTACTCTGAGAAACAAAAGAATTACCTTGGAAGCTGGTGCGAAGAATGAATTGATGAGGAGCAAGAATGAATGGAAAGAGACCAGGAAGTTGTTGCAGCAATCCACATGGGGTGGGGGTGGGGGGGAGGGTGATCCAAGAAAAGGCAATGAGCCCTGGCTGGTGTGGCTTAGTGGTTAGAGTGTTGGCCCTGCACACTGGAGGGTCATGGGTTTGATTCCTGGTCAAGGGCACATACCTGGGTAGCAAGTTCAATCCCCACACTGGTTGGGGTACGTGCAGGAGGCAACCAATTGATATGTCTCATCTCTCTCTCTCTCTCTCTCTCTCTCTCTCTCTCTCTCTCTACCCCCCCCCCCCCCGCCCCGTCCCCTTTTCCCTTTCTTCCACTCTCTAAGAAATCAGTGGAAAAATATCCTTGGATGAGGATCAATAACAGTAAAAACAAAAAAGGCAATGCAAATAACTGTGAAGAGAAATGGGTGAGTTCAAAAAAATGGTACTTTAGAGTGATCTTTCTAAAAAGCAAGTCTGGCCCTGGCTGACTTTGCTCAGTGGTTAGAGCATTAGCCTGAGGACCAAAGTGTTGTGGGTTCGATTCTGACCAAGGACATGTACCTCAGTTGCAGTTTGGTCCCTGGCCCTGGTCGGGGTCCTGTGGCAGGCAACCAATCAATGTGTCTCTCTCATGTCGATGCTTTTCTCTCTCTCTCTCCCCCTCCCACTCTATCTGAAAATAAATAGAAAAATATACTCGGGTGAGGATTTTAAAAAAATAAATAAACAAAAAGCAAGTCTGATGGTATAACTCTTTACAATTGTTCTCCCATAGCTACCCACAGCCCCAAGCTGAAGCATGACCTTCAAAGCCCTCAGCATGGCTCTTGCTCATCTCTTAGCTCTCCATGTGCACCACAAGCTCTGCCACCCTGAGATGTTTCCAGCATTCCATAAGCATCAGGGGCGCTCAGACCCCCAGCGTGTGTACAGGGAGTTCCCTCATGCCTGGAGTGCCTTACTTCCAAATTTTTTGTCCTGTAGCTTCTGTTCCCACCACTAAAATACTATCACTAATTCAATGACCTTCCTCCTGTTAGATCTAAAATATATTTTGAATTCTTATTTGATCTCAGTGAACTCAATATTTGGTTACTTTCTCCTTCTTGAAATTAATAAATATATGTTTTTTCATTTTTATAGTATGTGTTCAGCCCTATTCTAGGTGCTAGGGATAGAGGGATCGATATTATTCTTGCTCTCAAGTAAGATGTTAAGGGGTCTAACCAAAGTTAGAAGTGGAGGAACCCAAGCAATTGAAGAAGAGAAATTTTAAAAACAAAGAAACTTCGCTTGTTATTATTAATCATATTCTTGGAGGTTTTAGAAAATTCCAAAAAAGAAGAGAAAATGAAATAACCAATATAAGCATTGGCAACAAAGAGCTAAAACTATATCATTTTTCTGATGTTATTGTTTAATAAGAAACTGCAAGTGGGTCCAGTGTAAAAAATAATTATATGAATAAGAGAATTTGATAGGTGTCTTATTAGAAAATAAATATATTAAGAATCCATAATGTTTCTCTGTTTTACCAATAAATACCTAGAAATGGTAATGGGAAAATATTTATTTATAATAACTTAAAAAACTACAGAATATTTAAGAATACATTTAACAAGAAAGGCATAGGGAAAGCTATATTAAAAAAAAACTATAGCCCTGGCCAGTTTTGCTCAGCAGTTAGAGTATCGGCCTGCAGACCAATGAGGCATGGATTCGATTCAGGTCAAGGGCACCTACCTCGGTTGCAGTTTGTCCTGGCCCTGGTCGGGGTCGTGCGGGAGGCCACCAGTTGATGTGTCTCTCTCATCTCATGTCGATGTTTCTTTCTCTCTTTCTGCCTCCCACTCTATCTGATGATAAACAGAAAAATATCCTCGGGTGAGGAATAAAAAAAAAAAACAACTATAAAATTTACTGAAAGGCATAAAAGAACGGAACCAATAAAAAGTTTACAATGGTTTTGGGTGGGAAGGCTTAATACAAAATTTTTAATTTTCTCAAAATTTATATATCGATTCATTATAATTGCATTTAGAATCCCATGGGGTTTTGTTTGAATTGAATAAAGTGATCTTGTTGTACAAAAGAACAAATGCCTGAAAACTATGAAAAGAAGCGATAGGAGTCTTATATCACCAGGTATTGATCAAGAGTCCGGGAACAGCTACTTGAGGTAACATTTCATACCCACTAGCCTGCTCAGGAATAAAAGGCGCTGTTGCTGGTAGGGATGTGGAGACATGATGCTCTCGCACGTTGCCGGTGGAAACGTAAGTGTTGTGGGCTTTCTGGAAAGCAATCTCGTAACATCTATTAACCTTTGAAACTCACACACCCTTCATCCAGCCAGCTTATTCCTAGGACTCAGTCCCTTAGAAACAAGAGCATCGCTGCACAAGAACATGTGTATTGCTTCACTGTTAATCGTGAGAGAAAAATCAGAAACAAATCAAATGCCCAATAATGGGAGGGTGGGGGAATACATTTTGGTCCTTTTTATTTATTTATTAACATTTTTTTTTCTTTATTGATTTTTGGAGAGAGAGGAAAGGAGAGGGAGAGAGAGAGAGCTAGAAACATTGATTGGCTGCCTCCTGCATCCCCCCCTGCCCCCCACTGGGGATTCGGTCCACAACCTGGGCATGTGCCCTGACCAAGAATCGAACCAGGGACCTCTTGGTGCATGGGTCGATACTCAACCACTGAGCCACACCGGTCGGGCGGCTTATTTGTTTTTAATTTTTATTTTTTTATCCTCAACCGAGGATATTTTTACATTTATCTTTAGATAGAGCGGGAGGAAGAGAGAGATAAAAATCGATGTGAGAGAGAGACATTAATTGGCTGTCATCCGCCATCCTGGTTGGGCCTGGGGACAAACTGCAACCAAGGTACATGCCCTTGGCCGGAATCAAACCCAGGACTCTTTGGTCCACAGGATGATGCTCTAATCGCTGAGCCAAACCAGCCAAGGCAAGTTTGGTCCTTTTTAAAAGCCACCAACAAACAAAGCAGAGTATGGTCTCCCCCTAGGGCGCATGCCCGCACCTTTCCCTGCCCCACTGCTTCCCCCAGGTGTGTTACCTTTGCCTCTCTCTCTCCCAAGCTCCACGGGCCCTTCTGCTTCTGTAACTTGTTTCCTGCAACCTAAGCAGCCCAGCTGGCTCATTTCTACTACCTCTGTAACTTTGTTTTTTTTTTTTAATCCTCACCCGAGGACATTTTTTCATTTTTTGTTCAGATAGAGTGGGAGGGAGAGAGAGAGAGAGAGAGAGAGAGAGAGAGAGAGAGAGAGAGAGAGAGAAATGTCGACGTGAAAGGGACACATTGAGTGGCTGCCACCCGCATGACCAACCAGGTCCGGGGACAAACTGCAACCGAGGTACGCACCCTTAGCGGGAACCGAACCTGGGTCTCTCTGGACCGCAGGCCGATGCTCTAACCGCTGAGCCAAACTGGCCAGGGGATACCTCTGTAACTTTCTAAATAAACTTTCTCTTATCATTTGAAAAAAAGAATAGAGTAGAGCTAGACCAATTGACATGGATAACATTTCGTAGTTATACGGACAGAGGAAAACAAAAGGAAGACCATTTTCCCTCCTTCAATGACAAAAACTTATATAAAACCCATGTGTGTTAAATAGGTCTGACTCTAATTATATAATTATATAATGGGGAAAATGTGAAAGGTTATTGTACTAGGATTAGATTCACCCATGGATGAAGTGGTTTCTGTCTTTCATGAAACCAGATATTGATTATTGGAAACCAGACTTCTCCCAGCTTTCTGCTCTGCCAGTACTAGACTGTGACCTTCCTCCTTAAAGTTCACCCTACACATCCTCATCCTCAGACTTTGTCTTCCAAGCAGCAGGGTGGATAACAGGGTGAGAGAAGGGGAAATGATGTAAGTACATTGTTTCTTTTTTTGTTGTTGATATTTTGTTCAGATAGAGTGGGAGGGAGAGAGAGAGAGAAACATCCACGTGAAAGGGACACATCGAGTGGTCGCCACCCACACAACCCAACCAGGCCCGGGGACAAACTGCAACCGAGGTACGTGCTCCTAGAGGGAACCGAACCCGGATCTCTCCAGACCTCAGGCCAACGCTCTAACCGCTGAGCCAAACCAGCCAGGGTCAAGTACCTTGTTTCTTAAGAAAAGTTTCTAGTCCCGGCCAGGGAGACTAAGTGGTTGGAGCGTTCTCCTGTGCACCAAAGGGTCACGGGTTCAATTCTTGGTCAGGGCACAAACCCAGGTTGCAGGTTTGATCCCTGGTTGGGGCATGTGTGTGAGACAACAAATCAACATTTCTCTCTCTCTCCCTCTCCGTTCCTCTCTCTCTAGAATCAATGAAAAACATATCCTTGGGTGAGGATTAAAAAAAAATAATAAGTTTTCTAGATGCATCAACAACACACATTGGTCATAACTTAGTCATATGAACACATCTAGCTGCAGGAAAGAATGGGAAATGTAGTCTTTATTCTGTGTGGCTATGAGCCTATCCAGAATTTCTTGGCTTTATGAGTTCCTTCTTTCAGACAACTTTAGAATCAATCTTTCAAGGTCCAAAAATAATCTCATAAAGATTTTGATTAGAACTGTATTAAATTCATTAAATAATTCAGGGAAAACAAATATCTTTAAATTATGAAATGTAGTATCTCCAACTTCTAAAGAGGGTTTTCTTCATATAAGTCATATATTTTTTGGTCTGTCACACACAGGTATTCTACAGTTATCATCACAATTATGAACGGAATCTCCTTTTTTCATTACATTTACTAACTGCTTATTGGTAGTATATGAGAAAGTCATAGATTTGTCTATGTATTTCTTCCACTGAATTACTTCATTGACCTCTCTTATTAGTTTCAATAATATTTTCAGTTGGCCTGGCTGGGATGGCTCAGTGGTTGAGCGCTGATCCATGCAGAGCCGTGCACCAAGAGGTCACCAGTTTGATTCCTGGTCAAGGCCCATGCCCAGGTTGCAGGCCAGTACCCAGTGGGGGCATGCAGGAGGCAGCCGATTGATGTTCTCTCTCATTGATGTTTCTATCTCTCTCTTCCTCACCCTTCCTCTCTTTCTAAAATCAATAAAAAAATTTGTTAAAAAAAATAATAATATTTTCAGTTGGTTTTCATGGATTTTCTAGGAAGAAAATGATATAGTTGGGAAATAAAGATAATTTGCTGTTTCTTTTCATATCAATCCCTTTTTTTTTTTCCTCACCCGAGAATATTTTTTCCATTTTTTGTACAGATAGAGTGGGAGGGAGAGTGAGGAAGGGAGAGAGAGTGAGAAACATCGACGTGAAAGGACACATCGAGTGGCTGCCACCCGCACGACCAACCAGGGCCGGGGACAAACTGCAACCGAAGTACGTGACCTTAGCGGGAACCGAACCCGGGTCTCTCCGGACCGCAGGCCGACGCTCTAACCACTGAGTCAAACTGGCCAGGGCTCAATCCCTTTTTATTTATTTATTGTTATTATTTTTAATCCTCACCCGAGAATTTTTTTTTTTTTAAATCCTCACCTGAGGATGTTTTTCCATTTATCTTCAGATAGAGTGGGAGGGAGGGAGGGGGGAGAGGGGGAGGGAGGGGGGAGAGGGGGAGGGAGTGGGGAGAGGGGGAGGGAGTGGGGAGAGGGGGAGGGAGAGAGAGAGAGAGAAAGAGATGTGAGAGAGACACATCGATTGGCTGCCTCCCATACGACTCTGACTGGGGCTGGGGACCGAACTGCAACTGAGGTATGTGCCCTTGACTGGAATCAAAGCTGAAACTCTTTGGTCTGTGGGGCCGATTCTCTGATCAGAGCCAAACTGGCCAGGGCTGGTGTGTTTTTTGTTTTGTTTTTTGTTTTTATCCATTGATTTTTAGAGAAAGAGGAAAGGGGAGAGAGAGAGACAGAAACATTGATGTGAGAGAGAAACATTGATCAGCTGCCTCCTGTAGGTGCCCTAAACACGTAGATCCCGAACCCTGGGTATGTGCCCTCACCAGGAACTGAACACACCACTTTTTAGTGTACAGAACGACACTCCAACCTACTGAGCCACACCGGCCGGAACATGAAATAAATGTTATATTTTAATTTATGCATTTCTGGCATATATTGAGATGATCATATGCTTTTTTCTTTCACCATCTGACGTATTACAGAATGCTTGATTCAACACAGATTTTTTTTTTATCCTCACCTGAGGACATTTTTGCATTTATCTTCAGATAGAGCGGGAGGGAGAGAGAGAAACATCGATGTGAGAGAGACACATCGAATGGTTGCCACCCACACAACCCCAACCAGGGCTAGGGACAAATTGCAACCGAGGTACGTGCCCTTAGCAGGAACGGAACCCGGGACTCTCTGGTCCGCAGGCCTATGCTCTAACCGCTGAGCCAGACTGGCCAGGGCTCAATACAGATTTCTTAATGTTGAACCACTCATTCTTTCCTAAATAAACACTACTTGGTCATGGTGAACAATTTTTTAAATACACTGCTGGGTATAACTTACTAATATTTTATTTAAGACTTTCATATTTATAAGTGCCTGGTTAGGCTTTTGTATTATAAAATGCATTGCATTTTTGTATTATAAATTACATCTTTTCCCATGCTAGTTTAAATCTCTAGTTTAAATAACACAGAGAAATGGTATTTTAAAATGAGATTGCCTAGAACTCATTCATAAAACCATCTGGGGCGCTGTCACTTGGGGGCATAAATTATTTACGACCTTTTTCATTTTATCAATGGATTTTGGTATATTCTGGTATATAGGTTCTGTGGAATAAGTTTTAGAAAATTGTATTTTCAAGGGAAACCAGTCATTTCAAATAAAATTTCAGGTATATTAACATAAATATTAACAGAATTTTCTAATAATTTTTAGTTCTTTGTGTGTGGCATACAGACCCTATTCCTTATAACTGCACTGTGTTTCTTGTTTTATTCATTTTTTTTCTGCTTGTGTTTGATAGCAGTGTTTTCTTTTCTTTCCCACCCCCTTTCTTTTTAAAACAACAAGCTTAGTTTTATTTATTTTTTGCTTTCTAATTTATTAACTTCTGCTTCTCTTTAATAATTCCTCTCTCCTGTAATATCTGCATCCTATCATCACACTTGTTGATAGTTCTGTTGTGAGAATTCTAGTTCAAAAATTTTTTTTTGACAAAGAAATAAAAAAGAATTATTGCTCCACTTTTAATTTTTATCCTCACCTGAGGACTTTTTTTTTTTTTTTTTTCCGAATGTGTGAGGAAAAGTCATTTTCAGACACCACTAGTAGAGTATTCTGGCAGGCAATTTGAAAATATGTATGGCTGCCCTGGCCGGTTTGGCTCAGCGGTTAGAGCGTCGGCCTGCAGTCCAGAGAGACCCGGGTTCAGTTCCCGCTGAGGGCGCGTGCCTCGGTTGCAGTTTGTCCCCGGCCCTGGCTGGTCGTGCGGGTGGCAGCCACTTGATGTGTCCCTTTCACATTGATGTTTCTCTCTCTCTTCCTCTTTCTCCCTTCCACTCTATCTTAACAAAAATGTGGAAAAATGTCCTCGGGTGAGAATAAAAAAAATATATATATATATATATATATATGAAAAGTTTAACTGGAGCCCTGGCCGGTTTGGCTCAGCAGTTAGAGTGTCGGCCTGTGGTCCAGAGAGACACAGGTTCTATTCCCGCTAAGGGCCTGTACCTCGGTTGCAGTTTGTCCCCGGCCCTGGTTGGGTCGTGTGGGTGGCAGCCACTCGATGTGTCCCTTTCACGTTGATGTTTCTCTCTCTTTCTCTCTTCCTCTCTCTCTCCCTCCCACTCTACCTGAATAAAAAATGGAAAAATGTCCTCCGGTGAGGATAAAAAAAAAAAAAGTTTAACTGGGTATGCATTTGAACAAGTTGTTCCACTTTCAGCAATTTATTCTTAGACAAATTAGTAGACCAGGAGGCAAATATATATACTTAAAAGACTATTTTTGGGGGTATTATTTCTAGTGGTGAAAATTAAGAGTGAATAATGAAGGCATTGCCACACAATGAAAAACAATACAGCCATTAAAAAGAATGTGATGGGTTTATGTTTTGAGTTAATATAAAAAAAGCTGGTCAAATAGAATAGAATATGGTTTTTGTTATGTAACCACACTGCATGTTTTCTGGAAGGCTACTGATCAAAGTGTGAGGGTTGGTTATTTCTGCCCACAGGCTGCGTATCTTTCATAGTCCCCATTTTGTGCCATTCTTTCAATAAACAGTCCTGCTCAGAAAAAAATAATTTTGAAAAAGAACTCCCAGTTGTTCACACATCCTGGGACATATATACAGTAAAGCTTATTTGATGCTAAGCTGGACGTGGGAGGTGTTAAGGAAAAGGAGAGTTAGAGCAATTCTTTTCTTGGATGGTGAAAAGAAGGTAATATTCGTTGCCTAGAAAGCACAGAGGGTTGATGGAAGTTCCCCCAACCCCAGGAAGTAGAGACTTCCAAAACATGGCAGGAGCCCTGGCTGCTGTGGTTCAGTTGACTGGGCGTTGTCCCATGCACCGGAAAGTTGCCGGTTCAGTTCTGGGTTGTAAGCTTGATCCCCAGTAGGGGGCATGCAAGAGGCAGCCGATTGATGATGTTTCTCTCTCTCTCTCCTTATCCCTTCCTCTCTCTCTAAAAAAATCAATTAAAAATCCTTTAAAAAAGAGAACAAGGCAGGAGTCCCCTGAAAATCCAACAGGGAGGGAAGGCCTCTTATCTTGCCCCCATCTATTCAGATCTTTTGGATTTCCTCCAACCCTGAGATACTGGCTCCTGTCTCCCTTCCTGACTCAGTTTCTTCAACATCTCTCACAAGTGTCCTGGGATTCTGTCCTTCACACCAGCCAAGATTCCCGAAATGTGCCATACATCCTGTGTCGCCCAGCCTTTCCGGATGTGGTTCTTCTATGGAACACTCATTCCTCCCACTCCTTCCTAGAACAACATCCCTTGGTTCTCCAAGATCCAGTTTGAGGTAGATTAGATGATTATTCATCAAACATTCACTACTTCTCACTACACCTCTATGGGAGGAATGTACGTCCTTGCTCCTTGACTTGGGGCTTCGACATATGACTTACTTTGGCCAATGGGATATTAATACAGGTGATGTGGACAGAGGCTTATAATGTGTTTACATGTTGGCTTTGATCTCTTGCATGCCTGTCTTGTCATGGTAACCAGGTAGCCACTGGTGCAAGGAGGACCAAAATGCATGGAATGGACTTGAATCAAATCCATGGCTGGAGCCAAGTCCGTCTAAGCCTAGCAACCCTGTAGTTACCTGAGTGAAAAATTTGCAAATATGTATTGTTGCTTGACAGTAAGATTATTACAGTGTTTATTATGCAGCAGTAGTTGACTGATACACAGTTAATAAGGTCTCGTACCCTTGCTTGTTTTGTTATGAACTTCTCTTCTCGGTACCCCCACCCCAAATCCTACTTCCCCTATAGTACAACTTCAGAGAAGCCTTTATTATACTGTCTTGTGATTATCTGATTAACATGCATCATAAGCTTTTAAGTACACCTACATGTTCTGGGTGACCTTTAGTCAATTTCCTCTTTGGAGACCTAAAATCAACCTTTGAAACTCACCTAATAGCAAAAAATTGTGATTAGTGAGCAAGTTATACCAAGATCTGTGAGCATATATTATTACAAGTGGAAAATATAATACTTAGTATTTTCACATATCTGATGCATAACAAAGAGAAAGACAAGCCCACTGGACCCTCAAATAAGGGAAAATAATATATGCATATAAAATGGCCCAGGAATTGGCCCTGGCTGGTTTGGCTCAGCAGTTAGATAGTCGGCCCTTGGACCAGCATCAAGGGTTCAATTCTGGTGAAGGGCACATACCTCAGTTGCAGTGAGGTCCCCTGCCCTGGTCAGGGTCATGCAGGAGGCAGCCAGTCGATGTGTCTCTGTCGCATTGATATTTTTTTCTCTCTATTTCTCTCCCCCTCCCACTCTGTCTGAAAATCAATGGAGAAATATCCTTAGGTGAGGATTAAAAAAATAAAAACCGGCCTAGGAATTCTGCCATAGGGGAGGAAATACGAAGGGTTAAAACGTCTCTCTCCATTGAAGCAGTGTCTTAGTCTGTTTGGGCTGTCATAACAAATTACTGTAGACCAGGCGGCTTACAAACAACGTGTGGTTATGTCTCACAGTTACGGAGGCTGAGACGTACAAAATCAAGGTGCTGGCAGATTTGGTGTCTGGTGAGGGCCGCTTCCTGTTTGTAGACAAACCTTCTGTTCACTGTGTCCTCATGGTGGGAGGGGTGAAGGTACTCGGGGGTCTTTGTATAAGGGCAATAATCACACTCATGATGGCTCCACCTCTTGACTTAATCACCTCCCAAAAGGCCCCTCCTCCAAATACGATCACACTGGGGATTGGGTTTCGCCATATGAATCTGGGGGCGGGGGGGGTGTGTGTGTGTGTCAGAAACACAACAAACATTCAGTCTAGAGAAAGCTATGACGAATAATTATAGGACGTCAAAGCTGTTTCGATGTTTGCAGGAAGCAGGCGTCTGGATCAGCCGACTGAGGGCAGTATGGGTGAGAGCTGAAAGTTGGTTACTATTGTCTGGGTAGGGCACCCATGGGCGTAGAATGATCTTTGATCACACCCTGTCTCACGTTGTGAGCAAATGTCCGTCTTGTTGTTGATTTTTTATTTATTAAAATTTTTTTTTTCTTTATTGATTTTAGAGAGAGAGGAAGAAAGAGGGAGAGAGAGATAGAAACATCGATGAGAGAGAACATCAATTGGCTGCCTCCTGCATGCCCCCCATTGGGGATTTGGCCCACAACGTGGGTGTGCCCTGACCAGGAATCGAACCGGCGACCTCCTGGTGCATGGGTCAAAACTCAACCACCGAGCCACACCGGCTGGGTTTATTGCTGATTTTTTAAATACCAAATGCCAAAATTGTGCCTAATCTGAATGGAGTTACCTATGATTTTAGCAAGGCTCTAAATCACGAGTCTAGTCCAGGGTCGTTACTACACTTGGCACATGCTTGATATAAGTGTGTACTGAGCAAATCAACAAACAAGTATGCAGAAAGGGGATTGGGTATGTCCTTTACAACCCAACCCAACGGCAGAGATATTACAGAACGTGTCTTCAGGAACCCTGAGAAAAGATGTGTGACCCCAACTTAAATATGAGGTTGGTATGAATTTAAAGAAGTCTAGTTACATGTACAACATTGCTGTGAAGATAATTTTCCAGATATATCACAAGCCTTAAAAATGTCTATCCCCTTTGACCTAAAAATACTATACCTAGGGAGCTCCTCTGAAGTAATTAATCACAGAGGTAGAAAAAAAATCTAAAATCATGTTCATTACATGATTATTCCTGATAGCAAAAAATAATGGAACCTGTTAGCACAAACTGCTTTGTGATGTGTCGGTTTCTGTGGGTACTGTCAAATTTGCTGTGTCATCTTTCTTCAGAGATATAGGCCAATTTAACTCAAAGAGACCAGGACTAGGAGAAGGGATAGAGAGAGGGAGAAGGTGATGCATCAAGAAAGAGGGGCCCGGCTGGTGTGGCTCAGTGGTTGAGCACTGACCCATGCACCAAGAGGTCACTGATTCCCTTCCCTGTCAGGGCACATGCCCAGGTTGTGGGCCCGATCCCCAGTGGGGGGCCTGCAGGAGGCAGCCATTCGATGTTCTCTCTCATCCATGTTTCCATCTCTCTCTACCTCTCCCTTCCTCTCTCTCTAAAATCAATAAAGAAAAAAATTTAGAGTAAAAATAAAATAGAGAGAGAGAAAGGGGAAAGGAGGAGGAAAGAGGCAGGAATGGTGTCAGGGAGAGAGAGAAAAAGAAATGAAACAGGAATGGAGGCCCAACAAAGGTATCTGTTCCTGGTGAGTAGCGTGTGGTGGATGTTTGTGGAATAAAGACTTGAGGTAGGAGTGGATCCAGAGGCAGGTCCCCAGCTCCCTGACTGCATTAGACCTCATGCACCCTGGAGCACCCACCGTGGGGACCCTGGCACACTGGGAGGAGGCTGGCAGCAGGGTGGAGGAAAGGGAGGGTAAGGAAGAGGCAGGGCTATGTTTCTGAGCCCCTGGGGAAGCAGGGCAGAGGGAGGAAGTCCCAGGCTCTGCCCTGGGCTGGGAGTAGAGAAAGAGCTGAGCTCAGAAGGGAGTGGGGAGAGGAATGCCATGTTCTAGGACCCCCATTGTGGGTTTGGATGACATTGCCTTAGCTTGTCCTTACCCATTGTATCCCCCACCTTCCAGCAACTCCCGTTTGCTGTGGGAGTCAACGTACAGATTTTAATGGAGAAATGCTGTGCCGATGTTGTAGCTGCCTTCGGATATTCTCGGGATGAATTTAGAATTTATCCTTCAATGATTTCAAGTTTGTCATTTCGTGCCTAACCCAGATCTCAGAGGAGGGATTTTTCCTTTTCCACCTCCGAGTGGATCACGTGTGTGTGTGTGTGTGTGTGTGTGTGTGTGTGGTGCATGCGTGCTGGAGTATGTTTTCCTTGCTCTTCTCTGGCTCAGAGTTCCTGCTTCCACTGAACGCACGTGGTTCCAGGATCACCCCATCTTCTGGTCTGCACTGCAGCTTTTTCACTGAATTCCCGCCTGAGACATCACGCCCACACAGTGTTTGCGAGCTTGGTGCTGCCGTGGGGAGGTTTCATCCTGCCACGCTGCTTAGCCCCTTCTCCACCCGGAACTCCCAGCTTCCTCCCCTTCTCACCGCCCCAGGTTCCCCGCACAAGCCCAACCCTCTCCCTTCAATTCGAAGAAACAGTTTAAGTCTCCACTCTTTCCACCTCTCAGGGTCCACGCTTTTCACACCCGCAGCATCCTTGTCGTGCTTTATAAACAGAGGGCTGTCCGTGCTTTTCATGTTGAGTAGCCAAGAACCTCCAAGGGCTCTGAAATAGGAGGCTGCCTCAAGTTGAGTTTCCAGAAGCAGATTCGGAGAAGAGGATTCATGCAAACATTATTTCTGTAAGAAGTGCTCCCAGAAAAAACTGGTTGAGAGTTGGGTGGGGAGGTGGGACTTGGGGCAAAGAGAGGCCAAGCAAAGAGATGACGGCAAGCAGATCCCGCAGAGGGCAGCCTCCACCCCTCTGGGAATCCTGGAGACAGCTTACAGTTGCCCCCAACAGGGAGCAAGAGAGCTGGAGGACTGTTTTTCCATGTTTGTCCGTCGCTTGTTAAAGGGCCAGCCCTAAGGGGACAGAAACTCCCAGGCTGTCTGTCGAGCGACGCAGGTGCAGGCTGTTTGGAGTGAAGTCACGCGGAGAGCGAGTGTGCACACAGACCGGTCCAGGGATCCGGGGGCTGTGGGCAGAGCACCATCAGCACCTGCTGCAGCCTCTCCGCTCCCTACCTGCTCCACGAGGGGATATAGGAGCTGTGTGGAGAGCATTTCCTCCCCACGTGAGTAACGCCAACTGGAGAAAACAGGAGCAGCTATCGCTGTGGGTAGCTGTTGGTACAGGCTGTATAATAAATATATTTGGTTTCCATCATTTGTTCCTGGCACCAAGCTCCCATGTAATTTCCTAAATGATAGGAGTATCTTGTTATCCATAGCAAGCCCTTTCAAACACCCCTGAGTTTATGCTAATGAGGTGACTGAGAGTGGGGTCCCTACATAGCCTCAGGATGGGGTTGGTCACCCCAGAAAGACCAAGTAATCACAGGATTGGAATATTCAGCCCTACCCACCGATGGAAGGAAAGTGGGGGTGGGTGTCTGGTTGTTGTAGCGTCAGGTCTATAAAAACTCTTGATACGCTTCTGGGTGGGTGAAGGCATCTGTGTGATGGGAGGGGTGGCACACCCAGATCCATGGGGAACAGAAGCTCCTAGGCTTGGCCCTGGCTGGTGTGGCTCAGTGGTTAGAGTGTTGGCCCACAGACTGAAGGGTCGCCGGTTTGATTCCTGGTCCCAGTAAGGGTTGTGCTGGAGGCAACCAATCGATGTGTCTCTCTCACATAGATGTTTCTCCCTCCCTCTCCCTCTCCAGCTCTCCCTCCATTCCACTCTATCTAAAAGAAAAAAAAAAATCAATGGAAAAAATATCATCGGGTGAGGATTAACAAAAATACAAAAAAAAAAAAAAGAAAGAAAGAAAGAAAAGAAAAAAGAAGCTCCTGAGCCCTGGCTGGTTTGGCTCAGCGGTTGGAGCCTAGGACTGCAGTCCAGAGAGACCCGGGTTTGGTTCCCGCTAAGGGCTTGGTTGCAGTTTGTCCCTGGCCCTGGTTGGGTCGTGCAGATGGCAGCCACTCGATGTGTCCCTTTCACATCGATGTTTCTCTCTCTCTCTCTCCCTCTCTCGCTCCCACTCTATCTGAACAAAAAATGGGAAAATGTCCTCGGGTGAGGATTTAAAAAAGCTCCTGAGCTCAGGATCCTTCTGACCTTGCCCTGGGTGTCTCTTCCATCGGCTGTCCACCTGGATCCTTTGATAATAAACTGGTACATGTAAGTAAATGTTCCCCTGAGCTTTGTGAGCTGCTGTAACAGATGATCCTGGGCGGGAGAGGGGGGTGAGGGCTGTTGGGAACCTCTGATGTACAGCCTGTGGATGAGAAGCACAGCTAACAACCTGGATTTAGGATTGGCATCTGAAGGGGGTGCAGGCTTGTGGGACTGGGCCCCTCCTCTGCAGGATCCGCTGCTGTCTCCAGGTAGCTAGTGTCACATTTGAGTTCAGTTGCATCAGCTCTGAGTAGACCAGTGGTACGTGTTGAGAATGCCTTGTGTTGTGGAAGACAGCACGGGGCCTGCCTCCCTGCCAGGGCTTCCTCCAGGCCCTTCTCCCCTGTTCCCACTCCTCCCAGGGCGCTTTTAGCTCCTTAGCATGACTGCAGGGATCGGAAGAAAAGGGTAAGTCCTGTGGAGGGAAAAGGGTTGCTGTCATAAATCACACATTCCTAACTGGGCAGGTCATGGTATAGTCACGCCCCAGGCCTATAACTTCGGTAGTGGAAGGTTTTTCAGCCAGCTCTGTCCATTGTTCCTGTGCCTCTAGGTTCACACACCTTTGAAATGCCGGAAGTTAATACCCCTCAAAGGCATGAGCACACTTTTAAGAGAGCACACCACCTTGCAAATTCCCTGCCTTGTTTCCTCCCTCTCTTCGGTAATCTTCCTTCCTTCCCCTCCTTAGTCTCAAATGCATAAAAGGAACCTCAGCATGGTTATTCTCGGGAGTGTTTTGGATCTTGCTTTCCGGCAACTGTCGCCAGTTTGGGCTCAAATAAATTCATAAAAATTGTCTACAGGTTTGTACGTTTCTCATGTCCACAGTACTCACATCTGTCCCTCAGAAATCAAACAGGGCGTCTAGGGCTGTCTCTGAGACTGTGCCCCTTCCCAGGGCACAGAGCCCTGGGTGCAGGGATGGTGACTGCTCTGTCCTCGCTCAGAACCTGTGTCATCGGACTATGGTTTGCTAGAGGGGAGGTGAAGTTAGCATCTTGTTTGAGACACACCTCTCCTGTTTGTGGCCATCGGGCTCACACTGGAAGATCCTGGTCTTCTTTTGTGGATAAGGAGGGATGAGGGGCTTCTGACTGGGGGTGAGAAATCTGCTATTTTCCCCAAGTCAGGAACTCAGCCTCAGGGGTTGGAGTCACATGTGTACATCGTACGTCAGCTCCTGGAGCCCGAGCAGGGGCTGCTTGTGAACTCAGACTCAGGGCTGCTTCCCAACATGGCCTCCCCCTGGGTGACGTCTCCTACAGGGAGAATGGGGCACGTGAGATTCATCCGGGCTTAGCCTTCAATGCTTTTCCCATAACTTTCGTTTGCTCCAACTCAGGCAGATTAGTAAAAAGCTAAGGAGATTCCTGGGCAAGTGGAACCAGGAAACTGAGACAGATAGCTGAAAAAACTGGCCAAGCAGTTTACAGTCAGATATAGAAGGTCACCAGGGTGGAAAGCTCTGGGTGCCCAGCAACTGGTATAACTGGTACCCCCGCCCCCCCAGGGTGGCCTTTCCTCTCTGGCATATCACTGGTCATGTGGCTTAGATCCCCCCCCCCACCACCACCTTTCCTCCCTAGAGATAACATTTAGGCTTCAGCTGTATTTCAGCTCCAGGTCCAGAAAAGCAGCAAAACCAGGTGGCTGAAGCCAGGACCAGCTAATGACCCCTTGCCCTGGCAGTTGCCCTGATATTGTGGAAGACAGCCCAGGGCCTGCTCACCTGTGGGGGCAGAAGCTTTCCTTCCAGGCCCTTCTCCCACAATCAGTCATGACCCGGATACACCTGGAAACGCTGACGACTATTCTACTGAGCTCCTCCCGGGGGCATACCCGCCTTTCCTTTCCTCCTCCTCTCCCCCCACGGCATGCATCTCCCAGACTCCAAGAATCCCCAGAGACTTACAACCTGGGGAGCAATGGGCTCCTGTTGCTTCTTCTGTCCCAAGCCCTTCCTTGTCTCACTGGCCCCAGCTTTAATAAACGCGTCCTCATAGTCACCTGGACTCATACTGTGGCATCTTTCCTGCGTGAGGTCAAGAACCCACACACTACAGGTCGGTCCCAGGCAGACCTGCCCCAGGCCCAGGGCCTTTCCGGTAACACAACCGAGCCTGATTCTCTTTCCTCAGTTCAATAGAACTTTCCTCTACTGCTCTTTGCAACAGCCTCGCTGGTCAACACACGCAGAGAGAGAATTCCTCTCTATTCACTATATGACGGAACACTGTGCAGGCAGCGGGCCAGCATCCGGAGGCCTCTGAGAAGCAGAGGTTGCTGCAGCATCCAAGCCAGGCCCTGCCGACTTCCTGCCGTTTCCAATGCTCCTCCCCTCAGGTACTCGTCCACGTTCTCGCGGCTCTGTGTTGTGGGATAATGACACCGAAGACATGTGCATTTATTTCCACCTCCTTCCCAAAGCCTCAAAATGGGAGTAGAGAAATTACAGCAACCAAAAAAGCACCTAGGCACAAGGACAAATTGGACAGGATACAGGAACAGATGACAGATGTCCAGAGAATTTTGGAAGCTGGAACGCCAGTGGTAACTGATTTAGAAGAGCAAAAATAGCTGAAATGTAAACCTGAGAAGGAAGGTGGATTCTAACTGAAATATCCTCTGGAGACGGGAAGATGGGTGGGGCTGAAACCAGGAGATGCATCTGGGCTGTGTGTTTGAGCAGCGGTGAGATCCCCACGTCTCCACTTCCACTCTGCATAGCCAGATGAGACGGAACTACACCGGAAAGGGGCATTGAGTGAAAGTCTACCTGTGAGTCAACCCCCACCTCAACACACGCACATGCACACACTCACTCTCCCTTCTGAGCAGCCAGAATGATGGTAGACAGGCTGACATGCTCTGGGAGGTCCCTGGTTGACATGGCCTCCAAGTGCGTCTGGAGCAGTTTCTGCAGCAGGAGCTGCCCATCAACAGCGCAGAGCACGAGCTGGTCCCAGAGCACGTCGTCATGACCAAGCAAGAGGTGATGGAGCTGCTGGCCAGACACAAACTCCGAGAACAACCAGCTGCCCAGGATCCAGGCTGGAGACCCTGTGGCGTGCTACTTTGGGATAAAGTGAGGGGAGGTAGTGAAGATCATCCAGCCCAGTGAAACCGCAGGCAGGTACATCACCTACCTGCGGGTACAGTAGCCACCCTACCACCTGGCAGGTTCTGCCACAGCCTGTCACTGTCTACCGCCTGTGGGGCCCAGAGGCAGCAGCCTGGGTGTGCTCAGGCCATGTGACAGACGTATGACGTGATGGCCCTCTCCTCTCTCCCCTAGCCTCCTGGGAAACAGACACATGGACTGAGACCACCGTACCCAGACAGTTGGCCTGCTGGTGGCTTACCCTGCGGGACTCTCAACCCTGGAAACCTACCTGCTGGTCCTGTGGAACCCAAGGCAGGCTGCATGCTTGCCTTCCCTGGGCTGAGGGCCCTTTGGGCCTCACCTGGACACTGAGCCCCACCTGGGGTCCCAGGTATGGTTCCTTAGGAGGGGACAGGATGCTGAGGGGAGGCCAGTGAGCCAACCAATGACCAAGACAGCCCTAGGTTCTTTCCTGTCCCCCCAGGCACCCTGAGCTGGCTCTCCACAGATGGGACCTGGGTCTGAGTCTCCGGCCAGCCCCTCCTTCCAGCTTCCATCTCCGTGTGCCCTGTCCCCGACTGACTGAGCTCTGAGGGTGGCCGGCAGCAGGAGTAAAACACCTCTCTTTTGAGTTGGTATTGAATGCTGGGTGTTTTAAAATGGAAGGTATTTTGAGGAAACAGTTTCACTTACCTAAAATATCAAGGTGGGAGAACAGGTTTGCCGTGGCTTCAAGGCAGGGCCTCCATAGTCCCTCCCTGCTCCCCACCTGCAAACGGCCACAGCCACGCCTCGCTGTCCAGTGTCCACAATTCGAAGGTGCGCCTGCCTGACCCCTCCCCTCGCCTCAAGGGCAAGATCACTGTCCTGCGCTCACTTCCAGCTGTGTTCCCTTGTGCTTTGCTTGCATAGAAGTTTGGGGTCCACCCAGAGACATGGAAGTAGGGTACAGACTGACAACCCTCAGAAGAGGGGGTGGGGGGGAAGGAAGAGATAAACCACAGAACTCATATGCATGTGCGCATAACCAGTGGACATGGACAACACAGAGGGGGACGGGGTGGAGGGGGTGGGGAGGAGGTGTCAATGGGGTAAAAAAGGAGAAACATCTGTAACAACAACAAAAAAAGATGTTCGAAAGGAAACTCTAGAATGCTAGAAAAGTCAAAGGTTTAAAGGGTAATAAATTCTAAATGATATTACTGAAAAAAAAAAAGAAGTTTGGGGTCCAGTGAGCCCCTTCCCCCCATAGTGTCTGTTTCCAGAAGGCCTTTCTTCCCCAGTAAAAAGAAATCAAGTATGTTTTTAATAGTTTTATTGAGACATAATCACCATACAATTCACCCACTTACAGTGCGCAATTCAGTGGCTTTTAGTATATTCCCAGCTGGGCACCTCACACCACCAATTCTGGAACATTTCACCCCCAAAAGCAACCCCAACTCCAACCACCACCCCTGTTCCCCACTTCACCTCCACTGCCACTTTGGGTGGCTATGTGGGTGAGCTTTTTTTTTTTTTTAATTGAATTTAATGGGGTGACAAAGGTTAATAAAATTATATAGGTTTCTGGTATACAATTCTGAAAACAAACAATCAACAAAAAGAGGCTATTTTATTTAGTCAAGGAAAAACCAAAGTTGTACAGAAAAGGATATGTAAACCTAATCTACAGTACTATGTAGCTCATTAGTATATAATATTTACTTAATCCGGATAATGCTGAATATTGACTGAACCAAAAAGTATGACAGAGAGAACGAAGGTAGTGGAAGTGTGCTTGTGGGTCAGAGTATGTGAAATTAAGAGAATTGAATCTGTATCTTCTGTAGCTATAAGTAAATGACTAATTTCTAAAAATTAAAAAAACAAAAAACATAAAACAAACAGAAAAACAACCAAAACAGGAGGATAGGGAACACTCCCCAACTCAGTTTGTGAGGCTACGTGAATCTGAACGAAACCAGATGAGGACAGCAGAAGACAGGAGCTCAGAGGCAGTTTCACTGTGAGCATGTACGTGCAAGTTTTAATTAAAATGTTAGCAAGCTGAATGTAGCAGAACCAAGCTAGTCATGTCGCAGTAATACAATTGGCCCAATTTAAAAAAAAAGTATTAGCCCTGGCCGGTTTGGCTCAGTGGTTAGAGCGTCGACCTGTGGTCTGGAGAGACCCGGGTTCAGTTCCCGCTAAGGGCATGTACCTCGGTTGCAGTTTGTCCCCGGCCCTGGTTGGTTGTGCGGGTGGCAACCACTCGATGTGTCCCTTTCACGTCGATGTTTCTCTCTCTCTCTCTGTTCCTCTCTCTGTCCCACTCTACCTGAACAAAAAATGGAAAAATGTCCTCGGGTGAGGATGATAAAAAAAAAAAAAAGTATTAATATAAATCACCACAATAATAGATTAACAGAGAAAATCTACATGATTATCTTTTTTTAAAAAATTTTTATCCTCACCTGAGGACATTTTTGCATTTATTTTCAGATAGAGCAGGAGGGAGAGAGGGAGGAAGAGAGAGGGAGAAACATCAATGTGAGAGAGACACATCGAGTGGCTGCCAGCCACAGGACCCTAACGGGGGATGGAGATAAACTGCAACCAAGGTACTTGCCCTTAGGGAACTGAACCCGGACTCTCTGGTCCGTGGGCCAGTGCTCTAACCACTGAACAACTGGCCAGGGCTACATGATTATCTTTTTTTAAATCCTCACCTGAGGATTAAACTAAAAAAATGCCTGAGTATCAAAAGACATCATTAAAAAGGTGAAAAGACAAACTACAGACTGGGAAAATATTTGCAATATACAGAATTGACAAAGGCTTCAAATCCAGAATATATAAATAACTCATAAATCAATACTTACAAAAGCTCAATAGAATAATGAGTAAAAGATAAAGAGATGAGTCACAGAATAAAAAGCCAGAGAGGTTGCCTTGGCCGGTTTTGCTCAGTGGTTAGAACATCGGCCTACAGACCAATGAGTCACGGGTTCAATTCGGGTCAAGGGCACATACCTTGATTGCAGTTTATTTATTTATTTATTTATTTTAATCCTCATCCGAGGACATTTTTCCATTTTTTGTACAGACAGAGTGGGAGGGAGAGAGAGGAAGAGAGAGAGAGGAAAACATCGATGTGAAAGGGACACATTGAGTGGCTGCCACCCGCACGACCAACCAGGGCCAGGGACAAACTGCAACCGAGGTACATGCCCTTAGCGGGAACCGAACCCGGGTCTCTCCGGACCGCAGGTGGACGCTCTAACCACTGAGCCAAACCGGCCAGGGCTTGATTGCAGTTTAAATCCGACCCTAGTCGGGGTCGTGAGGGAGGTAGCCAGTCATGTGTCTCACCGATGTTTCTCTCTCTCTCTCCCTCCCTCCCACTCTATCTGAAGATAAATACCCTCGGATGAGGATTAAAAAAAAAAGTCAGAGTGGCTAATAAATATATGAAAAGATGCTTGACCTCATTATTAATCAGGGGAATGCAGATTAAACCATAATGAGGCCCCATTTCATATCCATCAACTCGGGAAAATTAAAAAGTTTGACAGTTTCAAATTTTGTGGTCCTATGGAGAAATGAGAACTCCCCTACACTGCTTAATTCAGTGTAAATGGATTCAAGCATTTCAGAGACTGAGTAGGCAATATCTCAAGGTGAAGATGCATGAAGGTGCACACGCCCTTCAACCAGTAATTTCACTCATGGAGAGATGAATCACACTGAATCACATGGCTATATAAATCCTAGGTCTCTGCAGTTGTGCACGAGGACACATTTAAAAGAATGTTCATTGCAATGATGTTTGTAAGAATAAACAATGGGAAGCAATCCAAATGTCCATCAACAGAGAATGGGTAAGTAAATTGTAGTTCACAGAATGAGATACTGCGCAAAAGAGGAAATTAATGAGCCACAGCTACATATATCACTGTGGATAATTCTCAAAAACATCATTTTAAGGGCAAAAAAGGATTTCAGAAAGTATTATAATATTTTTCAAAAACTTAACACACAAAAAAAATATACTTGGTTTGGGAATACAGTCATATCTAGTAAAAAGTATAAAAAGACATGTATGAGAATAATAAACACCAATAAAAACCAAATGTGGTTTAATTTTGGCAGGGGTAATGAAACCAGAGAGGGTAGTACAGAGCTTCATTTATAAATGTAATGCTTTATTTTTTAAGATGGGCGATGGATATTTGTTATTACTTGTACCTTAGAATGAAACGTGTCACTTGGATAGCACTATGTGCTTCCCGTTCAGAAACATGGACAGAAAGGACAAAGTGAGTGGGGAGGTGAAGGAAGGTGCCGCAGACTCTTGATATTTAAAACCTTGCACTTCTAGCTGACCTTTAAACTATACATACTTATGACTTCGATAAAAGTCAATATTACAAAAATAACAAAAGTTCGAGCCTGGCAGTAATATGTAATATGCTTCTGGAAGAAGAGAGACACATTAATTGGTTGCCTCCCACACCACCCTGACCAGGGCCGAAGACCGAAGCACAACCAAGGTATGTGCCCTTGACCGGGATTGAACCCGCTGCTCTGGTCTGCACGCCAACGCTCTAACCATTGAGCTAACTGACTGGGGCAAAATATCTGGGAACTTTTAAAGAAAATTTAGAGTGATTTTATGTATGTTGAATCTAATAACTAGAAAATATGGGCTTATATTTTATAATTCATTATCATTTCATTTTTTTTCTAGAAATAAAGTCTTATTTTCCAAAAATATTGGTGTGCAATATATTGAAAACAAACAAATAAACTGGTTCTGCACAAATAGTTTGAGATGCATTACTCTACCACAGCAATTTTCAACCGGTGAGCTGCAAGAATTTTTAAAACGTGTAATACCTGGCTATTTAGTCATGGGCACTGACCTCTTTGCCTTAGATTGTTAAATTTAAAAAATGACAACAGCCAACACAACAATAGCCGTCCAGTGTAGTGAATCAAAATTATACCTATTTTTTGTCAGATGGGCAAAAAATAGATTTTTTTGGTGTGCCGAAGAATTTTAGTCATTAGTTTATGTGTGCCATGAGATGAAAAAGGTTGAAAATCTCTGCTCTACCTTAATGAAAATTGATATCTTTGTGATTTTTTTCTCCCTACAATACTTAAGTTTTCTTGTTCATTGGAGATCTTGTGCCACAGTCCTAAAATATTAATGTCCTGTGTGGGATTCCAGAATTGTTTTATTCGGTTCCGGATATTTTCCTTGCATATAAAGATGTGGCTATTGCCTGCATGCATCTCCCCAGAGAAACATGTACATGTAGCTGTAATTTCGTTTGGTAAATAACAAGACTTTACATTTAGAATTAGGTGGCAAGGTTAATATGTAGAAGTGTAATAAATGGGATTGCTTTCAAAGCCATACCTTTTCCAGTTAACTGTTAACTCAGTTTGCTTCTTTTCTTAATTAGACCAAATATCACATGGTATGTGAAAATACTATAGATGAAGTTTAAGGTATTTTATGGACTTTTTGCATGACAAATGAACCTCATGCTATAAAGAAAGGAAAGATATAACTTAATAAAACATTATTATTGTTAAGAGGACAAAGTTAAACCAAACCTCTTCTCCAGTGCTTGGTAGTGTTACTATTGTAATTAGCTAGTTTTTAATAATAGAAAAGGAACAAAGGGAGGCCATACATTATAAGCATGGCCATCTGGGCAGCTCTACCAGGAAGCTGCAATTTCACACTCCCCAGGGAGCCACTGGCTCATTCCCCACAGGTCAGTGGGGGAAGGGGGTCCAACAAACAGGAGATAGACACACAGTAAAGTCATAGGGAAGATGCCTGTCAGTCAAACCTGGAAACAGAGATCATTGGCTAGAGGGGAGGGGGCCATTATAAACCCACCAAAATTTGGGCATACATAATCCTCCCAGACAAAGGAGTTCTCTCTCCGCTGTTCTTGGCTCTTGGTGCTCTTGTGGCCCTCTTGCACTCACCTGTGTTCTCTCCATATCCGTGGGGCCCTGAGGACCCCAACAATGAACTGAAAGGCTGTCACGGGGAACACAAACTAAGCAAGCCTGATACTGAACTGGACCTGTGCTCCAACATGGAGCAGGAGCTGTGGACACTGGCTTTGATCCTAGCTCTGCTGAAGCCACAGCTACATGTCTTCTATGGCAAGACAAAGAGAAATGAGAGCTTGGGGTGTAATTCCACAGAAATAAAGCTTTCTATAATATCTTATCCTCCTGTGGTGGTCTCTGGAAATTCTTATTCCAGTGGCACCCCAAGAACCCCACTTTTCCCAGCATCCGGTGGGAACGAGGAGCTCTTTCCACTGATACCAGTGGCATCCTTCCTGAGAAGTTCCAGTCTGTGTGTGATCTCCACCTGAGGACTCCAAAGCTTGCTTAATGGCCTGTGTGACAGCAGGAGTCCAGTCTACAGTCTACATGAGATTCTGCCTCTGAAATACAACACAGTAGGGAAGTCTGAAATGTCCAAACATATCTGTTTTAGATCTCCTTTTTCCCTCAAGGAAAGACCTGTTTTTGAAATTTATTTTTTTTGAAGCTAGATGAGTTACTGATTTCCAAGTTACTGATTTCTTATACCTGCCACTTCTCAAGGGATTTTGAAAAAACACAATCTTTAATCTTTCCGGGAAGCTAACAAAACATTGCCTATGCCTGGCTTTCCATCAGAAACACCCAATCTCTTTTCATTATGATGCTTTTTAAAAATAATTTTTTGTTAATCCTCACCCAAGGATATTTTCTCCTTTAAATTTTATAGAGAGTGGAAGGGAGGGAGGGAGAGAAAGAGAGAGAGAGAGAGAGAGAGAGAGAGAGAGAGAGAGAAACATCAAACCCGCGACCCTTCGGTGGGCTGGCCGACACTATTCACTGAGCCACACTGGCCAGGGCCCAGCGTAATGCTTTTAAAAGGACTTTGTCACTTGCTCTCTGGGCTCATTTAAGTCTTTTAACTTACACCAATTTAGTCTTTGCTATGCTTTCTTGCTATTTCTCATTTCATTGTTTCTGTTATTTAACATTTCTGTTTGATTCTTTTCAGGATTCTCTGCTCTCTTACCAACATGCCATTCAAGGATATTCTCATAATTAATATTTTGCTTTGCTCTACATTTCATTCTCATGCTCTTATAGAAGGACAAACATGGGGTGTAAGGCAACAAAGATAGCTCCTCCAAAACCTTGTATTTCTTCCAGAGGCCTAGGCAGCAGACTCTGCCTCTATTTATTATCCTTCTGAGACTGTGACTCTAGTGGCACCAACCTGTGTGGGTAGATGATGAGTTTGCCCCCTTCAGGAGCACCTGGAAAACCCAAAGCAGGTTAACTGTATTTGTCTACGATTTGGGGTTGTTAAAGAAGAACGTGAAGCAGGACAGGATTCGTAGGGACCAGGCTGGGTAGGGGAAGAAATGAAACTAAGAGGGGTCCCCGGTATGTTTCTAGGGAGACACGGTCATGGGTGAGGACAAGGTGGCGGGGTGTGAACAGTAGTGGGAAAGGTCCCCAAAGATGAGGCGACTCAATCATTGACTAATGGCTTATTTAGTAAAGCTTCGAAGCACCTGGAGTGGTTTGGCTGCTTGCTGCACAGGACAAGGCAGGGGAAAAGCATGACGAGGTCCTGTAAGAGCATGTAACTGGAGGTCACAGCAGCCGTAAGTTTAAGTACATGCAAATATGCGGTCAGCGCCGGCCAACAGGGCCAAGCCAGGCCAGGCCAGAAGTCGGGTCCAGACGGTGGCAGCGGCTACTCCCCATGGCCTGGAACCCCTCTAGACCGCAGCGCAGGTAAAGGCAAAGCCCCAGAAGTGCGCCCCGCGCGGGTCACGTGACCGAACCTGGCGCTGCCTTCCTCTGTCTGGGAAACTACATTTCCCAGAGGCCCTTGCGGCGCTTGTTTTCCTCCTGATTGATTAGATGGGGATGGTGACGAGTTTGCCCCACGTCGGAGGGGAGTTTGACAGGCTGGTGAAGATTTAAGCATTCCCGCACGCTTGGGGCGGGGGGAACGAGCCGCGGCTCGGCTGCTGCCTTTGGCAGAGACCTGTGCGAAATGTAACCTGCAGGTCTCCGGGTCCAGCTGGCGCTCGCGTTTCCCCCGCCTCGGGGGTCGCGATCCGTGGGGAAGAGGAAGGCATTGGCCTCTCCACCCCAACAGGTGGCGCTGCGCACGAGCATCTGCCCATCTACCTCCTGCTTATCCCATGCTGGCATCTCCCTTCTACCGCACGGGCCTGAGAATGCTTTAGATTTGGATTAAGCAGTTTTTAGAGAGGTCTGAGAAATGGGGGAAATATTCCAAAAGAAACAAAAGACCGCGGCCCTAAAGTAGTCCCCCCCCTCTGCCGCGCATCGGACGCTTCATGAGGTTACAGAGGGCCGTGGCGCTGTGCACATGGGGGGCCCATTTGACGTCAGGACTTCCTTCAGGCGGTTCCTTCCGCCCGCAGGGCGTCTCAGGAGTTCTTGCGGGTGTTCTCAACCGGATACCTGGCCTCACGTGAGCCGCCGCAAGCCCGCGCGCCAGCCCAAGCCTTCCTTCTGCCTTGGAGGACCTCCGTTCTGCCCGGCTGCAGTGGCGTCGTTCTCTTTCCACGGAGGGGAAGACGAGGAGTGGTGCACAAAGGGCGGTTGACCTCCCCGAACTATACAGACTGTTGCATAGTCAGAAGTCTCTACGGTGCGAACGAATGCTGATGGTCTCAAACCTGTCCTGCCCACTTCATGTGCTGTTAGCCTCCTTTTCTCAGTGTTGCTGCTACTTCCCTAGTTTAAGCCATGAACGTCCTGGCTGTCCTAACCGTTTCATCCATCCAGCGTCCACTGCGAGTTTGCTAAGTGCCCGGCGTTGTGCTGGGTGCTGGGGACAGGGTGTGGAATGGGGCGGACACAACCCCACCCTCACGGAGTTTATAATCTTATCATCACACAGACATTGGTTGCATAACACAAACAAGAATGAAATTTCAAGCTGTGATCAATAGAAAAAAGAAGCAGGGTGCTACAAGAGAGAATAATGGAGGGAGCTATAAGTTAGACTGGGAGATTAAGGAAAGAGATCTGAAAGCAGAGAAAAAGGAAGCTCTGTAACAACAAAGAGGAGAGGGATCCAGTGCAGAGAGAGAACATCAAGTGCAAAGTTCCTGCAGCTGGTAAGAACTTAGTATTATGTTATTAAAGGAATTGAGGAGTCCGTTGGGACTGGAGCATAGTGAGGTTGGGAGAGGGTGGAACAGATTGAGGCTAGCCTCCCTTTCTCCAGTCTTGCCTCTTCTAAAGCATCCCACACGGGCAATAGAGAAATATTTTCAAAACTCAAATATGATGGCTTTACTCCCTTTTGGGGGCTTTGTGTCCCCTACAAGCCAAACTCCTTGGCCCAGTGCTCAGGGACCTTCATAATTTATTTACCTTGATTTCCAGCTGCACTCCTCCGCCCCCCACCTTTTTCCATGTGCTGTTACATGTGCTTGGCTTGCCCTCTCCCGCGTACTTGCTGAGCAGGCAAACTTTTATTCACCCTTCCTGCCTTGGCCTTAATGTCTCCTCCTCTGTGCTCTGCCTCCAGTGTACTCGCAATCTCTGGTTCCCTGGCTATATAATTATTGGTTTGCCTACTAATCTCTCCCATGAGACAGTGAGTGCCTCCTTTCAGGGATTTATTTTTCTAGCTCTGTATGATGCAGAGCTGCTGACGTGAGGCCAGGCAGTTAGTATTTTCATAACAAGTGTCCATTGAGAAAATGAATGGAACAGCTATTTCTAGCCTCCACCTTGTACCCAGCGGGAAGGTGACCTGTGGTTCTCGTCATGGTGGGAGTAGAGAGATTAGCATCCAAAAGAACAAGAAGAGATGAATAAGAAATCTGCACTTACCTCGAGCCAGGCTCCGGCTCCTCCACTGTATCATCTAATCCTCATAACAATTGTGGATCTCAGCTTCTTTTGGTTGGCAAGAAAGCTGCTACCCAAAGGCTTGCCTGAATATCACCCAACTAGTAATGGGGAACTTGGCATAGGAACGTAGGTCTTTCTCACATAAAAGTTGAGGCCCCTAATATTCCCTCTGCTCCCCTTGCCCCTATTCTGGCACCTTTTATGAAGTAGAATCCTGAAAAGTTTAAGGACCTGAACTCCAGATGCCATGTGTTTCAGGTAGGTCATCTGTACTTCTCTACATCAGATCTGGAGGCAGATCTGGGCTCTGCCTCTTCCAGAAGCCAGTGACTCATATCACTGTCTGCTTATATCAGTATTTGAAGGGCCTGGAAGAATCAGTAAGACTCAGAGAAGCAGAAAATCCAAGAAAGGGCCCTCTTGGCTAGTACTGTCTGATAGAACTCTCTGAGATCATTAAACGGTTCTATATCTGTGCTGTTCAATATGGTAATGTCTCAAGTTCCGCTTAGACAGTAGCCCCACCCACCCAGCCCAGTGGTCCCTGACTACTGGCTATTTCCAAGACAGTTCACTCTGAGACTATAGACCCCTGGGCTAGGTCTTCAAGGGTCTTGCAGGTCCAAGCTGTATCTTAGCTGTAGCCCAGGCTGTGCCCCAAAACACATCAGGGCACAGACAGATGGAATGTATATGGCTCCGGATACAACCAGTGCATGGCAGAGCTTGCCCCCAGTATTCCTACCTGGAGCCTGGCCCAGAGCAGGTGCTAGGTTAACACTAGGATAAATGAACTTACCTTCCCTTTCCCGGGCTAGGGCTTCCTCAACTACTGTGTTTGGCTTTTAGAATCCCTCCTTTTCGTTGTGGACTAATGGTTTATGCCATCCAGTAGAGATTAATGAAACCAGTGCTTCATAAACACCTCCTCCATCCTGACCCTTTGGGGGTGTGCAGAGGGACAGCTGCAAAACCAGTGAGTAATAATTCCTTGGAAACATGCTGGATCCAGCACTTTTGTGTGGTAATCGGATATTTATTTTGAAACCCTGTGTGCAAAATGAAAACCCAGATGAGCATCTGCTACATGTGATTAGAGGCAGTGTGGTTCTGGGGAGAGAGGACTGGTCTCAGTGTCATCCTGAAGCTGTGACTAACAGGCTGTCTGACCTTGGACAAGGTGCTCAGTACCTCTGGGCCCCTGTTTTTTTTATGAGTAAAATGAAAACATTAGACTCTGAGCTTCTTTCTAAGGTAATGTGAATGCTTAAAAAATGTCTGGTCACATCTGCAATCAAAACACATTAAGTACCCTTCAAGTGATCGTTTGTTTGAATCTGGTCTATTTTCATTGTTTGGTTTTTCTAACACCTTCCACTTAACTCTTCCACTGCCAGTGTCTTCTTCATTTGTAAGGTCTTTGCTATTTTTTGGCTGTTTGTTCAGATTCCAGTAAATCATGTTGGATTCTAGCAATCTAGTCACCTGCTCCTATGCCCTTTCTGGAGCCCCTTAAATCCCCAGCAGTCTCAATTCCCTGACAAAGCACAGAAAAAGGTCCTAGTCTCCCTCATCTTCCATCCCTCCCACTCTCCACTTTCCTGCAAAACCAAGCCTGAAAAATTGGGGTTTCTATTCTGGCAGGTACCATTCTGACCACTAGATGGCACATGTGTGCAAGTCAACAGTCTTTGGACAAAAACTTTAATTTTATTATGTATTTATACTACAATCCACAAAAGCTTTGAGAGGAATAACAAAAGCACAAAATATACAAAAGGTTAAAATTAAAAGGTGAGGGAATTGGAGGAAATAGGGAACAAGCAGAAGAAATACTTCCAGGATGACATTAGCTCAAGGAGATGGATGCCAGCATCTGGTTGGCTCTGAGCGTCTAAACAGCCTTGGTAAAGAAGGAAACACGAGGGGTAATAAAATTCCAGATTTTACATGAGAAAAACAAAGGAGTTATTTAGGAGAAACACAACTTTTTCTGATCCTGAGACCAGGGAGATATTTTTTCCTGTGGGTCTTGAGAGAGAGGACACTGAACAGCGAAACAAACACCAGTGACTTCATTGGAGCTTTTCAAGGACATCATGCCGATGGCATGATGCTAAAGTACAGTCGAGGAAGAGTAGTTCTATGGGCTCAAATACTGCGTTTCTGGGACAGTAAATTCACTGCTGTGTGCCTTTGTACAGTAGTTCCCACTTATCCATAGGGGATACACTGCAAGACCCCCAGTAGATGCCTGAAACTGCAGGTAGTACCAAACCCTATGTATGCCATGTTTTTTCCAATGCATACATGCCGATAATGTTTAATGTACAAACTAGGCAAGCCAAGAGATTAACAACAATCATAAAGTTGAACAATTATAACAACATACTATAATAGAAGTTATGTGAATGTGATCTCTCTCTCAGAATCTTATTGTACTGTGCATACAGCGTGGATACGCGGGACAAAGGGATGATTCATGTCCAGTGTGGGGTGGTGCAAGATTTCATCATGTTACTCAGAATGGCACACAATTTAAAACTCGTGAATTGTTTATTTCTGGAATTTTTCATTTAATACTGTTAGACCATGGTTCATCATGAATAACTGTCATTGCAGACAGTGAAACCCCGGATAAGGGCGACTACTGTGTTTTCAAACAGAGGAGTTTGCACACACACCCTTACCGCCACTGGGATTTGGGTGGGGTTTGGGGAGAGGAAGTTGTCCTTGGAGGCTGTGGTAATCAGTGTCCAAGATGGCCCTGACGAACCCTGCCTTCTGGTTTCACACCATTGTGGGGACCCTCCCATGTTGTACCAGGAGATGGTCTGTGTGGCCAGCAGAATACAGAAGTGATGGTATGTCCATCTGAGATTAAGTTATAAAAGACATTGTTGTGGCTTCTCTTGGTCTCTCTGTCTCTGTCTGTCTGTCAGATCATTTGCTCTGGGGAAAGCGAGCTGCCATGTCATGAGGAACAAAGATGGAGAGACCCAGGGAGCAGGGAACTGAGGCCTCCTGGCAACAGCCAGCATCAACTTGCTAGTCGTGTGTGTGTGTGTGTGTGTGTGTGTGTGTGTGTGTGTGTGTGATCCTCCAGCACAGTCAAGCCTTCAGATCCCGCAGCTGCAACTGACACCTTGGCTGAACCCTTACGAGAGACCCCGAGCTGCACCATCCAGCCGAGACACTCCTTAGCTCTGTGAGATAATAAATGTGTGTTGTCTCAAGATGCTAAGTTTTGGGGGTAATTCGTTATGTAGCAATAGATAGTGAATACAGAGGCCAATACAAATCCAAGATTGCATCCAGGGTACATTTACGTGGGTGGATCAGCTTGGTTTTAGAGACCAAGAACATGTCTCAGAAGCAATGTTTGGACTCTAAACCTGATAGATGAGGTGCCAATTCAGACGGTGTCTGGAAAACAGAGGTAGAGGGGCCTACATAAAATACCTGCAAAGGAGATTTCTTTGCAGAAGGATGGTGAGGGCAAAGACCTCAGCTGTCTTGTTCATTGTGGTACCCTCAGTGCCTAGCCCAGGACCTGGCACATAGTAGGCTTTCTACAAATCTTTAATGAACAAATGAATGGTGAAGTACAACCTTGAGAGAGCCATTCAGGAATCTGGGCAATTGTTATTCATACATAATAACGCTGGTTAAGTTCTGTGGAACTTTTGTGTCATAAAGATCCCATCCACCTTTTGCCGTCATTGTGTCTTCCCTCACTCTGTGTTTCCTTGGAATTCTCGTTATTGTTTCTTCTAGAGATTTGCATATGCTTTTAATGTCCACACTGAAAACTTTCTCACTGGAATAGCGTTCTTTGGTCATCATGAGAAGTAATTTCCCATGGCTGTTTTTGACGCTATGAGAACTAGAGAACCAGAGTTGTTCAGGACATTGGGTTTATTTTGTGCAATTTTGTCTCAGGCCTGCCCTATTTCTTTATTTTTTTTTCTCCCTTTCTTTTTTTGTTGAAAAATGACTTGAAATGGCTGATGCTAAGTAATGACAGTTCGATTTCACTGTGATGATAACTAGTCTATTTTCTCCTTTTCGTACTGACTTTGGTGCTGCTTTTAACCAGATTTCACTGTAATAGAAATAATCTGGGGGGTGAAGGGGATTCAAACAGGGCGATTTGCCTCGGACCCTGTGTCCCCTGTCTTTGAACACTCTCCCTCTTGGCTGGCTCTGCACTCTCTCCTCCTCCATCTGCTCCTCCTCCTCCTCCTCCACCACCACCCCCATCATCACCACACAGCTACCGTTTATTGAATGCTCACTACACGCCCATTCCTGAGTTATGCAAGTGTTGCATGGATTATTGACTCTGTGAGGTCCTTTGAGAAGCAGAAACCAAGATGGGCTAAAATGTGCAAGGGTTTTACAGCGGGGAAATACATGTGGGAAAGGAAATAGGGAGAGAGCTAAAGAAAGGAGGGAGCTAGAGAGTGCCTGGAGGGCCATCAGACTGCGTGAAGGAGCGGGAGAGGGTGGGTGCAAGGGTCCCAGGCGGCCCTGCAGCTTAAGGAAGATTCAGTCTAACAAAGGTTCGTCTTTTCAGGGAGCCCTTGATCCCAAGTTAGTCAACAAAGGAGTCCCTTGTCTCTCAGGACTGGGTCTGACTGTGTACCCCACCACACTCGGTCATTGGTGGGGTACAGCCTACAGGAGGCATGGCCAGTGGGCTTCAAAGCACAGCAGCGGGGGCTCAGCTCCCTGCAGTGGGAAGGCTGCAGAGGCACATTCTGTGGCTGCCACACCAACATTTATTCTCCCTTCTTGGTGAGTAACAGAAGCCTCCTTTGTTTGCAGTGGCAAAGGCCTGACACCAAACGGAAAGATTTCGCTCTCAGCCCTCCCTGCAGGCAGGTGTGGCTCTGTGACTCTGTTCTGGGCCTGCAGTAGGAATGAGGGCCTACCAGAAAGGCTCCTTCAGGGCATCTGACTCAGCTGCCAGGCCCATCCCGTCCCTCCCCTATGACAGCACGATAGACACAATGGCTGCAGCCTCAGACAGACAGACAGCAAGAGTCTTAGCCCCTAATGATTAGGGACCTCATACGAGCTCTGGATTACCTAGTTCCAAACTTAAACCTGAGAGAAAAATAAAACTTTTTGTTTGAGCCATTGTTAATTTGTTTTTATTATAAGCTGGTAAATCTAATCCTAACTGGTACAGTAGTAATCTTCACAATGGCTCTACCAGGCAGGTGTATTTACACCCATTTTACGGATGGGGAATGATTAAGGGTTAGAACCTACATCAGAGCCCAGGGTAGTGCTAAGGATACTTTCAGCTGGGAATCACAGAACAGGCTTCCAATGTTCTCTGAAGGTAAGAATGGCCTGGCGGACTGGCTCAGTGCAGGGATTGCCCAGCCTGTCCCGGGAAATCCTCATTCGACAGGTCCAGGTGGAGGCCCGAGACACCACTCTGTCTTAGACAAGTGGTCCAGGCTCCCAGTGTGGGTGAAGACCAACTACAGGCAGCTCAAGCTGTAAAGAGGTAACTGTTTCACTTAAGAAGACTTCCGTGAGTATAGACATCGTTTGTGGAGCTTGAGAGAAGTACAGATTCTGGGCTCCGCTTTAATAGATTCGGAGTCAGTAGATCTTTCGTGGAACCTGGGACTTTGCATTTTTTAAATGTTGCCCACGTGATCCTGAGGCCTGCGATTCATAAAGTCCAGCTTGAGAGACTCTGGCTTAACAGTTAGGTGTTAGGCGGACCAGCGTTGGAGGAGGGCGAGCCTGGTTTTGAATGCCGATGCTGCCATTTATTGGCTGGATGACCTGTAACAGGCTAATTAAGCTCTCTAGGTCTCAGGTTGCATCATTTTCAAATTGAAGAAAATAATAAGGCCCACCTCACGGAACTGTTGTGAGGATTAAGTAAGATAATTTATGTAAAGCTCTTAGCTTTGCATAAATAAGCTGTCAATAAATGGTGGTGGTTGTTGTTATCATACCCCATGCACGCATCCTTCAAACAGTATGGGCACAGAGCTCTGTTACTGTGGATAATTTATACAAATCCCCAGGAACCAGGATTCAGCAGAGGCTAGTCCAGGAAGCTGGGACTCCCCCTTTCTTTCTCCAGCTACTTCCAGCCTTGAGACTGAGTGAACCGTGGTTCCGAGCATGCTGAATTCGAGTAAAGAGCTAGGACGTGCCTCTGTGTCCCCCCAGCTGCCACCTCCCCTCTCTCTGTCCTTCTCAGCCAGCCGGCCTCGTACTCATCGACACTCCGACTCCGTTTCTCACTCTCTTGCTGCTCAGCCCACTGCAACCTGGATTCTGCTCTCGCTTGCTTTACTGAGGTGATCTGGCGAGTCACCGGTGGCTTCCGTGTTGTCACATCCAAAGGATCTCTTATTTAGCGTTTGTTTTTTTTTTAAATTAAAAACATTTTTTCCCCTTTATTGATTTTTAGAGAGAGAGGAAGGGAGAGGGAGAAAGAGATAGAAACATCGATGAGAGAGAACATCGATCAGCCGCCTCCTGCATGCCCCCCACTGGGGACTGGGCCCATAACCTGGGCATGTGCCCCGACTGGGAATTGAACCGGCAACCTCTTGGTGCATGGGTCGATGCTCAACCACTGAGCCTCACCGGCTGGATTGAGATAATGCTCCAGAGAATGGCAGTTTTGCACCTTATTTTATACATTACAATCAAAAGAGGAGAGGTAAGTGGGTTACATGAAATCCATTGGTGAGAGATGAGAGAGGCGGGAGAAAGCAAAGCGGCGAAACCTCTGGGATTGGATGGAAAGGAAAATGATAGACACATACATCTCTTACCTAGGTGCGTACGAGCTAGTTAACAGTCAACAATGAACTCAGTGACAATGATAGACACATGCTTCTTTTACATAGCAGGGTACGGGATAGTTAACGGTCAACAGTGAACTCAGTACCAATGAGGGGATTCGTGGTCTCCGCAGAGTGGGGCTTGTGCTTTGAGGGGTCTGGAAAATTACTTCGACATTCCAAAGATATGTTATCATAGATAACAAAAAGACAACGGACAGGCTCAGTGAAGGTAAAGATTGACCTTTGTCAGGGAAGATGCTGGCCTACGACATAACTACCTGCCATAAACTGCTTTTAGTTAAAAGTTTTAATTTCAGACCCTCCTTTGTGTTACTTTAGGTCTTCGAGTTTGCAAGGCCGCTACACAGGCCTCCCCTGAGCTTGTCGGGTTAGCATGTGGCCCCTTTTCATCCACAAAACTGTCTTCTCTTGGCTTCTGAGACTCCACTGCTCTGTTTCTCCAAACTGATCACTTCCTGTGGCCCCTGCTCAATATCTGCCTCTGTCCTTGTCTTACTGAGCTCTGTTCTCTGTCCTTTTAATCTTTCATTTGCCTCTAATTCCTTTTCACTTTCCTTTCTTACTCTGATCAGAGCCCATTATCATTGAACTCTTCTGAGTTCCTGGTCAGTTTTCTGCCTTCTTAGAATATCCTGGCCTAGCACAACCTTTTCCTTTCTTCCTCCTTGGGACAACTTATATCTGGCCCAAGCAGTGTGCTCCGCAGTCTCCCTACCGGTCTTCCTAGGAGGCCCAGCAATACCCATGGAAACGCGACCTGGATTTCCTGCAGACCAGGCCCCAGGGCGCCCCTGAGATACTCCTAATTGTTCCAAGTTATACTGATAGACTCCCTCAGTGGGGGTGAGTGTATCCATCTGTCCCCTTGGCTTGGATGCTAAGGCCTCTTGTCCAGGCTGTTGCTCCACTGACATCCAGCGCCTTTTAGGGGAGTTGGGCCCGTCCTACTCCTGCTACAGACCTGTTTGACTTTGGACCTTGCTCTTACCTTCTGGTTTCCCTTTTCTCATCAGAGAAATGCAAGAGTTGGACTAATCCTCTCTGAGGTCACTTCTAACTACTGGCACCATCGTGATCAGCTTTGTCATCAGTTACATATACTTGGTTCCCCACTAGGGAGTCTATCCTGGGAAATACTCTCCCAAGCGATACCTGCAATAAGTTAATTATTATTTAACAGGAAAGGAGTGAAGGGGAGACTAAATAAGACAGGCATGTCATTTACACATCTTTGCCAGAAAGCTGTAGTTTAACACTCTCCAAGTCTGCTCCCACTAATTGATGGAGGAAAGGACTGGAAAAAGGTAGTTAAGATGCATGCCCAATAAGGTATGAGTGACGTGGGGAAGTGCTTACTTGTCTGTCAGTCACACCTGGGAACAAGTCAGTGGCCAGAGTAGGCGTGGCCACTGCAAGGGCTCGAAACCTAAATATTTCAGCTTCTGAACAAAGGAAGCTCTCTCTTTTGGTGGTTGGCCCTTCCGTCCTCTTGGGACTCCTGTGGCAGGGGGAGCATTCCCTTGCATTTGCCTTAGGCCACGTGGACTCCATACAGTGGACTAATGGACTGATGCTGTACTGGACCCAGCTTCACCATGGAACAAAAACTGGACACTGGCCCTGCTTCTAATTTTGCTGAATCCACAGCTACATGTCTTCTATGCAGGAATAAACTCCACATCAGTAAAAACCATTCGTCCTCCCATGTGAGTCTTAGAAAATTCCTTTTCTGAAGATATCAAAAGAGCCACCCCACTCCCACAAATGTCAGGGAAATCTGGCCCACTCATTTCTCTGGCAACATAAGTATGTAAAAATGTGTGCATACCAGAATGCTCACCTGTAGGAACCTAAGTGTGCATCAAGAAGGGACTGGTTAGCCCGGCCAGCGTGGCTCAGTGGTTGAGCGATGACCCATGCACCAAGAGGTCGCTGGTTCAGGGCACATGCCCACCCAGGTTATGGGCCAAATCCCCAGTGGGGGGCATGCAGAAGGCAGCCAATCAATGTTCTCTCTCATCAATGTTTCTCTCTCTCTTTCTCTCTCCCTCCCTCCCTCTCTCTTCCTCTCACTCTAAAATCAGTAAAGAATTTTTTTTTTTTAAAGAAGGGATTGGTTAGATAACTTACAGTGTACATATGCGATTGCAGTGCTGCTCAAAGCAGACAGTCTGCTGTTTGCTACCAGTCCGCTAGTAGATAAGGAGCTTGAGTCAGTTTCTGGACTAGCATTGGTGCACAGGTCACATTTTTGAGTAGCATTGCTCCAGCTTCACAAAAATGAAGTAGCTCTATGTGTGCAGATGCAGAAAGATGCCTGAGATACATTGTTAAAAAAGTATGCGATATAACAGTATGGTATTTTAAAAAAGAGATCTATACAACAAAGGATACATAAATACTCAGATATGCTGGTAGACGCAAAAAACATTTCTAGAACAAGTCCTAAGAAATCAACAGTGCTTACCCCTGGGGACTGCAGCAGGGGTAACCTCTTTTATTGTTGTGTGTCCAGAGCAGGTCCTCCCCAGCACAGTTGCTGGAATCTGTTCTGATTGGTATATGCCCTTCTTGACCGTTATTAAATATTTTAAGTGTAACTCCTGCTACACATTTTTACTGTTGAACATTTTTTTTTTTTTTTTTACTACTTCCATGTATCACTTTCACATTTAAAAACAAATTAGTTGCAGAGAGAATGTTGATGCTTCTAGGGCCTCTGTTTACTGGATAACAAGCCTCTGCTTTTCATTTTTCATGAACGCTTCTTCCCTCTCTTCTTTCAACTAGGTCTGCGAACGAGGCATTTCTCTCTGTCCTGTGCCCGGAGCTCTTCTGCAGATACATTCGCAGTAAGTCATTTTGGCTCCCAGCCTAGTGATGAAGAAGGCCCAGGGGCCAGAGGGCTGATTATGGTGCTAATTTACAATTATACAGTGATTTTCGCTCGGCTCGAAGAAGCCCGACTTCCTCCCTGTTTGAGTTAGAGTTAGAAGGATCTGATTTGATTGAAGTAATATAGGCTGTGATTATCATAAGAATTAGGCATATTAAATTGAATTGGGAAGTACTGGACAACAAATGTAAATTATTTCCTTCCATTCTTCACTCCTACACAACTGCGTATTTACTGTTTGCCCCTGACCTGCTGCAGAAAAGTGAAATGACGTACCCTAATGCCTTTGAAATGGGAACTGTTGAGAGATCTAAGTGGCCTCTTTCAACTCAAGATGCAAACAGACTGTGCTGTTGGAGGCTGCACTGAGTTGAAACAATGTGCCTGGAGTCTGGTAGTTTTTGATTCAAATGCTCTAGGCCAATCTACTGTGGTTTTTGATGAAAGCTTTTTTAAAATTTTTGTTTGAAAATGTATTTGGTCTTATTTCTGTGTGGTTAGCCTTGGTCCCTGGTTCCTGAGAGGTAACCTATAAATCCTTAAAATATTCTGAGTGATGGGAGTGTCTTTGTTCTTCATGGTGGGCCCTGAGAGTTTATGCTAATGAGATGTCTAGGATAGGGACTGGCCACTCTGAGAAAGACCAATGGTGTGATGAAAGGGTTGGGGCTTTGAGCCATGTGATATCAAGGTGACTTCTAGGGAAAAGAGGAGGGGCGTGGCCAGTGATTCAACCAATCATGTCTGTATAATGAGACCCCAATAAAAACAATGGACACAGAAGCTGGGGTGAACCTCTCTGGTTTCAGTACTGTATTGTCACACATCAGCATGATGAGAGGGTAGCACATTGTGGAGAGAACAATGGAAGTTTTCGAGACTTTGTGCTGAGTGTTTCTCCCTTTGGCTGTCTCTGATGTGTATTCTTTTGCTATATACAACTGTAATTGTAAGTACAGCACTTTCCTGAGTTCTGTGAGTCATTCTAGTGAATTATAGAATCTGAATGGAAACTTCTGAATTTGTAGTCAGATAGTTAGGCCTGGGGGTGGCCTGAAGACCCCCAAACTTGTGGCTGGTGTTTGAAGTGAAGGCAGCCTTAAGGAGGACTTTATCCTTAATGTGTGAAGTTTTGTTACTAGAGAAATCAGTGAGTCCAATTTCCCTGCCACTTGTGGGAGTGAGGCTCTTGGGTCACCATCAGAAGAAGCATTTTTGGAGATCCCCATGGGAGAGTGAGATGTGCTAAAGACTTTATTTGTGTGGAGTCATATTTCTCGGGCTGCAAAGTCCCAGGTCCCTTAGTCTAGCCCTGAAAGGGGGCATGTACGGCTTTAGTAGAGCTAGAAGCAGGGCCAGTGTCCAGTTTTTGATCCAGGGTAGAGTTGAGTCCAGTGTAGTGTCAGGCATCAGGCTAGATTCAGTCTATCTATCCATTGTGTAGAGTCCACATGGCCGTGAGCCATGTGGGTGAAGGCAGGGGAGCGTGCCCCCTGCAACAGGAGAGCCCGCAGTGCCAAGAGAACCAAGAGCCAAGAGGCAATAGAGAGGGAACTTTCTTTGTTCAGGGGTTTCAATAGTCAGATTTTGCACCCTTGCAGTGGGCACACCTGTTCTGGCCACTGACTTGTTCTCAGGTGTACTGACAGGTGAGCATCTTTCCAGGTCACTCAGACCTTACTGAGCATGCATCTAAACTGCCTTTGTCCAGTCCCTTCCCCCACCACTGAAGGGAATAGACCTGCAGAGTGTTAATAGAGCTTTCTGGCAAAGCTGCATAAATGGCATGCCTATCTTATTTAGTCTCCCCTTCTGTTAATTAATAACAAGATTATTATAATGGTAGTAGCTTGACCTATTTCTGGGTAGTTGGTTCCAGAAATTTGGTCTCAAAAAAAAGGGTGGTTTCATTGCAGTTTCACTATTTATTTTGAGAAATTTAAAACAAAGAAAATTTACAAGAGCAGTACAATGAATACTTATATAACTGTCACTTAGAGTCAACAATTTGTCAACATATTCCAATATTGGCTTTATTTCTCTGTCTTTTTTATGTATATTATTTTTTTCCCCCCTGCACTAGTTGAAAGTTGCAGACATATTATCCTTAAACACTTCAGCATTTACTTCCTGAGAACCAGGACATTCTTCTACATAGCTCCAATATCTTGATCACACCCAAGACGTTTAGCCTTGATACAATAAATATTCTCTAAGATGCCATATTTAAGTTTTTCCTGTTGTCCTTAGAATATCCATTATAATCTAATCAGTGAAAGGATCATTCATTGCCTTTGATTGTCATGTTTTCTCATCGCCTTTAATCTCGATTCTGGAACTGTCCCCTTGATTTATTTTCTTTTCTTGTCATTCATCATTGACACCTTGGAAGGAGCCAGGCTACTTGTCTTGTATATTGTCCCATGATCTGGATTTGTCTGCTTGTGTCCTCATGATTAGATTCAGATTATATATCCTTGGCCAGAATATAAACTACGTAGATGATGTGTTAATGAAAGGGTTGGATTGGAAAAAGGAAAAAAAGTACATCAACAGTGAGGTACAAGTGGCATGAAGGTACATGGCATGTGGATGAACTGCTTGGGCCCGGTGCCAAAGCGTGTGATGGAGACAGTTTTACAGAGCAAGATGCTGGAGTTGCCCACAGCGCCTCTGGGCTTCTCGCTCTTTTGACCTCTTGTCATTCAAGTCCCACCCAAGGCTTAGAGGGTTCGCACATGTCCATCTCCGGTCAGACTTCTTCCCCAAACCCAGTCGTTATTTTCATCTCAAAAGTTGTACAGTCTTGGTAATGTCAACATAAGAAACACTCAAATTTGTAGACATAGATGGGAAAATGGTGATGGAAAAAATAAAATTAAATTAAAAAACAAAAGAATTTTCAAATAAAAAAAGGAAAAAAAACACACTCAAACCTGTAGAGAATTTTTGTGAGTTTATTTGAGCCAATCTGACGACAATCGCTGGGACACAGAGTCTCGACAGATTTAGAAAATGCTCTAGAGAATGGTAGTTTTGCACCTTATTTTTATATTTTACAATCAAAAGAGGAGACGTAAGTGGGTTACATGAAATCCATTGGTGAAAGATTAGGGAGGGGGAAGAAAGCAAAGCGGGGAAACCCCTGGGGTTGGATGAAAAGGAAAATGATAGACACATACATCTCTTACCTAGGTAGGTAAGAGCTAGGTAACTGTCAACAGTGAACTCAGTGACAATGAGGGGATTTGTGGTCTCCAAAGAGTGGTGCCTGTGCTTTGATGGGTCCGGAAAAAGAAAATTACTTTGACATTCCAAAGATATGTTATTGTGGATGCAAAAAGACAACAGACAGACTTTAAAGTGAAAATCGACCTTTGTCAGGGAAGATTTCTAGCCTAGGACATGATGACCTGCCATAAACTGCTTTTAGTGAAAAAGTTTTTTTTTAACCCGAAACTATGCAAAATTTTGTTTTATGTTTAATTTTGTAGGGATAGAGTCCGTGGCTTTCATCAGATTCTCAAATATGTGTGCGACACTACCAACGTGAAGAACAGTTGTTCTAAAACATTACTGGCAAGTAGTCATTCTCAAATAGGTTAATTTAGGTATGAATATGAATACATTTACGTTAGCTTCATATTTATTACCTTAGGCATTACGTTGAGCCCTGTGGTCTTTGCAATAGATTTTTGTACTCATGTTGGTTATTAATCTAAAAAATGTGTAGTTCCATTCATATTGTATAAGATACATGACACATTTGCTTAAGCTGCCAGGTTTTTCTGGATAACTGGAATCCTGTCCATAGCTTTGTTTTTGAGGTTTGCTAAGCTACTGACTTCATGAAGAAGGTACTCTTCAGTTCATCTCCTTTGTGGTGGGAAAAGTTTTCATTCCAGACCTTCCTTGGTGATTATTTTAGGTCCCTGAGTTTGTAAGGCTGCCACTCAGGCCTCCCCTGCACTTGTCAGGTTTAGTTCACAATAAGTTTGATAAAATATTATCTACTTTAGCTGTTCAGTCTAACTTCAAAAGTCCACAGGGAAACTTTTATTTCAAAGCATTGCCTATATTTAAACTTAAAAAAAAAAAAAAGGAAGACTAACCACCGTTTCTCCCAGCTTTCTGCTCCGTCTTGAGCCATCTAATCTCGGAGGGTGGCGGCGGCAGCAGATGAAATGAGAGGCCATTGGTATGCAAATGAGCCATTAAGATGGGAGGGCCCTCCTCGGAGTTCTGTCACCGTTCTTTCCCAATCAAAGCCAATTTGCATTGGAAAAAAAAAAAAAAAAGAATCTCTCCAAATCTTCTAAACTAAAATGCATGGAAATCAAACTATTACTACTACTACTACTACTGCTACAAAAAGAGCTTTTAGTACAACACTTTGCTGTTTTTTTGGAAAGAGTGTTAGCTGTCCTTCCACAGTTAGGTTATTCGGCTTGCGAAAGGGCTACTGGGTTGTTAAGGATGGACACTCTTGACCTTGGACTGACTGCTGTAGTTTCCTTGTGGCATGTAGTTTTCCTTGTAGCAACCAGTTAAGGTAGGTGCTGTTGGACATACTGCTACCATTTTTGAGTTGTGGACACCAAGACCCAGAGGGATCATTTAATGTAGTATATATTCAAGACTCAAACCCAAATCTTCAGATTCCAAGGGCAGGATTCCTTTCTCAACTCTGTTTTTAACTGGTCACATCCTCCCGATACCATTGATAACCTGGTTGTTATTATTATAATTTAATATGTTCTTATTGATTTTTATTGTTTAGAGAGAGAGAGATAGAAACATCGATGTGAGAGAGAAATATCGATTAGCTGCCTCCTGCACGTCCCCTACTAGGGATCGAGCCTGAAACCCAGGCATGTGCCCTGACTGGGAATCGAACTGGGACCTCTCAGTCCATGGGATGATGAGATGATGCTCAATCCACTGAGCCATACTGGCTGGGCACAACCTGGTTATTATTAATAAGAAAGGAGTAAAGGGAAGACTAGATAATACAGGCATGCCATTTACATAGCTTTGCCAGGGAGCTGCAGTTAACTCTCCAGGTCTGTTCCCCGCAGATTGCTGGGGAAATAGACTTGACAGAGGCAGTTTAGACACATGCCCAGTAAGGTCAGAGTGACGTGGGCAGATGCTTACCTGTCAGTCACACCTGAGAACAAGTCAGTGGCCAGAATAGGTGTGGCCACTGCAAGGGCGTGGAATCTGAACATCAAGCTCCTAAACAAAGAAAGCTTGCTCTCGCCCTCGCTTCTCATGTCTGACTCCTGGCTTGCGGGGCTCTCGTGGGCCCCACACAATGGACCAATGGACTGTGACCAGCCTGATGCCTGGTGCTCTGCTGGACTCAGCCTCACCAGGGAACGGAAACTTTGGACACTGGCCCTACGTCTAGCTTTGCTGAATTCACAGCCGTCCCCTTTCCAGGACGGGGCTAAGGGAACTGGGACTTTGGAACCCGAGGAATATAACTCCATGCCAATAAAGACCATTCATTCTCCTGTGTGCGTCTCAAAACATTCATTTTCTCAAGCTATCGCAAGAGCCCCACTCCCACTAGCGATGGGGAAATCCATTTTTCTGGCAACACTCCGAAGGGCGTGATTCCCTCCAGCGTGGAGACCAGAGCTGCCGGTGCTGCCCGTGCCCACCCTTTGCCCACTCTTTGCCCACCCTTTGCCCACCCTTTGCCCTCCGGCTTCCACGCGAGCTTTGGCAGGTGTCTCTAATCTCTCAGAAAAGAGGCAAAGCAAATTCTTCCCAGCAAGAGGGCGGGGGCCCTTTGTCCTGCCACTGAACATGGTTTCACACAAAAGCTCCAAGGTGCTATAAGACCACATGGGGGGCTGGATGCCAGGGTCAGAACTGATGACTTGGGACGCAGAGGACAGAGCTTCTGTGATGATTTCAGGAAAGGCCTGTGACTGCTGAAGCCCACAGCCGCCGGCTCCCTGCAAACCTCAGCCCTGGTGGCCAGCGCCGTCTCCCGCCGGGCGAGGGGCCAGCAGCTCCCACACCTGGCACCACAGCGCCGACTCTGCCTTGAGCCCATGGCCAGGTCGCTTTGGGATTGGAATGTTGGTTCTCTGATTCAAACGATCCCTTTTCTCTGTAACAGGCCGGGGGTGGGGGTGGGGGCAGTGAGTAGGACTGCAGGCTCCAGAGTGCACTAGTTCTGTGCTCTTAGGGAAGTGACTTCTCTGACCCTCAGTTTTCCCATCTGTGATAACAGACCCCATCTCACAGGGTTCTTGTAAGGATCAAATGAGGTCCTGTGATGAGAAACACTTAGCTCAGTGCCTTCTGTCAAAGAATCACAAAGCCAGACACTGGTTAAAGCGGTAAGGACAGATTTTAACCAGTAACATACTACTGCAATAAGGAGAAGAGTCCAGAGTGAGCTGAACTCAGCTGTGATTGGTACAGAGGCCACTGGGTGTTCTGAAGGGAGAGTGAAGGGATAGGGATGGGGGTGAGGGGGAGCTCAGTAGAGTCAGAAAAATGAGAAGTTACAAAAGCTGGAGGGGGGTGTTGGTCCATGTGAAACCCATCAGGGCTTGCTAACTGGCACCTGTGGAGATTGAGCCCCTCCCCTCCCGCAGAGGCTGGGCTCAGTCCTCGGGTGTCCGCAGAACAGAGTCTGTTCCTTTAGCCACCTTGGGTTTTCCCAGGCTGGCACTTTAAAAGGTGAGGGTTATCCTAGGCACGTGGCCTTGAGCTGTTAGAAACTATGTTTGTGTTTGCTCAAGTCTTTTTAAAAGAAATTTTGTTTTAATCCTCACCTGAGGATATGTTCATTGATCTTAGAGAGAGGAAGGGAGAGAGAGAGAGAGAGAGAGAGAGAGAGAGAGAGAGAGAGAGAAAAGGCAAGAAAGAAAGAGAAACATTGACATGAGAGAGAAACATGGATCAGTTGCCTCCTGTAGGTGCCGCAACTGGGAATCGAACCTGCAACTGGGTGTGTGCCCTGACAGGGAATCAAACCTGCAACCTTTTGGTGTATGGGATGATGCTCCAACTCACTGAGCTGCCCGGCCAGGGCTGTGCAAGTCTTTATAGGCCGAGTTTGGGGCATAGTCCAGAGGGTTCAGAGAAGCTTGGTCTAGAGCTTGGCCAAGGAGAGAATCTTTGTCACTGGCCTGTAGCAATAACAAGAAAAGGTAGTTGTTATTAATTTTTTGTTTTGTTGATCCTCACCTAAGAATATATTTTTTTCCATTGATTTTTAGAGAGAGTGGAAGGGAGGGAGGGAGGGAGGAAGAGAGGGAGAGAGAGAGAAACATTGATGTGAGAGAGACACATCGATTGGTTGCCTCCTGCATATGTCCCAACTCAGGCTGGGGATCAAACCTTTAACCCAGGTACGTGCCCTTGACCAATAATTGAACCCTCAACCCTTTGATGCACGGGCTGATGCTCTAACCACTGTGCACACCGGCCAGGACAGTTATTAATTTTGACGTAAGTTAGGATAGGACTGTGTATGGGAACACTGAGTGGGGACAATGCATCATGACAGTGTGTGTGTGTGGGGATGGTACAGGAGTCACCACATGTCCCTGGGAGGACACCCTATGGGGACACCATACAAAGGCACTGGGTGGGGACAGTGCATGAGGTCACTGAGTGAAGACTGCTTAGGGATGTGCTGTGACAAAGAGCTTCTGGAGATGGCAGCTCAGGACGGTGGGTCAGACTTGTGCTTTTGCAACCTTGCGAACCGTGTTCAAGGAAAATATGAAAGGGACAAACTTTATAGGACAGCATTTGAAGTTTTATCGACATGCTGGATGAGCTGGCTCTCAAATCCAGGTCTGGCTGACCCCAGGGCCAGTGAGTATTGTCTCGCACACGGACAAATCAGAGAAGACCCGCCATGGTCCAGGGGGTCATCCGGTCATAGCGGGAAGTGCTGGGTGAGAGGAAAGCTATTCCTGGTGGACCAGAGGAGTGAAATGAAGGCAAAGGGGTCCAGGCTCGAGCTATGACCAGGAGCTAGTCTTCCTTTCCCAGGGACAACCACCCTCTGTCTCTTACCCAGAAACCTGGAGGTTACAGGCAGGTTCCTAGCTGCGACTCTGGGAAACCCTGGGGGTTCGCATTGTGGTTCCTGAGCTTGGCTAACACAGACATGGCCTCAGAGAGAGGGTTTGTAAGTGGCGTGTTCTTCCGTTCACTCCACAGATATTTACTGGGCACTGCATTAGTCTGGGTTCTCTGGAGAAACAGAACCTGTAGGGGAGATTGATTATTAATTAATAAATTATAAGGAATTGGCTTAAATGATTATGGAGGCTGAGAAGTCCTAAGAGCTGCAGGGTGTGTGGTCAAGAGAGACCCAGGACAGCTGAATGTATAGTTCTAGTCTGCAGGCTGCTGGCTCGAGACTCAGGAAGAGCTGATGTTTCCGTTGGAGCCTGAAAAGGCACCATGTCTCATTTCAAAGGCGGTCAGGCAGGAAAAATTGGGCAGAGGGTCAGACATTTTGTCCTGGCCAGGCCTTCCACTGATTGGACGAGGCCCACCCACACTGAAGGGGACAATGTGCCTTACCCAGGCTACTGATTCAGATGTTAATCTCCTCCAGACACACCCTGTTAGGCCTCCCCCAGCCTCCCGGCCTTGTCCAGCCCCAGGGGGTGGGACATAGCAGCAGCGATGGCAGTCACCTTCGACTACCAACTCTGAAGTGGGGTTCCTGCTCAGGGACGGAGTTTCTCTGGGAGGGGTTCACCAGCTGGAGTGGTCGCACCTCATCCCAGCCCCGCTAGCTGAGCCTCACACACCTTTCCTGAGAGGCGGCGGGGACTGTGTTGGTGTGCAGATGTGTCCAGGTAGAATTGCTCCTTCCAGAGAAGACCGAACATAGGAGTTCAGTCTCCCCAGTTCTCTGTTTCTCATTTTTCTTAGAGGAAAAGGGGAGAAGGCAAGGGGGCAAGAGACAAGCTTTTCAAGGGAGCCAAGGACAGGGTCCCCTGAAATGTCATGTTAGCCAAGATAAATTGATATTAATCCATTACAATACCACCATCAACAACAATAACATTTAACACTCTTTGGCACAGACTACTAAGCACTTTATTTACATTATCATTATATTAAAAATAATATGTGTAAAATGGAAAGAATACTATACTAGAAGGTATGCTGTAAAATATGTCTCTTCCCCACCCCAGGCTCCCTGCTTTCCTCCTAGAAGCAAACATTGTTTATTTCAGATTCTTCTAAATTAAAAAAAAAAAATCTATGAGCCACCATACACTTTAAATAAAAACAAATGGTTGCATTTTACACATTTTGTACGCACCTTGCTTTTTTACATGTAACAGTATATCTTGGCAATTTTCCCATTTTAGCATAAGAAGATCTGTTTTACTTCTTTATTTTTACAGCCACCTGGTGTTTATTCTTTTCCATTTTACAGCTGTGCCATAACTTATCAAACCAGTTTCCCATTGAGGGACATTTAGGTTGTCCCCTGTCCCTTGCTCTCGCAGAAAGCAGGGCAGCGAAAGGCCTCCTGTGTGTGTCTTTGCACACAGGCTTGCGTGTATCTGCAGAATCAAGTCCTCAAAGTAAAATTGCCAGGGCTTGTCTCTTTAGTCCTCACAACAACCCCGTGAAGCAGGTGCCATGATTGTTTCCACTCCAGAGACAGGGAAACAGAAATACAGGGAGGCCAAGCAACTCATCCAGTAAGTTACTGGTGGGGACTGGGTTGAAATGAGCTCTGCTGAGCACCGTGGAGACGCAAAGGGTATTGAGAACCCGAGTCTTCCAGGATTCTAGATTTCTTGATACGGGAACGCGTTCTAGCTTCTTTGCTCAGGCTCATATGAGAAGCTGCATCTGCAGCTGTATTAATCGGATAGGATAGGTTATGCTGCTGCCACAAATCTTATCTTCAAATCTGAGTGTTTTAACAAGACAACCTTTTTTTTAAAATCCTCACACAAGGATATTTTTCTATTTATCATCAGATAGAGAGAGAGGGAGAGAGATGGAGAGAGAGAAACATTGATGCGAGAGAGACACATCAGTTGGTTACTTCCCACACAACCTGACAAGGGCTGGGGACGAACCACAACCGTAGTACGTGCCCTTGACTGGAATTGAACCCGAGACTCACTGGTCCATGGGCCGACACTCTAACCGCTGAGCCATACTGGCCAGGGCAAGACAAAATTTTTTTATTTCTTGCTCTTGCAAAGTCTGGTAGAGCCTGTGGGTGTACTCCTCCATCTGGAGATTCAGGGATCCAGGATCTTTGAGATACTCCCTTCTCAACATATAAGATTTTCAAGGTCTCTATAGCAGGGAACAAAACTAAGAGGTGTGTAGGAGGCACCTCAGCTCTCACTTACATGGGCTTGGAAATGACACAGGTTACAACTGCTCACATTTTATTGATTAAAACCGGTCATATGATCTTAACCTAACTGCAAGGGAGGGAGACTGAGAAATAGTCTTGCCTTGTGCCCAGGAAGAGGAAATGGTTTGATGAGCATTAAATTTGTCACATATGCAAACATCCCATCCACCTTCAACAAGAAAGTAGGGAATTTAAAGAAGCTTTGCTGTGCAATGTGAGTAAAACTTCCACCTCCATTTCTCTAAGAGAACTTCAGGAAAGATTCATTTGTCTTGGGAATCAGACCATTTGTTTTTTTCTTTTTTTTGATGTGACACTAGCTTGAGAGTAGAAAAATGGCCCAGCAGCATTTGAGTGTGATTAATCATATTAACAATATCAATGCACTAAATGATTTACTACTTAAATTAGATCAGACTCAGGATTATTCCTATCATGTCTCACTCACTTGATCCTACTATTTTTTATAAGAGGGAGAGAACATAGGTGGAGTTACTGCAGGAATTCTGGCTTTCTTTGTGCATAATTCATTTCCATCTCTTTTTTTGTAGTAATCAGAGTAAATGAGGAGTTACTAATGGTCACTTAATCAGTAGCTATGGAAATTACCAATTATTTTAATGTTTTAGTTATCTGAAAATTGTCTGCTGTTATGTAAGTCAGGGCCTGACCTTGGAAATGTGTTGGCAATGTGCATGTCTCCGATCTTATGTGTTATAGCAGCAAGGGCAATGCCAAGGGCCCCTGGGATGTTGGGAATCTAGCTCTTGGGGGGCACCGAGCCAAAGGATATATAATTTCCTTCAGTTGCACTTGGCTGTCTGAGTGAATGAATGGAGAAAGATGATAGTTGAACTAATCAAAGGTTAGGGATCTGTTGGGTAGAAGAACAAATGGGTAGATTTCGAAGCATTGGCAAGAGTGGAGGAAGAGATGCTCCATCGTGTCCTGGCTGAAGAGGGAAGAAGCTAAAGTGGTGATTTGGTGATAATGACTTCGAGTACGGTAGGATGGAGCCAGAGGCCAAGGAGTCTCAATGAGGTCAAAGAAGAGGCATCATGGGAATAAGGAATAGAGTGACGAAGAGGAACATGGGCAAATGTTGAAATCAAAAAGTACCTAGAGTGTTTGATGGGTCTTCTACAAGAATGTTGAGTTCTCCCAAGATTCTGGCAGATGTCTAAAGATAATCCAACTATAGAGGCACGGCCCTCAAAGCAGAGAGGGTATTTTCACGCATGTGAAAATGTAGTAATCTGCTAAACTGTTCACATTAGTTATTTTGATGGGGAGGGGGATATCACTGGCTATTTATTTATACACCTCTGTATTCATTGGCTTGTCCTAATGACCAGAATTGCTATGGTAGTTTAAAAGGAAATCGACTTAAGTCTAGAAAAAAAAATTGAAGACAACTAGAAAAGTTAAAATAGAAAACTGATGGTCTGGAAGAAGGGCTCACCACATAGTAAGTGCTCCACAAATGTTCATTGTCAACACTGTCACGATTATCTTGGTTAATGGCAACGCTCTTCATGCCTGAGCAGACTCTCACTGTCTCCTGACTGAACCCTTCTGTTCCCTGACTCCCATGCTGCTGATGGGTAAGCAGTGGGCTTCAGCCCTGCTCCTTACCGAGTTGTGTACCTGCGTCATGTAGTGGTAAGACCCCAACATTTGGATTTGGGCGTGGGGGAAGAGAACAGACCTCACTTAGGTCCCAGAAATAGCTGATTTCTCTCTTCCTTAAGGCATTTATTGCCACTGGTTGATATCACTGGTTTTCTACCCAAAAGACTTTCTCTGACTCTTCTCTGCTAACAGAATATGTATTTTTTAATTAAAAATTTTTTCTTTATTTTATTGTTTCCCCATCACCATTTATGCCCCCCATACCCTTGTTCACCACCCCCCAACCTGCAGTCACCACACTGTTTTCTGTATTCATGAGTTCTTTCTCTCTCTTTCTCTCTCTCTTTTTTGCTCCATCCCTTCACCCCACCCAACAGCCTCCCCACCAGAGCTGTCTTATTTTGGGGCAGCAGTGTGCTCAGCTCCAATCCCCTTACCGTTTGATAGTGATTGCCTGAACTGGGTAGTGCGCTGGAGTTCTCTCTCTCTCTCTCTCTCTCTCTCTCTCTCTCTCTCTCAGCAGATGCTCACTTTTCAGAGAAGCATTCAGATTACACCAGGGCTACAAATTAACACATTATTTTAGGCCATTTCTGGGCCATTGTTTTATCCTCCCCTTAGCTATTCAGTGCTTGCAAATTTTCCATTCCATGCAAATCACTCACTTTATGCAAATCATCTACCGTATGTTCCCAAGCCCCAGCACCTGCACCAGGCAGAATCAGATGATTCAGGCCTTGGAACGTTCAAGTGCAAACACTTAAGAAATCTCTGAGGGGGTTGGGGAAGGATAGTTGAGCACTAGATAATGGGGACAGCAGCCTCTGCAAACATCCTGCTTCCCTTACAGAGTGTGCTGAACTTGGGCCTCCCCCACCCCTTCTTCCCTAGCTACCTGCAAGCCCCTTCCAGGTGGAAATGACTATTTGGAGTAAATATTTTGATGTGAGTGGAATGATTAAGCCTCGGCTGGCTCTGCACAGAACCTCAGGCAATTAGGTTTTCCAATCAGTGCAGGTGAGTGCATCCTTGTGCCTGGCTGGGCTCAGCTGGTGCTGGAAGGGGTTCGTTTCTCTAAATGGAGGCTTCCTGGGGGAGGGTGTGACAGATGGACGCATCCACTGCTTAGCCAAGGACACATTTTGTAATCACCCGGGGGCGGGAGCTTTGAAAAATACTCGTGCCTGGGTCTCACCCCCGTCTTCTCATTTAAGTCGTCCAAGGGGTAGGGTGGACATGGGGAGTTTAAAAACTTCCCAGGGGATTCAAAGGTGCAGGTTGAGCCCTGGCTGGGGTGACTCAATGAATAGAACATCGGCCCTCACACTGAAGGGTTGTGGGTTTGATTCCCAGTCAAAGGCACATAGCTGGGTTGCAGGTTTGATCCCTGGTCCTGATCAGGGTGCCCAAGTGACAACAAATTGATGTGTCTCTCTCACATTGATGTTTCTCTCTGTCTCTCTTCCCCTCCTTCCCTTCCACTCTCTCTAAAATTCAATGGAAAATATTCTCCAGTGAGGGTTAACAAACAAACAAGGTGCGGGTTGGGAGGCATGGGACTGGGCTGGAGGTATGAGGCCTCCATATGGCCGTGGCTCTGCCGAGGGCCCTCTGCACGGGGCTGGGTAAGTCCTCTCGCCTCTTTGGGCCTCTAGCCTTGGGTCCTCCCTGCTGGGGACCAGTCAGAGACCACAGTTGGCCTGGAACCTGCATGGATGCTTAATTCATTAAACTAAAACAATATCTTAATAGTGGGTTCTAAAAACAGTTTTATTGAGATATAATTGACATACAGTAAACTGTATATATTTAAAATGTATAATTTGATGAGTTTTGACGTATGTATATACCCAAGATATCATCAGCACCAACCAGAGAATGAGCGTCTATGTATCAGTGTCCTGGGGCTACCATAGCAAAGTGCCACAGACTGAGGATATGAAGGTTTTTGGGGGGAGGGCCCTAACAATCTATCACTTCCAAAATTTTCCTGTTGACTCTACACTCCCTCCTCCTCTCTCCACTCCATGCCCACCCCAGACAACCCCTCATTTATTTTCTGACACATTAGATTAGCTTGCATTTTGCCTCGAATTTTATGTGAATGGGGTCACACAACACCTTTTTCTCCTGTCTTCTTTCACTTGGCATAATTACTGTGAGATGCATCCATGCTGTGGGCATTGATCACTTGTTTGTTTGTTGCTGAGTAATATTCCATTATAGGGATGTAGAGAAATAGTTGCTAACATGGTTTTGACTTGTTCACCTGTTGATGGACATTTGGGTTGTTTCCAGTTTTTAAAAATTTTTTTGTTTTTTAAAAATTTATCTTTATCGTTGAATGTATTACAGATGTTCCTCATTTTCCCCCTATTGACCCCCTCCTCCCCACTCCCATTCCCCTCCTGCCTTTCCCCATGCTGTTGTCTGTGTCCATTGGTTATGCATACATGCATATAAGCTCTTTGGTTTATCTCTTTCCATCCCCTACCCCACACCCCTTCCCTTTGAGGTTTGTCAGTCTAGCAATGAATTTGTGCTTCTTAATCCCTTCACCTTTTTCACCCATTCCCCCAACCCCCTTCCCATCTGGCAACCAACAAAATGTTCTCTGTATCTATGAGAATGCTTCTGTTCTGCCTGTTCATTTTGTTTGTAGATTCAATTGTTGATAGATATGTATTTATTGCCATTTTGTTTGTTCATATTTTTAAATCTTTTTCTTCAAGAAACCTTTCAACATTTCATATAATAATGGTTTGGTGGTGATGAACTCCTTTAGTTTTTCTTATCTGGGAAACTCTTTATATGGCCATCAATTCTAAATGACAGCTTTGCAGGATAGAGTAATCTTGGTTGTAGGTTCTTGCTTATCATCACTCTGAATATTTCTTGCCACCCCCTTTTGGCCTGCAAAGTTTCTTTTGAGAAATCAGCTGACAGTCTATGGGAACGCCCTTGTAGGTAACTAATTGCTTTTCTCTTGCTGCTTTTAAGATTCTTTCTTTGGCTCTGGCCGGTTTGACTCAGCGGTTAGAGCATCAGCCTGCGGACCAGAGAGTCCCAGGTTTGATTCCTGCTAAGGGCACGTACCTTGGTTGCAGTTTATCCCCAGTCCCAGTTGGGGTTGTGTGGGTGGCAGCCTGTCGATGTGTCTCTCTCTCTCTCCCCCCCCCCCCCATTCTATCTGAAGATAAATGCAAAAATGTCCTCGGGTGAGGATTAAAAAAAAAAAAGATTCTTTGTCTTGAAACTTTTGCATTTTGATGATGATGTGTCTTGGTGTTGATCTCTTTGGGTTCATCTTCTTTGGGACTCTCTGTGCTTCCTGGACTTGTATGTCTGTTTCCTTCACCAAGTTAGGGAAGTTTTCTGCCATTATTGTTTCAAATAGGTTTTCGATTTCTAATTCCCTCTCTTTTCCTTCTGACACCCCAAGATGTGAATTTTGGTACTCTTGAAGTTGTTCCAGAGGCTCCTTACACTATTCTCATTTTTTTGGATTCTTTTTTCTTTTTGCTGTTCTGATTGGGTGTTTTTTGCTTCCTTGTATTCCAAGTCAATGGTTTGCTTCTTGGATTTACCTATTCTACTATTAAATCTATGTAAATTATTTTTTATTTCAGTGAGTGCCTCCTTCATTTCTGACTGTGCATCCTTCATTTCTGACTGGTCCTTTTTTATGCTCTTGAGGCCCTCACTAAGTTTGCTGAGGTTCTCACTAAGTTCACTGAGTATCCTTATAAGCAGTGTTTTGAACTCTGCATCTGTTAGGTTGCTTATCTCCATTTTGATTATTTCTTTTCCTGGAGTTTTGTTCTGTTCTTTCATTTGGAACCTGTTTCTTTGTCTCCTCATTTTGGCTGCCTCCCTGTGTTTGTTTCTGTGTATTACTTAACGGGAGGTGTGGGGCTATCTGAGACCAGATGCTGCTTGTTTGAAAGAATTTAGGAAAACCTGAAGCAGGATCCAAGACAGGCCAATCCTATGGTAAAACAACCTGCAACAGCTTGGGTGGGCCTGAAAGTTGGGTGGGGCGGGGCCTCAGGGAATCACCAGGGTGGGGCAGACAGTGTGAGCCAGGTTGCTGGAGTCCCAGATATGGTGGCTGTCTGCCGCCCCCGGGAAGGGCTCACCAAAGGAACAAAGGCCTCTGACAGCACATCTGTCCGGAGAAAGCCCCTCTCCAGCCCTTGCTCCAGTGCCAAATAGCTCAGTTCTTCCCTGTATGTCTCTGGCGCCCCTCGAGCTGCCTCCCCCATGCTGAAGCCTGGAGGGTGCCAATCGGAATAAGTCTGTGCGCAGGCCCTTTAAGGAGCTGCCTGGGGCTCCAGCTGCCTCAGCCTCCCTGAACCTCAGTTCATGCTGGTTTTTCCAGCCAGAAGTGATGGCGATTCTCTTCCTGGCACTGGAACCCTGAGCGGGGCACCTGGTGTGGGACGGGGACCCCTCAGTCCTCAGGGAGGACCTTCCCAGCCGAGGTGTCCCCCTGATTTTTATCCGCCACACGTGGGTGTGGGACCAGCCTGTCCCCTCTACCCCTCCTACCAGTCTGGATGTGGCTGCTGCTTTAATTCCATAGTTGTAGGACTTCCATTCAGCTGGTTCTGAAGGATGGTTGTTCTGTAGTTTAGCTGTAACTTTGATGTGGTTGTGGGAGGACGCGAGACCCCTTACCTACCTGCTGTCTTGACCGGACGTCCCGTTTCCAGTCCTTTGGCTCTTGTGAATAAGCCGGCCATGACCGTTTGTGGCCATTCGAGGTTTACAAGGCATAGCCACACACATGATCTCCCAGTTCTCACCGCAGCACTGCAAGGCAGGCACTCGATTCTTAGGTGATGGATGGGGAGCCAAAGGGAGATGAGGCTGTCACACCACGAAGGGAGGGGCCAGCTGCACCCTTTGCTGCGTGTCTCCAGGGGCTGGACCCCGTGGTCTCCACAGAGGCTCATGGAATGAATGACAATAAATGAGAGTGAAGGGTGTGCCGGAGGCGGCCCAGTGGGGTCCACAAGCCTGATCACCTCTCTCCGTGCACAGAACTTGTGTTTAGCCCGCAGAGAACTCAGAGAACAGCTTAGCTCCGCAGGGTCTCCCAGAACGGGAGCCTCAGCACCTGCGGTCGCCTTGGATGTGATCAGAAGGGGGTGGGACCTGACACTCAGGACAGCTGACCTCACAGGCTGACACTGGGGAATGGTTGACCTGGAGATGATGGGACGGAGCTTGTCTCTGACCGCTGGAGTCATCAGAACACGGTGCGTGTGTTTATGCTCCTGAGCCCCCTGGACTGAGCCTGTTTCGAGGACCCAGGAAAACCCCAGCCAGGACACTGACCGTGAGCCCCTCTGCTCCCCTGTGACGGCCAGCCCATCGCAGCATGGCAACATTTGTTCCTTCCATGGACACCCTGCAGGAAAAACCTCAGAAACTTTTCAACCTCCAGTTTAATCACTCCACCCCCCTGGAAGGTAGTGCTGGTGTCCTTCTATTGACGAGGAAACTGGCTCAGAAAAGGAAAGCCCCCCGCCCCCAAAGTCTGCCAGCTAGAAGGTAGGGAAGGTGCATCTGGAAGCCAGGACAGAAACTGTCAGAGCCACCCCACTCTTGGCCCCAAACTGGGGACCCTGCACAGAAAATCCTGCTTCTTAGGCTAATGCTGTGACCTCTGTGGACAGGAGATCTGGGGTCCTCCTCCTGTCCCCGGGGCTACTCAGGAGGCCCAGCAGCACCTGAAGAGCCCAGCCAGCTCCACGAACCATGCCTGAAAACAGGGGGGCTGCCTGCCGCAGGAAGGTCCTTGGCATGAGGGGTCCTGTTACCGGGTGGGGGCTCTGAGTGAGAAAACTAACGAAGAGGGTGGTGGCGGCAGATTGGTTTGGACTCTGACAGCTCAGGGAGCTCCAGTCCGGGCACTGCTCTTTTGTGGGGCCCTGGGCAAGAGTCTGTCTCTCTGCGCTCAGATTCCTAACTCATAAGACGAGGATTGCAGCCACAAATTCCTTCTGGGGCCATGGCAAGGGCGCCCTAAGATAGAAGAGTGCCTGGCACATAGGAGGGGTTCATCTCATGCTAATTTCTTTGTCTTCCTCCTCCCTCCTTCCCCGATTTCTTTTGGTACAGACGACACAGATTGTCATTGCTAGAAAGCTTGTTACTAAATAGCAAACAGGACACAAAGAACATAATCACAGAGAAGCCGAAATGGGGACATTATTGATTTAATTCTTTAATCTTAAAAAAATTAAGCTGCTCCAAGAGCCTTTCAGTCAAGCATATTGTGTGTTTCGAAAGCCCCAGCAGGTGAGCCCAGTGCCTGCTGCTCCCTTCCACACCACAGACCTGCGTCTGCTGGGCATTTCCATGGACCACAGCGGCTGAAGAGCTCAGGGGAACCCTGGCTGGGCACCGCCACAGCCCCCCGCCCCGGACCCCACAGCTCCTTCCTCCTTGCCTTCCTTGGGGTGTGGCATCTGAGCTTTCTGCAGCCTTTTCGATGCCCAGCGTCCAACAAAAGGCCTCTGGATAGCTGACCTAAAAAAATAAAACGACCTGAAGAATGAGCGGAGGATGGAATGAGTGCTTCCGGGCTTGGAGCCACGGAAGGTCCCTCTCTTTCTCCGGCTTCCTGTGCACGGGCCGGCTGGGGTTGCGGAGGGCTGCCATGCCTGTGTCTGTGGGGTTGCGGAGGGCTGCCATGCCTGTGTCTGTGGGGTTGCGGAGGGCTGCCATGCCTGTGTCTGTGGGGTTGCGGAGGGCTGCCATGCCTGTGTCTGTGGGGTTGCGGAGGGCTGCCATGTCTGTGTCTGTGGGGTTGCGGAGGGCTGCCATGCCTGTGTCTGTGGGGTTGCGGAGGGCTGCCATGTCTGTGTCTGTGGGGTTGCGGAGGGCTGCCATGCCTGTGTCTGTGGGAAGGGCGGCTCCTCTCAACCAGCCTGAGTAAGCAGCAGCTGCTGTCAATCCATGCTGCCGCCTCCGGATACCCCCAGGTTCCTCCAGGCTGCACTCATTTGCCTGATGCTCTCTCCGGTCCTCAGTCCTAGGGACCCTCAGTCCCTACATTCTCATGTCAGCTCCACACCCACCCCAAACTTCAGCCAGTTACCTGATGCTTGGCTGGACCTCACCCAGCTCTTCTCCAGGACATGACTTCGAGGGGACGTGCTGGCCACATACACCACTTCCCCCTGTGGCTCCCCACCCCACCTCCTCCCCAGGCCACAGGCTTCAGGGTTCACGGAGCTGTTGGATCTCCATGCAGGTCCTCGTTCCAGCACTCGCTGTTAGCAGGCACTCCGGCCTGTTACTTTGTCTTTCTGACGTTCAGGGACAGAGTCTCAGGAGGGGAAGGCCATGGCCACACACTGGATACTGTCGAACGAGAGCCAGAATCCCAGACCCAGGCTCGGTGTCCATGATGAGGATGCCTCTTCCATTTCAAGTTGGAATGTCTCTCCCCCCTCCCCCCATCACCCCCCCCCCCCCCGGCTGCCCTGCCTCCTCTCCTTCCTTCTTCAGACAAGGATGACCCTTTTCCAGAGATGGCTTTCAGCAAATGATGAAGTTTCTAGCTACATGACCTTGGGCAAGCCACTTACTCTCTGTATTTCTGTTTCATTTTCTATAAAATGGGGAATACAGTGGGACCCACCTCATGCCAATGTACGGTAATGTTCACAGGTTCTGGGGATTAGAATGTGGATATCTTTGTGGGGACCATGCTTCTGTCTACCACCAGGTTCTATCTGGGCCCCGGAGGGTCAAGGAATGTGGTCAGCTGAGTCATCATGCCCACCTGGCGAATTTGAGCCAGGAGCCTCCTGGGGAAGGAGAGACTGTAGGGACTAGTGGCTTGGGACACTGGTATTAAAAAAAGAACAAAGACAAGGACAGACTTCACTCCATCCTTCAGGAAACTGTCCTGTGGGAAAGCTGCAATTGCTGACTATGGCCACCAGATGGCAGAGTGGAGAGCCGTGCTAATTACAGTTTGCGTGGGACTCCACCAGTGGGAGGGAAGCAGGAGGTGCTGGGATTTCCAGGGATGCTCCATTGAGGCTCCAAGCTGGCCTGGACCTGACAGAGTGTGGGCTGCCCAAAGGGAGAGGAGCAGTTGTTCCTAGGTTGCTAGCTCAGGGATGGGCCTCAGAGTTCACTAGGCTGGATGCTAGGAGACCAGCATCCCTGGGGATTTCATGGGTCCTGGCATTCCTCCGCGCCCCCCCCCCCCCCCCCGCCCGCCAGCACAGGGCTCAGTGCAGTCACCAGGAACCTCCCTCAGACGAGAATAGAGGGGCAACTTGTCTGTTGTATTTGTGTGTCCACACTGCATGGAAACAAAGGTGTGCCCGTGTCTTCGCAGACACATTAAGGCCAAGCTCTCCCTCCTCAGCCCCCCAGTTTTCCACACTAGCTCGCCACTGGCGGGGCCCCAACACCCACTCCCTGATCGCTTAGAGGGGTTTGGCAGCTCTCCGAAGACCGTGGCCATTTCATCAAATAAAAGGGTAGGGGATACATTGCAACAAAGTTCACTCTCGGCTTCCTTCTCAGAAGAATGTGCCTGGAAATGAATTAGAAGCTGATTTGAATGGATCTGGAATGAAAAGGTCAAAAGTGTTGCAACTCAAAACATTCCTCCCTGTTTAGTCGGGCCTGACAGCCGTCACAAGGGCCTCCCAGGAGAGAGGGGAGCAGACTCGCGGGCTCCTGGGCCAGGCGCCTGGCAGGTTCTTTTGCAACTTTCTCTCTGGGAAGTGGGCCTTGTTATTATCGTGATCATTCCTATCTCACAGATGAGCAAAGTGAGGCTCAGAGAATGTATTAGTTTTCCACTGCTGCATAGCCAATTACTCCAGGACTTGGCAGCTTCAAATACCAGACATTTATTATCTCACGCAGTTTCTGAGCATCCGGAGTCTGAGAGTGGTTCTAACTCAGGGTCCCTCAGAGGGTGCAGTCAAGATGTTGGCTTGGGCTGTGATCATCTGAACGCTTGCCTGGGGCCGGATAATCTGCTTTCAAGGTGGCTCACATGGCTGTCGTTAGGAGGCCTCCAGACCTCGTCACAGTCCTGATGAGGTCTCCATAGGGGGCCTGAGTGTCAGTTGGATATGCAGTTGGTTTCCACCGGGGCTGGTAACCCAAGGGAGACAAAGCGCAAGCCACATGCCTTTTCATGAACTAGCTGCAGGAACCACACATCATCAGTTCTGCCATATTCTATTGGTCACACAGACCAACTGTGACAGAATGAGGAAGGGGACTCTGCAAGGACACACATGATAGTAGACAGGGATCACTGGGGGCCATCCTGGAGACTGGCCAGCACAGAGAGCTCAAGTAACTCAGCCACCAGACACAGAGACTGAACTTCACTCAGGCCCAGCTCCTTAGAGTATGGGCAGAGACCCGGGAGTGACATTCAGATAGGCTAATTATTCAATGATTTATGTTTCTTTTGCTGCATTGAAAAAAAAAATGAAAAAATGCTGCTTATTATTTTTCAGGCTATGGGGAAATGGTCACTTTCACTTGCTGTTGGGGAAGCATGATAAAAATTTAAACTTTTCTTATACTTTGACTCAACCATTCACCTAAGACTCCATTATATATATTATCTATATTCTATACATATTCACACACACTCAAACACATACAACACATGAACAAGTTTTATAGCAGTATCATTTATAATAGGGAAAAATCTGAGATGGCTAAAATCAATATTTATCATTGTAATGGAATATTATACAGCCATGAAAAACAAGGCAGGTATATAGTCCAAGATATATTGTTGAGTGAATATATCATGTCATAGAACTATGTATATATATTAGGATACTGTTTTATGTCTATGTACATAAAACATGTAAATACATGTTTTTGTTTTTGTTGTTTTATATAAATAATAACAACAAAAACTCATCCAACTTTTAACAGTGGTTGTCCCATAGGAGGTAGGACTTTGGGAGAGGCATTTCTACTGTATACTCTTCTGTATTGTTTAAATTATTCTCCTCACTTTCTTTTATAACTAAATAACTCAATAAAGCAACACTGATAAATTATTAATCATTCTACATACTGTATTTGAATTTCATCAGTTTTTCCAATAATGGCCTTTTTTTTTTTTTTTTTTGCCCAGGAGCCAATTTAGGACTCCACATTATGTCTAGTTGTCATGTTTTTTTAATCTTTTCTAACCTAGGAAAGTTTCTCAGTTTTTTGTTTTTGTCTTTCATAACCTTGATACTTATGAAGAGTACTGGCCAGTTATTTTGTAGAAAGACAAAGATTTGAGTTTCCCTGGTGTTTTCTCCTGATTCAATTGAGGTCATGCGTTTTTGGCAAGAATACTACAGAAGTGATGTGCCAACCTTCTCAGGGCATTGTATCACTCATGTTGATCTGTCTTATTATTTGTGATATCAACATGTACCTGCTAGGTTTCTTCACTGTATAGTTACTATTTTTCTGTTTGGGTTTAATAAGTATCTTGTAGGCGAGGTACTTTGAGGCTATGCAAATATCCTGCTTCTCACTGTACTTTCATTGGTACTTGCTTGTGACAAGTATTACCATGGAGTTTGTCCACTGGTGATTTTCTATTTCCATCATTCCTTATACACTTATTAACAGGTGTTCTTTTGTATGGAAGAGCCGTCTCTTTCCTCTCATCTACAAGGTGTCCCCCCAAAATGTATACACACTTTAACAGCTGATAGCTCAATTGATGTTTCTTTCTTTTCAGATTTACCCCACTGGAATTTATAATTATTCAGAGTGTGTACATTTTTGTGGACACCCTATATTTATTCAGTGATTTATTTATGCCAGTATAGAAAATAAAGATGTTTAAAAAATGATCCTTTACAATGTTAGTACAAATTAAAAATCTTGAATTTGGAGCTGTTTTTTTTTTTTTTTTTTCCCCCAGAAAGAAACAACCAATTTGGCAAAAACAATTCCCAATCATGCAGGACAAGAGAGAGCAGGGGCTTTTGGCGGTAGGAGTCCAGACTTGGGGGGCAGAACAGAGTCTGTGCCTCCTAGCACCACAGAGATTCTAAATTTCATTTAATAGACAATGAAATGGCTCAGAGGTTAATTCAATAAACCATGTTGGAGCTGGGATTAGAACCCACGTCTGTCTGATTCCAAGGCTCACATGCATTCCACCATCCTCCTTCAAACATCAGAAGGAAGTGAGCCTGAAGGTCCCCAACTTTCTGCACCTACGAAGTCTCCCAACTGTGTCAAGCTGTAACCCTGCCCTCTCTTCCACGGGGGACCCAGGCTGAAGAGTCACAGCCCTGGGGCAGCCTCAGCTGCTATTTCACAGACTCACCTTGTTAAAACCTCAGAGAGAAGGTTTCCTTGTAAAGATCCTTTTAGCACTTTCCCACCTGAGCCTGACTCCTGACTGCAGTTCTCACCTGCAGGTAATTTAATTCCTGTTCAACACAAAGAGGCGAGAAATCAGCTATGCATATGTATGTGTGTGCACGTGCAGGTGTGGGTGTGCGTATGTGTGGGTACTGTGTGGTGGTGGCGGGGGAGTGCATTGGAACCAGATAAAACACCCCCAGTACTGGGGGTCAGTTTAAATCCCATTGTTCCCAGCAGTCATCACCCCTTAGGCTTGTACTTTTAATGCGCTGAAAGCTCATGTCCTTTCTGAATTTCCTGGAAGACGATTCAGACTCTTGGCATCACAAGGGAAGCCTGGTTTGACCTGCTGGACTACATCACACTGGCTCACAGCACCTGTTCTCCTCCATAGCACTCTCCCCAGGGTGCAATTGTCTCAGTAATTATTTGACTTATGCCAGACATCCTAGCATCATGGCAGACAACTACCACGTTTCCTTTTATGAGCAAGAAAAATGTGCCTCCTTCGGTAGAGAATGGAAGACTTGGGGAGTGTAGTCTTTCTCCTCCGGACCGCAGGCCGACGCTCTAACCGCTGAGCCAAACTGGCCAGGGCTGTAGTCTTTCTCTAATTTGCAGCTGGGTACTGCATACCAGTTAGCTCAACAAATGTTGATTCACTGTAGGAAGCTCTGAGTTTACATGTTCTTGAATCCAGACAGGTTTGGGGATTGATTTTACGTTTTTTAATCTTTATAAAGGGTTGTCAGTGGATCAGATTGTTAAATAGCAGGATAGATACCCTTCTTCAGATATTCACAGTCGTGACTTCTCAGCAAGTGTGTGCTGTGCACACCCAGACAGGTGAAGGGGCTGACACAGCGCTGCGATGTTCTCAAGATCGCCACAAGATGGCGCTGCTGCCGCTTCCCAGGCCTGATCATAGGGACCGGGCAAGCAGCGGGTGCAGTAATTACTGTAAAAACTGCTTTACAAGTTACAAGTGACTGCCTAACGACAACCTTGCTTGACTGGCCTTGGATTTTGGCTAATGATGGAGACTTCCTCACCATGAAGACTTTTGGAGAAGGCTGCAGGGAAAGGCTCGTCTTCTTGGCCATGTTTGCCTGGGTCTCCCCTTGGAGGAGAGATGGCTGGACCCTGGAAAGTCAGCCTCTTTCCCGGAACCTCAGCGGCAGTGAGCCCTCTAGCAGCAGGCTCCCATTGGTGGTTCTCTCCAGCGTAGACCTGTCTGAAATGTGTTTGTCCATCCTGGCCCCTTGTTTCTCCCGCGGATCCAACCTGTGGGTTAGCAGTTATACCACTGAGCTGGGTCCCATTGGTGGTGTGTGGAACTGTTCTAGCGGGGGAAGGTCTGGAATTTAATTGTGGTGGCCCATGCATGCATGCATCCATCCGTCCAGTATGCACCGAGCTCTCCTGTGTGCTAGGAGCTGGGGTTTACAACTGCGAATAAGACAGCCAGGATTTGGACTGGAGTTGCACCTTGGGCCCTTGCCCTGACCCAGCCTGATTCTGGCCAGCCCTTGCCCAGAGTGGGGACTTCTTTACCTCTGCCCCAGTTTCTGGCTGGGGTCTTATTGTGCCTCGGTGCATGTCTTGCAGTTTGATGATCTGAATGGAAGCTTTGATGCTGCCTCTGAGTAGTCCCCAGGAGCCTGCCTTCCCTGGACACTCCATCTGACGGACCAGGAAGCTGACCTGAGTTAGAGTGACGGACTGACCCCACTTGCTTGGAACCGGAAGGGTAGGTATTCCCAGGATGCAGAACACTCCGTTTTAAAACAAGGACTGACAGGTTTCCCGGGATGTGGGACTTTCAGTGCAAAAACCTGGAAAGTCCTCGGCAAACGGTGACAACGTGGTCACCGCAGGCCAGTTTTCCCAGTCCTAAGGGATATGACAGGCCTGCCCTCCGTTGCCTCCAAGCACCTAGCGTTTCTGAGGTCTCAGCTACCAGACTCTGAGAAGCTAGTTATAGCCCCTGCCTGTGCTGTGCTTACTGTCGCCGTTGGAGCCGAGTGGCAGCTGCCTAGTGGGGGAATATAGCTTAGCATGAGCTCAACTTCCCAGCCTCCGTTTCTTTGGCTGTAAAATGGGTATAACTCCCCCTGTCTCAGATTTGTGGAGAGGATTAAGTAAGATTGTGCACATGGAGTGTCAGGTATGAATGAACCTAAACATGTGGGCATAGCAAGATGTCAATGATGCATAAAGTGAAAAAAAGCAAATAGGAGAATAACATGTGGAAGTTAACTCGAATGCCCAGTAGACAGGAATGCAGAGGACAGGGCAGGTAGGGCAGGGGTTGTGGGGGGTATGGCTAAGCCTGGCAAGAGGTGAGACATTGAAGGATTTTAAGTAGGGAAATGACCTGATCAGGTGTGGGTTTTAGAAAGACACCCCTCCCCCACTCACCCCCAGCTGTGTATAGATATAATGGCAGTAACACAGTAGCTACTCAGAAACATTCCCTCTTTCCTTATGATGGTTACATTTTCCCCTTTATAGCCTCTCTTGTCTCACCTCATTTACTTATTCAGCAGATGTTTATAAGCACATACACATTTAGGACTGGGAGGGGGGTTGAAACTCTTGGCAGGGGACCAGGTTGCCCCCAAACCAAAGAGAGCCAACCCATGGTGGGTCTATAAGATCCTGGCTGAGCTCTGGTTTCGTGGATTTCTGAGGCTGCCTGCAGGTCAGACCAAGGGAAAGGGCCAGTGGAGGCCGAGGGCGTGTCCCAGACTGTTGCCACGCCCCCTTGTCTCCCCGAACTGCAGTTTCTCTACACCAGGTGAGCTCTGAGCGTGTGCCTTGTTGACCATTGCTCCTGAACCCTGGAACCCCTCCTCTCCTTGCTTCATAGTCCTGCCCTTCCAAGTTCTTGATGCTGATCCATGCTGTGGGACTGAGGTGGGGGGAGGGCAGTCCTAGCCTTGGGAGGGGCCTGGGTGTACTCCACTCCACTCCAGATAGTCCATCAAGGGGCTTGGACCCTGTCCCTGGCATCCTTCCCGACTAGTGGCACCAAATGCTGGCTCTGCCCTTAGCTGACTCTCCCGTGCATCTGGCACCTGCTGCTCCCCCTGCCCCCAAGCTCCAGCGAAATTCGGGGCCTGTGCTCAGCATCCCCTACCTCCTTCCCCGCTTCTGCCTGGCTCTGTTCCTTCCCCTTCCTCTCTGTTTCCATGACCCTGACTTCAGTGCCGACCAGGGATTTACACTTGTTGCCCTAGTGTTTGGACCGGCAGATTCTGACTTTTATTCCCCCTGATGTCTTGGGTAGAACTTGCTACCCAAGATCTGTCCCTAATGATCCTCATTCCAGGTGGCTGGTGGTCACCCAGGACAGCCAGGCTCATGTGTGGGCTGTGTGCATGTGTATGGAGTCAGGGGTTGGTGTGGCCACCACAGGACTTGGTAGAGGCAGAATCAAGGTTGGGCCAGGTTAGTATTAGGGGTCCTGGCATTGAGCCAAGCTAGTCCTGACAGCTGGGAGTCAGGCCAGGGGTGAGCCAGGAGTTGGGGAGGTCCTAGCAGGACTTACCCAACAGACCTCTCCTGCAGCAGCCAGAAACCCCGAGTTTAGGGTGAAGCCAAGTTGGGGACCAGGGAAGGGGCTGGCTGTCAAAAGTGAGAGCAGGTGACTTGTTAAAAGTGACATTGGGGAATTTTGTCAAATGTTTTATTGGTTCAACAGCATCTTTTTTAAAAACATAGAACACTTTATTTTACATTATTATTTTTAAACGTGTGTTTTAAATTGATTTCAGTTAGAGGGAAAGGGAGAGAGAGAAACATCCATGGGTCGTCTCCTGTACGCCCCCCTACTGGGGGATTGAGCCAGCCACCTGGGCATGTGCCCTGTCCGGGAATGGAACCAGTGACCACCTGGTGCACAGAACGTGCTCAACCAACTGAGCCACACTGGCTGGGCCAACAGCATCTTTTTCTTTGGACATACTGTGGGAGGGACAGTGAATGGTGCCAACTCCAGAGACTTACCTGCGCCACCTGCAGGGAAATAGCAGCTCAAAACCCCACTGAGCTGTGCGGTGGCAGCTGGGTGAGGCCCTGGCAGGGCCGGCAGGGCCAGCATCACACTGACGCAGGGTCAGGGGCGACCACCGAGGACAGCAGGAGTGTTGCCATCAGGGTTCTGCCAGGGGAAGGGAGGAACCCAGGGCCCGCTTGCTGTTGCAGGAAAAAGAGAATGAAGAAACACAAGAGAGGAGACCACTGCTAGCCAGGCCCACCCTGCCTGGCAGCCTGGACCCCTGCATGGGCCGCAGCCAGGGCGGAGCTGCTGGGACACGTTTCTGTTGAGCCAGAGGCTCTGCCCTTGCAGACACAGAGTGTTTCGGCATTCTTGGGAACGGACAGAAAGCCAGCAGGGTTTCCTCGGATTCCCATCGAGGTGGCTAATTAACCTCTGAAAGCCTCACATTTTCTCATCTGTAAAGTCTTTTCTTTAAAAAAAATTTCCTTGCAAGTTTGCTCTGAGGATTAAACGAGATAAACGGTAAGAGAGACCTGGCCCCGTGTCTGGCTCACAGCGAGTGCCCCAATTCCAGATCCCCTGAGCTCACAACTCCCAGATTTGTTTCATTAACCTTGGCCTGTCTTCCAGGCTCCAAGGTCACACTTGGAATCACCTGCTGGGTTGTGTGGGCCCAGCTGCCTGTCTGCCGCCCCGCACGGCCCCGCAAACGCAGCCGCTATGCACGGGTGATCCTGAAGGGGGCGGTGCAGGGAGCACGCGTGACGCTCACGTGTGTGGGCCTTTCACGGAGTTCCCACATCTGTTGCCTTAATTTAAGCAGCACTCTGTCTCTTCTGGAAGAAGAATGGGGTGCCAGTTGCCTTAAAACCAACCTACCGGCAGCATCTTTACAATAACTGGATTTGTTATTACCCTCATTGTGTGGGTAAGAACGGTTTACCCACCATAAACCTGGGTGTGCTCTTCACTTCCGCTCTTCGTTTCTCTAAGAATCACCGCCCCCCCCTCCCCATCGCCAGGGTCGGTCCTCACCCCTCATTGCAGAGATGGTGTGGCCTCTGTTCCCCCGGCCTCAAATTCCCCTCCCTCCAGCCTGCAGTCCCCAGCAGGTGCTCTAAGGGTGAAGAGTAATTGTGCTGTTTCTGGGTTTGAAGAGGAATGCGTGACGTACTACACCCCAGCTCCCTCCCCCAGTGTTACAGTTTGAATGTTCTTGCCGCCCAGTGTCCCCTGGGTACAGTCTTCTTTGCTTAGTGTACACACCAGGCCCTCCGTGATCCCGGCTGCTGCCTTTGCAGCGGTGTCTCTCATCGCCTGGCCTCGCACAGGCTAGCACTTCCTCTGGGCCCGGTTCGCTCTGCTTGGCCTGATGGTATTCTGCTTTCTCTGTTTTACTATAAATGTATTTTTTTGAACTATGAGCTTTTTTTTAATGTAAAGTTTTTTAAAATTTATTTTTATTTTTTAAAATATTATTTTTTATCGTTGAAGGTATTACAGATGTCCCCCCTTTCCCCCCATTTACCCCCTCCTCCCCATTCCCACACCCCTTGTGCTTTCCCCAGTCTAATATCTGTGTCCACTGGTTGTGCATATATGCATGTAAGTTCTTTGGTTTATCTCTTCCCGCCCCTCCCACCCCTGATTCCTCTGAGTCTGTTCCCTACTTCCATGGCTCTGGCTCTCTTTGGGTCGACAGCTTGTTCTGTTCATGATGTTCCATAAATAAGTGAGGTCATGTGGTACTTGTCTTTCTCTGACTGGCTTATTTCGCTCAGCTTTATATTCTCCAGGTCCCTCCATGTCATCTCAAAGGGTAAGAGATTTTTCTTTCTTAACAGCTGCATAGTATTCCATTGTGTAAATGTACCACTGCTTTTTTTTATCCACTCATCTACTGTTGGGCACTTGGGCTGTTTCCAGATCTTAGCTACTGTAAATACTGCTGCTATGAACATAGGGATGCATATATTCTTCTTGATTTAATGTTTCAGGCTTCTTAGGATATATTCCAAGAAGTGGGATCACTGAGTCAAATGGCAGTTCCATTTTTAATTTTTTGAGGACACACCATATTGTTTTCCATAGTGGCTGCACCCGTCTGCATTCCCACCGGCAGTGTACTAGAGTCCCCTTTTCTCCACACCCTCGTCAGCACTTGTTGTTTGATGATTTGTTGATGGCTGCCATTCTGGCAGGTGTGAAGTGATATCTCATAGTCGTTTTAATTTATATCTCTTTGATGATTAGTGACGTTGAACATATTTTCATATGTCTGGCCATTTGTATGTCCTGTTTGGAAAGGTGTCTCTTTAGGTCCTCTGCCCATTTTTTTTTTTTTTAATCCTCACCCGAGGACATTTTTCCATTTTTCACTCAGATAGAGCGGGAAGGAGAGAGAGGAAGAGAGAGAAACATCGATGTGAAAGGGACACATCGAGTGGCCGCCACCCACACGACCCAACCAGGGCCGGGGCAAACTGCAGCCAAGGTACATGCCCTTAGCGGGAACCGAACCCGGGTCTCTGTGGACCGCAGGCTGACGCTCTAACCGCTGAGCCAAACCGGCCAGGGCCCTCTGCCCATTTTTTAACCAGATTCTTTGTCTTCCTTTTGTCGAGTTGTATGAGTACTCTATATATTAACCTTTTATCTATATATCATTGGCAAATATGTTTTCCCAGAGAGTGGGTTCCCTTTTCATTTTGATGCTTGTTTCTTTTGCCGTGCAGAAGCTTTTTAGTTTGATGTAGTTCCATTTATTATTTCTTTCCTTTGTTCTCTTGCCCTAGATGATGTATCTGTGAAAATTCCGCTATGTATGATGTCTGAGATTTTTCTTCCTACATATTCTTCAAGGATTTTTATGGTTTCAGAAGTTATATTTAAGTCTTTTATTCATTTTCAGTTTATTCTTGTGTATGGTGCAAGTTGGTGGTCTAGTTTTATTTTTTTGCATGTAGCTGTCCAATTTTCCCAACACCATTTATTGAAGAGATTGTCTTTTCTCCATTGTGTGCTTTTGCCTTCTTTGTCAAATATTAATTGTGCATACTGTCTTGGATTGATTTCTGGGTTCTTTGTTCTGTTCCATTGCTCTATATGCCTGTTCTTGTGTCAGTTAGAGGGAAAGCAGCCTGGTCTTGTGGCCCAAACCAGGCTGTTTTGATTATGATGGCTTTGTAGTATAACTTGATATTTGTTATTGTGATCCCTCCTACTTTGTTCTTCTTCTTCATGATTGCTGAGGCTTTTTGGGTTCTTTTTTGGTTTCATATAAACTTTTGGAGTGTTTGTTCTAGATCTGTGAAATATGCTGTTGGTATTTTAATAGAGATTGCATTGAATCTATAGATTGCTTTGGGTAGTCTCAACATTTTAAAGATGTTGATTTTTCCAATCCATGAACATGGTATATATTTCCCCTTTTTTATATCTTTCTGTATTTCTTTTTTCAATGTCTTGTAGCTTTCTGAGAACAGGTCTTTAACTTCCTTGGTTAAGTTTGTTCCTAGGTATTTTATTTCTTTTGTTGCAATGGTAAATGGGATTTTTTTTTTTTTTTAGTTTCCCTTTCTGAATGTTTAAGAATGCCATAAATTTCTGGGTATTAATTTTGTATCCCGTTACTTTGCCAAATTCATTTATTAAATCTAGTAGATATTTGAAGGGGTCCTTAGGGTTTTCTATATACAATATCATGTCATCTGCAAATAATGATAGTTTCATTTCCTTCTTTCTGGTTTGGATCCCTTTTATTTTTTCTTCTTTTTTAATTGTTGTGGCTAAGACTTCCAGTACTAAGTTAAATAAGAGTGGCAACAGTGGGCATCTCTGTCTTGTTTCTGTTCTTAAGGGAAATGCTTTTAGCTTTTGCCCATTGAATATGATGTTGGTTGTTGGTTTTTCATATATGGCCTTTATTGTGTTGTGATATGATCCCTCTATTTCCACTTTGCTGAGCCTTTTTATCAGAAATAGGTGCTGGATTTTGTCAAATGCTTTTTCAGCATCTATTGATATATCATATGATTTTAATCTTTTATTTTGTTTATGTAGTATATCACATTTATTTATTTTTGAATATTGAACCAGACTTGCATCCCTGGGATGAATCCCTCTTGGTCAGGGTGAATAATTTTTTAAATATATTGTTGGATCTGATTTGCTAATATTTTGTTGAGGATTTTAGCATGTCTGTTCATCAAGAATATTGGCCTGTAGTTTTCTTTCTTTGTAGTATCTTTATCTGGTTTTGGAATTAGGATTATGCTGGCCTCATAAAAAGAGCTTGGAAGTCTTCCTTTCTCTTGAATTTTTTGAAATAGTTTGAGAACAGATGTTAGTTTTTTCTTTGAATGTTTGGTAAAACTTTCCTTTGAAGCCTTCTGGACCTGGGCTTTTATTTGCTGGGGGTTTATTGATTACATCTTCAATTTCCTTAGTTGTTATTGGTTTGTTCAAGTTTTCTGATTCTTCCCGGTTCAGTTTTGGGAGACTGTGTGATTCTAGATAGTTGTCCATTTTGCCATGTTGTCCAATTTGTTGGTGTATAATTTGTTCATAGTATTTTCTAATAATTCTTTGTATTTGTGTGGTGTCAGTTGTTACTTCTCCTCTTCTGTTTCTGATTTTGTTTATTTGGGTCCTCTCTCTTTGTTTCTTGGTGAGTCTGGCTAAAGGTTCATCAATCTTGTTTATCTTTTCAAAGAACTAGATTTTTCTAATTGTTTTTTTTTTTTTAAGTTTCTATGTTGTTTATTTCTGCTCTGACTTTTATCATTTCTTTCCTTCTACTTGCTCTGGGTTTTTCTTTTTGTTCACTTTCTAGTTCTTTAAGTTGTAGGGTTAGATGGTTTATTAGAAACTTTTCTTGTTTCTTGAGGTAGGCCTGTAATGCTATGAACTTCCCTCTCAGGTCTGCTTTCACTGTGCACCATAGATTTTGTGTTGTTATGTGTTCATTTTCATTGATTTCCAGGAAGTTTTTTATTTCTTCCTTGATCTCCTTGGTAACCCATTCATTGTTTAATGACATGCTACTTAGCTTCCATGTGTTTGAGTGTTTTTTAGTGTTTTTATTGTAATTAATTTCTAGTTTCATGCCATTGTGATCTGAAAAGATGCTTCATATGACTTCAGTCTTCTTGAACTTGTAGAGACTTAGTTTGTCCTAACATGTGGTCTATCTTTGAGAATGTCCTGTGTGCGCTTGAGAAGAATGTATATTCTGTAGTTTTGGGGTGTAATAATCTGTAAATATCTATTAAATTCATTTGATCTAGTGCATCATTTAGAGCCTTTGTTTCCTGGTTAAATTTTTGTCTAGAGGATCTATCCAATAATGTCAGTGGGTTGTTGAAGTCCCCTGCTATGATTGAATTGCTGTTGATTTCTCCTTTTAAGTCCTCCAGATGTTTTAAAATATATTTTGGTGCTCTTATATTGGGTGCATATATGTTTACCAAAGCTATATTCTCCTGTTAGATAGATCCTTTCAGTATTATGCAGTGGCCTTCTTTGTCTCTTGTTATGGCCTTCATTTTGAAGTCTATTTTATCAGATATAAGTATTGCTACCCCAGCTTTTTTTTTTATTTCCACTTGCTTGGAAAAATTTTTTCCATCCCTTCACTTTCAACCCATGTGAGTCTTTTGTTGTGAGGTGGATCTATTGTAAACAACATAAATATGAGTCATGCTTTCTTATCCATTCAGCTACTCTGTATCTTTTGATTGGAGCATTTAATCCATTTACATTTTAGGTTATTATTGATATGTACTTATTATTGTCATTTTTATTTATTATGACTATGTTTCTCTATTTCTTCTGCTCATTACAGTAGTCCTTTCAACATTTCTTGCAGTGCTGTTTTGGGGCTAATGTAGTCCTTTAACCTTTTTTTGTCTGGGAAGCTCTTTATTTCACCTTCTATTTTGAATGAAAGCCTTGCTGGACAGAGTAGTCTTGGATTCAGATCCTTGTTTTTCGTTATCTTGAATACTTCTTGCCATTCCCTTCTGGCCTGTAGTGTTTCTGTTGAGAAGTCAGCTGACAGTCTTATGGGGGCTCCTTTGTAGGTAACTTGTTGCTTTTCTCTTGCTGCCTTTAAGATTTTCTCTTTGTCTTTAATTTTTGGCATTTTAATTATGATGTGTCTTGGTGTGGGCCTCTTTGGGTTCTTTTTACTTGGAGCTCTCTGTGCTTCTTGAACTTGTGTGCCTTTTTCCTTCACCAAGTTAGGGATGTTTTCTGCCACTATTTCTTCAAATATATTCTCTAACCCTTGCTCACTTTCTTCTTCTTCTGGTACTCCTATGATACAGATGTTGTCACTTTTCATATTGTCCCACAGCTCTCTTAAACTGTCCTGTTTTTTAATTGTTTTTCTTTTTGATTCTCTGATTGAATGATTTTTTTTTCTACCTTGCCTTCTAATTCACTGATCCAATCCTTGGCTTCCTCTAATCTGCTGGTTGTTCCTTCCATTGTGTTCTTTATTACTGCTATGTCACTCTTCATTTCTGCTTGGTGGTTTTTCATTTCCAATTGGTCGATTTTTATTGTTTCTATATATTTATGCATGCTGTTGAGCTCTTTCCTCATGCTTTGAGCTTTCTCATGATCATTACTCTGAACTCTACATCTGATAGCCTAACTCCATTTCATTTAGCCCTTCTTCTGTAGAATTCCCTTGTTATTTCATTTGGGACTTGTTTCTGTTTTTCACCATTTTGGCTGTCTCAGTAGGGTTTGGGGCCTGCCAAAATTTCCCTGTGATTGTCAATGTTCCACTAATTGTGGCTCCTTCTGCTGGGTTTGGATGAGTATGGAAAGAACCATGCTAAACACCAATGTCTAGTCTTACTTTCCTGGGTAGAGTCACAGGCCAAGCAAAGATTCAGTTATCCCAGAGCTTTTGCTCAGTTACTTAATGAGCCTCAGGTTGTAGCCCTCAGCAGAATGAAAAAATACCACAGGTGGGTAGGGTAAGAGGATTTCCAGTGGGGAATTTTGTCAAATGTTTTATTGGTTCATGCCTCCACATCTCCTACCAGTCTCGATTTAGGGTCCTCTTTATGTCCCTGGTTATAAGGGTTCACGCCAGCTGCTCTTCAGTTGTTTTTTTCAGATGACTTGTTTTTATTTTAGTTGTAATTCCAGTTTGGTCCTGGAGATAGTCTGTGTAGCTTTGATTCACTCCACCACCATTTTCTCTTTTTCTTAAAAAAAAAAGATTTTAGAGAGAAAGGAAGGGGGAGGGTGAGAAGGAGAGGAACATCAATGTGTGAGAGAGAAACATCGGTTGCCTCCCCCACATGCCCCAACCTGAGATCAACTCACAACCTGGGTATATACCCTGACCAGGAATTGAACCTGTGACCCTTGTGTGCATGGCACAATGCTCCAATGAACTGAGCCACACTGGCCAGTGCATGAACTATGAGCTTTTAAAAAATAACAGCTTCAGCCTTGGCCAGTGTGGCTCTGTTGATTAAGTGTCATCCCAAGCACTGAAAGTCACCGATTTGATTCCTGGTCTCAGCACATACCCAGGTTCCAGGTTTGATCCCAGTCAGGATGCATACTGTAGGCAGCTGATTGAAGTTTTTCTCTCTCTCCTTTCCCCTCTCTCTGAAAAAAATCAATAAAACTTATTAAACAAAAATAAAGAGTTCAGTTCAGCTCTTTTTTGTTTCTAATGAATTAATTCCTTTTATCTTGAGTTATTCTTCCTGTCTACTGTAGTTAGGATTTCTTGGCTGTGTTGCTCCCTGTTCTGCCCCCCACTCCATGTGGGCTCAGTCTCCCTTGGCCACAGTGACAGTGGAAAAAGCATCTGAGCAGTAGTCTTCTTTGCTTGTTTTAATGTTAGAGTTTGCATCTCTGGTGCATGGTTACCTCTACCACATTCATGGGTAGAACAGTCAGATGTGAATTTTTACCTTTATTGACTGCTGAGAGTCAGGAGGAAGAAGTCAGTCTATAATGCCCCCAAAGTTTTGAAACCTACAAAAAATTTGGTTTCACACGTTTATAAAACCTAAAATCCTCTTGTTTTTTTCTCTATTCAGATACCTATTTGTATCTCTCTTGGGGTGGGGCAGGTATCTGTTGCCACCTGTCCTGAAACTATTTTAGGCAGGTACTTCTGGTGGTTTCTTTAATCATGCTGTTTTAAAATGGGATTTGTGGTTCTAGGCAATCTTGTTTGGTACCTGTGGAATACTAATGAGAAAACCACAAATCGTGTAGCAGTAATACTTGTATAAGTGTGCAGAGATACATGAGGAAGGATGTCCACTGCAGCAGTGTATATAATATTCAAAATTGGAAACAACTGAAATATCAGTCAATAGTGGACTTGTTAAATACGTATGATTATACCAATAAAAATGAACATTATGTTACTATTGAGAGAAGTCTATATCCACTAATATGGAAAGTTGCCATTTATATGCTTAAGTGAAAACTGATTTTATATGAAGTATGAAAGTATGATTCCATTTCAGTTAAAAAGATTATTATGTACATATATACTCTTGTTAATAGCCTAGAAAATTTTTGAAGGAATATCCAAACTGTAACATTAGTTAAGGGAGTTGGGGTACAGTAGGGGGCAGAATTACAGAAAACAGAGGACTTTTTCATCTAAGTCATGCATTACTGAATGTTTGCTTTTTAATTACAAAATAATATGCTACTTTTATAATCAGAAGAAAAGTTTTTAATGTTTGTCTTCTGGGATGCAGCCAAAGCAATTATTGGTAGAAAATTCATTACCTTTAATACTAGAATTACCAAACAGAAAGAATGAAAACAATTTCTAGATAAATAAAATATAAAAAGTAGGCTTCACAGTAGTTTAGGAATAAGTGTATATAAGTAAAAATGTATATATATAAAAAGTAATAAAAAAAGCACAATGAAATGTACAAGGACAAATTAAAGGATTCATGTTAGTTTTAACACTAAGTGGAGCCAGCAACATACAATGGTAAGGAAATCTGGCATCTATATCTAGTTATGCTTCTGTGGAAAAATATTGTTTGCAAAGCACTTGAAAGAAGCAACCAGGTCTTGGAATTTGTGGAGCACACAGTGTAGCATAATTAGTTTTAATTTCTTCAAGCGTGGTTGGTTTCATAGTAAGTTGGCTCTCCTCTTTTGTTTGTGTCAACTTTGGGGCTAGGCTTTTATTATTAGGCTTCCTTGTATTGTGTGTGAAAATGTGCTGTTTCTACTTTTGTGAATTTATTAAGTTTTTTTTTTTAGAGTTTTAACTTCTGTAAATGCTCCATGGCTACTTAAAAAGAATATGCTTTTTTGGAAGGCGTAGAGTTTGAAATTTATCTATTCGATCTATATAATCAATTTTATTGATCAGGTTCTCTATAGTCCTATTTTTTAAAAAAGTTCTCCTTGCATTTACAACAGTAGATTTTTTGTGTTAGATATTTTGATGACACATGCTCCTTAGTATTTAAAGGTTCAAGGTGTCTATAATTTCATTGTGGAATTAAACTTTCTTTATTATTGGTATTGTTCTTCCAGTTTAATATTCTTTTACTTTGAATTAAATTTTGATCTTATTATCAAGAACATGATATTTTTATATAACAGCTTTATTGAGGCATAATTCACATATACAATCCACCCATCTATTTATTTATTTTTTTGTTTTTACATTTATCTTCAGAGTGGGGGGGGGGAGAGAGAGAGAGAGAGAGAGACATTGATGTGAGAGAGACATCTCAATTGGTTGCCACCCGCATGATCCCAACTGGGGCTGGGACGAACCGCAATTGAGGTACGTGCCCTTGGCTGGAATTGAACCTGGGACTCTTTGGTCCACAGGCTGACATTCTAACTGCTGAGCCAACTGGCCAGGGCCAATCCACCCATTTTAAGCATGCAGTTTGATGGGTTTGGGTATATTCAGAGTTGTGTAACCATCACCGCATTCAATTTTAGGATGTTTTCATTACCCGCCCAAAGCAAACCCTGTATCCTAATTAATAGTCACACTTCGTTTCCCCCAATTCTGTGAGCCTTAGACGGTCACTAACCTACTTTCTGTTGCTATACATTTGCCTATTCTGGACATTTCATATAAATGGAATGATGCAACATGCGGTCTTTTGTGACTGGCTTCTTCTATGTAGTATGTTTTCAAGGCTCATTCATGTTGTATCCCCGATGGAACAGTACTTCACTCCATCTTACTTCTGAACGATGTTTCATTGCACACACATCCCACATTTCAGTTTGGTTTGTTTCCACTTTCGAGCTGTTATACATAATCCGGCTCGAGCGTTCATGTACAAGCTGTTACGTGGACAGACTTTTTTATTTCCCTTGGGTATATACCGAAGAATGAAATTGCTAGGTCATATGGCAGCTTCTTTTTCTTTTGGTGGAGTTCGTTTTCTTTCTTTACTTTTTGGTAAGAGTTTTCTGTTTCTGGGAATAATGGTAACCTTTTGTCTATAACATATGTTGGAAATGTTTTTCCAAGTTTGTTTATTGGTCAGACAGAAGGTTTACTGTTTTATGTGGTACAATCTGCCAGTCTTTCCTCTTTGGTTTCTCTTCTTGATTTGATGTTTAAAAAAATGCCCTCCCCATCCATAACAATTCTTTACTTAAATGTGCTTGTGGTATTCTTCGGCTTACCCTTTTTAGGTTTACATCTGTGATTCGTCCGGATCTTATCTTGGTGTCGGGAGTGAGAGAGAGATCCAGCTTCCTTCTTCCCCCTAAGGGACGAGTCAGTTGGAGAGACCTAGTGAGGCTCGCTTCCTTCATCTTTTCCTGCATCTCGGCCATGTGGTGGCTGCCGCTTCTGCTCACTGCTGGGTGCTCCTCGCTGCATCCCGGGACCTGCGGACCCACCCAGGTGCAGACTGGTGTGCACCAGAAGTCCACACCCCCCCCAGCTCTCTGCTTGGGTAACTAGCATCAATTTTCAATGAGGGTGCACCAAGGTTTGGTGAACCCTCTAGGGCACTGGGTGTTCATTGGGCAAGTGACAGGGGGAGATCAGCATCCTGCTTCCTCTCCACTTGCATCAAGATGAGGTGAGGCTGGGTCACTAGTATTTGGGTAATTTTCAGACAGGTTTGTCAGCACCCTGCTTTTGAATTTCTTTTCTATATCGGTATTTTTTTTTTTCCTGCCTCTTGCAATGCCGTAGAACTCAGCATCTCCTTCTTGTCCTCATATCCTCCCTGACCTCCAGCAAGGCTCACACAGCCTGATAGCATCGTCTCCCTGCCTCAGACGCTAGGAGTGTTATACTCTTTGATACAGTGAGCTGGGTGACGCCCAGAGAGGGGAGTGACTTACCGATGGCCACACAGAGCCAGGAATACAGTTTAGACTCCTGTCAGAGCTGGGGCAAAATCTTGGGTGCCTCAACTCCTAAATCAAGGGTTCCTTCTACCATGTTATACATCTGTGTGGCCCCGAGCACACATCCTAGACCAAGAGCGGCCGGCTTCATTTCCCAGCCCTGCTGCTCACCAGCTGCGTGAGCTTGTCCCTCCTCTTTCCTGAGCCCCGAGTCCGTATCTGTCAAACAAGGACAGAAAGGCACTCATCTCCTGGTGTTGATGTGAGGATGACGGCAGAAGTGACATGCAAGGCCCTGAGAACACCACCTGCATGCGATGTGCTGTTTCCAATATGTGGTTCCCGGTACAAGGCGCCCAGCGGTGTGAGACCCTGTCTCCCTCCGGCCCACTGCTGTGAAACTTGGATGGTTCGAAGCGTTCCCTAATTAAAAGTCGACAGTTGTACCACTTTGAATCCCCTGAAAACAAACAACGACAGACACTGGCTATTTCCTCTGGAACTATGGGGAGCAAGAGATGGGGATCTGCACTGTTTCTCTGACGACAAATTGCCAAAGCCCGGGGAACTCATGAACAGATCCAATCAACGCCACTCCTTGCTCAATCCCAAATGCTAATTGAAAAAGTAGCTGGGTTGGAAAACCCTCAAGCATGTGCTCAGATCATTTCCAAAGTTTGTTTTCAGTCTCGAGTCTAGAGAACAGAGCTTTGGCAGGAGAGCCAGTGCCTGTCCAGGGGTGGGGTGTGTGTGTGTAGGGGCGGGGGTGGGGAGCGTATCTTTAGGGATTAGAGGTATTTCTCTTTCCTCTTTTGCATACACTTGACCTCTTGACTGTTTAGTAATCAATTCTCCTACTCTTCCTGTTGGCTTCCTTTCATTTACAAGTGTCCCTAGTCGTTATGGGAACACATACTGTCTTGTCTGCCTTAAAGAGCCAAATCTGTCCCTGTCCATATTAACATCTTGTTGATATTAACGCAGAGTCCGTGCTTCTTAGCATGGTGCAAGGCCATCTCGGGAAGATTCTATTCCATAGCATGTTACAGGGTAATTCCAAGGCAGGTCTCCCCGGTTGGGGCAGGAATGGAGATGGTACGGCAGAGCTGCCCCAGCCTATGATGAGAGGTTGGAAAAGGGTGGGGGCTGGCATTCTCTGGCCAATGTGTGCAGTGATTGTGTCCAGTCTCATGTGCCCCGTGAGTCCCTCAGACAGGGAAGATGCTGTGAAGGGTGTGATGTGAGCTGGAGGCTGGTCAGAAATGTGGGATGTGGTTTGTGCCCAGGGAAATAGAAAAGTTGATGAAAGGGAAATGATCCAAGAAAGAACAAAACTGATGGCAAGTAGGAAGCCAAGGTTCTTGGAAATAGCCTAGGGTGCTCTTTTCAAGTGGGGCAGGGTTGCGGGATGATGAGGCTCAGGGACCCTGTGTGAATAGGTTTGGGGGCAGCCTGGGTCATGGATGCTGACTTAGGAAGCTCTTCTTTTCTTCCTTCTTCAAGTCCAGAAGGGGAGGGGTATGGTCCAATCTGGGATTCGAGCAGGTTCTTAACTTGGGGTCCACTGAGGGTCTTGGATAGAATTCTGGGAGTCAATGAACTTAAATGAGAAAATACTATATTTGTATTTTCACTAACATCTAATTGAAATTTACCATTTCCTTAAATTATTAAATGTAGGCAATAGACTGTATTAGTATTAGCAGTACCTGTGACTTTGTTACCAATAAAAGTCACCATTATATTTATTTTATTTCCCATGATAGTATAGCAGATATCTCAAATACTACTCGTGCGCATCACTACTATAAAGTTATGGAAGTTATTGAACCCTCTGATGGCTGTCATTGTTTAATGCATTAATAAAGAAGCACAACCCTGGCTGGTTTGGGTCAGTGGTGAGAGCATCAGCCAGAGGACTGAAGAGTCGTGGGTTCAATTCCCAATCAAGGGCATGTACCTGAGTTGCAGGTTCAATCCTGAGCCCCGGTTGGGGACCGTGCAGGAAGCAACCAATCAATGTGACTCTCTCACATCAATGTTTTTCTTTCTCTCTCCCACCTCCCTCTCTTCCACTCTCTCTAAAACTCAATGGAAAAAATATCCTTGGGTGAGGATTATCAAAAATTTTAAAAAATGAAGTAAAGAAGCATATGTGTTTCTGTATCACATTGAACGCATGTTGATAACTATTTCATTATCTTTGTAATCCATTGTGTTTTATTTTATGCATTTAAAAATATTCTGAGGAGCAATGTACAGGCTTCAACAAATTGCCAAAGTAGTCCTTAGACAAAAAGGTCAAGAAAGTCTAGGTCAGATGGCACAGGAGGGGACTGAGGGCTGGGGGTCCTTACCGCTGAGCCTAGGAAAAGCGTTTGGTCGAAGAGAAAAGTGAGAGGGCGTCCTGGGAGGTGCTAGGACCCAAGTGTCTGCACTCCTGACCTCCCAGCTCTGCTGCAGTGAGTTGCTGGGTGGTCCTCGGGTCTACCCTGGCCCTCAAGGCAGAAGATGGAGCTGGAAGGACCTGGGTCCCAGGAGCTGTTATTCCAGGCTGGTAGACCTGGGTCTGGGAGGAGGAGCTGGGGCAGGGATGCTGGCTCCTCATTGGCCCCAGATTCTCCATCTGGTAATTGGTTTGGCAGATCTGAGCTCAAGAGCCAGGCTCTGCCCTGGACTGATTGCGCTAGCGTGGACCAGCCGTGGAACTTCTGAGCTTCAGTTTCCTCATTGATGAATCTCATTCATTCACCTAATGTTGACTGAGCCTCAAGCACTGAGCAGGACATGTTACAGTCATCGCGTGGATTAAATGAGATGCTGTGTCTGAAAGCACTCTGAAAGTGGATGCTCTCATCAGAGGAGGGTTTTTTTTTTTTTTTTTAATTATTCATTTTTTCATGTCCCTGAGTCAAGTTGCCTTTTGAAGAGAAGACACTTGAGTCTTTGCAAAAAGTACAGCCTTAGGGGTTTGCAGTTCCACTGGGCTGATCCTTCCAGTCATCCTGACGGTGTCAAGAGTCAGGACCAAATTCCAGTGGTTCCTACCAGATGAGACCAGACTGCTGGATTCAATTAGAGCTGTCAGCCTGGCTAACAGGGTGCACTTGGTTATTTATGTGCTGAAGTGCCCTGATAATTAAACTCATTCAAAGTCATGATGATTGGTTACTTAAGAGGCCTGAATAATCATAAGTGAGGACTCTAATTTGAATGTATGTCACACTGTTTGGTTTAGAAGTACTGCACAGTTTTGTTTTGCAAGAAGGGCAAAGAAAAAATGGTCATGTGTCGGACGCAAAGCATGCCTGTTAGGGCAAGTGGGGCAAATCCTGAAGGCCCCCCCCAAGGCTTCAAGATACCTGTTCTCTTGGTAGAACAAGCAGGCACCTCGACTCCTGAGAGCCAACAGAGCTCCCCCTCCTGCAGGCGGAGGCCTTCCACAGACAAGATGCTAGACCATCAGTGAAGGTGACGACCTTGGCTGGACCACAGCCCTCACGGCGGCGTACCCTCAGGCCTGGGCTGCCAGCCCACTAGATGCAGAGACCATTGAAAGTGATGCTGAAACGTTTTGGCTCGGGCCCCAAACGCCTCAAATCCCATCTCTGCCACTGACTGGCTGGGTCATTCCGGTCTAGTTGCTTAGCCTCTCTGAGTCTGTTTCTTTATCTGCAAAAATGGGGATAACAGTAATGATCGTATCAGGTTTTCTGAAGGTTAAACGAGAGGATGATTACAAAGCACTTGGCTCGGTGCCCGACCTACAGTAAATGCTCAATAGGTGGCAGCTGTCACCCTTGTTACTGTATGGCTGGAGGGGTGCTGTGGGAGGAAGCAGACCCGTTGGGTCCTCCCTGGCTGTGTTGCTGTCCCTTCACCCTTCTCCTCTGTCACCATGTCTTCTGCTCGTGTTGGCTCCTCTCTCTGTGGCGAAATTCGAGCACATCCTCCGTGGCCCTTCAGTTGAAAACCTGGGCTTGCATTCGGCCCAAGGACAGAACAAACGGACCTCTACCTCGAGGGGCTGCGGGATTCTGATAGGACAGTTCTTCAGAATCTTGGGCTAGGTTGTCATCTTCTGACCTCACTGCTTGGAACGTCAGCATAAATGAGAGCAGTCACCTTGGCTGCTTCTGAAATTGAAGGGACAGTTGCATCAGCTGTGAGTGGCATGTTCTTGGGTGAATGAGCCCAGAGCTATTGTGGCTGAGACAGCTGTGTGTCCACCACAAACTCATTCCTTCCCCCCCACAGGTGCCGGATAGCCAGAAATTCCTTATCCCAGCTGCATGTCCATTGAAATGGGGCCATGTGACCATGTGACTAGTTGTCCCCAGAGGGATGTGAGTGGCAGTACTGTGTGTCACTTCTGAGCCGAGGCTCTTAAGAAGCTGGTGGGGCTTTTCCAGGCTCTCTTTCTGCTTCTGCTGGTGGACACAAAGGATTTCGTGGCCCAGGGGGATGGTGGGACCACAAAATGGAAGGTACCGGTGTCCCTAATCGACACACAGAAGAAAGCCACCTGTCACCCAGAAACACTTGTGTTGGTCATTTAAGTGAGTGAGAAATAAATTTTCATTGGGTGAAGACAGTGAAAGTGTTGGGTTTATTTGTTATAGCAGCTGGTGTTATTCTAACTAACAAAGCTATCATATGGAGAATGTTTACTGGTTTGAAGTGCTCCACAAACCCAGGTTGCATATCCACTCATTGCTTTATTCATCTGTTCATTAAAAAAATTTTTTTTAAATCCTCACCTGAGGATATTTTTCTATTTATCTTCTGATACTGGAAGGAAGGGAGAGAGAGAAACATTAATGTGAGAGGGACACATCAACTGGTTGCCTCCTGCACGACCCCGACCAAGGCTGGGGATGAACCACAACTGAGGTATGTGCCCTTGACCAGAATTGAACCCAAGACTCCTTGGTCCCTCGGTTGATGCTTTAACCGCTGAGCCAAACTGGCCAGGGCTCACCTGAGGATATTTTTCCATTGATTTTCAGATAGAGTGGGAGGGAGAAAGAGAGGGAGCGAGGGAGAGAGAGAGAGAGAGAGAAACATTGATGTGAGAGAGACACATCAATTGGTTGCCTCCCACATGACCCCAACCAGGGCCAGTCTCTGCAACTGAGGTATGTGCCCTTGACCAGAATCAAACCTGAGACTCCTTGGTCCGCAGGTCCACTCTCGAGCTGCTGAGCCAAGCTGGCCAGGGCTCATTTGTTCATTTTTATTTATTTATTTTTTTAATGAGATTTCTTTTCTTTTTTTTTTTTTTTTTATCCTCACCAGAGGACATTTTTCCATTTTTTGTTCAGGTAGAGTGGGAGGGAGAGAGAGGAACAGAGAGAGAGAGAAACATTGATGTGAAAGGAACACATCGAGTGGCTGCCACCCGCACAACCGACCAGGGCCGGGGACAAACTGCAACCGAGGTACGCGCCCTTAGCGGGAACCGGACCCGGGTCTCTCCGGACCGCAGGCTGACGCTCTAACCGCTGAACCAAACCGGCCAGGGCTCATTTGTTCATTTTTAAAAACACATATTTAGTGAGTACTTCTGGGGCCCTTTTCTGAGAGCTGCAGACACACAGCAAGGGCCCTGACCTGATACGGAATTTATATTCTGGTTGGAGAGGGTGCAAACAAATACACTGATAATTAAGGTAACTTTAGAAAACGTTAAGTGCTACGAAGAAAGCAAAACCCGGTGGGGTGATAGGAAATGTCAATATTTTGGTAAGATGGTCAGAAAAGGCCTACTTGAGGAGGTGGCATTCGGGGTGGGGCCTGGCCGATGACAGTCCCCACCTTCCCCTCTCCCCGCACTGGGGATGCTTCAGCTACATCACATTTACCCTTCTGGACCGTGCGCCTTCCTGCCCGTGGCTGTTGGAACGCCTTTCCGTCCTGTGAGCCACTTCTCCGTGTAGACCCAGCTTCGCCTCAGCAGCCCTGGGGAGCCGGAGCCCTCAGGCAGAGGACAGCCCCGTCTCCGTGCACCTCAGCCAGCGTGCTGTGGCCTGTTTGCGTGTTTATGCACAGGTTTCCCGCAGCCTGTGACCTCATAGCCCTCTGTGCTCGTAGTCTAGACTTGCACAGTGCCGGGCACACAGCAGATTGGTGGTATTTAGACTTAATGTGAATATAAAGCTGCCAGAAGTGATTATTTGGTTCTGTCAGGAGCCTGCACAATGCATCACGTTTTGCAAAAGGCTTTTGTTCCGTCTCGGTGTCTAGAACACCAGCCCCTTTAACTGTGCGCATATGGCGACAAGCCAGCTTTGATTAGTATGTGCATAAACACTCCTTCTCAGGCTGTGGCAGGATCTGTTTTCTTGTTTCTGTCATTTTTTTTACCTGTTGGCAAAATATACCCTCTCTAGCTCCTGGTGAGGCTGACACCTCCTCGGGATGACGGAACAGCCCACCGGGCCCAGGGGCACGTGAGGGTTTGGGATAAGGGTACGTTTCCATCTCCGAAGGCCCAGCCTTTGCTCTCCTTCTTCATGCTCTCGTCAGACGGGCCGCCAGGGATGCATGGGTGACGATCCCGCCGATCTGAGAAATCTGTTCTGCTTAGGACAAAGGTCATCTGGTTGTCATTCGGGGGAGCCGGTTGCAGGAAGAGGTTCCGTTTGGTGACAACTCCAGTCTGTAGATGGTCCCAGGAGTACAAACGTCAGCCCCTGGCCCCGGGGCAGGTCAACACAGTGGGTAGTTTGTGCTCAGGCCAAGGCCAGACTTTCCCTGAACCCCATGCTTCCCGGGCTCTTTCCTTCCTCCTTCGTCCCCCCGGCCCCTTGCAGTTTCCTCCCGAGGGCCTTCCCTCAAAGCAGCGTGTGCACCCGAAACTCTGTCTCAGGCTCTGCTTCCAGAGGGCTCACGCTGAGACACTGTCTCTGGGCCAGATCCCCAGGTAGGTCCCCACAACCAAGCCCCGAGGAGGGGATGCCCCACCCTGCTTCCCTGGCCACGGAGGGGGCTTCAGGACTCCTCTGAACGCCCGCGACGGTTGGCAGCCCAGTCGGCCAGAGCGTAATGTGAACTGGGCCACATCTTGCTGGTGAGCAAGGTCACTGCCTGTCAGTGCATCAGCCTCTGCTCTGCCAGCCACGGGGAAGCAGGGACTGGCCGTCCTGGTCCGCGTGGCTGTGGGTCTGTGGACTCTGGGTTTGCTCTGAGGACCTGGCCACGCGGCTTTCTTCCCATAGGTGAGCGTGCCCACCTCAAGATTTAGATTGTGGGCCCTGGTTTGGCTCAGCGGTTAGAGCGTCAGCCTGTGGTCCAGAGAGACCCGGGTTTGGTTCCCGCTAAGGGCACGTACCTCGGTTGTGGTTTGTCCCTGGCCCTGGTTGGGTCGTGCGGGTGGCAGCCACTCGATGTGTCCCTTTCACGTCAATGTTTCTCTCTCTCCCTCCCGCTCTATCTGAATAAAAAATGGAAAAATGTCCTCGGGTGAGGATAAAAAAAAAGGATTTAGATTTTGGGGTGGGAGGGAGGCCTCACTTAGGCCTCAGGACTCGTGTGTGCACCCCAGTGTCCCTTCTCCCGGAGGCCTGGGCCTTTGGACATTGTACATGTGCTGGCCGTTAGTAAAGCCAGGCCTCGGTTTCTAAGCGTCTGTGGGTCCTCAAGTGACTGGTCCAGCAGGCCTGAGGCCAGAGAGGAACCAGTGGTTTGAGCACCGAAGCCCCACCTGAACCCGTGACAAACCCTACAAGGTAAATGGTACGGTTCTCATTCGACTGACGAGGGGACTCCATTGTGAGGAACTCGCTGGGCTTAGGAGCTGGAGGCCTGGGGACACAGGATCGTCCGAGCTGGGATTTGGACCTTGGACTGTCTGCTCCAGAGGTCAGGCTTTTCCAGAGTTTGGAAAACTACAGGTGAATCCTGCCCACTGCCCGTTTTGTCAGGTTTTATTAGAACACGCGGGCCCATCGTTCACGTGTGGCGGCGGGCGTGCTGCGGCGGCAGAGCCGAGTGGGGCCGAGCCCGGCTGGCTCGAAGCCCGACGCGTTTGCTGTCTGGACTTTTACAGCAAACACGTGCTGACCCTGGTTTACACCCCACGCCCCGAGGCCGTGTTCTTTTTTATTAGTCCAGGGACCCCGAGACACTGAGGGGTGGAAAGATACCGGATTTTGAAATCAGAAGATCTGGATTCAAATTCTAGTCAAGTCATGGGTCCTCTCTTAGCCTTTTATAGTGTATGCATCTGTAAGATAGAGACAAGAACAGCCACAGTATAGTTTTGTTTTGAGGATCAAATAAAGTAACAAAGATCGTTAATAATTTTAAAGGTTATCGGGAGCTTGCTATGTGCCAAGTATGTGTGGACAGACATGATCTCTTTTGATCCTTACATGTGTCCGGCACATGGTAGACATTCAGTAAGAAGTTGAATGAATGGCCCGGCTGGTGTGGGTCAGTGGTTGAGCATCCACCCATGCACCAGGAGGTCACTTGTTAGATTCCCGGTCAGGGCACATGCCCAGGTTGTGGGCCTGATTCCCAGTGGGGGGCATGCAGGAGGCGGCCAGTCGATGTTCTCTCTCGTCAATGTTTCTATCTCTCTCCCCGTCTCCCTTCCTCTCTCTCTAAAATCAATAAAGAAAAAGAAAAGGAATGAATGAAGTATATATTGTTATTCCCATTTCTCAGATGAGAAAAGTGAGGCTCAGGGAAGTGAAGTAACTTAGTCAGGCTTGGCTGCCTGTGACGATAGACACTGTTGGGTTCGGGACAGGCATGAGGGGCTAAGGGCTATGTGGGGCAACATTCTCCTGCCGGGGGTAAGGTTCTTCTGCTGGGAAGCTCTCTGGTCATTGGGGCTGGTTTCCACGGAAGGTAGTAAAGATGGCTTCCTCGCAGATTCTCCTCTTTGGTGGAAATTCCACAATTTAATCGGACCCTATTCTATTCTTTTCAATCCCCCCTGCATTGTCTGCTGACTGGGCTTGCCAGCAAACCCATCATCTTCTTGTTGATGTGTTTCAGTAAAACAAAGACCAGCTGCCTCAGAGAGGCGAGCGCTTGGGAGTCATAACCATGGGAATCCCCTGTAGTCTGGGTCCATTTGACTGAGTCTGAGCCGCACGCGAGCCAGACAGCGTGTGGCCCTGGTTAGTGTTACGCAGGACGGTGTGGAACGGCCACTCTGCCTGCTCCGGGCAGACAAAGCCACCTCTACCCCCAGCTGCCCCTTAACTATGTGAACAGGGATGGGTGCAACGTATACTGATAATTATACAGCCTGGCACTGAGGGCACCGTTGAATTTTGTAGCTTCAACGAGGAAAGAATTTCAGTTCTAGGAGAAGGGACGTGGACTGAGTCGATGGGGGAAGAGGATCGTCCGAGTTTGGGTTTCCCTGGAGGCAGACGCCGACAAACAGATGGGAGAGCAAGCCCTCTGGGATCGGGTTCCAGGACACACAGGTGGGAGGCCCTGGGAAGTAAGACCCGAGGGGCAGGCAGCTTGTACGGGATGTGTTCTCCGGCAGATCACCACTGGGGCAAAGGAGGACGAAGTCCACGGGGGAACTCAGGGAGTCAGGACCCTACCCACATTTCTGATTTACGTCCCTCGAAGGATGAGGGAGCTGGGGCATTTGCACACCACCTTCCAGCAGTCGCTAGTTGAAGCCTGGCATTGTCGGTTTGCTTTGCTGGCGGAGCGCACAGATAGACGTTTGTTGGGGTGCCTCGAAATGGTGAGGCTCGAGGAGACAGGTGGGGCGCCGGCCTAATCTGCCTCACGCTCTGCCTCTGAAATCAGACTGCCTGCGCGCGGACCTCAGGTTTGCCTTCCTGCTGCTGTGTGACCTGGGGCAAGTTACTGGACCTCTCTAGTCTTGTTTGTTGGGTAAGAAAGATGATGGTACAGATCGTACCAGGTGACTGTGAAGAGTTAAAGGGAGAAGGTGTGTAAGACACTTACAGGCTCCCTGGCACAGGGCAAACATTCAACAGATTCTAGCTATTTTTATTAATAACTGGTATATTCATTTTCTGAAATGGAACGCAGGACATTCCGACATAGAAGATGATCTGGGGGAAAAGGGGCGAGGAAAAGTGACCCGAGGTTGTGTCTGGGAACAATGTGATATAGAATGAAACGATTAATAAATTAAGCCTTAGGGGGCCAGTCCTTGTAGAAAGTGGGGTGTTTTGAGAATGGCAGACAGAAGTAGCCATGTCGGGCCACATTCAGCTCAAATATATTCTTTTTCCACCTGAAACGTGGAGACCTAGAAGCACCCCTCTGCTGGCAGGAGTCCGAGCCCCATTGTGGAATGCCACCTCCAGAACCTCTGTGTTGCATGGAGCCACCTGGTGATTAGGGACAGACTTTGCAGTGGTGATTGGAACACAGGCTCCATCCTACTCAGGAACTTCAAAGAAACGAAGCTGACCTTGGCCGCAGACTCTCGAGCTGTCATCCAGATCTTAGCTCGTTTGCACAAGAATCGTCTGTGCAGCTGCTGATGCCCATGTCGCTTGAATTAGAAGGTTCTGCACCCGTGGGCTGAACCTGTGGGGGTGGCAAACTGACCACGTACTAGAGCAGGACGTCCAAGATGATAGGAACCAGCTAGGATGCAGGGCAGAACCATGATAACAACAGGTAACCGTTAGTGAGATTTTCCTATGCGCCAAGCCAGGTGCAGAACACTTGACAAGATCATGCCATTTTCCTATCCCAACTCTCAAAGGGGGTGTCTCTGCTATGACAGCCTGCGTCCCCTCCTTCAGGGGTGCATGTTAAAACAACCTCCCCGTCAATCAGAGGCGTTCCTAGCAGTCTGTTCTAGAAGCTGGCCGTTCACCGCAAGCCCTCAGGTGCTTTCTGAGTTGCTGGACCAGAGATCCGGAGTTCTCCTCCCCTAACCTTGGGCCCTGCCCTGTTCCCCAGAGAGCAAACGTATTGGCTGGGGTGCATCACCGGCTCGTGGTCCCTGGCAAAGCCACGGAAGGGGGAGGACAGTTTGTGTCTGGGTTCAGCAGTGGTTAGCAGACAGCGGCATGATGGCCAGCCAGTGTGAAACTGCAAATTGCCTCATAAATAACTCGTAATGCACAGGCACCAGGGAGAGGCCATCGCTCATGGACAAATGACTCCCTGCCATTTCGGGGTGTTAGACCAGGGCTAATCTGGACCTCTCCATGGGGATTCATTAACTCTATGGGTGTCCCGCTTGCAGGCCTGCTGGGACGTGGGCGCCTCGCTCGGCACTTATCCCGGCCCGGGGTGGGGGCAGCGCACTTCTGAGAAGGGCCATTAGGAGGGGAACGTGAGTACCTTTCAGCAAACAAGCCAGGGGTGAGCTCTCAGGAACAATATATTTTCTCCAGAGAACACTCTCTCTGGGGAAGTCTCTTTGTGGGGTAGAGAAAAACATAATAATAATAACAGCTAACGTTTATTGGGTGCTTACTCTGTGCCACACACTGTACTAAGTCTTCTCACGCTCAGGTACTTCCCACGAAAGTCCCGTTCAGGAGATACTATTATTATTAGTCCTGTTTTTACAGGGGAAGAAACGGATGCTCACAGAGGCTTAGCTCCTTGCTTTAGGTAATAGAGCCAATGTGTGGTTGAAAGTAATTAAGGTTTTTTCACTCCTATCTTGTGCGACTCAGGGGTCAGGTGCCCTCCATCGTCTTCCTTCCAGGTCCAGGCTGCAAGGGAGGCGATTGTCACGGCAGAAGAAAGACCGAGTGAGAAGATCGGAAAAGCCAGCGGTGGCTGGTAAGGGTTCTGCTCAGAACTGCATGTATCACTTCTGCTCACATTTCATTGGCCACAGGGGGTCACATGGCCAACCTTTTTTTCAGTGGGGTGAGGAGGTTTACTCCTTCCACAGGGAATTGTTGTAATTAATGCAATGGGGAAAGTTATCTAATTTTCTTATACGGAGGGCAGAAAATGGCCAATAGTAATACCGTTGACCCTTGAACAATGCAGGGGCACCGACCCCCAACCCCGCACAGTGAAAATCTGCATGTAACTTTTGACTCCCCCCAAACTACAGATAACCCACTGTAGACTGGAAGCTTTACCCATAACATAAACAGTCAATGAACACATATTTTGTATGTTATATGTATTATAGACTGTATTCTTACAGTAAAGTAAGCCAGAGAAAAGGAAATATTATTAAGAAAATCATAAGAAATACTTTTACAGTATTTATTGAAAAAAATTTGTGTATAAATGGACCCACGGTTCAAAGCCGTGTTATTCAAGGACCAACTGTAAAATCTACACAGGTGTTTGAGCTCATATCTTTGGGATTATTTATCTTGTGCTTTCATTCTCTGCCTTCATGGATTTGGAGGTGGGAGACCCGAGTCCGGGTTGTGGCTCTGCATGGAGAAGCTGTGTGACTAAGGGCGAATCTCTTCCCCTCTCTGGGCCCCAGTGACCCCGTCTTAGTTAGATACCCCTAGATGCAGACCCAGAGGCAAAGATTTGAGCGCAAGTAGTTTATTTGGAGGTGGTTCCAGGAAACCTCTCCTTTAAGGACTGGGAAAGGAAGTCAGTAAACTGTGTGTTCTCAAACAGGTTACCCTCGGAGCACCCGGGGCCCAGTTCTGCCCAGAAACATTGGGGGTTACGCACCTGAGTTATCTCACCTGAGGGGTGAGGATGCTGGAGTATTTATTCCTCAACCTTGAGGCCATAGTTGGTTGAGGGTTATTTCTGAGGGCAGTGAGTCTCCTGCAGCCAGAAAAAGCCCCTGGCAGAGTGACATGTTTGCAGGAGCATCCTTGGCATGCAGAGGTGAGCTGAAGCCCCCGTCCCTCCAGTGAGCAGTGTTGACTTTAAGGGCTCTTCTGCTTTTTGTCACCCGGGACTGCAGTGCCTCTTGGCACTGGACCAACTTGTTGGTAATCTGGCTGAGGGTGGGAATAATAGGCATTTGCGTTTCCCCAACCCCCTCCTGTGAAGCATCATGACCCATCTTCTCCCTTTTTGCTGTGCAAGATGCTCTGTCTGGCCCTTGCCCTTTGCAACCCTGGCTCTGCCCCAGGATGCTGCCTACTTGCTGCCTACTTAGGGGAGGGTCCTCTCTCTCCCACAGACCATGCTTTGAACGGCCACAAGGGGGCAGCATCAATGATACGCTTGTTTCCCACGGCCACCTGCCAACCAGGCCCTCCCCTGCTACACAAAATGCCCTTGTTGCTTCGAAGCCTTTTCCACAGGGCTCTGCCACCTCCTTTTCCTCCTCCTCCTTTAACCCTCCCCCCCAGCCCCACCAGGCTCCATCCACCCAAGGCCGTCTCCCTGCCTGCCCTCCTGAGCCTCACCCTGGGCCTCTCCTTTGTCTGTGAGGTGGACGCGTTCTTCACCTAGAGCTCTTGCGCCAGCATCCCTGTCTAGTTCAGGCCACCCACGTCTCCCTCCAGGACCACTGAAACAGACTCTTTAACAGTCTCCTCCGTCACTACCCACCCTCCCACCCCCAGCCCCAGTGTCTGCCTTCGTTCATTTGTTTCCACTTTGGCCAAAGCAAACTCTCGTAGATGTGAGTGGGCAGGGAAATAGCAAAGCGCAGTGGTTAAGAATGGGGATTCCAGAGACAGGCTGTCTGGGTTTAAATCCTGTATCTGCCGCTATTAACTATGGGAATTTGGGCAAGCCACATCCCCGCTCGGTGCCTCAGTTTCCCCACCTGCTAGATGGACCTACCGCAGAGGGTTGTTGCAATGATCAAATGAGTTAGCATCTGTAATGTGCTTTGAACACCGCCTGGCACAGACTGCTTCTGAGTTTGTTAAAGAAACTGAATCTGATACTGATACCTTCTGCTTGCTTCAAAGCCTCATCCCTCCAGCCACCCACAGGGAAGAGTCGGAGCTGGCCAGCCTGGCACTGAGGGCACCGGGTAACTGGCCTCCTTCTCTTTTCAAAACCAGCCTCTCAGCGCCATCTCACCCCACGTTTTATGACTCAGCTGTTCATTCCTCTGAGGCTTGGCACATGCTGTTCCCTTTGCCTGGGATGCTGAGCCCTGCCTTGTCCACTTGCCCGTTCCCAGGTGACCTCTCAGGAAACACCTGACGCTGTGCCTTCCCTCCACAGTTCTGGGGCCTGTTCAGGTAGAGGTAATCGCCACTCTCCTGTGGCGACTGGGCACGGCCCGTTTCAGGGCTCGGTGAGGCGTGCAAGGCTTCAGGGGCAGAATTTAAGGGGGTGTCAAAAAACTCAGTAGTCAAGATGGGGACTATTTGAATACTTGAAAGAAAAAAAATGAACATAATACGTCCATGTCGAATGGAATATTAAAATGGCAAATCGAAACAAAATCTAACCCTGCACTTGTAGGACTCACCCCACTTGCCCCACTGGTCCTGCTGGATCGGGCCTGGCTTGCTGCAGGATGCAAGGCCACGGGTCATCCTAGACCCGCCTGCAGCCAGCTGACCCCACACCTGTTGGAGGGTCTAGTCAAGATCAGAAGAGCCACCTGTGCGACCCACAGCTGACAGTGGACACCTGAGCAAGCCCAGCTGACCGTGGACCTGTGAGCACACCAATGCTTATACTTTTCAACGCCTGTGGTTTGGGAGCGGTTTGTTACACAGTAGTAGCTGACTAGTACACTCCCTCTGACTAGTACACTCCCTCTGGCCATAGAAACTGGGAGTATGTTCCTCTGCCTGGTGAGATCTTTCTCCCCTGGCCCTTTTTTTTCTTCAGACCTTGACGCAAGTGTCACTGCTTTCGAGAGGTCTTCCCTGACTCCTGTGGCGAGACTGGAGCTCCCTCTTACAGGCTCTCGTGTAACCCTCCACCTTCGCCCCTCACTGCAGTTATGGCTCTACACTTACTTATCTGCTTGTCTGAGGTCAGCCTCACTTGCTAGACAGCACGAGGGCAAGGATTGTGCTGTTTAGTTCTCTGTTTCGTCTTAGCACCCAGTAGGCGCTGGATACATGTGTTGGGTGAATAAATACATGAATGAATGCTATTTTTAGACAACATTTGAGTGTCAACCAAGCCCCATGATTTTTCTGCTTTTGATCCAGTGGTACAATGAACCCCTGATGCACAAGCTAATAGGCTTCTCCTGGGGTCCCCTCCAACTCTGTGCATCACAAAGAGCTCTCCTTTCTTCTTCTGAGCAGGGTTGACTGGCACAGCGTAAACTGTGACGTGAGTGGCGCCCCCTGGAGTTGAGCAGTGCGCAGGCTATGGGACTGTAAACAGCAGCCCTGCCCTGAGAGCAGAGGACGTAAGTCTGGCTAAGCCAGGGCCAGGACCGGGGCAGAGTGGAGGAAGGGGGATACACTTGAAGACAGAGGCACCGTAAATGGGACGAAGGGAGTATGGGGGAGCCTCCCTGGGGTCCTCACTCTAGCTCGCCCTCCAGGCCTCCTTAGCCCCTCTTTAGCTGCCGCCTTTGGCCATTTGAAGCCCTGCCTCGGACCCTTCCTTGTGGCCCTGGAGGCCTTGTGGGCCTCGCCGAGCATGGGCCTGGTACCTGGTTCCTTGTGCCACGGCTCCCAACTCATTCTTGTTTTCAGCGGGGAAGACGACCCGGGCAGGACTGCAGACCTCCACAGCCACGCTCCTCTTACTGATGCTGCAGCTTCGGGCAAGTGGCCTACCCTCTGGGGCTTCATCTCCTCCGGGGTCCCGAGGCTCGTACCTACCCCACAGGCTGTTTCGAGACTCCCACTGAGCTGGGGTGCATTCAAGCCCCACGCGGCCTGCTGCTTGGTAAGGGCGATGTCTGTGTTTCCCCCCCTGGCCTGAGGCCCCGAGGTGGGGCTGACAGTCCCCGGTGTCTAATCAGGCGGCCGTGTTTCTTGTCAGGGCTGCCATGCGCTCCAGGCTGCTACCTCTCCTGGCCAGCTCCTGTCTCTGTCCTTTGAAGGGCTGGCTCTGCAGAGAGATGTCCTTGGGCAAGAAGCAGGTCTGCAAATGCCTCCCCCAGACACAGGAGCTCCTGCCCATCCTCTGCACTCATGCCCACCTTCCGCAGGGCCCTCTCCCTGCCCACCTTCCGCAGGGCCCTCTCCCTGTCCACCCTCTGCAGGGCCCTCTCCCTGCCCGCCCTCTACAGGGCTCCCTCCCTGCCCGCCCTCTACAGGGCTCCCTCCCTGCCCGCCCTCTACAGGGCTCCCTCCCTGCCCGCCCTCCCCGGGTCCTCTCCCTGCCCGCCCTCCCCGGGGCTCCCTCCCTGCCCGCCCTCCCCCGGGGCTCCCTCCCTGCCCGCCCTCCCCCGGGGCTCCCTCCCTGCCCGCCCTCTGCAGGGCTCCCTCCCTGCCCGCCCTCCCCTGGGCTCCCTCCCTGCCCGCCCTCCCCCGGGGCTCCCTCCCTGCCCGCCCTCCCCCGGGGCCCCCTCCCTGCCCGCCCTCCCCCGGGGGCCCCCTCCCTGCCCGCACTCCCCCGGGGGCCCCCTCCCTGCCCGCCCTCCCCCGGGGCCCCCTCCCTGCCCGCCCTCCGAGGGGCCCCCTCCCTGCCCGCCCTCCGTGGGGCTCTCCCCCTGCCCGCCCTCCCCTGGGCTCCCTCCCTGCCCACCCTCTGCGGGGCTCTCTCCCTGCCCACCCTCCGCAGGGCTCCCTCCCTGCCCGCCCTCCCCGGGGCTCCCTCCCTGCCCGCCCTCCCCGGGGCTCCCTCCCTGCCCGCCCTCCCCCGGGGCTCCCTCCCTGCCCGCCCTCCCCCGGGGCCCCCTCCCTGCCCGCCCTCCCCCGGGGCCCCCTCCCTGCCCGCCCTCCGAGGGGCCCCCTCCCTGCCCGCCCTCCGCGGGGCTCTCCCCCTGCCCGCCCCCCCTGGGCTCCCTCCCTGCCCACCCTCTGCGGGGCTCTCTCCCTGCCCACCCTCCGCAGGCTCCCTCCCGCCCGCCTCCCCGGGGCTCCCTCCCTGCCCGCCCTCCCCCGGGGCTCCCTCCCTGCCCGCCCTCCCCCGGGGCTCCCTCCCTGCCCGCCCTCCCCGGGGCTCCCTCCCTGCCTGCCCTCCCCTGGGCTCCCTCCCTGCCCGCCCTCCCCGGGGCCCCCTCCCTGCCCGCCCTCCCCGGGGCTCCCTCCCTGCCCGCCCTGCCCAGGGCCCCCTCCCTGCCCGCCCTCCCCGGGGCTCCCTCCCTGCCCGCCCTCCGCAGGGCTCCCTCCCTGCCCGCCCTCCCCGGGCCCTCTCCCTGCCCGCCCTCCCCGGGGCTCCCTCCCTGCCCGCCCTCCCCGGGGCTCCCTCCCTGCCCGCCCTCCCCGAGCCCTCTCCCTGCCCTTCACTCCTCACTCCGCTTCATCAGGGCTTTATTATAAAATCCTTTCCAGCGCTCTCTCCAAAGGTCATTATAATTATAACCACTTCTGCAATCATGTCCAGCTCTCAGCCCCCTGCTGAGGAGCGTGAGAGCGTTGTCACCAGCCTGAGAGGCCCAGCTCCGTGGGGCCTGTCTGTCCTGCCTCCCCGCCCCTGCACCCGCAGAACCGCTCCTTTGTTCTCACCTCCTGTCCCCCACACAGCTCCCTGCAGCGCTCTCTTCGTCCAGGGAATGTAGACAGGTGTCAGGTTCTGTGATGCTCCTTAGGTGTTTGTCCTGCTGTGTCTGAGGCCCATGCTGGGAGAGACAGGCCGGCCGCTGCCAGGGTGGGCTCCCTCGGACCGCGAGGATGAGGGCCCTGTGGAGGGCGACAGACCCAGACACGCTGGCATGTCACAGGGCTTGGCAGACGTGCTGTGATCTCCAGGGGCTCTGCACCTTGAAGAGCTGTGCCCACTGTTACGTGCTGGACGGGGTCTCCCCTGAGTCCCTCTGCCAAAGTCCTGACCCCTGGACCTCAGAGTGTGCCTGTGTTTAGAGGTAGGGACTTTCTTGCATAGGGCCACCAAAGAGGAGATTAAGTTGCCATGTGGCCCATGAGGATGAGCCCCAATCCAATGACCGGTGTCTTTATACAAAGAGGAGTTGAAGCCACAGACGTGCCCAGAGGGAAGACCATGAGGACACACCTCCAAGCCAGGGAGAGGCTTCAGAAGAACTCAGACCTGCCAACCCCTTGGTCTCAGACTTCTGGTGTCCACAACAGGTCGAAAATAAACTTCTTTTTTTTTTACCCTCACCTGAGGACATTTTTCCAATTTTTGTACAGATAGAGTGGGAGGGAGAGAGAGGGAGAGAGAGAGAGAAACATCGACTTGAAAGGGACACATCCAGTGGCTGCCACCCGCGCGACCAACCAGGGCCGGGGACAAACTGCAACCGAAGTACATGCCCTTAGTGGGAACCGAACCCGGGTCTCTCTGGTCCATAGGCCGACGCTCTAACCACTGAGCCAAACCGGCCAGGGCGAAAATAAACTTCTTTTAAAAAATTTTGATTTAGTTTTGTTACAGGTGTTTCTCCCATTGACACCCTTCTCCTGATATCCTCCCCTCACCCCCCGCATTGTTGTCTGTGTCCATTGGTTATGCTTATATGCATATAAGTTTTTTGGTTTATCTCGTCCTACCCTACCCTCCTCTGGGGTTTGTCAGTCTGAACCCTACTTCTATGTCTCTGGGTCTATTTTATTTGAAAATAATATTTCTCTTGTTTGTTTAAGCCTCTCAGTCTATAGTATTTCTTCTTATTTTTTTTTCCTCACCCGAGGACATGTTTCCATTTTTGTTCAGATACAGTGGAAGGGAGGGAGAGAGAGAGAGAGAGAAAGAGAGAGAGAGAGAGAGAGAGAGAAACATCAACTTAAAACTACTGAGCCAAACTGGCCAGGGCCTATGGTACTTTCTTATGGCTGATACATCATCTTTTGTTTATTTCCCTGTGTGGAGGTGAGTCATTCTCCTAAAATGCTCATTTAGGAGCCAGGGGCCACTGGATTACGTTTTGGTTGAGGAAGATTCTTTCCAGTGGCCCGAACACCCAGACCCTTCGTTCATGCTACCCTCTTGTGCTGGACTGTATCTGGGAGGCAAAACGAGCGATTTCTTGCGTGTGCAGCCAGTTAGTAATTGCTCTTGAAGCATCTTCTCTGGGCGGGTGCTGGTCCCGGCCCTTCTTGAGCACTGTCTATTTCTCCTTACCGGCCGTCGGCGAGGCAGGCTCTGTGTAGAGCCCGTTTTGTGGACGAGGAAGCCAAAACGCAGTCAGGGTAAGTAGCAGGGCCAAGAGCACACGGCTGGGGCGCGGCAGGGCTGGTGCTAGAACCCAGCTTGGTCTGAGGCCAGAGTCCTCACTGATCAAGGACTGTGTCTTCTGGACTTTGAGACATCCGAAAGGTCCCTCCTGCTCCCCACAAGAAACCCCCTTCAGATGCCCTGCCTGTGACTCTGCTTTTCTTGCACAGGGCCACTAGAGAAAGGCTCCTGTGGGCTCTAATGGTCTGGTCTCTAGTAGACCACCCTTGTGGGGGCCCTTTCTGATGGCCCCTGAGGGGCTCTGTCTCGTAGTATTCAAGCCCAGGTAATTCTCTCTCCTTGAGTGTGGTTCAGACCTACTAACCTACTGACCTGCTTCTAACAAACAGAATATGGCTCAAGTGATGGGTTGTCGCTTCTGCGATTAGGTTATAAAAAGGCTGCCATAGGGAAGTAGAAGTCTGCAGGGTTTAAAGCACTCGGCTCTTTTTTCCAGAGTAGCACTCACTGGCCGGGCCTCTTGTGTCGGGGGAACAGGGAATTGGTTGCCCTTATTGAACATGTACGGAATGCTTGCTCTTCACTTAAATTACCAAGTTTATTTCTCACGCACAGCTCCGTGGTGTAGGTAGTATCACCACCTATTACACGTGTGAATGATAAGAGGGAAAAAAACCCAAGAAATTGTACGTGTTAAAAGCAAAGAGTGTTGCTTGTCGTGGGTGCTTGCTCTCTCTTGCCTGTCCCAAGAGAAGCCAGTTACAATGTTCTGATGTAGGGAGAGGCCTCCAGCCAGCAGCCAGGAAGGAGCTGAATCCTGCCAATCAGGTGCGTGAGCTGGGCAGTGTGTGCCTCTGTCTGAGCCTTCAGATGAGACCGTGACCCGTGGCTAGAGTGACTGCAGCCTTGCGAGGGGAACCTGCAAAGAGAACCCGCTAGCCAGGTCTGGATTCCCGCCCGACAGGACTCTGTGAGGTAAGAGGGTTTTGTCATTTTGAGCTGCTAGGTGTTAGGGCGATTTGTTATGCATCAACAGATAACCAATACACACCCGTTCTCTCAAGTCTCCTAACAGGACGGAGAAAGCTGCTGTTTGTTTTTTCTAAACACCTTTCAGGTTTGAGTCACCTTATCGTGGGAGAGGCCTGTGCGGCTGTCAGGGTGTCCTTTGCCTCGCCCGCCAGTCTGGCTGGAGCAGGGGTTAGGGCACCTGGGAAGGGAGGCAGCACTTGGCCTTGGGGGTGACCCATGCTGGTCCCAGCCTCCAGTTCCCCTCCACATTCCACAGGGTCTCCCCTGGCTGTCTGTGCTGCTGACATAGAGACCCAGCTTTTTTTGGGGGGGGGGGTGTACATTGGCAGAGCGTCAGCAGAACCCAACAGAGGCAGGGGTGGAGGAGTAAACAAGCTGCCCGAAGGGAAGCCTTCTCTGAACCCTGGGATAGTCTCGCACGCCACCCTGGGTTAGGGGACAGCAGCCCTTCCCCAGCTGTGGACAGTGCTGTGCTGGCGGCTCTCGTCCACAGAGCACCTTCCCTACCCCCCGGCTCTGACACGGTGTGGCTTCTAAGCCCAGGGCAGGGGGCAGGGCCAATGGCTTTGCAGCCGTGGAGTCAGTCCGGCAGGCCCCATCCTGCAGCCAGAGACAGCTGAGGGGGGACGCCCCGAGACGGCGGGTGTGATGTCCAGGGACGCCCCAGGACAGAGGAGACTGAGGGCCGAAGTACCCTCCCGTAGTGCATGGAGTCAGAGACATAAATATCCCAGGCCGTGGGGTTGTTACCCATTTGTGCTTCCCAGACTGCTGTGGCTCGGAATTTTGGCAAATATTAATATTCGTCGTGAAAGAGCTCACTGAACGTTTTCTGTGCACTTAGTTAGCATGCCCCAGGCAGTGTGCACGGAGATACTTAATCCTCCTTGCGGCTCTGGGGAGGGTTATTATCAGCCTCCTTTTATAGAGGCTTAGAGAGGTTTAAGTAACTTGTACAAGGCCACTGACCCAGGAAGTGAGGACATGTCCCGGTCAACCCAGGATCTGACTTGCAAGTCTGTGTGTGCAGCTGACGTGTGGTCTGTCTGTCTCTACGAAGCCTGCCAGCTTCAGTGTGTCGTGGACTCACGGGCTCTAATGACAGCAACGCACCTACTCTGTGCCAGCATCGTGCGGTTCACACAGCTTGTTTAATCATCACACCGAGGCTCAGAGGAAGGTAGTAATGGCCTTAGATTGCAGATGAAGAATCTCAGAGAGAGTGTCCCTTGCTCAAAGTCACCTCGTAGTGAAGCGCACGGTTGGAATTCAGACTCGGGCTGTCTAACACAAATGCCCCCTCTCTTTCAGCCTCCTGTTTGTGGAAGCAGTGGGGGAATTTGTGGGGAGATTCGGTAGGAGCCCCACACCGCCTGACTAATTTCAGGGGCTTTGCTGGGCGATCCAAGGCAGGGTCCAGGCATCCTGTCCGTGCTGTGTTTGGAGGGCGTCCCAGGGCAGCTCCGAGATCGCCCACCCAGCCCGCGCGTGGGAGGGCCGAGCTGCTTCTCTCTCTGCTTTATTTATGTCGAGTAAGTTGAAGGTTATTGCAATGAATAATAAATAAGCTATCATCGCGGCGCCGATTATTCCGAAGTGTTACCGATGTTTGTGTTGATAAAAATGAATAAATGGCTAAGTGTTTGCGGGGAATGGCAGAGAGAAGGCATAAAGAGGAAATTCGTATGTGCCTCCGATGGTTAGAAACAATGAGTCTTGAAACAGAGGCCATCAAGGAATGGGAGGAAGCAGCTTTGTGATTTGTTGCGTAGGGAAAATAATGACAGAATCTTTCATCTTTGGCCATGTTGGCTGCAAAGTGGTAATAGACGTTGGCTTTGAACAGAGGAGATAAGAGACCAAGAGAGAAATAAGGTTCAGAACAGTGCATATGAGAGCCAGATTGTTGCTTGGCTTTTCTCGTAGACAGAAGACGGATTGAGGAAGGACACGGATGCAGCCGTTTCAGACTTCTCTGCCGATGGAGGAGAGGGCCTGGCTGGCCCAGGGTGTGAGGGAGGGCTCACTCCCAGGCCTGGGAGCCAAGGTCAGATGCAGGAGGACGATGAGACACCGAGTTCAGAGGAAGAGGTCAATCAGCCACATCCTGTTTCTGGATGATTCTTCGCAGCCTTTCCTTCCCCTTGCTGAGCCATGCTCCCAGATTCAGTTCTTGTCAGGTTGGCCACAACTCTTCCTCTGTTTTCCAACTCAAAAATGCACGCCGGAACCCAAGAGAATAAGAATGATGCCATCTCCGTGGTTCCCAAACCGTGTGCCGAGGTGCCGCAGAGCACCACAGCTAACTCAGGGGAGCCCCTCGGGATATTTTAAATGTTTTGGGGGAAACGCGACATCCCGTGGACATCGTGCTAACTGCTAGCTGAAGGTAATTCTCGGTTTCAAAGGTAGGATGTGCTACAGTTCTTGTGTGATGTCACTTCTTTGCGGAGCTGGGTTTTCAGCCAGCGCCATGATGACAATCAAGCAGGGTTGTAACTCAGCGAGGGGCAGACCGCGAGGGTGGTGTTCAGTCAGGTTCCCAGTCTGGGAAGGTTGCAGTGCCCAGCAGGTACCTGCACCCATTGCTAAGTGCAGTTATTTGAGAATGAAATAAGCATGCCATTTTTTGTTTCTTTCCATTTTTGTGCATTATTTTAAAAACAGATACGGTAGGACATAAATAGTTTCAAAATTATTTGGACTTACCTACTCAATATACACAAGTGTTAGGTATTTCTGTCGGCCTGGCACTTCACGAAAATGTTACGGAGTCGGTGAGGGTTCAGTAGGGAGAGGGTGTGGGAAGGTCTTGGTTATGTGCCAGTCAGGTCCTGGTGAGAAACAAATGACACACTCAAAGGGGTCATTTGAAGAGAGTCTAGGAAAAGAATCCTCTCCTAAGGTGTGGGCAGCATATTGGGAAATCACGAGCAATGGGGAATGTTCTGGGGTTAGTACTGGGGAGGGGCGGGGCAGTGGGGAAGAGAAAGGAGAGAGGGGGTGGTGACCACACCTGTAGGGACAGAGAGCTGTGGGGACAGGACTGGCAGCGGACAGGAACTGCAGACAAGCAGCACAGAGACCCGCCAGGGTGCTTGGTCCCACAGAGCTCAGCCGTGGTGCTGGCCCCCAGTAGCTACACTGTGCCGGTGCCTCCAGCTCTGCCCACAGGCGCCCTGAGCTCCCTGGGCTGTTCACGTTCTTATCCCACAAACTCACATCAGATGGCCGTTCCCAGACTCATCAATAACATCAAGGTCTCAGCATAGAACTTTCTCAACTTGAAGGTTTTTTTTTTTTTTTTGGCCATACATTTTCTTTAAATTGAGCCAGAAATGAATGAACAATAAATAATAATGAGAAATTCAAAAATGTGATTTTTGCCGGCTGGAGTGGCTCAGATGGTTGAGAGTTGTCCTGTGCACAGAAAGATTGTCAGTTCAATTCCCAGACAGGCACATACCTGGGTTGCGGGTTTGATCCCCAGTCAGAGCATATGGAAGGCAACAGCAGATCGATGTTTCTCTCTCACATCAATGTTTCTCTTCCTTCCTCTCTCTAAGCTTGTCCTCGGGTGAGGATTAAAAAAATATATATGATTTTTTTAAAGGAGCGTTTTATGTATTGTTATTTTTTGAGATGCAGAAATCTGCATGCATATAATATAGTCATGTCTTCTCTAGTAAAATGGTTCCTGACTCATGTGGCCGAATTAAGTATATCAATTTTTTTCAGGTGGTTATGCAGAAAGCATACCATCTTCCCAGTGCCTGAATGAATTTGAATTTGTGTTGATAGAAAACTTGCCTATGGTGTTAAGATTTAAGTTGTAGGAGCAGGGTGAGTATTACTATCACCACCATTGTCATCACCGTCATCTCTTTCTGAGGGGTCATAATGTGTCCTTGCTACACTATCTTAAACAGGGTTTTAAAAAATTATTTTTAATTAATTAAAATATGTTTTTATTGATTTCTTAGAGAGAGAGAAGTATCAATGTGAGAAATATTGATCGGCTGCCTCTTGCATGCCCCTTATTGGGGTTCAAGCCTGCAATTGAGGCATGTGCCCTGACCAGGAATCAAACCCGGACTCCTCAGTCCATGGGACGATGTCAGTCCATTCAGCCACACTGGCTGGGCTAAACAGGGGTTTTTAAAGTGTGGCCCGTGGCCCTGGCCGGTTTGGCTTAGCTGTTACAGCATTGGCCCGCGGACCAAAGCGTTGCAGGTTTGATTCTGGTCAAGGGCACATACCTCGGTTGTGGTTTGATCCCCAACCCTGGTTGGGGTCATGCGGGAGGCAGCCAGTCGATGTGTCTCTCTCAGGTCAATGTTTCTCTCTCTCTCTCCCCCACACTCTGTGTGAAGATAAATGGAAAAATATATCCTTGGGCGAGAATTTAAAATGAAATGAAATAAAATAAAGTGTGGCCCGTGGACCAGCAGCATCAGCTAATACAATTCTTAGGCCCTTACCCTAGAACAACTAAATCAGAAATTCTGGGCGTGGAACCCAGCAATCTGTGTTTGATACGCCCTCCAACTTGAGAACCATTGTTCCTAACCACTGCATACACCGGAGAAAGAGAGGCCATGGCCCCCATTTGACAGCTTTGGAAACAGAGGCTGAGAGAATGTTACACAGCTGTGAAGTAGCAAGACTGGACTACAGATTGCATCAATCTGTCTTGAGGATGAGCACTTATTCCAGACATCCTTCTGACTCATCCATACACTAATGAGCCAAGAACCTGTGCATCTACTCTGCTTTTGTAGAAGACACACCAACAGGTAAGATAAGTTTCCAGAACTTACTCTCTTAAGAAGATGCCCTGGACAGTTTGGCTCATCGGTTAGAGTGTCGGCCTGCAGTCCAGAGAGACCTGGGTTTGGTTCCCACTAAGGGCATGTACCTCGGTTGCAGTTTGTCCCTGGTCCTGGTTGGATCGTGCCAGAGGTGGCCACTCGATGTGTCCCTTTCATGTCGATGTTTCTCTCTTTCTCTCTCTCTTCCTCCCACCTTATCTGAACAAAAAATGGAAAAATATCTTTGGGTGAGGATAAAAAAAAGATAAGGCAGAAAACACACAGCAGTTAAGTGCTACATGGTATCATTACCAATGTCATAGAATGTCAGAGAAGAAAGAGCTCAGTGTGTATTGGACTCCATGTGAATTGTGCTCTCTGGAGTTGTTCAAAGTGCTCCAGGTTGCTCAAATCCTGATCAGATGTCTCCGGAAGTGGGTGGCCTTTAGTTAGGCCTGTAAGGACAATGGGGATATGTGTGGGTGGAGGCAGTGTTGGTGTGTGATTAACAAGTGGACCAAGCAAAAATTAACTCGGGATGGATTAGAGACTTAGGCATAAGACCTGAAACTGTAAAACTCCTAGAAGAAAACCTAGGGAAAAAGCTCCTTGAGACTGTTCTTGGCAATAACTTTTTGGATATGACACCCAAAGCAACAGAAACCAAAATTAATAAGTGGGACAACATCAAACTAAAAACCTTCTGTACAGCAAAAGAAACAGTCAACACATTAAAAAGGCAACCCGTAGAATGGGAGAGAATATTTGCAAATCACATATCTGATAAGGGGTTCACATCCAAAATATGTAAATAACCCATGCAATTCAGTAGTTAAAAAAAAAAATCTGATCAGATGGTAAAGTCAGGTGAAAGCTGAGAAGTAACAGCCATTGAAAAATAAGTGTCATGGGGCCTTTCACTGCAAAAATAAGTGTAGTGGATGGCAGCGCCACCTGTAGGCTGGGAGGCGTATTCCATTCCACGGTGAGGAGGCAGCCAAGGGCTTCTCATCCCCTCTGCCATTTGTCGCTAAACCGGGGGTCAGCAAATGTTTTCTGAAAGGGCCAGGCAGTACACACTTTAGTCTTTGCCATTCACACGGTCTCTGTTGTAGCCATGCAGCTTTGCCACGGTGTGACAGCAACCAAGGGCGATGTCTAAGTGCACGGGCATGGCTATGTTCCAATAGAATCTGATGGACACCAACATTTGAATTTCATATAATGTTTATATATCACAAAATATTCTTCTTTTGATTTTTTTCCACAACAATTTAAAAGTATAAAAGCCATTTTTAGCTTGCAGGCTATCCAAAGCAAGGCGGTGGGCCAGATTTGGCCTACAGGCTATTGTGTGCCAACCCCCCGTACTAGACTGTAGACCTCGGGAGGGCAGAGGGAATCTGTTTTGCTCCCTCAGCATTCAGCACTCAGCACAGTGCCTGATACAATAATGGCCACTCAAAAAAATTTGTTGAATGGCCCGGCCTGTGTGGCTCAGTGGCTGAGTGCAGACCCATGCACCAAGAGGTCACTGGTTCGATTCCCATATGCCCAGGTTGTGGGCCATATTCCCAGTGGGGGACATGCAGGAGGCAGCTAATAAATGTTCTCTCTCATCAATATTTCCATTTCTCTCTCCCTCTCCCTTCCTCTCTCTCTCTCTAAAAAAAAAATCAATAAATAAAATAAATAAATAAAAAAATTTGTTGAATGAATAAATGTTGTGCATTCTCCTTTGTCTTTACTTCTCTGAATTTGTCCAAAGAAAATACAGGCAAGAAAGCTGTGAGGGAGTGTTCAGAAGGTATTGAATGTGTTCTCGTGTCTACATTTTAAGTAGGAATTTATAAAGCTTCTGATTTTAGTGAAAGGAAAGATTACATAGAAATCTCCTATAAGGACTTAAATTGTCAATCTGTTATGGAGTTATGAAATGCTAGACCCAGAGCTCAAATATGCCAATGTTGTTTTTTTTTAAATTTAAGAATGAATTCAGAACTATAAAGTTGTTTTTAATTTAAGCCCAGAAGAAATGTTAAGTTTAGATTAAACATGATTGTTCATAGTTGAAAGTAAAAATGTGTTGGTTATATTAAGAATTGTGTAGTTTCCTTTTTTATTTTTAAATATGTTTTTTTATTGATTTTTTAGAGAGGAAGGGAGAGAGAGATAGAAACATCAATGTGAGAGAGATACACTAATCAGCTGCCTCCTGCACGCCCCCTACTGGGGATTGAGCCCACAACCCAGGCATGTGCCCTGACCAGGTATTGAACTGGAACCTCTCAGTCCATGGGATGAAGCTCAATCCACTGAGCCACACCAGCTGGATGAATTGTGTGATTTTAAACGTACTAAGTTGGGAATTACTTTTTAACTGTATGGTACCTCGATATGGCTAATTGATACTGGGGTGGGACTGGCAGTGTGTAAAATGTGCATCAGGCTCTGTATTCAGGTTGTGAAGGTGGAATACTAGCACCTCCTGTGAAATACTGGCTGGGCTGGAGGCCGCAGCTGAGCCAATGTTGAGCACCCTGGGAACAAGTGACCTCAATGAGCTTTAACCAGTGAAGCATCGTGGAAATAGCTAAGAAATAATAATAAAAAAATGAGTTTCAAAGAATGGTTATGTACATGGAAAGAATAAATAGGAAAGATCTTCAAAGGCTGAACTTCCTCCCGGTAGATGTGTCCTAATCCACCTGTGTGAACAGAAGAGAGTGATCCTGGCACCTGCGGTCAGGGTGGTGGGTGCGAAGAATTAATTGGTGCTGGTTGGAACGTACACTGTTCAAGACCTTCCCTTCCTGGCTCATCCTTAACTGTTATAATTACACTTTAATATTTCAATGCAGAGTGATCACACACATGAATTTTTATTTATTTTTAATCCTCACCCAAGGATATTTTTCTACTTATCTTCAGATAGAGCAGGAGGGAATGGGGTGGGAGGAGACTGAGAGAGATATTGATGTGAAAGAGACACATCGACTGGTTGCCTCCTGCACGACCCCAACCAGGGCCAGGAATGAACTGCAACTGAGGTACATGCCCTTGACCGGAATTGAACTTGCTACTCTTTGGTCCAAGGGCTGAAGCTCTAACCATTGAGAAACCGGCTAGGGCTACATACATGAGTTTTTAAGCAGAAGGAGACATTTATTGTGCTTATGGGAATCCCTTCTGTTAGGTCATTTCCCCACAACCCAAGGGTAGGGGAAATCTTTATTTTTTGTGTTTCTTCAGCACTGGCTCTCTCCTCCACTGCTAACAGCACTCCTCCTTCCTCATTTATTTTATTTAAAAAATTTTTTAAAACTCACCCAAGGATATTTTTACATTTATCTTCAGACCGAGTGGGAGGGAGAGAGTGAGAAAGAGAGAGAAACATCAATGTGAGAGACACACATCTACTGGTTGCCACCCACACGATCCCAACTGGGGCTGGGGATAAACTGCAACTGAGGTACCTGCCCTTGGCTGGAATCAAAGCTGGGACTCCCTGGTCTGCAGGCCGATGCCCTAACCACTGAGCCAAACCGGCCAGGGCCTCCTTCCTCATTTAGCTGGGGCTGCTCCCACCCCTGGACCAGGCGATGGGCACACGATCCTGGTCTAGCCAATCAAAGCATTAATTACACTTGCCTGGCCATAGCAATTGGTTCAGGGATGAGCATGAGACCTAAGCAGGACCAGTGAGAACCATCTGTAGGTCTTTGGTGCACAGGCAGATTGAATGGTGTTCTGCGAGGTGGTGAAACTGCTCATGGGAGATGGCTGCTGGTGGTCTTACCATGATAAGGGAAGGACCTCCCGAGAGGGGAGGCCCCACTGAGGATGGCCATTGTCAATTTATCTCATGGAGCTCTTGGTTTTTTAATCTGTAATGTGTTGGAGAATAGTATCTATCTCACAGTGCTGTTTTATGGGTTAAATGCCAAACACTGAGTATTTGCAAAGCATTTTCATCTTCCTTTCTTCCCTCCTTTCTTCCTTTCTTCACTGCCTCCCTCCCTCCTTCCTTCCTCCTCCCTGGCCTTACTAACCTTTTAAGAAACCCTCCGGAAAGGGAGATAATTCGGGCACAGACTCAACAGCTTTTCCCTGTGACTGCTCTTCCATGGGACTGGGGAGCCATGGAATCATCACTGTGGAGGCCTCCGGGAAGGGGATGTTTGCGGGGCTGGCGTGGCCCAGAGAACGCACGGCTGGGAGAGGTGGAGGCTGGAGGTTCAGGGAGCAGATCTTTGTTGACCGTAAGAAAGAAGCTTTTAACATAAGAGGTTTACAATAAAAGCAATGACATCTCAGAGGGTGGCGAGTTCCAGTCCTGTGGGCATCCAGCCTAAGATGGATAGCCATCTACTGGGGTGCAATCGAGGGGACTTACGTGCAGGGGGGCAGTGTGGACTAAGCTTCCGAGATGGTGTTTGGCGTGCAAATGATGATCTGTGGTTTGTTCATCTAATGCTGGGCCAAGCACCCCTTTGAAGGTGGACGCAGGAGAACATCAGGGGGTAGAGGGGTTTCCTTCTGGCAGTGGTTCTCAAACTCTGAGGGGTGTCAGTCACCCGGAGGACTTGCTGAAAACACAGATTATTGGGCCACATGCCCATAGTTTCGGATTCAGCAAGTCTGACACGGGTCCCAAAATGTGAGTTTCTAACACGTACCCTGGGGATGCTGATGTCGCCGGTCCAGAAACCACTCAGAACTGCTTTTCCGTGGACTCAGTAATTTCATGAATAACTGGTGTGTTGTTGAGAAAACATCAGGCTAGGAGACAGGAGACCTAAGTTCTTGCTACTTGCTACTCTGCCTAGCTGCGGGTCTTTGGGCAAGTAACCAACTCTTCCGGGCCTCACTTTTCTCGTCCCTAAAAACCAGATCGCTGGTGTTCATCTTCTCGACACAACGGGCCTCCTTCAATCAGCTTTCCTTTTCTGTGGGCACTGTTTTGAGAGATGACACCCCCACCCAGAAATATAATGTGTAACTAAATAACAGCTGAGTTAGCCTTATTTTTGACAAATATCTGATTTCCTTTGGTCTTTTTGACCAAAGACTATAATTCTTGGACAGCAGTTCAGGGATCCTTGGGTCCATCGCCACTGAGTTAAGTGATATTTAAGGTTTCTCCTCGTAGCTCGAAGAGGTGACGTTCTAGGACCTTCGGGTCACGATGCCGAACCTTGCGTTACCTCCTGGGAGGGTGCTGAGCCTGGGCTCCTCCTGCTGGCTCACAGCTTGTTCAGGGTGTGGCATCAACAGGACGTTTGAGGGGGTGGCTTGGAAAGCTCCTTCCTCGGTTCCGAGACTGTGATTCTAGTCCCTCCTGGCCTCTCCCAGGTCATCTCAGGGGCCCCCACAGTGGAGAGTTTGGGGCTGGTACTGACTCCTGGGTTTTAGGGTTCATGGCCCTGGCATGTTCTCTAGTAGAGCCGTTAGTTTTCAGGAGATTAATGAATGAAGTGGGCGTAGATGCTTCTGGTTCGAGCAGACGTGTGCTATGTTGACGATTATGTCACCTCTGCCTCACACACCCAGAGGAGGTGGCTGCTGCACACTCGGGCTCTGCGGCTGCGCGAACCCAGGTCGCGTCCAGCCCAGGGAACTGTTAGCCTATGCTAAAAGCACAGTGAGCTCAGACATGTGCATCGCTGTGTGGACCGGAACTCTACCCTTTGTTGTTGGTGGGAAGCAGGGCGGGGGTGGGGCTTGCTGGTTTGAATATCTCTGCCTCTCTGGGGGCAGGTACCATCAAATGTGTCTGTGAATCGGAATTATTTTTAGAGGCTTTCCCCACAGGCTCCAGTCAATACACTTCTTTTCCCTGCTCCTGTTTTCCAAGCGCTGACTCCCTCCCAGGACCCCTGTGAGGTCCCGAGGAGCCCCTCCCCCACCTTGTTCCTCATAGTTGAACAGGGCAGCCAGTCTCCCGACAGACTCAAAGGGGGACCCAGAAAGCTAAGTGGGGACAGAAAAGGAGCACAATGACCTCCTTGGGGCTCTCAGGCAGAGGCCAGCTCAATGGCTAACCGGAGAACAATGCAAACAGGCCTAGGACAGGCGTTTCGAATGGGAAATACATTGCTGTCTTACTGCTGACCTTTGAAGGGTGCGGTGCCTCCAAGGAAGGGGGCGGCTGTCCCAGCAGAGGGAGCGGGAGCAAATACGCCGCAGTGGCTCTGGATGGCTCCAGGCCGTGTGGGTGAGGACAGATGGAGGGGGCGGTGGGTGGGAGCCGGGTGGGTCTGACGAGTGCCCGGGGGTGCTCCTGGTGAAGGGGCCACATTTGGAGGATCTCTGCTGGAGTTTGGATCTTGGAGCAGCCGAGTGCGTCTGAAAATGTTCTAAGGAGTGTGACGAAATCTGACTCGCGTGTTGGAAGGAGCGTTGTGACAGAAATCGTGGAGACCGCTGGAGTGGGCAGCCAGGGGACAGGAGGTCAGGAAGATGGTAGCGGACGCAGCCGAACAGACAGGTGAGGCCCTAACCAGGTGGGCTTAGGGGGTGGACATGTGGGAGGTGGCAGGTGGTGCTGGGCTTTCAGACTGGACTGCGGGCTCCGTGCCCTCAGCCTCCTGCTGGCATCCATTTCGGTCCTTTGCCCAGTGAGTCCTGCAGGTGGGGTCCCTGAGGCTCGTGCACCAGGTACGTCCAGTCTGTACAAAGGGCACAGCGCTTCCTCTCAGTGACAGAAAATACATGTTATTTTTAGCCAAAATCTGCAGGATGATCTGTTGCGGTTTTCATTTTCTCAGCACATTTTATTCAATTTTATTAGGTCATTTAGCGAATAATTTTAATTTTCTGCTTAGATCAGAATTTCAGAGAGTAATGTACTGTTGTACTGTTAATGAGTCCACTAATAATCTCCAGGGGAATGCGATTTGCAAATCACTCCCGAATAGAACTGTCACTCAGCCTGGGTGCCAGCTACCATATTCCTCAGCCAGGCTCCCTGAGAGGGCCTGGAGGTTTCCGGAAGATTCCTGGGCCTGGTGGGCCTCCCGGGAAGTCTCTGTGGGGAGGGAGCAGATAGGGGTCAGCCTCAGCTCGGTGCCAAGCTCTCGGTGCCAAGCTGTGGCACCTGCCGAAGCCTTGTTCCCCCGCGGTGGCTGGTTCATAGTCTCAAAACTGAACGCTGCCCTGGGTGGCACAGGCCAAGTCACTGCCACCACTTGGCAGCTTAGACAGGAGGTCTGTGGCTTCAGCTGCAGAGGGTGGTGGACAGAGAAGGGGACAGGACGCAGCATTTATTGACCACTTCTTTACGCCCAGTGCTGCCTTAGGACACTCTATCTCCTACAATTTTTAATACAAGTAATATTAAGTGTTTTTTTTTTTTGTAAACTATATTAACAATAAACAGTTCACTACTCTGCTAACAGTTTTAGGACAAGGATCGGCAAACAATGGCCCGCGGGCCTAATCTATCCTGCAGATTGTTTTTGCAAATAAAGTTTTATTGAAACATAGCCATGTCCTTTCAGTCACATGCTGTCTATGGCTGCTTTCGTGCCACATGGCAGAGTTGAATAGCTGTGACAAGGACTGGGGGTCCCACAGAGCTGAACCTAGCTGCTACCTGGCCCACGTAGAAGCTTGCTGATCCCTGGTTTAGACTCTCATGCCTTTTTATTTATTTTTTATCCTCACCCGAGGACATTTTTTGCATTTATCTTCAGATAGAGCAGGTGGGAAAGAGGGAGGAAGAGAAACATTGATGTGAAAGGGACACATCGACTGGCTGCCACCCATACAACTCCAGCTGGGACTGAGGACAAACTGCAACTGAGGTACGTGCCCTTACCGGGAGCCGAACCTGGGTCTCTCCGGTCCACAGGCCGGCGCTCTAACCGCTGAGCCAAACCGGCCAGTGCTCTCATGCCTTTTTCTATTCATCTATATACTAGGTATGTTCATAGACTCCATTTAATTTTGTACATAATTGAGATTGTTCTGAGACTTGACTTTTTTTCTCTCTTGATTATAAGTCTTGGGGATTAGTCCACAGCAGAATATTTATATTTGGTGGCTGTATAGTAATCTGTAATCAAAAAATCTTGTAATCTACCATGTATTTCAGTTAACTACCTTCACCAGTTTATTTCTAAATAAACTTTATTTTGGCATAGTTTTATGTTTACAGAAGAGTACTAAGAAAATGCAGAGTTCTTATATACTTGTCATCCAGTTTCCCCTGCCGTCAACATCTTACCATTACCATGGTACAGAAGACAGCAACATTGTTACTGCTAATGAATGTTTAATTATACCAGCAATGCACTGACACGTCTTCTTATGAAAATAAAACCGTACAGATTAGGGTCAAGTTCTCTCTGACCTTCTAGCCTAACCTCAGTGCCCTCACCCCAGTTCTTTCCCCCTCTCTGGTATCTGTCCTCCAAGGCTTTTCCACATGTAGTCACTACCTCCACAAGCACACAGGTTATACTGAAAGTGTAATACTGTTCTGTGGTTTAAAAATATAAATGTATTATACTGTGCTCCCCATTCTCCAACATTTCCCCTCTCTGAGGCCATGGACACCTCTCGTGGTCATGCACAAGGACTGGCCTCGTTCTTTTACTTGCTGCATTGCTTCTCCATGGTATGAACACGACATACACCATTGAGTCATTTCCCTATCGATGGCCATGTAGGTGGTTTCTGTTTCTTCACCGTTGTGAACAATGCTGCAATCAGGATCCTTGCACATTCAGTAATTATTTTGCACGCGTGTAATTATTTTTTCTGAGGAATAGATTCCTGTAATTAGAATCACCGCATCAATGGGCATGTATGCGCATTTTTCAGTAGATACTACCAAATTGTCATCGGAAAAGTTTTATTATCCTGTGTCTTCACCGCAGGGGGTGAGAGTGCCCTTTCCTCGTAATTGTTACAAATGACAATTTGTTTTTGTTGTTGCCAGGTTGACCATGCTATCTTAATATCAGATAAAGGAGACTTAAGAATAAAGAAAATTGTCAGAGACAGAGAGGGACGTTATAGAGTGATACACGAATCCACCGAGAACCCAGAGGGCACGGCCACGCTGCACATGCGAGGCTATGAAGACGTGAAAAGTACAAGAGCAAGACAGTGTTTACTAAGGCTAACCATATGCCGATCGTATGAGCCAACAAGATCAGGGCACGCCCTGAGAAATGAGTGCGTGTGTCCACCATACGCCAACAGCAAAGACAAGTGTGCGTATGTTCATAGCAGCATTGCTCCCAACAGCCAGAAACTAGAAAACAACCCACATGTCTGTCAAGCGAGAACGAATACACAGAGTCTAGGCTACGCGTGCTTTGGAATCTACAGAGCGATGCAAGAGATCGCACTACGGTTACATGCAACGACATGGGTGGATATCAGCTGTCAGGTTGAGCGGAGAAAGCTAGTACTTCAGAACACATACTAAAGGAGACTGTTTATAAACAAGGAGGGGAAGTGGATTCGTGGTGTGGAAGTCAGTGTGGTGGATCCTTTGTGGCTGGGCGTGAGCAGGAGAAACCTCCTGTACTACGGTGCTGTATCTAGAAATGTACTATATTTTGATCTGAGTGGTGATCACGTGGATGTACACATAGGTAAAATTCATGGACCCTTAAGGTTAGTGCACTTTATGAATGTTAGAGCTTAATAAAAATATATAAAAAAAGCAAGACAGATTCTGACTTGAGCAACATTTTAATTTTTTAAGTATGTTTTTATTGATTTTTTTTTTTTTTTTAGAGAGAAAGGCACGGAGAGAGAGATAGAAACATCACTGTGAGAGAGAAACATCAATCAGCTGCCTCCTGCATGTCCCCCACTGGGGACTGAGCCCGCAGCCTGGGCATATGCCCTGACCGGGAATTGAACCGGGACCTCTCATTCCATATCCGCTGAACCACACTGGCTAGGCTTGAGCAACATTTTAAAGCAATTAATTAACTTATTTTTGTTATTTAAAGTTAATTAATTTTTAATTACTCACTTTATGCCAGACACTGTTACTTCTGAGCTGTAGTCTTCCTCATCTAGAGCATTGGACGCCTGCCTTAGTTTCCCTTCTGCATTGTAATTCCTTGCTGGATCTGACTGTCTACGTGGTTGGGCTCAGACACTCAGCCCCTACTAATGCCCCTTCCTGGGGAAGGTCTTGGGTGTATATGTCCAGTCATTCGCTGGGCTTCTTTCCTGGTCAGGGCTTCACGGACACCCTGTTTGCGCCTTTTTGACCACGAGTATTTTTTTCTGTTCGAGAGGTCTGCCGCCAACTCCAGCTCCAGAGGGGCTCCTGAGTAGTCCTTAGCCTGCCCAGACCAAGGGGGCACTTGGCCTCTTTGCTGAGTCCCCCAACTCACCTTCCTCTTCCTCTGTTCTTCCCCTCTGCTTCCGGACCCTTGCAGCCTAGTCTCTTTACACACCTGTGCAGGGCGCCGCTAGATGATCACAAGCACCTCCTTCTGACACTGCGGAGCTGCTGTCTCAGTCACAGGCGTCAGCTGGAGCGCAGCTGAGCGCTGAGACAGCCCCTCTCATGTCCCCTCCAACTTCCTCTCTAATGAGCCTCCCTGATTTTAAAGGTGCTGTTTCCTGGGTGGTGCAAGGAAGGTGAGATTTTCATCAGGGCATCGTCACTGGTGCCAGTGAATCTACCCGGCAGTTTTTGCTGCAAATGTGCCTGTTTGTCATCTCACACTTTGCTTGGAGCACCGACTTTGCTGCCAGAAATGATCAAATCATTTCTTACAAAGCCACCGCTGGAACAGGAAGCTGGGAAGATGACCCCACTGCCGGCCCCTTGCTGTACAAATCCAAGAATGATTCAGCAGTTCGGGGACAAGAGCTCCATGTGGGCGCAAAGCATTCTCAGGCTTGGCTGTGGGGCGGGATGGGAGCCTTGGTGGTTGGCAGGCAGCAGCAGGTGCTTTGTTCCTGAAACAGATGTGCCCGCGTGCCGACTGTCTCTGACAAAGCACTGGCTGGATTCATTAGTCGTCTGGCCCAGCAGTCTCTGGGTGGGTGGGCCCAGGTTCCTTGTTCTTAATTGCTTTTTCTTTCATATGGAATGAGAGTGAGGAGTGGCTTATTAGTCGGTTCCCTTTGACCAGCTTCCATTTCTTCACCAGCCTGCAATCATTTGCAGTATTTCTGGAACAAAAAAGCAGCAGAGGGCTCCTCCGGAGTTAATACTGGTGAATCAAGTGTCCAAGACTGAATGGTTATCGGTTATGCAGGGTAAGAATTAAACCTCAGGTGCTGCAGGCTGCTGGCTGTGCATAGCTGCTCCTTCTTGGGGCTGGGGGTGAAGTCGATTCCTATATCCAGGCAGTCATCTGTTCCCTGTCACCAAGATAGCAGGGTGCTGAGCCTGGCTGGAGGAGGCCTGGGTTCCAGTCCCAGCTCTGCCACTCTCTAGCCTTTCAACCTTGGACAAGTCGGAGAAGGACACGTGCATAGGATTGGAACAGCTCATCTGTGGTTTGCGCCCTCTGCACCAGCTCTGCTTGCCCATCCTATCTCTGCTCGGATGTTCCCAAGACTGGAACACTTCCCACCTTTTGAGAGGAGCCTACATCAATAGCCAACAAAGTCTGAATATCAGACATAAAGTGGAATTGATTCATTCCTTTGTTCACCGGATGTTGACTGCATTTGTAGCCATATCTCCTGGGTCACAGACATGAACAGTCACATCTTGTCCACTGCAGGAAGGCAGTTCCTTGTAGGATCCTCCTAGGATTGGAACACGCCCAAGATTAGAACCCATCAGGGCCGGCCAAGCTGGAGCTTTGACTCTGTGCACTGGAGCAGTGAGGTAGGGAGTCTACCCCAAACCGCCTCGAAGCCCTGGGTTGTGTGTGGGACGTGGGAAGACTGACCCTCTTGCCATAGCTGCACTGTGCCTTGTTGTGTACGTCTGAGAGATGCCCTGCCTGTGCCCGGGCTCACCGTGTCTTCAGTGGGATCACTGCTGTAATCTTCGGGCCTGAGTCCTTCTCTCCACAGGGCTTCTGGCCCATCTCTTCCCTTTGTCCCCACTAAACAAAACTCTTTCCTTCCATCAAAACAAAGCCACGATGGGACTTAGCCAAGTAGAGTCTTGGTCAGGATGGAATGTTGTCTAAGCCTCACTCACAAGAAGCAACTGAAGGCCAGCCCTGGCTTGGACTGGACACGGTAGTACTAAGTAGAGTATCTAGTAGAGTGCTTAACATAGTAGGCACTCAATAAGTCACAGCAACGTGGTGGCCACAGTGCCACGTCCCAGGTCCCGTGTGAGATATTCTGCATGCTAGGATGTGGACAGGATGAAAGGCGGAAGGAAGCCCGAGAACAAGAGGTGGGCATGAGACTGGAGCAGCCTGGAGGGGTGGGCTCACCCTCGTGGGAGCCCCAGTTTACCTTGTTCTCAGCAAAGGCGGCAGGTAGAACCATCGGCTCATTCACTTTCTCCCTGTGCCCATCTTCCCTCTGGAAACCACAACAGTTTCCAAGCCTGGTTTCAGCAAGGAGGATGCTCAAGCTTGGGCTAGCATGGTCCCCAGAGATTGAAGAGATTGGTTTCATGGAAGACGTGGCACTGGACCATGCTGTGGGCATGGGTGGGCCATGTTGGGGCTTGTTGACTCCAGGCAAGGAGTCTAATGGCCTCCTGCCCAACTCTGCTCCATCTCGCCCTATCCCTGTTCATGTTCCTCTTGAGGTACCAGGTCAAGACTCCCAGAGGCACTGACCACAGGGGGCTGGTGCTGAGTTGGAAGGCTGTGAGGCTTTTGCAGGGGGCTCCGAAGGTGGGGAGGCAAGAGGAGGTGTTTGAAGTTTTCACAGAGGAAGCAGAGCCTGTGCCTAGGAGACGGGTGCACACACAGTGGTCAGAAGTTGGCAGAATTGAGAGCAGGTTGCACTGTGACATGTTCTGTGGGTCAGGGAAAGTGGTCAGTACGAAGACAGTGAAGGGACAAGGTTGTTTGGAGGCCTCCTTCCAGGCTCTGGGCGGGGGTCTGGGTCAGCCTGAATGGTTATTGGACTTGTGCAGAGATGGGCACTTTGATTTTATTCCACGTCGATCAGTTGGGTCATTCTGTATGTTTCCAAAGACCTGTTGGACATCCCCTGTGCCCGTCCCATCACCAGTTCAATCTATATCTCAACAGGATACATTATTTCCTTTCTCACACTTTCTGTCCTGGGAACGGAACTACTCTTCACCCAATTCTTCAATGCGGGAACCGTCCCCTCCTTAGCGCGGGTGACCTCTCTCTGTTTCTTGCCTAAATATCCTTTGAAATCCATCTCCTGCCCTCCCTGTTCTAGTGTTTCTCCCCGGACGCACATGCCCAGCCTCCAAGATCCCACTTCTGCTCCTCCTCCTGCAGATCTACCTTCCCTGTGGCCACCTTTTCATGCTCAGACCTTAAGCAGGTCGCTTCCTCACCAGGAATGAATCCTTGCTACCTTCAGGGTAATGTCCAGACCTTGCACGACTCGGGAGACCCTCCACAAGTTGCCGAGGTATCTGGCTCTATCTCCTCCCACTTTCCCACGGGGACTCCGTATCATTGCTAACATTTACTGAGCACTTATTATGTGCCGGGTCCTGTGCTGGGAGCTCTACATACATCATCCTACCCACGTCACCTATAGGTCTGCCTGGCATTTGACCACCCACATGGAGCCACTTCCTTCCTCTGCAGCTATGAGCCAGCCACCCATGGGTTTTGGAAAGCAGTACATTTGCACAGACTTCGTAATGGACTTATTGGGTTTGAATCCTGACCTTTGAATCTTTAACCTTTCAATGCCTCATTTTCCTCATCTGTATAATCGGAGTGATGGTAGTTTCTACCTTGAAAGAGAGCATGGTGCCATTGTGAGGACCGAATGAGCGAATAGCTGTGAAGTGCCCAGCATAGGGAGAGGAATGCCCGAAGTACCCAACAAATGCCAGGCGTGACTCCATGTTCTTTATACACGTTCTTCCTCTGGAGTGTCCTGGGCCAGCTGGTAGTCTGGCTCCCTTCTCTTTCTTCAAGATCATCTTTCTCCCAGAGGCCTTGCCTGACCCTCTCAGGCTCGGGGAGGTTCCCGCCACAGTGGTCTCAGAGTGTCCTGTGCTGACCTCTGTGATTTTCCTGTATCTGGGATGTTGAATTCCTCAAGGGCAGGCTGTGTCCTTGGTCATCTGTGTGCTCAGGGGCTGAGCACAGAGTCTGATACTGAACACACCCTGGGTGGGTGCTCTGCAGTGGACAGAAGGGACACGTAAGACCCCCAGCTGGAGGAGGGCTACCTCTGTGTCAGCTGTGTCTTTGAGTGTCCTGTCCTACAACCCGATGTGTGACAGAACTGAGGAGGCCTGTCACACCTCTGACCTCCTAACAGATTTGATGTAGGTTTGAGGCTGTGTTTCTCCTAGATCCCTGCTCACCCAGCCCCTAGCAGAAGAGCTATATTTGCACACTGCAGCCATGCTCAAGTTAAAAGAACAGTGGAGACGAAAGGAGCCCAACGCCAGGTCTCTTGGGCAACTTTCCTGACAACGCAGCAGCAGAATTATCCAAGGAGTGATTGACAAATTAGAAGCACTTTGCACCTAATTTTAATGCATTTGGCTCCTGAGAGGAGGAATATGTTAAACTTGAAATTATTCACCTTGCAGTAGCTTCTGTCTTTCAAATCAAAATCAAACTTCACGTGGGGTACTAAATCTTAAAGAAACAAATTGCTTTCTACGGTACATTGCGCTCTTTAAATGGCTTTATTTGGAGGGCCAGCTGAGCAAGTTAATTTCCACAGCACAGCTGGCTGGCAATTGTGGAGTGGGCACTCCTATCTGTAGTTGAAGGGAGCCTGGTCTGGTGCTCATTAACCACCCTTGGATTCGAGAAACAGCGAGAGTAATTGGCACATGCACTGGACCATGGGGTGGAAATTCAAATGGAGTTTGAAGACCCAAGTTGGTGTGTTGGTATACAAGATTGTGAACTTGGTGCTTGGAGCATCCTGTTTTTCTCTCCTTCTCAGAGACTCCCAAATATGGCTGTGTTATGCTCCTTCTGTGTTTGGGGGTCACTCCCATGTCCCCTACATCCTTGTCAGCCAACATGGAAACCTATTCTTGGGAAAGGACCACATAGACTTATTCACATGAATATGATCATAACTGATAACAGCTTAAAGCATAGTGTTTGTCTCAATGGTGTTTTATTTCTTTCTTTAGAAATTTTTTTTTCTTTATTGATTTTGAGAGAGAGAGGAAGGGAGAGGGAGAGAGAGATATAGAGACATTGATGAGAGAGAACATTGACTGGCTGCCTCCTGCATGCCCCACACTGGGGATCGGGCCCACAACCTGGGCATGTGCCCTGACTGGGAATCTTGGTACATGGGTCAGCGTTCAACCACTGAGTCACACCGGCCGGGCTGAAATGGTGTTTTAATATTAAAAGATGATAAAACCAAAGGAATTCATTGCTAGAATTATAACATTTTAGAGCTGGAAGGAAATGGGTTTTTTAGTTTAACTTCCCAGAGAATCCGGAGATTCCATTGTGAAATACTTGAATAGTAACTCTTTCTCTGCTTAAATGCCTTTAGTGATGGAGAACTCACTGCATTATAATGCATCCTGTCCCATGACTAGGTAGTTTTAATTAAAAAAAAAATCCAACTTTTTTTCAACTAAAATAGGTCTCCCTGCCTGAAATTTCCACGCGTTAGATCTAGTTCTACACTCCAGATAACACGTCTCCTGAATGGTAGTCCTTCCCGTGTTTGGGGGTCACTCCCATGTCCCCTACATCACCCCTCACTTGTCATCTCCTCTCCCTCCCCTTCCTTCAGCTCTCTCTCACTACATGTCTTCCAGCAGTCTCTGGGCCCTGGCCTTTTTCTCAGGACACACCCCAGTTTGTGTATGTCCTTTTAGAAATGCACTTGACGTAATCTCTCTAAATGTAGCCTGGCTTGGGGGAGCCGATCGCTCATCCACGAAGCTTTGAGGAGGAGCCTGTCCGTCCTGAGGCAGTGCAGGCGGCTCTCCTGGTCTCCGGGCAGGACTTCGTCCCTAGACCTGTTAGATTCGATTTGGTCTGTCTGGTCATCATTCTCTGCCATCCCGAGCGTCTGCTCTCCCTCCCAGACACTTGCCATCCCCACATGTGATGAGCTGTCTTCCTGCCAGTCTTCCTGATGAGATAGGAAAGGACATTAAGGATACTTTACTTGGTAGCAAAAGGTGGTGGCAGTAGCAACTGTTGGAAAAAAAAATTTCTTCTCTTAGAAGTCATATGTATTTATTTAAAACAGAAACTCAAAGGAAATAAGTATCTATAAAAACAGCCATTTTTGTGCATGTCCTTTCATAAACATTTGTCCAAAGGGTTCATATATTTTGTTTTCATTTTCACTCATTATGAATATTTTCCCATATCATTAAGCAATAATCTACAAGACCAGTTTTTTCTTTTAAATCCTCACCGGAGGATATTTTTCTATTTATCTTCAGATAGAGTGGGAGGAAGAGAGAGAAACATCCACGTGAGAGAGACACATTGACTGGTTGCCTCCTGCATGACCCTGACCAGGGCTGAGGACTGAACCGCAACAGAGGTCTGTGCCCTTGACCGGAATCAAACCCGTGACTCTGGTCCGAGGGTCAACACCCTAACTGCTGAGCCAAACTGGCCAGGGCTAGGCAAAACATTTTTGATATTTGTTTCCAAATTGCACTCGAGAAAGATGGTTACATTTTAAATGTGCTATTTTATATTTCAAAAAGCAGAGACTAAATATCTAACTTAAAATTCTAAATATGTATTTTTTTAACTTCAGTTATTATACAATGTCTTTATTATTTTAAGCTGCCATTTTAATAAAGTTTATTTCTTTAAAGAAAAAAAAGAAGGCTGTGAGGGCGTCAGAAAATGGACACTTGAATTACTCGTGTAATTTGCAATGATATGTACTTCAAACTTATGCCCCAGATCCCACGGGCTTTGAGGAAGTAACCTGAAAGGTTCACCTTGTCTAAGACACACTAAACTATCTAGTGAATTTTATTCAAAATAGGTACTAATCTCTGGTTGTATTTGTAATAGAATCAGCTTGGATAGTCTTTGGATTTTTGAGACTGGATTCTCCAGACTGAAATCTGATTCTTTGTTATTTTTGCAAAAGATACAGAATAACACTGATTCCAACTAAATATAGTGGGTCCAATCTCTCAAAGAATGAATGTAAGGCAATCAGACAGCTGCTGACTGTCAAAGGAACTGATGCTTCTGAGGTTCCAAAGCAAGTTGCTAAAATGTAAATCACTTCCGTGCACACATACAAAACTATAGAACTCTACGGGGAAACAAATCTTTATTTTAGCCCTCAAACTCAGATGTTTCTAAATTGCTGTCCACCTGACCACAGATGGGTTGTATGGCAGCTGGGATTGCAGTTGGTTACATGTAACAGAAACCTGACTACAGTGGTATGACCAAGCTGGAGTTGATTTCATTCAAGTAAGAAGAAGCCCAGAGCTAGTACAGCTGCTTGAAGAGGTTACCAGGAATCCAAACACCATCAGCTGCTTTGTCCACCATCTTTGTCATGAAATTTTTATCCTCTGGGTTGCAAGATGACAAGAAGATAGGGAAAAGCTAAAGCTGTGTGCAAGCTAACGATATCCCTTTTGATTAGAAAAATAATAATCTGTTTCCATGTTATTGCCTCAAACAGGGTCTACATGGCCACCCCCTAGCTGCAAGGGAGTCAAGCAATGTGAAGTGTATTTTAAAACCAAGGTGGTTAATAAGGACGAAAGCGGAGAATGTGTTAGAAAAGCCTTAGGACTTGAAGTTTTCGTTTCCTGGGTTTTGATTTCAGCTCTGCCACTTGCAGGCTCTGCAAACGTGGACAGGCACCTTTGCTCTTTGGCTTTAGTTGCATCCGCTGTGAAATGATGAGACTGGAGAAAATGATCTCTGAGGGTAATCGTGTCCGGGAGCTGGTTCACATGGACTCGTGAGAACTGATTGTGTCTTCTTAATTCTATGTTCAGATATCATGTTGGTAGCCTGAAATTGACCTCAGGGGGAATATTTACACCATGGCAAATGGCAAATGCTGTGAATCATGACCTTCCTGCTTACCTCCTCCCCAAGACATTTGTTGAGCATTTACCATTATCTGAGAGGCCTTTCAGTGTTAAAAAAAAATCTCTGAAACTATCATTTCAATTCTGGGAATCAGTTTCAAAGGGCAGTGAGACCTTACCTCAGAGACCCCTCTGCCTTACTTGGTCATTTTTCTATTCTGTTTCTGTGGGGCTCTCTCATGTCATCCTCTCCACACTCTTCGGTTCTTCCTTTCTGATCTTTTCCCTTCTCCTCAGCTCTTTCTTTCAGTGACCATGTTATGAAATTTAGAAACAAATGCATTTTTTATTGTTATATACTAGACCTTTGTGTTTCTGATTGCAAAATGAGATCGACATGATTTTAAATCTAAATATTTAAAAAGCAAACCCATTCCTTTCCCCTATTACACCCAAAGCTGATTTTTACTTAAGTACCACTCTGAATCACTTCTTAGTCCTAGTATTTTTTAATCACCAAAAACCACTTTTAATAAGCTGCTAAGCAACAAATGTATTAAGTTGTTTTTCAATTTTGTTGAAAGCACAGAATTGGAAATTGTGACTTACCAAAAGATTGGTTACCATCTCATTAGAATCATTTACTTTTTTATTGTAGATTTTAAAAATTAAACTTTTAATTTGGAGATAATTATAGATTCACATTCAGTTGTAAGAAGTAATACAGAGCCCTGGCTGGTTTTCTCAGTGGTTAGAGCGTCAGCTCTCAGACTGAAGGGTTGAGGGCTTGGTTTCCAGTCAAGGGCACATACCTGGTTTCATCTCTGGAACCTGGTCAGGGTCATGCAGGAGGCAACCTATTGATGTGTCTCTCTCACATTGATGTTTCTCTCTCTCTCTCCCTCCTTTCCACTTTATTTAAAAAAAATCAATGGAGCCCAACCAGTGTGGCTCAGTTGGTTGAGTGTCGACCCATGCACCAAGAGTTCACTGGTTCAATTCCTGGTCAGGACATGTGCCCAGGTTGTGGGCCTGATCCCCAGTGGGGGGCATGCAGGAAGGAGGCAGCCAATCGATGTTCTCGCTCATCGATGTTTCCATTTCTCTCCCCCTCTCCCTTCCTCACTTTCTAAAATCAATAAAGAAAAAAACCACACAAAACGATGGAACAATATCCTCAGGGAAGATTAAAAAAAAGAAATAATACAGAGAGTTAAAGTTATAAGGATAATATAGAGGCATTATCTTGTAAAACTATATAGTACAGTACCACAACAAAAATTTAGAAATTGGTACATCTTAGTGCATTTTAAATTTTCAACCAAATATTTAAGATTGCATGGTTTTGGATATGAGGGAGGGGTATGCCTTTCAATGTTATAGTTAAGAAAACAGTTAGTGGGCCCAGAGCAAATCCCAGGGCCCCAGCAAATCCCTGTTCACCTGTTTCTACCTTTGCTCTTCCTCGCACTTCCACTGTTGGCTCTTTTCTTGTTTGAGTAGAATAAACACAAGCAAACAAAAAACACGAAGGGTTTAATATCTTGCTCCTCAAAAACATGGTTTTTGAACGAGAGCATGGGCATCACCACGGAGCCTGTTAAAAAAGCAAAAATCGCCCTGGCCAGTTTGGCTCAGCGGTTGGAGCGTCACCTGTGGACCAGAGAGTCCCGGGTTTGGTTCCTGCTAAGGGCATGTACAAAAATAAATAAATAAATAAAATAAAATAAAAATAAAAAGCAAAAATCCCGAGTTCCACCCAGATCTACTGAAGCAGAATTTGCATCATAACAAGCTCCTCAGTTGATTCATATGCACTTTAAAGTTTGAGAAGTTCTGGTGAAATAGATTATTGGACAGTCGTCTAAGCCAGAAACATCCTTCCTTTGGGCCTCTCTCAAGAGGTCCACCTACAGTTCTGAACACCTCCTTGCCACAGGAGCTATGACGAGCTGGGCAGGGGTGGCTCGAGTCAGCAGGCCATGACTACGGCTGTCTTCTGAGCCCAGGCAATGTAAAGGTCAAGAATTCCCTTCTTGGGATGGATCTATATGCCTCTAAGCCCGGGGTTCTGTCTCTAAAGGGGCAATTACGGCAGGAGTCATAACAGCCTGCAACAGTTCCCCTCTTTAGTGACCTTGAAGGTAACTGTCCTCTTTATTGCTTTATCATTCAGGCCTTGATCAAGCTTTTCCAGCCCCACGATGCTGTCCCTTGTAGAGCCTTCCCTTTTCTGACTCTTAAGGAAAAGAGAGTGAATGAGAATACAACTCCGATGGTCACCTGCTTTGTGTCAAGTACCAGGTGCTTTATTTATGTGATCGGACTTAATCGTAGCCTTCTGCTGTGTGAGGTAAACCTTATCACACCTTTTTTGAAGACTTGAAAAAGACGGGGGCTCAAAAAATACGTAACTTGCCCAAGAGCATACTCATGCGAGAAGATGATAGCTGTTCTGGGTGGTAGACCTTGAAAATTTCTCCTCCATTGGACAGAAATAACTGACTTGAAGAGCCTTTGCCTTCCTCTGGTCTTGTTCTTTTTAACTTCTCACCTGCTTATAGCTGCTGGGATTTCATATGTGCCCACAACGCTTGGATTAAACTAAGTACTCTCCATGTTTCATTGTGCAGATGAGGAAGTTGAGAGCTGTCAGAAATAAAAGGAGTTAGTGATCGCATGGGAAATAGGTGGGCAGTACCCAGCAGGACAGCTGTAATAAAAATGACAGATAATAGCAAGTGTTGGAGAGGATGTGGAGAAATGAGAACCCTCACACTTTGTTGGTGCGAATATAAAATGATGCAGCCATTTTGGAAAACAATTTGGCACTTCCTCAAATAGTTATACACAGAGTTACCACATGACTCAGCAATTACAGTCCTAGGTGTATACCCAAGGAAATGAAAGCATATGTCCACACAAACATGTGTACATGAATGCTCATAGCAAGATTATTCACAATAGCAAAAATTGAAAAATAATCCTAATATCCATCAACTGATGAATGGCTAAACAAACTGTGGTATATCCATAAATGGAATATTATTCAGCCATGAAAAGGAATAAAATACTGATATATGCTCCAACATGGATGAACCTTGAAAACATTGTTAAATGAAAGAAGCCAGTCAACAAGGACCACATCTTGTATGATTCTATTTATAGGAAATGTCCAGAATGGCAGATCTATAGACACAGAAAGTAGCTTAATTATTCCCTAGGGCTTGAGGAGTGATGGGGAAATTGAAGGAGGGTGAAAGGTCAGGGATATGGGGTTTCTTTTTGAGATAATTAAATATTCTAAAATTGATTGTGTGATGGTTGCATAACTGTGAATATAGAAAAAGTTTCTGAATTGTAAGCTTCAAATAAGTAAATTGTATAGTAAGTGACTATCCAATAAAATTATATACAATAACAGCAAAATATATAAAGAATTATGTGGCAGAATCAATGGTCCAACCCAAGGATCCCCTGCCTAGGTCCTGCACCCTTTTTACCACTCCCCATCAAGCTATTAGGTCAGAGGTCCCACCCCAGGCCCAGCATCCCTGATCAGTTACATTGGAAGCCCTGGAGCGGAACCTGGGCATCAGTAGATTTTAAAGCTCCCACGTGATTCCCAATGTGCGGCCATGTTTTGGATGGAGAAACTTTTCTAAGGCTTGGCTCCAGGGGCTCTGGTACCTCGTGTCTCTGTTCCGAGGCTGCGATCTACATGGGATCTAAAATATTTGGCTTAAATTTTGATCAAAGCAATTACCTATATGCTTTTTCAGTGGAGGTTGTCTGAGGCGTAACAGTCAGAGAAATTGAACTGTCAGAAACTAATATATGAATAATAAGGGAATATTTCTTCTTCATTGGACACCCAAGATGAATAGCAGGTAAAATAAAATTTTAAATTAAATTGAATATGTATACGACTTTATTTTTTTGTTAAAGGACTATAACATGAATAATGAACATATTAAAAGGAGATGAACAGACCCTCAATTTCTTTCAATAATGTTAGTGTTGTATATTCTAGATGGAATAAAACACATTTCATAAAACACCTACACAGCTCTGCAATGCATTATGGATGGCCTCTCTGGAGAAATCTTACATGCCTTTCAATTTTGACATAGCAATACGGTAATAATAGATTTCTTTGGCATATAGTTCTGCAGGCATTTTTATAATTTTGAGCTTTACTGATGGAGAGCCAGGGCTTACTGCACCTGGGTTCTCACCTGCATTATATGGGGAGAGGTGAATGGAGTGGAAAGGACCTTCTTTGCTCCCTGTAGTGGTGGGGCTGCGGAGTTGAAAGCTAAATGGAAATAAATGTATTTGAAATTGTATTAGTTGTGAATAGAGTTTCCGCTGCTCTAAGAAAAAATAAAAATGATAGTGACTTAATAAAGATGAGGTCTATTTCTCTCTCACATAAAAGTCCAAGATGGTGTGGATGCTCTGTCCTTGGCTAGAGCCCAGGGACTCAGGCTCCTGCTTGCCTGGTTGCCCCTCTCCGCGTGGTCTGAACCCCCACCCGCAACGTCTGCTGTCGGAAGAGAGAAAGGAAAGAGTATAGCTTGCCTCTTCCTGCTAAGGTCAGGACCCGAAGGTGCACACATCACTTCTGCTCACATCCCATTGGCCAGAACTTCACATTATTCTTTTTTTCTTTATTGATTTTTAGAGAGAGAGGAAGGGAGGGGGAGAGAGATAGAAACATCAATGAGAGAGAGCATTGATTGGCCGCCTCCTGCATGCCCCCCACTGGGGATCTGGCCCACAACCTGGGCATGTACCCTGACCAGGAGTCGAACCCGTGACCTCTTGGTGCATGGGTCGATGCTCAACCACTGAGCCTCACCGGCTGGGTCAGAACTTAACATTCTTAACCGTATGAGTGCACCTAGCTACCCAGGAGGCTAGGAATTGTAATATATATTTCGGTGGCCAAATGCCCAGCTAAGAGTCCGGGAGCTGACCACTTATGAAAGCCCCTATGAATATATTTTACCTTCACAAAACTAAGACAATAACAGGCTCTGGAATAAAAATGACGTCAATGACATTTTCCACATCTTAATCAGTGAAATAGGAACAATAGGTACTCTGCCATTAACTTACATTTACATGGCTCTCTGGAAACTTTCGGTATTGTCCTTTGTTATAGTTTCAATGGAATACGCGTGCATTAGTTTGCTCTGTTGATGATGATAAGCGTATTCAGAAGCATTTTCTATTAGTGCCTGATCCTCCTTTCCAATGCTGAATGCCTTTCAGGTTTTATGATTTGGACTGCCTATCATCCTATCTAAGTCAAGGCTCAAAAGTAACTACCAGCTCCCATGTAAACTTGACCCAGAGCCCTGGCAGCTGTAGGAGAGGCCCTAGAGGGAGTCCATCCACACACACCGGGCTTTGGATTACGGACGGCTGCTGCAGGGGAGAAGTACCCCGGGCTGTGCAGGCAGGACTCAGTCTTCAGTTCCCCTCTGGTTCCCTGTATTTCATGCTGCAGGCTCAGCCTTGGTGCAGTCCTTCAGCAAGTTCCCACCGAGATGGGCGGGGCCAGGAGAGGGGCAGTTGGAGCCCCATTCTCAGGGTCTCAGCTCCAAATCCTATCATACTGAGCAGGCCTGACCTTGCGCTCTGACAATGACCCATCTGCCTTGTTCCTGAGATGCTGAGCGGCATAAAGGAAAGAGAAGAGCTCACGTTCTGCCATCCGCTGACTGTGTGACCCTGGCTGGAGACTGTTCAACTGGACAGTCTCCATTTTCATGGTTAACAGGACAGCTAGGACTAGATTTTCTATGTCAAAGTTGCCTCGGGATGAAATCTCTCAGGAGTTATTGCTAAGGGGCTCGTGGACTCGTCTTTCCATGGCAAACACCCCATTTTTCCTCAGCTTGGACGTACAGTGCAAATCAAAGCACTAACATGTCTTAAAGGTGTGCTTCTTCACAGTTCATCTGAGACGAAGGAAAATTCACTTGTCTGCACCAAAGAATAAGAAAAACAACCATGCGAAGTGATATCAATGGGCAACCCACCCGAGTCACAGTGTTCGCCTGGGTTTGACAATGGGATGACGTGCGGCACGGAGCTCGCTGCGTCCGTCCCCTTCCCGGGGCCGGGGAGGCCGAGCAGCTCCCGGCTGTGCTTCCTGGCTGTGGTCGGAAGCAAATGCTTCGATGATCTCGGCGTAAGCACTTCTGTCTTTTTGAGTTTATAACTAAATCAGTTTGTCCTGACACCGCTGCTGCTGCTCTTCAAGAAAGTTTTTGTTCACTGCAGGCAGGAAAACAAAACGAAACACGTTTTACTCGCTACAGGAATAATCGGCAAAGCCATGCTCTTGCAGCTTGGCAGAAGGAGATGGGGCGGGCGGGTGGGAGGGTTAAATGAGACAACGCATATGAATGTCTACCATTGTACACAGTAGTGGCCCAGCAAATGATACCTAGGATTAGAATTAATTTTGCATGATCCATTTCTCCCCTTTATACCCATTCAATACTTCGTCTTGTCTCTTATTGAGAGAAATAGAGAGAGCCGGGATCCCCAAGACCGGACATTCTTGGCCGGCGTTCTAAGAAAGCATACTCTAGCTTCACTTTTGAAGATGAACAATGCATATCTGAATAATAAAGGCTCTGAGAAGTCTTGCAGGAAAACTCATGAACTTTATCTTACCCAGTGTTTTTCAATCTTTTTGGACCACAAATCGATCTATTGTGTCTGATTATTTTTTCGTGGACCACCTGTTAGCACTTTTGGAGACAAGAGTTCTATGGGACACCCTGCTACAGAGACAAGTTCATGATCAGCAGTTCCTCAAACTAGGGAATTGTAGGGAATGAGTCACTGTCAACCTTTTAGAAGAAAAATTAAGTTTTCTCTTCCTCATCAACGAAATGAAGGCCACTTGACTTTGTGGGTAGCAGTTTATGACAGAAGTGGCATAGTCTGACTTGATTGATGTCACTGATTTCCAGCCCTGGAGGTCAAGGGGGAGGCAAGGCGGTGACATGGTTACACATCAGTCTTGACATTGCTTGTCAATTATTCTGAAATCATCCCTCACCCCTGAACACAGAGCCAAAGTTCTCAGTCTCGTTTACTCAAACTCATCTTCTTGGACTCAAACCACAGCCATAGGAAGGAAGCAGGTGATAAAGGCTGAATGTTTGTGTGTGCACAAATCCATATGCTGAAGCCTTAACCCCCCCAGTGTGATGGTATTTGGAAGTGGGGACTCTGGTGAGTGATTGCACCTTGATGAGGTCATCAGGGTGGGAGCCCTCATGACGACATTGGTGCCCCAGGAAGAGGAAGGGAGATCTGACTCTCTCCACGTGAGCACACAACGAGAAGAGGCCCGTTGACAGGCTGGGAAGTGCTGCACCGTTCACGGTGGACTTCCTAGCCTGCAGCGCTGCGAGAAAGAAGCGTCTGTTTAAGCCATGTAGACTATGGGATGGCTAGCCCGAGCTGACCAAGACGGTGGGGTAGAAATTGGTTGATCTCATCTGATATCCAAGCCAACTGTGAGGTCAGGAGGTGAAGCTTTATAAGGCTAAAAAGATAGAATGAGAACCTAAGCCTCCTGATTCAATTGGATTCAACAAGCATTTATTTAGCACCTACTATGTGCCAGGTACCGTGCTAGGTTCTGGGGGTGCAAGTGACAAAACCAAAGACTGCAGAGTTTGGAAGACAGATGTGAATGAAAGTTACAACAATGTGAAAAGAGCAACAATAGACTCAAAGGGGATCACGATGGTTAGGGAAGAGTACAAAGAAAAGGTGGTTTGTGCATTGGGTTTTGAAGGATAAATACGAGTTTTTCAAGGGGAAACAAGGAGGAAAGAAGACACAGGGTATTTCTATAATTTTTGTTAGAGTCCCCTCCCCTGCACCCATTAGAGCAGGTGTCCAGGACGTGGAGGGTATTAGTTGTGTGTGTGTTTTGTGGCTATGCTCCGACATAGCAACCTTCTGAGGATTCCCCTCCCTTCCTTTCTACTTACTTTTGAAGCAAGTTGGAACCTACGTGCTTTGTAAGGGCCACATTACATTGAACCACGATGATGGATGGGCGAAACCCATTTGTATTGGCTGAGAAATTCATCTGGGAGGTTAAAGTTTAAAAACTTTAATAAGTCAAATCTCTTAAACCCGGGATTGAAAACCCAGTGGACGGGATAGCATTTCGACTCTGGGCTGCTCATGGTTCCGTTTCATTTGCTGGGGTGGGGGGAGGCCTTTCCCCTGGGGCCAGCTTTGCAGCCACTCCTCCAAGTTTCAGTCCCAAGTTCCCTTTCCTTGATTAATGCGATTTTCTGTGTTTTCTTGGTAACGCAGAACCAGCGAGAAGCAATGGTCTGGGAAACCACCCCCTGCAGTGCCTTTTGATAGGGTCCTCAGTGGAACAGAACAACTAATTACAGTCGGCACCCGGGGAGGTGGCTTTTAAACAGCAGCACAGGCAGCAGCCTTGACAGCCTGAGGTCACGTCCCCCTGTGCCTTTGTACAGCACGGGAGGCCACATGGCGTCAGGGTCGCGGACCAGACAGTCCGAGGTTGTCCTGCGCCAGGCTGGGGCTGCTTTTGCGAGCATGTGTGGACTGGGTCCTATTTTAAACAGGCCTCCTGGGTGAAATCAGGTCAAGGCTGTGGGACAATGACAAACGCATCTGGGGTTATTAAGGAGCGATGATGTACCAGGTGGCAGTGCTGTGCTTCGCGTCTCTGCGGGTGGGAGTCTTTCTGCGACGCAGGGAGGCAGCCAGAGACCAAAGGGCTGCTCAGCGCAGGGCAGCAGCGCGGGGAGACTGCTCTTAATTAAAGCTCTCTGCTTGGCGGCCGTGGCTGAGAGGTCAGCTCCCGAGAATTCTGTCCTCTAGCTTCTTAGCTCTCTCAGTCGGGGCTGCATTTGAGGAATGGTTCCTTCAAAGCACATCTTTCTTCCCACACTTTGAAAGGGGGATTCATTCAGCCTTTGAAGGAAACTGGCTAACCTTCAGTCCGACTGTCCCAGCCCCACCAGCCGGGCTGGGTGTGCCGCTGAGTCCGTGTTCGGCTTCCCCATCTCCCCGGATCGATTTCGTACACATTTCCAGCCTGCTCTGTGCACGTCAGGGTGACGTCTGTGACTCGCACGACCTGGCTTCCTTACCCTGTGGCTCCTGCTTGGGTTTGGCCAACGAGCGGAGACCAGAGGAGGGAAGGGAGAGACTTGGGGCTTTATTCCCTATTCCTTCCCTCCCTGCACAGGTGCCCTGTTTCTGGTGTGAGCTTCCCCTCCCATGCCCACTGCTGCTCGGTCACCCCTCCCCCATGATTCCGCTTCATTCTGGGCTTTGCTGATACTGCACCTGTACCCCCGCCCCCTGTTTTTTCAGGCCCAGGGCAGCAACAGTTCCTGGTATTGCTAGTTTCTAGGTGTCTTTCCAGCCTTTTTTTCCCTTCTAAACTTTTTTTTATTGAGGCAAAATCAACACAACATACAATTAACCATTTTCAAGTGTGCAGTTCAGTGGCATTTAGTGCGCTCACAGTGTTGTGCGAACATCACCTCTAATTGCAGAACTTTTTCATCGCCCTGTACCTGTGAAGTAATCACTCCCCATTTAGCCTTCCCCCTTCTTTTGATAACCACTAATCTGCTCTCTATCTCTGTGGATTTTCCTGGTCTGGGTATTTCATATAAAGGGAATTATACAATATGTGACCGAGCCACCAGCTTACAAAGCAAATAATCAAGGGGCTTGTGATAGAGCCATACCAGAGAATATTATTCAGCCACAACAGTGAATGGAGGACTGAGGTAAGTAGTCTATTAAGGTCCCTTCATTTGTTTTTTTTTTGTTGTTGTTTTTGTTTTGGAGTGGGAGGGAGAGAGAGGAAGAAAGAGAGAGAGAGAGAGAGAGAAACATCGACGTGAAAGGGACACATCAAGTGGCTGCCTCCTGCACAACCCAACCAGGGCCAGGAACAAACTGCAACTTAGGTACATGCCCCTAGTGGGAACCGAACCCGGGTCTCTCTGGACCGCAGGCCAACGCTCTAACCGCTGAGCCAAACCGGCCAGGGCAAGTTCCCTTTATTTGAACCATCTGGGATGAATTCATTTCCTGTTGGGACCCTGATTAATGCAGCCATCTCCTCCATCCAGGGTCACTGACATATTGTTCCTGATGCGTTAGGTTCTGGGTTCATCCTGAGCAGGTCAGTGGGTGTCAGCAGCCTCCGTCTTAGAAGTGGAGAAGAGCTCCTCTTGCTGCCTGGGGTACTCAGGGGAGCCTGGAGTTGTGCTCAGCCAGGACCAGCCCTTCCACGCCGCAAGCTGGAGGCATTGCTCTGCAGATCAGCTCATGCTCAGGGCGCAGGAGCCCAAGCCAGAGCTGGCCCTCTGACCAGGGGCTGGACTTGAAGCCCAGAGAGGAACAATCCTCCTCTCCCAGAGAACAAAAAAGAAGCGGGGGTGGGAAGACGGATGTCAGAACTCTAGCTTGGAGAAAAATGCTCTGTTTGGTGGGCAACAATTTATAGAAAACAACCCCATGTGATTCAAACGTTCTGGGTGACTGTGGTCCCAGCCGGGTCAGAGCTGAGTCTTACAGAAATAGGTGAAGGAGACCGTTTCTCCCCCTCACACCTTTGTACTCGCTGCCGCTGCTTTCACGGATGTTCGGAGTCTCCTGCAAAAGAAGTTGAACGTGGCTCACCTTGGGGTTAAATACAGCTGATGATCCATAGGCAGACTCGACAGAAGCTAAAGGATTTCGGTAAGGGCATCTGGATGCCTGGGGGAGAATTCATCATGGGGAAAGAAAGCATGTAGCCAACTTGTTAGTTTCTGTCAGAGGGCTGGGGAGTAGGGGGTTCCAGGGACAACATAGCTCATCCCCTCTCCTCACCTGATCATTCTATGAGCATGTATGTTCTCCGGAAGAGGAGAGGGCTAAGTGTGTAAAAAGTACCCGTAAGAATGCTCGACCTTGGGAGTTCAGCCAACTCTGCTAGAGGGGAGGAGGAAGGCAGGGTAGGGGCTTCCCTGCTGGCAGGAGAATGAGGGGGACACACGAACCCCCAAATACCAAGAAAGTCCGGAGTAGTGTCAGCAGCAGGGCATATGTGATTTGAAGGACGTCCAGGGCAGCCACCTAGACTGGAGTCATAGAGGAGCGTCAGATAGGGACCTAAGGTGACATTGGACCTCTGTGAGCTACTCCTTGGGGAGTCTCGGAGGGAGAACGTCAAGGGGTGTGTGTGTGTGTGTGTGTGTGTGTGTGTGTGTGTGTGCTGGGGTGGGGGGGAGGATGAGAGCTTGGTTTCCTACAGGTGAGAACAGTGGAACCAATGTCACTGATACGGTGACCTTGTGTGTGCCCTCCAAATGAAGAGGACTGCAGGACACTTACGTTACATATACTCTAACCGGCGAGATTCGAGTGAAAGCAAGAGTGAGATGTCCGCATTCCGATGGGCAAATACGGGAAGAGTAATGTGTTAGAGGGGGATTCTGCTTGCTGTGCCCGTCGCACTGATTTACAGTGGCTCAGAAACTAGTTTCAGTTCTCTTTCACGAAGTCCAAACTGGGCCTTCCCGGTGGAGGGGGAGTTCTCCAAGTGGTGACTCATCTTGGGGTCCTTTCTTCTTCGTCTCATGGCTTCTGTGGCCACGCGAGGTCCTTCCTCCCCAGCCACCCAGACAGGGAACTGTGTACAGAGAGCAGGGCATGAGGGTTCCGTGTGCCGGGATGGAAGTGATGCATATCCCTCTTGCTCCTGTTTCATTGGCTGGAATGCACGTGGGGAAGCACCAGGGAATGAACACCTCCCAGGAGCGTCCTTCAACCATGACCGACAGGTGGTAGATAAGTCCCCCAGCTCCCTGTCACCTTGGGCAGGATAGCCCTGAAGCACATGTTCTACACCGACGCCCAGAGTTCCCCGCTGGGACGATGTACGCGTTGCCCAGAGTGGAAGCTCACTTTAAGACACACCCTTTATTAGCTCCTTTTTCTGCTTCACTTCTCCACCCCCCTGCTGTGTGCACTTGAATCCTTACCTGAGGGTCAGCTTCCGAGGGACCCCAGCCAACATCCCACCTACTTGGCTACCATTTCGATGGTCAGTGCAAATAGGGGTAAGACAGCTTAGGATTCAGTTAACACCTGTCCTGTTACAGCCCAGAACTGACCAAAGAGGGAGATTGTCTTTGGGGTAAAGTAGGTTAGCAATGGAATTTAATTCTGTTAAATAATTGTCTGCTCCCAGCTACTTGGCGCAGGAAAGAAAGCACATGGCCCTGTTTGGAATTCACCTTGAATGTGTGTTTAACTTTGCTTGTTCTGGGTTGCTACCATAGTAACAAGAGTAATTAACTTAATTATTACATCCCTCTCTCTTTTTGTTCACCACCTCCCTCCACTCCAGTTCATTCTGAACTTGCTTTGAAATATTTTAATGAAGCAGTCAGAACTCCTATCTGCCTTCATCTGCACATTGATAATATCCTCCCTCTGATTTTATTGGGCTGCATGTTCTTGTCATCTGTACATTCATTTCTTTGATGATAACACACATGCATATTATAGCCCAGGCCTTGCAACAGGGTTCAGCTGTTAGAAAACAGAAGTGGTAACAACCAGGGCAGCGTTTGGTCCCCCTTTGTCAACTCAGAACATCTGTTTGGCCTCTGGAGGCACCTTGGCTTATTACTGTCATTAGGACCTGTCAGTCAGAGGCACTGAAACCTGCATTTCCCACTGAGGTGATGAATACTAAAAATGTACATCACCTACCGAGAGCTCAGTCCTGCTTCACATTTCTTTTAAAGGAGAAAGTTCTCAGTTTATGTCTATTAGAGTGTATTAATTTCTAGGAGTTATTCAAAAGGCAAATGATGGTCTTTTTTGGATAGCTATTCCACACACACACACACACACACACACACGATAAATGAAGGGGATCTTGTGATAACTCTATGCTACATCCCCTCTGGCTACCTGATTTCAGAACCGCCGGGTGGACAGCTCCACGTTGGTACATTCATTAAATGGAAAACTAACCAACTTGAAAACAAATGGGTACGTCTGCTCATCCACTCAGCACCTGGCCATGTGATAGGTTCTTGAAAATACAAATGAGTCAGTCATGATCCCTGATATGGTGTCGTACACAGTCTCATAAGGGTTGATGAACACAGAGAAAGGTAATTAAAATACACCCCGGCAAGTTCATGGAAATGTAGGGATTAAGGCAGGTTGGGGTGATGGACATATTTTGGGCAGAGAGCCCAGGGTGTAAGTTGCAGCAGATTTAGTCCGGGACCAGACCTGAAGTAGTATAAGAGTTAGTTTCAGAGGAGACAAACGAACTGTTTGCATTGTAGGACCTTGGATGTCAGCTGGTCCAACTTTTACTTGGCTCCTCTTCAGAGAGTCCTTGCAAGGTAATCATCCAATAGCAGCGTGGCACTTCCTAGTGCTACTTCTGGTGATGTCTGTACTCTGCCCGGGGCACACACAGGGGACAGCACTTCTCTGTGACTTTGCCCATTCACTCTGGCTCCACCCAATCGTTTCTGCTTCTGGGCTGGCTTCGCCTATTCCCTCCAGAATGAATGAACCCAGGCTTCTTTGTTCAGCAAATAACATCTTGCAGTCCTATCAGTTCTTCCTCCTAAATATCCCTCGAATCTGGCTCCTTCTCTTCAGCTCCATAACTAATTAGCACATATAAAATGAGACAAAAAGCCACGTGGTCATTACTGTAAGTTACTTTCTTTTGGACCTCCCTCTTCTGTGGGTTAGGTGAATGCAGCAACCTGCCCCCTGGCCTTCCAGCTTTCGTTTTGCCTTTTCAACTTCATTCTTACTGTAGGCAGAGCGATTCTTCTAAAAGGAAAACATGACGATGCCGCTTCCCTGTTTGAAAGCGTCCAGTGGATTCCCCATGCTCTGCACATAAAGGGCAAAACCCTTACATGCCCCTGAGGATCTGCAGTGTCTGGTCCAATCACAGCTCCCAGCCCTCCCCTTGGCATAGGATGTGCCTTTCCGAGAGTTCTTTCACGTCTTGGTTGTGCCATGACACCTCTGGTCCCCAGTGTACACGTAGACATGCCCCTCATCCTGCGTGTGTCCCTCTGATCCTCCTGGGTAACTTCTGCTCACTTTTCAGGTTGAAGTTCATAAGTAGCTTCCTCTGGAAAGTCAGTGCTGAGGGGACCCACTTCTCCAGCTCAGGAGTCTATGTTACATATTTCCCCCTTTTTTGTTTTTATCTTCACCTGAGGACATTTTTGCATCTTTTTTTTTTAATCCTCACCCGAGGACATTTTTCCATTTTTTTGTTCAGATAGAATGGGAGGGAGAGAGAGGAAGGGAGAGAGAGAAAGAGAGAGAAACATCGACGTGAAAGGGACACATCGAATGGCTGCCACCTGCACGACCAACCAGGGCCAGGGACAAACTACAACCGAGGTACGTGCCCTTAGCAGGAACCGAACCCACGTCTCTCTGGACTGCAGGCCAATGCTCTAACCACTGAGCACAACTGGCCAGGGCTGCATCTTTTTTTTTTTTAAGAGTGGAAGGGAGGGAGGAAAGGAGAGAGAGAAACATCGGTGTGAAAGAGACACATCTATTGATTGCCTCTCACATAACCCCAACCAGGGCGGGGGATTGAACCCACAACTGAGGTACGTGTCCTTGACCAGAAGGGAACCTGCAACTCTTTGGTCCATGGGCTGCTCTAACTGCTGAGCCAAACCAGCTAGGACCATACTTTTCCTTTTAAACTAAGATAATGTATATGCACTTAAGTAGACCCATTTTAAGTATATGGGCACTCAAATAAAGATATAAAACATCTCTAGCACCCCAAAGGCTCCCTCATGTTTTCTTTAGTAGATCCTTCTCAGAAGTACCTGCTATCACCATAGATTAGTATTCTTTAAGCTTCATTTACATGGAATCATGCCGTATTCATATTTTTGTATTTGGCTCCTTGCGCTCATCTGGGTGGTTGCATGTGGCAGTAGCTCGCTCTCTTTTCCTTTCTGCGTGTTATTCCATTGTCCGCCCCACTGCATGAGTATGCCATCACTTTCTGATCCATTCTACTCCGGATGAGCATTTACGCTGTTTCCAATTTTTGTCTATTATGTTTATTGCAGCCATGAACATTAGTGCCGTTTGTTTAAAAATATACGCACTTTCTTTCTTATACTGTATATACTAACAGATTTCATTTCTTTTCCAAAATATTTGCTGCCTCATTTTTCTGAGCTTTTCCCCATTGGACTCATCCTGGCAAGAGGATTTTACTTTCCACCCAATTGCCACAAGAACTGGCCTGGGTTCCGCTTTGCCCCGTGAAATGTGATAGAAACAATGTATGTCACTTGTGACCAGAAGCATTAAGACCCATTGCACGGTTCTGCCGTTGTGCTTCTCACTCTGACGTGAGACTGGCACAGAGGCTGGTCTTCCCTTCTGGGTCCTAGAACAAGGAGCAGGTGGAGCAGAGCCACAGTTGACCCATGAGGAACATCAATAAGAGCAAGAACTAAACATTATAGTTACAAGGAAGTGAAATGTAGGGATTGTTTGTTACTACAGCAGAACTTGGAGGCAGTGAGTATCTTGATCATCATTGCTTGATAAACAAACAGTAGGTTGACAATACATAATCACTCAATGGGAATGGCTTTTAGCCTTTTAATGGAAAGTCCACTTTTCTAGGTGTCCTCGTCATAGCGGGAGGCCTGGAAGGGAGCACCGTTTCCAAGTGGATTCTGATGAGCGAGGAGAGACCATGGCTCTAACTTCCGCTCCCATGGATATGTTTCTGCTAATGATGCGGCTCAGGGTGGTTGCAGCCTGTCTGATAGCGACATCCCACTTCGGGTTCATGTTGACTTCACTGTTGACGCAAACACTGGAGTTTCCCCATCCTGGCTCTGGGCAGAGGTGTCCTTCGGGAACTGACTGAGTCTCATGCGTCTCCATCAGCCCTTTCTCACTTTCCCTGGAGTCTGGGGGTACGTGTTTGTTTGTTGGTTTTAACCATACCTTCCTCACCGCTTCTCGGCTCCCATATCTGCTTGTTCTATCTCACCCTGTCTGTCCTCCAGCAGCACCAAATTACTCCGTTTCGAATCTTATCACAAACCTCTGTCCACTTCTGATTGATGTGGGCATTTACCAGCTTCTAGCAAATTGAGTTCCATTGTGCTGGAGTATAAAGGTGCCGGAGTAAGAAATAGCCTGGTCAAAAATTAGCACCTGCAATTTGGGACACCCGCTATTATTGTAACTTTGGGCTTGGGGAACAAATTTAAAAACTGTCTTTTCTTATTGATTTGTAGGTGTTCTTTACATCTCGGAGAATTAATTCTTGGTTGTCTATATGCACTATAAACAGCTGTACCCACTCTGTGTCCAGTCTTTTCACTTTCTTTATAGTATCTTTTTTTTTTTTTTAGAGAGAAGGTTTTAATTTGTCAATCTTTCTTTTATGGTGTGTGCTTTTTTCTCTTTCGTTTAAGAACATTTTCCCAAACTTGAGTTTACAAAGGAAGTATACATTTTCTTCTAAAAATTACTTTCGCATTTAGGTCTCTAATCTAGCTGCAATTTAAAAAATTATATGTGGCATAAAGAAAAGGTGTAATTTTATTTTATTTTATACAGAAGTCGAGTTGCCAGACTATGGAATGGCCACAGAGCTATACGATGCTCTCATATACTTCATTCATTCATATGGGTAGGTCTGCTTTATGCTCTCTATTCATTCCAGGGGACTGTGGTTTTATTCCTGCACCAATGCCTTCCTGCCCCAGTTACTGTAGCTTAATCCAAGATCTTTCCTTTATTATTTATTTATTTTAATTAATTAATTTATTCTTGTTACAGATATTTCTCCTTTCCCACCCCATTGACACCTCCTCCAGATCCCACACCCCTCACAGCATTGTTGTCTATGTCCATTGGTTACTCACATGTGCATATAAGTTCTTTGGTTTATCTCTTCCCTCCCCCCCACCCTGCCCCACTCCTCTGAGTTATGTCAGTCTGTACTTCTGTGTCTCTGGGTCTATTTTGTTCATCACCTTATTTTGTTCATTATATTCCACAAATAAGTGAGATCATGTGATATTTGTCTTTCTCTGATTGATTTAGCATAGTACTCTCTAGGTCCCTCAATGTTATCCCAAAGGGTAAGAGATGTTTCTTTCTTTCTTTCTTTCTTTCTTTCTTTCTTTCTTTCTTTCTTTCTTTCTTTCTTTCTTTCTTTCTTTCTTTCTTTCTTTCTTTCTTCCTTCCTTCCTTCCTTCCTTCCTTCCTTCCTTCCTTCCTTCCTTCCTTCCTCCCTTCCTCCCTCCCTCCCTCTCTTTCTCTCTCTCTCTCTTTCTTTCTTATATAGATAGAGTAGGAGAGAGAGAGAGAGAGGAAGAGAGAGAGAGAGAAACATCAAAGTGAAAGGGACACATCGAGTGGCTGCCACCCGCACGACTAACCAGGGCCGGGGACAAATTGCAACCGAGGTATATGCCCTTAGTGGGAACAAAACCTGGGTCTCTCTGGACCACAAGCCGACACTCTAACGGCTGAGCCAAACTGGCGAGGGTTTTTTTTTTTTTTTTCTGTTCAGATAGAGTGGGAGAGAGAGAGAGAGGAACATCAACGTTAAAGGAACACATTAAGCGGAGATCTTTCTTTCTTATAGCTGCATAGTACTCCATTGTGTAAAAGTACCACAGCTTTTTTATCCATTCATCTACTGATGGTCATTTGGGCTGTTTCCAGATTTTAGCAACTGTAAATAGTGCTGCTATGAACATAGGGGTACATATATTCTTTCTGATTGGTGTTTCAGGCTTCTTAGGGTATATTCCTAGAAGTGGGATCACTGGGTCAAATGGCAGTTCAATTTTTAATTTTTTGAGGTAACACCATAGTGTTTTCCGTAGTGGTTGCACCAGTCTGCATTCCCACCAGCAGTGTACTAGAGTCCCCTTTTCTCCACACCCTCGCCAACACTTGTTGTTTGATGATTTGTTGATGGTGACCATTCTGACAGGTGAGGTGATATCTCATTGTTGTTTTAATTTGCATCTCTCTGATGATTAGTGATGTTGAGCATTTTTTCATATGTCTCCTGCCATTCATATGTCCTGTTTGGAGAGGTGCCTATTCAGGTCTTCTGCCCATTTTTTAATTGGATTGTTTGTCTTCCTTTGGTTGAGTTGTATGAGTACTCTATATATTTTAGATATTAATCCCTTATCTGATGTATCATTGGACAATATATTCTCCTAGAGAGTGGGTTCCATTTTCATTTTGATTCATCTCTTTTTCTTGATCAAGCTTGTATTAAGTTTATCTACATAATTAGTATTTTTCAGAGAACCAGCTTGTTCTTTGTCAAAATTTCTTATGTTTTCTCAAAAACGTCAAAACTTATTTTTCCTATTTTATTAATTTCTGCTGTTATTTTTACTTCCTTCTATTTTCTTGAGTTTTTGTCCTAGTTTTAAAAGTGAATGCATAATTCGTTGCATTCTCAGTGTGTCTTCTGTTATTTAGCATTATAAGAGCTGACTGAATACAGCAGAGACTGAAAACAACAGTTGCTTAAATGAGATGAAAGTATTTTCTCACACACAACGATTCAGAAGGCAGGAAATCCAGGGCCGGATGGTCATTGAACTTTGCCAAAGCCTTGGGGGCTCAGGATCCTCCTTTGGTTGTTGTAGAGCATCACCCTTATCTACCTGACGCAAGGTACGTTCTCTCTCTGCCTGTGTTCCAACAGCAGAAGGAGGAAGGTACTGAGAAACAATCCCTGCCCCCTCGGAGATGTGACCTGGAAGTTACATGTTCACATCCCTCTGGCAAAAACTCAGTCTTATGGCCACACAAGAGAGGCTGGCAAATTTGTTTTATTTTGTAGATATAAAAGTCTTATCTACTTTTATTCTTAAAACAGTCCCCCTATAAGCCAGAGCATTGCAGTCAGTGCCTGAGATAATTCTGCCACTTGCCAGTGCTCGATTCCATCTCTGAATATTTATTTATGTTAATTGATTAATTTGTTTTTGTTACAGATGTTTTTCCCTCCCCCCCAGACATCCTCCTCCCAATCCCACCCCTCCCCAAGCATTGTTGTCTCTGTCCATTGGTTATGCATACGTGCATATACGTTCTTTGGTTTATCTCTTCCCTGCCCCCCGCCCCCCTCCTCTGAGGTTTGTCAGTATGAACCGTACTCCTTTCCATGGCTTAGGGTCTATTTTGTTTATTAGATTCCACAAATAAGTGAGATCATGTGGTATTTGTCTTTCTCTGATTGGCATATTTTGCTTAGCATAATGCTCTCCACATCCCTCCCTGTTGTCTCAAAAGATAAGAGATCTTTCTTTCTTACAGCTGCATAGTACTCCAGCAAATTTGTTTTTTTATCCCGAGAAGCCACATGTCCAGCTAAAAATCAAGGGATTCATTACTGTGGGAGAAAAGGAGGGTGGATACTGGGAGCAAAGCCATCTCTGCCACAGTCTGTCCCTTTGTTACCCAACCCTCCCCACCAAAGGACATAATTCTAAAGCTCCTTGTAGCTCTTGAATCCAACTCAAATCTAGGCTCTCTGGGTAGCACATAGTCCTGTCTGTCAGGTCTAAGTGTGGTTCCTCATGGTGCAGTAACTTAAAAACTCGCAGATAGGCTGTCTGCCTCTCCTGTGGCCAGCACGCAATGCTGAGATAGGAGCCGGAAAGTAATACAAAATCTCATTTGGTCAGAGAAGGTGAAACATAGAACAGCAAATGCTCCCCATCGCCCATCCGGCAGTCTCTGGCTTGCTCGCTCCTCCTGGCATCATTTTTTTGGAGGTTCTTTCTTGTCCGTTATCCTTCCTGGCCACCAGTGCGGTGGGCCCTGTGGACTAGGTTCTTTCTGTGGATTGAAATGCTTCCGGAGCCCAATCCTTGCTGGCCAAACACCCATAGCTAGCACCCTTGTTTAGAAATAGATTGAAAAAAATTTTATTGATTATTTAGAGAGAGAGGAAGGGAGAGAAAGATAGAAACACCTATGTGATTGGCTGCCTCTTGCAAGCCCCCTACTGGGGATCAAGCCGGCAACCTGGGCATGTGCCCTGACTGGGAATCCGACTGGGACCTCTCAACCCACAAAACGATGCTCAATCCACTGAGCCACCCCAGCCGTGCTAGAAATAGATTTTTTTTTTAAGCCTGAAGATTCTCGTGTTATTTTTTTACAGCTTGCCTCTGTGCCTGGCTCATTACTTTGTCTCCCAGCGTAGTGGCAGCTACCTCGTTGCGTCACAAGATGTGGGCAGGAAAGACAACTCCACCAACCTAATGGCTTCCTCCAAGCTGGCTCCCGTTTTCTCGCGAAAACATCTTCTAAATGAAGGTGTTGATAAAGTTTTGGGGCCATGGAATTCTCTCCTGCTAAGTCTGGCACGACAGAACTATCACCATTAATAGCTGCATTGTGGGGGTACAGAAGCAAGTTTCGGTCCTGAGAAGCCCGAAGTGCCCAGACTCCGTTCAGCTGAGACTGTCCCCACGGGCAGGCAGGCCGCAGTGCTGAGCGCTGACCTGTGGGCACACTGGCCGGCTCTGTGTTGCATTCACGTCTCTTCTCTAGGCTTTTGCCGAAAGCCACAAGGAGCTGGGACTCAGACCAACGTGCTGTGCGGTCGACCCTTGAGCAACATGGGTTTGAACTAAGGGGGTCCCCTTATACACAGATTTCCCCCCAATAAGTATGCAGTTAGCTCTTTGTATCTCTGTGTTTTGGATCCATGGGTTCAACCAATCATGGATTGAAAAATAGTATTTTGGATCCATAGTTGGGAATCTGTGGATGTCGAGGGCGGGCCGTATACACCGTCCTATGTCATTTTATATAGGGGACTTGAGTATCCATGGATTTTGGTATCCAGAGGGGTGGGGGGAGTTGTCCTGGAACCAGTTCTCCCTGGTTACTGAGGAACAACTGTAGTTGAGTTTTGGGGGAGTCAAAACTTAAATGCAGATTTTTTTACTGCACAGGTCGGTGCCACTGACTGCGGTGTTGTTCAGGGGTCACTGTATGTATACTCTCCTCGCCTCAGCGAACGTGTCGTCTGTCTTCCAAAGCAGAGAATTACTATTTTCCCAATGGTTAGTCTCCGTATAGCTAAGGTGCCTGACGTTCCAGCCTGCGGTGCCTGAGTCAGCAGCACCCGGTCCCGCGGATTCTGTCACACGTACATTGTCTCTGTCATTTGTCAGTCCACTCTCAGGACCCAACTTAGGCATTTTGTACTTAACAGAAACAGTGGCTTTAACACAATGAACGTTTATTTCCCCTACAGACTTCTGGAGGTAGGCGGCCCAGGCCCACGAGGAGGGGGTTCTGCTCCATGAAGTCCTCAGCATCTTTCTGTCTTCATGCCCCACCAGGCTTTAGGGGTTCCCCTTGTCCTTCTGACTGCACAGGATGATTTTTCCTGGTTTTAGCACTTAAAGTCCCGTGTCTGAGAAACCCTCGGTGCTGGGCAAAGTGGTTGTTCACTGTTTTATTTCCACCGCGACTGGGTCCCTGCAGTACAATTCTGGTGCTGACCACTCGAAGTGGACCTCGGGTCCCACAAAGTAAGGGCTCACTCTTTCACAAGACTGTGCTCACTCAGATGCCGGTTGAAAGTGGGGTCCCCTGGCTACTTGAATTTCTGAGCAATTGGCTACCAATCCAGGAGGTTCCCACAACCCCTCTTAGGTTTGACAATTTTCTAAAATGATCCATAGAACTCACTATAAGGGCTAAACTTAGAACTGCTGTTTTATCCTAAAGGATACACACAGGGAGGGGCCTAGGAGGGTTCCAGATGCTGAGTTTCCATGCCCTCTGCCTGTGGAGTTAGGGTGCATCACCCACTCAGCACAGCAATGTGTGCACCGATCAGGGTGCATCACCCACTCAGCACAGCAATGTGTGCACCAATCAGGGTGCATCACCCACTCAGCACAGCAATGTGTGCACCGATCAGGGTGCATCACCCACTCAGTGCAGCAATGTATGCACCAATCAGGGTGCATCACCCACACAGCACAGCAATGTGTGCACCAATCAGGGTGCATCACCCACTCAGTACAGCAATGTGTGCACCAATCAGGGTGCATCACCCACTCAGTACAGCAATGTGTGCACCAATCAGGGTGCATCACCCACTCAGTACAGCAATGTGTGCACCGATCAGGGTGCATCACCCACTCAGTGCAGCAATGTGTGCACCGATCAGGGTGCATCACCCACTCAGTACAGCAATGTGTGCACCGATCAGGGTGCATCACCCACTCAGTACAGCAATGTGTGCACCGATCAGGGTGCATCACCCACTCAGTACAGCAATGTGTGCACCGATCAGGGTGCATCACCCACTCAGTACAGCAATGTGTGCACCGATCAGGGTGCATCACCCACTCAGCACAGCAATGTGTGCACCGATCAGGGTGCATCACCCACTCAGCACAGCAATGTGTGCACCGATCAGGGTGCATCACCCACTCAGTGCAGCAATGTATGCACCAATCAGGGTGCATCACCCACACAGCACAGCAATGTGTGCACCGATCAGGGTGCATCACCCACTCAGCACAGCAATGTGTGCACCAATCAGGGTGCATCACCCACTCAGCACAGCAATGTGTGCACCGATCAGGGTGCATCACCCACTCAGTGCAGCAATGTGTGCACCGATCAGGGTGCATCACCCACTCAGCACAGCAATGTGTGCACCGATCAGGGTGCATCACCCACTCAGTGCAGCAATGTATGCACCAATCAGGGTGCATCACCCACACAGCACAGCAATGTGTGCACCGATCAGGGTGCATCACCCACTCAGCACAGCAATGTGTGCACCAATCAGGGTGCATCACCCACTCAGCACAGCAATGTGTGCACCGATCAGGGTGCATCACCCACACAGCACAGCAATGTGTGCACCAATCAGGGTGCATCACCCACTCAGTACAGCAATGTGTGCACCAATCAGGGTGCATCACCCACTCAGTACAGCAATGTGTGCACCAATCAGGGTGCATCACCCACTCAGTACAGCAATGTGTGCACCGATCAGGGTGCATCACCCACTCAGTGCAGCAATGTGTGCACCGATCAGGGTGCATCACCCACTCAGTACAGCAATGTGTGCACCGATCAGGGTGCATCACCCACTCAGTACAGCAATGTGTGCACCGATCAGGGTGCATCACCCACTCAGTACAGCAATGTGTGCACCGATCAGGGTGCATCACCCACTCTGTATAGCAATGTGTGCACCAATCAGGGTGCATCACCCACTCTGTATAGCAATGTGTGCACCAATCAGGAAGCTCCTCTGAGCTTTGATGTCCAGAGTTTTTAAAATTTAAAAACAACCAGTTTTTTTCTTGATTGATTTTAGAGAGAGAGGAAGGGAGAGGGGGAGAGAGATAGAAACATCCATGGGAGAGAACATCAATTGGCCGCCTCCTGCATGCTCGTCACTGGAGATTTGGCCCACAACCTGGGCATGTGCCCTGACCAGGAATCGAACTGGCAACCTCTTGATGCATAATCAATGCTCAACCACTGAACCACAATGGCTGGGCTAAATTTTTTTTTTAAATCCTCACCCAAGGATATTTTTCTATTTATCTTCAGATAGAGTGGGAGGGAGGGAGAGGAGGAGAGAGGGAGAGAGATAAACATCGACATGAGAGGGACTGGCTGCCTCCTGCACGACCCTGACCAAGGCTGGGGATGAACCACACCAGAGGTACATGCCCTTGACTGGAATCAAACCCGAGACTCTTTGGTCCTTGGGCCAACCCTCTAACTGCTGAGCCAAACTGAACAGGGCGGTGTCCAGAGTTTTTATTGGTGTTTCATTGTCCAGGCACAATTGATTAAATCACAACCACATGAATAAACTCACTATCAAGCCCTCCTCCGAGGCTGGGCAGTTGGAAGTCCTTGCCCTCCAGGTACTTGGTCTTTCTGATGCTCCACTCCCATCCCGAAGTTTCTAGGGTCCTCCCAGGAGCCATTTCATTAGCATAATAGAGATGCTCCTCTCACTCAGGAAACTCCTAGGGTTTCTGAAGCTCTGCCAGGAACCTGGGATGAAGACCAGACACGTTATTTATTATACCACAGTCAACCTACTGCCACCACATTTATTTTTCTGTCAGCAGGAAGGTGGGACGTGTCAGGAAGTCACTTTGAGGACACCGTCAGAAAATGGCACGCATCACTCTGTTCACACCTGCTGGCCAGAACGTCACCAACGGCCTTTCTACCTATAAGGGAGGCTGGAAATGTGGTCTTCATTCTTAGCAGCACGTGCCGACCGAGAAGCCAGAGATTTTATTATTATAGGGAAGAGAGAATACATATTAACATTCAGTTGCTAGTCCAAGCCACATTTCTTTCTCTGATAATTTATTAAGGCTAAACATTTTTTTTTTTTTTTTAATGTCTTGGTTTGGCTCTGTCCTTACAAGACTGGTAGCAGTATTCTCATGGCTTCTCAGTTCTAAACATTTGGGAATTTTCCTTGTGATTTCTCTATAACCCATGGGTCATGTAAGAGTGTGCTTTAAGCCCTGGCCAGTTTGGCTCAGCGGTTAGAGCGTCAGCCTGCGGTCCGGAGAGACCCGGGTTCGGTTCCCGCTAAGGGCACATACTTCGGTTGCAGTTTGTCCCCGGCCCTGGTTGGTCGTGCGGGTGGCAGCCACTCGATGTGTCCCTTCACGTCGATGTTTCTCACTCTCTCTCCCTTCCTCTCTCTCCCTTCCACTCTATCTGTACAAAAAATGGAAAAAATATCCTCAGGTGAGGATTAAAAAAAAAAAAAAGAGTGTTCTTTAATTCACCAAATGTTGTCTTCCGGTTTAGCAGGCATTTTGTTGATTTCCAGTTTAATTCTATTGCTCCTAGAGAACATAGACATGATATAATTTTTTGAAATTTATTAAGATTGTCTTTGTGACCTACCACATGATCAGTTTTTGTACATTTTTGATGTGTGCTGGAAAAGAATATTGTCTGATGCATGTTTAAAATAGGAACTCTCACCACTATGTTGACCAAAAGTCTATGTCTTTTTCCAAAAAAGTAGGATTATATTATATATTATCTTGCAAATTTCTTTAAAAATGAAACAATGTGTTATGGAAATATTTCCATGTAAATACATATAACTTGACACACATCCTTAACTATTTTATCAGGATCAATTCCTTGTGTGGGATTGATCCTTCAAAGAATATGATTTCCAAAAAAGGCTTATAAATTATTGCCATGATTGTCCTTTTGCCCCCAGAAGGGTCAAAACATTGAACATAGCCCCTCTCTTGTACCATCTTGAGCACTGTATATCATATTTTTTATGTTTGCTGATGGACACATTGCTTCCCTTGGCTGATGGGGAGTGACAAGCTCAGAGATGTCAGCAGTTGTCAAAATAAGGCAGAGGTAGCTGCAGGCGGGTCCTGCCTCTCATATCCTGCCTAGGACAGAGGCTGGAAAAATGACAACACCCTGCTGCGCCTCGCTCACACCCAGAACTGTGAATTCGAGAATTATTCCACTCTGTCCAGCACCAGCTGGGCTGCAACGTTGTGAAGGAGACGTCCTTCTCCTGAGGGGTGAGTCTGACCTGCCAACATCCAGGCCTCATTCAGGACACAGAGCTTGACAGATAGTTTTCAGCCAAATGCGTTTTCTTGGCTGGAAACTGGAGCTCAGTCACGTTCCTCTTTTGCTGGCTGTGTAGCTCGCTGGGTCCTGGTAGCTCTGGTTTCTGCCCAGATGTTTTTAGGACTTTCCTTCAGAACCTGGCATCACAGGGGGCACCCACCTGTCTTCATTAAGGTTACTGGTCCTTTGGAAGCAAAGAGATACAGCTACTTGAATGCAGAAGCCAAGTAACAATGGAACTTTTATGCTCCTGATCCCAGTTGAGCCTCACACCACCCTGTGAGTTAAGAACAACCATTGTCCCCTTTTTGTAGATGGAGTTAGGAAAGGCTAGGTAACACTCGTTGGCTTGCACAACTAGAAAGAGGCCTTCCGTGGTCACCTTCACTGTGCAACCTGTTGTCCCCAACCAGGCGCCATCAGCACTTACTCTATTGTCTTAACATCACTGGAAACAATGCATCACTATTGCCTTCTTCATTTGTTTACTTATTGTGTTAGCCTCGAGGGTGGCACCCAATGACCCTCACCCCGCAGGGTTCATGTCTTTGAGTCGTCTCTTCCAGCTTTGCATCGTGCTGGCTGAGCGCAGCAGAAGTGATGATGCATGATTTTAAGGCCAGGCCATAAAAGGCACAGCGCTGCCCTGTTCAGGAAAGCCAGCTACCTTGCCACAGGACACTCCAGCTCCCCACAGAAAGGTCCGCAGGGAGAGTAACAGGGACCTCCCACAAACACCAGCACCTTCCGGCCAGCCGTGCGAACGAGCCACCTCGGAAGAGGATCCACTAGCCCGATCAAACATTCAGGTGACGACATCCCTGGTGACTGACTGCAATCTCACCAGAGACCTGTAGACAGAACTGCCCAGCTGAGCCACTTCCGAGTTCCTGCCCTACCTGCAATCCGTTTGAGATATCGGAGTTGAAAGTATGAGAGACAATGTTGCTTGAAGCCGGTATTGGGTAATTGGTTATGCAGCAGGAGACAGCTAAGATCCTCTGTGTCTCTTTCCTCTCGCAGACTGTACACTGCGTGAGGGCAGGGCTCACGTCCCTCTGACTCACCATCCCCACACCCAGAACAGTGCCAAGCACGCAGCAGCAGCTTAGTACATCCTCAGCGAATGCACGAATCCCCGAAAGCAGTAGCGGGAGGACCGAAACCCCAGTGTGCGCGCCTCACCTTCCGGCCGCCCCACAGCGCTCGGTTGCTTCTCTTTCCTCCCACACCTGATCCCCGCAGCCACCTGGGGGCGGCTTTCTTCTGTTGCCTACACAGCAATTCATAGTTAATTAAACCTTTGCATAAACAGAACAAGGGAGGATGTAAAAGCAATGAGCTGATAGCCCAGTGTGTATTATGCGGAGCTGAGAAGAGAATTTAATTTAGAGAAGAATTATGCACAGGCGGAAGAACAGTCCATTAAAACAAACCAACTGTCTGGAAAGAGCTAAAACAAAGCTGGATTCCGCATCCTGTGAAATAGGCAGCGAAGCTGCACATGTGGGGCACTTTGGAGTCTTCAGAGCCGAGGCCGTGATGAGTGGGTAAGGGAGACGCTGGGTGATGTCAGCCGGAGGCCAGAAGGGGGCCCCTGCGGGTCTCCTGCGTGGGTTGCAAGGTGTCCTTGCTGGAGCATGGTTCTTGTCTTAGGATGGCTTTGCCAACAACCCATCAGTCTCAGTGTGGGGTCCCCCAGGGTAGGCTCTGAGCCAAGGATCCAAGTGCAGGCTTTCACTGGGAGATGCAAGCAATACGAACAGATAGGGAGGGAGGAAGGAAGGGCAGCAATAAAGACTGAATTATTAATCCAACTACCACTGTGGGCAACTGGAGATTAATCCCATGGGGGGAAACTTGGAGGGACCCCAAAACATACACCTAAGATTTATCCCAAAGGGCGAGGAGCTGGGATAGTTGTCCCCCACACGAGGGGGTGTTCAGTTTCAGGCGCCAGGAGTCCTAGGTCCAGCGGTGAAGCCTGAAGCCGGGCCCCGGACAGAGATGCAGGCGTGGCCACTGGAAGTGGCGCTGTGACAGAGCTGGGAAGGGACCGGGAATGACGGCCAGAGCTGGACGGGTCCCGACTCCTGAAGGGCGCTGCCAGGGGTCCTCGGACCTCATTACCCACCTCGTCCCAGGCGGTTCTCAGTTCTGCCATTGCTGTCCCGTCATTTCCCACTCTCCATTCTCGCTTTCCGAATCCGTTTCACCCGAGTGATGCCCGCGCTCCACAGAGATTTATTTCCTGCTCACTGAGCCAGGTGCTGGGGACAGTTAATAACCACAGATGTGGAGGTAACAGTCCGGCCTTTTCAAAACCATAGTAACTCTTTACCATGCTCCCAGAAGAGACGCATCGGAGCACCGGGTCTCACTGGTCTGCCCGACTGTGCAAGGCCCCCAGACTCATACCGCAGGCCCCGAACATCCCCAACGAAACTCGCTCCGAAATCACTCATGCTATGAGGCATTACCACAGCCATGGTTTGGGGGAATCTGATCTCCCCCTTCCCCGTCTGTCTGCAGCCCGAGTCCCCCCTCTTCTGCAGTCCTGAGTATTTATTTCGAAGAGGCACCACCTCGCTATTTCCTTTCCAGGAAGTTTATGGGGCGGATGTCAAATTAGTATCTTAAGATAAAGCCTAATTCCTAATAATTTTTGTTATTGAAATGGCTTAAACATTTGTAAAGTTTCCAGACTTTATGAGGGAGATATAAAAGCATCTAGAAGATATACTGAAACAAAAAAGAAGCAAAAAAAAGCAAGTAATCATGTTTAATTTTTTAGGGACAAATTAACTCCCAATTATTTATTTAGCAATACAAAGGAAGAAGACAGTTACATTAATCTATTCATTCAGTGAAGAATATATTTATTGAGCACTTAGTATGCGCTAAGCTCCACGCTAAACCCCGAAAATTACCCATGTATAAAGTGACATGACATTCAGGGGTCAACAGGGCCAGATCACGTGAGCTGTGGTGAGGCATTTGGGTTCTATGTGGGATGCTGTGGTGTTGGATTGCATCAATGACCCCGATTCTTCACTCTTTATATACAAGACCTTTGCCATCTAACTTAGCACTTCCCTTCTGCCTGTTCCTGGGCTTGGCTATGTTACTTGCTTTGACCAATGGTATGTTAGCAAATGGGATTCCAGGGGAAACTCAAGAAACCCTTGCACAATGGGACTTACTCGTGCTCTGTGGGAACTTGCCGGGCTAGTCTGCTGAGCATGAGAACCGTGGAAATGGGAGGAGGCGATCCAGTTATCCCAGCTGAGGCCATCCTAGGTCAAACACTGCGCATCTGACCCCCTGCTCCATCGAGGGAGTCCAATCCAGATCAGCGGAGCCCAATGCAGTCAGCGGAAGCCCACGCATTTGTGGCTATACGCCTCCAGGGTTTTGTGGTTGTCTGCTATCCACCAGTACTGAGGCGACAGACAACAGATACAGATGGGAAGGCATTGGAGGGTTTTAAGCTGCGAATCCTTTTCAAAAAGAATTCTCTGGTTGCACTATAAATAATGTTATAATGTGGCACAGACTGAATCAGGGAATTTAAAATTAGTCAAAAATCAATACCAGTCCTTGGGTGGACTCATATACACATTGCCAATTTCTCAATGTTTCCACAAGAAGATAATAGTTTATTTAGGGAAGGTCCAGGACCTTGAAAATATCATGATAGGATATTGAACACCTAAGCACTTCCATTTCTATTGCAATATGTGTCTTTTACCCGGGATAACTTTAACTGTTAAGGGCCGTATCTCTGGAGAAGCCCTTCCTAGATCTCCCAGATGAGATGAGATGACCCTGTTCTAAAGACTTCCTGCTAGCACTTAACATAATTGTAATTAAAAATTAGTAATTTGCTTAATATCTGCCATATCTCACTGGAAGCTCCATGAAGTCAGGGATCACTCCTGTCTTCAGTTTTATGTCCCGAGGATGGTGCCTGGCGCACACAGGGGGCTCCCAGTGAATACTTGTTATATTCTGATACATCCTAACTTTTACTTGGCAAAAAATAGTTACATACTATATTAGTGAGGGTTTAACATGGAGCCTAGCACATACTAAGTGCTCATTAAGTATTTCTTCACTGAATGAATAAATAAATGTAGCACTGTCTTCTTCCTTTGGTAGGCTAGGCTGCAGCAACAAATAGAATCAAATTCCCGTATACTCTTAAGTCAGATTCTCCAATTGTTAACACTTTAAAAATCATATCTGCTTTCTCTCTCTCTCTCCCCCCCTCCCCCCTTCCTCCTTCCTTTTTCTGAACCATTTGAGAGTAAGCTGCAGCATGGCTAATTACTTCTAAATTGTTCAGTGTGTATTTTCCCAAAACAAGGACTCTTTCACATACCCTCAGTATGACTGTAAAAGTAAAGGCATTATCATTGGTACAGTAATACTATTCAATTCACAGATCATTCAGATCTTGCCATTTACCTCAATAAACATTCTTTATAAGCATCCTTAATTTTCTGGTCCAGGATTTATCCAGCATTCTGCACTGCATTTACTTGACATATCTCTTCAGTCCTTGCCAATCTGGAAGAGTTGCTCAGTTGTTGACATTTTTGAGGTGTACAGGCCAGAGACTTTTGGAACGTTTCTCAGATTTCCTCATTTGTCTGGTGTTACTCTATAATTGAATTCTGGTTGTACATTTGTTTGTATATATTAAAATCATGCATTCACACTGATGTCTCTAGTTCCCCCCTAACTGCTGGCCTCCCCCGATTCCGTGTTGCATCTCCCTGTCCTACTGAGAAAGCTGGCTCGCATGTGCTCAGTCTGGTTCTTCCTGTCTCCATTCTTCTGTGTGTAACCAGTCGACACACTTGCCAGCCTCTTGATGATGCGTGGGGGCCAGTCCTCCCGCATTCACCGAGGCCTTGCTGGCCAGCTCCTCTCCCGTGGCCTCCCCGGTTCCCAGGCGTGGTGGGCCAGCCCCGGGTTCTCTGGTTGTGCAGGCTAAGCGAGCACGCTCCTGACTTCAGGCCCATTTCAGGTGCTCCTAGGTGTTTACTTTTTACCGACCAACAGTCATGGGCAGAGGGAGAGGCGTGTTTGAGGAGGTCACGGGAAGGACGTGACTGCTGGTTGGCCCGCCAGCTGGGCCTAGGCAATCGGAGGCTCCTCCCTGCTCCCCTGTCCCGGAATGTACGCTCTGCCCATAGCCAGAGCCGCTTCAAGGGCGCAGCATCGAGAGTCAGGTGAGGTGAGACCACCTGGACAGTGCACATGACTGAGCCCCGCTACGGTTCTGGCAGGTGGGTGTGGAGATCTCCTTGTCTTGCGGCCGCCCAAGGCAAGCCTCAAGTGTAAGTCCCCGTCCTCTGTCTTGGTCTCTGTGTGTGGGGGAGGGGCACTATCAGTTCTCACCCAGGAAGCTCCCAAGGGCGCGCACCAGAAGTATAGGTATAGATTAGATCTGACAGGTAAAACGGCAGCCTCCCTGTTCAGAACTGTTCTGTCTGTAGCCTTATTCTAGTTAGAGAAGCTGCCCCTTGGTGAGGCTGAGGTTGTAGGGTGGTCCCTGTCACTTTTCATTGCAGATGCCGTCTCCTTCAGCAGGAGAGACTGTCAGCGGACGAGCGCCCTGTGTTGTGTGGTGGTGCATGACCGCTGCCCTTGGGATTGCGTGTGTACTTTCTGCACCAGGTGTAGGAGGCATGGAGCAGTGCAGATAACATGGGGTTTGGAGTCACGGAGTCTGAGTTCAAGTTCCAGCAGCGCTGCTGCCTGGCTGCGTGACTCCGGCCGCGTCACTCTTCCGAACCTTCTACCTTACCAGTAAATCATAGTCCTGCTTCCTAGAGAGGGGGTGAGGATGAGACCCCATCATATGCACAAAATGCTCAAGACAGCGCTTGGCATGCTAAGCACTCAATTAACTAGTAGCAGTGGGTTTCCTCACTCCATGTCTTGGTCTGCTTGTTCTAATGCTGGAATGTGTCGCCCACACAGTGAACATTTTCATATGTTATCCAAATACAGTGGATTAGGCACTATGCTGAAAGCCACCCTGACCTCTGGCTGGCAGTCAGTGACCGGTCCACGTCCACGGTCCACGGGAGCATGCACGCACCTGCACGTGGGCACAGACCTGCACCAGGCCACCCTCTTCTCTGAGCATCACACCTGCGGGCATCACAGACGTCAGCTGCAGAGCAGTGAGGGCCATTGTGTCCCGGCCCGGGTAGGCCAGCACCGGGGATGAGGGGTCTTCTAACTGAGCGTCAGGTGATGAAGAGGCCCAGTTGTCCCTCCCCAGGGCCGGCTCTTTGTACGGCAGACCTTTGAGGAAGTGCGAGCGGACCACCAGACCTTTCCTGCTGTTTCCTTCCATGGACCAGCACAGAACTCGACCCCTGCTAGGAATGCCGTCATTGTTACTTACAAATATGAGATAAGGGTTCAAAGGCTCAGACAGGGCCGTGTCCTCTTATTACACAGACCACTGTACCCCCCGAGAACTGCTCTAACAGGTTCCGAGGAGTTGGTCCCTCCAGACTGGGAGCTGAGCACAGGGACCTGTGTTTCCCAACAATCAGCCGCTCACGCAGGCCCTGCCTGGCTCCCTCCTCGGAGCTGGGGTGCGTGCCTCCCCTCCTTGTCCACACCCCCTGGAGCCTAGGGCAGGGCTGAGAGGGAGCACTTGGAGAGTACAGCAGGAGCAAGTGCTGACTAATGCTGGAAGTTTCCACGGACCCTTGGATGCTGCCCCTGAGACATGCAGAGATCGTGGGCTGATCATTAGACAGTGAACCGCTGACCTGGGTTGGTCTCCCAGGGCTGAGTGGGGAAACGTAGGACCACCAGAACTGGTCCTGGCTTACCGGCGTGGTTTGGGCTGATGGCTCACCTTTCTCCATGCTGGGGGCTTATGAGCAGAGGGCACTGCAGACAGATTAACCTCTCAGGCCGACTTGGAGTTGCCTCGGCCAGTGACCCTTACACTGCGCCGCCTGCAAAGGCAGGAAGTCGGTGCCCGTGAACCTGGCCGCGTTGCTATGGGAATCAAGTCTGCTATCCCTCTGGCTCTCGGGATGGGAAGTGTCCACCGGCAGGGAGCAGAGGGGCCAGCCCGATGCGGGTGGTGGTGGGCGTGGGTGGGTAGGGAGATGGAAAACATGCGATTTGGTAGGTGAGGTCAGGAGCAGGGTTAGGAAAGCCCCTCTTCCTTAGGTGGGGACTGAGTCCCCATTCTCAGCTGGGCTTTGAACTGAGCCCCGGGGAGCCTTCCCGCCGAGACACTGCCCCCCCGCCCCCGAGCTTCAGAGCTGGCGAGACCGGGAAGGCGTCTTGACATTCCCTTAGCAGAAAGCATCAGTCTAACGTAGTCAAGGAAACTCCTATGAAATGTGGTCCTGGCTGACTTCAGCCTCAGCTAAGTCCCCAGCCACAGAGCAGCAGGCTGCGGGCTGTGAGCTGCTTCTGTTCTGACCGCACACACAGGGACCTCTCTGCGCCCAGTCCCCTCCCATGAAAAATGGCAGGAAAGATGGTAACACTATTCCCATTTACCTAGAAGCCTGTTGTGAAAATACTTTATAAAGAGGTTTGCTGCTTTGAGACCTGGGGGGCTTGGCGATCTCCACTTAAGGGAACGGTGACGGGGGGTGGCCCTGGCCCCTGCTGTATGTCCAGGTGCCTAATCTGCAGACCGAAGGCTGGCGTGCTGCAGCCTTCCCTTCCTGCTTCCCTTGTCTCTGTTTCTGTGTTGTCGTGGGCCAGCTGCCCTGCCCCCAACCAAATGACCATATCGCATTCATCTCTGCAGCTTGGTCCCTTCCCCTGGCCCCTGACCTTGTCTGCTGTTTCCTTTCGTGGACTGGCACAGAACTCGATCCCTGGTAGGAATGCAACCATTATTACTTACAAATATGGCATTTGAAAGTCTAACCGATATTTATCATTATCCCAATGTCTCTGTCTTGTGTCTGTTTTGAAGGGGCCTCCCAGGAGCAGACCCTGAGATAAGGGTTCAAAGGCAAATAGCACATTTAGGAGGTGATCCCAGGAAACACGGTAGGGTTGGGGGAGTGAGACAGGGAGGGGCAGGAAGGCAGTACAGCATCCCTGGTCGAGAAAGATGCTACTGCGGGAATTCTGGGGGCCCCTGCAGAACACGCCTCATTGTTACCCCACCCAAGAAACAAGGGAGCTGGAGTACCTATCTCAGTGCCTGCAGTGTTCAAGGACATCGTCGGGAGTGGGTGACTGCTGGTCGACTCTGGCTGGCTCTGGGCCATTGGCGACTCCTCACCCCTCCCCTGTCCTTGGCTCGGGTGCTCTGTGCCCCGTTCCCTCTCGGGCGCAGCCTTCAGAGAGCAGTGTGTTGCTGAGGCCATGTGGACTGGACGTGACCGAGCGCCGTTAAGGCCTCTGTAAACCTGGAGGTTCTGGTGGGTGGTGCCCAGGACAAGCCTCGTCTGTGTTCCCTTGCTTATTAAAGCTGCCACCGACCAATCTGGAACGGCTCGCCTCTTTCTTCGGTCTTTCCCTGCCGTCCAAGTACGGGGGCCAATTTCAGATTTCACCTCGAAAGCCCCCGAGTTTGCAAACCAGCAGTCAGGGCTGCTGGGCATATTCAGTCCTTGGGCTGGGCTGCGGCGCGTACACTTCAGCGCCCGGCAGAGCACGCGGTGGTGATGCAGAGTGTGTCAAAATTCAGGGTCAGGCCTCCAGCCTGGAAGGAGCGGGCCTGGAAATGCCCTTCTCTGCGAAGCCCTCGTCTTCTCCTGCAGGTGGCTCTGGGTGCACGGCAGGCAGCGACGGTGCAGGTGAGAAGGGCACCCCCGGGGTCCGATGATGCCTAGATCTGAGCCACAGACTGTTCTGTAAGAGTCTCAACTGCGCAGTTTGGCTCCCAGCTGCCCAGACGAGTGGGAAGGCGTGTCAGTACCATGCCTCACAGGGGCCCATGTAGGATACATCAACCAGCCGTTGGGCGAGTCACACTGCTTGTTGTGCCAATCAAAACACAGAGAGAGTTCTCCTCTCAGCTCTCACTGTGGATAAGGCTCTCAGCCCTGTCATCAGAGCAAAGACAATATTGGGTTTCATGGGGCTTTTTCTTAAGTCCCGCAAGACAGGGAAGTGGCCGAACGCCAACGTGCAGCTCAATAACAGCAATTCCACGAGGGCCACCAATGTGGTCCTTTCCTTCTCTGATGGTGGGGCCTAACTCAAGGACAGGACTCAGAGTACCTGGAGGGACGGAAGGTGCTCTTCCACAAACATCGAGCTCTTTCAGACACTCTTCCACAAACATCGAGCTCTTGATAAGGACTGAGTGTCAGGGAGTTGGAGGTCATTTATCTGGGGAGCAGCTATTCTGTGAAGCTCATTAAAGGCAAACCTGTGTTCTTTTGACTGTGCTGGGCTGGGGCAGCACAGAGGCCCGCTAATGAATGTGGAGGATCTTATCAAGGCCCCAAGGCCATCCCACCCCCCTAATGAGGTGAGCATAGGACCTACCTACGGCCAGGATCAAGGGTCTATACTACCCTTATAATTTTAGCCCAGATGATGTAAATAATGGGGCTTATTAAATGTCAAACTCAAACATAAAGGATGTCAGAACATCTAACTTCAATCAAGATAATGTTCTAGGGAAGCTTCCAAGATAAATTGGTTTAAAAATAGGTAAATATGTGGACTTGTATTGGTTAGTTTTTACTAGATAACAAATCTTCCAATTTGTCAGTGTCAACAATCATCAGCCGTTTACTTAGCTCTCAATGTGCAGGTGTGCAGGGCCCAGCTGGGCGTTTCTTCTGGTCTCTGCTGGGCTCAGCCGTGGGTCCGCATGTCACCGCCAGGTTGGCTGGGAGCTGGCTGATCCGGGATGGTTTCAATTGGGACAGCGTGTCTTGTCTCACATGGTCCCTCACCTTGCAGCAGGCTGACCAAGGCTTGGTCATGTGCATCTGGGCAGGAGTCCAAATAAGGAACTGTGACGTTTTCTTGAGACCTTGGCTTGAAATCAGTACAACATCACATTTACCACATTCTTTTATTTTGCTTTTTTAAAAATGAAAAACCAATTTTTTTCTTTATTGATTTTAGAGAGAGAAGAAGGGAGAGAGAGAGAGAGAGACAGAAACATTGATGAGAGAGAACATAGATTGACCGCCTCCTGCATGCCCCCCACTCGGGATCGAGACCACAGCCTGGGCATGTGCCCTGACCAAGGAATTGAACCAGCGACCTCTTGGTGCATGGGTCGATGCTCAACCTCTGAGCCACACTGGCCGGGCTTATTTTACTTTTAAAAATTAAAATGTTTATTTTGAGATAATTGTGGATGCATGTACAGTTGCAAGAAATAATACAGAGAGATGCTGTGTACCCTCTACCCAGTTTCCTCTGATGATAATATCTTATAAAACTGTGGTATAATACGATAGGATACCGACGTTGATACCGTCAAGATACAGAACATGTCCTTCACTGCAAAGATCCATCTATTTTATAACCACATCCATGTTCCTCTTTGCCTTACCCACATCTTAATCCCTGACAACCACCAATCTGTTCTCCATTTCTATAATTTTGTCACTTTAAGAATGGAACTGTAAGTGATGTAACCCTTTGGAATTGGCTTTCCCCCCCCTCCTACTCAGCATAATTCCCCAAAGATTCATTCAGGTTGTTGCATAAACTAAAAGTTTGTTCTTTGTTATTGCTGAGAAGTGTTCCATGGTATGGATGTATCACCCTTTGTATAACTATTGACCCATTGAAGGACATCTGGATTGCTTCCATTTTTGGCTATTATGAATAAAACCGCTATACATATTTGTGTATTGATTTTTATGTGAACATAAGTTTTCATTTCTCTTGGATAGTTGTCCAAGAGTACAATTGCTGGGTTGTATGACAATTACATGTTTAGTTTTTTTTTTTTTAAATAAAGAAACTGTCAAATTGTTTCATTGTTTCCCAGAGTGGCTGGATCATTTCACCTCCCACAAGCAGTGAGCGATCCAGTTCTGTTTCTTCCTCTCCAGAATTTGGTGATGTCATTAAATTGTTTTGAGCCACTCCAATAGATGTGCAGTGATATCTTATTGTGATTTTAATTTGTGTTTTCCTAATGGCTAATGATGCTGATCATTTTCTTATGGGCTTATAATCATCTATGTACCCTGTAAGTGAAATGTCTCTCCATGTCCTTTGCCCATTTTCTAATAGCATCGCTTTTTTTTTATTTTATTTTTTTAAATCTTCTTCTTTTTTTTTTTTTTTTTTTAATCCTCACCAGAGGACATTTTTCCATTTTTTGTTCAGGTAGAGTGGGAGGGAGAGAGAGGAACAGAGAGAGAGAAACATCGATGTGAAAGGGACACATCGAGTGGCTGCCACCCGCACGACCAACCAGGGCCGGGGACAAACTGCAACCGAGGTACGTGCCCTTAGCGGGAACTGAACCCGGGTCTCTCCAGACCGCAGGCAGACGCTCTAACCGCTGAGCCAAACCGGCCAGGGCTGCTTTTTTTTTTTTTTTTACAAGAATTATTTACATATTCTAGTGACTAGTCCTCTATCAGACATGTGGTTTGCAAATATTTTCTCCCCACCCCCAATAGCTCTGTTTATATCCTCTTCACATGGTTTTTCACAGAGAAAAAGGTTTTAATTTTAACGAAGTCCAACTTATTAATTTTTCCTTTTATGAATTGTGCTTTTGATGTCAAGTCTAAAGACTGCCTGGCTATAGATCCTGAAGATTTTCTTCTATATTTTCTAAAAGTTTAATGGTGTTATATTTTATATTTAGGTCTGTTCTCCCTTTAAAGTTAATTTTCATATAAATTAATCTTCATATTGTTGGCATTAGGTCAAGATTCATTTTTCTTTTGCCTGTGGAGGTTGGATTGCTCCAGAGTAATTTGTTAAAAGGCTATCTTTGAGTTGCTTTTACTCTTCGTGAAAAGTCAGTTGGGTATATTTGTGTGGATTCTTGGTCCAATCCTTTGATCTATGTTGCCTTCCCATTTGCCAATACCACATTGCTTTGATGACTAACTATGTAATGTCTTAAAATGGGGTACACGGATTCATCCCACTTTAGTCTTCTTTTTCAAATTGCATTAGTTTCAGATTGTTTTAGCCTTTGCATTTTCATATACATTTTAGAGTAATCTTGTCTATATATACAAAAAATCTTGCTGGGATTTTGATAGAAATTGCATTAAGCTTGTATATCAATTTGGGGAGAATTAACATCTTTACTATGTTGAGTCTTCCGACACAATGGGATATATGTCTCTCCATTTATTTTGGTCTCCATTGATTTTCTTCATCAGGGGTTTGCAGTTTTTGTTATACAAGTCTTGTTCATGTCTTGTTATAATTTTTCCTTCAACCATCAAACATAATTAGAAAACTCAAGAGGAGAAGGAAAGTCTATTGCATTACCCACACTATTTCTTCCTTGCTGATGTTCTAAGATTCTCTCTTTTACTAGTTCATTGCTATTTGTAAAACTTCTGTTAGCCATTCTTTTTTGGGGAGGTCTGCTGGTGGGAAATTCTTAGTTGTCCTTTGTCTGAGAAGTCTTGATTTTTCCCTTATTCTTGAAATATATTTTCACTGGATAGAAATCTTTCAGTGCTTGAAAAATGTTGTACCCTGTCCTTCTGGCTTCCACTGTTAATGAGAAGTCATTGATTTCAAATTATCATTCAAATTGTTTGGAGTTTACTCAGCTTCTCGAATCTATAGGTTCATGTATTTTGCCATATTTGGAAAGTTTTCCAGCTATTTTCTCTTTGAGTACTTTTCTGCCCTGCTCATTCCCCTCTCTTTCCTGGACTGAAATAAATATGGTTGTTAGATCTTTGGTTATAGTCCCAAAGTTTCTGAGGCTCCATATGCCCCCCAATTTAATTGCCTTTCTGTTGTCTTCTTTGGGTAGTTTCTAGTTTTATATCTTTCGATTCACTAATTCTCACTCCCCTTCTATTCTGCTGTTGAGCCCATCTATTGGGTTTAAAAATTTTCTCTATAAGGCTGTGTTATCAGATATTTATATAAAGAGTGTATAATAGTAGTCAATAGAATAAATGGACTCGGTGACTACATCTCATCTAGAATATTGGTCTACAAAGACGAGAAGGGCAAGGAGGATGAAAGTCACTAAGATAGTAAGAGTTAGTGTTTTCTAATCAGTCATCTTGAATAATCCTGGAAACAGGAGATATTCCACATGTGTTGTTCAGAGTCTGAGCTTTTAAATAAATTTTATTTTATGGAGGAATGTCATGAGGGGACAGGCAGAAAGAAGACCAGGTCAACAGTTCAAGGCACTTGACTTTGTTTTTAAAGGGAAGCATGAGCCACTGTTTCAGCTTCCATGTCACCTTGAGTTGGAATCCCACCTTGGGTCATTGAGATCCAGGCTCTTCACTGTGGCTCACGAGGTCCCTCACGATCTTACTATCGACTGCTCTCTCCACAGGCACCTCATCTCTTGTCTACCCGCAGGCACTTCCACGAATGTTTTCTTAGACCTTCCAGTGTTCTTCCCCCATGTGTCTTCTTTGCTAAATCCTACTCATTGTCAAGACTCAGCCCATGAGTCACACCCTGATGGAGACTTACTGACTCACTGTGTGGAATTAACACCCTTGTTCTTTGCATCCACCCACCTTGATTTGCCATAGTTGCTCTTATATAACAGGTTGAAGTCTTTTCCATTTCATTGCCCATGTCCCCTTTCTAAAGTAACATCTCTAGGGCAAGCCCTCTCCACAGCCCGAACACAGTGACGGCCAGTGTTGACTGACTAGCCAAGGACATCTTGGCCTTGGGATGGTTTCCTCTGCAGCAGGTCTGGACCCTCCACAGCATCCACCCCACCTGGGCTCCACAACCAGCCTCCCCTCCGTCCCACTCTCTGTCACAGGAAGGGGCATGTGCCTTTTAATTAGTAGCCAAGCCTTGTGCACACTCTCAGTTACATTTTCCAGATCAGTTTTTAAAAGTAGAATTACGGGTGCAAAGTGTATAATGAGTTTTACAGCTTTTGATGTGTCAAATTGCCCTCCGGAAGAGTTCCTCACTCCTTGAACACTTACCATCAACCAAAATATTATCATTAAAAAGCCTTTTCCAATGTGGCAGGCAAAACAGTGTTCTCTCATTGTTTTCTTACTAGATCCGTGTAGGTTTTCATACAGGCTCTTATTTTATGCCCTGAATTTCCATTCATAGAGTTCCTAGAGGATCAACAGACATTCATGTAAATGCCTTCTCCCCCCTCTTGATCGTCTCTGGACATCTCAGAGTTCCACGGGGCAGGTATGAGGACTGGGCTTCACAGCAGGTTCAGTCTGCGTGTCCAGCTCGGTTCTAAACATCCACGCAATCCTGAGTGGTCACGCAGTGTGGGGGGGTCTCTTCCCTCTGTGTCCATGGTTTTCAGGACACGAGCACTGGGAATTCTTTCGTGTTCTGCAGGCGTCGTACACCGAGCCTGCTCTGGGCTGAGCTCTTTAGTCTTGTTTGGTATTAGGAGGAGATTAGAAGTGGCCTCCACAGCGGGGGAACAGAGCAATAACTGGGAAAACAAGAGAGATCAATATCTAATCCCGTGCAACCAGCCAACCTTTTCAAAGCCGCATCTGTATTGATTTCTGTGGGCGACACTTCCCTTTCTTGGGTAATCAGACCCTTTGCTCAGCAGGTGAACAAGTGAACAGTACTTATTCCAGCTTTGGTAGGAGCAGGGTGGCTGCTTAACTCCGAGCTGCTGGAGGGGAGGGAGGAAGGCCCGGAGTGGACTGAAGTCTCTGGGCAGTGGGCTGGTATCTTTCTGGTCTCATCCTTCTTCTAGACCTAAAGTTCACAATTCTGGGGATCGGTGAGGTGGGAGGTGCAGAGGGCTGGGACTCAGCAGGTCCATGGTGGATACAAGGTCAGTAAGTTCAATTAAAGAGAGTAAACTTTATTAAATGCCCACTATCATTTCCAGCAAGATCAGCATTATGATTTTCATTGTACAGGTTAAGAGAGTGTGGTTCTGGGAAGACCAACTACTCACCCTGATCACACAACCGGTTGTGTCAAAGCCTGAACCCAGATCTGGAGGACACCAGAGTTACTACACAATACTATGTTATACTTGATCTGAGGACCCCAAATCTAATGTCACGTGGTCAAATACTACCTGGACGAAACTCTTCAGTCTGGGGCATCGACAAGAAACCGGAAATGTATGAGTTTGGGAAAAGAGGACATGCTGTCACGTTTCTGAAGGACTGTGATATGACAGGGAAGTCAGACTTTTTTTTTTTTTGTTTTAAAGGGAAAGTAGGGTGAGCGAGTGGAGGTTACAGGAAGGGAGACTGTGCCTCCATGAAGCGTAGATCTAAACAGCTGCAGGTGTTAAACAAGTCAGGAGTTGCCCTGAGAGCTTTCCCAACACGGGGACGTTTTTGCATAATACTGCACTTCTGAGTACGCTGCTTCTTTATCCTGGAGAGCCCGGTGAACTCCTACTCAACTTTTAAGATTCAGTGCAAATGCTGTTTGTCTGTCCGTCCTTCGGTCCATCCATCCATCCATCCATCCATCCATCCATCCATCCATCCCGCAGCACTGACTGAATGCTCACTCCATGCCATGGAATGTGTTAGGAAGAGGGGACTGTGATAAAGAAGGCAGGGGCCCCGTGTCGTGGAGGGAGTCTCTTCTCTGTGGCTCTGTGGCGAGAGCTTACTCAGGACCTCTCAGCCGAGCCTCCTTCTTGCCCCCACTTCTAACTGCCTGAGGCTTCCTCTGGCAGCCAGAGCCGACTCTGCTGGCAAAGCTCAGCAGGCCGGAAGAGCCAGAGAATTTGCCCCCTCTGGAAGCAACCCTCAACCAGGCCTCATGGGAGCCGCTATATTAAATCCTCAGGATTCCTTATCTCTTAGGTGGGATAATGCTAAGGTGTCTGGTTTCCACCGACTTGGAGTGTCCAGTACGACTAAGATCCAGTTGCCCACGGTGGTAATTGGCGGGTAACAACCCTACAATGTGTTAACTTCTTTTCCCTGCATCACTTTCTCACTATCCTCTTGGAGTTTCCTGAGATCATCTTCCAAATGAACTCCTTGCTCTTAATTCTTCTCAGCGTCTGCTTCCCGGGGAACACAAACTGAGACACTGTTGATGGGTAACCGTGATTAGGAAGAAAAAGAACCACATTAGAATAAACATATTTACAGTCAAGGGCAGTGACTGTGGCCCATAAGGCACGTATGTAATACAAGGTTTTTAGAGGTGATGATGTGGTTTGTATATTGGTTTCATGAGTGATAAAATGTGTGTGCATCAGTAGCTTTCCTTTCCCCCTGGTACCATAAGAAGGGTCAAGTCCAGCCAAAGACATGAAGTGAGGCAGCGCAGGGCATCACACTTACTCTGGGGTCGGGCTGGCCCACCCAGGATGTGAGCTTTGTGAGGGCTGTAATTCATGGACTTGCAAAAGACTTCGGTTCAGAACGGACGGCAGCACCGTGGCACTGACTTGGAAATTCGAGTGTTCTCCTGTGAATTGCAATTTTCACCACCATATTTAACCAGAAAAATCACTGCAGCCACCACCACGCAAGCTTGCAGGGACTTTTCATGGACCGGGCACTGCGGTTGGTGCTCTGTAGACATCTTCTCATTGAGTACTTCCGACTTCCCCGTGAGGTGGTTCCACGGTGTAGGTGTTGCTCTTGTCGCAGATGCTGGTGATGTCCCGCCTAGTCTCACCTTGCCCACCCGAATTCACCTGCCGCTGTGACTGTTGTCGGCGTAACAGCTCTCTGCTGAGCTGCCTGGGGGCTTTGTCGGTGCCACGGAAACGTGCTCTATTGCACATACATAGACCTGGGAAGTGGAATTAAAGACCTTGGGGGTAGCCTATAATCTGCCCGGCCTCTGGCCTGTGTGAAGATCCCAGGGCCTGTCTTACACCATTTCCCAGAGCACCCCCTGTGGGATTGCGCTCTGGGGGCCCACAGCAGTCACCTGCTCATTAACACACACGGAATCGTCTTTTCTCCCTTCTCTGTGTCACTTTCTCTACTTCCTCACCCACCTCAGAGAACCACCTGCATCCGGGGCCTTAGCTCAAGGGTCACGCTGAAGAACCCAAGCTAAGATCACCATCATTTTACAATGAAGAGCATTGATATTCAGAGGGTCAAGCGACTTGATCCTCGTTGCTCAGTCAAGGAGTGGTAGACCCAAGATTTGAACTCATTCATCTTTTCTGAATGCGATCATTCAGTTCTGTGTTGTATCCGCAAACAAAGACAGAAATGCTGTTCCACCACAAAGGGTTCTCTCATTCGCCAGCACCTACTACGTGCCAGGCTCTTCGTTAGGTACCAGAGCAAAGAGTGACTAACGACAGAGCCTAGGAGGGGAGTGTGTCAGTCACAGGCTGCTGTAACGAAGTGCCACAGTCTGGGTCGCTTAGACAACAGACGTTTATTTCTCATAGTTCTGGAGGCTGGAATTCCAAGACGAAGGTGCTGGCAGACTTGGTTCCTGCTGAGGGCTCTCTTCCTGGCTTACAGGTGGCTGCCTTCTTGCTGTGTGCTCACGTGGGTTTTCCTTGGGACACGCATGTAAACACAGACAGATAGATACATAGGGAGTGAGGGTTAGCGCTCATGTTCCTTCCTCTTCTTATGAGGGCACTGAATCTATTATGAGGGCAAGCACTATCCTGATGCCCTTGTCGAAAGCTGCCACCCCCCAAAGGCTCCATCTCCAGATGCCATCACACTGGGGGTTAGGGCTTCAACCTATGAATATCAGGCGGCCCAAACATTCAGCTCATAACAAGGAGGCAGGTTGAAAGTAATCACAAATACTATAGAGAGCAAAAAAAAAAAGGCTACAGAGAAGAGAGCCCATCAGAAATATTCTAGTTCAATAACTCAAGAGCACAGTGGAAAAGTCAATGGTATGGTTATTAATCCCCTCTATGAGAGCAATAACTTGGTAATTATATTTTCATACATTCATCAGGCATTTAAACCTAATTCTTATACACAATGGGGTTAAAGTAAGACCCTGTTAGTTGGTTCATTTTGTAGTCGGTTTCCAAAGATGTTAACTTTCATTTAGTATTTTGGTAACTGATTTGTGTCATCTTGAATTGTTGGTACAACCTTTACTGGGGGAAGGGAAGGTATTTTCGAAGCCCAGTGTACCTTCAATGTTTTAATTTCTGTCGCTTGTAGATAAGGATTGCGTCACTCTGAATCGTTACAGTCTGGGGAGAGGTGCTTTTCCATGAGATGGTATCAGAAGTCTCCAGGGGTAGCTCGCTTCATCAACCCTTCACATGGCCCTTTTGGTTAGCATATGGCATTTGTCATTTCCCTTCTTTCCCGTCTCAGCTCATTGTGATGTCTTCCACCTCTCACGATGCCCAGACTACTAGACCTCACTGCATCAGAGCTCTGAATGCTGGTGCTTACGGGTGCATTATTGATGCTTAAATCCGGGGGCCAATGTACAGACTGCCAGTGCCTCCCCCTCTGGCTGTCCAAGGAGCTGACAACTGGTGTCCACCATGTCCCCATCTCTTGAAGGTGTCTTGTCTGCATGTTCCTAACTGGCATGCTCCCAAGGGGACAATACTGGGCAGCATTTTCTCCTTGAAGAGTGAACCCCACATCTCTCCTCATTTGTCAAGTGGGGTAGGATCTACCTGAAGGGCTGTAGTAGACACTCTTTGTGCTCCACCATATCTCTTTGGCCCTTATCACTTCTGTGCATGCTGACCTAACTTTTTATTGCCAGCACCTGCCTTTCTCCTCCGGCAGGCTCTCTGATGCTGCCAAAGGCTGTTCTGCTCACAAGCACGGCAGCCGGAAAACCAAGGAACTAATGTTCCCTGAGAGTAGGGACTAAGGGGAGTTGTCATATACATGCCCCAGCTCCTTCCCTCTTAGAATGGGTAATTGAAGTGCACAATCTACACAGTATCCCGGAGCTCCCAGACGGTATGAGATCCAGTTTCCCGTGGAGGTAACTGCTTGTGATAATACACCTTTTCTGACATTCTGCCTTTCTTCCTCTAACTTCTCCACCCCTCTACCAGCGTGTCTTGCAATCACCTTTCAAATAAACATGTGAGTACAAACTAGTGATCCACAGGCTAACTGTGGATGACAGGTATGTTTTGTTTGGTAGAAAGAATGTAATAGCCCTGGCCTGTTTGGCTCAGCGATTAGAGCGTCAGCCCACAGACCAAAGGGTCACAGGTTTGGTTCCTGGTCAAGGGCACATACCTGGGTTGCAGGTTTGATCCCTGGTCCCCCGTCGGGGTTGTGCGGGAAGCAACCAATCTCTCACATCGATATTTCTCTCAGTCTCTCTCCCTTCCACTCGACCTAAAAATCAATGGAAAAATATCCTCGGGTGAAGATTAACACACACACACACACAAAGAGTGTAATAAAAAAAATTCAGCCAGCCTTTAAATGTTGGGCTATTTTATCGACTCTCTGGATTTATGGCTTCTCTTGAGAATGTTGGAAGGTCTAGTAAGCCTGGGCCCGAGTTTCCACACGGCAGCTCTTGGCGGGTGCTATGCTAAGTGCTACGCTAACCAGCATGCTTCCCGCAGTGGGGCCTCTGGGCACAGCTCCTTGGTCTGTTTCCATCCCCCTCTCCCTGTTCTCATCCACCCACTTCTTTCACTTACATTAACTGTCTTGGGTGTTATCTTAGTTGGTGACCAGGGCTTTTTAAAGATGGGAAGAGAAAAAGACTCTCTTTTTCTTTTCTCCATATTTCAAGGCTCAAAACAAAAACGAACAACAACAACAAAAAAATCCCCCCAAAACCTACCTGCTAAAACAGGGTACACATTTATAAATCTCCAAAGAGGATTACATTAAACAAATGAACACGTCAACACCCAAAGAATGAAATATAATTACATTCTCCACAACCTAATTACAGAGTTAGTTCATGGTGCATTACAGGGGGCGAGGGCCGGCGAGGAGACAGAAGATTAAACCGTATGATCAACATTCGTCCGTTTGTTCTGTGACTGGATATATCACCCATCAGTTGATAATGCAAACAGTCTGTCTGAGGTTATTTGGAAATGGCGTCGGGGGGCTTGGATAAATGGCCTCTTTGTCTTGCCCAATAGTAGGTCTTGTTTTATTTTTTTTAAAAACAAACATATTTATCTATATTATACCCACCTGGCCCCATACCTATTTATCTATATTATAGACTATATTCCCTATACTATAATCTACATCTCTGTGGCTCTTCAGTAACTACCAATTTGTATTGCTTAACCCTTCACCTTTTCTCCCCAGCCCCCCAACCCCCTCCCCTCTGACAGGTGTCTGTCTAGTCTCTGTATCTGTGAGTCTGTTTCACTGTTGTTTGTTTTGTTCATTAGATTCCACATAGAAGTGAAATCCATGGTATTTGTCTTTCTCTGTCTGAGTAGTGCCTGTTTATTTTTTTTAAATTGGTTTGCAATCGCCAACCTAACATCATGATTCTTTGCCTTTAATTCTGGGATGACTACTGTCCTCCTTGGTTCCTTGGACAAATCCAGTATAAAAATCTCTTTGGATAGATTTACTGTTGACCAAATAAAAAAGGGGAGGCATCTCGGAGTGTATCCGTTAGACGATCGCATGTTGCTGCTCGTTGGATGGAAAGACGTTGTCTGTAATTTTCCTCTGAGCAGCTGCATCCTGAATAATGCACAAAGGTTTGGTCTACTCACGAATGTTAAACACTTGTTTATCCGTCTCTCCGCTCCCCACCTCCACGGGGGACTGAGACAAGAACAAATACCGTTTCGGGAAATCAAATCCACTCAGAGCAGTGTCAACCTCCTTAACGTCAGGTAGTCTCAAAAGTCGGCTCTCTCAATTTGTCCAGACTCTTCAAACGCAACACGAGCCTCAGAAACACCATATCGATGCTCTTTCAACATAGTCATCTCGGCAAACGCCATTGTGTTTCTGGGTGGGACGGATCTGCTCCCACACACAGATTCAGTATGCTGCGCCTCTCTCTTAATTCTACACTCCGCGGCGACATGGCTCCCAATCGCGAGCACACTCTCAGATTTAGTGACCTCATTTCTCACCTGTGGCAGCTGCCGTGACACTCAAATATATCATCCACTTTCCCCCCATTCCAAAATATACCAACATTGTTTACCGTCTTGACTGGTAGGCTGCTTTTTGCTTTTTATCATTCTCATTCTGTCTAGACAAGGTTGGCAATTGAACTGGAACTTACATCCACAGTAATTCAACAATTATCAAATTTGGAGGGAAAATTAATTCCCAGCTTGGTGTTTTCCTATGTTAATGCTGGCCTGTTTTTCTGAAATCTGTCTGTGACTTTTTTTTTTTTTTAAAGATAGGACAGATTTTAGACCCAATTTAACTTTCAATTTATCAGCATACCGTTCCAAGGAAATGAATCTAATTTCCATGTTGGAATTAATTCCCGATACACTAGAGTACAGATCTGAACAGTAGGCAAATACAGCACTAATAAAAACCACACTTTCCTCAGGTCGGTGCCAGCTCTCCAGCTTGGGTAAGGGACCACAGATGTCACCATTCTGTGCCTCATGGTCGCGTTAGCTTTTCCAAGAACTCGGGGCATGGGCCGCGGTCCTGCGGCTCTGAGCAGGTTTCCCCGGAAACTTCATTTCTTCCTCTGCTTTTTCTGGTCTCTCTTGGAACTAAGCTCCTGCTTCTTCATTCTCTGTCCTTTATGGGGAACTTTTCAGTTCCTTCTTACACTCTGTAAAAGCACCAAGCAATACATCAAAATATACACAAGAACAGAAAATCAAATTCCTTTCTAATACCCACCCCTCTCTTTTCCACTTTCCTCCCTAGAGGAAACCATGGCTAATGATTGTATATGTCAATTTCTGGTCAAGGGACAAATCCCTTTCTCATCATGTTCCATTCAGTTGCTGTGTATTCTTAGCAAGGCGGAAAGGGATGCAGATACACAAGTCGAAGGGTCGGTCATTTGGTGTGTGGGTAACCGGTCTGCAGTTGACTTGTTTTGAGATGGTACAGACCCGGCTTAAATGTAGCATGTACATTGTTTTGTCTTGAGGGATCCGTCTTCCTCCCACCACTGTTCCAAACTCATATGCTCCTTTTGGGGCTGTCAGTCACAACCCCGCATTCCTTTTGACCTCAGAAATGGGATGCAAGCCAGTGTCCGCGAGAGCTCTTCTGTGTGACTGGTAGATGAACACTGGGAAAAGAGGACCTCTTTCTTTTTGACTGTGGGCCAAAGTGGTAAATAGGGTCAAGGGTGCCAGTGGTCATTTTTCCCACTGTGAAGGAAGAGGCTGTTTGAGAAAGAAGGCAAAGCCCTGGTGATCTGGTGCCCGGCCACAGTCGGACTTTCATGAGCCAATATAGTCCCTTTATTTTTTTTAGCATAATAATTTCCAGGTCCATCCATGTTGTTGCAAAGGATAAGAGCCTCTTCTTTTTTATAGGTGCATAGTATTCCATTGTGTAAATGTACCACAGCTTTTTTTTATCCATCTGATGGACACTTGGGCTATTTCCAGACCTTGCTATTGTAAATAATGCTGCTGTGAACAGGGGAGTGGATATATTCTTTCAGATCGGTGTTTCAGGATTCTTAGGATGTATTCCTAGAAGTGGGATTACTGGGTCAAATGGCAGTTTTATTTTTAAATATCTTGAGGAAACTCCATACTGTTTTCCATAGTGGCTGCACCAGTCTGCATTCCCACCAGCAGGGTACTAGAGTCTCCTTTTCTCCACATCCTCGCCAGCACTTGTCATTTGTTGATGGTAGTCATTCTGACAGGTGTGAGGTGATACCTCATTGTGGTTTTATTTTATTATTTATTTATTTATTATTATTTTTTTAATCCTCACATGAGGATTTTTTTTTATTGATTTTTAGATGGAGTGGAAGGGAGGGGGGGAAGGAGGCAGAGAGAGAGAGAGAGATGTGAGAGAGACACATCGATTGGCTGCCTTCTGTATGACACCAACCAGGGCTGGGAATTGAACCTGCCCTTGACTGGGAATTGAACCCGCATACCCTCAGTTCAAGGGCCAACACTCTAACCACTGAGCCATACAACCCAGGGCACCTCATTGTGGTTTTAATTTGCAACTTGCTGATGATTAGTGATGCTGAACATTTTTTTCATATATCTGTTGGCCATCTGTATGTCCTGTTTGGAGAGTGTCCATTCAGGTCCTTTGCCCATTTTTTTTTTTTTAATCTTCACCCGAGAACATTTTTACATTTATCTTCAGATAGAGCAGGAGGAAGAGAGGGGGGAAGAGAGAGAGAGAAACATCAATGTGAGAGAGACACATTGACTGGTTGCCACCCACATGACCCCAACCAGGGCCAGGGACAAACTGCAACTAAGGTATGTACCCTTAGCAGAAACCGAACCTAGGACTCTCTGGTCTGCAGGCTGAAGCTCTAACTGTTGAGCCAAACTAACCAGGGCCCTTTGCCCATTTTTTAATTGGATTGCTTGTCTTCTTCTTGTGTTATATGAGTTCTTTGTATACTTTGGAAATTAATCCATTATTCGACATATCACTGGCAAATATGTTTTCCCATACTGTGGATTCCCTTTGCATTTTGAGGATGGTTTCTATTGCTCTGCAGAAGCTTTTTAGTTTGATGTGGTCCCATTGGCTTATTTTTTCCTTTGTTTCTCTTGCTCTAGGAGATGTATTGGTGAAAATTCTGCTACATGAGATGTCTGAGATTTTACTATATTTTCTTTTAAGATTTTTATGGCTTCATGACTTAAGTCTTTCATCAATTTTGAATTTATTCTTGTGTATAGTGAAAGTTGGTGGTCTAGTTTCATTTTTTGCATGTATCTGTCCAATTTTCCCAGCACCACTCATTGAAGAGACTGTCTTTACTTCATTGTATACTCTTGCCACCATTGTCTAATATTAACTGACCATAATGGTGTAGGTCAACTTCTGGGGTGTCTGGATCTGTTTCATTGACCATTGATCTATATGTCTGTTCTTGTGCCAGTACCAGGCTGTTTTGATTACAGTGGTTTTGTAGAATAACCTCATATTGCAATCTCTCCAATTTGTTCCTTTTTAGTCCTGTTATTTTAACTTAAGCCAGTTCGAGCTGGCTTCCTGTCACTTGCAGTTGAAACGATCCTGATGTATATGCGGAGTGTGTCATGTTTCTTGCAAACATCTAATTGTAAAATCTTCCCAAGGCTGTGAATGAGGCTGAAGCATCTACACAGAAAATTTGGCTTTGCGTGTACAGCTTCTGTATAGCAGGGAGGCAACTGCTAAAATAGATAATGCACCGGCAGACCCAGTCCACGGTATTCTGACAGCACACAGAGGAATACCTGACCCAGACATGTGCTACAAAGATGCCCTAGAGATCGGGGGAAATGGAGGCCCCCCAGAGAAGGGAAAGCAGGGCCACAGGTGAGAGTTAGGTTTACTTTAGTGCAGAACAGGAGAGTTGGAGGACGCAGCTGCGTTTTTCATGATTCAGAGGGCTGGGACTTATTGGGTGGCAATCTCTGGTAGGGTAAGAGCAATGTGGCCCCAGGGCAGGAAGGAGGAAGCACAGAGCTGTGTGGGAATGTGCGTATGGGAGAAGACAGCTAAGAGGACAGAATGACCAAGATCACCGGACGTGTGAGAAACGGAAAGGGTTAACTAGACATAAGATTGCAAAAATATTTAGTTTGGCGGAGAGGGAGTGGTGTTGGGCTCAGTCTGTAGGAATTAAGGGTACCTATGTGGTTTGAGGACAGTCAAGTGCTCATGTTTAAAGTAGTGATCTATTGATCCCTGTCCATCCCCTCATCCATCCATCATCCATCCATCATCCATCCATCCATCCATCCATCATCCATCCATCCATCCATCCATCTCTCCATCCATCCATCTCTCCATCCATCCATCATCCATCCATCCATCCATCTCTCCATCCATCCATCATCCATCCATCCATCCATCCATCCATCCATCCATCCATCTTTCCAGCCATTATCCACCCATTCACCCATTTCCAAGCATATTTTTGAACTTCTACCATGTACCACGTCCTGTGTTGTCATGGAGAAGGATGAAAAGACATGACTCTTATCTTTGGGGTACTCCAGTCTAGAGTGGGAAAAAGAAATATAAACAGATCATTGCCGCACCGTTTGGAAAGTGCAGTAATAAAAGCTTTTGCCAAGTGCCCAGGAAAGGCACATTGGTTATGAAGATTAAACGAGATTACATGTATAAAAAGCACTTTGTGAGCGATTGAAATATTAGTCATTATTATAATCGTCAAAACAACTCTCAGACAGAGGCTTGGATTATTATCCCCTTAATTTTTTTTATATTATAAAAGCTATCTAAGCACTTTACTATAAATTTCAAAACAGAGAAAATACGAACTCACTTGTGATTCGGCTGCTTTCACTCAGGCATTGTTTCACCGTTTGCTACGTTTTGTTAGCGTCTTTATTCCTGGTATTTTATTTTATTTTTCTTTATAGTTAATGCTACATCACGATACTGATTTTTTCCTCTTTTTTTAATCCTCACCCGAGGACACTTTTGCATTTATCTTCAGATAGAGCGGGAGGGAGAGAGGGGGGAAGAGACAGAGAGAAACATCAATGTGAGAGAGACACATAGACTGGCTGCCACCCACACAGCCCCAGTCGGGGCCGGGGACAAACTGCAACTGGGGTACATGCCCTTAGCGGGAACCGAACTCGGGACTCTCTGGTCCGTGGGCCAACGCGGTAACCCCTGAGCCAAACTGGCCAGGGCTGGTTTTTTCCTCTTTAAGTTAAATTAGCAACATTTACCCGTGTGTGCACCCATCTCGTGGGTCACGTCCATGAGTGGGGGAGTTGCCATAGTCAGAGTTGCCATGTTTCCGGCTCAGCCCCTTTCTAAGAATGGCCACGTGTGTCCCCCGCGGCTGCCATGGCCCTCTCCCCCACTCCAGGCATGAAGCTGTGCCTGGTACCCCGCCACTTTCCTCTCTGGTCTCTTTTTCTTTTATCCTCACCCGAGGACATTTTTGCATTTATCTTCAGATAGAACAGGAAGGAGAGAGGGAGGAACAGAGAGAGAGAAACATCAATGTGGGAGAGACACACCAAGTGGTCGCCACCCACACCACCCCAACCAGGGCCGGGGACAAACTGCAACCGAGGTACATGCCCTTCGTGGGAATCAAAACCTGGACTCTCTGGTCCGCGGGCTGATGCTCTAACTGCTGAGCCAACCAGGCCAGGGCTCCTCTCTGGTCTCTTGATGACTCTGAAAAGCCTTCCTCTCTTTTTCGTCTCTTTTCAGGCCAATCCCTTAGGCTTTCTTTCCCGTCACTACCAATACAGCTCTCGTCAAGGTCACCGGTGACTTCCACGTTTCCTGGTCCAATGGCCTGTTCGCAGCCATCATCTTACTGATCGGCGACATTTGACATAGTTGATCACCTTTTCCTCCTCAAAGTGCTTTCTCCAGTTACTCCCCGGGACACTTCTTCATAGCCCCCTTTGCTGTTTCTCCCTCATCTCCGTGACCTCTACAGATGGGACTGTCCCGGCAGACACTTTCTCTGTCTACACTCACTACTGGGGAATCTCGCCCAGTCTCGCACCTTTTAATACAGGCGGATGGTGCCAGAATGTCTCCACCCAACATGGATCTCTTCTCTGAGCTCCAGATTCATACGTTCCATCGACTATTCAACATTTCCTCATACATGTCTGACAGGTATCTCAGACACTACTTGAGCAAAATCCAACTCCTGGTTTCTTCCTCACCCCATCTGCTCCTCCCACAGGTTTCTCCATTTGAGAAAGTGCCATGTCTGTTCTTTCTGTTGCTTTGGCTAAAACCCGTGGAGTTATCTAGACTGTCTTTCTTCTGTGTTCTGCATCCAACCCATCAACAAGTCCTGTTGTCTGTCCTCCAGAGTGTATCCTGAATCCCACCCCTTCTCACCACTTGCTCTGCTGTTATCCCAACCTAAGCCGCTCGCGCTGCCCCTGGACTTCTGAATGAGCCCCTTCACTGGCCCCCTGCACCGGCCCTGACCCTTTGCCGTCCAGTCTCAGCGTGGCAGCCGCTCCCTCCTCTGCCCCGAACCTTCCATTGGCTCTCGTGTCGTTCACAGGAAGAGCCCAAACCTAGCTGTGGCCTCAAGGAGCCTCTCCCAGGCTCAGAAGGAACATACGTAGCATCACTGCTGCTGTTGTGCTGGTGGCACAGCGCAACCCTGGTAAATGTGGGCGGGTGGGGACCACGGAGGGGCGGGGCGGCTCTCGGAGGCTCGCTGCCGCAAGAGGGACTGTGGGATCCCAGCTGTATCTTCTTTGCCTCTCTCACCTCCTATCCCTTAGCCACATTCTGCCTTGCTTTGTGACTGCTTTCTGACACGGTCAGACTTTAGGTGCCCACTACGTGTCAATCACTGTACTGGCTACCTTCACAGATCCACTTCACCCCCACAACACCCAGTGTGAGGTGGACATGGCTGCTCCGTCTTGCAGAGGGAGAGAAAGTTGCCGAAAGGTCCCAAGGTGAGCAGGAGTGAGAGCGGAGATTCAAACTCAGGACGGGACCGCAGCATCTTGTCCTTTGCCGCGGCACCAGGGGACCTTCTCGGCAGGTGCTCGGTCTCTCTGACTACCGGTGTAGCTCTTGGGAGCACCAGGAGCTGGCATTCAGGGAACAATCGCCAGATGGTCCTCCCCTGCCTGGAACCCACAACAGCCTGGTCAGCGAGAACACAGCCAGAACAGACAGCGCCCGATCTGCTCCTGGCCGGAGCCATCTCCCGCGTGACGCCCAACACCGACACCGCAGTGTGTCTGGGGAACAGTCCCAGCTTTGATGTGTAGTTTATTGATCTCTGAAATCTCTTCATTCCTGGTTGTTTTTGTTTGTTTTTGGGTGGTTATATGACCGGTGATTACCCGTGTGAAAGGTTATCTGTACCAGCTGCTCAGATTTAGCCAGGCGTCTTATTCATTTCAGACTCAGGCACGCTTCCCAGAGCTTCTCTGCCTGTCAGGCTGGATGGGATTTTCTTATTCACTTCCACCAGCTTTGTAAGAATGAAAAAGAAAACTTCAGTAGCTTTCGGAAGGAGCTGCAAAAGGAAGAGGTTATTATTATTATTATTAACTAAGAAAACGCAGAGGAGTGTGGTGGCCATGAGGACGTGCCTTTCAGACCTCCTGTTTCAGGGTGTGCAACAGAAGGAGGCCCCCGGGCTCCGTCCCGTGCCCGCTGCTGGGCATCTGCTGGGCTGTCCACCCCATGCTGCTTTCTGCAGAAAATGAAGGAAGCTCACAAGAAACAAGATAAAGTAACTGGCCCGTAATCACACAATTAGAAGTAGAGCAGGTGAAATAAAATTCATGTCTGAGATGTTCAGAGCAGGCTGGGCACTCAGAACCCACCTCCTGGAGCAACAGTGGAAGAAACCGGACCTGCCAGCCTCACTGGAGACATGGGAGCTCTTTTAAAATCCTTCAGACACTGCCACGTGCGTGAGGAAATAAACTTATTCCAAATGGCTCCAGAGGTAGGAGCTTGATGAGCCTCAGATGGTTACCTCCTGCCAAAATGTTTCTTCTGAGCGCCAGCGTCGTAAATCTAAGCACCTTCTGGACTCATCCGTTTGCATGTCTCCGAGAGGTTTCATACTGAACGGGGCCAAAGTTCGTTTTGGTTTCTTTCCTTCATCCCGTGCTCCACCATTTGGGTTCCGAGGCTCAGTAATCGGCATCGACATCGATATAATTTCTCATGGTGAGAACGTGGACACCATCATGGACTCCTCTGTCTCCTCCCCCCAGGACCTCTTACTGGTCTCTCCAGTCTCCTGGTGTATTGGAAAACCATGCCTCGTTCATCTCTCTGTCTGCATCAGTTATCTGCGGCTGTGTGATAAAACTTAGCTGAAAACAACCAACGTCTATGAGCTCAGTTTCTTCGGAAGAAGGGTCCGGGAGCAGCTTTGGGGGCCCTCTGGCTCAGTGTTTCTCACAGAACCTCCAAGTGTCAGCGGCGGCTACAGATGTCTCCAGACTCAACCGGAGGAAAGTCCAGTTCCCAGCTCACTCCCGCGGTTGCCACGGGATTCAGTTCCTTGCTGGGTATTGACCTGAGGTCTCTCTCGAGTCCCTGGCCCACGTGCCTCTCTGTCAGGGCAGCTAATATCCTGCCTTCCTTCAGAGCGAGCGAGACACAGAGGCCAGGGAGATGGAAGAGGGGTCTTGATAACCCGGTCTCGAAAGGGACAGCCCGTAGCTTTTGCTGTATTTTATTTGTAGGAAACGCGTCACTAGGTCCAGCCCCCATTCGGGGGGGGATTGCGTGAGTACCAAATCACGAGCAGCAGGCTGCTGGGACCCCTCTGAGCACTGCAGCAGTGTCCCCACGGCCACTGTGACCTGCGCTCTGCTGGCCACTGCATTCCATTCTCGTGGCCCTATCGGCTGTTCCTTCCTCTCCACCTCTGCCACCCCTTTTCTGTTTCATCTCCCCTTCACCTGGACACTTGCAAACGCTCCCGACTGGTTATCCTGCCTCTGTCTTTCTTCTCCCGTCCATGCCCTGCTTCCGACTTGGTGGACGAAGCAGGAATGAGTGATGGTGGCAAGCGACTGCCTAGGGACAGGTGAAGGGTTTAGGCTGGGGAGAGTGGATCCCCAAGCTCCAGATGTCATTAGTGTGGCTGTGGCCTGGAACCAGGACTGGGCACCGTTGTCACTCTGGCCCTGCTTCCAGGCAGGATGCCAGGGGCCACCAAGTGACCACTCCATTCACTCCAGCCTCACGAGCCACTGGCTTCAGCACCACGTCCGTGCTCTGTGCCTGCAGAGACAGAAGGTATGTGCCTTCTCCCCCGTGGCTTCCTTCACGGCTCTGAGAATTGTGCTTTTTTGGTGGGACATGTCCTGCCAGACTCAACCATCCCTTCACAATGACAAGGGCTGCCCCATTTTTTAGAAAGCACAGAACAGTGGAGGGAAGGAGGCTCTGGAGCAGGTAACTCGAGACGGGATCTTGTTCTGTAACTGATTCTGCGAACCGTCGGAGCCTCAGTTTCACGGTGCATAAAATGGGCATAGCAAGGCTTACCTGATAAACATGAGAAAATATTCACAGATGCTAACAGCACAGTGCCTGGCCCATAGTAGGAGCTTGAACAAAACTGTTTGGGATGAGAAGTATAGTGAACACGTGGGGGACCCAGAGGGGCCACCTTGGAGGTGGTTGGGTCACCCACACAGGTGCTGTGGATCTGGTCCGGGTCTCCAGAGAGGAGAGCAGAGATCTGGCAGGGAAAGCCGCTGCCAATTCTTCACAGGTGTCTTGGGAGCAGCACCTGGTAAGAAAATAGTAACAGCTGATATTCCAAGCAGCTGTCTCATATCCACTCACTACAACATTATTCTCACCCTGCGTTATACCAGAGGAAACTGAAACCCAGAAATGTTGAGAATTTCCTGTTGCTCAGCTATCAAGTGGGGCCGAAGGCTGCACTAACCATTACACCACCACCTCTCAACAACGTGACCTCTGGGGGTGCAGATACTCCACAGATCTCTCTATTGTCTTTCTGGAGTCAAAGAGCCCTTCCAGGCCTCCCTGGACAAGGTGGGCCGTTTGTCACCGCGTCGAGAGTCTGACCTTCGAGTGAACACAACCACGTAGGCTGTTGTCTTGCAGGTTCTATACCAGCAGGTCTCGTTCCTGTCGGAGGGCGCCTCATTATTCCAGGGCTGGAAACGGGGTCTTTTCACAGAGTTGTGAGAAAAGCATTTTGGGAGACCCACGCACGGGAGGAGGAGCTGTTGTGGAAAGGTTTATTGGGGTCGAAGTAAATGCCTGTCCCCAGGTTCCTGGGGTCTCATTTCTGTCTGTCCCCTGTGGAGTAAGTCCGGCCTTGTCTTCATAAAGCCCAGTGTCCAGAAGGTCCGCAGCATGCCGAAGAATAGCCCAGTCCCGCCCTGGCCCTGTCAGGCTAGGTGGTCTCCCTCCCGGGCTGCGCTTGGACTGGCACAGCCGTGTTGCCCCAGGCTCTCCCTGGGGCCTATGCGTGGAGCCATGTGGCTGCTGGGCCACGGGCCGCTGCGATGGATAGAGAATGCGCTAGTGCAGGGGGGATGCACGTTACCTGGGGGGGGGGGTTTGCCTTTGTTAAGCTCAGATTATATTATCTTGGCTTTGGGAAAAATCAGGAGCTCTTTCGAATGAACCAACCAACTTCCCAGTCCTTAATGGGCTGGGCCCTCCCCCTAACCATTCCCTCCCCCTAACCATTCCATTTCCTAGATCTTTTGGGGTTCTGTGTCCCTCATCCAATCTGATCCTTTCCCAGGCGAGACAGACAGGCCTCTCTGGCTGCCATCTTGGTTTCTGCTGGGCATGCGCCCAGCAGAGGACTTTCCCTTCTGTTGTTTATTTCTTCCCCCCATAGTCCAGGCAAGTGGACTGGTTGTACCTGAGGAGATTGGTAAGCCTGCCCTTCCTCTCTCCATGGGGGAGGGAGGGTGTTACCCCCTTGGTGGGGCAATGCTGTGATCCCTTGGGGTGTCTGAAGCTGTAACTTCCAGACTTAGTCACCTCCCTAGGTGGTTAGGATTGATGTCTGCTTCCCTTTGCTCCCTCCTTTATTAATATCGAGCTACCTACGCTAACACCAGCGAAATGCGTGGCCCTGGCTGGACACTCAATAACTGTTGACTTAATTTGTTAATTAACTTAACCAACACTGGGCACCTACAATGTACCAGCTAATGTGTGATGTTCAGTGGTGGGTGAAGAGGCCCCTGTCCTTTCTAGGTGCTGGGATAGTCTAGGTGCCGAGAGTCTGGATGAAAGACAGAGGTTCCGGGAACGTAGGTTTCGATTCCCCACGAAGAAGTTTCGTCCCTCTCAGAGCTTCCGGAGAGGCAGTAGCTTTCCTGTGGAGGGGGTGAGTTTCCTATCCTCAGAGGTGTGCAAGCAAAGCCAGAATGGCCACTTGGTGGGGATGTTGTAGAGGGGATAAAACTATCATAGCCGATTAAGGTCCTTTCCAATCGCTAGGAATTAACATTTCAGAGAAACTTGGATGCAAGAAACATGATATAAATACAAGACAGCACCTTCCGAACGCCTGTGGCTACTCGGTGTGCGGTGAAGGGGGTGGCCCCTGGCGTTCCCAGGGCAGCGCTTGGAGGCAGTGCTGACGCAGGGCGGAGGTGGAATTCCAGCTCACATGTGCGGGGACCTCCCGCAACTGGAGAAATCACTCTTTGGAACAGACAAAGGACACCTTGCAGGTACCCTCCGGTGCTCAGCACGGGCCGGGGAAATCAGCAGCCCAGGAATGGTTGTTACCCGCCACTTGGACAGGAAATGTCGCAGACAAAGTCTTGTTTTTCTGCTGTAGGAATTAAAGTTTAGAGGCAGCTGCAAGGAAATCAATACCGAGCTGCTAAACCCTTAATGAGCAACAGCAAAAGGCTGATCATGTTGCCGAAAACAGCTTTTCTCCAAGCTGCTCGTCCGGGGGTGGAGCGTTAACAGGATTTGATTCGGTCCCGCGGCTACGCGGTGCAGTGAAAGGCAGTTGCCACGGGTTCAAGCCCTACTTGGTGGCCGAGTCATCCAGTCTGTTGTTAGTGGCTCGGGGGCGGGTCTAGTGGTTAGGCCTGTATGACACCACTCATCCCTCTTCTCCTGCTCCTGGGTCCTCTGGCAAAGGATCAGTCACTGGATGAGAAATAAAGTCCCAGCTTTAAAGACGATTGATCAGCGGCTTAGAATTTCAATGCAAAGTCCTCTGGGAGCCATGCAGGTGGAGAAGGTTGCTCTGGCCACTGGGCTTGGGTTTCTTAGTCACTCTGCTTGAAACCTGTTTGTACAGAGAGAACAAACAACTTGGCAGAGGGAGGGCACACGGCACATCACCCACCAGCGAGGCCTGGCCCAGGCAGAGCCACCCCCTCGAGCGCCTTGCCAGCTCTCCCCGGAGGGCACTGGAGGCAGTGGTTTCCTTAGGGCCTGGGCAGGAACGGGAAGAGTTGTGGAAAAGGATGTTCCCACTGAGCCACTGAATGTATCTAACTTTCTATTTCCCCATCTATCAAGTGGGCACAAAATTTCCACCCTGTTTCCCACGCAGGGTTGCTGTGAGAACCAGGGGAATCACATCCACGGGAGTGCTTGGGAAACCCAACTGGGATGTGATGTTTTATTCGCAACCTGGGGGAGGAAGCCGGAGAGACGGGAGAAAAGCAAAACCAGGGTAGTGGCATTTTGGGGACCACTTACTATGTCTCTGGGGCTGCAGGAGACCACAGAACCTCCTCAGAGCCCCACAGCTTCCCTGCGGGCAGCATTAACCCTTACTCTACACACGAGGAAATGAAGGAGGATGACCGGGCGGGTTTGGCATGACAAGGGGTTTCCGGGGGCACAGGGCTTCCTAACTCCTGCATTCTGAGCAAACCAGGGTGAACTGCCACCCCAGACTCAAGCCCAGCAGGGTTGAACTTCCCAGACCTTCACCACAGGTCTGCAGCAGGGTCAGCTGGGAACATGGTTCGGTGATCCTGAGACTCCTGTTCTTTCCGTACCCCTTTGCTTGAACTCGAGTGGGGCTGATGAAACGTGCAGGTCTGAGTGAATCGTTACGTCCAGGAGCTCAGGAATCACTGTGATGGGGCTGAGCAGGGAACAAGGCTTTGCTATCAAGGTCAGTTCTTGGCTGTGCTGCCTGAGATTTCAATCATGGATGGTTCTCTTTCAAGGGTCTTCTTAAGAGTATGCAACATTGGATACGAACATGGGTGAAGCCCTGCATTATGAGCCAAGTGGTACATTGGCTGGCATCTTTAAAAGGGTTGTTCAGTGGGTCTTAACCCTGGAGAGCAGGGGCAGTTTATGAATAAAGGTAGTTCCTGGTTCCGTGAGTCCTAGGAGGAGCCCAGCAATTGCATCTGGGTGACCTGGATAAATCATCCCTTCCCTCAGAACGATTGCAACAGCCATGTAACTGACCTCCTTCTCTGCAAAACATTCCTCAGTGACTTTCCATCAGCGTCTGAGTCAACTCAGGCTCTTTAGCTTGGCTGACAAGGTCCTCCCGGGGCTGGCCCCAGGTCCCGTCCAGCCTCATCTGCCACACTTGGTCCGGATTCCAGCAGCTCCCATCTGTACGGACTCTCCGGGCTCACTGTGCTGTGGCTGCCGCCCACTGCCCCTCACCTGTGTCCCTCCGCCCACGTCTTCAGGCCCTCACTTTCTCCTGCTCTTTCTTCAAGATTCCGTTTAGGCAGCTCCTCTTCCAGGAAGATGCCCCTGGTGTGTCCCCTAGGCCCCGCTCACTTTAGGCGGCCTCCTTCAGCACCGTGTCAACAACCCATCAGGTCTGCCTTTCCCACGGGGGTTGGGGGTGTGGGGGGCGCGGGGCAGAGGCTGGCTCCTTCCTCTCCGAGGACTCCGCGTGCTGCTGAAGCAGGCGGACTAGGCGGGCCGGGGGCTGTTTCCCGGGCTGGTGCCCCGCTCCCCGAAGCCGTCGGAGCAGTGGACTGTGGACCGAGGCACAGCAGTATCGCAGTCATCAGTTTCCATGGCTGTGGTGGGATGGGATTAGGGAACAGCAGACTGACAACCTGGCTTAGTCTAGGGGCTAAATTAGGAACAAGGTTGGCGTGCTGGTGGGGAAAAGCGGGCGTCTGGGGGTGCGCGCGGGCGCGGTGAACAATCGGAGGCCTCGCGTTCACAGCTCTGCCCTCTGGGGCTTCTATAACAAACTGGGTCCCATCACAGAATCGGTCTGCAGACAATAACTTGTCTCTTGCCGTTGTATCTTAGTGCCTGGCAGCTCAAGAAGTATCTGTTGCCCGAATGAGTGACCCCTCTAAAAGCGGCGATATGCTTCTGCTGTCCACAGCTGCTTCTGTCTACCCAGCCCTAATCCGTTAGGCCAGTCTGCCCGTCTCCATCCCATATCCGTGCTGGTCCAGGAAAGGAGCCCCAGTTTCTGTCTACCCCAGCTTCCCTATCTTTATTCGTTACAGAACTGCCTGGGCTCTGGTCCATCTCTGGGACAAAGACCCCCGCTTGCCCTTAGCCCTGTGTTGCTTGGCACGTGGACCTTGGCTGACCTGTGTCCACGGCTCGGTCCGCCCCTCTGCTCCCAATGCTCATTGTGGTTTTGGGCCGGTTCTGGCATTAGCACTGTGGGAACTGTCAAAGCTGGGGCTTCTTGGCGGGGCCCTGGTGTGGAGAGAAACACGCACTTTGGCAAGGCTGGCCCAGTGCCTCTCCTCAGCACACCTCCCCTCTCTGGCTGTCGCCTGCCACCACCACTAAGATGTCAGGGTCGGCCAGATGCGGTTTCGCTGCCTCCCTGCGGCCCTCCTCGCTGTCTGAGAGTGGAGAAGCCCCACATTTACACAAGTCTTGGGTTTTGTGGTATGATGTTGGCATTCAAAAAACAGACACTCAGAACAATGGAACAAAACAGAACCCAGGAATAAACCCATGTATATAGTTTTTGATAAGGGCACACAACGGGGAAAGGGTCGTCTCTTCAGTAAGTGGTGCTGGGGGAGCTGGGCACCCACAAGCAAGAGAATGAAGTGGGTCCTCTATAACACCCTTAAAGATCAACTCAGAATGGATTAAAGGTGTAAACACAAGACCTAAAACGTAAAACTTCTAGAAGACTTAGGGGAAAATCTTCACACTGGCCTTGGCAATCATTTTTTGGGTCTGATTCCAAAAGCAAAGGCAACAAAAGCAAAAATAAACAAGTGGGACAACATCAAATTAAAAAGTTTCTGCACAGCAAATAAAACCAGCAAAACAATGAAAAGACCATCTATGGAACGGGAAAAACATTTCAAACCATATACGCGATAAGGCGTTAATAGCCCCCCAAATATAAGAAACCCTTACAACTCAGTGGCAGAAAACCAAATAACCCAATTATGGGCAAAGGACCAAGAAAGACATTTTTTCCAAAGAAGTCAAACAGATGGCCAACAGACATGTGAAAAAATGTTCACTATCATGAATCATCAGGGGAATGCAAACCAAAACCACAATGAGCTATCATGTTGCACCTGTTAGACTACTTATTTTCTAAAAGACTAGATAAGTTTTGGTGAGGATGTGAAGAAAAGGGAACCCTTGTGCACTGTTATATGGGAATATAAATGGGTGCAACCACCATGGAAAACAGTATGGAGGTTCCCCAAATAAAAAAAACATTTTTTTAAATAGAACTACCACATCATGCAACAGGTGCACTTCTGGTTACATGCCCAGAGGAGGGAGGTGAAATCACTATCTTGAAGAGACATCTGCACTCCCGTGTTCATTGCAGCAGTAGTCACAATAGCCAAGATATGGAAACAACCTAAGTGTCTGTTAACGAAAGAACGAGGAAGATGTGGTACGTATATACAATGAAATATTATTCAGCTGTAAAAGGAAGGCCATCCTTCCATTTGAGACAGCATGGATGGACCTGGAGGACATTATACTAAGTGAAATCAGTCATATAGAGACAGACAAATACAGTGTGGTGTCACTTATATGAGGAATAAGAAGTCAAAGTCATAGAAACAGAATGGAATGGCGGTGGCCAGGGACTTGGGGGTAGAGGAAATGAGATGTTGGTCAAAGGATATAAACTTTTAGTTATGAGTAAGTTCTGAGGACCCAGTGGACAGCATTGTGCAGGGTGACTATAGTTTATACTGTATTGTAGTCTTGAAATTTGCTAAGAGAGTGTTCTCACAAAAAACAAACAAACATCTAACTATGTGAGGTGATGGATGGATTAATTAACTTGATTGTGGCAATCATTTTACAGTGTATATATATATCAAATCATGCTATAGACTTTAAATATATTATAATTTTATTTGTCAATTATACCCCAGTAGGGCTGGAAAAAAGGTCTTGGGTTTATTTTCAATGAGCCACAGAAATTAGAAATTAGGTTTCTGGAGGCCTTCCAAGGAAACAATCACCTCTGGTTGGGCTGGATCAGAACTGGCTGCTCTGGAGGAATGAGTCACATCGAATGCTCTTTGTACATGTGTGTGAGTATGTGTGGTATACATGACATGTTAATCTGTGTGGGAGTGTATATGTGTTATACATACACGTGTGATATGGATGTGTGAAGGGTAGTGGAATGCATACACATGTGGTATGTGTGCATGGCTTACATGATGTATATACATGTGTAGGTGGTATACACAGTGCACACATACATATGTGTGCATGGCATGCACACACATGTTTAACATGCTTGTCTGTGTGGAGTAAACATGGTGGTATACGTGTGTGACATGTATGAATGTGTTTAGTGTATCTGTGGGTGTATGTGGGTGTGTTGTATGTATAGTTTATGTGTGTGTACACATATATGGTGTGTGTGGGTACACATGGTTTGTATTCACTTGTGTGGGGTGTGTCTGAGGGGAATACATGGTGCATATGCATGTGTGTGGTGTCTGTGGGGTCCTGGGGTCCAGAGAGGACCTTGGAGTCCTCAGGGGCTGCTCAGAGCCATTTGAGCAGGAACTGACCTGAAGAACACACGTGACCCAAGGTCTCTGGTGGAGGAACTGCGTGGAATCTCAAATCCAGGAGCTCGAGGCAAAGCTGTAGTGCGAGGTCAGGAAAGAGAGCACAAAGCTGGTTGAGACAGGGCCTGGCCAAGGCCATGGGTAAGGGCGCCGGCATCTCCCTTCCCATAGCCGTCAGGCTGGTCAGCTGGCTTCGAGGGCAGCCTCTGGGAAGGGACTGTGGTGCCGCATGCCTCCGCTGGCCTCCAGGGACAAGGTTCATTAGCATCCCCAGTGGCAGGCCCTGGGAAAGGTGCTGAAGATGCTGAGACAAGTCAGACGTAGTTCCCAGCTCACGGAAAACCCGAGGACAGAGATGCCGGGGTGCCATGGGGGTGGGGGCGGGAACGGAGGAAGAGAGCATGGTGGGGAAGGGTGGGAGGGAGGAGCACACGTTCCCAGGACTGGGTTACACTGAACATGCTTGGAGCAGGGCTGCGGGCTGGCTGGAATTACAAGCCTGCATGCCATTTCTGCTAACTCTCCCCCTTTAAAATAGAAATCGGAAATAGTGCTGCTACGAACATGGGGGTACACATATTCTTTCTGATTGGCGTTTCGGGCTTCTTAGGGTATATTCCTAGAAGTGGGATCACTGGGTCAAATGGAAGTTCAGTTTTTAACTTTTTGAGGTAACACCATATTGTTTTCCATAGTGGCTGCACCAGTCTGCATTCCCACCAGCAGTGTACTAGAGTCCCCTTTTCTCCACACCCTCGCCAACACTTGTTGTTTGATGATTTGTTGATGGCGGCCATTCTGATAGCTAAGAAACAGCCCAAATGTCCACCAGTAGACGAATGGATAACAAGGCAGTGGTACATATACACAATGGAGTACTATGCAGCTGTAAGAAAGAAAGATCTCTTATCCTTTGAGATGACATAGAGGGACTTGGAGAGTATTCTAAGTGAAACAAGCCAAACAGAGAAAGACAAATATCACATAATCTCATTTATTTGTGGAATATAATGAACATAACAGTCTGAGGAATGGGGTAGTCCCAGAGATGTGGAAATGGGGTACAGACTGACAATCCCCGGAAAAGGGGATGGTGGAGGAGAAATAAACCACAGAACTGATATGCATGTATTCACGAACAATGGAAATGGACAACAAAGCTGGACACAGAGTGGGGAGGGAGGGTTAGGGGGAATCAGTGGGGGTAAGAGGAGAAACATCTGTAACAAAAATAAATAAATTAATTAAATAAAAAAATAAAATAGAAATTGGATATTTGTGTGGTTATTAACTAAAGTGAGGCTGCAGCCCCCTCCTGGTTCTGCTGGCTTCCCAATCTCCTTCCTACCCTTCTTCCCCATTGCACCCCAGAGACCCAGGCCACAAAACGGGGTCCCTCCAGCCTCTGTAATCCTGATATCTAGCTCAACTCCAAATCCCAGACTTCTGGGGGAGCTTTATTAGGTCATTTGGGAGACAAGAGCCTGCATTTTTGCCGTGTTAGCAAAAGTGATGAATGGTGGTAAATGCTTGAGGATAAAATATTGTAATCAGGAAAGTGTCCCCTCCCTCCCTCCCTCCTCCTCTGTCCCTGGATCTGGTGCTCACTGATTTCTGTGGAGTCAGCAGATGGATGGATGGCTTTTGCTAATGCTTTGCTAGAGTGATAGAATGTGTGCAAGAATAGCCCTTGAAAAAGGCTCCCCAGAAAAAGAGGAACGGGAATAGCTCAGGGACATGGAGGAACGGAGAGGTGGAATGGGGTGGGCACACATCAGAGTACACGGGACAGTCCTGACGCGGCCCTGCCCGCGGTGCACGGTCAGACACTGTCTTTGCTAATGTGCCTGGTGGTTGAGGCCCTGTTACTCGACCTCCAAAGCTGGACAGTTGCAGCAGGCTTTTACCTGGATCCTCAGCTCCAGTCTAGAACCCCTGACCTGACCTTTCCATCCGGCTCTCAGCCATAAAGGTGTTCTAAGGCTCTACCCCCTCATCGTGTTCCTCATAGCTTCCCAGGCTCCCATTGCCCATCATGTCTGTACAAACCCCACAGCCTAGCGTCAGAGGCTCTCCATGACATCATCTCACCTCCTGGCACTGCCTTTGGATACCCCTGGCTAGTAGTGCAAACAGATATGTCAGAACCTGGCCTTCTGGTCTTTTCCTCCTGTTCTTCCACCTCCGTTTTGGAAAATCCCATCTGACGTTTGAAGCCCACTTCAAGCGTCACCTTTGCCACGCTGGCTCTGGAAGGCCTACCCCCAGATGCTACTTTGTGCTGTTACAGTATTTACTTCTCGAGGCCTGTGGTTACTATTACTCATGCTTGTGGCCGTCTCCACCATTAGACTGTGAACTTGTGAGGACAGCCTCAGATTTCTCCTTCTGTCTGTTCTATTTCATATTTAACGTATATTCAATCAAGATAGCTCACTGAAATCTATTGAATTAAAGTATTTGCAAACTCCCGTACCCAAGACCGCAACGTTAATGCTATGACAGTTTGGTGTGGAGCGCATCTTTGCAGAACGGCTGTCTTTATGGAGAAGGGGTGGAGATTTGTCCTACAGAGGATTTCTGAGCATGTCATCTGAAGGCGTCTCTGTCACTGTTTTATGGTGTGTCCATGAGATTTTGCTGCATAATAACTCACCTCAGAAATCTCAGTGGCTTATAACAACAGTTGATAGCTTACAGATCTGCAGGTCAGATAAACTCGGCTCTAGATTAATGGATTGGTAGAGTGAATTAAATAGTATAGAGGGCAGGGTCATTGCCACAGATGCAGAAGATGGGTTTGTCACCAGTGACTCTTTTTACAAAAATTTTTAAATATGTTTTTATTGATTTTTTAGAGAGAGAAGAAGGGAGAGAGAGAGAGAAGCATTGATGTGAGAGAGAAACATCAATCAGCTGCCTCCTGCACGACCCCCACTGGTGATTGAGCCCACAACCTGGGCGTGTGCCCTGACCGGGACTTGAACCGGGCGGGACCTCTCAGTCCATGGGACGACACTCAGTCCACTGAGCCACACCGGCTCGACACTGGTGACTCTTTCATGCTTTGCACTTTTTCCCTGTGAAAGCCGATCCTACGCCTGTCCCACCGTTGCATTTTGGAAGCAGATGAGTTGTGTATTTAGATTCACAGGTTCACAGACAGAGAGGAATTTTGCCTTAGGATGGACCACTGATACCTGATTTAGATGGTGAGTGAGACTGGATGAGATTTGGGACTTTTTGTCTCAACTTCTTGAGCTGATGATAGAATGGGTTAAGACTTTTGGGAAAGTTGGGTTGGGATGAATGTTTTTTGCATGTGGAATGAATGTGAATTTGGGGGGACAGAAGGAAAACTGTAGTGGGACTGAATAGTGTTCCCCCAAATTCATGTGACCTTGTTTGAATAGGGTCTTTTCACATGCAGTTAAGGTAAGGATCAAGAAGAGATCACACCGGACCCTAGGTCCAATGAGGGCGTTCTTACAAGAGACAGAGAAGGACACACAGACACAGAGAAGGAGACAATGAAGAATGAGGCAGAAATTGGAGCGAAGCATTTATAAGCCACGGAACTAGAAGAGGCCAGAAGCATCCTTCCTGATAGCCTCCGGAAGGAACACAGTCCCGCCCACGGCTTGACTTCGGACCTCGGACCTCGGACCTCCAGAACTGTGACAATACATTTCGGTTGTTTTAGGCCAACAAGTTGATCATAATTTGTTATGGCAGCCGCAGGAAACTAATACAGTTTGGTTTAGGTCTATGCCTTGTGTCTCCCTCTTCTCCCTGGACTGGCAGCTACCTGGGGCATACTCATCTCCTGGAGGATCCCAGTGCCCAAGGCCACGCCAAACCCTACAAGCATATTTGTAGCTTCCTTTTGGCTTATTTCCGCAACCCCATTGGCTCAACAGGACCTTGCTGCAGAATGCAGGGGCCCGCTCCCAGCTCTAGCCCCCTGCCTGGGGTGTCATGCCCTCCATCCCCAGCCAGGCTGGGCTAGCCCCAGGTTCCAGGACCCCCACACACTTCTGAGCTCTGGCCCATCCAGGCGCCCGTCCCTGTTTCTGATCCTGCTGTCACCCAGGCCCACATGACCAGCGGGGATAGGCCCTGACTGCGTGGCTGCGAGGGTCCCCCGCGAGGGTCCCGCGCGAGGAGGCACGAGCGCGGTGCTGGGCACACTGCACAGGCGCGGCACGTGCTGAGCGCCGACCCACGAAAGGGCAACTCCCCCAGGGGAGCAAGGGCTTCTGCACCCATCTGTTTCAGAGGATCCCTCACCCACCAGAATTGCAGAAACGCCGCCCGTTCATCTCTGCAGGCTTCCACCCGGACGTGGGCACGGCTGAGATTCGCTTGTTAAATCCATCACAACGGTGTCTGTCAGAATGGATTTTGTGTGTTGATCACATGAATATGCATCACTCCGTGGCCACGCCCAGCACCTGCCATTGGCTTCTGCTCCCCGGCCCTCTGTCGGCAGTGCCCATCGCGCGAGGACAGGACGGAGCAGTGCTGTTTGCCCGACCCTGACCCTGCGCTGGGACACCCCAGAGCAGGACGCTGCCAAGAAAGGGCTTCTCCCACCCACAGCATGAGCTGCCCCGCCGCCCGCCGCCCTCGGCACAGCCCACCAGGGCCTGCCTTCCCCGCATCCGAGCACACCGAGCTCTGGCTTGATCTGTCAAACGCCTGTCCTTTCTTCAGGAGAGAGGAATCGATAGACATTGATTTGAAAATGTCAAACCTTATCAACTGCTGACTGTCACTCCAAGGCGTATATTTTATGGATGGTGTGAATGTTTGATCCCGCCGAAGCTCTTCTTCTGGCTCCGACAGTGTGGTGTCACCAATTAACCCACCACTACTCTCTGGGAGCCTATTAGAAAGGGGGTGCGCAGTCAAAATGTGTAGGCTCAGGAGCCAGAATGCCTGGGTTAAATCCTGGCCTCTTTATTTAATGGCTGTGTGATCTTGGGAAAGTTCTTTAACTTCTCTGAGCCTCAGAGGTCTCATCATAACAGGGTATATGTCAAAGGGTTGTGCGCATTCAATGAGTCATGTAGCCACTTCTAAAGTGTGGAGAGCAGCTCGACCAGCGTGGCTCAGTGGATTGAGGGTCATCCCATGGAATGAGAGGTCCCGGTTCAATTCCGGTCTGGGCACATGCCCAGGTTGCAGGCTCGATCCCCAGTGGGGTGGCGTGCAGGAGGCAGCTGATCGATGTTTCTCTCTCACATTGCTGTTTCTATCTCTCTCTCCCTTCCTCTTTCTCTAAAAAAAAATCAATAAAAAACACATTTAAAATGTGGAGAGCATTATGAGATCATGATAAACATTAACCTCTATTATTCACATGCCAGTTTACTAGCTGGGCATTGAAGCTTATAAATAAGGCCAGTTGGAGGAGGCAAGGCATACACACTGCAAACGGGGCAACCAATACATGGAAAGATGATAGAAGCTGGAGTCCGAAGTCCTGGGTTTGAATCTCCACTCTGCCACTCATTAGCTCTATGACTTTGAGCAATTTCCCTGGAAGTTGGGGATAAATACCCCTATAACATGGGGATACATCACAGTGACTGAAAAGCAAGCTTGTTGTGTGTTTCTAGTTACAAAACCACTTCAAGACTAGAAATGGACAGGGCACGGGTGAGTAATTTTCTGATATCCACGAAAAGGTCATTCCCTGACATGAGTGGTAAATGCGACATGCCAAATGTGTGGGGCAGAGAAAGGTTCCATGTCAAGAGACATTTGGGGGAAATCGGGTCAAGATGGGGGCGTAGGTAGACACGGTCTTGCTTCCTCCCACAACCACATCAAAATTACAACAAAACTACAACACAACCATCATTCAGAACCGCCTGACATAGAGCTGAATGGAAGTCCTCCAACTACGGAATTAAAGAAGCCGCCACATCGAGACTGGTAGGAGGGGCGGAGGGGCTAGTCCCACACCCACGTGTGGCGGATAAAAATCAGGAGAAACCTTGGCTGGGAAGGTCCTCCCTGAGGACTGAGGGGTCCCTGTCCCACACCAGGCACTCAGCTCAGGGTCCCAGTGCCAGGAAGAGAATCCCCATAACTTCTGGCTGGAAAAACCAGTGGGAACTGAGGCCGAGGCAGCTAGAGCCCCAGACAGCTCCTCTTAAAGGGCCCGCACACAGACTTATTCAGACCTGCTCCCTCTGAGCTCCAAGGGGAGGCAGCTTGAGAGGCACCAAAGAACAGGGAAGAATTGAGATGTTTGGGCTCCGGACGAGGACTGGAGGGGCAGCTTGTTCTGGACAGACATACTGGTAGAGGCCATTGTTCCTTTGGTGAGCCCTTCCCCCACAGGGCAGGCAGACAGCTGCCATATCTGGGACTCCAGCAACCTGACTCACACTGTTGGCCCCACCCTGGTGTTTCCCTGAGGCTCCGCCCCACCCAACTTTCTGGCCCACCCAAGGTGTTTCCAAAGGCTTTACTGAAGGATTGGCCTGTCTTTGATCCTGCTTCTGAGTTTCCTAAAATCTCTCAAACGAGCAGCATCTAGTCTCAGTGAGCCCCATGCCTCTTGCTAAGTGGCCCCAGGTCTGGCACTAGAAGCAACCAGCCTTGGTCCACAACTTGGCTTTTCCTGGACACCTCCAAGCCCAGCACAAGAAACAGCCATCTGTAGTTCACTTTGTAGCTTACGCTGGGTGGCCCTGGATAGAGCACAGGCGGTGGCTGACCTTGCCCCAGAGCCAGTACACCTGGTGGACAGCTTCAGACCACATTGAAACACCACCACCCACCCACCTCCACAAGTGACACACTCAATGAGTGGACTCAGTGGGTACCAGAGCCCTGATAAAGTAAGTCTTGCTCTGTGTAGTCGGCCCTGCACAGCTGATCCTCCAAGGGAGTCAGAGGCCAGTGGTCAATGGGCACAGCCAGTCCTTGCAGCTGATCAGCCTGAGTAAACCCCTCCCACTGATGTGCCAACAGCAATCAAGATTCAAATACAACAGAAGGGTGCACAGTCCACACCAGGGATGCACTGCAAGGGCCCAGCTGGTGTGATCAGGGAGACTGTGCCACTGGATTTTACAAGACACCTACAACAGTAGGCCCAGGAGGCATAACAACTCTGCCTAATACATAGAAACAATCACAGGGAAGCAGCCAAAGTGAGGAGAAAAAGAAACATGTCCCAAATGAAAGAAAAGAACAAAACTCCAGGAAAAGAACGAAACAAAATGGTGATAAGCAATCTAACAGATGCAGAGTTCAGAACACAGGTTATAAGGTTGTTCAGGGAACTTGGTGAGACATCCAAGGGACTTAGTGAGACCTTCAAGGAACTTAAGGAGACCTCTGAGGAACTTAGCGAGAACATCAACAACATAAAAAAGGGCCATTCAGAAATTAAGGATGCACTAACTGAAATAAAGAATAACTTACAGGGAATCAATAGTAGAGTAGGTAAAGCCAAGAAGCAAACCATCGATTTGGAATATAAGGAAGCAGAAAACAACCAACCAGAACAGCAAAAAGAAAAAAGAATCCAAAAAAATGAGGATAGTGTAAGGAGCCTCTGGGACAACTTCAAGCGTGCCAACATTCGCATCAAAGGGGTGCCTGAAGGAGAAGAGAGAAAGCAAGAAATTAAAAAACTATTTGAAACAATAATGACAGAAAACTTTCCTAACTTGGTGAAGGAAACAGACATACAAGTCCAGGAAGCACAGAGAGTCCCAAACAAGTTGAACCCTAAGAGGTCCACACCAAGACACATCATCATCAAAATGCAAAAGGTTCAAGACAAAGAGAGAATCTTAAAAGCAGCAAGAGAAAAGCAGTCCGTTACCTACAAAGGAGCTCCCATAAGACTGTCAGCTGATTTCTCAAAAGAAACTTTGCAGGCCAGAAGGGAGTGGCAAGAGATATTCAAGGCGATGAAAAGCAATAGCCTACAACCAAGATTACTCTATCCTGCAAAGCTGTCATTTAGAATCGATGGACATATCAAGAGTTTCCCAGATAAAAAAAAAGCTAAAGGAATTCATCACCACCAAACCAGTATTATATGAAACATTGAAGGGTCTTCTTGAAGGTGAAGAAGAACAAAAATATGAACAATAAAATGGCAATTAATACATATCTATCAACAATTGAATCTACAAACAAAATGAGCAAGCAGAAACAGAAACAGACTCATAGATACAGAGAACTTTTTGTTGCTTGCCAGATGGATGGGGGTTAGGGGGATGGGTGAAAAAGATGAAGGGATTAAGAAGTACAAATTGGTTGTTAGACTGATGAACCTCAAAGGGAAGGGGGAAGGGAGGGTGGGATGAGATAAACCAGAGAACTTCTATGCATATGTGCATAACCAATGGACACCAACCATAGTGTGGGGAAGGCAGGAGGGGGTGGGAATGGGGAGGAGGGGGTCAATGGGGTAAAAAGGAAGAAACATCTGTAATACATTCAACAATAAAGATGAGTTGAAAAAACAAACAAACAGACATTTGGGGCAAGTCTGGTGACGAGTAGTCTACCAGAAAGGGTGGGATTGGCCGGGGCGGGAGTAGGCTTTGGAAATTCCAGCGAGGTCTGCCTGCACATACTGGGCCTAGCTCAGAGCAAACAGGCCAAGCTTCGTAGAGCCTTGATGCAGTAAAGAAAATTCGGACATGATGTTTTATAGGTTGGGAAGAATCTGGATTATGAGTCGGGCGTGTCACCTGAGCTGGGTGTTAGTAACTACCTGGTTTCTGCAAAGGGTGTGGCTCTGGGTGGGGGACGGGCAAGGGTTGAGGCTGGAACACAAGGTGGAGGCTTATACAGTTGGTTAAAATGGATGAGGACTTGGGTTAGGACGTTGGCAGTGGAGAAATGCCGATAGAAATGTGGCCTTCTTTGGGGGTAGAGCTGTCAGGACCTGCTGATTTATTCATTCAGTTCATTGATTCAACCGTTCTAGGCTCTGTGGACATAGCAGCACAGAAAATGAGCAAACAAGGTGCTAATGTAGCTTGAGTGCTGGTGGGAGGTGGAACGCAGGGCGCGGAGAAGGCGTGAGGAGGACGGTTTTCTGCCCAAGGGGGTGGTGGGCTGTTAGTTTGCTTTGTGATGCGTTTTGGAGGCCTTTGGTCACAAGTGGCTAAGGCGTAGGGCTTGTCTTGACTACGCCAGTTTCTCTTCTCCTCGGTGAGGGTCTGGAGCCTTTTCTGGGGGGCTTGTATGGTAAATGGGAACATGGGCCCCTTCCCAAGCTCCAACTCCCCCTCTCATCCTGTGGGAATATGACAAAGGCCATCAGTAAGCAGACTGTGGGACCGGCCTTGGGAGCCTGGCCAACTCCTAGGTCAAGAAACGGCCAGACAGAAACTGTTCTCGGATGAGAGCCCGGACTGTAAACAACTGCAGAGAAGCAGCTTGCGTTTGGGCCGCACGTAGCTTGTGTGAGCTCATTCCCCTCCTCTGCGTGCCCTGCTCTGCTCTGTTTCTGTACTCTGTATAGCCCTCTGTTGGGAAAGTCTGACTTTTGGTAAAATTCCACTGGCCGGCCGCCCCCTGCATGGCCCGTCTTTGAGCCAGATGGGACTTGGCGGATAACTTCACCATTTGTCCGCCACTAGTTCGCGGTCAACATCACATGTCGGCCACCCTCTGTGTGCACTTAAGTCCTAATAAACACATGTCTCTCACAGCCGGTCCTGGGCTTATTTCTTTGGAACTGACGAACAACACGCTGAGGTTTTCCTGGACCTTGGTTCTTTGCATAACACTTGTGCATTCTGTGCTCCCTGTCTGCACCCACAGTCTGCACCCCGCTTCCAGGGCAGAGGGGACCAGGGGGAGTGTCTTCTCAGCATCTGAGTTCACGTGCTGAAAGGTGGCTCTTACACACCGTCTCTCCACTCGGCTAGTGCAGGCGGCTCCGTCTGTGACGCAGGCCCACTGGTGGTGTCACACGCTGCAAGGTGCTGTTTATGACGGGACGCCTCATCTCCTTCTCTGCCTTCGGTAGCACAGGGCAGCTTCCTCGCTGACTCTGACTTTCCAAAGAGCCCACCTGGACAGGGATTCAGCTTCCGCTGCACTTTCCACGTGTCATAATCAAAACATTTCTTTCTACACTTTAATATGTGGCCACGCCTTGCTGACCAAGCAGCGTTGGACGTATCGCACTAAGAGGGGATGACATTCTAGAGGAGACGCACAGCAGGGACACAGGTGTGGAGGCAGGAAGTTTCAGGCAGAGTTTGGGGCCCCTCTGAAGGTGACAGGCTATCCGAAGTCTACGCCCGAGATGCCCCGTGGGGGGTGGCTAGTGTTTCTTTGAGTGTCTAACACCAGCTGGTAGGCCACCTTCACCTCCCTGCTGAGAGAATACGGGGAAGAGGCCTCTCACTTAGAATTAAAAAACAATCCTAGTGAACATAATTTCAGCAATTACCGATGTTCAGTAATTATGCTAATGCCGATTCACGAAGAGCTGTTATTTGCTCAGCGTGTTCTGGGCACATTATCTCCTTACCTGGCTAACAGTGTTTTCGCACTGCACATATGGTTTGCCTGTCACGTTAAGTGGTGTTTGCATCTCTGCGCTTGTCAAGATGCTAGGATGCGAGTCGAAGTTCTGTTCCCACCTCCAGCCGAGAGTTTCTGGTGGGCTCGTCGACGAGTAAGGGAGGGAAGGGCGAAGAGAGAAAAAGGAAGCAGAAAAGGAAACTCACTGACTGAGAGGGACATTATAGTTCAGAGGTGAAGTGAGCTGCATCGGGATGGTAAGAGCTAGGACTTGTCACCCTGTCCTTCTGGTTCCAGATGTGACCTGTGGGGACCAGGAAGGCGGAGAGCTTGCCTTATAGACGGTCTTCTCCTTCTGTGACACAGCAACAACCCTTTGCTTGACCTAATGGTCAAGTGCCATTTCTGGTCTTTGCGTCAAGCGGTAAGAGTGCTTAGAAATCATCTCAGACATCAGTTCTCAAAGCGTGGTCCCTGGACCAGCAGCATCAGCATCACCTGAGGACTTGTTCAAACTACACATTCTTGGGCTCCACCCAGACCTATTGAATCAGAAACGCTTGAGATTTCTGTGTTCTAACCCAGCAATTTAGGCTTGAACAGGCACTCCAGGTGATTCTGATGTGAGCTCGAGCTGGAGAATTACAGGCTGGATCCTTGAATACTCAAAGTGTGGACCCAGCACAGCAGCAGCAGCAGCAGCAGCAGCTGAGAGGCTGTTACCAAGGCACCATCTCGGGCTACTCCCACACCCACTCACTCAGCGCCTGCACTGGAATAAGATCCCCAGGTGATTTGCATGTGCATACAAGTTTGAGTATCCTTTATGCAAGTCTAAATACCCCCATTTACTGTTGACAAGAGATGGAATGAGTTGGTGGATGTCCCACTAACTAATGATAGCACTAGACTGCTATTACTCCTCCTTATTTTAATAACTAACATTGACTGTGTGCTTTTTCCGGGAGCTGCTATCACCTGTCCCACTGTGTATATGCTCCAAGGACAACTTACTCTGCGCCTGGCAACGGTCTCTAGTTTTTCCCATTTAATTCTCATCATATCCTTTTGAGGTAGGCACAGGAGAAATGCTCTTATTTAGCATGAGACTCTGGCCAGGCAATTGAAAAAGTCAAACCAGGCAGGAAATCACACCTTAAACGTTTAATTGAAACCTAAACATAGAAATGCACGTTCGTCCGGCGGCCCTTTGCTGTGTGGGGGGGTGTCCTTGTCTTCCCCTTGAGTCCCAACCTGTCTTTTTTCTCTCTTTAAGTTGCTCTGTCTTTCATGACACCTAGTTTGGCTTTCTTTGGAGCGGGCAAACTTTGAAGGTGTGACGAAATCTTAGGGCGGAATCTTTCTTGAATTTTATTTTTCTCAAACGTCGAGTCCTACAGACTTTTGTAAAAAGTGAATCGCAATGTAGTCAAGCTTGGTTTTCATAGACACAAGGAGTCCTGGATGATAGAGTCGTGAGTACAGTGACAAGCGTGCTTGGAATCAGTGTGGGTCCAGCGCGAGGGTAAAGCACCTGACTGCCGGCAGCAGAGGCAACGGTGTCCCCAGAGTAGCGGCCCTGAGGTCCTGTGCCACGGGGCCCCATCGGCATGCTACGCAGGCAACAGAGAATGAAGGTTCGGTGGCAGACAGTTGAGGTCCCAACCCCGTGTTATCGCTCTCTCTGTGAGGTCTCTTCTCAAAGCCGCATTGCTAGGAGCCGCGAAGCAGACCCTGGCAGGCTGAATTCAGACCGTCTCCTCGATCGTCTCTTTTTGGTAAAAAAAAAAAAAAATTACATAATCAGTCATTTTATCTCGACAAATTATAATGACTTCTCCCTTATGTATAATTATAAATACTTCTCCAAGCACAGTCTTCTTTTCTTCCTGTGCCCTCCCCGCTTCTGCATTTACTCTGGCAAGAGAACTCGGGGTTCCTGACAGATGATGAGGCCATTGAAATGGGTGCATTAATTGATTGAAATTCCCAAGCATCGGTATTCTCTGACAAAACACTGTCAATGTCCTGTCTCCTGGCAGAGGACCAGTTCAGAGGGAAAATAACTGCAGAAGGGTTTACCAACGAGATTGAAATTTTTGTTGAACCCCTTGAAATAGTGTCCATGGGATGCATGTATTTTCTCCCCCCAAGTCATGTCCCCATAGCAACCCATGCATACTTCTTTTTTTTAAATTATTAATTAATTAATTTATTTTTGTTACAGATGTTTCTCCTTCCCCCCCCCCCCCCACTGATTCCCCCTCCTCCTCCCTCCCTGCCCTGTCCCCAGCTTTGTTGTCCATGTCCATTGTTCATGCATACATGCATATAAGTTCTGTGGTTTATCTCTCCCCCACCACCCCCTTCTGGGGATTGTCAGTCTGTACCCCACTTCCATGTCTCTGGGACTACCCTGTTCCTCAGACTGTTATGTTCATTATATTCCGTATATAAGTGAGATCATATGATACTTGTCTTTCTCTGTTTGGCTTGTTTCACTTAGAATAATACTTTCCAGGTCCCTCCATGTCATCTCAAAGGATGAGAGATCTTTCTTTCTTACAGCTGCATAGTACTCCATTGTGTATATGTACCACTGCTTTTTTATCCATTCATCTACTCATGGACACTTGGGTTGTTTCCAGATCTTAGCTATTGTAAATAATGCTGCTACAAACATGGGGGTACATATATTCTTTCTGATGGGTGTTTCAGGCTTCTTAGGGTATATTCCTAGAAGTGGGATCACTGGGTCAAAGGGAAGTTCAATTTTCAATTTTTTGAAGTAACACCATATTGTTTTCCACAGTGGCTGCACCAGTCTGCATTCCCACCAGCAGTGTACTAGAGTCCCCTTTTCTCCACACCCTTGCCAACACTTGTTGTTTGATGATTTGTTGATGGTGGCCATTCTGACAGGTGTGAGGTGATACCTCATTGTTGTTTTAATTTGCATCTCTCTGATGATTAGTGATGATGAGCATTTCTTCATATGTTTCTTGGCCATTTGTATGTCCTGTTTGGAGAGGTGTCTATTTAGTTCCTCTGCCCATTTTTTAATTGGGTTCTTTGTCTTCCTTTTGTTGAGTTGTATGAGCACTCTCTATATATATTGGAAATTAACCCCTTATCTGATATATCATTGGCAATTATGCTCTCCCATACAGTGGGTAGCCTTTCCGTTTTGATGATTGTATCTTTCGCTGTGCAGAAGCTTTTGAGTTTGATGTAGTCCCATGTGTTCATTTTCTCCTTTGTTTCTGTCGCCTTAGGTGATGTATCAGTGAAAATTCTGCTGCGTATGATGTCTGAAATTTTGTTGCCTACAGTTTCTTCTAGGAATTTTATGGATTCATGAGTCACATTTAAGTTTTATCCATTTTGAGTTTATTCTTGATGATCTAGTTTCATTTTTCTGCATGTAGCTATCCAATTTTCCCAGCACCATTTATTAAAGAGGCTGTCCTTACTCCACTGTATGCTCTTGCCACCTTTGTCAAATATTAATTGAGCATATTGCCTTGGGTCCATTTCTGGGTTCTCTGTTCTGTTCCACTGGTCTATATGCCTGTTCTTGTGCCAGTACCAGGCTGTTTTGATTACAGTGTCTTCGTAGTATAACCTGAAATCTGGTAATGTGATCCCTCCAACTTTGTTCTTCTTTTTCAAGATTGCTGTGGCTATTCGAGATCTTTTTTGGTTCCATATGAACATTTGAAGTATTTGTTCTAATTCTGTGAAGTATGTCGTTGGTATTTTGATGGGGATTGCATTGAATCTATAGATTGCTTTGGGTAGTATAGACACTTTAATGATGTTAATTCTTCCAATCCATGAACAGGGTATGTGCTTCCACTTTTTTATATCTTCCTCTATTTCTTTTTTCAATGACCTGTAGTTTTCTGCGAATAGGTCCTTTATTTCTTTGGTTAAGTTTATTCCTAGGTAACTTAATTTTTTTTGCTGCAATGGTAAATGGGATTGTTTTCTTAGTTTCTCTTTCTGTGAGTTCATCATTGGTGTATAAGAATGCCATCAATTTCTTGACGTTAATTTTGTATCCTGCTACCTTTCCAAATTCATTTATTAAGTCTAGTAAATTTTTGATGGAGTCTTTGGGGTTTTCTATGTATAGTAACATGTCATCTGCAAATAATGACAGTTTCACTTCCTCCTTTCCAATTTGGATCCCTTTTATTTTTTCTTCCTGTCTGATTGCTGTGGCTAAGACTTCCAGTACTATGTTAAATAAGAGTGGCAAAATTGGGCATCCTTGCCTTGTTCCCGTTCTTAAGGGAAATGCTTTTAGTTTTTGCCCATTGAGTATGAGGTTGGCTGTAGGACTTTCATATATGGCCTTTACTATATCAAGATATGATCCCTCTATTCCCACATTGCTGAGTGTTTTTATTAGAAATGGATGCTGGATTTTGTCGAAGGCTTTTTTGGGCATCTATTGATATAATCATGTGGTTTTTATTCTTCATTTTATTCATGTGGTGTATCACATTTATTGATTTGCGAATATTGTACCAGCCTTGCATCCCTGGGATGAATTCCACTTGGTCATGGTGAATAATTTTTTTGGTGTATTGCTGGATCCGATTTGCTAGTATTTTGTTCAGGATTTTGGCATCTATGTTCATCAGGGATATTGGCCTGTAGTTTTCTTTCTTTGTAGTGTCTTTTTCTGGTTTTGGAATTAGAATTATGCTGGCTTCATAAAACGAGTTTGGAAGTCTTCCTTCTTCTTGAATTTTTTGAAATAGTTTGAGGGGAATGGGTGTTAGTTCTTCTTTGAATGTTTGGTAAAACTCCCCCATGAAGCCATCCGGGCCTGGGCTTTTGTTTGCTGAGCTTTTGTTTACATCTTCAATTTCTTCTGTTGTTATTTGTCTTTTCAAGTTTTCTACCATGCATACTTCTTGTGTAAAGTTTTCTACATCCAGTGAAATACTATCCCCGATGGTCCTGGTTCTGGTATTATTTTTCTGCCTCATCTCTTTCTGTGTGACTTGTTGCAATTGACTGGACTTCTATGCCCAATCTATAAAATGGGGATAAAAATAGTATTTGTCTACCTAACAGGGAATTCCCAATAAATGGTAGCTATGGTTGTTTCTCCAACCCCTCTTCTCCAGGGAAATGGTAAGAGGCTTAATTAGATATAGCTAAGGGTGTTCTGTTTCAGCTCTTTTGGTCTTCTTTTATGATCCTAGCCCTGTGCTGAGAACACAGTAAATGCTTGGTCAATGTTGGTGGAAAGTTGAATAAACCAATCTTGGGTCCGTGGTTTTCCCTGCTCTGCTTCTGCATCTCGTGATGGTCCCTGTGACACGGGCTGTTTCCCCGAGTCAACGCCTTTCATGCTCCGGTAGTTTCAAAGAATTCTGTCTCTCCATCTGCAGTTGCTTCGTATTTCCAAATCTATATTCTTAGCAAATGCCCACTGACAGCTGCTGGTAGAAATGGCAAATGGCTCACATGGTTTGTTGCTCTGTTCTGTTTCTTGGATCTGGGTGCCCTGTGATCTGAGAAGTCTGTCTGTCTCTGAGTCCCATTGTGGTTGGATAGCCCCTGGCTTTGAGGGCAGAAACAGTAACTTATAGATTTGCCCTCAACTAAAAAAGTCTCAGCGGGGATTTCCGGTCAAGATGGCGGCGTAGATAAACCACAACCACATCAAAGTTACAACTAAACTACAGAACAACCATCATTTAAAACCGCCTGAAATCAAGCTGAATGGAAATCCTACAACTACGGCATTAAAGCAGCAGCCACATCCAGACTGGTAGGAGGGGCTGAGGGGACAGGCTGGTCCCACACCCACGTGTGGTGGATAAAAATCAGGAGGGCACCTCGGCTGGGAAGATCCTCCCTGAGGACTGAGGGGTCCCCGTCCCACACCAGGAGCCCCACTCAGGTTTCCAGTGCCAGGAAGAGAATCCCCATAACTTCTGGCTGGAAAAACCAGCGGGAACTGAGGCTCAGGGAGGCTGATGCGGCTGGAGCCCCAGGCAGCTCCTTAAAGGGCCCGCACACGGACTTATCGGACTCTCTGCCTCTAAGCTTGGAGTGGAGGCAGCTCGAGGGGCACCAGAGACATACAGGGAAGAACTGAGCTGTTTGGCACTGGAGCGAGGGCTGGAGAGGGTGCTTTCTCCGGGACAAACGTGCTGTCGGAGGCCTTTGTTCCTTTGGTGAGCCCTTCCCGGGGGCGGCAGACAGCGTCCATATCTGGGACTCCAGCAACCTGGCTCACACTGGTAGCCCCGCCCTGGTGACTCCCTGAGGTCCCGCCCCACCTAACTTTCAAGCCCACCCAAGCTGTTGCCACTTGCTTAACCATAGGATTGGCCTGTCTTGGATCCTGCTTCAGGTTTTTCCTAAATTCTTTCAAACGAGCAGTATCTGGTCTCAGCGAGCCCCATACTTCTCATTAAGTAAAACACAGAAACAAACACAGAGAGGCAGCCAAAATAAGGAGACAAAGAAACAGGTCCCAAATGAAAGAACAGAACAAAACTCCAGGAAAAGAACTAAGCGAAATGGAAATAAGCAACCTAACACATACTGAGTTCAAAATACTGCTTATAAGGATGCCCAATGAACTTAGTGAGAATCTCAGTGAACTTAGGGAGGGCCTCAAGAGCATAAAAAAGGACCAGTCAGAAATCATGGATACACAGTTAGAATTGAAGGAGGCATTAACTGAAATAAAGAATAATTTACACAGCTTCAATAATAGAGTACGTAAATCCAAGGAGCAAACCATCGATTTGGAATATAAGGAAGCAAAAAATGCCCAATCAGAACAGCAAAAAGAAAAAAGAATCCAAAAAAATGAGGAGAGTGTAAGGAACCTCTGGGACAACTTCAAGTGTGCCAACATTCGCATCTTAGGGGTGCCAGAAGGAGAAGAGAGAGAACAAGAAATCAAAAACCTGTTTCAAACAATAATGGCAGAAAACTTTCCTAACTTGGTGAAGGAAACAGACATACAAGTCCAGGAAACACAGAGAGTCCCAAACAAGATGAACCCTAAGAGGCCCACACCAAGACACATCATCATCAAAATGCAAAAGGTTCAAGACAAAGAGAGAATCTTAAAAGCAGCAAGAGAAAGGCAGCTAGTTACCTATAAGGGAGTTCCCATTAGGCTGTCAGCTGATTTCTCAAAAGAAACTTTGCAGGCCAGAAGGGAGTGGCAAGAAATATTCAGAGATGAAAAGCAAGAACCTACAACCAAGATTACTCTATCCTGCAAAGCTGTCATTTAGAATCGATGGACATATAAAAACTTTCCCAGACAAGACAAAGTTAAAGGAGTTCATCACCACCAAACCATTATTATATGAAATGATGAAGGGTCTTTTTGAAGAAAAAGATAAAATATATGAACAAACATAATGGCAATGAATACATATCTATCAACAGTGGAATTTACAAACAAAATGAACAGGTAGAACAGAAACATTCTCATAGATACAGAGAACATTTTGTTGGTTGCCAGTTGGGAGGGGGCTTGGGGGAATGGGTGAAAAAGGTGAAGAGATTAAGAAGTACAAATTCATTGCTAGACTGACAAACCTCAAAGGGAAAGGGGTTGGGGGGGTGGGGTGGGAAGAAATAAACCAAAGAACTTATATGCATAACCAATGGACACAGACAATAGTGTGGCAAAAGGTGGGAGGAGGGCGGGAGTGGGGAGGAGGGGGTCAATGGGGGAAAAATGTGGAACATCTGTAATACATTCTACATCCAACAATAAAGATTTTTTTTAAAAAGTCTCAGCTCTCTGCACAGGAGTCTTTATGCTGTAGCAGAAGGGGTGGACATATGACGGTTGGGGAAGACAGAAGTCATGGAGATGACAAAGCAGGGCTGGGACATGATGATGACGTTGAGGCAGAGTACCCGAATACCTTGGCAGTGTGTCTTTGCGTCTTGGTGGAGTTTTGACTCAGAGTTGACTGGGAGAGGACCTGGATAATGGAACCCAGGTGGGGTAAATATGTGGGCCTTTGGGGATCACCTGCAGTTTTTCTTATCTTAGGTGTTTGTGCCAAATGCCTTCCAAGTACCTTCCCACCCCCAGCTCTCTTCTTCTCCACCTGCTCTCCCCCTGCCCCCATGCCGACTCTCAAGGATCCTGTGCCTGCCGGCTTCAGCCCAGTGGCGCCATCAGCGGGGTGGGCGTGGCCAGGCTATGACTCCTCCTGAAGACTTGCCTCCGGTGACTGTGTCTCTTAACTGAAGGTTGGTGCTCCCCTCAAGGTGGCCCTTTTCCCGTGACTCTCCTTCCAGTTTGGTACCTGCTCTCTCCCCTCCCCATTTTGAACCTAGAAAGGGTAACAACCACACTTGATAATTCCACGGTATTGCCCTATCCTTTGTAGTTTCCCTACCCCTGCCCACACCTGCCCACACGGTCCCTTTACTAAGCCTCCTCTACTTATCCAGCGTGCGGTGTCTACTGCTCTATGCCAAGCCTGGCTTTCCAGTCTCAAGTTGCTCTGCTTCTGAGGGAAGACCGCAGTACCCGGGAGGCAGTAAGAGATGAAAATAGCCCTGTTGGTATGTGAGAAAGGTGGCTCCATTTGCAAGCAATAGAAAACAGTTGTGGCTAATTTAAGCAGGAGAGGAGTTTGTTGGCAGCATAGCGGTAGCTTCACAGAAAGAATTTGGAGGGCTGAGGAGCAGGCGGGCAGCTGGGCGGCAGAGACCACAAGAACATTCTAGTTGAGACACAGCTGCTGGTTCCCAAGGCGCTGGGTCCCCGGATGCTTTCTCAACTGTATCTGCACCTTTGTATCGCCCCTCAGGGTGCAGAGTTCCAGGAGAGGGCATCGTTTGGCCGATACTGGGGCACATACAGCTCCCTAGTTGCAAGGAGAAGGGAGAGAAGTTCAAGCTTCTCTCTTCTCCAGCTTATTCCAGTTTCAGGCTAGAAACCAGCAGCTGACACTGGGTTGTCCAAAGCTGGTTTCTTCCTTTCCCCCTCCCCTACCCCGCCCCAGTAGCTGCCTGGCTTCTCCAGGGCTGGACCGGGGAGAGGGAAGATACACGGTGTGGGAAAGGCCAGGTCTTACGTGGCTGGAACTAACACGACCTGGTGTTACTGCTCTCTGGGAGTTACTGTTGGGGGTCTCTGCCTACTTATTGGGCAGGACTGGCAGGGGTTCAAAGCTGACTCTTGCCTTCCTTGACTGAGTCTTCCTTCCTCAGGCTGGCCACCTGGCATTCTGTCTCTTCTGCTGGGGTCTCATCCCTGCTCTAGGCGTTGTTGAGAGAAGTCCAAAATGAGTCCAGTACGGCACCCCTCCAAGGGCTGCTTATAACCTATTGTTTCTCAGCTCTTGTAGAAGGCCAGAGAGGGTTTAATTTTAACAATCTCATACAGTTCTGGCTGCTTATAATGGAGGCAAGTCACTAGCTGCTTTAAAGGTGCAGGGTAGCAGCACCTAAATTACCCAGAGCCTTTGCCCCCTGGACGCTCCTCCACAGTGGCTGAGCTTGTTTCATTTAGACTATGCCAGAACCATCTTTCCAAGCTCCTGGACGTGAGCCACGGTGGAGAGAATCCAGAAGAAGAAAGACGTGGTTCTTTCAGGACAGGTTTTCTCTGATAAAGGATTCTTGGAAGAGAAGGAGTTCCTTTAATTCTTACCTGTTTCTAAAAGAACAAAGCCTTCTCGTGATATCTTATGATATTTAACACTTCTAGGTTTCCACTTGGCCAAGACCAGTTTGCCTAAACTGACCATGTTTTGTTTATGGTTGGTGCGCCTTCATTCTGTTTCAGAGGCCTTATTTACCACTTTGAAATAAGCAATTTTTCTTTGCTGTGTACCAGTCCATATGCGCAGGGCTGTTAGTTAATCTCAAATCTTTTTCTCAGTAAGAAACCTGATTAGATGTAAATAAGGTGAATGTCACAGCCTAAGTACTGCTACATTGAACCAGACCACAGAGTTTGACTCCAGCTTGCCAGGAAGGGAGAAGGACCTCTCTCACACAATGGGGATTTTTTTTTTTTTTTTTTGCTTTCCTCCCTCTCCCCTGATCTGTGAAAGGGCGACACAGGGGCTGGGAGAAGGACAAAAGTGAGGAAGTTTCCCTGGATCATTGTCATCATCCCCAAGAAGTAGATTCAGATTCTCACTTTTCCGTGATGCTAAATTTTAGGAGAGATTTCCAAGATGTTAAAAAAAGAATGAGTATGTGAAATATTGATTTAATTATGCAAATGGAACCTGGAATCATGTTAGTGTTGGAAACTTTGGGGATCTCTGCTGATTGGGTAGGATTTTAAATTTTCCATCTAGTCATTTGGGGGTGACAGATTATGTGTATATAAGAAGTCAAAGAAATTCCTTTCTTTTGAAACAAAAATTTGCATCTCATATCAAATCATCACCATTACCATCACCACCACCATCATCATCACCATCCCATCATCATTGCCACCACCATAATCACCATCACCAATCCCATCACCTTCATCATCACCATCACTACCATCATCACCATCCCATCACCTTCATTATCACCATCACCACCATCACCTTCATCATCACCATCACCACCATCCCATCACCATCACCATCCCATCACCTTCATCATCACCATCACCACCACCACCATCACCTTCATCATCACCACCATCCCATCACCATCACCATCCCATCACTGTCATCATCACCATCACCATCATCACCACCATCATCATCACCATCCCACCACCATCACCACCATCATCACTATCCCATCACCATCACCATCATTATCACCATCATCACCATCACCACCATCATCATCATCACCATCACCACCAACATTACCATTATTATCATCATCATCTATAATCTTTTCATAAATCTTGATGTACATCTTTTATTACTTTCTTTGGATAATTTTTTAGAGGTAAAATGACTATGTAAAATACAAACTTGAAAAATATTGTTTGTAAAATTTCAATTTGCACCCTCCCAAGTAGTGTTTGAAAATGCCCCTACCCTGACATCCTGCATGCTGGAGGTTTACATTCCCTTGTTAATTCACTGAATGAAGAATGGGTCCAAATTATTGTTTTAATTTTTATTGACGTGATTACTAGGAAAGTAAAACATTTTTTCATATATTTATTAGTACTTTGTCTTGTTTCATACATTTTCTAGTCACATACTGCATTCAATTTTATACATACAGCCCCATTCTTCTTTTTCGTGCTAATTTGTAAGGTGTCTTTAAATATTAAGGATATTAACTTGTTGTCTGGCATGCACATTGCAGTTATTTTTCTCATTTGTCATTTGGCTTCCAATTTTCTTCATGGTGTTTTTTGACATATTGAAATATTACATTTTTATATAGTTAGATCAATCAAGTTTTCACTGATGTTTTTCTTTCTTTTGGTTGCTTGCTTATAACTCAAGCTTATATAAATTTCTGCGTATATATTATTTAACACTTAAGTAGTTTCATATCCTACATATAAAAGTCTTTAATACATCTGGGATTTATTTTGACATGTGGATGGTACAGATAGTACTTTTTTCCTTTTCAAATAGTTAAATACTTTGAGCAATGTGTATTAAATATAGTTTTTTTCCCCCATTGATTTAAAATGCTGCCATTATCATATACTAAATATTTTTATCTAAGGCTTTTTATTGTGTTCATTGATCTGTCTGTTTAATCATGTACTCCCCTCCCCACCAAATGGTTTTATAATTGAAACTCTATATAATGTTTTACCTTTTGGCAATTTCTCCTGTCTCCCATTCTTCCAACCAGCATTTCCTCTTTTTCCAAAAATTTTTGGACTTCTTTCAGATGTGTATTCTAGCAGTTAGACTTTAGAATAGTTGCTTGAAATTTATAATTGATTTGGGATCATTTATATTGCTAATTAAATTTATTCTTAGGTATTTCATATTTTTGTTGTAATTGTGAGTGGGATTACTTCCTCTGTTTTCTTACTGGTTATGGCTTATCTATGGGAAGCTCCTAGTTTAAATTTTTTTCTATTTATTGATTGATTTTAGAAAGAGGAAGAGGGGGAGAGAGAGAGAGAAATATTGATTTATTATTTCACTTATTTATGCATTCATTGGTTGATTCTTGTATGTGCCCTGACCAGGGAGCGAACCAGCAACCTTGGCATATCGAATGACACTCCAACCAACTGAGCTATCCGGCCAGGGTGGTAAGCTACTAATTTTTATATTTGTTTTGTTACCACTAAATTTAATGAACGGTTTTATTAGTTCTGATCATTTATTGTTGTTTCTCTTGGGTTTTCTAAGTAGCAACTGGCATTATCTGCAGTAACTATAATTTTGTATATTTTTCAATATTATTCTTCCTTCCTTTACACTCCCTCTCTCCCTTCTTCTGCCTCCCCTTCTCTCTTTTTCCTTCCATCACCAGCACTTCTAGTCAATGCTAAATAATAATGAGCACCTTATTGTGTTCCTGAGTAGAAGTGCCTCTCATGTTTTCCACCTACGTTTAATTTAAATTATATTTGATCATATTTCATTAGTTATTTTGTAACTATATTAATATGTGAAATTGATCCGAAGTTTTCAGTTTTCCTTCTATTTTTGGTACTCAGTTCTACTAGCTTGGAAAAATAGAGGAAGTGGTCTTTTAGTTAATTTTTTCTGTCCTCTCGAAGAGTTTCTTTATTATGATAGATATCTGCTGTTTGGAAATTTAAAAGAACCTACTTATACAACTGCTTGAATTTTGCTTGTTTTACGAGTGTAATTTATTCTTTTTCTCCCCAGTTTATTGAGGCATAATTGGCATATAGCACTGGATGAGTTTGAGGTGCCCAGCCTAACGACTTGACTTTCATACGTTGTGAAATGATTACCACAGAAAGTTTAGTTTACATTCATCACAATTCATTTTGACTGTATAATGATAGCTTTCTTCTTTCTAGGAGTGACTCCAGTGTACACTGGTGGGCTCCCGGTGTCCACAGGTGTTTATGGGAGTCTGCTCGCCTGGATGTAGCTGACTGAGTCTTCTAGGCTGTTTTATTTGGGAATAGGGTCCCTCCCCCCCTTTTTTTATATGTGATTGGTTCTAATTTTATTTTTTCATATATTAAATATTTTCAATTATAGTTGGCATGCAATATTATATTAGTTTCAGGTGTATAGCATAGTGATTCAACATTCATGTACCTTACGAAGTGATCACCATAAGTCTAATAATCATTTATTATTGTATTATTGACTACATTCTCTATGCTGTACATTACATCCCTGTGCCTTATTTTATAACTGAATATTTGCACTTCTTAATCCCCTTCTCCTCTGGCAAACATCAGTTTGTTCTCTGTATCTATGAGTCTGTTCCTGGTTTCTTTGTTCAGTTGCTTTAATTTTTATATGTGATTGATTCCACATCTAAATGAAATCATCCAGTATTTGTCTTTTCTCTGTCTGATTTATTTCACTTAGCATAAAACCCTCTAGGTCTATAGATGTTGCAAATGGCAAGATTTTATTATTTTTTATGGCTGAGTAATATTCTATTGTATATATGTACCACATCTTTATCCATTCATCTATTGATGGACACCTAAGTTGCTTCCGCATCTTGGTTGTTGTAAATAATGCTGCAATAAACACAGGGGTGTATACATCTTTTTGAATTATTATTTTCATCTTAAAATAAATACCAGAAGTGGAATTGCTAGATTGTACAGTAGCTCTATTTTTAATTTTTTGAGGAACCTCCATAGTGTTTTCCATAGTGGCTGTACCAATTTACACTTGTTATTTGTTGGTTTTTTTGATAACAGCCATTCTCTCAGGTGTGAGATGATATTTTATTGTGGTTTTGATTTGCATTTCTCTGATGAGCATCTTTTCATGTGTCTGTTGGCCGTCTGTATGTCCTCTTTGGAGAATTGTCTGTTCAGACACTGTGCCCAGTTTTGAATTGGATTGTTTGTTTGTTTTTGATGTTGAGTTGATGAGTGCTTTATATATTTTGGATATTGACACCTATTATCAGATATATCATTTGCAAATATTTTTTCCCATTCAGTAGATTGCCCTTTTTCTTGTTGATGGTTTCCTTTGTTCAAAGATTTTTAGTTTGATGTCATCCAGGGGAAATCCCTTTTTGATTGTGGGAGCCTTGAGGAATCTAGAATGACAACTAAACTGGATCCTTGCTACATGAAGGACAGAATGGATTGACTACTCCGAGAAAACCATGAAAATGATCGAGAGAGTACTGACGACCCGAGTATCTGGTTCCAGCTGTCCCTGATCTCAGCTCTGGGGAGTGTCTCTCATTTCTGTAGTTATAAGGGATGCCCCGTTATCCTCCCAATAAATCCCTTTGTGTCAAGGTGAGTCTGAATTGGATCTCTTATACTTTTATTCATAAGAATATAAGCACACTCTCATGAAAATACTTCTTACATGATTAATGGTTTGCTGGAGTTTTCCAGCTTCTCAAATATTCTTTATGAAAATATAAATTACCCACATTTATTTTATTCAGGATTTTAAATTTATTAGCATAAAATGATACATAATACTTTTTAAAAATATGTGATAAAGAATGTACCCATTATTGTGAAAGATCCCATATACATTTCCCCATTTCTTTTTACAATCTTTTCTGGTATAAAACAATCATATTATAAGAAACACTGCATTTTGCCCTGGCCGGTTTGGCTCAGCAGTTGGAGCGTCGGCCTGTGGTCCAGAGAGACCTGGGTTCGGTTCCCGCTAAGGGCACGTACCTCAGTTGCAGTTTGTCCCCGGCCCTGGTTGGGTCGTGCGGGAGGCAGCCACTTGATATGTCCTTTTCATGTCGATGTTTCTCTCTCTCTCTCTCTTCCTCTCTCTCCCTCCCACTGTATCTGAACAAAAAATGAAAAAATGTCCTCAGGTGAGGATTAAAAAAAAAAAAAAAAGAAAAGAAACACTGCATTTCAAAGATTGTATTATGTTTTTCTTTATTTTCTTAAATATGTTTCTTATTGATTTTTTAGAAAGAGAGAAAAACATTGATGTAAGAGAGAAACATCAATCAGCTGCCTCCTGCATGTTCCCTACTGGGGATCGAGCCCACAACATGGGCATGTGCCCTGACTGGGAATCTAATCGGAGCCTCTCAGTCCATGGGAGGATGCTCAATTCACTGAGCCACACTGTCTGGGCTCAAAAATTGCATTATGAAAATTGGTTTCAATGAGACAAAAAGAGGTTAGGTGTTGGTTTCAGACCCACAGCCAGTAATTTTTCTTACAGAAATGTCAATAATAAAGGTTCACTTACTTTTATTTCTGCAGGTATTATTTGTTACTGCAAACTAAAAATGAAAAATTGATTTGTCAATACTTACAGAAACAAAGCCCAATGCCTCCCTTTTCCCCCCTTAAATTTGTACACACAGGACTCTGCCATTCTCCTTGAGTTACCTTTGGATTCGACCTTCACTTCTGCTTGGAGCACAGTTTACAAGTGCCAGCAGTCACACAGAACCATAGGACACGAAGACCAATGAACACATACGTTTCCATGAGAACATTCCGTCACTCCAACACGACCGGGGGCCTTCCTATTTTCAGGCTACAGCTTGTCTGATTCTGAACCAACAGTGGTACTCATAACGTGTATCAGTTAGCTTTCGCTGCGTAAAAAGCCACTTCAACATGGAGTGCCTTGCAAACAACATGATTTTGTGGGGTGGCCATTGAGACTGGGTTCTTCTGGTCTTGGATGAGCAGTCCACCTCCAGGCCACTGGGAACTGGTTGATCCGGGGGTGGCCTCAGCTAGGGTGGTTTGTATCTATTCCATGGGTGCTCTCATTGGTCTGGGCTGGCTCACGGGAGGACGGCAGGGCTCTGGGAGAAAAACAGGAAGAGTGTAAGGTGTCTTGAAGCCCCGCTCAGAAGTGCACAAGGCACTGCGGAGTTGCCTGTGTACCTCGATCTGCCTGCCACGCCTTTTTGCCCCCACAAAGTAACTACCATCCTGACTTTCACGATAATTACTTCCTTGCGTTTTCTTTTAATATCCCCACCTACACATGTGGACCTAAACAGTATAGTTTTTGGTTTTTCCTGTTGTTTGAACTTTATATAAATGGAACAATGCCGTTTATTCTCATCTGCCTGGCTTATTTGGCTTCATATTATCTTTGCGAGAGTCCCTTCCAATGTGTGGCTGTAGTTCACTCGTTTCCACGGCTGTTTATTGTGTGACCACGCTGCTATTTATTTGTGTATTCTAGTACATGAATATACCACCATTTATTTGTTCATTTGACGACTAATGGGTTGTTTTGGTTAATGGGCTTCCCCCCGGTTTCCGGATGATGAGTTGATAATGGATGTGATGAAATGGGGTTAAATGGTGTGTTTCCAGTTTTCGCCTTTTATGAATAATGCTGTTATAAACGTGCTTATATATGTTTCTTGATGCATGTCAGTGGGCACTGTTAGCAATGACATTGCCAGGTGGGCGTGTCCGAGCGTCTTCGGCTTTCCTGCCCACCTGTCTCACAGAGACCTGCACTTTCGCCAACAGAGAAGGAAGGTGTTGCCCTGGCCGGTTTGGCTCAGCGGTTGGAGCATCGGCCTGCGGTACAGAGAGAAGGAAGGTGTCCAAAGCAGTGGTCCTTGCCAGACCTGGCCATGGCCAGACTTCGGATTTCAGGCATTCCGGTGGGTGTGTAGTAGTATCTTGTTTGAATACGTGTTCTCTGATGACCAAGAAGGTTGAGTATTTTTCCACTGTTCTTTGGATGCAGGGGGTGAGGGGCATTTGAATTTCTCTTTTGGGCAGTACCTATTCAAGTCTCCTGCCCATTTTTCAAGTGGGTTGACTATCTTCTTATTGACTTAATAGGCATTCTTGAAATATTCTGGGTCTAGCTCTTGGTTGGTTTTATGTTTATAGCTTCTCTTTTCGACTTCTCTTTTCATGATCTTAATGGTATTTTTTTTTAATAAGTATAAATCTTAATTATAACGTAGTCCAACTAACCACTCTTTCCCTATTTGGTTTGCAATTTCGGTGTACGAGTTAAGGAAACTCTCTCTCGAGACTCTCCGTTGCATGCTACTTTTCAGTTTCACTAATTTTTCCTCATAACTTTATTTCTCCTTTGCACTTTTTTCAGGGTTAATTTTCTATTCCTTTTCCAAATTTCTGAGGTTGTATTTATTGCTCATTGATTTTCAGCCTGTATTTTTTTCCTAATTTCTGCATGGCTTTAGTTATATCCCTCAGACTTTGATATATTTCCATTATGATTTACGTAAAAATATTTTCTCACTTTCTTAGTGATTTCTTCTATGATCGATGGGTGGTTTAGAAATGTATTTCTATTTTTAAATTTTCAAACATATAGTAATTTTCTTGCTGGTGTTTGTTTCTGCTTTTAAGCTTAATTCCACTGTAGTCAGAGACCTTCCATTGCCTGATTTAAATCCTTTGAAATTTGCGGACTCTTGCTGCAGTCTAGGATATGGTCCGTCTTTGTAATGAATGTTCTGTATGTCCTTGTATTAAGCCGTTGTCTCATTTTCTTCTGCGAGAACTCAGGCTAAGCCATGACAGTGGCCTCGTCATTAGGAAGCCTAGACGTCATCAATCTATGGCAGTCTTTACTGTCCTGTTTAATGTTTTTGTGCTTTTAATTTACTTTGTCCGATATGAATGTTGTACTTATGCTTTTAAAATTTGCAATTGCCTACTACACATTTGCCTTTTTCATGTTTAATATAAAAAGACACTTCATTTGTGTCTCTTGGAAACTCTATAATTGGATTTTGTCTTTGACTTAATTTGGGAATTTTTTTTTCCCTTTTAATAGTGGAATTTAACACATTGGCATTTATTGTTCAAGCCATTTGATATTCTTTAGCTTTGTTTTATGCTTTTAATTTTTATGCTCCACTGTTGTTTTTCTTTATATTAACACTTACTGCGGAACTATATTTACTTTATATTTTTAAAATGTTGTTTGGGAAGATGTATTTTAATTAGAGTTGTAGTTTTTATTAAGTTTTCCAAAGCATTCTTTAACTGAGGGTTTTTCTAATTTTTATAACCAAAAATAATATCATATTTTTGAGTGTTTTCTATTTAATTCACAGCATGAGTATGTTTTTATTCTCTTATCCTTAGCTTCTTAGGTTTTATGAACATGATCTAGTATCTTGCATCAGGTTATTCTTTTTAAAGTGTAATTTGTGACATAAGCATTATTTTATAAACAGATTTGCAAGTCTCATTTGGAGTTTTCTCTTTAACTGGTTCCAAAACTCACCATCATCTTTTTATGCTTTGATTTTTCCCAAAGGGGTGCTGTTAACTTTGTCTCATATCGTAACTAGCTGATACTCATTTCAAGTTGTTTTTTAATTCCAGAAAAATTTTCTAAGTCCTTTGTTGAGAATGTTCTTTTATTGCCTCCATACTGAAAAGGGATAGCTTTTCTGGGTCTAAAATTCTTGGGTCACAAACTTTTTCAAACCATGTCTAGGTGTTCATTTCAACTGCTGTTTGAAAGATATCTGAAATATAGATGTCTCTATTATCTTACCTAATTTGGGAAGCATTCTATTCTTTTTTCTTATTATTGCTTCTGTTCTGGTCTCTGCTGGGAACACATCGTCTGTATGTTACATCGTCATTTTCTGTCTTCCACTTTTATTATCTTCTTATAATTTTTTTATTTTTATTTTTTTCTTTATTGATTTTAGAGAGAGGGAGAGGGAAAGAGAGATAGAAACATCAATGAGAGAGAACAACGATTGGCTGCCTCCAGCATGTCCCCCATTGCGGATTTGGCCCACAACCTGGGCATGTGCCCTGACCAGGAATCGAACTGGCGACCTCTTGGTGCATGGCTCGATGCTCAACCACTGAGCCACACCAGCTAGGCTATCTTCTTATAATTTTTATCATTGTCTTTTTCTCCTAAATCTTAGGAAAGCTTCTAGTAATTTTTTCAAAATCGGCATGTGAACATTTTTTTCAGTAGAAATTTGTTTTTTTTTTCCTCCATGAATTAAAAATGTGATTGTATTTTTAAATGTTTTCTTTACTCAGATTTGTAACATTTCTTTGCTTGCCTGTGCCAGGAAAAAGCTACACTGTTTAAAAGGAGCCAGCAGTAGGGTGCCTCCTAAAGTCTTTAAAATTTTTTATAAATATTTATTATTACATTTATTGGGGTGACAGTGGATAATAACATTATGGAAGTTTCAAGTTACATTTCTATAATATTTCTACAATACATCATTCACAAATTACACCATGTGCTCACCACCCAAAGTGAAGTTTCTTTCTGTCACAACTTATTTGACCCCTTTACCCTCTACATCCTCCTCCACCCCCTTCTCCTTTGATAACGACCTCACTGTTGTCTGTGTCTCAGTGTGTTTGTTGCATATGAACAAAATCATATGGTTCTTGTCCTTTTCTGTCTGACTTATTCCACTTAGCGTATTCTCCAGATCCATCTGTGTTGTCACAAATGGCGGTATTTCTTATGGCTGAGTAGTATGCTATTGTGTATCACATCTTTTTTATTTAATCATCCATCAAAGGACACTTAGGTTGTTTTCATGTGTTGGCTACTGTGAATAATGTGCAATGAACATAGGCGTACATATATCTTTAGGAATAAATGCTTTCAAATTTTTGGGGGTGGATACCCAGAAGAGGGATTGCAGGGTAGATCCTATGGTAGCTCTATTCTTAATTTTTTTTTGAAGAGCCTCCATCTGTTTTCCACAGTGGCTGTACCAGTTACATTTCTACCAGCAGTGTATGAGCGTTCCTTTTTCTCCACATCCTCTCCAACACTTATATTTCTTGTCTTGTTTGATAATAGTCATTCTATCTGATGTGAGGGGGTATCTCATTGTGGTTCTCATTTGCATTTCCGTTATAGCTAATGAAGTTGATCATCTTTTCTTTTTTATTTACTTATTTATTTATTTATCCTCACCCGAGGACATTTTTCCATTTTTTTTTTGTTCAGATAGAGCGGGAGGGAGAGAGAGGAAGAGAGAGAGAGAGAAAAACATCGATGTGAAGGGACACATCGAGTGGCTGCCACCCGCACGACCAACCAGGGCCGGGGACAAACTGCAACCGAGGTACATGCCCTTAGCGGGAACCGAACCCGGGTCTCTCTGTACTGCAGGCCGACGCTCTAACCGCTGAGCCAAACCGGCCAGGGCAAAGTTGATCATCTTTTCATATTTCTTTTGGCGATTTGTATGTCTTCTTTGGGAAAGATCTGTTCAGGTCTTCTGCCATTTTTGGTAGGACTTTGTTGTTGATTTATATGAGTGTGTGTGTGTGTGTGTGTGTGTGTGTGTGTGTATATATATATATATATATATATATTGATTTTGAGAGTGAGAGGAAAGGAAAGGAGTGTGGGGGGGGCAGAGAAACATTGATTTGTTGTTGCACTTATCCATGCATTCATTGGAAAAATTTTTTGTTGTTGTTAATCCTCACCCGAGGATATTTTCCCATTGCTTTTTAGACAGAGTGGGAGAGAGGGGTAAGGGAAGTAAGGAGGGAGGAGGGAGAAAGAAAGGGTAGACAGAGAGAGAGAGAGAGAGAGAGAGAGAGAGAGAGAGAGAGAGAGAGAGATGTGAGAGAGACACATTGATTGGTTGCCTGATTGGTTGCCTCCTACATGACCCTGAGCAGGGCCAGGGATTGAACCTGCAAATTAGGTCCATGCCCTTGACTGGGAATTGAACCTGCAATCCTTCGGTCCATGGGCAGACCCTCTAACCTCTGAGCCAAACCGGTAAGGCCATTGTTGATTTCTGTATGTACCCTGACTGGGGATTGAGCCCACAACCTTGGTGTATCAGGATGATGCTCTTACCAACTGAGCACCTGGCCAGGGCTATATTTTGGATATAAGCCCCTTATTGGGGGTACTTGTGAATATCTTCTCCCTTTGTTTGGTTGCCTTTTTATTTTGTTGATGGTTTCTTTTGCTGTGCAGAAGCTTTTTAGTTTGATATAATCCCATTTATTTCCTTTTGCTTTTCCTTCTCTTGGCTTTGGGGTCTTTTCAGATTCTCATCCACTCTCTCCCCAGATCATTTCAAACTCTTTGCCTTCAATCTGGTTTTATCTGCTCGGTACCTATGAAAATGCCACGGACATTTCTGGTATTTATTCACTTAACAAATAGGCGCTCATTGAACGCTCATTATGTTCCAGGCACTGTGTTAGGCACTTGCGATCTATCAAAGGATGAATAGAGGAATACTCCCACTCTTTAAAAATTTTTATATTTAATAGTGGTGGAATATACCTAACATAAAATTTACCATATGAACCATTAAAAAACCCTGAGTGTACCCCTCTGTCTCTGATGAGGGGATACACTACCTTTGGTCTCTGCCTCTCTGGGCCCTTTCTGCCCGCATCTCTCTGCAGACGGGCCTTCTGTCCCAAAGCGTTCTTCCGCCCCCACAGGTCAGCTTTGGCCTGTGCAGCTCAGGCTTGGGTTGTGAACTCCTGTCATCTCGTAACTGACCCAAACTCTGGTTCATCTAGTTCAGATTCTCAGCAGGGGGAACCTGATCACCTCATCCAACCTGTGGCACCAGGTCCCCTAGGCCAGGAGTCTGGGGGTGAGCAGTTGTGGCTGCAGAGGTGTGAATGGGGCTCTCTGTGTGGTAGCCAGGATGTAGGCAGGGCTAGAATGTCTTAGAAGAAGGAGAGCATCTTGAGCGCAGTTGGACAATTTCTTAAATATTTCTAAGCCTCAGCGGTCAGAGTGGAAAAGTTTGATGACGTGAAGGTGATTGAGCAGAGAAGCTTAAATGAGATTAATTTCTGAGAGTTTTGGCTGTCACATGAGATCACAGTGCAGGGGAGATGAGAGAATCTCTGAAGGTTAGTTTCTCCTGCCCTCTGCCTCTCTCTTCTCCTCTCTAAAAGAAAACAGAGACTAGGTTCCTTGTCTCAGCATTTTAAGTTGCAAATCTTCAACCTTTTTCTCCTCCAGGTCTCTGCTGAACTTCATGTTCTGGTTAAACTGTTCTTTACAAATAATTTAGCAAATAGTGAGAGATTTCTCTTGTTATTCCCATTATAGCATAAGTATTTTCATAGATTAGTTTCTAAATAAATATTTCCGGATGAATGGGCTATTGATCAATCCTTCAGAAGTCATACAAATCACGGTCAGTTGGAGCCAATCCATCTTTAAGTCCTTCAATGGTTTCCTATCGCCGAGAGGATACAATTCATCGCCTTCCCTTGTTCTACAAGGTGCCATGTGGTCTTGTGTTCATCACCTCCCCGCAGAGCTCATTTCACTGTAGCCATACCATCTCTTTACTTGTTTGCTACACCAAGCTCCTCGCTACCTGAGATCATACATGCCGTTCCCGATTTCTGACGCCTTCTTCCTCTTACCTCTTCACCAAATAACTTCTAAATCTTCATCTGAAGACTGTTTCCTTAGGGAGCCCTCTGCTGAGCCCTCTGCTGACCCCTCCGCCTCTCCCGACTAGGTTAGGTCCCTAGTTCTGCCTCTAATGGCACCTGTACTTTTTCTTCGTTACATTCATTACAGTGGCAATGATGACAACATCTGGGGGATGATTGATATGGTGTCTGTCCTCTGCTAGACGGTAAGAGGCTTAGTCCAGTCAGGCTGTTATAAGACAAATATCAGAGGCTGGGGGCTTAAACAACAGACAGGTATTTCTCACAGTTCTGGAGGCTGGGAGGTCCAAGATCAAGGTGCGGGCAGAGTTGGTGTCTGTGAGGGCTCACTTCCTGGTTCCTGGGTGGCCCTCTTTTCATTGTGCCCTCACCTGGTGGAAGGGCCAGGGACGCTCTCTGGAGTCTGATAAGGGCACTGATCCCATTCATGAAGGCCCCACCTTCATCACCTAATCACCCCAAAGACTCCACCTTCAAATACCATTACCCTGGGGAGTAGGCTCCAACACAAACATTTGGACGGGGGACACAGACATTCAGTCCCAACAGTAAGAAGCCTCAGGGCAATGACTGTGTCCACCTCATTTACAGCTGCACCTTTGATGTTTACACTGTGCTTTGGCCCCAGGTAGGCATTGAGTCACTCATAGGAGTGAGACGAAGCCGCTGGCTAACACTTCTGTAGTGCTAATAAGCTGCCGGGCGTGTCATAATCTCATGAATGAGCGAGTGAATGTGCACAGTGTAAACTGTTCTCCTGATTTCGGATAGGGCGAGTACAGTTTAAAGCCTCCCCCCGCCGGGGCACACCTGCGAGGTGCTCAGTGAGTGGTAGCCCTTGCGATGCTGTCGGCTTGCTTGAGTTTGGCAGCACCGTCTACGGAAGTAGCCGAGGCTCTCGTGCAGCAGAAGAAATTGCCTATTGCTGTCATTGTGATCCTGAGTGAAAGGGGGCAAGATTGCTTTAGCCTTTTCTTCACGTTTCATTCCACGGTTTGCTCAAGTTTCCTCTGACCCATAACACCATCTGATAGAAGATTCTCAGGGCCTGATCATTTTCAAATATTTATTTGCCTCTCTGCTCGCTAAGCTGTTCATGCCTATTTATCACCTGAACTAAAGAACAGGGCTGGCTCGCCAGTAAATAGCTGACAGATGAGGTTGTATAATGAGAAAATTAGAACTTCACAGCTCCCGTGCAGGCTCAGAGTCCACCGTAATAGCTTGGAGCACGCAGCAGCTTCGGCGTGGACGGGAGACCTGATTCCAAGAAGAAATATGATAATTGGAGGCCTGAGGGAGGCCAGACAGCTTTGGCCAAATAGGAAATTACCTTCGGTGGCTCTGTTGCTATAATTCAGCAACTCCAATTATCACAAGGTGATAAAGTGTTTGACTGTGTTGTATAACACCTTCCCTTGTACATGTCCAAACCCATTAAAGGAGCTTTAATGAAATCATTATCCTTATGATACCTAATTACAGTTGATATTACTCCCACGATCAGTGTAGGGCTAGTGAAATATAAGGAATCAAAGGATGGTGCGATTAATACAATATGTGAAATCTCCTCTCTGCGGCTTCAGGTTTGGGGCAGGGGTCGTGTGCTTCCAGGGGATGCAGAGAGAAACATAAATCAGAAAACAGCTTCTCTGGGAAAGAAGCAGATGTAGGTGCTGCTAGATCATGGGGCTGATTGTTGCTCAAGCAATAAATGGGATTCTAAGCTTTCTGGTTGCCATGGCAGATAAAGAAACAAAAAAGTATGTGGCGCTGTTTTCCTGACAACAGGCAGCACACACGTATCCATCAAGATGGCATCCCCTCCTCCCCCGCAACTTAATTCAAGTAGGAACTTATCACTTGGATTTTGATAGCTGCCTCTTTCCTGTGTCCTCTCTCTTCCCTATCAGCCCTCCTCTCCTCCCTTCTTCTCGTCTCTCCTTTAATCCATAGAAACGGCAGTTTGGTTGAGAATGGTTTTGATAGCAGCAAAGCTGTTCTTCCATTTTCTCTTTGAGCCTCAGTTTCCCTATCGGTGAAAATGATGATCTTTGAGGGCTGCTCGTTGGACAAATGTGTACGAGTGCTTTCTGTGCAGAGCCATGCTATGTGCCGGGCACTGCGCCGATTACGTAGGACATGGTATCCTCAACTATGGTTCTAGGAAGGTTGTGGAAGCACTTCATTTGTTGAATCAACAGCACTGCTGCCAGTCATATTGGTGTTTTTTTTGTTTGTTTGTTTTGTTTTTATTGACTTTTTAGAGAGAAGGGAAGGGAGAGAGAGAGATAGAAACACTGATGGGAGAGAGAAACATTCAGCTACCTCCTGCACGCCCCCTACTGGGGATCGAGCCTGTAACCCCAGCATGTGCCCTGACCAGGAATCAAACCAGGACCTCAGTCCATGGGATGACACTCAATCCACTGAGTCACACCGGCTGGGCAGACAGCCATATTGTTTTGAAAAACAGGCTAGCTGATTTAAACCAGCCAATTTCCTAGACAATGCCGAAATGCTCACCATGAAGACACCCTTATATCATTTTATGTCTTAGGGATACTGTACTATGCATTGCCACACAAAGGCTCACAAATCTGTGAGGCAGGCATTATTATGTCTATTTTACAGATGAGGAAACAGGCCTGGAGAGGCTACTCGCCAGTGAATTATCAGAATTGGAAGTTCAGGGATGCATATGATTTTCATAATTATTATACAATTATTTGGCACATAAGGCTGGCTACCAATTTTTAAAAATGATTACATTTTAAAAAAAGATATTTTTTAAGAGCATTTTTATTGAGAGGAAGGTATAGAGATTTCCTATAGACCCCACCCCCACGTGCATAGACTCCTCCATTCTCCACACCTGCCGTCAAAGGGGTCCATTTATTAGAATTTTTGAACCTATATTAATACATCCTTATCACCCAGAGTCCATAGCTTACATTAAGGTTCACTTCAAGTGTTGTGTTATGGATTTTCAAATTTTAAATGATCCAACCCTTCTGATGATTACTACTTTTAATTATAAGTATCATATGCTTATTGTAAAAAAAAAAAAAAAAAAATGGAACCAATACAAAGGTTATTGTGAAAAGTGGAATTCTTTTCAATTCCTCTCACGCATCCCGCCTTCCAGAGGTGACCATGCTTCATCACTGTGTGTGCGTCCTTCCAGAACTTTCTCTAGGCCCAAGCGTGATCCCTACATTTCTCTGTACATCTTTCTGGGAACACATGTGTGACTGTCTTAGCCAGGCTCGAGACTCTGCCAGGATTTTGAAACCGTTTGATAGAATGATGAACCTGGAAATGCCAATCAGTTCTCCTGCTGATGGACTTCCTGGAGGAGGTGTGTGCCAGAGTCAGACGCCCAGTGGGAGATGCAGAACCGCTTTGTCAGGAGTGAGATGGTGGCTGACACCCGCCGATGCAGAGTCCAGTGTGAAGCAGGAAGCAAGGAGCCCCACACCACACATGTTTTACCCCCGTGACCCTGTCCATTAGTGCCCAAGTTCAACCATGCCTTAGATTTTGATTAGTTAGCCTGGTGATACTTCTTCCCTCTGGCGGAGTTAGGGAAGATGGGGGGGCTTACAGCATTGTCTCTCTGCCCCTAGTCCTGCACCCAAGTCCGCGCCTGACATCTGCACAGCTCTCTCTCTCTTCCCTGCAAACCCTGGGAAGCCCAACGGGGAGCTTTGCTACAGCTCCAGCACCCAATCTCCCTGCTTCTCTGGGCATCTTTGCCTCTGACTCTTTTCTGGCCGGGGTCTGCCTCTCACCCCTTCAAGAAGGCTGACGCCTGGCCAGTGTGGTGCTCCTTACTCCGCCTCTTCTCTCGGCTTTCATTCCGCTCCCCGGGTCTGGGATTGGACACTCTGACTTTGGTGCTGGGAGGCACGCTGGCCTGTGCGCTCCGCAAGCAGAAAGATCTCAGCCATCCGGGAGGGCCTGCGTGGGCTGGCTCAGATCGCCTCTGCCTAGCATTGACAGAAGCTTTCTGGACCTGTTCACACAGTTATTCCTCACTGAGTATCTTTTAGCGGCTACAGTGATACCACGCGCTCTCTGTGTAGGGGTGTGTGTGTGTGCACGCGTGCGTGCGTGTGTGTGCATGTGTGTGTGTTGGAGTGTTTACACAAATAAACCAGGGTCTTTCCACCCCATCAAATTTATTTCATTTATTCAATATTTATTGAGCATATGTTATATGGCAAGAGCTGTACAGCTAAATGCTGGGGATACAGAGATGAAAAGAAGACCTGAAATCTCTTCTCATGGGTCCTAGACCCTAACAGGACATAGAGGACCCCTACCCGCACCCCCTGAAAAGCAAGCAGGCGAAATAATAATAATAAAAAAGTACAAACCGTAGTTCTATTGTGCTGTAGCTACAAGGTGTTGCCATGGACAGTTTTATTCATGTTTCTTGGAACAGGATGGTGCAGTTGGTAGGAATAGGTTACCTAAGCTTTCTAAGCCTCATTTTTCTCAACTGCACATGGAAGATTCTGGCTTGAGCTGGCTCAAGGGTGGGCGGTCCCCCTGAGGTTTCCTGTCTAAACACAGTGCCTCAGGTAAAAACCGAGTCTAGTCAAAACCTCTCCCTCAAAAAATCTCAAACCCTTACATTATTCACAAAGTTCTATATCGTTTTCTATATAATGTAGAAATTCAGAACAGGCACTTCATAGGCAATCATATAGAGTATATGAGTTAATAATGCAAACTAATTTATAGTACTGTGTAAATGTTCCTTTTTTTTTTTTTAAAAAAAAGGTTTATGTGAAGTTGTCAACAGTTAGACATTTTTAACCTATAAAAGGACAATTTCATGTTATTCGCTCGAATACATCGCCATTCTTCTGCTCTTTCGTACGGCATGCCGACCTCAAAGGATTGCTCTGGGCTGTCTTCCATGGTGGCTCTGCTGTACAACTCCACAAATCCACCAGAGATCATTAAATCGTGCATTTAGAATGACCGCATTTCGTGACACACAGATTGTATCTCAGTGCCGCTGTTGAAAGGAAAGAAGGGGCTTGCACGGGACAGGTGTGCGGTTGAGTCTGCTGGATGGTGTCTCCCACTGTCCCTTTCGATGGGGAGTCGCACAGCGTCCGGGTGCGAGGTAAGTCGGTCTAGTCGTCTCCATAGGAAAAGGCTCAGAGGGGAGAGGCGAGGTGACTGGGCCAGGGGCACAAAGTGGGCACATAGCAAAGTTGTGGAAACACCGTCCGGGGCCCTAGGCTGGTCCCACTGCATCCCCCGCCTGGGGTCCCCTTCCCCCCGCTCGGCTCCACGCGGTGCTCTGAGCAGCCAGGAGTCGAAGGCTGCAGAAAACGGACTTGCACACTGCCTGCCTGGGCTGCCCACTCTGCAAATCACTTGTGACCTGCACTTGACCGTGACGATACAAAAACTGGAACCTGAAAATCACAAACATGCTGGGTTATTAGATGGTGAAATTGCAGTTTCCCGTCAGCCTGCTGCGTCCCGACTTCTCATTCTTGTTTCGGGGCCCGGGCTCACAAATGCTCACGGTGGACCCCCTCGATCACCTGGGTGGGCTTGGGCCCCTGGGTCCTCTGCTCAGGGGCAGGTGACGAGACCCCTGGTCTCCAGCCTGGAAGCCGCTAAGGGGAGGAGAGGCAAGCTCCCATTTACCTCATCAGCTCACACGGCTCCCCTATGGACCTGCGCATGTGCTCTGAGCAGCCACAGGGCCCCGCACTCACTCAGCCCCAGGGCCACCCTCACCACAGGGCCCCACAGTCACTCAGCCCCAGGGCCGCCCTCACCACAGGGCCCCGCACTCACTCAGCCCCTAGGGCCGCCCTCACCACAGGGCCCCACAGTCACTCAGCCCCAGGGCCGCCCTCACCACAGGGCCCCACAGTCACTCAGCCCCAGGGCCGCCCTCACCACAGGGCCCCCGCACTCACTCTGCCCCAGGGCCGCCCTCACCACAGGGCCCCACAGTCACTCAGCCCCCAGGGCCGCCCTCACCACAGGGCCCCACAGTCACTCAGCCCCAGGGCCGCCCTCACCACAGGGCCCCACACTCACTCAGCCCCAGGGCCGCCCTCACCACAGGGCTGCTCTCAGACTGCTCCAACTCAACTGAGCTAGTCCTCCCTCCAGGCCTCCTGTTCCCCCTGTGCCATCGTAGTCCTCCCTCCAGGCCTCCTATTCCCCCCGAGCCATCGTAGTCCTCCCTCCAGGCCTCCTATTCCCCCTGAGCCATCGTAGTCCTCCCTCCAGGCCTCCTGTTCCCCCCGAGCCATCGTAGTCCTCCCTCCAGGCCCTCTATTCCCCCCGAGCCGTCATAGTCCTCCCTTTAGGCCTCCTGTTCCCCCCGAGCCATCGTAGTCCTCCCTCCAGGCCTCCTATTCCCCCCGAGCCATCGTAGTCCTCCCTCCAGGCCCTCTATTCCCCCCGAGCCATCGTAGTCCTCCCTCCAGGCCCTCTATTCCCCCCGAGCCGTCATAGTCCTCCCTTTAGGCCTCCTGTTCCCCCCGAGCCATCGTAGTCCTCCCTCCAGGCCTCCTATTCCCCCCGAGCCATCGTAGTCCTCCCTCCAGGCCCTCTATTCCCCCCGAGCTGTCGTAGTCCTCCCTCCAGGCCCTCTATTCCCCCCGAGCCGTCATAGTCCTCCCTCCAGGCCTCCTGTTCCCCCGAGCCATCGTAGTCCTCCCTCCAGGCCCTCTATTCCCCCCGAGCCGTCATAGTCCTCCCTCCAGGCCTCCTGTTCCCCCCGAGCCATCGTAGTCCTCCCTCCAAGCCCTCTATTCCCCCCGAGCCGTCATAGTCCTCCCTCCAGGCCTCCTGTTCCCCCCGAGCCATCGTAGTCCTCCCTCCAGGCCCTCTATTCCCCCCGAGCCGTCATAGTCCTCCCTCCAGGCCTCCTGTTCCCCCCGAGCCATCGTAGTCCTCCCTTTAGGCCTCCTGTTCCCCCTGAGCCATCGTAGTCCTCCCTTTAGGCCTCCTGTTCCCCCCGAGCCATCGTAGTCCTCCCTCCAGGCCTCCTGTTCCCCCCGAGCCATCGTAGTCCTCCCTCCAGGCCTCCTGTTCCCCCCGAGCCATCGTAGTCCTCCCTCCAGGCCTCCTGTTCCCCCGAGCCATCGTAGTCCTCCCTCCAGGCCTCCTGTTCCCCCCGAGCCATCATAGTCCTCCCTCCAGGCCTCCTGTTCCCCCTGAGCCATGGTTGTCCTCCCTCCAGGCCTCCTGTTCTCCCTGAGCCATGGTAGTCCTCCCTCCAGGCCTCCTATTCCCCCCGAGCCATCGTAGTCCACCCTCCAGGCCCTCTATTCCCCCCGAGCTGTCGTAGTCCTCCCTCCAGGCCCTCTATTCCCCCCGAGCCGTCATAGTCCTCCCTCCAGGCCTCCTGTTCCCCCTGAGCCATCGTAGTCCTCCCTTTAGGCCTCCTGTTCCCCCCGAGCCATCGTAGTCCTCCCTCCAGGCCTCCTGTTCCCCCCGAGCCATCGTAGTCCTCCCTCCAGGCCTCCTGTTCCCCCCGAGCCATCGTAGTCCTCCCTCCAGGACTCCTGTTCCCCCCGAGCCATCGTAGTCCTCCCTCCAGGCCTCCTGTTCTCCCTGAGCCATGGTAGTCCTCCCTCCAGGACTCCTGTTCCCCCCGAGCCATCGTAGTCCTCCCTCCAGGCCTCCTGTTCTCCCTGAGCCATGGTAGTCCTCCCTCCAGGCCCTCTATTCCCCCCGAGCCATGGTAGTCCTCCCTCCAGGCCTCCTGTTCCCCCCGAGCCATCGTAGTCCTCCCTCCAGGCCTCCTATTCCTCCTGTGCCATTGTCTTCCTCCCTCCAGGCCTCCTGTTCCCCCCGAGCCATCGTAGTCCTCCCTCCAGGCCTCCTATTCCTCCTGTGCCATTGTCTTCCTCCCTCCAGGCCCTCTATTCCCCCAGAGCCATCGTAGTCCTCCCTCCAGGCCTTTGCACTGCTGCGCCCTCACCTCAAACGCCCTTCCTCCAGACGTCCTCATGGCCAACTTCCTCAGGCCCTTGCCCAGTTGTCACCTTCTCAGTGACCTCCACCTTGACCCCATATTTAAACCGGTGGCTCTCCCAGCCACCCCAGCTTTCTCATGTCCTTCCTCTGCTCTGTTTTTCTCACAGTGTCCTTCTGCAACAACATAATTTATTTCTCGTATTTTCTGTTCATTGTCCTCTCTCCTCACTAGAATGGAAGCTACAAGTGGGAAGTGATATTGTCAAGTCCTTTACTGATGTTACAACTTCATGTTATATTTTTTATTAACCGTTTTATTGTAATATAAACCACAAACTATTCAATTCACCTACTAAAAGTGTATAAGTCACTATATGCACCCCTATGTTCACTGCAGCATTGTTTATAAAAACTAAGATCTGGAAGCAGCCCAAATGCCCATCAGCAGATAAGTGGATAAAAAGCTGTGGTACATCTACACAGTGGAATACTACTCAGCCATAAAAAAGGAAACCTTACCTTTTATGACAGCATGGAGGGACCTAGAGGGTATTATGCTAAGTGAAATGAGCCAGTCAGAAAAAGACAAATACCAAATGATTCCACTGATGCGTGGAATCCAGTGAATGAAATAAACAGGCAGTTCTGGGAGATGGTGGCAGCTTCATCTCTTTCTGCCTCAGAATAGTCTCTGGCCACAGAGGGTGTTTGGCTTGTATGTAGCCCAGCCAGGATTTCTGGGGACCCCAGGAGCAACTCAGTCAATGAGTGGTAGGTGTTGGTGATGAATACTCCAGCTTGCTCACCAGTAGGGGGGAAATTCTGAGGTGTAATCATGGTATCCGGAGAGTCACTCAGTGACCCAGAGCAGTAACCTGCCCCCATTATTGGCTTGTCCTCATCCCTGTCTCATTTCCTCACTTCCCGGGGATTCCTGCAATCCCACCCCAAATAAACTACTCATCCCCGAATCCTGATCTGAACTACTCATCCCTTTAGCCTTGTCTGAGGTCTGCTGCTGGTGACCGCAGGCTTCTGTGTCTGTGGACGGCCTCGCAGGTCAGCAAGAGTGTCTCCCACTGTCTCTTTCGATGGGGAGTCTCACAGCATCCGGGTGCGAGGTAAGTCCGGTCTAGTTGTCTCCATAGGGAAAGGCTCAGAGAGGAGAGGCGAGGTGACTGGGCCAGGGGCACAAAGTAGGCACACAGCAGCTGGCCAGCGGTGTTCCCGCGGCGCACCGGCAGAGCCTATCTGAGTGCAGTTGGCTCCTGAGAGATTGGCAGTGGGGGCCGATCAGCGGTGCTGGTGTTCCTGGGTGCGCAGGAAGGATGGGTGGGCACAGCTGAGTGCCTGCAAAGTGTCTGACACCAGGGATTACGTAGAGTGGCCCTGGCCAGGGCAGTGGGAGGAAGGTGCAGACAGGTGTGCTCCGCTCCCACAGGTCACCCCTGGACGCAGCACCTGCTACATGATTTGTGGGGTCCAGTGCAAACGAAAATGCAGGGCCCTGGTTAAAGAAAAACTGAGGCTTTCAAGATGGTGACAGCAGAGTCTTAAAGCCAGTGCGGGGCCTTTCTGTGCACGGGCCCTCTCAGACTGCACAGGTCTCACGCCCGTGAAGCTGGCCCTGATGGACGCGTTGGTCCCTCCAGACCCACATCCGTGTCCCTGACGTCTGCTTCAGAAGCATCCCTTCCTCCGCGCTTTCCCAGGCCGGACCCCTGGCTGGTCTCCGTCCTGGGTATTCTGCCTTCCAATCATACCGTGCCCGGAGGGATTGTTGTAAAACACAGCTAAGCTCATTTACCCCCCTCCTCAGAAGCCTCTAATAGCACCCCGCTGACGGTGGCTGTGGTTTTTAAATCGTGATCAGCAGGGCCCCTCTGGGCTCCGGGCTTGCTGCTGGGGGTGAGCGAGGTCTTGCTGCTTCTCATCCCATTTCAAACACAGCAGAGCCGGTTTCATCTGTTTTGCATATATATTGGGCTTCCATACAAGCTTTCATTTGAGGACCTGTTTCTACGCCTAAAATAAAAAATAGTTCTGGAAACTGCTGGCCACAGAACTAAACCCAAACTCCTCAGCTCAGGATTTAATGTCTACGACGCTCCCCTTTCGAAGGCGGCAAGCTTCAGTCTACCCGCCAGGTCCCGCCTGCTGCTAAGAATAGTTTTCACCTTTCTCAATGGTTACATTTTACACGGTTACAGAACCACCAACATTTTATCCTCGGATCCATGAAGCTTAAAGATTTACTGTCTGGCCCTTTAAGAAAAAGTTGACTGATTCCCTGATCCAGCCCCAGTTCTTTACATGATTAATTCCCAGGACTTCAGCAAGTTTCCCCTAGGGTCTGCCTTGGTGTCTCGTTGGAGAGGGGAGCTCACCAAATATAAAACTAAGGATGATTGTGTGCCTGGCTCTCTGTGTGTGGGCAGGATGGTTATTCACACGGATCGAGTCCTTTGCCCTCTGCCGGCTCCTCCGGGCAGGGAATGATACGGCCATCGTATCTATACATAACTGACGAGGGAAGTGTTTGGAAGATAACAAACAAACGGCGAATTTCGTGATGTGTTATATTATCTTGGATTCTAAGGGCGTCTCCTAAAGAGGGTCCACCTTCTGGACTTTTGAGCTCATACCCAGAAATGACCAGCATTAGAAAAAAGGAATAGGCTTACAAATAATTACTACGCGCCCATGGTGTGTGTGACAGGGTTCTGAACGGCTCGTGTGTCTGCCTGATTTTCTCGGGAGGGTTGAACCGCTCTATCTGATTTTTAAAAGCAGCAGGAGGTACGTTAACAGAGACCCATGTTGAGACACAAATGTAATCTCGTGCTATGTACTGAATGTTTTGTTTGGAGCAAAGCTGTGTTTACGGGTGGGGGAAGGAGCAGTCTCTGTATCGGATGTTCTAGCAGATGAAGCATATTGCTACATTTTTGGCGCCTCAAGCCCAGCGTGGATGTTTATCTGTAATGGGTCCAACTTTTTAGAAGATGCTGACTCCAAATGACCTGGATATTATCCCAATAAGTGCTTTTAAACTCCCAGTAATAACTAACCGACCATGAAGAATAACTCAATTGTGGATGACTCTAATTTTATTTGTAAACAAGCGCCTACAGAAATCCTGGAGTTTAATATGATTTAAAAAGTTAAGGTACAGAGGCATATTTCTTCTTTTTTTTAATCCTCACCCAAGGATATTTTTCTATTTATGTTCAGATAGAGTGGGAAGGGGAGAGAGAGAGAGAAACATTGATGTGAGAGAGACACATCGACTGGTTGCCTCCCGCATGATCCCGACCAGCGACGAACTTCAACCGAGGTACGTGCCCTTGACCGGAATCGAACCCGCGACTGATTTATCCGTGGGCCGACACTACCACTGAGCCCAACCAGCCAGGGCACAGAGGGACACTTCTTAATTATCTCCCAATTATCCTGTTTTGGGGAATTCATTCAGTCAAGCAGCATATTTTTGGGGAGCATGTAGGCTTCCAGACTCTGAACTAGGCACCAGGGGGGGGGTACAAGGGATCACCCCACGCATTCCTTGTCTCCCAGGAGCCTCTGCAGAGATTTAGAGCCAGCTGGTGCCCTCGGTGCTGTGGCCGAGGGGCTGAGATCTTGAGCAGGCTTCCGGAGTGTTCTTGTGGCTCCCAGAACAACAAAGCAGGGCATGGAAGCCGAGAGTGATGGACAGCGATTTTATACAGGGTGGTCTGGGAGGGTCTCTGGGGCGTGACCTGAGCAGGGACCTGGAGGAAGTGAGTCCTCAGATCTTCTACCACTTGCTCTTCACTCTTGATGTGCCGCGTCGAGGTATTTGGTATAAGGTCCCTGAACCCCCTCGAGGAGCCTGAGCTCCCCTAAGGCCCAATGGAAAACATTTCAAGAACTGCATGAGCAGCTTCAGCCTCTGTTACATCTGTTAGCTGCCTTATGCTGAGTTGACAGATGGGTCGTCTCCTGCTGGTAAGTGGGGAAGACGGGTGGGAAGTTCAGCCCAGGGGCGGGGGGTGTAGGACAGGAATAATGATCTGGACTGCGCAGCACAACCTCTCAGGGTTCCTGCTGAAAGAAGGGGGCTGCTGTTACCGAAAGCTCACATTTGTCCAGCTTGTGCCTTGTGCCAGGCTGGTCAGGACCTGTCCATGCATCGGCTCAGTTAGTCCTCCCAGCAGGTTACAGCAGAGGGGAGGGAGGCCGGCAGCTGAGCAGAGCCCAGGAGGGCTTAGGAGGCAGAGATGCTGGACATGGGCCCTTGGACTGTAAGTGTCATGAGGGCTGAGACCGTATCTCTCTTGCTCATTACTGTTGACCGAGGACTTAGATATTTGGATATTACAGACACAACAATTTTTTTTTTTTTTTTTTTTGTACATGCCCCTAGTGGGAACCAAACCCGGGACTCTCTGGTCCATAGGCCGACACTCCAACCGCTGAGCCAAACCGGCCAGGGCAACAAATGGGTTTTGAACGAATGAATGAACAGCACTAGCAAAAGCACAGAGGGAGGTGTGTGTGATCATGTTGGGAAGGTATGTTGGGACCTGGAGAGGAGACGAGGTGATCAGTACACAGTGTCTTTCTCCTGGGACCTACGAGGGCTCTGTTTCACAGCCTCCCTTCGGACTAGCTGGGGGCCAGGTGACAGTTCTGACCAGTGGCCGAGTGGGAGTGGCTCCGGGGCGGAGGCAGCGGGGGCCACATTGCTCCTCCAGCTCTCCCTTCCCCTGTTGCAGTGCACTGGGAACCACATGGCAAGAAGCCCCTGGACGAAACGGGCTGGATCTCTGAGTCACCGCATGGAAGAGGGCCGCCCGATCAGCACCAAGCTCTTTGTGGGTGACAAGTCCTTGTTCTGTTAAGCCACCGAGATGTTGTGTCTTTACATCATTAGAGCACGTCTTGCTCTGTCCTGACTAATACAGGACCAGGTCGCCGGAGGCCTTGAATGTCCGGGTAAGGGCTTTCTGCTCTTACAGTGATAAAAGCCACCAGCGAATTCTGTCCCCTGTGTGCTGACTCCCACATACTCATCCGGCGCAGGTCCATGGGTGTGAGAGAGCCCGGGAGCTGGTCCCTGCCACTGTGGCTGCTGGCTCAGTGCCACGAGAGCTCGGCTCCCTACGTCCACTCGGAAGACGGGACCCCCGACCTAGTGGCCTTTGAGGCAGTCCAAGCATATTAGCTGGACGCCAGAGTGGTCCTGGCAAAAAGGCTTGATCGGAGACTAAAATATCGTGTCAGGCTGGCTGTGAATTCGATCTTGGGATGTTGAAAGTGCCTCAAACTGCGAAGTTGGTATGATTGCCGACAGAGGACATGCCTACCGATCAAGACGATGGGGATGAAGGGAAAAGACCAGTGGTTTCAATGTGATCTTCAATTAGGTATTTAAAAAAATTTTTTTTTTTTTAAACAGGAGCATGCTTTACGTGACACTATTCTGTGCTTTGCTTTTTTATTTATTTTACTTTATAGTGTCTCACGAACCTCCTTCCACCTCACCCTCTCTGCTGGGGGCTCCCTCTCTTACAGAATGCTGTACCGCCCTTAAGAAAGCGAAAGGCAGCCCCCTCTGCGTGGACCACGTTCTAGTCTCTGACTGTCCAGTGTTACAAATAAGGCAATGACGGGCCCCTTGAACACGGCCAAGCGTTTTTGTAGTGAAATGTCTGAGTCAGAGGGTATGAGTTTTTTTTTCAACTTTATAGGTGCTGCCAAACTGTTACCCTAAAGGGATGTGATCCTCTACACCCTGGAGAATGGTGATTTTTAATGGACTGATTCCCCTGAGAATCTCAGCACCTGCCGCAGACCCTGAGGGTACGAGGCGGAGCCTCCAGACCTTCGGAACCTGTGTTTGACTTAAATTCTCTCATTTAATCGGTGGCTCGGGTCCTTCACAGGAATCCAATCTAATCCTCAGGTGCCCCCCTGCACAAAGCTCTCATTTAAGCCCTGAAAAATGGGAGGACTTAATCCAGTCCCTATCAGATCTAAATCAGAACATTTTCCCCCTTTTGCCATTTTAAATTACCTCCCAGCTCAGCCCCAGACTGAGTAATTCAGAGTTAATGGGATATGAAAGTCATGGCCCGTGGCATGATTGCGGGTACCTAGCCAGAGGCTAGCAAGATTTATTCTCTCGGAACCCAGCTGGGTTGAAAAGGGCGATAAATCAGCAGGGCTATTGCGAGCTCCCCTTCTGCTGCAAGATTCATTCCAGTTTATCAGAATAATCATCTGAGGCCCGGAGGCTGGAGATAAACAGCCAATGCAGAGTCTCCCATGTGCTAAGAGGCAGAGATGTCTTTCTGAAATCTCTTTTCCCAGATATGTTTGGACGGGGGTGGGCGGGGGGCTTGTTACCTTCTCACTGCGGTCCAGTGGAAAGAATTCATCTGTGTCCCCCAGGAGGCTGGGATTCTGTGCCCATGAGCTCGCTGGCCTGACGCTTCTGGGCCTGGTGATGCGTGAAAGAGGCTTTGGCGTCTCAGGCTGATTGATGTTGTCCAGGGCACTGAATCCAGGGGTACCCTTCCCCCAGACTTGGTCATCCCTCTGCCCACTATTCTGGCTCTTGGATCCTCTTGGGTTTTCCTTCCACTGGTGTCTGGTAGTCATTCCCTCAGATTACATCATGCTCTCTTTGTGGTCGTTGGCTAGACTTTCCTTTGCCCCACCTCATTGGTGACCACAACATGACACAGGGCACACGTCATGGAAAGATCAGTATCATCGGAATCTTGAGGGGGCCTCCGTGTACACACGTGCACAGTCACCTCAAATGGTGACCCAGTGTCAAGTGCCAGCATTGACTGGACACTCACTCCGACCTATGCCAAACTGCTTCACAAGTGTCACCTCATTTTATTGCCCCAGACCATTCTGGGAGGTTGGCACCACCGGGATACCCATTTTACAGATGAGGAAACTGAGTCTTGGATGGGCTATTGATGGCTTGCTCAGGATCACAGAACCAGTAAGTGACAGTGCCTGGTAAGTGACCGCAGAGCTCATGTGCTGTTTCCACACACATATTTACACAAACACATATGTATACAGAGATGTACATGCATAAACATTCAGATACACACACACCATCAAGGAGAGTGTTCAGGTAAAAAGGAGTGACGGAGGCTTATGATTGTTAATAAGAACAGTAGCCTGGTCCTTCGACTGAGGCTTATGATTGTTAATAAGAACAGTAGCCTGGTCCTTCGCCACCTGCTCCTGGGAGCCTCCTCACATTGCTCGTAGAAATGCAAATAGAAAACAGCCCTGTGGAGGATGGTTTGCATCGGAAGTGTTGCCCGTGGAAAACCAGAGGGCTCTGCCCCGTGAGGCCACAGCATCAGCCTTAGTGTGGGGTCTGCAGGTGGGCTGGAGAGCTGGATACGTGTGTACTTCATTGTGAGGAGCCGGACCGTGGCTTGGGCAGACTCGCCGTGCCTGAGGTTTGGGGACTGAGTTATGACCCTGGTATTGAAAACCACTATCCATAGGAGTTCTCTCTCTGGGGCGGATTCACACGGGAGGGCACTGGAGAAGACTGCTCTCAGACTGGGGAGACTGTCCTTGAGGTTTGAGGGCACCAGGCTGAGCAATGCCCACCTCACAGGAGGGCTGGCCTGGCCAGTGGAACGGGAGGTTGGTGCAGTCCACTGACCGTGGGGGTCGGGGTGGGCAGATCCAGCCCCTGCTGGGACACCGTGGTCTGTGCTCCTGCAGTTGGCCACCTCCCCGTCCACCCACACCTGCTGCTTTAGAGACCTTCCCGGTCTGACCGGGGTGCAGCCGGACCCTCCGATGCAGGAGCCCTGTCGGCCTTCTCACACACCTCCGCTCAGCTCTTTGGGTCCAGCTCCTGTTAGCTTGCTAGGTCTGACTCACACGAGGAGAGCTTGCGGGATCCTTTGTTCTGGGCCCCGAGTATTGAACGTGGCCTCTGCCGGAGACGCCACTGATGCCCACACACTCCATTGTGCAGCCCTAAAGGTCACCTTCAGGGCCTTCCCAGGCACACCAGAGGCTTCTGGCAACTTCTCTGCCCGAATGAATCAACGAAGGCTTTTCTGGGTATCACAATAACCATAGCAACCGAGCATCGGTTCAGTGCGGACTATGTTCCAGACCCCTTTCTAACCGCTTGACATGTATGAACCCTCCAACCCCCATAGTTGGCCCTCAGGGCGTATTTGTTGAATGGACTGGAAACAAGCATGAGGAAGCAGGTTCTGGGCCAGTGGCTGGGGCGTACGTCAGTGCACAGAGTCACTGAAACTTTCTGGTGCATTCCAGGCTTCTGGAGAGAGCCCCCCCCCTCCTTCAAAGTCGGTGGTATCTCCTGACCTTGCAAAGCCGTGGCAGGGCCTGCGGCGCTGCGTCTGGCCTGGTGTGCACGCTTCTAGGCCATTTCCCCCACCCCCGACCGGGAAGACAGAGAAGCTGCCGCTTCACTGAGCCCCCTAATAGCCGGGCCCCATTCCCTGCCACCCTGGGGCGCTCGCTCACCAGGAGCGAGCTCCACACCACACACTGTGAAAGGAAAATGGTAATTAGAAGGAATGCGGGAGCCGGAGAGCTTGCGTGGGAAATACTTCAGGGAAACGAAACGGTGAAGATGGCCTTGAAATGTTAGATGAACACCCACCCGCCCATCCTCCCCGTGAAGGGGGAGACAGGGAGATACTCGGGGTGCGCGTGCCTCTGTGGGCTCCACCTCCCGGGCTTGCGGTCGGGCCGGTCCCCTGGCGGCCATGCCCAAGTGGTTGATGAGACCAACAGGGTGGCTTTGTTCCTCCTCCACATCTCAACAGCCTGGGACCAACGGCCCAGCCCAGCTAGACGGAACTTAACTGGATTCCGTCTGTCTTAGGGCCTCCATCTGTACCCAAAACAATCGCACAAGGAGAAGACTGGGGAAGACACCATGGCAGTCCGTGTGAGGACATCCCAGCTCCTTTCTTTTTCTGTAGCGCTTATTAGCATTGGAAACTCCGCCCTTATTTTCTTATTGCCTTAGCCCAGCTGGACTGGAAAGGCCACGGGGCAAGGGTTTGTCAGTCTGGTTTGACTTGGTACCAGTGCCATGCGCAGAGCTTGGCTTCGGCACACGGTCGGCCCATTGGGCTATCGCAGGAGGGATGATTCTTTGACGGCTCACTGTTCCATCATTGCCTGGTACGTAGTTGGGCTTCTAGGACACAAAGTCTGAGAAGGGACCGCATCTCTTCCTTGCCGCATCTTCAGTGTCTAGCAGCCTAGCAGGTGCTCTGGGGTGGGGTCAGGAAACCTTTCCATGGAGGGACAGAGAGTCAGCATTTCCAGCTTCGTGGGCTATGCGTTCTCAGTCATAAGTACCCAGTCGTGCAGCTGTAGCGTGGAAACAGACCACTCATAAACAAACGGGTGTGGCTCTGTTCCAACGAAACTCTATTTTCAAGGCAACAGGCCAGGTCTGGAGCGGCGTGCTGACTCCTGCTCTAGGATATAAACGCCGTAATAGCGGGATTACTTTTTATTTTATATTTTTATGGTTTTATCGACTTTTTTAGAGAAGGGAGAGAGAGACTGAAACATGGATGTGAGAGAAACATCGATGGGCTCCCTCTTGCACGTCCCCCACTGGGATTGAGCCTGCAACCCAGGCATGTGCCCTGACTGGGAATCAAATAAGGACCTCTCAGTCCATGGGACGATGCTCAACCACTGAGCCACACTGGCCACACCAGGGATTGTTTTTTAATCTATGAATCTACACCCAGCATCTGGAACAGTACTTAGCACATGGTAAGTATGCAGTGAATATATAATGAATGAATGGATGAAGGACAGAAAGTGGTTTCAGTCAACAGTTCCCTGTGGGTCAGGAAGGAGGCAGATAACAGACATCTCCTTTCCTCTGAGCTGGTTGGATCACGATTATTCCCCAAATTGGGAGTCTAGAGTCCATGAAGGGGACAGGGCCTGGGAGGGCGCAGTGACAGGTGATCTTGTCACATGGTGAATGGTGGAAGGAACTGGAGAGATTGAGCCTGGAGAAGAGGAGAGTCATGGAGGAAACCCCAGTTTATATATTGAAGGACTTTCTAAGAAGCAAGGGGACTATTTCTAGAACTTTCTAGAAGTTAGTTAGTAGTCATCGGACCTGGCTGTTATGAGCAGCCTGGCAAGAGAGGGAGCGCTCAATGTCCTGGGAGCATTTCCGTAGACATGGGGACGCTGTAGAAGAATTTAATGTTGGATGGGGCAGGTTCGATGATATTGGGCCCCTTCCAGCCGCTAGAGGCCTTCTCACGCGGATGTCTACAGCACCGCTCCCAGGTGACAGCTGGTGACTGCCCTTTAACAAAACCAGACTCCTCAGCCTGGTCCCGGAGGCCCTCAGGATGGCCCCAGCCAACCTCTCCTCCCACAGCGTCCTGTTCTCACCTGTGAGCTGGTCCAGATCCACCGAACACCACTCGGCATTCCTCAAACCCCTGGCCTTTGCACACACGGCTGTGTGTTAGAGCAGGGCCCCCAGAAGGAGAACTGAGGCAGAGGTTCAAGGGCAAGTCATTTATCTGAGCCTTGATCCCATAAGCACTGGAGGTGGGGTGGGAAAGAGACGGGGAAGGAAAGGCAGCCAATAGGTGTGTTATCACACCCGTGGTGATAGAGTTTCACCCCCTGGGAGCTCCCAGAAGTCAGTGCAGAACACTCCTCAGAGCTACCCCACCTGAAGGGTGAGAAACGTGTTTATACACCGACCCCCATCAGTTGGCTGAGGGCTGTTTGGGGTGGCATGGGAGAGCAGGGTGAGGAGGTGCTAACTTCCTGGCAGCTCCTGGCCCGGACTTGGGTAAAGTGAGCTCTGGCGTCAGGCGGAAGCCCCAGGCAGAGGCGTGCAGATGGGGACAGCAGGAAGTCCGGCTCTGAGGGGTTTAGGGTGAGGGCCATGAGGACGGTGCCCAGCAGCACGGGCTAAAGCCTCCTTCTGCTTGGAGCGCCCGGGCCCTCTTCTGCTCCAGGTTTGATTCCCCGTTACGGTCCCACGGCTGCTGGCGGGGGCGGAGAGGCCCTGGTACGACGAGGCGTCATGAGTCGAGCATTGACTAGCTCCAGCTCGAGGTGAAAGGAGGTTTGAGTTGGACTAAAGGGTGATTCACATGGACGCAACCCTGGCTGCTTGTCCTGGGAAGTGGTGGGATTCACTCATGTGGGCAGAGGCAGGTTGTACGGGTGGCGGTGGCCAGTGATAGCACCAGACAGTGTGCGTGTGCATTCAGTGCCTGCACGGCCTCCCGCTCTGACCATTGAACAACCCGACCCCAGCCACTGTCACTGTGGGACAAACCCACCTTCTCTGCGACCATCAACTCAGACCCTTAGGGAGAGAAGCTTCACAACCTTCTTCAGACCATGTGATTCAGGCTGCTGGCCCTTTAAGGGGCCAGATCATTACGGTTGCTTAAGCTCCCCAAGACCCAGTCTTTCAGCTTCCTCCCCACTGGCTCCCAGCTTGCCTCCTGGCTGAGCAGCAGAGAGCAAGGGATGGGCTGGAAAGACGTCCCATCCTTTCTGTGTGCACCTTTCATGCTACACATAGTCACTGTCTCCTGTGAAACGTGCAACCAAAACAGGCACCAGCCCCGTTCTCATGATGTTCACATGCTCGTGCGGAAGGTGACCTGGAATTCGAGACTGCACACGCATGTGACCACTGCACTAAGTCCGTGTGTGGGTTGTAGACGGCTTGCTTACCATTTCAGGACGACTGCCCAAGGCTTTGCAGACCCACGGGCGCAGCTTCAGGAAGAAGAGCAGTGTGTGGCGGTGAGCAGAGCAGCGGGCTGAGTGGGCTGATCTCGTGGCGGCCGGTCATTTCAGCTGGTGCGTTATTAATAAGCACAGCCTTCGTCCCTGCCTCCCTTAGGAACTTCAGCTTTGGCCCAATGCTGTTAAGCTCGAACCCTGAGCCCTGAATAGGATGCTCTCTCTTCTTGTTCAGTGAAAGGTTTTAGGAAATAGAGACATGGTACCAGGGGCATGCAATTATTTCTGGCATCAAGAGGGCCCAACAGGTCTTAGGAGGGCGCGGCTGGTGCTCATGGGCCGTGGTGTCTGCCAGCCCAGCTCAGCTCCAGAGTGGGTGCGGACAGCCAGAGGGGTGGGGAGGAGGGAAAGACCATGCTGTTTACCCCCTCCAAGGAAACCCATTCGAAAACACGAGGGCTGGAGCTGCTCCACTTGCTTCCTAGCATCATCTGTTTTCTTTCCTGTCACTGTGAATTGCTTTCTCGTTCTCAAGAGCGTAATGCAAGATCAGCCACGTTGACTGGAGCTTTCTGTTTGAGAGGGTTAGCACACTAACAGCAGGCGGTGCTGACCAGGAACAGCAGCCTTGACCCCCGAAGTCCACTGGGCCCCAGGGGACTTCCCCCACAGCAGCATCTACGCACGATGCTGCCTGGGCAGAGTGTCCCCTTGGGCAGATAGGGAGTGACCTTGACAAATGCAGAAGCATTTGGGTCCACGTGCAGGTGGTAAACTCTGGCTTCAGGGAAGCAGAGTTAGAAGTAAAAATAAATCAGAAGTCCTACTCAGGTGAGAACAAGTTCAGATGCCATTGACAAATGAAAATGGCATGGCTATTACACTCAGCTGTGTGACCTTGGATTAAGGCAGCAGTGTGACCTTGGGCATCTTGACATCTCTGAGCCTGTGCTTTTTCATACGTAAATGTATTTGTTCAACAAATATGTAAGATGAGATATAGCATTGACGGATATGGGCAGCCGTCATCTGAAAGGTCAGGCATGGGAATAGGGTCAGGGAAGGAGAGAGGTGCATTGGATTCTGTCCCTTGGTGGGACAGAAAGACTGTGAAAGCAACCTCTGCTTTGGGTTTGTCAGGCATTCCGACCCTAGGGTTAGATGAGGCAGATTTGAAAGGCTACCACCCAAGAATGTCACCATCAAGAACAATTTAATTCTTGGTCTCGGGGCAGCAAGACCCGAGGGAGGGAGAAGGGACCTCACATTTCCTGAATGCCTACTGGGTACCAGGAAGTACATTATAAACATACACATATCATATCGAGTCCCTGACTATCCAGCTTGGGGGATATTTTTGCTCTTGTTTACAGATGAAAAAAATGGAGACAGTGTGCTTTGAGTCACACAGCTAGTAGGAGGCAGAGCTGAGATTCAAACCCAGATTTAATCGCTTTCAAAAATCCTCATTTTTTTCCACCAAGGGGAGAGCTAAGTCCCTTTCCAGCTCTCTAGTCCCACAAAGCTGCTGGGCTGGGGAGAGATGGGCATAAAGAAGAGACTATTACAGGGGGTTGAGATAGGCCAGGCATGGATGGATGCATGCGAGCTCTCTACCTCCCGCAGAGTTCTGGACAATCTCAGCCACATTTAGGACGACTTCTGCATGCAGGTGACCTCCAAACTATACAGCCTTTAGCACAGGTGTCTCTGCTGAGCTCCAGGCGCAAGTATCCAAAGTCCATTAGGCTTCTGCACTTGAAGAATCTACAGGGTCACCAAACCCCTGTATCCACACCCAAGTTGATTGCATGCTTCCTTCCCTACTCACCTCTTCCTCCTCCATTGTTCTGTGACTCAGTGGACATCACCTGTTCACGCTGGTTCTCTACACGAACTCTCTACAACCCCTTGGTCCACAAACCCAAGAACTGTGCTCTGATTTCTCAGTCATGTTCCCCACCCGCTGCCCCTCCCACCCTCTGCCATGTTCTGTAGTGGGAACACTGAACACCTCATGCCAGGAATATAGATTTTTTTTTTTTTTTGCCCCCAACCTTTTGTTCTCCAAGTCATACTTGAATCTATTTTCAGTGTCTTGTTGGAAGTCACAGCATTAGAGCTGGGCAATGGCAGGGGAGTAGAACTTTACCAGGTGAAAACTGAGAGCTGGCCATGTTGGCAGACCCTTACTATTCAAAGTATGGTCCATGGGCCAGAAGCTTGGGAGCTTGTTGGAAGTGTAGAGTCGCAGCTCTCACCTCAGACCCAAGGGGTCAGAATCTGCATTTTAATATGATATCCAGAAACCGCGCATGCCATATGAAGTTTGAGAAGCACCGGCATGAGCAAACTGCAAAGATGAGAAAGAACTGGGCATTTTCAGGGTGATGTGAAGATAATGTTTATCCAGGGAGAAGGGGAAGTAAATATTTGAGAGCTGGGTCTCTGTGCGAGGTCCAGATGATTATTTTGTGCATGTTAACCCCTCACAGTCACCCTGGGAGGTACTGTAGTCCCTGAAGAACTAGGGACACCTGGCAAGACATTCATTATTATGTCTGTTTGAAGCTGAGGAAGCTGAGGCTTAAAGAAGTCAACTCAGAGTCCCCTGGATAGAGCCGTAGGGTCTGAACCCAGACTTCTGAACGCCATTGCTCCAGCTGCCTCAGTTCAATGGATATAGCTTCTCTTCTCATCACTAAACTTTATAGAGCCATGGTCCTCAAACTTGAGGGTGCATCGGAATTACCTGGAGGGCTGGGCCCCATCTCCAGGGTTTCGGATTCAGAGGACCCCAGGTGAGTCTGAGAATTTGCATTTCTAGTACGTTCCCAGGTGGTGCTGATGCTGCTGGTCTCGGGGTCACCTTTGAGGACCACTGGTCCAGAGAACTTCCCTTCCCGAATGGACTGAGCCAAGACCCCCTTGAAGAGGATTCAAAGCACGGGGCTGTGTCAGGAAGTATTGACTAACAGTGACATTTACCCAGTAATCAGGATGCACACTGCTTGTGACTTGAGTCAGGGTCTCCAGGGAAAAAGAACCAGTAGGACATAGAGATTTATTTGGAGGAAAGGGCTCACATGATTCTAGAGGCTGAGAAGTCCCAGGATCTGTAGCCAGCAGGCTCTCCGGAGACCCAGGAGAGCCAATGGTGCTGATCCAGCCTGGAAGCCAGCAGGCTCGAGACTCAAGAGCCAGGTGAGCTGCCTGGAGTCACACAGTGGGGTGCAGCCAGCTTGAGGACCCCTTCTCCAGACCGATTGTTGTCTACTGCATGGCCTACTGTGGACCTCCCCGGACCTGGCGTCCCCAAATATTCACAAAGGAGCATTTCTCATGAGTTTAGAAAAACATTCAAGGCCACACATACTAACTCAATGGTCATAGTAATAAGAGCCAACAGTGACTGTGTACTTACTACATGCAGGACATGCTCAGTCACGGGACTTGGATGGACCCTGCTAACCCCTTGCAGCAATGCTATGAGGTTCTACCTGGACTTCCCGATGGATCCAGTGATCAGCTCTGGTCCCTGTGCTTCAAGGCTCAGCCCCTCATGGGGTAGACAAGCAAGCACACAGACATCCGTGAGGGGGTGCTACCTGTCAGGTCATTTGGATTATTCGACTCAATTTTTCACGGCCACATTACAAAGTAGGGAGCGTTATCATTTTTACCGATGAGGAAACTCACGCTCCGGGAGCTGGTGTGACTTGCAAATAGTAAGTGTTTCAGAGGAGCTGAACGTGTCATCTGGATTCCAGAGCCGGTTCTTTTACCATCCTCATCACATCCTACCCCGTGTGTGTGAGTGTGGGTGTCCACGTTGCACAAGTGGGAACATCTCTCTTGGCGAATGGAGAAAATAATGGCCAAGGGCAAGCGTGATAAGTATCATCCAGTGCCTGCGTGGTTTGTCAAGCACATTCTCGACTGCGAAAGAAACCGAGTCCAGTCTTTGATGGGCCACCCTTGGTGGGCTGACGCTACGTCAACTCTGATCTGCTCACTAAAGCCAGACCTGTCTCATCAGCGCTCTCGTAAATCCGTCCCTGCTCCTCTTTCTTACGGACGCACCAGCAGCATTTCTTTGTGGAGGCCCTTGTAATTCAGAGCCGTACACTTCACTGATTTACCCCCCTCATCTCCTCATTACTTCTCAGGCACCCCCTGGTCTTCTCATTTTCTTTCCCGTGATCTCTGGCTGGGGGTATTTCTCTCCTCATCAGCAAGCTCCTCTAGCTGGACCCGGTATCGCACAGATTAGAGGCAACTAAATGAAAGAACGCACATGACATTGCTTTAGAACCGTAAAGGGCCTCGCAGATGCCATGGGATATTATGATAAGTCTTTCCTGTTAATGAGTATTAACGAGCTAAGGGCTACAGATCCCTAATGCTATAGAGACCTAATATTAACCATATGGAAGCTCGATTTTCAAAGAGAATTAGAATGAACTGGGAGATAAGGCAGAAAAAGAAAAACACTGTTCGATTTCTTCTCCTAGTTTTCTGTATCTCGCCCGCAGTCTGCGTGCAGCTAAATGGTTGTGTGTTCTTAGCTAATTGCTTTAGGGTAGCTGCCCCCCACGTTAGCCTGCATTTTATGGTCCTTCTGAAAGAGACCTGGGTTTTCTCTGTCAGGTAAGTAAATCTCTAGTTTGAGTGTGGGGATGTCTGGGTGCTGGACGCAAGAGGACACGACAGAATGCACGATACCCCAAGGTTCTGGAAGTGGAGGAGTGGATGGAGACGTCTGCGGCCAGGGTGACGTCCCTGCGCTGAGACTTGAGACGTTTCCCAAGTCATGTTCTGGCACAGAGCCTAGCGCCAAAGCCAGCAGTTAGATGGAGCATCGTCTTCATTAGTCAGTGTCGAGTCTCTGACAGATTCGCAGTCAGGGCTTCGGATCAAGAGAGACTCATAGGGCAAGTTTCAAGTTTGGATCTGGTTTTCTAGAGAGTCAGGAGCCGGGGAAGGTTCTTGAGAAGGTAAAGGGTGTTGAGCATACGTTTTTGTGTTTTGGAATTTCACCTGGTACTGGAGGAGGTATGTATAAACGAGAGTCAAGAAATCAGGTGGGAGGGAGCTCCAAAAACCTCAGAGCACCAATAGGGGCCTGGAGTGGGCAGGGCCAGTGGACTAGAGAAGAAGCTGAAGGCGTGAGAGATTTTAAGACTGGACAGGACTTGGTGATCCATCAGCCATGGGAGCTGAGGGACAATGAGGACTCAGAGTCTAGGTGACCCCCAGGTTTCCGACGTATGCTACTGGGTGGATAGAGCCAATCAAGGTGGATACAGAAGGAAGAGCTATCTTTGAGGGGAGGGGAGATGATGGGGTACATACATGGAGTCAGAGCCTTCATTCCAGTGGTTGGCATGACTGTTGGTTCCTGCAGTCTTTTAGGATAATTGGAGTTAATTGTGCCCCAGAGACCCAAACAGAACATGAAAAAGCAAGATGGAATTATAAAATTGGGAGAACCTTGAGTGATCTCTTAAAACAACTCCTTCATTGTGCGGTTGAGGAAACTGAGGCACAGAGAAAGTGACTTAGGGAAGGCCGTGGAGACACTTCATCAAGGATGTAGGCTGGGTGTTTGAGTCCTCCTTTCTCCCTCCTGCCCCCACCTCCCAAGACCCGAGCTTCTTCCCACCGCACCCATGATGACGGGGATTGACTCTACCTCAGGCCAAATCGTTTTCCTGAAAGAAGTTAGACTTTGCTAATTCCTCCATCTGGGGGAGCTTTTCCGAGCTTTGGATATGCTTTATTTCATTTTGAGAGAGTTTGGAGACAATTTACTGCATGAACACAGCATCTGGAGAAGTCACTGGACGAGTGGGGGCGGGGGGGCCTCAGTCAGAGAGTTGAGCTCCTTGGAGGAGTGAATGGGAGGCGGTCACAGGCTGAGGAGAGGCGGGCTAGTGACCAGGGAACAAGGCTGGTCAGAGTGCTGTGCTGGGTGTGGGGCGAGGGGCACTCTCAGAGGGGTAACCGAAGAGCCGTTAAGAAAGGATGGGCCAGGTCAGGAAAGGAACAGGAGATGATGAAGCACCCAAGGCCCTTAGCCACAGTGGGGAGCTGTACCCATTCCTGGTTCTGGAGGGCGAGGAGCGGGCACAGTTACCAGAGCCTGAGAGAGGGCTGTAACTTTAGGGGAGGGCTCTCTGATAGGAGCTGTGGCCCACTCTGGTCCAGGAGGAGGGGCTGGAAGATAAATACCTTGACTTTTCTCTACTCGCACCCCTCTATCTCCTTCCCTGTGTTTCCCGTTGGTCAGGCCCAGCCACAGGCCAGAGAGCAAAAGAGGTTGGTGATGGAGCCCTGGGGCCCTTCGTGGGGGATTTGTAGAGGGGCAGAGAGTCGGGGCATGGTGGGTCAGCGGGCACATCCCGGGCAAGGCCCTGAGCAGACCTGCCCCCTCGCTTGCCCTTCTAAGCCACCCTCAAAGGCCTGTCTGGTTTCACACAACTTCCGCAACCCCAGCTCTTCAGGCTTCAGCTGCCCCATCCAGTTCCCAGCCCGCGCCCCTCTTACAGCACCCCTTGGTGATGTGTCAGGTTTCCAGCTCTGCCTGACCTCGGACAGCTCACGGCCCCCCGAGCTCCCTGATGCATATATGTCCCACTTCTCTCCCTGGGGCCTCAAGTGGCCAGGGCTGGGGCTGCCATCGTCTCTGTCACAGCTGGTGCAGATGTCACCTGGACTTTCGGAGAACTTCTTGAAGTTTCCGGGTGTGTGTCCAGCCTTTCCTTGGTCATTAGGAACTCTGCGCTGACACCGTCACTTTCCCTCAAGGCTCCTGTCACTCACTCACTGCCAGCCGGTCTCTTTGCTGGTCATGATTAGATCCAGAGAAGTGGGTCTCGCTGGGAGCGAGGGAGCGAGGGAGGGAAGCCGAGCACTTTTCCGGTTCTCTGTCCTCAGTCAAAGGAGACTTGGAGCAGACACGTTAGCCTCCCAGGACTTCTAGAGTTGGTCTGGGCCCCTGCCCAAGCTCTCTTGCAGTCCCCGCAGTCCTGTCTGAATTTCAGCCCAGAACCCCAGTACCTCTTCCCCAGACTCCCCGGTAGTATCACGGCCTGCCTACCCGTGAGCCCAAATAATATTGCCTCTTTGCAGGCCCTGGTCACGTGTGAACTCAGATCCATGTGTCCGCCTGGATCAGCACCCACACGCATGACTGCCATCGCGAGGAGGGGCATGAGCCAAGGAAGGGGGTGGGGCAGCCCCTAGAAGCTGGAAAAGACAAGGAAGGGATTCTCTGCAGGAGCCTCGAGAAGGAACAGAGCCTGGTCAACACCTTGGTGTTAGCCCTCTAAGGCCCAGTTCCAGATTTCTGACCTTCAAAATTTAGGAGAATGAATTCGTATCATTTTAAGTAACTAAATTTGTGGTAGTGTGTTACAGCAACAAGAGAAAACAATACACATTGTCACTCAAAGTGTGGTCGGTGGCACTGCCACCCCCTGGGAGCCCTGTGGAATCAAGGAACCTCACCCGGACCTACCATCAGGATTTGCATATTCGCACCACATCCAGGTGATTTCAGTGCAGAGTAATCTGTACGCTTTCATCTTTCCCTGGGGCCCAGTATCTGCAGATTTAGTTCCAATTTGAATCAATCCAGATTAGGAAGGGCCGAGCCCAGGGTAAATAATAGATTTGCTGTGAGACAGAAGAAAAAACAATGACCCCCCCACTTCCCTTTTATTGATCAGTTCACTTTTATCTAAGACTAGTCAATGGAGGACCTCACTTTAAAAAAGTATTAAAATTTTTAAATTTATCTTTGTAATGTCTTCTTCTTATTATTTTTTTGCATGATGATGAGGTTGTGATGGAAGCAAATCCTCGACTCTGAAATTGTGACCACCAGTCAGTCATTGGCTGCTCCTCACCATATTTATGAAGGGACCCAGCTGCATTCCCAGTCCTGACTGACTGATGAGCGAGGGACAAGGGCGTTTTCCAGGAATGATGAAGTGGGACTTGTCACAGCTGTGGACGTTAGATCTGCCTGCTGCCCAACCAGCACCAGTGTGAGCTCCGATCCCTGTTCTGGCCATGGTGGATGGATCCACATCCGTTAATGTCCATGAAACAAGGGGAAGAAAACCACACACTGGACCTGCACTGGGTGAGCATATGTATCAGGAGAGGAAGCCCTAGTAATATGCTCTCATAGTAAATCCTTCTGTGTGAAATGTAACACATCTCTTTCTCACAAGACAAGAAGGTTGTTACATTCTTTATTTTATTTTATTTTTTTGGCAGGTGCAAGAAGCAGCCATCTCTCACAGTCTAGGAGGGGAGCATGTCTTTTGGATGGAGGGCCCTCCAAATGAGCAGTGGTTGGGGTGTCCTTCCTGCTGCCCCACTTAATGGGGGCCTCTTGTTCCAGACCTAGTCCCTCCTGATTTTTTTTTTTTTTTCTTCATTTGCCTCTTGAACTTGGAACTCTTGTTGTGGGATGGTCAGAATATCCTGAATTCTTCCCAAAAACCCTCTTGTGAGGAAATCCTTAATAAAACTCCCTGCAGACCACGTGTTGTCTTCTCCCCCAGTCTTGACATAACAAGAGAGCCCTGTCGCTTGCCAGCCAGCATCACGCTGACTACCTCCTGGAGCCCGAGTGGGAAGGAGCGTCTCAGGGCTTTGAGCTAGTCTCTGGGTTGAAAGAGGTTTCCATGATAATTAATACCAAACGAGGACACAGACACAGATTGTTGTCTTTTAAATTCAAAACCCACGTTGGCTAATTAATTCTAATTAGAGGCTGACAGTTCCATGTGGCACAGTGGCATGTAATAGATGGGATTTCCCCTTTGTGTTTTGACAAGTTCATGAATGAAAATGGGCCTGGGGACTTCTTTCCAGGCCTATGAGCTAGCGAGGCACCAGAAGTTACCCCTTTCTTGGAAAAGGGTTTTTGGTAGTATAGGAAGCTGGTATGCCAGGTACCACAGGAAACCCATTCATCGACAACAATGCCTTTAAGTATTCCACAAAAACATAATGGCTACCTACACTGGCTAAGAATTGGGTTAGGTGCTGAAGGAGACCCCGTGTTCTAGAATCTCAGAATCTAGGAGGGGTAGTGCAGATAAACTGACTGGATCCAATGGCATCCTAGCCAAAGCAGTAAGACAAGAAAAAGATAAAAATATTAGAAAGGAAGATCCAAAACGACCTGATTTCTATTCAGTTTATGTGTCATTTTGGAAAAGGCAAAATTATAGTGATGGAGAACAGATCAGGGGTTGCCAGTTGTTGGGGGTGGGAGGAGGCATTGACTAAAAAGGGGTAGCACAAAAGAATTGTTTGGAATTGCCCTGTACTAACTGTGGTGGTATTTATGCAAATCTATACATGTGTTGAAACTCCTAGAAGTGTACACAAAAGAAAGATTCAACCTTCCTGCATTATTTTTAAACATAAAAGAAAAAAGAAATAGATAATAGCTACATGTATCATTATCCATCTCATAATTTTGAGTTAAAACCGTTGTTTTATATTGTTTGAATTTTCAGACTATTTTGAGAAATGCGTCTTTAAAAAGTAATCCTTAGCTAAGTATGTGGATATGTATTGCTATAACATGAAGATATTTTGAATTGATGTATAAACTAATTGAAGTAAACAAACAAGGATAGGATTGCATATTTTAATCCATTTTTTTAATCCAAAAATTAATTACCATTAAAGTGCTGAATTTAGGTTCACAGGGACAGATGGAGAGACAGAATTCTCATGGCTGTTGAGACTTGCTTCTACTTGTTCCTGAGCCTGAGCCCCTGGGTTTTGTTTATGCCTCAATATCCTTATGATAAATTTACCATAATTGTTTAAACTGAAAAACAAATGTCGTGATTTATAGATGACATAGTTGGGTTTTTTTTTTTTTTTTTTAATCAAGAGATTCAGCTAAAAGCAGTTGATGCTAATAAGGGAGTTCAGTAAGGCAACCAGATACACGATGGACATGAAGGAAAAATAGCATTCCTATCGATCAGAAACATGTAATTAGAAAATGTAATCTATAAAAGGACCCCATTCATTATAGCATCAGTGACAAAAGAGATAAGCTCTTTGGTATGAACTGGAAATATGCCAGATTTGTATGAAGGCAATTAGAAAGCTTTGCTGAAGGACGTGAAGAATCAATGCAAAGACATATTGCAGTCCTAGGTGGGAAGAGACAGTAGCTTGAAGATGTCAGTCCTTGCGAAGTTAGATGTCCCCTCGCTGCGCTCTCAGTGAAAATCTGCGAGAACAAAGGCACGGAGGATGTGAAAGTGGGTGGCTTGGAGCGTCAGCAGTCCACATGGGCTATGGAGCTGGCAGAGAGGAGTGGCCAGATGTCCACCTGGGACCAGATCATGACCTTCCTATGGCAGCTCACAAGAAGCTCTTGAAGATTTCAATTCAGGCCCCAGTCAGACCAGACTTGTGTTTGAGAAATATATGTGGGTTGATGTGGAGGACTGAAGGCAAGGGCCAGGCTGAAGGCAGGGGCCCAACTTGGAGGCGGCTAAATGGGGTTGTCTGAAATGACTACCGTCTTGCCTGACTCAGGAGTTTCTCAGTGAATGTCAGCGCCTCCCTTTCCCTCCCATACCCTTCCTTCTCCGAAGCACACGTCGAGAGAAGACATGGACTAGCACAGTTGTCCTGAGAGGGGTGGGATATTTTCTGCAAAACTGACATGCTGAGCCATAGTGTGTTCAGGTTTCTTAAGGAAGATGCCAAGGTTTGGAGTCTGGGAACCTGGGTGGGTAACACTGATGATAAACCGCTGCTCTTCATTAAGCATTTGCTGTCTGTGACACAAGATAGCATTATCCCGATTGTTTTCCAAGGGGGTCACTGAGACTCAGAAGGGTTAAGTGCCCAAGTTGCTGGGGCTGGATCTAATCGATGTGTCCCCGGCATCACTGATGTCCCAGCACCTGGCAGCCAGAGTTCAGCAGATGTTTGCTGTCTAAAGTCAAATTACCAGATGTTGCCTCTCTGGGAATTTACTTGCTTTGGGCTTGGCTGAGGCCTCATCTTGATCAGTAAATCTTCTTCCCTCCCATAAATAAGTCACCGGTCGGCAAGAAGGGGCAGAGAAGGGTCTAGCACGAGGGGAGGGCAGGTGGAGGCAGGGAGGAAGGGGCTGAGTAATGGAACTGGATGTGTTTCTATAAATCAGGAGCCACCCAGCTGGCTGCTGACCCAGGCATCTTTATCAATTTGCTCCTCCACACCCTGCCAGCCCAGCACAGTAAAGCTTCCTGTCCATTTCAGGCCCAATCACGCAGAACACAAATCCCTCAGCAGAGAGGCAGCTGTGAGGGCCGGGGCGCAGTGTTCATTTTCATCTCCTGGCACATGATGAAATCAAGAATGCACATCAGCTCACCAGCACTGCCTTCTCCCAGACTCTTAAGGAAGCATCCTTCCTGCACTCCTAAGGCTCGCCAGGCTGATGAACATTGGCTGAGTGATTCGGGTGTGCCAGATACTTGATATGTGATCCAGTCCCCTAAAAAGCCCTGCGACATAGGTATTATTATGCTCATTTTACAGCAGAGGGAACTGAGCTCAGAAGGGGGCGTGGTCCAAGCCCCAGACAAGTGACATACCGGTGCAATTTCAAATCCTGCACACCAAGTTCTGTTTGTTTCTTTTGCAGTTTGTGGAGAGGATAACTTTTGTATAACATTTTTTTTTTTTTTTGCGGGAGAGCTTTCTGGCAGAAGGATGAGAGAAGTGAAGGTTATATTGCTTTCCATAATTTATTTTGGTTCTGTAAATTGAATAAGTGTTTGCCAAGGGTCACATCCGCGCTGGCTCTGCTTTTTAGATATAGCGTGTCTGTCCACATTTCATGCTGCATAGGAACAATAGTCCTGTTCTCCGTTTTCTGCTGCTTTTTCTTCTTAGTTCCTAGATGTCTTGATTTACGTTCTAGGCCATAACACCTGCCCTAATCCTCATTCTTGTTTTGGAAGACATACTTAGCACACCTTCTCCTGGTACCCCTGGTCCTGCCTCATCCAATTCTTCTTTTGCGCCCCATCCCCCGTACTATTTAGTGATACCTGCATCTCCAGGTTAGAGAAACACCTGCTAGTCCCGATTCCACCCATCTGATCAGTTTAGCTTTCAGTTTTTCCTTCAGGGGAGAATTGGACACTCAATACTGTGGATATAGAGATGACAAACACACCATTCTTTTTTTAAAAAAAAGTGTTGACAGTTTTACAGATGTTCTTCATTTTCCCCTACTCTACCCCCATCCACCCAGCCCCTGCCCCATCCCAGGCTTCCCCACAGTATTGTCTGTGTCCATGAGCTATGCATATATGCATATATGTTCTTTGGTTAATCTCTCATGGTCCCCTCCACCTCTCTCTCCTCAGATCTGTCATTCTGTCCCAGGCATCCATGCCTCTGGACCTATTTTGTTTGTCAGTTTATTTTGTTCATTAGATTCCACATGTACATGAGATCATGTGATATTTGTCTTTCTCTAACTGGCTTATTTTGCTTAGCATGATAATCTCCAGGTCAATCCATGATGTTGCAAAGAGTAAGAGCTCTTCTTTTTTAACAGCTACATAGTATTCCACTGTGTAAATGTACCACAGCTTTTTATCACTCATCTACTGATGGGCACTTGGGCTGTTTCCAAATCTTATCTATTATAAGTAACACTGCTATAAGTAACACATAGGGGAGCATATATTCTTTCTGATTGGTGTTTTGGGATTCTTAGTATATATGGGATCACAGGGTCAAATGGCAGTTGTATTTTCAATTTTTTGAAGAAACTCCATACTGTTTTCCACAGTGGCTGCACCAGTCTGCATTCCCACCAGCAGTGTACTAGAGTTCCCTTTTCTCCACACGCTTGCCAGCACTTGTTGTTTGATGATTTGTTGATGGCAGCCATTCTGACAGGTTTGTGGTGATACCTCATTGTCATTTTCATTAGTGACGTTGAACATTTTTTCATATGTCTGTTGGCCATCTGTATGTTCTCTTTGGAGAATTGTCTATTCAGGTCCTTTGCCCATTTTTTAATTGGATTGTCTATCTTCCTGGTGTTGAGTTGCATGAGTTCTTTGTATATTTTTGAAATTAACTCCTTATCAGATGTGTCATTGGCAAATATGTTCTCCCAGACCGCAGGCTCCTTTGTCATTTTGTTGGTGGTTTCTTTTACTGTGCAGAAGCTTTTTAGTTTGATGTAGTCCTATTTATTTTTCCCCTTTATTTCTCTTGCCCTATGAGATGTTTGGTGAAAATACTGCTATGTGAGATGTCTGAGGTTTTACTGCCCATATTTCTTCTAGAGTTTTTATGGCTTTGTGACTTACATTTAAATCTTTTATCCATTTTGAGTTTATTCTTGTATATGGTATAAGCTGGTGGCAAAGACACCGTCCTTGTCCTGCATGAACATGGCACCTAATTGGGAGACGAACACATACCAAGTACCTTAAAAATAGGCCATCATTAAATATGCTATAGAGTAAAGCACGCAATTTTAGGAGGTTTTGGGGTAAAGGAATGAAAAATAATGTGCTGTTCCTTACGTCATAACCAAGTGCAAAATGTCTGCTCACATCCTGTTCCCCTATTTCCATTAGTGCATAAACTCTTAGCTCCTGACAAATGAATTCAATGAAATGGGAACATTATTTTAATATTTTTGTTTATTGTTTATCCAAATCTGGGCCAACATCCTAGAACGCTGAATCAGAAGGCAAGTCCACAGTAATCTTTGTGAGTACAAATGACATGTTGTGGGAACAGCAGATCACCGATCTGGGTAGTGGGTTTGGGCTGCCCCGCCTTACTCTCAAGTGAAGAAAGGGCTAGGCTGGAATATTGGGGGGCGGGGAAGGGATGGCTTGAGGCCTCCAGACCTGGGCAGTTCAGTGCGGGCCTCTTAGGAGGGAAGAGGATGCATGAGAGAGTGTCTTGACTTCCTCTTTGGGTCAAACAAAAAGCCTGGAGAGGGAGCCCAATGGTTTTTTTCAGGACCATGGGTGGGATGTTCCAGTTGACTGTCTCTAGCCCCGGCCCTTGGTTTGCCTTTCCCTCCCCCTTCCCCGAGAATACTCAGGAAAACCCTGCTGCTTTTTAACAATACAGATTCTAGACTTTGGGAGGAATTTTCTTAGTAGAGCAAGATGACACTTGGGTAAAAGAGCAGGAGACCCCCGCCCGGCCAGTGTGGCTCAGTGGATGAGCATCGATCCACGCACCAAGAGGTCGCTGGTCTGATTCCTGGTCAGGGCACATGCCCAGGTTGTGGGCCCGATCCCCAGTGAGGGGCATGCAGGAGGTGGCCAATCGATGTTCTCTCTCATTGATGTTTCCATCTCTCCCTCTCCCTTCCTCTCTCTCTTGCTCTCTAAAATCAATAAAGAAAAGAAAAAGTGCAGGACCCCCAAGAGGAGACTTTTGTCTACCTCGTTCCTTAAGGACACAAGGTCTTCTCTGAGCAAAAGGCGGGGAAGCCCACTATCACACAGAGCTTGTTTCTGAGGCCGTTTAAGCTCCCACACTCTCTATGACCACTTTAATGTATATACCCATCAGGGGACTAGTTTCCCAGAAATTGAAAAACGAAGGGATCATGGCAGAGAGGTATGAATCTTTGTATACCAGGCTGTGAAGTCAAGAGGCTGAAGGAATAGAGACAGAACTGGGAGGAGGTTGCACACTGGTTAGTGTGGATGTCCACACATTGCTTTGCACAAAAAGAGAAGACTGCATAGAGTTATCCCCAAATAAATCCTTCTCCACACGTTCAGAAGACCGGGCAGCCAAGTCAGAGAACTCACTCTGGTCCAACGCAGACATGAGCCGCTAGGAATTTCGAGTCTTTGCATATTAAGCAGCCTGCAGGTTGAGGTCTTGATGTGGACACTAATAGTATATCACCTGGTTAATTATCAGGACCAGAGAAGATCCATCCAGATGATTTGCTGAAAACATACCTGAGCAGATGTCTCCTTCATTGAGCGTGAATAATAGGAAAAACAGAACAAGAGACTGTGGCAGATGTTCTGGGGCATGAAAAGAGGGACTATTACGTTGAAAGGAAAAGCAAACCTTTGGAAAAAGGTAGAAAAGTCAATAAGAACAGTTAGCAGGACGAGTCGTCTTTGTGCTCTCAATGCATTTGAACTGAGCACAGAAACGCGATGAAGTGGTGACTGAAAGCGTTGCTGAGATGCCATCGGAGGTCATTGGAAATGAAGATTGTAAGGTCGTATACAATGCAATCCCACGAAACTGCGCCTGCGCAGGAAGCAGTGCAGAAATAACCCTGCGGACGTGTAACTGGCACCAAGAGGACCGAGTTAAGACGCTGTCTCTGGACCCAGAGGGGAAGCCCAGGGAAAGAGGACAGTTACAGAAGGAGGGGGACATGAGGACAGAGACGGGAGATGGTGGGCTGTTGGGATAAAAAAGGGTGCAATTGAGCCTGGGCACAGGAGTCAGGACAGAGTGGAAACTGGACCCCCAGAGCCTGTCCAGTGGGAGCAGAAACTACAGAAGGGTTGCAGCCAAGGCAGAGAGGGGACGGGGACACCCCCTGACTTCTTCCTGCTGCTTCTGCCAGTGTCCATCGGCCCAACCCCGCCTGGGGCAGCTGCTGAGAGACCCTGGGACACGCGGGTGGTCGGCGTCATACAAAGCAAAGCAGGGGGAGGGTACACGATGGACTTGAGGGCAGACAGGTCTCAAATGTATCAGTAAGTTAAATGTATCAGTTACATCTGAAGGCCAAACACCAGCAATGACAATGAAGGGAACTAGGTTAAATTTCCTTAGTAAAAGACAGTTCATCGTAGATTTGGTTCAAAACGCACCGGAAGCCAATTATATCTATTTGTCAAAGCTGAGATATATATGTCTCAGAGAGAGAGAGAGAGAGAGAGATTAAAAATAAAATTGAAGAGCAATAATATTAATATCAGGAAACATATATAGTGCAAGGCAAATGCAATTAAGACACAGGGAGTCATTTTATATTGATAGAAGGTAAAATTCACACGCATAGTGTGACACTAATTTAAATTTATGTCAGTGATTCTCAACGAGAATGGTAGAAAATGTCCAAAAGATCATATCTGAGTCTGCAAGGAGCCTTTTTAAACCTCACACACATACAACCCTGATATTCAGAGATTGCTAAGCTTGTTTTATGTGACTCAGAATCACTGTTGATGGGCATATATGGTATTCTTCAGATGTTGGGGCAATAAACAAACAGATCTACAAACAAATAAACAAACCCAAAACCCCAAACCCCAAACCAACCCAAACCCAAAACCAAAATAAAAATAAAACTATCATGTGGCCTTGGGCAAAAAATAGAAAAGAAAATGAATGATTAATAAGATTATTTCTGATTTCATGGATTTGGATTAAATTTTGTGTTCTGCAAATGATTAGAATAAAATATTTTTCATTGTTCATAGTGTAGTTACCTCAATGAACCTGTACTAGTTTACAAAGAAAACTGACAATCTAACTATCAGAAATGGTTCTGGTTAAATTCTTTGACAAGTGTTTTCAATATCTTTTAAGTGTAAGAAAATATAAAAACTACAGTTATGTATTATTTGAAAATTAGGAAAATGAGAACCCTGTATTTAAAAGCTTAAAGAAAATTGCCCGGCCAGTGTGGCTCAGTGGATTGAGCATCGTCCCATGGACTGAGAGGTTCTGGTTTGATGAACGGTCAGGGCACATGCCTGGGGTTTCCAGCTTGATCCCCAGTAGCGCACATGCAAAAGGCAGCCAGCCGATGTATCTTTCTCACATTGATGTTTCTATCTCCTTCTCCCTTCCTCTCTCTCTAAAAAAATCAATAAAGACATATTAAAAATATAAAAATAAAATAAAAACTTACAAAAATGGCCAAATGTGTGTCTAAAAGAAAGTTACGTCTCAATATTTTAAATTTAAGCAAGATAGAATTAAAAGGAACAATGTTAAAATAAAGAAATGTGGACTTCCGGTCAAGACGGCGGGTAGGTAACCGCGGTATCGCGTCCTCCCACAACCACATCAAAGTTACAACTAAACTACAGAACAACCATCATTCAGAACCGCCTGAAATCAAGCTGAATGGAAGTCCTACAACTACAGGATTAAAGCAGCAGCCACATTCAGACTGGTAGGAGGGCGGAGGGGACGGGCTGGGCCCACACCCACGTGTGGCGGATAAAAATCAGGAGGACACCTCGGCTGGGAAGGTCCTGCCTGAGGACTGAGGGGTCCCTGTCCCACACCAGGTGCCCCGCTCAGGGTTCCAGTGCCAGGAAGAGAATCCCCATCACTTCTGGCTGGAAAAACCAGCGGGATCTGAGGCTCAGGGAAGCTGAAGCGGCTGGAGCCCCAGGCAGCTCCTTAAAGGGCCCGCGCACGGACTTGTTGGACTCTCTCCCTCTAAGCTTGGAGGGGAGGCAGCTCGAGGGGCGCCAGAGACACACAGGGAAGAACTGAGCTGTTTGGCACTGGAGCGAGGGCTGGAGAGGGGGCTTTCTCTGGGACAAACGTGCTGTCAGAGGCCTTTGTCCCTGGGGCTGCAGACAGCCACCATATCTGGGACTCCAGCAACCTGGCTCACACTGGTAGCCCCGCTCTGGTGACTCCCTGAGGCCCCGCCCCCCCCATCTTTCAAGCCCACCCAAGCTATTGCCAGTTGCTTAACCATAGGATTGGCCTGTCTTGGATCCTGCTTCAGGTTTTTCCTAAATTCTTTCAAATGAGCAGCATCTGGTCTCAGCGAGCCCCATACCTCTCATTAAGTAATACACTGAAACAAACACAGGGAGGCAGCCAAAATGAGGATACAAAGAAACAGGTCCTAGATGAAAGAACAGAAGAAAACCCCAATAAAAGAACTAAGTGAAATGGAGATAAGCAACCTAACAGATACTGAGTTCAAAATACTGCTTATAAGGATGCTCAATGAACTTAGTGAGGGCCTCAGTGAACTTAGGGAGGGCCTCAAGAGCATAAAAAAGGACCAGTCAGAAATCATGGATACACAGTTAGAATTGAAGGAGGCATTAACTGAAATAAAGAATAATTTACACAGCTTCAATAATAGAGTATGTAAATCCAAGGAGCAAACCATCGATTTGGAATATAAGGAAGCAAAAAATGCCCAATCAGAACAGCAAAAAGAAAAAAGAATCCAAAAAAATGAGGATTGTGTAAGGAGCCTCTGGGACAACTTCAAGTGTGCCAACATTCGTATCTTGGGGGTGCCGGAAGGAGAAGAGAGAGAACAAGAAATCGAAAACCTGTTTGAAACAATAATGGCAGAAAACTTTCCTAACTTGGTGAAGGAAACAGACATACAAGCCCAGGAAGCACAGAGAGTCCCAAACAAGATGAACCCCAAGAGGCCCACACCAAGACACATCATCATCAAAATGCAGAAGGTTCAAGACAAAGAGAGAATCTTAAAAGCAGCAAGAGAAAGGCAGCTAGTTACCTACAAGGGAGTTCCCATAAGGCAGTCAGCTGATTTCTCAAAAGAAACTTTGCAGGCCAGAAGGGAGTGGCAAGAAATATTCAGAGTGATGAAAACCAAGAACGTACAACCAAAATTACTCTATCCTGCAAAGTTCTCATTTAGAATCGATGGACATATAAAAACTTTCCCAGACAAGACAAAGTTAAAGGAGTTCATCACTACCAAACCGTTATTATATGAAATGATGAAGGGTCTTTTTGAAGAAAAAGATAAAATGTATGAACAAACAAAATGGCAATGAATACATATCTATCAACAATGGAATCTACAAACAAAATGAACAGGTAGAACAGAAACATTCTCATAGATACAGAGAACATTTTGTTGGTTGCCAGTTGGGAGGGGGGTTGGGAGAATAGGTGAAAAAGGTGAAGGGATTAAGAAGCACAAGTTCATTGCTAGACTGACAAACCTCAAAGAGAAGGGGGTTGGGGGTGGGAAGAAATAAACCAAAGAACTTATATGCATAACCAATGGACACAGGCAATAGTGTGGGAAAAGGTGGGAGGGGGGTGGGAGGGGGGTGGGAGTGGGGAGGAGGGGGTCAATGGGGGAAAAATGTGGAACATCTGTAATACATTTTATATCCAACAATAAAGATTTGAAAAAAATAAATAAATAAAACTAGAAAAAAAATAAAAAAAAATAAAGAAATGTGAAATAGTCAAATAAATCAGGGAGAAATAGTAATGATAAAATCAGAGATTAATCAGAGAATGGGAGATAACTGGTAAACCCAATAGTTGGCTTTTATTTTTTATTAATTTTTTTTTCTTTATTGATTTTAGAGAGAGAGGAAGGGAGAGAGAGATGGAAACATTGATGAGAGAGAATATCAACTGGCTGCCTCCTGCATGCCCCCCACTGGGGATCAGGCCCACAACCTGGGCATGTGCCCTGACCAGGAATCGAACTGGTGACCTCCTGGTGCATGGGTCGACGCTCAACCACTGAGACACAACAGCCAGGCCCCAATAGTTGGCTTTTAAAAATGACAATAGAATAAATGAACGGCTGGCAATTAGAAATTAGAAAAAAAGAAGCTAACCCAAATGCATAAAATTAAGGCTGAACTAAAAAAGAAATTAAGTACATAATCGAGAGATGATATATTCTAAGAAAATATTGTAGAGAACTTAACTCTAATATATTTGAAATTCTGTAAGAATTGCATGATTTTGAAAGCAAATATGAATGACCACAAATGAATAAAGAATTAGATCAGTTGAGATTTCATTTCAGTGACGACACCATTGCTTAGTGTGTTAAGAGGACTTATTTTAGATTCAACCTTTCCTTGTTTTATCAGTTACTACGTAACCTTGGGCACAATACCTATTTCAGCCTCATTTTCCTCATTCCTAATATGGGGAGACTAATTCCCCCTCATGGTAATTTTGTGACCATCATATTAAATGATACACATTAAATGTTTAGCACAGTGTTGGCCCATCCTAAGTGTCTAGCACATAATGCCCAATGGTATTGAGCAGAAATTGGAAATAAGCCATCAAACACTTTGGGTCTTAATGGATTTATGAATGCATTCCTTCATGCAATTTTCTGCTCGTATGTTATATGTCAATATAAAAATATCCTAAGTGTATCCCTTCTAACTTTTAAGGCATAGTTATCTTCCAAGTGATACAAAGAGAAAAGACAATGTTCCCTGTGGCACACAGTGACAAAGATAGATGCAACAGTTCTAAACAAAATGATGGCAAATTGAATCTATTCCTGTATTAAGTGAATGATAGGCCATGACCAAGTAGCATTTACTTTGGAAATGCCAGGTAATTGAACGTCTATCATGGGATCATCAGTGTGTTAGACACTCCATTCGAACTGGATTAATTAGTGATCACAGAACATTATGAGTTATGATTATTATCATTTTATAGCAGAAGAAACTGTAGCAGGGAACGGTTTAGATAAATTGGTCAAAGCTAAGATCAGCACGGGGGCTGATATCCAACTCCAAGTCTGACTTACTCCAAAGTCTGCAAATAGTTTTTGCACATCATTCTGAGTCTGATTTAATAAGTGCCTAAAGATACATTTGATAATACTCAACTCTACTATTCAGGAAGATTCTTTAATTACTTAGGGTAGACACATTTTATATAATATGTTGAAAAACATCTATATTAAGCACTCAATTTCATGCTTAGTGATGAAACACTCGAGTCATTTCCAATTATTTCCTTTTTTATCTCCATTTAAAAATGTTATCGAAGTTCTAGTCAATGTAATAAGACACACATCAAAAATAAAATGTATAGCAATGGAAAAAAGGCGACATTATCTTCATTTGCAATTGATGCATTTATCTGAACAGCTTATCCCAAATGATCAACTGAAATGCCAATAGTACTAATAAGACAGATCTAAAAGGTAATCAAATGTATAAGAAATATTAGAAGTAGCTATTATGTATACTAACATTATCGTTTAGAAAATACAATGGAAAATGACTCCGATTTCTATTAGCAATGCAAATACAAAATGCTAGCTAAAGGACCATGATCAATTGGGAGAAATAAACGAGGACTTGATTAAATACAAAGGCGTATTGTATTATTAGTTGAGAACACTCTGTGTTACAAAAATGTCATTTTTTTTCTCAAATTTATGTATAGGTTTGAGCTAATTTTATTATAAATTTTATTCAGTGGGGGGCAATGTCTTGGAATTCAATGAGGTGATACTAGAATTCATGTGAATGAAAAAAATTTAATAAGTTTTTAGGGAAGTGGGATGAGAGAAAAAACATCCACTGAATGTAGTCATTGATTCTAAGATGTTTAAAAACATTAAATTGTATATATTAGAATGGAGAGGATATGATAATCAGTAACTCCCAAATCTCCATGAATCCTTAAATGAAGGCTTCTACTCCAGCATATATGTTCTTCCCATAAAGTGCATTAAAACTTAACTGAATAATGCATGTTTTTCTTTAGAGCCTTAATGATTCTATAAATACATGACTATATAAATGCTTAAAGCAATCAGCTTTCTAAACCAGGAAACACAGTTCTTAGCACTTCCTAAGACCTATTGCAAGGGTAGAAAGAAACAGAAAATCCCAAAACAGCATTGAGTTGTGAATGCCGATCGTCGGCTTGGTGGGGTTGGCAGTTAGATGGTTGGTCCATCTTTAAAGAGCTGGTGATTAGAACCCACACCTTAGCCTAATTAAGACTTTCTTAGTCATTACCTTGGGTTTTTTACAAGAAGAGTCTGAGATGAGAATTTTTGTGCAAATGATAAGTTGAAGGACACTTCTAAGGATGTGATAAAAGCAGGACATGGGGGAGAGAGAGGAGTCAAATATGCCCTTGCAACTGAAGTTTGGCTTCTACCTGATTCCACAGGAAGCTGGGGCATCAATGGGACTCTGGAGTTTTTCTGCCTTGAGAGAGAGGAGCTGAGCTTTTATGACTCAACTGTAGTCTCTCTGTGACTGTTGGGGCTCTGATCGGGGCAAAGTCTCCCAAGCATCTCAGCTGGGGGTAGCTGTGGGCCCTTAGCAACAGCCAGGGGATGGGTGGTCTGGTCTGCAAAGAGGATCTGGGCAGGTCTGACTTCACTCATGGCCCTGGGATATACTTTGTGAATCAGGGAAGACCATGACTGATAAAATGGCACATGCCAAATATCTACCATAGATACATAGAAACAGAGCCTGGAACACTTCTGACAGTGATGATTCCTTAGTGATGAACATTTTTATTTGCTTTTGTTTGTATTCTGGAAAATGCTGTCCACATTCTAAAAACCATGTGCTTGTATTGCTTTTCAAATCAGAGACGAGAATAACAACAGCTCTGGGCAGTTGACTTGACCAGATGGATCTGGGTTCAGGGTTGGCTTTGACCCTCTCTAACACGTGACGTTGGGCAAGCTACTTAGCCCGAGCCTCAGCGTTCTCATCAGTAAAATGGGTTCGCAGATGTGAAGCGCTATATTTGAGATTGCTATTTATCTGCCTGGAACCTGTTTTTCCTTTTTCCTGCTGTGGCATCTCCTGCTTGCTATGGAGAACTGCTCCTGTCTTAGTCCGTGTAGTTCCGATGGGAATCACAGTAACCCCCTATGCCCATGCCTACAGGGGCTGTTGTACAACTCAGATCACCCCACCCTCAGAATTTCTCTCAAGATTTTCCCAATTGGAGAGCAAGTCCATTCTCTTTTCCTTAGGTCAGAGGTTTTGAGCCTGTGATGCGGGACCCCAGCAGCTGTCCTGACTGTTACGTGGAGAAAGCCTTTCTGAACGGAGCACAGCGAAGGAAGCAGAGGCAGAAATTCCGGTGGCTAAGTCCCCATTTCTGGCTCTGTCCTGGGTCTTCAAGTCTGTGTCTCAGCAGCTATCCTTCCAGTAAAGCACCCCCTGCCCTTATTTTTCCTTTGAGCTAGTTTGAGGTGGATTCTTGAGACTTGCGATTGAGAGTCCTACTAATACAGGGTGTGTTGCTAAGACCATTGCTAACAGCATTTCCTTTACCCGGAAACCCACTGCTCACTCAATCCTGCTCACCTTTCTCCTCCAGCCCTTTGAGATCTGCTTTTCTTGTCCACTTTCATGCGTTCCTCCATCGATGTAGCCTTTGCCTCACGAGTTGTCACAGGCTGTTCGATCACATCAGAAGTGTCTCTCCCTTCTCCCGCACTACCTAGAACGCATGGCAGGTGCTCAAATGGTAAAGATCAGAACTTAAAAATAATTAAGGTAGAGAAAAAGAGAGAGAAAGAAATGTCCAACTCTGCAAAATAGGGAAACTGAGGTCCAGGCTCATGCAGCTTCTTGCCAACGTTTGAGATAGGACCAGAGGCCAAGCTCATTTCTTGTCTAGGGTTCTTGACTCTTTGCAATGCCTGGACACTAAATGTCAAGATAAAATGAAAAATACCACTCCAGGAGGGTTTGTTTATGTCTCCTGGTGACCACTGGTCTTCAACCCGTTCTTAGAACCATCCAGATTTAGCCGTGGTGTGGCGAGGAGAGCTCTGGACGAGGAGTCAGAAACTCTTCCGTCTAGTCCATTTGTCACTTATCTGTGGTGTGACCTTGAACAAAACATTTCCCTTTCTGAATGTCTGTTTTCTCATCTGTAAACGTGGAGATTCTGGTCTGTGCTTCACACAGTGATTGTTGGGATCAAAAGATAAAATGTTCTTGCGGATATTTTTTTTGTAAGTTGTAAGTTTCTATAGAAATGGTGAGCACGAGGTCTCTTCCAGGTCTAAGGTATTTTTGGTTGTCATTGACCTTTTCCATCCTTGGTCTGAGAATCCAGTGGGAAAAGTATTGTTCAATATTTCCAGTGTTTTGATGTTCTGCAATGCCTCCTTCAAAAGCCCATAAAGACCAGTGCTTTGAGCCAGATTTAGCAGAGTAACTTAAATAATGAAGGAAATTATCCAGGTCATAATGGTCCCTGGATTGTTTCCCTTCAGAAATATCCAAATAATTTAATTCAAGAGTAATTTTGAAATAAAAATGATCTACATTATTGCTGTAGTCCTTTCTTCCATTTCCTTGTATAAACACGAAGTTTCTAAAAGAGAATTCAGCCTTTTAAACCTGAGTCCATAGAAGGGCTGAAAACTCCGTGAGTAAACTTTCCTGTTTAAGCAGTTTGGTCTCACAGTCACACTATTTAAATATTAGGAAAGATACTAAAAAACCCATGAAATTTTCAATATCATTGAGAGAATAATGTACTTGACATACCACATAATTTTAACACACCAAATGTTGTTAAGAGGAACAATTATGTGCTTCACTCAGACATAAGATTCCCCGAGCAGGTGTGGCTGTTCCTGCAGAGACTGTTGCCGTAGTGGTTGGACTCCGTGAACAGGCGACCCCGGGGGTGCGGGTGGGTGGTCATTTTAAAAATGGAAGTTTCCCAGCATTGTGAGCAGCATCCCAATGGCCAAGAAATCCCCCCAAATTTAGTCTGGTCCTCTCTCTGTTCTCATAAAAGGGATTTCACCATTGGCCTTCATTCATCATGTACATTTCTCCTACTAGTCCCTTAGAAGGATCAAAATAGAAATAGTGTGATTCTCCTCCCTTGCAGGCGGAGTCACAGTTGTAAACTGTCCAGTCAAGATCAATGGACAAAGCTACCCTGTCGTCCTTGTCTGAAGAGATAGTCAGGTTTTCAGCATAAAAGAATCCATCTGTCCTGGTCAATACTATGTCTTGCCACCAACTGGTGAAGGAGTGAGCTACTGAGGACACTTCCTTTTGTCCTTGAGTTTGTTCGTGACCTTGAAAGATACAAAAGGCCTATAGCCCTTTACTCTTCGCCTTACCCAGGAAATGTCAGAATGGCTTTTCTTTTCTCCCTTTCTCTCTCTCCATCTCCCCTCCCCCTCCCCCTCTTCCTCTCTCCTCCTCCTCCTCCTCCTCCTCCTCCTCCTCCTCCTCCTCCTCCTCCTCCTCCTCCTCCTCTGTATATGTGCCAACCATCAGCCAGGAAGGGGGCAACGTGGCTACTTCTCTGTGCTGCTTACCTGCCTAGGGTAGGGAGTTTACATAGATCATCTCCACTAACCTTTCCAATCTTTCTGTGAGGTAAGTGTTGCCAAGCCCATTTTACAGATGAGGGAACTGAGGTTTGGAGACTTTACATAACTTGGCCAAAGCCACCCGGCTGGTGGCCAGAGGGTGGGTGTATGATTCAGTGCTGGTGTTTCCCCCCTAACATGAAGCGAGGAGATCTATTTTGTGAACCAAAAACACAGATGCTAGACTTTCACTTGGCACAAAGGGCATTCATACCCTTCCCACTCTGTCTTTCTCAGCTGAGGTTGGCTGTGTCGGAGACAGGTTTCATCTGTAAACACAGCAGATTTGACTGCAAAGGCCAACGTGCGTGGGAACACCTGAGTAGCAAGGTGGCAATGTGATGACCTGTTTTACCTGGAGACCGTGATTGTTATCCACCCAGTTTTGATGGCTATGATTGATGGATTATTTCATTCATTCAGCAAACATTTACCAAGCAGCTACCATCAATCAGATAATCTCAAAGGTGCTGGAGAGAGCATGATGAACAAGACAGAAATCCTTACGTTTATCGAGTGCAAGACAGATGCTATGAGAATCAAAAGACAAGGCCCATTCTTAAAGACTTTACGACTGAGTTGAAAAATCAAACATGTCATCAGTTAACTTGACTTGTAGGTCGTGAAACGAAGTGCTAGAGTCACAGGCAAACAGCCAGGCAAGCACAGGAGAGGATGGTGTGAGCTGGTGGTTAATTTCCACATAGAGATTTAGGACGTTCGTTGGGGCTCGGCTATTTTAAATCATGGGACTAGAGAGCCGAAACCCTGGGCTCTGCTACAAAATCCTGGAGACCCCTGAAAGTAGTTAGACGTACAATCCTAATAGATCCCAGGCTCCCGAGTAGAGCAGTTTCTTAATGTAGTACATGGTCAGGAGCAGTCCAGGAACCAAAAATTAATTGTGAGAATTTCAAGTCCATAGTTAGTCATCCTTATTGCAGAGAAAACATCATGAGATCCCCGTCTCCAGAGCATCCTCCTCCCCTGGACGGCAGCCCCTGCCAACCCTTTCGTCTCGTACATCCAACTCCGGACTCCGAAATTCCCTACACCCAGCTCCCATGGCTTCCTGTGTCCCTTCCTGACCTTCCAGCCAGACCGTCTTGGTTCTTTTTAAAAAATGTGTATTGTTTTACCCTCTCTGACTTCTCTGAATATTTTCTCTTGCCGGATTATCCAGATTCTCTTCAACAAAGGTGACCTAGGGATCAGAGGGCAAAGATCATTTCCCTGGGAATCCAGAGAAGGAACAGACACTTGGGAAGAATTATACATTCGTAATATGTTTTGTCCGTCGTGTATGGGCACTGTGTGAATTGCTTTGCGAAGGGTCATCTTTGAGTAGAATCCCGGGTCCATGGGAATTTATGCAGCACTGTCTTCTGGGAACACTGACTAGTCTTAAAGGAAGAGGCCTTAAATCCTGTCGTTTTGCCCCAGGTGTCCCCAGCCCCCATGCCCAGCTTGTGGGGGGCTCCCTGAGGACCCAACCTAGGGGTGTAAATGGTTTCCTCAACTCTTGCCTTTCATCCAGTCTAGATTTCACTGAGGGCTGGAATAAAGTCACCTTCTCTCTCAGTGTGGGGACACTAGCTGCCATCACAAATAAATACGGATGTTTCTGCGGCTCGGCGCAGTAAAGCGTCCCATCCCCCGCACCGCCCAGTGCCGCGTTCCCGGCTGGCACATATTTTTCTTCCAGGCGGTAATTCAGGATCCAGGCTGCTGGAGGTTCTGCCGTCATCAATATGTGTCTTCCAAGGTGACCTCTGGGTCATTTCTATTCCTATTAGCCTGAAGGGAAGAGATGGCGGCACGGGTGGGCTGTGACGCGCGGCCAGGAAGTGGCGCGTCTGCTCACGGTCAACTGGCCGGGACGCAGTCACACGGTGTTCCAGGCTGGCTTCCCCCGGAGCAGGTCCTGAGACAAGGACTAATGTGCAGGTGATTTATGTAGGAGGGGATCTCAGGAGAAACCGGTAAAGAAGCAGGCAGGGCTGGGAAGGGGAAGAGGGCCAGTGTGGGGTAATTTCAGACAGAGCCTCCAAAGTTGGCGTGATCCTGTGGGGAGCTCTGGAGCGTAAATTACACCTTCAAGTAGGCCTCACCTCCACCGAGGGGTCGAGGCTTTCAAACACGGCAGAGGTTCCCCAGGGGTGTGAGACCTCCTAGCTGCTTCTGGCTCTCGGCCAGCACAGGGCTCCACCAGCCACGGACAGGCTCAGGAGAAAGTTGCAGGCAAACCCCTGAAATCAGAACTCTCCGAAACAGGAGGATGGACATGCAGAATAGCACCTGGCGTCCAAAGGGACCGGGCCAAGCACGGATCATGTCTACTGCACGCGGCGACACTCAGCTGAGCAATGCAATCCAGTTGACCCTCAGGAAGAAGAGAAAAACACGAGCTTCAGTAAAATACAGCAGTGTCTCCCTCACCTTTGTTCCCACACGATGCTCAACCTAACGCCTCCGTCTCAAATACGGTGAATGTAGCCTAAGTGACCACCCCGTCGGACTTCCGCAGCTGTGCAGGGGTGGGAGGCAGGGTGGGAGGCAGGGTTGCCCATGTATTCTGGGTACGATAAAAACTGTGCGACTTGGCGCCTGTCTAGAGGGACGGAACCTTCCAAAGGAAACACGACTGCCCTTGAGCGTCTTTCTCTGGGTCTGTCACGGAGATCCCCCTACCTGCTAATGTGGTGAGCTGGAGAACGTTCCAGGCTGGGGGCAAAGCTGGAGCTCCTGTCCCGGTCCCTGCTGACCTCCTCGGCCTCATCTCCCGCCAGCCTTCTCTCCTCTGTGTTCCAGCCGTTCCCCGGCCCACGGGCCGCGCCTGTCCCGAGGACTCCTCTCCTCCTCGGGAGGCCGACTCCCTTCCTCGTGGACCTGGTGAACTTCTCGCCCCTCTTCAAAGCTCAGCTCGGATGTCACCTCCTCTGGGTACACTTTCCCACGCCTGCACCAGAACCAGCCTGCGTGGGTATCTTGTAAACAGCAGGAGAACGGATGGCTACTATTTAATGACATGTGCGCTGCCCCTCGCGGACACGATCTGTCTGTTTTCACATTAACCTGGAAAAGGAAGTGTTATTATCCTTGTTTCCCAAGGGTGGGGCGGGGGGAGGTCGAGCATTTAAACTGGATGTCTGCTCTGCTCCAGAGTTGGCTGAAAAATCCTGAATGTGATCATATTTATTTTTTAAGGTATCATCAAAATGAAAACATATAAATATATGTTTATATAAACAAACATCATGTAATATATACACGCACATATACATACATACAAACACACATAACATACATGCACCTCTGTCTCTATCTCTGTCTCATCTCTAAGGGCTTCAGAGGGTGCAGTTTGAGAAACATTTTCCTGGCACGTTGCATTTCTTTCTCTTCCGTCAAGCTCACCGCCTTTCTGTATCTCTATTTTCTGCGTCTTTCTCTCTCTCTCCCTCCTCCGCCCCATCCTTCCGTCTCCGCTGCTTCTGGGACCGGAAAGCTCGCCGGGCCCTTTGGTCCGATTTGCCTGTTCAAACTCCTCGCACACGAGCTGTGCAACTGGCCCTTGTTTCTGCAGAGAAACAGCTTGTTTAAATCTCCAGCCAGACTCTGTCCCCTTCTATGGGCCGGGGTGATGGATGGAGGCAATTATGGTCCGCGTGCTTCCATTAGGGCCCTGCCAGCCCCAGGTACTGGCGGCCCCAGCGGGGCAGGCTAATTATTGTGTGGACCAGCGACGGTGAGAGGCCCATGGTGGGGGCTGGGGGGCTGGGCAGCAGAACCTCAGAGGCTTGGCATCAGCGCTCAGCAGTGGTCCGGGTCTAGCACGTTCCAGCTGCGGCTTGTTTGACTCGGTCCCTGGGTCCTGGTGCCTTCAGAGCCCTGTCCGGCCCTGTCGGGGGACTTCATGCCCACGTGGGGCTCCCACAAGCTTTGTGTGCCTTTCGTAGGGCCAGGAAGGTGGGCTCTGGAGGCAGGCTTCCTGCTGTCAGCTCCTGGGCCTGTCATTTGCTGGCTGGGGACCTGGACAAGACTCAGTCTCTGTGCAGCATCTGTTAAATGGGGACAAAAACGGGCCAGACCTCTAGAGTTGTGATGAGGGTCAAATGACATGACTTAGGCCCAGCACTTGGCAGGTCCCTGGCACACAGCGAGAGCTCTGGCAGTGAAAAGTGGCATCACGGTGCCCGCAGACCTCTTTGCTCAGCCCTCGCCGGAAACTGGAGACTGGAAGTGAAGCCTCTTACGGTGGAGGAAAGAGGCTCGGCCTTGGGAAATGGCGCATGTGCAGGGCGGGGGAGCCAGGGCGGGGGAGCCAGGGCGGGGGCCGAAGGGCTTGGATTCTAAGCTCAGCGTGCCTTTCACTGCCTGCCCTCTGCTGGCTCCCTTCTGGCCACCTCCTCCTCCCCCACAACGCTCGGATCGCCACCCTCTCCTTCGCCTGTGACTTCTGTTCCCATCTGCTCAGTGTGGAGTCTGAAATCCCACAGCCTTTGGGACTGGATTGAGCATGTCCAAGTTCACAGTCCCAATGAGGATGGTGTCGGGGGGACCTGACCTGGCACTTGGGACCCTAACCTCTCCTCTCAGTTCTGCTATTAATGTTTTACGTGACCCGGAGAAACGCTTCCCCTCCCTGGGCTTCAGTTTCCCTACCTGGAAAATCGTGCCAGCGGCTCCCGTCCAGGTATCTCATCCCGTGGAAACTGAATGAGATGTGTGTACCGTGCAGAGATGTGTGTACTAGGAGCGCTTATTGCAATATTGCTCGTAAGAGTGAAACATTGGAAAGCAGCTAATTACCTATCAAACTACTGCAGCAAGTAGAGATGACGAAGGGGGACTCCAGGCAGGGATGGGAACATGTGCGGAATGTGGAAAGTGGTGTGGTTGAATACCAGGGACAAGGGGCAGGCTTGTAGATGTAAAGCATAGTCCTATTTACCTAACTTACCTAAATAAATAAAGTGATCCAGGAACTCTTCATGTGCACATGGACATGTAGGCAAACACACTAAAAAAGGTCTGGAAGGCTACTCACCAGGCTCTTATGAATAGTTATTTCTGGGGAGAAGGGTTGGGAGTGCCGGCAAGTTGGGGGATTTTCACTTTTTGTTTTCTGCATTTTGGCATAGCTTTATTTTTACGATGCTGTATTAATACGTTACTTGTTCACGATGTTTGTGTTGGTAACAAAATGAAGGGGCATGACCTCAGGATTCTCCCAGCTTTGACCACACCCTCGCTGGTGGTGGTCCTGGGGTTCACAAGGGAACTGAGTACACTCCATCCTTGGTCCTCTTACTCAGGTCAGGGGGGGTCTCTGGGCGGTAGGAGGGTTCTAAGCCTTTGCCACTTCTGACCATCTCTCTCTGTCTCTCTTTTTTAATTTTAATTTTATTTTTATCCTCGCCCTAGGATATTTTTGCATTTATCCTCAGATAGAGTGGGAGGGAGAGAGGGAGGAAGAGAGCAAGAGAAACATCGATGTGAGAGAGACACATCGACTGGTTGCCACGCACACGACCCCAACCGGGGCTGGGGACAAACTGCAACTGATGTACGTGCCCTGAGCACGAATCAAACCCTGGACTCCCCAGTCCGTGGGCTGACACTCAAACCGGCCAGGGCTGTTTCTCTTTTTTAAAACTGATGTTTTAGAGAGAGAGAGAGAGAGAGAGAGAGAAAACGAACGAACATCAATTTGTTGTTCCACTTATTTGTATATTCATTGGTTGATTCTTCTATGCGCCCTGACCAAACCCGCCACCTTGGTGCATCGGGATGATGCTACAACCAGCTACCTGGCCAGCGCTCTGGCCCTGTCTTCTTAGGGACTCAGACTGGCCTTGACTGACAGCCTCAGGGCTTGGGGGAGGAGTCGAGGGACTAGGAAGGACAAGAAAACTTCTCTGGGGCTTTCACACCCTGGCCCTTTAAGTCCGAAGGGTCCAGAACTGGCTCGGGCCAGCTGAGCCCTGCAGCCTCCCAGACCGCAGTTAGGGTGTCAGGCCAGATTTATTTGTCTGCCCTGGTCTCCAGCAGCTCCTTCTGCTTCTGTCGCAGGGGCTGCCGGAGCCCGAGCTCCAGCAGGAACCGAGCCTGGAGCCAGTCTGGCGCCGTCTCCGTGCGCCGGGAAACCCGCTGGATCTCAGGAGAAGCGATCGGTTCCGCTCTGCTTCCCTGCGGCCTCTTTTGACCTCAGACCTGACTCTGGTGCAGCTGTTTCAGTGTCACAGAGCACGGAAGGGCCTCCGGGGGCATGGGTCGAATACGCGGTGACATGATCTAAGAACACCCCAAATTAGCTTCTGGGGACACTCTGGCCCTGTTTTATGTCACCCAGTTCTCAGGGTGCGTTTACATGTGTCCCGAGGATAATTTCTTTCCTGCCAGACGTACTGCTGTGTAGAGGTCTTGGGAGAACAGAAGAACGGAAATACCGCGGTCCGGAGGCAAAGGGGTGGACACAGGAGAAAGAAAGCATTTTGAAGCCACAGCTAGGTCAGCTAACACTGCAACCTGCACCCCAGCCTGCTGAGCCCCTCTCCTCGCCGAGTGTTGTCTGTCCCCCTCCTTCCTCGCCGCCTTCCCTCCCCTCTGGAACCTCCCGCTTTTCTCTCTTGCATTTGTCTCTTTCCTTCTCTCTGGGTCTCTCCTGTTTCTCCCCTCCCCCCCCAGCCTCTTCCTCACCTTGGGCCCCGCCCCCTGCACATTTTCCTTCCTGTGTCCCTTCTTCCCGTTCTTGTCCTCTACCTTAATTTGCCATAATTAGAAGACTCGATACATTTGCAGCCTTGCTGTATTTTTTGTTTTTGTGTTTTCTGTTCTGGATTTAAAGGCAGAGGACATGAAGGGGTCATATTTTCATCCTCTCGGAGTTACAGAGAAATCAGAACCCAAACAGTACCACAGCCCTAAACTCTGCATGGGATTCCAGAAGGGTGTTTTGCTTCTTTTTTAGGGGTGAGGGAGCCCTTGATAAAGGGAGTTGCTATAATCTCTGGGAATGTTAAAGTTTTAATTCTGATTTTAGATCTTGATTAATTTAATGGTTATATATAGGGTATCCCCCCCCAAAGATGCATACAACAAAAAAGTGTAATTGTCAAGCCAGTGTTTATTGAAATACATTTCATTTTCTTTTTTATTATTATTATTATTATTATTATTTTTTTTATCCTCACCCGAGGACATTTTCCCATTTTTTTGTTCAGGTAGAGTGGGAGGGAGAGAGAGGAACAGAGAGAGAGAGAGAAACATCAATGTGAAAGGGACACATCGAGTGGCTGCCACCCGCACGACCGACCAGGGCCGGGGACAAACCGCAACCGAGGTACGTGCCCTTAGCGGGAACCGAACCCGGGTCTCTCAGGACCGCAGGCCGTAAATACATTTCATTTTCAAAGTGTAATAGAATCTACAGACACCCTGAAGACGTTGTCCTGGGACGCGCCGCATTAACGGCATCGCAGAAGACACGAGAGGAAAAGCCATCAGCAGAACTGGCCTTTTCTTCTTCAGCGAGCCAGTAGCTGGTTCTCTTTTCCCTTCAGAATGTTCTGCGGGACACAATAAAGATAGAACTGGCCGAGAGTTGAAAAATTTGGGCTTGGACCCCCGATCAGCTGTTTTCTGACTCCGGGTCAGTCAACCTCTCTGAGGCTCAAATTGCTCATGCGTGGAATGAAATGGAAAAAGCTGCTTCGCAGGATTCTGAGGAGCAAGTAGGACGAGTTATGTGACAATGTATGACTCATCTTAGGGCCTTAATGAATGTGAGTGAGTTGTCTTTCTTTCTAGGCCTTTCTGTGCTTCTCATTCCATCTGGGACATGGGGAAACACACGGGGCGCTGGGGACTGGCAGGATTCTGGGCAGGGGTCAGCACAAAATAAACAGACTAGAAACCAGACCATCTTTCAAAATTCAGATTACATGTCACCTCTTTCAGGAAGGCCTCCTGACTTCTCACTTTCCAAGCAGGGTTGGGTGGGCTCTCTGCCCCCACAGTACTCTGTCCTTAGCCCAACTTACTTTTCTGTGCCTGTCACAGGACTGTGCCCTCTCTTAGGCATGGGCAATATCCCGCTCATTCCTGTGTGCCCAGGGCAGAGCAAAACCCAATGGAAGCCCTCAGGAAACATGGAGGAAGCCTTTACTAAGTCTGGTGCTGTGTTGAACCCGTTACGTGCCTTATCTCATTTGGACTTCGTAACTGTGTGAGGTGACCACTGTTATTATTCTCATTTTATAGACAAGGCAGCGGAGTCTCATAGGGATTAAGTACCTTACCCCAGATCACACGTCTGGTAATTGGCAGAGACAGTTTTTCAATCCAGGAAATCTACCTCTAGTGCTCCTGTGTGTTACCACTATCTTCTACAGCAGAGCAAATGAAAGAATAAATACAGGAAAAATAAACTAATGAGCCATGTAGCCTTGTAGGGATCACTCAGGGCTTAGTGGTATAATTAACTTCAGTTTGAACTTGGTCCTAGTGAAGTTATAACAGCCTAAGAGACCAAATCCTTGACACTCTCCTCCACTCTAATAAGAAATTTGAATAGCCTTAAATCCCTTACCTGTCTTGATAAATACAAATACAAAGAAATAAATAATGCAATAGCTTCTTTCCCTTGGAATTGAGACTTTATAGGTATAATTCTGCCCCAAAGCCAGCAAATTTGGGGAGCTGGAGAAGGAGGGCGAAGTTGCTTCTTAAACCGTCTGAAATAAATTTCCCGGGGTAATTACCAACCAGAGTAAATTCCATACATTTGATTTAATTGGCACCAGGCAAATGAAATAGGGAAGAAAACGTTCTTCTCCGTAAAGTGGTTGAGGATGTCTCAGAAGCAGAAGCCGGGGACATCAGGATAATGTGGACAGCAGCAGCCACCAGGCACACTTCACATTAAGAGTAGAGGAAGAAAGAGTCTCCATGCACTGGGCTTCTCATTTGTGTCAGGCACTGACTAGAAGCTCCTATATTGTCTAGTGCAATTTATATGGCAAACTCGAGAGGTAGGTGTTATTAGCTGTTGCATCTGTTAGCTATTGCTGTGTAACAAACCACCCCATAACTCGGTGTCTTAAAACAATAGTTTACTAATCCCTTCCATGTCTGTGGATTGGCTGGAGCTGGACTTGTTCAAGCTGAACTTGGCTGGGATAGCTTTGCTTCTCATTGCAAGTTTGTGGAGTTGGCTGGTGTAGCTCTGGTCCATGCATATCTATTTTCCTCCTGTTATCAGTCAGCTAGACAGACTATGTTCACCCCATGTTGATGGCACTTCCATTCATATATTGTTGGCCCCAAAAGTCATATAACCAATATAAAAGCAAAGGGCAGGGGAGTACACCCAACCCATGATGAGATAATGGTCATGGTATAAAGGCAAGAAAAGTGTTGAATTGAGGACAGTGATTCAGTAATACAGGTATTATTACCTCAGCATGTAGATGGGGAATCTGAGTTTAGAACAAATCTCCACAATCTCATGGCTAGTAAGATGTGAAGGTGAGATTCAAACCCAGCATTGTTGGGCTCCAAAGGCCAAACTTTCCCTCCTGATTCTGATTCTTAAAGAGAATTCTATGAATCCTACCTTCCTTCAGGAGGACATTTAAATCCCCCCCTGACACCAACCCATGTGCTCCTGTATCCTTGAATTTGTCTCTCAGATGAGTGAGAAGTGGACAAAATGTGAGATTCATGTACCTGTTTATGTCTCCCACTCAAATTTTGGGCTTTCCTGGATTCATTGCATACAAAAGCAAGGTCAACTACCGTCTCTGCTACCCGTGCCCTCGCTCTAATGACCTTCCACAGACAGATCCCATCAAACAAGCTTCTGCCTGGGCCTCACCCTATGGTGAGACCTCTCAGGCCCCTTTTAGGCTCCGCTGTGGTCCTGGAGCTGTCCAGCGTCCTGAATGTAGTGAATCCAGCTGTAGGCAATTAGACTCCGGTTTGGCAGGCCCCATTTGGTCCAGGGAGCTTCTGTTCTGGCTTTCTGCCTCAAGTGCACTTGGGAGCGTGAAATGTATGGGGAACTGTTAGTAACTGTAAGCAAACTCTCAGAGCTTAGAACATGTTGCTATTGGCCATGTTGGAAGCAAGGCATCAGTGTGGAAATTCACAACACCTCACAAGGGAGTTCAGTAAGACTTTTTGTATGATATGTTGCAGTTTGTAAGCCCCCTTTACATACACCATTTGCTCTGGGGTATCAAGGCAGAATTACTGTGCTCATTGTACAGATGATGAAACTGAGCATCAGAAGACATTTCCTGTTCCGTGGCCATAATGAGACTAAAGGGGTATGCAGGGCTGCGGACTTCTGGATTATTCATCTTTCTCCCATTTGTCCTCTCAACAAATAAATTTTGATGAATTGATTTCTAGTTCTTTGGGGGAGGAAAACACATGGTAGTATACCTAGGAAGACTGCAGTCATGAATGGGAGTATTTGGTGAGGGCAGGGCAGGTGGGTATACAAGCAGAGTAATGGAAGACACAGAGTTTCAGCTGTGAGCTTCATCCATTCACTGATCCAAAAAATATATATCAAGTGCCTACTATGTGCATGGTCCTCTGCTTGGCACTAGTGATAAAGAGTAAATAAGGCAGATATCATCCCTGCCAGTCTAGAAAAGAAGATAGTTATTAGACAAGTAAATTGGCAATGAAGTTCACAATTATCCATTTTGATGAATTCTGTTAAACCAGCAAATGAATAAAATATTAAGATGGAATAAGGGGAATTATTTACTTAGGTACGATGACTGGAAAATACTTATTTGAAGGTGAGAAATTTAAGGTAAGACCCGAAGGCTGAAAAGTCATCTGGGCAAAGAGATAGGATAGGGTATTCCAAGCAGAGAAAATAGCATGTGCAAAGGGCCTGTGGCTAGAAAGAGCTTGGCATGTTGGAGGACTGCAGAGGTGCTCAGGTGGCTGAAAGAAAGTGAGTGAGTAGGGGAATGATTGTAGGTGAGGTAATAAAGGTGGGCAGGAACCAGACACTATAAGAAGTCTTCCTTCTTTAGATTATTAGTTACTTGCAGAGAGTTTGGCACAAAGTAGGTGGCCATGATGGGATGTCCTGGATTGGTTACCCTAGAATAAGACCCTGAAACAAGAAAGTGAGTGCTGGTGTTTTGTTTGAATGGTGATCCCAGGATTCATGAGTGGGGAAAAGGGCCAAAAAAGGCAAGACATGGAGCAGGTTACTGCTGTGGGCAACTGGGACTCAGTTCTTCAGGAAAATTCTGGGAGGCAGTGTCCAACATCCCTCCGTTATCTTAACTGAGGGGCAAAGGAGCTGGGGTGTTGACCACCAACTGCCATCACTCACTGGTTGAAGCTGCACCTGGGGCTGGGAGGCATGAGCTCTCATGTCCAGCTGCCCTGAGGGCCGAGCAGGCAGCATCTCAGGTGTTGCAGTTGGCAGTCTCCAGGTTGGTGTGCACGGGAATGGACCGAGGGACTGTTGGAGGGCATGCATGGTGTCTGCTACAGTGGGTACTCCCTACCCCTTCTGTAAGCCAGGTGTGGCTGGGCTGAGGGGGGCAAGGACAAAGAAAGAAGGTATTGGCAGAAAGGAGATGAAAACCCCCGCTCTTTGAGGGACACCTTCCCTAGAGATGGCCAGGGGCTTGCTTGGGGCAGAGGAGCAGGGCACATCCCTGAGGGTCATGTGCCACCTCCTGGGCGTGGACTTTGCCTCTCAGCTCTCTTCCTGAGGGCACTCGCAGAGGTCGGTCCTCTGCAAGGCTGCGGAGGAAGCCCCAGCTGTTTCCCTTTAAGAAAGAGCCCTCTCTTCTCAGGCTCCGCCCGGAAGACATCCTGTCTCACAGGTGTTCCGCATCTGGCCCGTGCACCCCCACCCCCCACCCCAGGCCTGCCCTTTGCGTCTGAGCCCCAGTCCAAGCCTGGGAAACACTCACATTCCAAGGGAATATGTGGGATCTTGGCACCAAACCCGGGACACTGGAAAGGCCTTCAGAAGCACATTCAAAATAAGAACTTGTGTTCTCCACAGAGTTCTAGGTGATTAATGAGGAAAATCATATATTCCTCCCTCAGCTCCATAGCTAATAAAACCAACTGAACTTGTTTTTGTAGCGTGTAAAAGGCTAGCTAATAAATGATCTAATTTGCTCGCCTCAACAAACCAAGGCGGCAAATGCTGCTATTAGTCCCACTTAACAGATGAAGGAGCTGAGGCCGGGAAGCTCTGCCCCAAACCCCACAGGCAGTGAGCAGAAGACACTCTGCGAGTGCTTTTTGTCCTGTGGCGGAGTGAGCTCTTTACCTTAGGGACACCTCAGTGTCGTTTTTTATGATGAAATGACAACCGGTTCACTACAGTACTATTTGGAATAGAGATACTGGACATGATCTCATGCAGCCAGAGGGAATGAAATGCCACGGAGCCAGGAATCTGAGGACTGAGGTCTATGAACACAGGTGGGTAAATGTAAAGAAAGAGCTCACACAATTGTACTGTAGTTCAAGGTCAGCAAACCTTTTCTGTAGAGGGCTGGATAGTAAATATTTGAGACTTTACAGGCCATGCTGTCTTTGTCACAGCTACTCAGTCCTGCCATTGTAGTGAAAAAACAGCCACGGAGACATAGAGGTGGGGTACAGACTGACAAGCTTCAGCGGAGGGGGGTTGGGGGAGAAGAGATAAACCACAGAACTTACATGCATGTATGCAAGACCAATGCACATAGACAACAAAGCTGGGGATGGGGCCAGGGGGTGGGGAGGGTGTCAATGGGGGAAAAATGAGAAACATCTGTAACAAAAACAAATTAATAAAATAAATAAAATTAAATTTAAAAAAAGAATACACAAACTTCAGAGGGGGCAGGAGGGGAGGGAAGAGATAAACCAAATAACTTATGCATATAAGCATAACCAATGGACACAGACAACAATGCTGGGTGGGGGTGGCGGGGACAAAAGGAGGATGTCAATGGGGGAAGAAGGAGAAACATCTGTAACAAAAATAAATTAATTAAATAAAAAAATAAAATAAAAGAGGAAAAAAAAAAAAACAGCCACAGAGAATTTGTAAATGAATGTGTTTGGCTGTGTTCCAATAAAACTTTATTTACAGAATTAGGCAGAGGGCCGGATTTGGCCTCTAGGTGGTAGCTTGTACTGACCATCCCTAGAACAGTGAAGATGAGACGCAACATTACTATTTCTGTCACTAGGTGGCGCCCCTCCACTAGTGAGGTGAACAGGAGGCTGGGCTGCTTAACCACAGGTGGGAACTTGGGGAAGGACTAGATTAGGGCAGGAACTGCACTGTAGGAAGCTGAGAAGAGTCTTAATTTATATAACAGAAAGCACTTCTCTCTCTCTCTCTCTCTCTCTCTCTCTCTCTCTCTCTCTCTCTCTCTACTGTGTTCCAGGCAATGGTGTACCAGTAAATATATTTCTCTGAAAAAAGGAAAAGCAGAAAAGCCCCCCACCCCATGTGGCATTTGCTGATTTCCACAGTGAAACACTCACATCATGGCTGACCCCAAGCTGCTAACTTGCCATCAGACCGTTTGGAAGTGCCCAGTATTGAATAATGGGGTCTCGCGAGCCCGTACGCGTGGTCTCAGCATTCTCATTTCTCACTGTGTCTTCACACTCACCTGGCGAAGTAGGTGATCATAATACTGCTGACAACCGACATTTGTTGAGCAATTACAACATGCAGAAACCCTGCTAGGGGTTTAGGTCTATGACCTCGTTTTGCAGTCCTCACAACTCTGTAGGTACAACTATCAGCCCACTTTGCAGATGAGCAAATTCTTTAGAGAAACTCCATAATGGGCTCACGGGGATAGCAGCAGGATTCAACTCTTGCAGTTTGACTCCCAGGGGCAAGCAGACCAAACTGCATTGCCTCTGCTGTGGTTGGGCAAGGTGTAGGTATGGAAACCTCAGTTTTACAGCTAAGGATAAAGTTTAAAAAGGTTGAAAAAAGCGACTCACTTCCCGGACAGCTCGTTGTTGGTCACCTGAGGACTAGAACCCACTTCTTCCCGACCTCAGTGTCTATGTCTTTTCCACGTACTGAGGAGCTAGAGAGTTAGCTGAGTTTGAGCGGGTGTTACCAGAGAAGATGAGTTCGAGGAGGGATTTGAAGGAGGAGAGGAGCCCAGATGGGCAGAGGAGAGGACACATGTGTTCTTGAGACAGGTGCATGCCCAACGGGAAGGGCTAGAAAGAAGCGGAAGGACTAGCCATCGGAAGGGTTGAGAGTAGGTTTTCTTGGTTGGGTCTGAAAGGGTGAGCTGGTAATGACGGGGGGAAATGAAAAAGCCCAAGTAGGAAGGGATCTGGATTTGAGTTGCTAAATTATAGGGGGACCCGTGATGCTCTTCCAACAGAATATGCGTGGAGAGCTGGAGCCAGGGGGGCTGGCGGGGAGCAGGCCTCACAGCTGACCACTGGGGATGCTGTGAGGAGTGGGGTCAGACGTCCAGTCTGGAAGACAGTGACCTGGAACTGCAAATGCCCTCCCCCCAGCCAGTCCGCTTCCAAGGGGAGATGGGTTTCCCGGCCCCGCAGGATGCTACCTGTACAGGAAAGCGCATCAGACTTGGAATAAGAAATGTGGGTTTCAGCTTCAGCTCAAGGCCTTTGGGCACTTGCACTGATTTCCCCGAGCTTCCGGTTACTCAGCTCTAACATGAGCTAATGGATGTTCGGACCTCGGGCTCCGTGCCTGGCACACAGCTGGAGCTCCAGCCGTCACTGTCCCTCACCCCTTTCCAGACACGGATGTCCGTGGGAGGGTGGACAGCAGTGTCTCCACGATCTTCGTGATAATCCCACACGTCGGGAATCCTGGCCCAGGCCGTGCCTGTCCCTGTCCCGCTGAACTCTGTTCAGCACGGGGTTGACCGCACGCGGGCTGGGAGTAGAAACGAGGCCAGGCTTCACCCTTCAGTCTCCGAACATGGTTCGAAGAGACACGAGAAGTAACTTTAGTTGCGTAGGCACACTTTTCCTCTCGAGGGAGAAAAGCCCGTGAGTACACACGTTGGAGACGCTGCCCGCACACCTCTCTGCCAGCTATTCCGTTGCAAGCTGGGAGCCCAGGGATATCGGTGACACAGCAGCTCTAAATATCCTAATTTCCCTTCGCCGTCCATCACGGGGAGGCCCTCTGGGACCTCATTTATCCCGCAGTTGCAGCCTCAGTTATCTAGAATTCAGCTCGGAACCAAGGAAGAATGACCCCTTTCCCCCATCATCAAAACACACACACGAATGCAGGTTTGTGGCAGAAAGGGATGGCATCAAGTTCACGGACTCCTAGTGGCCCAGTCAGCTTAGTCCTGGAAGAGAACCTCCGTTCTTCGCTCAGAGCATCCTCCCTCTCTTGTTGACTGTAATTCCGGTGAGAATGGTCTCGGGTTTCCCACCCCAGCGGAGTTAGAAGGGACAGTGTGTCTAAATTTTCTATAAGCAAGTTCTCTGCGAGCAGAAGGAAGGGTTCGCTGATCACTTGATGGTGGAGGGAGAAGGTGACGAGGCAATTTCAGGAGTGATGGAGCCATTCGGTGCAGGCGCAAATAGCTCTGCGCACTTCATTGGGTGTATCTGAGCCTGGTCATTCATGCTCAGAGCAAGCTCATCCGAGTCACCTGGAAGAATTTAAATGGTGCTTACGATGGCAAGGTATTAGTCCACTCATTTCATAAAGATTTCTCCAATATGCGCTTTTCTTTTATTGCTGTGTTTTCTTAAAAGTATATCCTGTCCTATGGAAATTTTATATGCATGGCAAAATTCTCCTGGTAGGGTCGGCTAACTGGAGCATTGCTGTAGCATCTGCAGATTCGTCTGATTAGCTCTAAGAGGTGACGACCCTCGGTACGAAGCAGGCTTTATTCCGTCTGCTCCAAACTACTCTCTCCTTGCTCCTTGGTTGTGGGGTTTGATGAGCAAGTCCATTTCCACCTTCTGCTCTTCTTTTATGAATTTGATTTTAGGACCTGTCTGAGGCTCTCTCGTCACAGACTGAGGCAGTTTGCCTCTTAAAACCTGTCCTCCAGGGGGCAACCCATCTAGTCCCCCAGTTCCTGCCACCTTATTCCAGCCAGGATGCTGCGACACTTTGGCCAGGGTCATGTCCCCTCTGATCCCTTCCTGGAGTCACTGTGTTTGCCCGAATAAGCGAATGTCTCATTCTTTTCTGCTGTGAGTGTCCCTTCTTATATAATTTTCATTCTTCATGATCTTCTTTTAAGAGAAAGAAGGTTCTTCGAAGGACAGTCCTGGATCTTACGCAGGTCTGTAACTCTGGAAGTTAGTAGAGTGTCAGTGGCCACCACGGACTTATGCCACTCCCTTCAGGAGGCTGTGCGGGTGACTGGCTGCCTCCTTGCTGTGCCTTTGGGTTCTCCCTGGCACTCAGGCCAAGCCTCCCCCAGATGCTCCTAGCCCAGGACAAAGCCTTCAGGAGGATTGGAGCCACGCCATTCATGTTCTATGTGGAGCTGCCCAGGGGCCCCCTTTTCCTGGGCTCTTCCCATTGTCCTGGCTGACACTCTCTCAGAAGTGCATGCAATCTGAGCTCGTCCTGCCCTCTCCCCAGGTGTCAGAGGGCTCTCCCCACCTACTCCTGCTCCCTTCATCTCTCACAAGCATTTCCCCCAAGCGTGCCCTGCAAATCTTATCTCACCTTGGTGTCTGCTCCTCGGAGAATCAGAACTCACAGTATCTGATGCACAGTAGCTACCAACAAATGTCAGTTGAGTTGAATTTATTGTGGTCTTATTGGTCACCAGATATAGTCCTCCACAGACCACCTCTCCAGCATGGGGGTTGTGTAGTTAACGTGGTCAATCACGCAACACCAGCCATGCCTCCTCAACAAGGCTGAACTCTCTCTGGGTGACTCAGGATCAACACCATGGACATTTGTTGGCTAAGCAGCGAGCTCACTGGTATCCTCGGAATCTGCTGAGATATTTAAGCCTGTTTTCCCTTGTATGAGTGGCCCCAGGTAGCGGTACTCACTGAGTTGTGTGCATGTGTTTTATTTTTCTGTCTCCTCGCTATCGGCGTTTTTACATGCTGGAGCTGGACGGGACTTCCGAGGTCATCGGGACACATCCGCAGCAGGCCCTCGTTAGGGGCTGGGAGTTCAGGGTGAGATAAAACCCGTTCTGGATGGCACTGCGCTGCAGGCTGGAGGTGCGGGGAGTCCTCAGTGACCCTTAACCAGCCCCCTGGCGAGCGCAGTGCTTGTCATGCAGGGCGGGTCTGTGGGGGCCCAGGGCTGTCGCAGCTCCATGACCTGAGAGGCAGGTCATTTGCCAGAAAAGCGTCACCCCTATGACACCGGTGCTTGTCACCTGATGGTTCCTTGTCGGCCAAGGGGACTAAAGAACTCAGTGGGATTCAGTGCAGAGAGGAGGATCCATCCATCTGGCGCCGCTGAGTAATAGTATCCACAAAGCGCACCATTAATCCATGATGCTCAAGTCGGGGAGACTCTGGTGAAGGGCTCTGAACACCTCCTTCCTCATCTCCCCCCAGATCTGGAACACTTGTTCTATGGAGCTATTACACCTGCTTTAACACCTCCCTCGTGTTACGTTTGAAAAAATACATTCACGAAAACCATTAAAAACACAACAACAAAAGGAAACACGCCTTTCCCTCCAGGTGGGAGGGAGCGAGGTCCAGCTCCTCATTTGACAGATGACAAAGCGAGCTGACATTTCTCAGGAGCGCCATCGTGAAAAGGAAACTACAGGGAGTTAATATGTAATGACAGCAAAGGCTTCTTCATGACGGGCAGGTATAAATCCAATCTGAACCTTTCCAGCACCTTCTGGGCCCTGTGTCTGAGCCACTTGGCGACGGCAGAGAATCACCCACCCGCCCCGCCAGTTTCTGCGACTCATCAGCTGAAAAAGATGTCACTGTGCGCGGGCTCGATCAACAGCGGGACCTCACGCGGCTCGTTTAATTGTTGATTTATCCTTACGAGAGAATAAAAAATGCGGTGACTTGAGCATGATTCCAGGCACGGGGGTGGAGGAGTAGGGACCTTCCTGCATGGTGGGCGTGGTTGGGGTCTGGGAACCGGGGTCTGCTCCCCGCTCGGTCGCTGACGCCCTGTGCAGCATTGGGCAAGACAGTTAACCTCTTTGTGCTTCGAGTAGCTGCAGAGTTGGATAATAATACTACTTGCTGCGTTGTTGCTACAAAGAAGGGGGAGTCTCTGTGTGAAAGCATTTTGGAAATAATTCGGCACAGTACAGGGACACGAGATGGCGATTATGAACTTGACTCTGGCACACCCTTCGGCAGGATCGTTCGTTCATTTAGCATCTTTATCACACCGCGCCTGGCAGTATTCTAAGTATTTCATACTCTTCACCACACTGTGAGATATGAACACTGTTATCCTGATTCTACAGATGAGGAACACGCGTAACAGAGGAATTAAATAACTTGCCCAGCGTCACACATCTGCAGATCCGGGATTCTAACCCAGGCAATCTGTTTCCATGGTCCATGTAAGTCACCACTACAAAGAGGGGCAGAGTGTTCTGGCTTTTCCTCAAGCTAGAATTGGACTTAGCAAAGAAGGCCTGGGGGTGGGGGGTGGAGAGAGAGAGAGAGAGAGAAGAAGGAGACAGACTTTAGAGGAAAGAGCTAAAGGCACAAGGAGGGACAGGATCTTTAGAAGAAGGGCCATGAGTTGGGGCGAGCATCTGGCCAGGAAAGTAGTGGTCACCCTAGAACACACCTGGGCAGGGAGCTGCTCCAAGAAGACCATCTGCCTCTCCATTCAGTCACCTGGGAGAGCAGGCAGAGGAGGGAGTTCTGGGGCAAACACACTTACTCCAAGGAGAGACTGTTATCCCGCATGATGGTCCTCAGGCCACAGAGCCCCGTGCCAGTGCAGGGTCCGGGAGAGCAGCTCAGTGTGCAGGCAGGGACAGGGCTGCTCACTCCGGACTAGCTCCTGGTGTGTGTCCGCCCTGGGGACATGTAGAGTCTAAGGTTCTCACAATCTGGCCGCGGGGGTGGGGTGGATACACGAACAAGGAGAATGTCTTACTCATGAGATGTGACTATGTCCTAGGCAAGCTCCAAGATTGCTTCCGGTGGTTCCCCGTTTCTTGGTAGCCACATCCTTGTGTGGTCCCCTCTTTTTGAGAACGGACTGGACTGGCTTCTAATGAGTGGAGTATGGCAGAGGCTGGTGACAGGTGCCACTTCTGAGATCGGGTAACAAAGGGCTGTGACTGAGACACATCTTTCTCTCTCTCTCTCTCTCTCTCTCTTTCCATCTCTCTCTCTCTCTGTCTCCATCTCTCTCTCTCTCTCTGTCTCTGTCTCTGTCTCTGTCTCCATCTCTCTCTCTGTAGCTCTTGTATTGAGGGAGACAAGTGCTCACATCATGTGCAGTCCTGCACCCCCCTGAGTGCTGAGGACCTGAGGCCACCCTGCAGTGGCCCATGAGAGAGTGAAGTCTGTCCACAGCCAGCGAGTGAGCCTGGGAGTGACCTCTCAGCTCTGGTTGAGCCTTGAATGACCGCAGACCCTCCTGACACCCTGACTGGAACCTCAGGGAGGACCTTGAGCCAGAGGCACCCAGTTAAGCTGCTCCCAGAAACTGCGAGATAATAAATTCTTGTCATTTTACTTTTTAAAATTTTTTTAATGTTTTATTCCTCACCTGAGGACATTTTTCTACTTACTTTCAGATAGAGTGGAAGAGAGGGAGAGAGAGAGACAGAAAGAAACATCAACATGATAGAGCCACATCGACTGGTCGCCTCCCACATGACCCAACCGGGGCTGGGGATGAACTGCAACTGAGGTACGTGCCCTTGGCTGGAGCAGAACCTGAGACTCATTGGTCCGCAGGCTGACGCTCTAACCGCTGAGCCAAACCGGCCAGGGCAATGCTTGTCATTTTAAGTCATTCCATTTGCGGTGGTTTATTCGCAACCATCGATAACTAATAGTGGCAGCATAAACGCTTTTCCAGAACGCTTTAGAGAGGAAGTCGTAGTCAAACTGCTACTTAAAACAACAGATTCTGCCAAACGCAGAGGGGGTTCTACGTGGTGCCACAGTCACAGAGGCTGGAGGAAACAGTCCAAGCCTGACCTGGCTGGAAAACGGGGTGTCTGTAGGTGTGGTTGGGGCCACAGTGGGAGACGGGGCCAGAGCGGTGAGTGAGTGCATACAAGGGGCTAAGGAGTTTTGATGATAAAGTCAGGTCCCCCCTATAGAATTGCTCCCCCGAGATTTGGTGGGTTATCTGAGGATGTAGGGGAAGGCCGGGAGTCTGACAGCCCTTTCAGACCCCTGAAGACTGCGAACGCAGCCTTCCTACCGCTGGTGTCAAGGCTGCAGCTCTCTGCCTCGGGGGCTTTTGTGGTAGTCCTGATCATTCTGATTGTCATCAATGTTAGCATACATGCATGTGGCTTTTTGCATGACCGAAGACTTGCTGACATCGTGCTCCACCACAGCCTCAGACCTTTGTCTGAGGGCTCCCCCTGGACCTGACACCCTTCGTCTCTCGGATGTGGACGGGGCATCTGGGCTGGACCCCGCCTTCACTCCCAGACTGGAAAAGGCTCCCACCTAGGTTTGTAGCCTAGTAGAGTTATCATGCAGTGGTAAAGAAGGAAGGTTTCTGAAGTCGAGGAGGCCTGGGTCAAAATCCTGGTGTTCAGCACTCTCTGTGTGGGCTTCGATAAATGACTTACCCTCTCTGAGCCTCAATTCGTTCGTCTCCAGAGCAGGGATTGGAGCAGAGCCAGCGCCACAGGTTGGTGTTGATAGAACAGGGTGACGTGCCTGGGGAGAACCGTGCACGGGATGAACTCACCAGGAATATGGGTTACTATCATTTGGGGTGCCTCAGAAGGTCATTTCTCATTCAGATTCACTTTCTTTGCCTTGGCTTTCCCTGTTTCCGACTGCAGACTAATTATGTGTATAAATTCTGACTTGAAGTCCTAATTATGGTTCCTGCACATTGTCAGCAGCAACCAGAAGAGCTGCTAAGTCTACATAGACATAAGAATCGGTATACCAGGTGTTCTAGCCATCGAGTGTTGCATAACAACTCACCCCCAACCCTAGCAGCTTAAAACAACACGTCTTTATTATCTCCGAGTCTGTGTGGTCAGGAATCTGGGCACAACCCCACCGGGTCCTTTGCTTGAGCGCCTCTCACAGGCTGCAGTCTCATCTGATGGGCCCACCGACCTGCTCCCCAGCTCCCATGTTTTGGGCAGGATGCACTCCTTTGCCGGCCTCAGTTCCTTGCTGGCGGGTGGCGGAGTCCACCCTCAGGTCCTTGCACGTGACATCTCCAGCTTGCTTCATCTGAGCACGCACGCAGGAGCCAGAACGAGAGAGTCTCGGTCTTTTGCAACCTGATCTCAGGAGTGACATCCCAGCACTTTGTCATGTTCTCTTCATTAAAAGCAGGTGAGGGGATCAGCCCACACTCGAAAGGAGGGCATAATACCCAAGAACAAATGCCAGAGATCAGCGGGCACCTTAGAAGCCGCCCACCACACCAGGGCGCCTCATTTGCACACAGGTAGGCCCCACAGCCTGAAGGGAGGGTACAGCTGGCCTGCACACAGACACCAACACGTTAGGGTTCTTTTCAGCTCAGAGCTCAGTGACACTGGCTCCCACAGCAAGAGTCCACGCTCTCTCGCTCTCCTTCTGTTTGTAGATTGAGTCCGAAGCTCTGGACCCCGTGCAGGGTCCTCTGCACGGGATGGCTTCAAGCGCTACCAGGGAAAGAGACGATCTCAGCACCTGCCTTCACCCCTACCCCCACCTTCTCCTCACCCCTGCCCCACTGTGTGCATACGAACAGGAACGACTACTTTAGATACATTAGATGGTCTTGTACTGGGTGATCTTCTGTTGTGCTGAAAAATTCTACGAGAAGTTTAAATTACTTGAGGCTGCTTCTGGTTGGTTCCACCTATTACGTCAGAACCACGCGTGGATGTAATGAGGGTCCCTGTAGGTCTTAGACCTTCTGGAGCTTCAGCGTGGATCCTTCTGTCCATTCAAAACCTCTGCCCTTGTGCCCACGTGGGCCCTCACTGGTCCCGAGTCCCACCCCAGAGTTTAGGACTCCCGTGGGTTTCTCCAGAGCCGGCTTGGGGTGGGGGCCGGGTCCACTGAGAGGGGGTGGCCTTGGATCCCAAGAGAGGGTTTGGAGAGCAAGCGGGGTCCCCACCACCCAGAGGCCACATTCAGCTTCCATCCCGAATGGGTCTCTCCAGAAGCCTGTTTTGTCTGGGACACGAGAGATCTGTTGAGTCCACGTTCAGGCTTCCACGCAGCCTCTGAGGCCACGGATCTCTCAGGCACGGCTCGCCCGGCCACGCGCCCCCACGCTGCGTGCTTCCGGAAGGCACTGACCCACTCTGCACGAGCCAGGGAGGGCGATACTGTTTGGGTGTTACATTACACGCATTGGGGTGACTGTTGCAAGAGCACAGTTCCACAGCACTTCATCTGTGTATCGCACTGTGCACCCACCACGAAGTCTAGTCTCCTTCCGTCACCATCGGTTTGCCCCTCTTCACCCTCTTCCTCCTCCCCCACCCCTCCCCCTTGGGCACTGTTGTGTGTGTCTGTGGAGAGGTACCTGTTGTTGCCCCCAGGTTATGAAGAAGGACGGAGCGGAGGTCCGGGACGACGAAGGGACTTAGGTCGCAGGAGGCTGAGCCAGTGCTGGGATTCAGGCCCACGACCCTCCACATTTTAGGCCATTTCCAAAACATGGCTCCATACCCGCCCAAAAGCCAGAACTTCCGACCAGTGCTCAGCATGGCGAGGTGTCATCGACACGTGCCATCCCTGGTGACGGCCCTGACAGGTGAGAACACAGAGCCCAGTGGCCCCTCCCTCCACACCCAGCGCTGCCTCCACCCCAGCCCTCAGCTGGCCTGTCCGTCTCCGGCTGGCCTCCGTGCACAGCCCCGAGCCCCTGCACTTACAAGTGTTTGCCTCTCGCCCAGGCTGGCGTGTGCCGGAGCACGAGCTGGGCGGTATTGCCAGCACCTGGCACAGTGCCGGGCCAGGTAGGCGCTCAGTAAGAACTGACGGGGCTCGGGGCCGCCTGGAGCCTCCCGGCGGGAGCTCCCAGATCTGGTGGTTCTGTGCAGTTGGAGCGGGCCTGCCCCTAGTTCCACACCCCGTCACAGCGCTGGCCGCACCGACTGCCGTGCAAGGTCACTTGCTGGCCTCCTCCCCCCGAAGCAGACCTGGGCGGGGCTGACAGGATGAACCGCTGCTGCTCAGGGGCGGGGGGGGGGAGGCCAGGGGGTGACGGGCTCAAGCCCCTGGAGCTGCTCTTCTTCTCCCTTCAAGGGCAGCACACGCAGGCCCAGGGAGGGCGCTAGCTTGTCCAGGGCCACACGTAGACGGATACAGAACCAGGGAATGACTGGGAGAGTCCAACCCTAGCCCGCGCTCTGACACCTGCAGGACAGTGCCTCGCAGACAGCCAGGGCCTGGCGTTCGCAGACCAGGGACTGTGACGGGGGAGCTACAACTGTGACCGGCTTTCCTGTCCCTAGGGGTCTGGAAGGGGGACGCACAGCCTTCCCTGTACAACGAGGGAGACAGGCCCAGAGCGGTCAGCCACACAGCTCGCGGCCGGGGGAGCCTGGATTGGAAACGGGGTGCTCTTACCAGCATGTGGAAAGGAAGTGGGTCCAGGTTATACCCCAGCTTGTCAAGAATCCCAGCAGGACGTGGGGGGACTGCGCAGAGGGTGGGTGTGGGCGGGCCCTGCACGCGTGGGTGAAGGGATGGGGTGCATGGGCATCTGCGTGAGGGCAAACGCACGGAGGCAGGCGAGTTAGAAAGCGGGGAGCAGGAAGGGGAGTACGCTCAGGAAACACGGAGAGCTCTGGTCCAGGGCAGGAGCCCGGCCTGACACGCCAGCAGTGGACAGTGGGGGGCTGGGAGGAGAGCAGTGGGGAGCCTCAGGGGGCGTGAGGATGGCGGCCACGGCTCTCCAAGTGCGTGGAAACGCTTCCCAAGCCGGCGCCTGCCTGAGCCTCCTGACCCTCCTTCCCGCACCCCGATGTCAAGTCCTGCCGGGTGTGGGCGTGTGTAAAGATGATTTGGGGGGGTTGTTCGACTGCAAAGACTTGGTTTCCCAGGCATCAGTCGGCCTAGTGGTTTCCCTTGCTCCTCAGAGCACAGCCTCAGGGAGATTCTTGGCTGCTCCAGTCAAGTTCAAGGTGCTTCATTCTTAAAGGAGAAGGTGCCATGAGAACCCCCCTCAAACCAAGTCACAGACAAGGCTGTGTGGCAGGTGCAGCCCCCACCTGGCAGCCTCGGGACATTCCGCAGGATGCCCTGGCCCTGGAGCTCACACAGGGGGGTGAGGGGCCCGCTGGGGTGCCCTGCAGTCCGGGCAGGCTGGCGTGGGCTCTGCTTATCTGAAGTTGAACAGAGCCCCTCTTGGTTGTCACTGGACAAGGAGAGACCCTGTCCAGGGGATGACGGCAGAGAGCTGAGTCTCTAGGGTGCTCTGAGGAACCCCGCTTCTTTCCCTCATAGTCTGGATCGGAGCCATCGGGGCCGGCTTCGGGGTTCACATTGAAACCGCAGCAAGATATTTTAAGAAATGAGTGCAAAACACTGTTAATTGAGAACTCAGTTTCTTAGCAATACACGTGTATTTAGTGTGTTGGGAAGGCACACGGACCACATGGTAGGAAGTGTGCTGATGAATGACTGACATACATGCACACTGACCGACGCGGACGCGGAGGCCAGGGAACCTTCCTCACACGCTCAGGGGATGTGCCCCCGCCGTCCCCAGGGCAGAGTGGTTGGGCCACATTTTTTCTTGCCTCCAGGGGCCTTATCTTCCCCACGATGCCGGCAAAGCCTAAACTGCTCTGATCGTTGGGCCTAGGGTCACCTGGAGGTGCATTCAGCACCCTGTCCCAGGAGCTGGGCACAGGCTTTGTGCCTGGGCTGGGGGTTTCCAGGGGGACGGGCTCTGCAGATTGGTCCGTCTCTCTGGGGCTGGTTCTCACGTTCCTGGCTGTGCTCAGCTTCTAATACCAAATCCTTAGACCTACTGGCTTCTCCGGTGACCTTGCTACCAGGCTGCTGAATCTTGCCCTGGAACCGGGACTGTCTGCCTGTTCACTGCATCTGGTTCTGGGAAAGCCCCGCCCAGTGCTGACGCTGTGTGTTCCTGCTCTGTCTTCTCTGCCCAGCTGTGCGACTTCTGGGTATAAGCGATCTGGTTCTTTTAACAGCTCCTAAAGCTTGACTGATTTTTTTTCTCTCTGCTAAAGAGAAGTGCCTGAAACAGCAATTCTTATCACGCAACAAGGCTGAGACTGGGTGTGCCGACCGCTCCTGCCCATGGGAAAGGTCACAGGTCAAGTGAGAGCATCTCTAAGTTGCATTGTTCTTGACCTCTCAGAAAGCCCTTCCTTCCTGTGCTGGTTTGCTTTCTTCTGTTCCAGTGCCTCTTGTCTAGACAACCAGGAGCCCAGTGAAACAGCGCATTGTCCAGCACTTTGACATTTATTTAATAACGCACTTTCACGTGAATTAGGGGCAGTGGCTTAGAACCTAGACTTTGAAGACACGTTGCCTAAATTAAAATCGTGGCTCTGTTGTTGCAGGCTGCATAACCTTGGCCAACACCCTCTTTCTGGGCTCAGGTCTCTCATATCATGGGGGCAATAATATACCTGAGCTGTTGAGGGGACAGATGAGTTAGTAAATAAGACCCACATATTGTAGGTCTATATAAGTGTTAGCTACTGTTCTTATTTATTCTCATCACTATTATTAGTAGTATTACTACTAGTAACTGACTGTCACGGCCCACTGTTCAGGTTAGTGACGTGATCCAGGTGACCCTGGCCCAGCTCCTTCCTGTGTGTGCACCAGCTCCAGGCCCTGGAGGCACCCTGCCTGCCTCACGTGTTTAAAGGGCTCCCGGGTGCTGTCTCGCCTGATTGAGCATCAAGCCCACTTCCTGGGAAGCAGGCTGTCTTCCCAGGCAGAGTCTCCCCCTGTCATCGGTCATCCTCAGTCCTGCCAGGCACTCCTGCTGCTCGGTGGCCTCTCGGGCATCACTGCCTCTTCTCGGCTCACTCAGGCCCAGCAGTTCTCCCCGGACACTCAGAGGGCCCAGAGCCTCTGCACAGTGGAGTGGCCCAGCGTGAAGGAAGGAGAATGACCCGAGGGCCTGTGCTTTGCACTCTTGATACAGGACTCAGCCCTCCTGCAAATTGCACCTCCCTCCCCAGAGATAACCCACCCTGCCGTACACCGGTGAGCAGTGGAGGTTTGATGGGAGAGCAGACCAAGGACGTGGTCTCACTGTGCACCATGCAGCCGACGACCTGACGAACACTTCTTTAGCGTACGAGGGTTCTTCCCCATCCACCCTTCCCCGGGTTCCCTCAGCCGGCTCCTCCTTCCTTGTTCTTTCTCTCTCTTTGCTACTCAGAATCCTCTCTCTCTCTCTCTCTCTCTCTCTCCCCCCCCCCTCTCTCCCTCTCTCTCTCCCCAACCCCATCCCTGGTATCTCGCCTCACCTCCACCCCCCAGCTGCTTTTCCAGCACAGAAGGCCCCTCCCTATGAATGAGTTCTCATACCAGCTGCCGAGAAGTTACATGTCTCTTCATATGTTGCAGAAAGCAGGGCCCCTACGGACCAGCTCTCAGCCAGTCGGTGTTCTCAGCCCTCCTCAGGTCTGGATTCCTGTCCAGCTCCCAGAAGCCTGCGCTGCAGATTTGCTCTGTCCAGCGCCAGCGCCCTCCCGACGTAAAGAGAGCCCACCGTGGTATCAGGCACCTCCCTGGGGCTGGGCGGCCGACATGCCTGTTGTCTCTGTAACCGAGGTGCCATGCCTTAGGCCGTGCCTACCCATTGAACATTTCCTGCTGGGATAGTATGCTGCCCCCTTAAGACCAGCCTATCCAAGTCTGTGCCTGGGGGAAACTCAGCCACGTGAGATCCACGTGAAGGCACGCGGCCTCTGCACGCACTCGGGGTCAGACCGCACGTGGCACTGGCAGGGCCCAGCTACTGTCTGACTGGACCCAGTCGCTAGACATCGCTTTTCAGGCTGAGCTGCACGAACCACCTGCCTCCAAATTCCTGGGAGATGTGAAAAAATGTAAACGCCTGGGCTTTCCCAAGGTCTCCAATCAGAGCCCTGGGAGGTAGGGATGAAGAACCTGAATTTTTAACAAAGGCCTCATGGATGCTTTTGCATGCTGAAGTCAGACTCACAGCCCTAGGTCGTAAGCTCCATTCAGGCAAAGTCTCAATTATATATTTCAAGTGGACAGTCTTGCCCCCTGCCCTGAACACACAAGAAGAGTCCATCTCCTCATTCCCTTGCAGTTAGGTGAGATGTGATGATGGGAAGCGAATGGGCCATGAGTAGCAATAAATTGTGCTACTTCTCGGCAAAGCTGTAGAAGAACAGGGGTGAATTTCCCTTGTTCCTCTCCTCCCTCTCCGGCATCCTGGCTCCTGAGAGGCTGTGTGGAGCAGAGCCCCCTCGCCGAGCCACTGCAGACATGCAATGTGTGTGAAATAAACACCTGCTATGTTAAGCCCTTGAAATGTCAGGATTAATTTGTTATGACAGCATAACCTAGCAATATCCTCACCAATACACAAGATAAATTCATCATCTTTCGGTGAATGTTGGGCAACTGATTTATTTACCATTACCAAGTTTAATGAGCTTTGCTTCGAGCTCCGGTAATGGTTGCTGCTGAAACAGTATTTGACTGCAGCAGACAGGACTGGGACGCCTACCGTGTGAAATTAAGGAGGCGCCCTGGCCACTGTGGCTCAGTGGTAGAGCGTCGGCCGGCAGACCAAAGAGTCTCGGGTTTGATTCCAGTCAAGGGCACGTACCTCGGTTGTGGTTTAGTCCTTGGTTGAAGTCATGCAGGAGGCAGCCAGTCGATGTTTCTCTCTCTCTCTCTCTCTTTCTCTCTCTCTCTCTTCTTCCCTCCCTCCCTCCCACTCTATCTGAAGATAAATGGAAAATTATCCTTGAGTGAGGATTTAAAAAAAATTTAAGGAGGTGCTCACTCTTGGGTTTGCGCAAGTACAAGGTCAGCCCTGGAGACTGAGTACCTCCTTAAGTTCTAGCTGTAGGTGCTTCTCTTGCCTGGGGCCTGAGCCTGGCGTTGGAAAAGGCCTCACCTATTAAGCTAATCATTTCTGCTTTTTAAAGGAACAAATAAAAATGATTTGTAATTTACCCCTCCTTCATGCAACAAAGACTTTCTGAGGCCCACATGCCAGAAAGGCACTGTCCCCTTCCTGCAGGAGGTCACATGCAAATGAGGGGGCAGGCCCGGGAGGGCAACAGGGTGTGGTGGGTTCTGAGAGGCAGGCCGGGCAAGCGCTCAGGAGCCTAGGTGGGGGGAGCTGCCTGGCTTGGGCTCTGAGGACAGCTCAGCTCCAGGCAGAGGAGGATGTGAAAATGCCAGACAATACAGGGTCTGCTGGTGGGTGTGGAGAAGGGCTGGGCGAAGGTGACTGAGGACAGTTGTTCAAATGTCCCCAAATGGCTGAGGATTTGTAACTGGGATCTGACCGTTATTCTGGCGCAGACTCGGTCTCATTTTCTAGAGAAGGTGGTTCCACCCAGCTGTGGACAGGGCACGTGCCAAGTGCCAGACACTGCTCAGCACGGTGCCTGGTCACAGGATGTGCTCAGGGAGGGTCGGTTCTCCTTCCTCCCACTCTGCTGGCTGGAGCTGAGTCGTGGGAATGGTCAAAGGGATGGAGGAGGCAAGACACTCTGCAGTGAAGAAACTGATGACATTCTAATAATCAAATTGATAGTAGTTGAATAGCTATGATGTGCCAGGCCTGGGTCTAAGCCCTTTGCCTGCAAGATCTCCCCCAAAACCCAACAAGGAGGTGCTGTGTTCCTCTCCTGTGGTTGCTGTGACAGGTCACCACCAACGTGGTGGATTAAAACCACACTAGCTTATTAGTCTACTTTTCGGGAGGTCAGAAGTCAGGCACGGAGCACACTGGGCTAAACCCAGGTGCTGGGAGGGCTGCCTTCTTTCTGGAAGCTCTAGGGGAGAATCCGCTTCCTTGCTCTTTCAGGGGCTAGAGGTCACCTGCGTCCCTGGGCTCGCGGCCTCCTTCATCTTCAAAGCCAGCAATGTTAGCCGGGCCCTCCTCCTGCTGCCGTCTCTCGGGTTCTCTCCTGCCTCCTGCTCCCCTTTTGAAGATGTTATGATCCACCTGGGTCATCCAGGTACCCTGTTTATCTGATGGTCACCCAGTGAGCAAGCTCAATTCCATCTGCAACCTTAATTCTCCTTTGCTAGATGATCTGGCACATTCCCAGATCCCGAGAAACAGGATGTGGGCGGGGGGGGGGGGGGGCAGCATTATTCTGCCTCCGGAGAGGGTGCTGTTAATGAGCGCAGTTACAGAGAAGACAAGGCCGCCTTGGTGACTGGAAGAGTGGTCACCGAGTTTACTTACGTACCAGCCCAGGGAAGACGTGCTGGGGAGGGAGTTCCCCAAGTGGCTCCCTGAAGGGACAGTGTCAAGGAATTTTCCACTAGGAAGGGAAGGTTCATTGTGATTATGCTAATTGAGAACTGTAGTCTGCATCCTGGATTCGCTGGCCTGAGTCCATTGGTTCCCGCAAGCCGGTTAAATACGGCTCACTGTATATTGGTCACAAGAGTCTTCACTTAGCTCCAGGAAGGAGTCACTCCAAGTCCATAGTGGTGTATCAGCCTCAGCCGGTTAGAGCCAGTGTGAAGAAACCCAGCCCTCAGCACAGCTCCAGGTAGAAAGGGCTCTTTTATCTCGTATTGCTCCCAATTTACTGTCGAGGAAACCGAGACTTAGGGGTCACATAGCTCGTGAACCGTGGAGCCGGGGTTCAGACCTAAACGGTCCGATGCCAAGTCTCCCTTCTTCACCACTCCTGCAGGAGCCACGCTCCAGGCCTGGCCGACACTCCTGCACCCACCCAGCCCAGAGGCGAGGCTGACACGGGGAGTTAGCGATGCCACTTCTGGAGGCCAGGAGTCCGATGGGAGAGCCGGTGCACGCCCCAGCCAGGGGTTCCGGAAGCGTGTGTGTCCCCCGTGAACAGGGACACTTGCAGATGAAAGTCACCCACCATCAGGCAGTAACTCTAGCAGCAGAAAACATGATCAGCTTCTGACATTAACCTCGGGGCAGGAAGGAGCAGCTCATTAAGCTCTGGTGGGGATGCTGACAGATGCAGACACGAGGTCATGTTTATAAACGACTCACAGTGGCGACCAGTGACACCTCATTACAGGCGCCCATCAAGGGCCCGTTCCTCCCTTTTCATCTCCCACCATCAATCTTCCAGGGCAGAGCCTGTAATTAGGACCTGTATTGACTCTTGATCAATTGGTGTTGTTAGGCCGAGGAAGAACACGGCTGGTTGTGTGTACACATTGGAAAGGTGGTCGCGGGGAAGGGGGTGGGTGTGTTGGGGGGGAGGTGGTGGTGCACCTGGGACTCCTGGCTCTGCCTGTAGCCATAGAAACGTGCTAAGGGACTCATTTCCTCTGGGGCAACCGTGACAGCCGGGACCCACCTCTCCTTGCGATGAGCTGGGCCAGCTGCGAGTGGTCTGGGAGCCAGGCACTGAGCTGTGAGCATCAGCCCTGCCGAGTTTCTCCCACGGAAGAAGTGGAGGCTTATTGTGAACAAGCAACGTGTCCCAGTCAAGGGAGCGCACAACTGTGTGTGGGGTTGTCTTAAACGCACAATGTCATTTAGACCACAAGAAAACTGTCATTAATTGGGTGGCAGAGGGGGGCTGGGAACAGCTCCCATCCTAGCAGACAGGGGGCCCTGGAGGCTAAGTTGGCTGAGGGTGTGTTCCTTCCCCCACCAGCCCCTCGGGGGCTGCTGTCTGGGCTGTCAGAGAGCTTGTCTGCCCTTGGGAAACAGACCACCTGACCCTCTGTCTCCAGCCTGTCATGCATCTTGATCACATAACCAGCTCTGTTTGCATCGAGCCCACGGTCACATGACAAGTGCCGGGCAAGGAACAGGCCTCCGGGGTGGATGCTCATGGAGATAATGGCAGGTTCTGACATTGCACCTCCCACGTGAATTTCATTGTGGGCGTTCGGTGTGTGCACCAGCTTCTGACGCGCTCAGAATGTGAGTCTCACCCCGAGGGGTGGTCACCCCCATGCGTTCTGGACAAGGACAAGATCCTGAAATGTGAGACAAAAATGAAACAGCTACACCTAATGCATTCTCCTGGGGAGTTTGTCAATCACCTTTTCCGGGTAACACTGGGTCCTTGTGGTCCAGCCAGAAACCCACGACCATGACCTGTGAGTGTTGAGGAGGCTGGACCTGCTGGTCTGTATCCGGTACGGTCCCTCATACCCCGGGTCACCGCCTCGTCTTGGTGTCCCAGGGCAGACGTTCAGGAGCTCAGGCTCTGCCCTGGAGAAGATGGGGTGGAGATGGAGGTGGGGTGAGGTTTTGAGACACCCCGTCTTGGCACAGGGAGGGAAGCAGCAGGAGTCGGGCTGAGTCCTGGCTCCTTTCTCCAAGGAGCAGCTCAGGCAGGGCCTTTAGCGCCTTTACTCCCGGAGCCGATGAGTGGGAAAGGCCCAGGTGAACCCCTCACTAGGACGGCTCATAATAAAACTCAGATGCAACATTTTCCTTATGGAAATGTCAATCACTCCTGAACCTGGGGGGGCGCCCCATGTAGGCTGAGACTCCCTGCAGATTCTCTGCTGGGCTCCCCACTGAGAAGTGGGGTGTGCCCCTCCCCTGGACTCTGGGTTCGCCTGAGTGACTTGACGAGCAGCAGAGCAGGACGGCAGCGATGCTACGTGGCCGCTGGGGCTGGGTCACGGGCTTCCTCCCGGCGCTCTCGGGTTCGCCCCGGCCCCTACGTGAGGAAATGGACGCTGCCAAGTGGAGATGAGGCTCAGGACACGTGGGGGGCACACAGGTGTCCTGGCCCACTGTCCCAGCTGGGATCCCCACCAACAGGCAGCATCGGCCACCAGACCTGGGACTGAGATGCCTCCAGGGGACACCGCCCACGCACCATCAAGTCACCCCCAGCCTCTGAGTGCTTCTCACGGAAGCCAAAGCCCAGACCTGAGGTGCAGAGACCAGCAGCCCTCCCTCCGCCCCGCCCCTTCCCCTCCCTCCGCCCCTTCCCCCTCCCTCCGCCCTGCCCCCCTCCCCCTCCCTCTGCCCTGCCTCTTTCCCGACCCACAGAGCCCAGAGCCCAGAGCCCAGAATAAAACAGTTGTTTGAAGCCACAGGGTTTAGGGTAGTCTTTTAAGTAGCGAAATATACCTGAACTGTCCCTAGTCCTGTGGCCGGGAATTGGATCCTTGTTTGAACCAGAAGCAGGACGAGGACAGCCACCTCGTGGGGTGTGACTGTGCAGTGGATACTGAAGCTGCTGGCATGGAGCAGGTGCCCAGTAGACCACAGCCCCCTGCCCTCTGGCATGCCCTTCCCGTGCCTCCTGGCCACCCGGTGGGGAAGCGGCCTTATCACCAGGTGAAAAGGAGAGATGTACAGGGGCCCCACGGCCTGCTTCTGACTAAAAGATAAAAGCCCTGTGAGCACTTTAATAACTTCCGCCGGCTGAAGGCACGTGTCATAAACACACTTCTTAAAGGGACTCTGATGCTACTTCTGAGAAATAAAACTTAAAATAAAAAACCACCCACCAGGGCCTAACTGGGGCCACAAAAACATGAATGACCAAGTCCCCCCATTCCTACGGCAATGGCTCTCCAACTGCTGGAACCTCAGGGGAGTTTGCTGAAAAGGCAGATTTCTGGACCCCCAACGTGGACTAACCTTTTCTTGTTTTTGATCCAGAAATCCAAAATGTTAACCAAATTTGGGAGAAATATCTATTTCGAACCTTTTTCTCCCTTCTTTTTAGAAAATGTGCTTCCTCTACTTCACCATTATCACTGGGAGACGCCCCAGTGTCTCTCCACCAGCCTGCAGAGAGAGCCTCATGACAGCTCCTCCCCCAAGGAGCAGCTCTGAGCCCCATCTGCACCCTGAGCAGCAGGTCCTCCCCCCCCCCCGAAGGGTGCTGGCAGGCACAGCCCCAATACCTTCATCTCCCTACCAACTTGCGGGCCTCAGCGAGGTCCTTTGCAGTGGCTGATTCAGCGGTGTCCTTGGAGGGAAGGCAGTGTCCCCTCCTGGTCTGCAGAGAATGCAGGGTTGGGGTACCAGCACCGCTGCGGCCTGAGATCATCCGCTGGTCTTGGGCACTCGGTCTCCTCCAAAGGGTACGTGCATTCATGAATGGTTACTACCGGCCAAGCACTGTTTTGAGCACTTTCCATGAATACCCCCGTTTTCAGATTCAAGGGCTGAGGCCTGGAAAAGTTTAGTATCTTGCCCAGGTTACTAAGGCTGTAAGGGGCAGAGCTTAGCTTTGAACTCAGGACATCTGGCTCTGAGCTCACTCCCAGCCACCCTGTCCCTCTGGGCCTGCCTGTTGTGTGTGGGCTGCCCCTCCCATTGGACCATGTGATGCCGGGGACATTTGCCTCACCAGACTCTTGTGTATCCCCCACATTTCACACCGTGCCCCATCCACAGCAGCCCAGGAGCTGGTCCTTGGGAGGAATACGTCTGTCTCGAGGTGTGTGTCACAGCGAAGCTTTGATTCCACAAGGGACCTAACCACAGGGACACGATCTGCAGCCGGAGCAGCTCAGGTCCTGAGTCCTGGAGGAGAGTGAGGGATGGAGCAGGTCCCTGCTCTCTCAGCCCAGCTCCAGGAGCAGGGGCGGGGACTCTGTGCCCATGATCGAGTCACCTCGCCCCTGAGAGGGACCCACTGGCTATTACTGACATGTCAAAAATAAGGCCAGGACCTGTGTGCGATCTGAAAACACCAATGAACGAAGATATCACTCCCCGTGGAGAAACATGGGCTCAACCAGGGAGAGAAGAGCTGGCGTCAGGACCACCTGCTGAGGACTAAGGGGGTTTGGGGGGCTCCCGTAGCTGCTGTGAACGTTCCCAGCGGAGGCCTGGAGAGGGGCTGTATGATGCCGAGATGCCCCCATCCGACCCTGTCTCAGCGCCGCCAGGGAGACCGGCCACAGGCTCGGCCCACAGCCTGAAACACCGCTTGCCGCTCGCTCTGGCCAGTGGACCAGAAGTGGCCCAATTCTTTTCCAAGCCCCGAAAACAGCAGATGGTGTCAGCAGATCCATTTGGGTGGTCTGCACCCGGGCAGCTGTGGGAGGAGGACACAGTCCCACCGTCTCAGAGGGGTGGCCACGGGAGCAGGCGCTCAGCAAGGAATGGGTGCAGTCGGTTATTGGGATGGTTCCCAGAAAGTCCGACAGAGAAATAGGGAAGCGAGGCCGGGAAGGAAAAGAACTGGGAGAGTTCACTCCTGTCTTGCTTTGTTCGGTCTTGGGCGTGGAAGGACGAGCAGAAGCCAGGCTTGGCACGGACGGTGCATCGGGGAGGCCTGAAAACTGGAACCGCCCTGGGCTGGCGACTTTGGGGAGCAGAGGAGAGGAAGCAAGAAGTGAAGATGCACTAGTACTGAGATTGAGTTCTGGGTCTCCATCTGGGCTCGTCACTGGTGCCCACGTGCACGTGAGGTTAAAATGCATCTAGACACCACATTAACACAGTCACAGTTTTCCCTGGGATGAGGCAAAGTCGCAGAGTTGTTCTCAGGTCTCATGACCTGGTGTCTCCCGTTCTTGGGGACCACGTTGCCCAAGCTGTCTGGCACGAGCGGCTATTTCCAGACGCAACTTCCTGGTCGTTCAGCTCCTGCTGGATCTGTTCGACCAGGAGTTTCCCTGAGCCCTCGGTCCCCTGGCCAGCGGAACAGATTACATTGGTTGATGTGTGTGCGCATTTCAAGTTGTTTTTTTTGTTTGTTTTTATCCTCACCCGAGGACATTTTTCCATATTTTGTTCAGATAGAGTGGGAGGGAGGGAGAGAGAGAGAGAAACATCGACATGAAAGGGACACATCGAGTGGCTGCCACCCACACGACCCAGCCAGGGCTGGGGACAAACTGCAACCGAGGTACGTGCCCTTAGCGGGAACCGAACCCAGGTCTCTCCAGACCACAGGCTGGCGTTCTAACCGCTGAGCCAGACCGGCCAGGGCTCAAGTCGTTTTTAAGTGACACAAATCTGCCTAACCTCCCAGCACTGACAGTGATTTCTTTCCCAGCATCCGTGGAAGGACACGCAGAAGCCAGGCTTGGCACGGACGGTGCATCGGGGAGGCCTGAAAACTGGAACAGCCCTGGGCTGGTGCCCGCCCAGCCCTGGGCCCTGGACCCATGTGCTCTGAGTGGACCCTGCTGGGCCCGTCCGCTTCTGAGCACAAGGCAGACGGCAGACTCACCTTAGACCTGCTCTCCCAGCCCCAGGGAGGGACATCCAGGCAGAGGGCTGGGGTCATAGGTGGCCTGGGTGGCCTCTTTCCCCTCAGACATCCTGTGGGTTCCAGCGGGGGTCTCAAGTTCAGTTACTCTACCTGCCGACTTTTGTGTTTCGGAGCAGTTGGAGTTCTGAACACCTGCTCCCCGTCGGCTTCTCTCTTTCCTCTGCCCCCTCCCACACCTTCTTCAGTCCATCAGTTGGGCCTTGAACAGGGAGCAGGTGGTGGAGGAATTTAAAACCAAAGAGCTAAGCTCATCTCCAGTGCACCCTCTGCACCCTCCTCAACAGGATGCGGTTGATGAGACCTGAAGCTTGGCTCTCAGGTGGGTGTCAGACGCACCCGAGCCGCCCCTGCCCCCCAGCAGTTCCACGTGACACACGGCTCTCTCCGGACAAGTCAGCCTCAGGGCTCCCGCAGCCCGGAGCTCCCTGCTTCTGCTTACACAGCAGTCCGGGATAATAGGCTCCAGTCTCCCGAGAACCCGGGCCAGAGTCAGACACCTGGTCCCAGCTCCTTGCTGGGAGCACCTGTAAATGACAGCAGCTGTTGGCAAAACTTTTCTGTGAAGGGTCAGAGAGTAAATATTTTAGGCTTCATGGATTGTGTGGTCTCCGTGGCAACTGCTCGACTCTAACCTGTAGCTGGAAAGCAGCCGTTGACCATGGACCAGGTGTGGCTGTGTTCCAATAAAACTTTATTTACAAAAACAGGCAGCGGGCTGGCTTTGGCTCACTGACCACGGTTTGCTAATCCCTGAATGAGAGCTCGGGCCCTGAGAATAATTATATTGGTTGAAATCCTTAACGGAGTGCATGCTAAAAGCCCAGGCTCGAGGTCTCATATCGGAGGTTCTGCATCAGTGACTCTGGGGTGGCACCTATAAATCTGTGTTTTTGAAAATTTCACGGCTATTTCTGAAGTGCAGCTGGCAGTGTCGTTATGAGTCTTCTCCTTTTACTGCCGGGACGATGACAGCAACACAGTTGGATCAGAGGCATAGCTGGGAGCAGAACTCCACTCCTCCTCCCAGCCAGGATCCCTTCTGTTCATCTGGGGAATTCTGGGGACTCCTGGGGGCCCTGCCTGGAGTGCCGGAGGTGTGATGAGCTCGGCTTTGGGCATCCATGGGCTCAGACAATGGGAACAAGTCTCACATCGTTAGTTTTCAATTGTCTGCCATTTAGCTCAGGAGGAGCTGCCTATTGCACAGTTAGGGCCGGGGACAGGAATACTAATACATCACATGAAGGAGGGGCTGGAGCTCCCCGAGTGGACATTAGGGATGGATACCTTGAAGACACACCACACACCCATCTCCTTGGCTTCACATCTTTGAAAAATCAACCTATTAGACGATTCTGGGCCATTGCTTTTTAGAGAGAGAGGAAGGGAGAGGGAGAGAGAGATAGAAACATTGATGAGAGAGAACACTGATGGGCTGCCTCCCGTATGCCCCCCACTGGGGATCTGGTCCACAACCCAGGCATGTGTCCTGCATCGAACCGGTGACCTCTTGGTGCATGGGTCGACACTCAACCCATGAGCCACACTGGCCGGGCAATTCTGGGCCATTTTCAATGTGAACCCATTCATTCGTGTGACTTTCCCATCATGTATCAGTATTTATTGAGCTCCTATTTGGGGTCAGCTCCTGCTCGGCATCCCGGAAGTAGAGCTGAGTCCGGCGTTACCTTTGTCCTCACTTTGCTGTGATTCATGTGGCCAGCATGGACGAGGCGTCAGTCTTTTGTCAGAGTTACGCATCAGTTCGAGCCACATGTCTGGGCAACATCAGGAATCAGTCTGGGGCCCAGGGCCAGGGGTCAGTTTCTGGTCAAGAAACGTGGTGAAGGTCACCAAACCACACAGATCTGTCTCCTTGAGCTTCATTGCCACCAGAGGCCTTAAATATGGGTGGCCATCCTGGGTGGTCTTTCTCAAGACCCGCAACATGAATCCCGATCAGGATAGATCCAGTCCCCGGCAGCAGGGCCCTCTGGCCTTGAACAAGGTGGGGAAAGGTGGGGAGGGGCTTCCTAGGAATTCAGGGTGTCTTCTCATCTTCTCATTGCAGTACCGTGTGCTCACCGGGTGATGCAGGCGGCACACAGTCTGGTCAGAAGGACCGCCTTTTCGTAGACCTGGTTTTAGGGTGAGAACCTCTGGAAGATTTCAAGATCAGCCCATCTTAAGCATGAATCAGCCCTGAAGCAGAAAGATGTTTTGCACTTGAGAGAGACAGTAATTTCATAAAAAGGAATTGCTAATGCGCCGCCAAACCGCATCCGTGATTTTAGCTGAATATCTTTCCATGTTAAACTCACAGAATGTTAGCGCCGGAGGGGCCCCCGGGGGCTGTTCTGGTGATTGTCTTTAAACTGTGCTCTCTCAAATCCTCTGTTTCTCTGATGGTGCCTCGGAGATGCTGGGTCGGGGTGCAAGGGGTCCCTCGTCTGGTCTAAGACAGCAGGGTGGTTAGAAGAGGGCACTACTCCACTTCCCCGCCCACCTCCCACCCACATGCCCTCTCTCCCTGGGGACAAGTACTTCCGCCCAGTCACAGACCAGCGCCCAGGTGCATTCGCCTCAGGAGAGGTGGGTAAGAGGTGCCTTCAAGGCAGTGGCTGTGTCATCCTTCTTGTGGGCACCTGGGCACCGAGGGGCTGAGACCTGTCACGTGGAGAAATGGTGTGGTCTCTCCGTTTTCCAAGAGACCTACACCGTGGAAGAGGAATTGTTTTGAAGAAGATTTTGTCCACACGCGTTGCATTGCTTTTCCTGAGTATTGAACGAAAAGGTGCGTAAGTGCCCCACAGGCGACCCTCCAGCATCGCCACCTCTGGTCAGCTCTAATTTTGTCCCCATGAAGCACATAGAGGGACATTTCCAAACAGCACTGGAAACCTTGGAAACTTCCCTCCCAATGTTTGTGTTCTCTTCTTCCTTCAGGGCAGATCAAGAACTTGGTTCATCCCTTCTTCCCATTCTTGTCTCAAATGCACAGGTTCTTCTGATGACTCGGTCTTCCGTGACTGTGTCAAGGGCTGCAAGTGTGGCTCTCAGGAGACCAGCTTCCTGTCTTTCAGATTCTAAGTCGGGGGGAGGGGCAGGAGAGGGGGGACAGAGGTGCCAGAGCATAGGCAGCCAGCTAGCAGAGGATTTGTGTTTCGAAGAGCCCATTGGAATGCCTGATCTCCGAGGGCACCTTTTACAGACACCAGACTGCATGGCGCCCCCTGCAGGCAGGCAGTGCAGCCTGGCCTGACAAGCTGTGTCCCTCTTTCCTGCCCTCCGCCTGGCCCTGGGCGCCAGGGCTTAGAGAATGGCTGACCTCTGGGGGCTGGAGAAATGGGAAGGCAAGAAAAGAGTGTTTGGGGCAGGAGGGACTGTTTGCGAAGGACCGGGAGCTCAAACCGGACCGGGGCCCATGTCTCCTGATCTTTGGTGGAACGAGAGAGGTTGGAGGAGTCGGGGAGTACATCTGATCCACGTTTGCCCATGTCTTCTCTCCTGCGTGGGAGGCTAGCCGGCTGTTCTTGGCCCAAGCGTGGGTGGGTGTGCGCGCCATATGCTTTATGCTGCCTTCCAGAACATTCTGACCCCCCCCCCCCCCCTCAGCCCTCCAGCAGTGCTGTCTTTGGTCCCTTGGAGGGCTCCGTGTTCTCGAAAGCTTGTTTCTCTCCTCCTCGTTGACATTCTAATTGTATCGAGAGGAATTTAGGTTGGTTTGACCTGAGGTGGGCTTTTGGAAGCCAACGAGGGTGTTTCTCTTCAGCTATTTAGCAGCAATTGTCTTAAGAAGTGTTCTCAAGTCCATCCTTGGAGAACAAGCCTGTAATTTCTTTTCGAAAAGCCTCTGATGAGATGATGCCTTTGGTAACTTCCAAGGCCAAGTCGGGTGGTGGAAAAAATAGATTTCAGATCCCTTGGCCCTCGGACAAACTCCACAGGTGCGCCCAGTGTGCTTTGGAGGCGAGGTGGGAGGCTCAGAGGTCTGGGCATCTTCACAGGCTTCTTTAGGTCTGCATTATCTAGTCACTTATTCAAAAACAGTCGCCAAACACCTGTCGTATGCAAATGCCAGTGTGCCAGCCTGTGCTGTGTGTGGGCACGAAAGGGTGACTAGGGACCAGATTCTGGGCCACAAGAATGATGCACGGTCCTGTGTGATATGAGTGTGTGTGTGTGTTTGTGTGTGTGTGTGTGTGCGTGCATGCGCACCTTTGTATGGCAGGCAGACAATGACGCGGAGTCAGTGACAAAGGGTGCTAAGAGCATCACTCATCGGGTGACCTGACTATGTATCATCCACACTGGGGTAGCTCAGGGATACAGCTAAACCCTGGACAACAAGCATAAGCTGGGACTGTCCTGGGCAAAGCAAGACATACGGTCGTCCTACCTAATGCCTGGCTCAGGGAAGAGCCAGAGACTTCCTGAGAAAGTCCCCTCTGGGTCTCCCGGCTGACCTCCCCCCAGCCTTCCTCGTCTCCCTCCGGTTGGAAAGGTTTCGCTCCATCACCCCTTCCTCTGGGAAGCCTTCCTGCCCACCAGACCTCGTCCTCCCCATGCACGCTCATAGCCCCGTAGATGTCTCTTTCCAAACACTGGCCCTGAGGTGGTTTTACATCTATTGGTGTGATCATTCCACTGTACAGCTGCCCCCCCCACACCATGAGGACGGGGCCCCCCGACCGCCTTGTTTACCATGCTCGGGTGTTCAGTGCATGCTGGAAGAGGGAATGGCTGAGCCTTCCTCGAAATACTGTCCTGCTTGGCCAGGCGACCGGGCACCTGGGGAAAGGAGAGGAGGGAAGGACGGATTGGGCAGAGAGCTCAGTGGGGGGAGGTGTGGTGCCAGGGTGGGGCCTGTGGGCGGTGCAGATGACTCAGCCGGGCTGGTCGCAGGGTTTGGGAGGGGACGAGGGAGAGAGGAGGCCACACCCTGTAGCGTGAGAGCCACAGTGTGGGCCCCGGGCTGCAGCCCCTGCCTCACCTTCCTCTCCCCGACTCGGATTCGATGCAATGAACTCGAAGACCTCTGCAGATATTCCTTCCCTTAACTGCTCTGGCTAATTGTTTAAGGACATTCCTCCTAATTGCTCTCACCTTGTCATAGCCCTCACTCGGGTCAAGACTGCTCTCCGTTTGGGGTTAAGTTGAACAACTAGGGAAACTCATAAAGAGATGCCAGGGCTGGTTCTAGAAAACATGCCGCTTATGCCAGATGTTACATGGACCGCCTCTCCCTCCCACTGACCACCGGGGACAGGGCTTCCTGGGATCCGGGGCACCTCAGAAGGCCGCCTCTCCCAGTGACTGCATGACCAGGGAGCATCTCTCCAGCTCAGAGAGGCCGTGAGCTTACAGAATATGCACGAGACAAATGCCGTCTTTCATTTCTTTCCATCGATAGGTATTCTGTTAAAAGGGTGTGTGTGTGTTTTCTCCTCAATAAGCGTCTCTTAATTGAAGATGTGACATGTCCGTCCACTGGGCCCCCGAGACTGTTGTGTCTTTGTGTCTAATAACACTTCCTCTCCCCCAGAGCACACACGTGCTCCACCCAGCAGCCCTCACCCAGGCACCGTGCCCCAGGCCACAGGCCAGTCCCTTGAGGGTGTGGTCTGTTCCCCTGCCATCTCTGCCGCTCTCAAGTCTTCTGAGCCCCACACCAGCCCAGAGATTGCAGCAGATAACAGCTCCCCAGTCACCTTCCCAGCAGCCTCCCCCATCATCTCGGCTGACGGAGTCTGAGAGGGAATGGGAACAGAGGCTCGGATCCAGCTGCACCCACAAGAGTTTACTGATTAAAGGGAAAAGCCTCGGTTCCCTCCATCAGCCAAGGGGGCCTTGGAGAGGCGCCTGGAGGGAATCTTTCTCCAGACGGGAGGCCTTCTCCCACCGCGTCCTGAGAGAGCCCAGGCATCCGTCTCGGGGGGGTGGGAGTGGGGCCTTGCAGAGCCCCGCTCAGAGTCTAAGGAGGCCTCGGACCCATTCCCAGGAGCCCCTGTCCCTTTGTCTTTCTCAGTCCCGGGACCTCACTCGGATCCACGTACTTCTTCAGGGACTCAGAGAATTGGCAGGGGCCTTTGGATCATGCAGTCAAGGGAGCTGCTGATCTCATTCGATGACCTCTGAGGACCAGAGAAGGAGATGAAGTTGTCCCGGGCCACAGAGCAAGGCAGGGACAGAGCCTGGATTCCTGGCTGGCTGCCCCTCCCCCTCCCCCGCCCCTGCCTTCCTCCCCGGGCCGTGAGCGGATGCAGAGAGATGAAGGAAGATGGAAAGGTGCTCTGCTGAGGGCCTGTGGTCTGCTGTCCTGTGTGGGAGCCGGCCTGGAGAACTGCCGCGGGAGTCTCTTTGCATATAAAGACCGAGGAGCCTTATGGGAAACGGTCACCCTAATGGAAAAAGTGGGTGACGTGTATGAAGGTGGCCCAAGCCTCAGGGTCAGGTCCAAGGATGGGGAGAAGCATGGGGGTCCCTGACACTCAGCACCATGTTTTATCAGGTTGGATCATATGAAAGTGTGGTACCCGGACATTCTGACCCCCGGGAATGACAATTCTATCCGCTTGGACCTTCTCACTCCAGCAGCACCATGGAGGTCAGGAACCGAAGGAGACCAGGGGCCGCCGCAGGCTCAGACCTGGACCTGGGTGTGTCTGATTCTGCGTCTCTCGGCCACCACGCCGTCTGCCGGGGCCACACCAAGGAGCCGGGGGCTTTCTGATCACAACTAGGAGAAAAGTGCTGATGTAGCTGAAGGCCCGGGCGCCTAGTCCTCGTTTTTTTCATTTACATGTTGTTATCATTATTTAGTTACATAACATCCACAATCCCAGTCATTCTTCTAATGCTCAGACGACCCACTGAGACCTCAGTCTCCCCCAGACATAGAGTGGAGGCTCTGACCCTGGAGGGCCCTTCCTGCCTCCTCCTTTCTGACAGTCTAATGAAAGCGATTGTGCACATTGGCAACGCGTTTGCAGCTTCGCAGAGCATCGTTACATGTATTGTTTGGTTTGAACTTTCTGCAACCTGATGAGATGGAAGTAATTATCCCCAGATTTCAGCTGCAGCACCTGAGGCCCCAGGAGACCTTTGCAATTGTTCAAGTCGCAGAACGTTTTGCTGGCAGACGGAGAACCAGAATTCAGGTTTCCTCACCCCCGCGTGTGAGGGTCCTTCCACTAGACGGGCTAGAAATTCGCGGAGGAGGCCCAGCTGGCAGGGCTGCAGTTTGGAACTGACCCGTGTGGGTCCGCGCTCCCTCCGGTCATCATGGAGGGTTAGTGGGGTTATCCCAGGGGATGGGAAGGAGGGAGCTGACAGCTAGCTCGCCTTTCTGGGGCGTCTTTGCCTCCTCACTGCCTCAGGCTGCCTGTTTCAGCATCCCCACACCTTCCGAGAAGAAGCATGTGGCTGTCGGGTCCCTTGCGTGCCCCTGTAAGATGCCTCTATCTGTGAGAGCCAGCCTGGCACGTGGTAAGAACAAGACTGCTTAGATTGCAGCCCTTGGTCTGCCGCTTACCAAATATGAGACCTGGAAGACATTTCTACACTTTTCTCTGCTTCGTTCCTCTTAACAAAAACAACGGTGGTTGCCTATGTCATAAGATTATAAGGGGGAATTTAAGGAGTTAATGAGCCCTGGCCAATGTGGCCCAGTGGTGAGAGCATCGGCCTGCACACCGGAGAGTTGCAGGTTCGGTTCCCAGTCAAGAGCATGCACCTGGGTTGCAGGTTTGATCCTGGCCCGGGTTGGGGTGAGTGCGGAGACAACCAACTGATGTCTCTCTCTCTCCCCCCTCCTCCCTCCCTTCCACTCTCTCTAAAAATCAGTGGAAAAAATATCCTCTGGTGAGGATTAACAACAAAAAATGAGTAAATTATAAGCACCTGTATTATCAAGATATACTGTGGTAACAACCCCCCAAATCTCATTGGCTTAACTCAAAAAAGTGTGTTTTTCACTCATGTTGAGTCCGACGGGATTGGGTGACTCTCCAGGGCCCTCCATGTTGGGCTCAGAGCCCCAGATTCCCTTCGTCTGTGAAACCTTTCAACATGGGGTTTCCAGAACCTCTCAAATAGCCCATCCTGGAGTGCCTGTGTTATCACCCCCGAAATGCAGGGTTATTTTGTGAAGGCCCCTGCCTCTGCCTGGCTAGAGAAGTTTTGTTAAATATAAAATAAGTGTTATTCTTGAAGAGGCCTCATTTCATGCATTGATTGTTTCGTCTTCTTACCGGAATCTTATATTTTATTCCTGTTTATTATTTCTTTAAAATACTCTCAATTTAAAATGTTATCACTACTCATTCTTTCATTTTTTTAAACTGGTTTTGCTTTGTCTTCCTAGCAACAAATAGGAAGGCGTTGGGCAGGGGCAGGGGGTGAAGCCCTAGCGATGCCTGGGAAGCGCAGAGGCCGACGTTCGTCCCATTCCGGCGACTTCCGCAGCCACCTTCTGGGCAAGTGTCCTGTTCACGCGGAAATCGCCCCGGGACGCCTGTGGGAACCGTGGCGCTGATTCCTCGCCTCCGGTGCTTGAGTTGTGGGGAAGGTGTTCCACGGACCTTTCCTCCAGGCCGATGCGAGCGCTGTGTGGTTTTAAATGCACAGTCTCTGACACGTGCAACTTTGCCCCTGCAGACAAACCAACCATGCCCGTAGCGAGCCACAACCCGGGCGGAGTCGGGGGCCAACAGAGGTCCTATTCAGGGAGCTGCCCAGCCCGGTGTGGGAAGAACCAGATGGGGCTGACCTTTCCTGCAAGTACCCGAGGGTGGGCGGCACTGCCTAGCCCCCAAGCCTCCTCCTGCGTTCTTCCCCTCCCACCCAGCAGGTGGGAGGCCCCTTGCTCCTGTCCCCTGTGGGCAGTGGGAAGCAGAGGCTGCACAGAGGAGCACGCTCTCGGGGTGTTGGAATGGAGTCAGGGGGGAGGTCGGCTGTGTTTGTCAGCTCATATAAAGCCATGTGGGCCGGCTGAGAATTCTAAAATCTGAAAAGAAAGGAAGATTTTCCCTGCAGAATTAGGGGTCTGGATCCTGGGGAAGCTCTTGGGGCACCAGGAAGGATCAGGGCGGGAGTCTCCGCTCCAGGTCCGTTTCTCCAAAGGGTGATCGATGCCTGTCTGAGCAGCATGCAGGGGTGTGGGGGTGTCTCCGCAGATGGATTTCATCGACTTATAGAGTTAAAACCATGACGACAGTACACTCAACATCACGCACATTTAATCCTCCCCTGTCCCCATGACCTCTAGGAATTGTATTTCTTTCACGCACTGTCTCAGGCCCGGATCCCACAACTGACCTCTCTCTTGCCCAGACCCAGATAGAGGCCTCTCCCCCTTCCTTTCACTGAAGGAGGTCTCATAGGTCCTCCTCTCGTCTGAGGCCCACACCGCTGTCTCTGGGCATCTTCTCTACCTGTCTGATTCTCCAGCAATCCCCACTCCACTGTTAAAACCCCTACGATCTCCTTAACGGCATCAGGGACCGGTAAGCGATGCACGACTTGGCACGGGCGGAGCGGGACCGTGAGTCGAGGCGAACTGCTTCTCGGGGGGCTGCTGCGTCAGACCGTGCGAGCAGTCGGAGTCCTCTCCGCGGGCAAGCCATCTCCCCTGGCCTCACTGAGGGGGATTATGAAGGCCGGAGTCCTGATGCCTTGGTTACAACAGAGGTGTTACGATTTTATTTTTTTTCAGGAGACCTAGAATTCAGAATCTTTATCTCATCATGCTCACGGCTTCAGACCTCTGTTTTCTTCCCCGGTGGCCCAGGAGAAGGAAAGCTGGCCCGCGTTTTTCTTCTGCGTAGAGCTCGCGTCTCTCTTTGGCTCTTGTGACCAGGACACGCTGCCTTTCTGGCTGTGCCAAGCGGGGCACGAGTTGCCGTAGCACACGTCCCCTCTGAAGGCCCCACGGTCTGTGTGGACATATGGTGCCTCTCTGGGGCTCATTTAGCTGGCACTTGTTCCCCAACCGGGGGCAGCATTAGTCATCTCTGGGGAACTGGATGCCAGAGCCGGGTGTCCCTGGGGCCCTCCTTGGAGGCATTAGTGATGGTTGATTGCTCCCCCAGCCCACTCTCAAAGAGACAGATGGACTCACCTCCGAGGAAAATTCCTCACCTAGCTTCTTGTATTTGCATAGAACCTGCTGGAGCCGAAAGGTAGGCTATGGCATGAATCCTGGGGCAGCTTTGGCCATCATTTCGGGCTGGGGCCAACCTGCCAAAGTTGGCCCTTCTCTGCTTTTCTCCATCTTCTCCCCCAGTAGAGCCATTTCTCTCCCTAGATTTAAATCCTTGGAGTAGCCCTGGAGCCCATGTGTCCTCATGGTTGCCTAGAGAAGAGAGAGGCTCCGGAGTAGTGAGATGGACCGAAGACTTTTCAGCTTCCACTGGGGAGGGGCTGGGGATTGGGGTTGGTGGCCAAAGAGGGCCTAAATGTATCAGTAATATTCTGATTAGTTTACCAGGAGAATGTAATTGCGTAATTAAAAATTAGGCAAAGGAATAATATGAATCCCTCCTTAGGCCTTAGACACTAACAAAATGGATGTAGTGGATACAATAAAATAATTGAATTGAACTAAGCCCCAAAGACCCCTCCCCCCCGCAAAAATTCCCCCAAAACCAAAAAGCAAAAAGACCACAACTCTGCTTTGGTGACTTGTAAGAGAGAAAGTGCCCCTCTTATTTTCTCTCAATGGATACTTGTTAATATCAAACCAGGTCTGTTCAAATAGTATCTTGACAGATGTGAAATGTGTCTTCCTAATATGAAATGTGACAAGAAATCCCAAGAAATTGATCAGATTGTGTTCCTGCATTGGTACTATGTATTTTTAATTACTGTAGCTCATTTGAAAGTTGTTTGGTTATTCTTGTCTGTATATTTTTTTTCAGATAAACTTTCATGTGATTTTCTTCAAGTTACCTGGTAATAGACTAATATGGATTGAAGCAGAATTAAATTTATTCTTTAAATTTTGCTGGAATTGGCATTTTGACTATGGTTATTCTTCCCACCTACTGTTTTTCTTTATTTATTCTTGTCTTTTTTAGGTCCTGTGATAAAGTTCTGTGGTTTTCTTTATGTGGGCCCTGAACATTTCTTAAGTTAATTTCTAAGGTATTTAATATTATGTGCTGCTACTGTGAATACAGTCTTTCTTCCTCATTATATTTTCTGGCATATTATTGATGCTACATTAACGAATGCATTAATACATTTAGTTCATTCTACAAGTATTAATAGGGAAACCATTTATTTTGCATAGTTATTTTATAACCTGTGCCTTTACTGAATATCCTTATTATTCTTAATAAGTTTGGGTTTACTAGGCATATATCATTGATTGTGATAATTTTGAATCTTCATTTACAAAGTAATTATGGAAATTTAAAAACATGTCTACAAATGGATAAAAGACTTAAATGTGACTCACGAATCCATATAAATCCTAGAAGAAAATGTAGGCAACAAAATTTCGGACATTATATGCAGCAGAATTTTCACTGATACATCACTTAAGGCACCAGAAACAAAGGAAAAAATTAACACATGGGACTACATCAAACTCAAAAGCTTCTGCACAGCAAAAGAAACAACCACCAAAATGGAAAGGCAACCTATTGTATGGGAGAGCGTAATTGCCAATGATGTATCAGATAAGGGGTTAATTTTTAATATATATAGAGTGCTCATACAACTCAACAAAAAGAAGACAAAGAATCCTATTAAAAAATGGGCAGAGGAACTAAATAGACCCCTCTCCAAACAGGATATACAAATGGCCAAGAGACATATGAAGAAATGCTCAATATCATTAACCATCAGAGAGATGCAAATTAAAACAAAAATGAGGTATCACCTCACACCTGTCAGAATGGCTGCCATCAACAAATCATCAAACAACAAGTGTTGGTGAAGGTGTGGAGAAAAGGGGACTCTAGTACACTGCTGGTGGGAATGCAGACTGGTGCAGCTACTATAGAAAACACTATGGTGTTACCTCAAAATATTAAAAATTGAATTGTCATTTGACCAGTGATGCCACTTCTAGGAATATACCCTAAGAAGCCTGAAACACCAGTCAGAAAGAATATATGTACCCCCATGTTCATAGCAGCACTATTTACAATAGCTAAGATCTGGAAACAGCCCAAATGTCCATCAGTAGACGAATGGATAAAAAAGCGGTGGTACATATACACAATGGAGTACTATGCAGCTGTAAGAAAGAAAGATCTCTCATCCTTTGAGATGACATGGAGGGACCTGGAGAGTATTATGCTAAGTGAAACAAGCCAATCAGAGAAAGACAAATATCACATGATCTCGCTTATTTGTGGAATATAATGAACATAACAGTCTGAAGAACAGGGTAGTCCCAGAGATGTGGAAGTGGGGTACAGACTGACAATCCCCAGAAGAGGGGTTGGGGGGAGAGATAAATCAACTTATATTCATCTACGCATAACCAATAGACATGGACAACAAAACTGAGGACAGGGTGGGGAAGGAAGGGGAGGAGGGTGTCAATGGGGGAAAAGGGAGAAACATCTGTAACAAAAATTTTAAAAAATCAACTGAAAAAAAACAAAACACTGAGTAGTCTGAGAAAGATGTTGAAACATTTAGTGTCTGATTGTTCTTTGCAAAGCATGAGACCATAAGCTCTGGACTTACTAAAATTTCACCTTCCTATAAAAAAGGTTCTCTTTCTGTAAAAATAAATAAAATGAGCCAATGTGAAAAATAAGTAAATAAATAAATAATAAATAAAAACATGTCTCCAGCCCTGGCCGGTTTGGCTCAGTGGTTGGAGTGTTGGCCCGCAGACCGACGGGTCTCGGGTTCTATTCCCAGTCAGGGGCATGTACCTAGGTTGCAGGTTTGATCCCTGGCCCCATTTGGGGTCGTGAAGGAGGCAACCAATCGATGTGTCTCTATCACGTAGATGTTTTTGTCTCTTTCACCCTCCCTTCTTTCCACTCTCTCTAAAAATCAGTGGAAAAACGTTCTCGGGTGAGGATTAACAACAACAAACAACACACACACAAACACAAAACAAACCAAAAAACATGTCTCCAGATTCTCTGACACCCTTTCTATAGAGTCGCTCTGGGCAAAGGCAGGGGCCAAATGATGGGTCTGACAGGAGAGGTCACATGTAGACGCCTTCACTGGCAGCCCGCTGACCTGCCAGCCAATGGCCAGCATCCACAGCAGCCACGGTCATGAGCCACTGCTCAAGCTTATGGGCCAGGATCTGCTGGGCGGGGCGGGGGATGGTAACGCCGACTCCTCGTTATTTATCTATTTATTTATCCTCACCCAAGGACATTTTTCCATTTTTTGTTCAGATAGAGTGGAAGGGAGAAAGAGGAAGAGACAGAGAGGGAGAGAGAGAGAAACATCGACGTGAAAGGGATACATCGAGTGGTTGCCACCACATGACCCAACCAGGGCCGGGGACAAACTGCAACCGAGGTACGTGCCCTTAGCGGGAACTGAACCCGGGCCTCTCTGGACCGCAGGCCGATGCTCTAACCGCTGAGCCAAACTGGCCAGGGCAACTCCTCGCTATTTTAACTCTCACGCTGATCAAGTATTTTACAATTACTCGCTCACTGATACTGTTATGTATAATCAGAAATTGATATTAACTTTTGTCCAGTGCTTTCTGAGGACGCATTGAGATGATTCTACGTCTTCACCCTTTTACCCGTAGACTCCCGCATGTTGCGCTAACTCTCGAATTCCTGGCATCCGGGCTTCTCAGACATGGCATGTGATTTTAAAAAGCAGCTAAATATCATCATAATTAATATTTAGTAAAAATCTTTGCATTTATAAGTGACTGGCCTAGAGGCTTTTGAGGTGTGTGTGTTTACTCTTTCAGACTTGGTTTTGGTGCCATTTCACCTCAATTGGGGAGCTGTTCCTTATTTCCACTGTCCTGGAATAGAACATGCGGCGTAAGAATTTTCGTTTGTTTGAGAGTTCGATCAAGTTCCCTCCTAAAACAATCTGTTCTTGTGTCTTTTAGGAGAGAGACTTAACAACTGAAATATTTTCCCCCTCTGATAATTGATCTACTTGGGTTTTCTGTTTTTGGTTTTTTTTTTTAAACAATTTTGGTAATATTCGTACATTTCCCAAATCGTCCACTTGATGAAGATTTTAAACTAGCCAGAATTATTCATAATATCCTTTTAGAATGCCGTGTAATTCCCTCAATCACTATCATACCTCTCTTCCGCTTCCTGATTTGGAGTATTTGTGTTTTATCGTGATTGGAGTTGTCAGCCATTTGCTTTGCTGAAGACAACCACAGAGAAGTTTCTTGGACACCGTTGTCAAGGCTGGTGGTGTCCTGCATTTGCGTCTGTGGGACGACACCTTCCTCTTCCTGGCAGGGACTTTCCCTGACTCCTCAAAGGGAACCGCTGCTTTGAACTCCTGCATGTGTCACGCGTCTGGCGATGTTTCCCTGTCTGTTTCCCTGTCTGTTTCCCTGTCTGTTTCCCTGCCTGGAACCCGGAGCTGCCAGAGAGCAGGGAACGGGAGGGGAGGGGAAGGCAGCTGAGATGTAGTGTTATTTATCTCTGCCAGCTCAGAAATCCAGCAGCCTGTGGAGGCCGGGGCTCAGCCGGAGCCGGCTCTCGGCACAGGGAGCGGCGTCAGCCCTGCAGAGGTTTGTATCTGCAGTTAGTGTTGGCCGGATCACCCTCCTCCTATCTTTTCCCGGCACATTTTCCCCTTAGGAACCAGCTGCTAACATGGTTCACCAGGAGTCAGCCCTGCCGAGGGCAGCGCGAGAGTCAGCGTTGCTGCAGGTCCTAACTCTGTGGGCCTGCAACCGACCCAGGTGACTCCCCTATTCCGCTGGCCAACGACCCCGCTGTGCCAATGCTCACACTCGGGCCCCATGGGGGGCCGCACGTCGTCCCTCTTCCTGTTTATGGGGCAAGCTTTCTATTTTCAGCAAAAAGATGAGCTGATCAGACCCCTGCTCCCAGATCTGAGTAGCAGATGAACATCGCGACCCTCAGGACGCGCCTGGGAGAGCTGGCTGGCCTCCAGGGTGTTGGCAGGGTCCCACCCGATCCACAGCTGAGGAGGGGTCCTGTGCATAGCTCAAGGCCGGTTCCCCAGCTGGGGTTCCCCCAAGTGCAAACCCTCAGACAAGGTTGTATTTGGAAAGACGATTCCAGGAAGCAAGGAGGGCGGGGTGCAAACCAGAGCAGGGGGGAGGGGAGGCAATACACAGTTGTGTTATGGACTTGGCTGTTTCTACCAGAGTCTGTTTGCTTGTTCGGGGATCATCTGAAGTTACATGACATGGGCTCAGAACTGCCTACAGAGGAGAGAGGAGGGAGCTAACCATGTCACAGGCTCCAGTCCCCCATTGGCCAGAGGCTGCCCCAGGGGGTTAACGCCCCCACACTTCGGGGGGACACACATGTGAGTGGGTTCCCATGGGCATCTCAGCTCAGCATCACACCCGTGGGGCAGGAGCGAGAGGTGCAGTGTCTGTTGGACGGGCGGCACCAGGGCTGTCCCTGCAGGAAACCTGCACAGTCTTCTTGGACGTGGGCAGCACAGCCATGGGGGAGAAGTGAGCTGAGAATATTCAAAGTGATAGGGTGTGTGCACACTCCACTGACAATGCGCTCCCTCCTCCTGCTACTCCCCCTGGGGGGGATCGAACAGACGGGGGCACGGAAGCTAACATCCTCAGCATGCGTTTCCACGTCTCCCTACCGTTCTCCCTCCCACAGAGGTTTCTCTTAATATCCTTTCATCTCCCCGGAGCTGGGAATGGACGATTGACCAATTTTCTGAATGAGTGCAGACCATCTGGAGGGATGAAACGCTTCCTCTTCTTGGGGTAGCAAAGCGTGATTCAGCATCAACCCCTGATGGCTCTCATTTTAGCTCCTGTGTCTTTTAACCAGAGGACGCCCCTCCCCGGTTCGCTCGGCAGCCTGGTGGCCAGGTTCCCGGCGTTTACTCGGTGTCTGTAGGTGCAGCAGAGGGAGTAGGGTGAGGTGGAGTCAGGCACGGTCACCAGGTGGCTTCTTGGTCCTGCCCTGCTCACCCCAGAGAGGGACGACCTCACCTCCTCCCTAGGCACATGGGGCTGTTAGGGTCCTTGTCATTCCAAAGGATCTAGATGCTCATCTTCCTGGCTCAACTGGTTCTTAAAACCAGGCTCAGAAGTCAACCTACCCTTAGAGAGCTGGCGGTTGTCTCCGGTAACGGCCTCCCGCTCAAGGGCACTCGGAGCGGAGAGCAGGGTGACGCTTGGGCTGCCAGCGATCCCAGATTCTGCAAACCTGCACCTGGCTCAGGTCTGACAGGTAGAGAGAATGTGCCACTCTGGTCAGTCTGCAGGGTCAGGGCACAGCGGGGTGATGTCCCTCACTGTGAATGTGGGCCCAGAGCATTGCGGGGAGAGCACCTGAGCATGGACACACTTAAACTAGGTCAGCCCAGGTTCAGGAGCACTGGGAGGTTGTCAAGAAAGATAAGGGATGGTTACACACATTTCCACGGAAGTATGACCACGGCATGGAGTTAGGTGGAAGGATGCTTGTCTCCGGAGATCTATATGCACACAGAGATATATCTGCATAGAAAGGTCTGAAATGGCATAACCATATTGACAAGTACCTTTGAGAAGTGGTTACTTGCACCTTATGCCTCAAACAATTTTGAACTGAGTTTTTTCAAGTGAGTATTTGCTGTTTGTATAATAACTCTTTAAAAGACATTTCCGTTTGGGGGGAAGATGATAGACCCCGAAGTAAATTTGTTCTTAGGAGAGATGTGAAATGTTTCCCTTTTTAAATATTTTTATTTTCCCAATGTTAACTATGACATGTGCCCCCTCCCCCCCAATAAATAAATAAACACAGCAGGCAGAATGGGTGAGATGCCCAGGACCAAGGACAAAGGGACGAGGGTTAGCAGCTGAGGGCCACCAGGTTCCCCCCTCGGGACCCAGGCCGGGAAGCGCGTGTTCCCCAGTCTCTGTGGCTTACGGGGTGGGGGGGGGGGGTCCGGTGGGCACTACATCTAGGTCCCCGAGGTTGAAGAGCCCTGTCAGCGTCCCCAAGGCTCCTGCCCTGTGGCTCATGCTTCCAGCTCGTACTTAGAGGTGGGGGACCAGGACACTCTGAGGAGATGGTTCCAGCTATGTCCTCGCTCACGCGCAGAGCAGAGCATGAGCATCCGACTCAGAGCGGCAGCCTCACACCCTGCTTTGGGCACTGGCTGGTCTCTGTCGCCTTGGGCCCCGTCTGTCTCTTCATCACCAACAGCAACAGTGCTCAGAGCTGTGCCTGCCTCCCACCCTCTGGGGCACCCGGGAGCGTGCGGAGTCCTGGGACCCGGTGACCGGCTGCAGGTAACCCATGGACCCCTTTGTGAGGCCAGAGGGTCAAAGGCTGCATCTGCACCACTGGTCTGGTCCCTGATCTCAGCATTTAGCGGACCATGGAGAAGCAGGGTCTCTGCGTCAAGGGGTGGAGTCTATTTCCCTGCATTGTCTTGCAACGAGCTTTGTCCAATGGGACGTTGCCAACTCGACTCGGAATAACTTACCCGACTGGGCTTTCTCTCTCCTGCTCCTGCTGTGACCAGGAGAAGTGTGCGCCTAGGCTGGCTTGCTGGCCCAGGCGGAGGCTGAGAGACGCCCGGGGCAGAGCCGCGCCAGCCGAGGTGTCCCAGGCAAGCCTGGCCTGGAGCGGACCGAGCACACGTGTGCCCAGCCGCTGCGAGCCAAGCTCAGCCCAGGTGTGTCCAGCCCCAGCCTCCCCAGAGGGCCGTGGTTTCCAGTCACTGAGTTCTGGGGTGGTACGCTACGCAGCAATAGCAAATGGATACAGCTTGTTAATCTGCAGGTGCCGACATTGTGATTCTGTCGGGGCTTGAAAATACGTGTGTTTAACCAACTTCCCGAGTATTCTGAGGCCGGTGCTCCATGGACCACACGGAGGAAAAAACGGATGCAGACCCAACTCTCTAGTGCCGTGTGCAATCACAGAAAATCCCTTCCTTTTTATGAACCTCAACTTTCTCATCTGCAAAGAGAGGCTACTGGTTCCCGTGCCGTTGACGTGAGGATTCAGGGAACACAAATATAATGAAACCTCGCTGATGATAGGTTTCTCTCCTCCTTCTCCTTCAGCTGGTCTCTACCTCACCCTCCCCCAACCCCAGGAAGACAGCAGCGCGAATATCTTAGGAAAACGTGAATCTCAGGGTCACAGCTTTATTGTATCGATTTTCAACACAGCATCTTACAAACATCGTTGGGGGACATTTACAAGAATAAATAAGATGGACTCGCAGGTGTAAAAAGATCACACGTCACTGTCATGTACAGTCAAAAAATATATCTGATGTTCATTGACCCGACATTATTTACCTTCCGCTTTTTTTTTTAAGCTAGAATTAGAAAGCAAAACCGAACAAACGAACAGGAAGAACATGGACAACACAGTGCTGGCTTTTTTCAAAAGTTGATTTATTTTGTTTTCTCTTCTCGTACGTGCTTTATCTATCAGACACCCCACGGTACAGGGGCGGGCCGTGGGGTTCACGGAGGAGGCTGCAGACCGTGGAGACTCTGGTCTCATGCAGTGGAGATGCCCAGTGGACGCGGAGATGTCAGTCTCCGTGGAGTTCAGTGGGAACCCCATGATGGCCCAGAGGGCTCTGATGGTGCCCAGTCGCCAAGGCCATGGTAGAAGCAGCCTGACCCTTCGCCTGCATCGGGCAGTAGGGTGGAGGGTGGAAAGAGAAGGTAGAAAGTGCTTTCGGGTCTGATTGCCAATATAGGTTGGCCTGGACTAGCCTGGCCCGGCCCAGGACCCAGCCGGCAACGAAATGGGTAATAGCGGGGATGATTATAATCGTGTCAACAGAGTCACTGTGCTTTTGCTCTGCAATCTGCTCCATCCGTCCTCGAGTGGGGTCTGGGGAGTGGGGTGTAGGGGTGGAGTTAACCTCTGGAGAAAATGTATGTGGTGAGCAAAGTCCTGCTCTGGGTCCTGCTCGGACCTTCATTGGTCCTGGCTTTCACCGACGGCCTTGCTGGCCAGTGAGTCTGGGCGACGGCTGTTCTAATCAGAGAGCTTGGTGGGCACTGGCTTTACGCCAAAGCAGCTGTTCTTTCTGGGTTGTGTGGTGGTGACCAGCCTGGATGAGCCCCGGATCTGCAGCCAGAGCAGCATCTGGGCCTGTGTGGTGGGGAGACTCAGGCAGGAGGGAGGAAGCTTTGGCCTGTGTAAACCAAGCCCAATCTGCGTGGCTTCGTGCTCTGCAGGAATGAAAGTTCAAACATGATCCCAGCTCCGTGCGCTCTCGCCCACCCGGGGAGAAGCAACTTAAAGGCCTTTCCGGGGACGCTCCTGCTTCCCTTTAAAGGGGTCCGGCTTCTCCTGGACCCCGCTGGCAGGCAGCGCGTTCTTCCTGACAGCCGTCAGCTTCACCCATGCTGCTGGCTCCATGCACAGGAGTGACCTGGCACGAGCAAACCGTGCGTGCAGACCGATGGAGGACACGGCACTCGTACTGTGACTGACCCTTCAGAGGACTGATTTGACCCGGATGACACCCCTTTGCCCTTTGAGCCTCCAGACTGCCCTTGGGGCTTTGACCCGGGGAACACCTCACGTCATTACTCTTCCGTGGTGAGAGAGGGGCACAGTGGGCATGGCGGTCTGTTGACCCATCACGAGAGGTCCCCTGAAATGCACTCACAAGCCCAAAGGCACTGAAGTGTGTGTGCTCCAGTTTTTCAGTCTGGGAAGCTTGCTTCGCATCCCCCCCCCCCCCCCCCGAGATCTGAGTTCCACTCCCCAACGAGCCATGAATTACATTAATTGCCCTGAGCTCCAGCCTTTCATACCAGTATCATCCTGTTCGACACTCTAAGGCCCCCCAGACTCTCAGTCTCTGAACATTCCGCCCAAGGACCAGGGTTCAATTCCCACGCCCATAGCAGCTCTCAGATCCAGCAGGGACCGTCCACGGTAGTCCAGCCCCAGTACTCTTCCCTGCGGAACCGCTGCCATCCGAGTCCTCCCACATCCCTCGTGTCCGCCCCAGTGGGCTAGGCCCCACCTCTTAGGTGGCTGGGATGCCAGGTCCAGGGTCTGCATGTGGGTGCTGGCTGCTGCTGTTGGGGACCTAACATTCATGGGTGGCTTTCAGGGTGTGAAGCTGGCCCCTTGGGTGACCTTTTCCTGCCACTTCTGGATGCAGGCAGCAGGGACGCAAGAGGTGGTCTAGGTCTCTGCAAGGCAGTTGTACAGCGGCCAGTGCCATCCAGGAGTCGGTCTCTGGTTCCTAATGAACCGGAAAAGAGTTGCTCACGTGAGCAAATATGACTGAGACATCTCTGCTGTGCCTGAGGATCATGTCCGTGACCCTGAAGTGTGTCAGGGGAGACTGGGGCCCCTCCATTCTCTGCCACTGACTTCTCTCCCTGCTGTTCAGACAGTATACGACCTCCAAGGCCCTGCATTGGATCACCTCTGGGCAAGTACACACAGAAGGCCTCCAACACGGAGCCTTGAATGGGTCTCCCCTAGCTGGGTTTGCTTTGCCTGTTCCCTTGTTTTATTTGGCTGTGGTTTGGAGCTGGTATCATTGGTGAAGGAGCTCAGACTAGGTAGGTGATGAGGAAGGCAGGTCGGGGCTTGGAGATGAAATGGCATCGTGTCTCATCTCCTGCTCTGGCCTGCAGCTTGGGTCCACCCCTTGCTCCTATGGATTTTGGCCCAATGCAATCCGTTGGCCTCCTCGTTTAGGATTCGCATCCTACTGGCTTTACCCCTGGAGCCACCCATGTTTTCCATGGCATTCCTTCGGACTCATCTTGGTAGGGAGGGCGGCTTTCTCCGTTCTGTTCTAAGGCAGTGAGGTGCAGAACTTTCAATCTCCTTCGATGTCTCTGGATCTGGGTTGGGCAGTTCCTCCCGGAGAGGCGACATGATCAGCGCCTGGCTGCTCCTCCCTGGGCCCCACCTCTGCTGTCCGCAGCAGCTTGGCCGGACTGACCCCCCGGGCTCAGGAACTGGATCCCCGTGAGGACACAGCGAGAGCCAGCTTAGCGACCGGATGATGAACATGATGGGCCAGAGGGAAGGGACCGTCTGTGCTCTGGGAGGCCGAGACTTCCTGCATCCCTGCCCCGGGCGATTCTGGCCTGTCCTTCCTCAGCCCGCCCTGCTGTGTCCCAGAAGCGACCGCTTGGCCCAGTGGTCCACATGCACCCTTGGTTCTGAGAATTCCTTTTGGGTCCCAGCTTCTTGGCCTTGTCTTCTTGTTTTCCTGTCTGAAGCTTTCCAAGTCCGCCTCTGCTAAGGGCCGAGGCCCCTCTCTTCACACCCTTCCCCACTAACCGGCGGGCCCAGCGCGCTGTGGCCGAGGCATGGCTGGGCTGGGCTTAGACCCGGAGACGAGCTCTTTCCACTCGAACCCCGTGCCTCACGGGTGAGCTGTGCCGTCGTCCCTGTGCTTCCTGGCGGAGGGCCCTGCGTGTCCCAGGAGATGTGGCGGTTGAACCGACGCGAGGAACATTCCAGCCCCAGGCCCTCAGGTGCAGTGTGCTCTCAGGTTTGCCCACATTAGCGACCGGGTGCGACTCCACCTGGACAAAGGGACTACCTGCCAAAGCCCCGCATCAGGAACCGGCTGTCCATCTCTCCTTTCCCTCCTGGGTGTTATTAGCTCCTGGTCCGCCACACCGCACGGGCACGTCCTCGACCTTCTAGTTTATGTCCGTGCTTCCTTCCAGCATCCGCCAGAGGAGGCGAGCTGAGATCAGCCATGGACAGCGAGGTCAGGGCACCCCACTCTGAAGGGTCTGCTGACGGGAAGGTGGGCTGGACGCGAGCTTGAGTCTGGAACTGACCTCAGGAGGAAGCAGATGGGCCGGGCACCGTGCCCCTCAGGCTGGGACGTGCTCCCCGAGGGTTCGTCACAGTGAGCTGAGGGGAAGCAAACTCACACGTGGCACAGGGTTCCTGGTTAAAACAACACATTTGTGTAGCCACGTGAGAACAAATCAGGCTCAAGTCGGGTGGGATGCAAATACTGCATGAACCACTAAAGTGAAACATGAAACTGGGCCGGACCTGACATCTGCCCTGGCCTGCTTTGAGATGGCCTTTATCATTCCAGTCTTTGCTGTTTGGGAAGATCTGAGACAACTGATGGGTAAATAGGAGCCAGTTTTTACCGTGGCTCCCCCTTTACTAGCTGTGGGACGATTGCTCCCGTCTGGCGACAACGGCAAACACTTGGTGGGAGTGTGGAGAGAATTCAGTGAGCTCACAGGTGCAAGTCCCCGGCACAGGGTCTGCTGGTTCCCCGCGAAGGCTGACACGGGGCAGGCCATTGCTCAGGTCACAGCCGAAGAGAGGGCCCGCCTAAAAGCAAGCCGATCCTCTGTCCCCACAGAGGGAGGCATGTTGTGGCCCCGACAGGCTCCGAGGTGCCCGGGGGACCCAGGGTCTTCACAGAAAGAGGGAGAGGAGACAGTGTCGGGGCACAGCTGAGACACAGCCTGAAGCTGCGGATGTCACGAACATACGCAGGTGGGACGTTCCTGGCTCCTCGTTCATAACTTGCCTCTTCTCCAAACAGGGTCCGTGACGGGAGGTGAGGACGCGAGGGCTGCAGTAGGTGGGGGGCTCCCCTGCGCACTCCAGAGAGAGCTGTCTCGGCTCTGGCGACCGAGAGCATCAACACTGTTTTCTCTGCATCGAGAAGGAGCCGACCCTGGAGGTGGGGGTGGGAAGATACCTTGGGGAGGTGGCGTTCGATGAGGTTCAACCTCTTGGGCACCGGTGCCCACTCTCATCCGAGCCCCGCCACGCACTTGCCACGTGGGAGCTTAGGGGAGGCATTCCACCCGAGAGCCTCCGTTTCTTCCTTGTGAACTGGCTTACGACCTGCTCGCTGCCCTGCGGTCTTGGAAGGGGGTTGGGTTGTGAGGAAATGAGGGGACAAGCTGTGGCCCTTGGGTTACCCCACTGTGGCCCGAGTTTCCCCCACTCTCCTTCTCCCTGAAGTCACATTTTAAATTCCTGCCATTCGAAAGGATAGAAACCATTGCCATTTTTCATCTTCTAGCGACTTGACCCCTTCCCGAGCAGAGTAAATCCCAGGATTTGTGGTAGATAACACCCCTCATTCTGTTTGGATGAACCGAGATCAGAGAAGAGAGTGGATAACAGGATGATCTGTAGGCTGCAGGGTCTTCGAAGGCTGGGGGTGGCGGCGGGAGCGGTGGACTGGAGCCAGGGGGAGCCGCAGGGCCCGCGGGGGCTGGGGGCTGGGGGTGGGGCCTGGGGCCAGGCTCAGGCACACGGGGGTGGGGGCGTCAAAGGAGAACAGTGCGTTCTCCGGGGGGCTCCCTCGCCTCCCTTTGCTTTGAGATGCTTCCTCTGGAACCTCCAAAGCGACAGCCCTTCCTTGTCTGGTGGCCCCGGACGTCCCGACAGCCCCCAGCCCGAGACAATGGGGCAGCTTCTGTGGCTGCTTCCTCGTCCCCTCCTCGGGGGCTCTGGCTCGGCCGCCTGCTCTGTGGCAGAGTGGAGACCCCGACTTTCTCGCAGCCGCAGACTCTCATGGTCCACTGTGTACTTTGTTCCAGCAACACGATAAGGAGCAGACAGACAGACAGAGGTGATACTCAAGGGGACACGCTTCAGGGAATGTTTCACAGTGTCTGATGGAAGGGGAACGAGGCAGCCCCCGCCCCAGAGGGAGCCTTCTCCCACACCAGCTGAGCAGTCACTCAGAAGCCGCCTTGGCCCCGGGGCAGGCATCTCCCTGACCCTGGTGCCTCTCCTGACCTCTGGTAGGTTGACCTCCCACCACACTGCCCGCCCCCAGGCTTCCCACACCTCTTGCCATTGCCCATGCCGATCCCGTGGCCTGAACCCTTTTCTTCCTCTGTCTGCAGCAGAGACCCAGCTGGGGTGGATGTCAACTCTTCCAGGGAGCCCCGCAGAGTCTGTCCTGCTCCTCGCTCCCACGCGGCACTGTGCTCCAGGATCCCCGGTATTCAGAGCGCTCTCGGGGGAGGACCCTGTGCCCCCGGGAGTCCTGTGCTCCTCACGCCCTCTGGCGCCAGACCAGGCTCCAGGACAGAGCTTCCTCCATCCCAGGCCACCCTGAGGCCATCAGATGCCCGGGCACCTGGGACAGACCAGGTAGAAAGACTGTCTCCAGCTGGCAGAGCTGGTGGCCGAGGGAACCGGGAGTTGCTTTCACTGGCTAAGAAATGATGTCGCGGGCTCGCTCTCCCAGGGAGGCGGGAGCGAGGCGCTCACCGCAGCTGAGATTGGGGCTCCCAGAGAGCGTGCGCGAGGCAGAGCTAAATCTCCCTCTGTGGGGTCCTCCGCTCAGAGGTTTCGCCTTATTTCCCTCCATCAAACAAAGGATGGAGAAGACAAGGCAAATAAGTCTTATCGCCATTCTCCGCCTTTCTGGAGCCCGGAATGTCATCGCGAGGAAGTCGCCTCGGTTTCCTCCGTGGTCACGTGGACGAAATGAAAGGCCAGCTCTCCCGTGGGGGTGCTGAGACTGTGGTGGCCCACGGAGTGTGGCTCGTCTGGCAGACAGCAGATGCCTCGCACGTGTTGGCTCCCTGTCACGGACTCACACCTCCTTTGGGGGGACCCCAGTTTTCTAGGCGTGATCCCCTTGGACTATTTTACATCAAAGCGTAACTGGGTCCCCGCTGGCCTTTTCCAGGACGGCAGCTGGGTCTCCCAGGAAGGAGGTCAAATGTGGATGCCCACGGGCATGCTGAAAGCCACTACTCCGTCTGCCCCAGAAACCCAAGGCGCTGTCCCCGACTAGCCCGGCTCGCCCCTGCCTGAGGCTGCGCCGACCCAGCATGGGACATTTCAGGACCCGCCGGAGGACAGGCCGGAGAGGTCGCTCCTACAGCTACACAGCCTGACTTCCTCCCCCCCTTTTCCTGTGACATAAGAGACTTCGAATTTACATCCCCCAAAGAAAGTGTCTTTTAATATACACTTTGGAAAATAACCAACTCTATCCTGTCGTCCCTCCCCAGGGTGCTGCCACCCAAGGGCCAGCAAGAGCCTGCCCCGGGGGTGGTCCCTTTTCACCGACCAGGACGGACGCCGAGTTCCCTGCAGTTCACCCCCTCCCTGGCCACAAGAAAGCAAAGAAAACCTTTATCCAGAGCGCGTGGGCCCAGCCGGCTGGCCAGTGAGCCACAGAAGGTCGAGGCCGGGCGGGGGAGGGCACCGAACACCAGTGGGCCGAGTGCCATGCAGGTTAGGTGGCAGGATGGGGGCCCCTGCGGTGGTCTCGGGACACCCCCGGGTCACACGATCCAGGTGTCTGGTGCCAGAGGTCACTGCAGGAGACTGCAGAGGACAGCAAGGCAGGGACCCCAAGAGCCCCACCATGCCCACGACCGCTGGAGGAGGAGGTGCGCCCCCTCCCCTCCCAGGGAGAAGCAGCCCCGGGAGGGGCCGCCGAGCCTGCGTCTCCCAGCACCCGCTCGGGGGCGGCTGCCACGAGGTTCACACGCTTGGGAAGAGCAGAAGCAGGAGGTCGGGGGACCGGGGAAGCCGGGGCCTTGTTGTGGGTCCACTTCTGTGTGGGTCCGTGTCTGTGGCTGGTGGGGTGCCCACGGGAAGCCTGGGCCTTGCAGAGCCCCAACCCCCACAGCTGCAGGAGACCCCTTGGAGGTGCAGGGCCCAGCCTGGGACACGGGCCCACCGGTCTTGTCCTGGAGCCGGGCAGGGCGCCCTCTGAGCCCCCGAGCCAGTCACCGCCGTTCACAGAAGGGTCTGACGGCAGCAGCCTCGGGACTCGGGCAGGTTCCCCGCTCCATCGGGCTAAAAGGAGCTTAAATATTCCAGTGCCACCTCGTATACAAATCTGTACTGTTCCTGAGAGGAGGGGAGGCAGACCGGGAGGGGAGACAAGAGAGAAGGGAAGGAAAATGCATTTAGAGGTACAGATTTGGGAGACGTGGTCCACATCTGGGCTGACAGTCAGCTCAGAATCACCCAAGCAGATTCTGATTCAGAAGGTGTGGGGGATGGGGCTCAGGACTCCGCATTCCCGCCAAGCTCTCCTGGGGCGCCGCTGCTGGCCTGAGACCAGACTTGGGGGACCACACCCAGAGGTCATCTAGCGGCGCACAGTAGCGTTCCTCACGTGTGACTGTCCCCATCGCTGCACCAGGGCTTATCACCAGGGGCTCTGCCTGCCCAGTCGCCCTCCACCCCTTTAACCAGTGTCCTCTACCAACACCTTACACTGCAAAATTAGCATAAATGAGTTAGAATCGAATCAGACGGGATCGAAAACATGATCCACACTCGACTAACCCAGGATCCCCTCCCCTGAACCTGAGTCAGTGATACTTTTCTAAAGAGTGGGCAGAGGGTAAAACAGAGTGGGGTGTGCCAGGGTTAACACCTGGACCGGCCTGCAGGAGGGGGCAGTGGGTGAGGTGGGGAGCACTCCTGTGCATTGCCGGTGCGCAGTCACTGCGTGTTGCTGCTTTGATGCTATTTCCCCGGGGAGTGGAGCCAGGGCCACCCTGGCTGGCGGAGGATGGCTCTCGGGACACTCACCAGGGTCTCGACCATGTTGGACTTGTTGTTCCGAAGCGTCTTCACGATGTGGAACACGTCGATGATGTTCTGCTGCTGGATCATCTCGCACACGCTGCAGATGGCGCAGAAGGTCCCGCTGCGGCCGCCCCCGTTCCTAAACACAGAGGGAGAGGTGAGCCCCGTCCTGGGCCAACCCTGTTCCTAAACACAGAGGGAGAGGCGAGCCCCATCCTGGGCTCCCCCGTTCCTAAACACAGAGGGAGAGGTGAGCCCCGTCCTGGGCCAACCCTGTTCCTAAACACAGAGGGAGAGGCGAGCCCCGTCCTGGGCCAACCCTGTTCCTAAACACAGAGGGAGAGGCGAGCCCCGTCCTGGGCCAACCCTGTTCCTAAACACAGAGGGAGAGGTGAGCCCCGTCCTGGGCCAACCCTGTTCCTAAACACAGAGGGAGAGGTGAGCCCCGTCCTGGGCCAACCCTGTTCCTAAACACAGAGGGAGAGGCGAGCCCCATCCTTGGCCAACCCTGTTCCTAAACACAGAGGGAGAGGCGAGTCCGTCCTGGGCCTCGCTGGCCGTGGGGAGCGGCTGCGGGCAAGGCGGCGGGGACATCCTCAGCCCGAGCCGTGTGTCGTGGGTGGAGTCCCCCCTGTGTCATGAGCCTGCTTTGCCTTGGGTGAGGCACTTCTGTGTCTGAGCCCCAAGTCTCCATTCATATGATGGAGGGGTTGGGGTAGATCACCCGTGAGACCTCGATTATCTCGATGTGTTCTTGGTTCTGTGGACATGGTGTGGTCACCCACGGCACACTGACGCAAACCTACAGGCCGGAGAGTGTGTCCTTATACACGCGGTACATGCATCTCGTCCCAAAGGGTGCTCCAGGTGCACCCACACCCAACGAGGACGGCGAAAGGCTGCAGGTGACTTCCTCCTGGTTTCCCATCCACGAAGGACAGCGATGCCAGAGACGGCTCTCAGCCTCGGGGCGGCCGGCCTAGGGTTCTGGGTGGGGTTGGGCGAGGTGCTGATCATGAAGTGACACGTCTCTGTTTGTGTACCCGGTTTAAGCAAGACCCTCCAGACCTGGAGAGCAGAGAAAGAGGGCCCTTGGGGGGTCCTCTCCCAGTCACGCCTGCCTTCTGATGCTCCATCAGTCACCCTCATGGGAACACCCCCCAACACTTCACAGAAAGTCCCTTTCGGAGTCTGCCGGATTCGGAACTTCTGGGCATGTCGCCAAGAGTAACTAATGATTCCATGCAATGGTCTGTGTCTAAAGAACATCTGCACAGAAACGAAGGTGCTCAGTCTCCCAGATGTTTTATCTCCAGGACACCCGGCGACCAGATGTTTCCAGTACGGACAGTTGCCCTCCATTCACTGGCCAGCACCTGCGTTTCAGTGTGTGGTTTGGGGTCTCTGGCCCCCAGGGATGCCAAGGTCCCTGTGGATAGAAGGACACCCGTGAGCTTCCCTTTGGTTCGAACTGCTGGTCGACTTGGCTAGGAGAGACATGGAAGAGAGGCACCCCTGCAGACAAAGCAGGCCGGAAGCGAGCCACAGGGGACCGAGTAGGGGGACCCCCAGGAGGGAGGCCAGTCTTCTGGAGCAAGAACAGCAGAGTGCAAGAGGAAGAGGGGAGTGGACACAGGCATCTCGGACCCGGTGGAGTGAGGCCCCGACAGGATGGGGGTGGCTCTGTGCTCCAGGTGAGGCTGCCTGAGTGTGTGGGAGCAGGGTAGCCGGTGGGGAACCAGCAGCCAGTGTCTGATGTGGGCAGACCCCGCTCAGCTTGGGCGGTGTCACCCACCGACGTGACATGCAACACCTCACGGCATCTTCCAGGACTTCGGTCTGCGGTTTGACCCTTGGGGTTGCTACAGGAGGGGTGTGTGTGAGAGAGACTTCCCTTTGAGCTCTGTGATGTTTCTGACATGCACACGCAGCACCTTTCACAGAGAGCAGAGCCATGAGCTGGTTTTGAAGAGGCAGCTTGATTCTGAGGTCAGCAAGGTGTCAGCAATACCCCCGGTAGCTCCACACATACTTATTCTGAAAAGGGCAGGCTCGGGTTCGAGTCCTTTGACACGGCCTTTCGAAGGACGAGGCGGCCTCACCCCCGTCTCCCCGCGGATCTGAGGGTCCTGAGAAGCCAAGTGAATGACTGTGAAGCAGGTGTTCCACACCTGCTGCTACGGCCGCTGGTTTGTTTGGGGTCGGAGAGCTCTGTAGGGTCCTTTTCCGAGGTCACTGTCTCCTCCTGCGTGGACCTGACTGGCTCTTAGGAGCAGCTGCATCGAGGACATTTGCACATTTGCTACCATGATAATTGCAGGTCTGTGTGTCGGTAGATAAATTGCGTGTATTTTGTAAATATCTGAAAGCACCACAGGGTCCTAGGAGGCCCTACTTCCACGTCCCACGGGACAGAGGAGGAACGAGGGCCACAAAATTAAGCGATTTCCTCGATGACAGCTTGTCAGTCACCATCCTCTGAGGGTCCCGACTGCGACCCTGCACGATGACACCACGGTCCGCTTGGCTGGGGTCCCTGTGCCCAGCTAGGCCCGTCCTTGGACGGGAGGTGAAGGTTCCATGTCACCCCAGTAATGGGATTATGCACACAGCTGAACTGAGCCCCCGTGCCCTAGAAAGGGGGTCCCAGGCCCGGGGGTGAACCCCTTGGTGTACTCAGAGGCAGTGCGGGTCAATGGATGGCATGTCCGCCTGGGGGCCCGTGGATTCGAGTCAAAGCTCCTCTTATCTGCTTGAAGCCTCGGCCTGGCTGTGCCTGTTTCTCACTGTGACAAGAGGAACAAACCCCCCTGACGGAACGAGGGGAGTCATTTCAATTGCCCGGCACCGAGCTCCCTGAACCCACCCATGCCCCCCTCTCTTCTTTGTCTCTTTTCAGTCGCCGAGGAGGGTCCAGTGGGAGGAACCCCTGGGGCCCCAGCTTTCTCGTGATGGCGGGACACCTCGTGCGCCTGTGGGGGTGGGGCGCGCCTTCCTCTTGGGAGCTGGGCTGGGGTCTGCCCACCCCCGCGTGTGGGGACAGGCCACCAGCCTGGCTTCGGAAGTATGTCATAACATTCGTTCAGGGCAGCACGCTGGGCACCCCAGTCCAGTAAAGGGTTGTCGCTCCTCGAACACACTCCCTGTGGCCTTCAGGGACGCCGAGATGCAGCGCGGCCAGCCATGCCCGCGAGGCCGCCCCGCCGCCCGCGCCCGGGGACCCCAGGGCACTCACAGGCAGTGGACCACCGTGCGCCCCTCCCGCCCGTCGTACTGCTCCAGCCACTTCTCCAGCCGCCGCACCACTTTGAGCAGAGAGCGCTTGGAGGGGGGCGTGTCCCGGTAGGCGGGCCAGCCGAGGTACTGGAGGTGCTGGACGATGCGGTACCCGTCCTGCGGCTGAGAACAGAGACGCCGTTAGGCCTGTTCTGCTGAGGAGCTGGGGACACAGGCCCTCCAGATCTCTGGGGGTCTCAGCACTGCCTGGGAGACGGACTTATGAGGTCTAAGCCATGTCTTCACGGGGAGTCCCGGACTCTCTGCCTTACTTATCTCTAGGCCTTTGTGCCACTGACTCTCCTGCCCCGACTGCCCTGCGCCCCCTCTCCACCTGGGAAACTCCTACTCAGTCTTCAAAACCCAATTCAGATGTCCTGTTCTTCAGGAAGTGCCTTCCCTGCCTCTACCAGGCAGAATTCATCTCCCCCCTGAGGCTCCTATGCCAGAGTGTATCTCACTTTCCATTAGATAGCGGACTCTGGGGGCAGGGACCGAGTTCTGCTCCCCCTGGGCCCCCGGAAAGGCCAAAGTCACGATAGTTAGCCACCATTTCCTAGGTGACTGATCTGCCCCTGCCACCCTATACCCCTCCGCCCAGCCAGACTCTTCTCTTGGAAGCTACTGTTTTTAGTTTGGGTGGTGTTCCCAGGGTCTAGCCCATGGCTGACCGGATCCCAGCAAAGGCCCCATCAACTCAGGTCCAACCAGTGCGGCACAGCCCTGGCCGGTTTGGCTCAGCGGTTGGAGCGTCGGCCCACGGACCAGAGAGTCCCGGGTTCGGTTCCCGCTAAGGGCACGTACCTTGGTTGCAGTTTGTCCCCAGCCCCGGTTGGGGTCGTGTGGGTGGCAACCAGTTGATGTGTCTCTCTCACATCGATGTTTCTCTCTCTCTCTTCCCCCCTCTCTCCCTCCTGCTCTATCTGAAGGTAAATGCAAAATGCCCTCTGGTGAGGATGACAAAAACAACCAGTGCAGCACAGGGGGAAAGTGCCGGTTTCCGGGACGTTTCACCCACAGGGCAGTGAGCGCGTCAGGGCACAGCAGTGGGCAGGGGCCTGTGTTGCCTTGTGTGTCTCTGCGTTAAGCCCTGGCTGGACCTGGCGCCGGAATCGGCAGGGGCCCCCTTCCCCAAGGACGAGGTGACGGGGAGGCAGCCTCCATCCACCTGGGGGCGCGGGCAGGGGACCAGTGGCGGCCACCCACTTACCCGGGCCATGTTGCAGATGCGGAATATTCTGTGGATGATGTCCTCGTCGATGTCTGCGGAGACAAACTCCACTTGGATGGGCCCGTAGCAGCCGGAGGTCTTCTCAGGCCAGTACTGCATGCAGAGCTGGGAGGGGCCAGAGGAAGAGGCCGAGGAGGGGAGGGCGTTAGTCTCCTTTACCACGGGGCCTTCCTCCTGTCTGCAGAGCCCGCTGGCTAGGGGCGGACAGTGTCATGGGGGAAGCTGGGCTCGGCTTCCCCGCTGGGGAGCAGCCTCCCACCTTGGGGGCGGTTGTTGAAAAGCCGAGGCTCTGAACACAAAACACTTTGCTACGCTGACGCCACCCCATCTGCTAGACTTGCGGGGCCTCACGTTCTCACCCGTGAGATGGGGAGAGCAATGTTTACCTCGAGGCGCTGCCGACAGGGTTAGATGGGATGAGGGAAGGGCAGGTACCACCCCTCGTTTTCTCTATGCAAACGTGAGTCAGGGCAGACTCCTCCCCATTCCCGGGAAACACTGTCCACGAGCAGATCGGGCGCGGTTTTAAGTTCTACATGAGCGTTGGCATCCGACAGTCTTGGGTCCAAATCCAGGCTCTGCTCCTTCCTAGCTGTGTGACCCAGGCCTCAGCTTTCTCACGTGTGAAGTGGGGATCCCTATGCGCCCCTTGCACCGAAAGTGATGTCGCATGGTGTTGAGAGCACTTGCCGGGGATGCTTCCCACTTTTCTGCATTCGGAATGAGACCCCACGGCCGAGAGCAAAGGCCATGGCTTGCTCTCAGCCCGAGGAGTCCTCAGCCAGATGTTGTGTTCTCACCCAGGGGACCTTTGGCAATGTCCGGAGACATCTCATGGTCACACCTGGGGTTGCTATGGGTCTCCTGTGAGCAGAAGCCAGGGTGCTGCTCAACATTCTCCCGCGCACATCTCCCCCCCCACCCCCCAACGTGTATCAACAGTGCAGAGGTTGATACTGACCGGGGTCTAAGATCACTGATTGTCCCTCAGGGTTACAGTCTCATCCAGAGAGACAGGGACGTCATTTGCCTGCATGTGTTGAGAGCCAGATGAATTTTGTTGGAGAACGTTGAGGTAGTTGGCAGGGTTGTGTTTCAAAGAGGGGCAAACATGTGTCCTCAAATTCCTGGTTTCCAGGGGCGTGGAGATGGACCCCGTCCAGGCGCAGGCCTCAGCACCGGGGCCCAGCAGGGAGCTGAGGCCGGAGCTGCACGCTTCTCAGGGACCACTCCAGCATGGACAGCAAGGCCACGTGTTAGAAAGACCCTCCCTCTGGGGGTCGTCCCGAGGATGGAGCTGGGAGTCACGAGACCCACCCGAGGCCTCAGAGGACAGCTTGGGGTCAACTCCTTCCTCAGTGGGGCTGCCACAGCCTACATCGAGCTCGCAGACGGGGAGTTAGGTGGTCAGGGATGACCCACAGAAATGCCGTGGCCGCCACGGATGCAGGATTTTCATGAAAGTGATCACTGTTCCTTTCGCTCAGAGAGAACAGCCTACTCACCACGGGCAGTCACTTACAAAAGTGTCCTTTGTTCTATCCTTCCTCCAGAACTGGAATCAGAATGGAAAAGCCAGGAGGAAGGAGGATGTTGGACAGAAAAAAGCTCACGAATCCCGGCTCAGGGATGACACCACCACATGATGGCCCACAGGCCGAACCGGCCAGCACCCGGTTCTGTGAGTCACGTTTTATTGAAATGCCGCCGTACTCGCTCGTGTAGACACCACTGACTGCTCGCTTTCGACAGAGACCGAGCGGCCTGCAACACCTAAAAGATTTCCTGTCTTGTCCCTCCCAGAGAAAGCTGGCCAACCCCTGCACCGGCGTGTTTTCGGGCTAAGGGGGATGACACACACGAACACATAGGCACAGAATAAATCCCAGTGATTCACAGCATCATCGAACCTATCCGCCCAACAAAAAGAACAACGATTAGGCTAATACATAACATCTGAAGTTGAAGGATTCTTATCACCCATCTCAAATAGCAAAGACATGCAAGGTACGTTTCATAATGCGACAGTGCTTGCTTTCTGGAGTCTCCATTGAGGGTTAATGGAACATGCTAGTGTGTGTGTGTGTGTGTGTGTGTGTGTGTGTTGGAGGAGGTGCTGGGCACCTTCAATCCCATAATTTGAACTTCATTTGCCTTTGCACTGGCTCTTCTGCCATGCACCCTTCCTGGTAATGAGGGATGGGTACCAATAAGTCTTTGGCTGGTTAGAGAAATCAGAACTCATCAGAATTTCCCATTAAAAAAAAAGTAATTGCCTTCATCACTCGCATTGAATGCAGCCTTGCCGGAAGTGGAATGTGGTCCTGCTGTCAGTACAGGGGTCCGAGGCATCAGGGAAAGTCTGCTACCCCTAGTATTTTCAGTCTGGAGAGAATGCAGAATGATGTGCCTCTTTTAATAGGGTTTCCAGACCAATTTCTCAGGCTAATAGGTTCTACTGTGCCTCAAACAGGACTCCTCTGTTTGGGACACTTCTCTGCATGTGATTTCCAGGTCACTCTCCCGTAATGCCCAGAGGGCTGGGGAAGTTTGCAGGGTCCTTCTAATCCTGAACCGCGTCCATCCTTCCGCTCGAGTTCCCCGATTCGTGTGACTGCATCAGCAACGGCGTGGTGGCATTCAGTGTGGGCAGATGCGGTGTTAGAACTGCCAAGGAGCATCCAGGTCTCCCCACAGCCAGGGTGTCTTATATCATCTAGCCACAGGGAGCAGGAGAAGGGAGGGGGGCGCCGAGTGTTCCCAGAGACCCTCTGGGGCCCAGGAATGATTCTCAACAAGTAATGTCCTCTGTGGTTTAGCTCAAGGCTGTCCTGGCGTCCAGGCGCTGGGGGTGTGCCTCAGTGGGTGCCACCATTCTGGCTGTGTTTGCAGCGAGAGGGCTCCTACTAGTGCCCTGGGTTCAAATCCCAGCCCTGTCACTTTCTAGCTGAGCGACTTGGCCAAACCTTTTAGTTTCTCCGAGTTACGAATGGCTGTGAATCTTCATGTGTCTGCTCAGCACGGGACCTGTTGCAGTGAGTTCTCAGTAAACGGGAGCTATGATTATTAGGCAGCGTAGGGGAGGGCCACTCAGACAAGATGGATAAAGTGAAGTATGTTTCTTCCCCTCCACTTAGTAGCGCTTATGAAAATGTCCCTTTAGGATAATACCCAAAGGATTGCCCGTGTTGTGGAAATTCCCGCTCCGCCAGTGTGGGCCAGCTGTGGGGATTGGGAGGGGGCGGGCGGCACCTGGAGGGGGGGTGGGGGTGGGGGCGCTGTTCTGCATGTCAACGGAGAGAGGCGGGGCTGTTCTGGAGGGGGACCCAGGAGATGGGAGAGGAACTTGGGATGCAGGGGGCCAGTGAAATGGTTGAAGGGGAATCAACGTGTCACGTGACCCCCGCCTCCTAAATATTCAGTACATTTATAACACCATGCACAGTGCCCAGTATGGATCGATTTCTTGTGGAAACCAGCAACGAACTGAGCTTTGCTCCCCGGGTGCCAGAGAAATGGAGCAGAGACCACACCTGTGGTCCGAGGGGCCAGACCATGACCCCGTCAGCATCTGCATTTTATAAAAACCCCAGGGACGGGGACTTAAGAACCTGGAAATGGGGGGTGGGGTTCAAAGAAGCCCACTCGACTTTCTAAAACCATGAAGTCCCAGCTGGCCTGGAGCCTCATGGACACTCAGTGCCACATTGCTGTTCCTTCCTCAGGCGGAAGGCTGTCGAATGGCCTTCTCCAAGAATGGGTTCAAATCCCTTAGCCTGGAGCCTCCTGGACACTCAGTGCCACATTGCTGTTCCTTCCTCAGGCGGAAGGCTGTCGAATGGCCGTCTCCGAGAATGGGTTCAAATCCCTTGGCCTGGAGCCTCCTGGACACTCAGGGCCACATTGCTGTTCCTTCCTCAGGCGGAAGGCTGTCGAATGGCCGTCTCCGAGAATGGGTTCAAATCCCTTGGCCTGGAGCCTCCTGGACACTCAGTGCCGCTTTGCTGTTCCTTCCTCAGGCGGAAGGCTGTCGAATGGCCTTCTCCGAGAATGGGTTCAAATCCCTTGGCCTGGAGCCTCCTGGACACTCAGTGCCACATTGCTGTTCCTTCCTCAGGCGGAAGGCTGTCGAATGGCCGTCTCCGAGAATGGGTTCAAATCCCTTGGCCTGGAGCCTCCTGGACACTCAGTGCCGCTTTGCTGTTCCTTCCTCAGGCGGAAGGCTGTCGAATGGCCTTCTCCGAGAATGGGTTCAAATCCCTTGGCCTGGAGCCTCCTGGACACTCAGTGCCACATTGCTGTTCCTTCCTCAGGCGGAAGGCTGTCGAATGGCCGTCTCCGAGAATGGGTTCAAATCCCTTGGCCTGGAGCCTCCTGGACACTCAGGGCCACATTGCTGTTCCTTCCTCAGGCGGAAGGCTGTCGAATGGCCGTCTCCGAGAATGGGTTCAAATCCCTTGGCCTGGAGCCTCCTGGACACTCAGTGCCACATTGCTGTTCCTTCCTCAGGCGGAAGGCTGTCGAATGGCCGTCTCCGAGAATGGGTTCAAATCCCTTGGCCTGGAGCCTGGATCAACTGCCTTTGCCACCTTATACCCCAGGCCTCTCCCTTCTTGCCCCGCAGAGTGTGTGTGTGTGTGTGTTGCCTGTATGCAGGGGTGTTGCCTGTGTGTGTAGAGGTGTTGCCCCTGTGTGTGTAGGGGTGTTGCCTGTGTGTGTGTGTAGGGTGTTGCCTGTGTGTGTAGGGTATTGCCCGTGTGTGTGTAGGGTGTTGCTTGTGTGTGTAGGGGTGTTGCCTGTGTGTGTGTGTAGGGTGTTGTCTGTGTGTGTGTAGGGTGTTGCCTGTGTGTGTAGGGTATTGCCCGTGTGTGTGTAGGGTGTTGCTTGTGTGTGTAGGGGTGTTGCCTGTGTGTGTGTAGGGTGTTGTCTGTGTGTGTGTAGGGTGTTGCCTGTGTAGGGGTGTTGCCTGTGTGTGTGTGTAGGGTGTTGCCTCTGTGTGTGTGTGTGGGGGGGTGTTGCCCGTGTGTGTGCGTGTGTGTGTGTGTGTGTAGGGTGTTGCCTGTGTGAGTGTGTGTGTATGTGGGTGTTGCCTGTATGTAGGGGTGTTGCCTGTGTGTGTGGGGGTGTTGCCCGTGTGTGTGCGTGTGTGTGTGTGTGTGTAGGGTGTTGCCTGTGTGTGTGTGTGTGTGTGTAGGGTGTTGCCCGTGTGTGTGCGTGTGTGTGTGTGTGTAGGGTGTTGCCTGTCCGGAGCGGCTCCCCCTCTGCAGGCAGAGCCGAGGACCACACCGGGGAGGGAAAGCCGTCCAGCGGCAGCCGCTGACTGAGAAATGGCGCTGCTCCTCCAGGAAAGCAGAGTGGCTCTTGTTACTCATCGTCAGAACAAGTTAAAGCGCGCGGGAGTCGCGAAGCCCGCGTGGACAGCCCGGGAACAGCCACGGGCACTGCTCCGCCCCGTGGTCTCCATGCTGCGTGGGCCACGCGGAGAGAGCGACTTCACACGTGCGCTGTCACAGACACAGAGGTAGCTCCGCTGCAAAACTTCTTTTTCACTTTTGCTGACGGAGCAGAAAGCTTGCGGGTCGTTGGAACACACGTGCCCTGATGCGTCGAATGAAAACTAGCACCTGGCCTGTTTTCGGAACAAACAACTTCAAAGGGTATTTCTGTGCACCTTCGTTAGGCCTTTTGTTAATCAAATAAGAAAAAAATACTTTGATGAGGTGGAAAAGCCAAGGAACGTCACAGCTTCAGAAAGTAAGGACCCTGCTTGTCAAGGTCCCTGTGCCTCACGGAGCAGGGTGGGGCGACCAACCCAAAGATGACGCGAGTGAGCATTTTTAAGAGAGAAAAATGTAAAAGAGCCACCTGAATTGGTTTTAAAGTTCAGGTCAGTGATTATAAAAATCCCTTTAAATAGATTCAATAAAGAGCTTAAAACATATAACGTGGCTTTACTACTGTGGCCAGTGAAGGGAGGCAGACGGTCAGGGAAGCAGGGACCCAGCAAGGGACAGAGGGGTGTGTGGGTCCTGACCGGGGCCGTTCACCCACCGCCTCCATCCAGCCCCTCTGGGGCCCCAGGAGGTGAGCGATCTCCACCCGGGGTGGGAACCGGCCCACGCAGCTGGGTCAGAGTTCGTTTCTGGGAAGGAAGGGTGGGCTTTAGGAGAACACCTGCAGAGGAAGGGGGGGTGGGTGGAAGGCAAAGACTCAGGGCAGGTGTTAGAACAGGTAGGAAAGAGACAACTGAATTCTGCGGCTTCAGAAAGGAACAATTTTGGGGGAGGAGGAGAAAGACCTAAGAAGGGACGAGTCCGGGGGAAGAAGTAGAGAGAGAGGAAGCAGGTGGTTTGGGTGTGACTGTAAAGGTCCTTGCTGGTGCCCCCATGGGGAACCACAGTGTCACTTGCCCCGCTGATCCGGCCACAGGCCTTTGGAGTCCCACGGAGCTGGAAACATCTCTCCGGTGGCATGTAGTTGCCCCCACGGCTCATAACGATCTCCGGACGGCGGCCACTGCGGAGAACGGAAGCGTGTCTGTGGCTGGGAGGGCGGCGTGAAGGAAGTGGCAGGGATCCTAAGCAGAGGCAGACAGCTGGCCCGCAGTGCTAGAGAGTAAAGCGCTCAGGTTCCCCATCCCCTTCTCCACCGCACCTGCTGCAACTTCCAGGTACCTCAGCCCCACACCACCGGGAGCCCTGTGGTCCCATCAGACCACAGGACGTGGCAAGGTCCTCCTGGTAGCCTCCAATGCGCTAGGGACCTGGGGCTGACCTGTCACCCCACGGGCCGAAGCTACGGGCCGCCTTGGCACAGGCACCCTCGCAGACAGACGCTGATGCCATCTCAAAGAACCGCCCTCCAGGAGCCGAGGGCAGCTCTTCCGATGCTCGGGCTATGTCCGTGTTTATTCTCGCCAGGTGCCCAGCTGCTGTGGTGGTGATATTCATACCAGTAAGTGCTCTATTCATCTGCTGGTTTCAGGGGGTGCTTGCCAGCTGCGTACGGCTGCCAACCTTGAGGAACGTCCGAGCTCGATGTGTTTGCGTTTGGAGGGTAAATTCTCAAAGGCTGCACCGACATCCGGGGCTGAAAGATCTCCACTCACCCAGGAACACCCTGAGAGGGGAAGCCATGGCCAGTGACCTTGACCTTTGCTTCTGCAAGGCAAGGCTCGTTGAAAATCCTCCTTGGTGCCCGAGCTCCGGTTTTGCAAAAAAGGGATGTTGGAGAAAGGGAGGAGCAAAGGGCTCTCCCCGGCTCTGCTTTGCTCCGGGCCCACGGGCACGTCCTCTCGCTGCCTTCCTGTCTCAGGCAAAGGAACCGGGCAGCACTGCCTCCCGACCCTGGAACTCGGCGAGGGTCTCTGTCCCGTGGACATCCGTTCAGTTTCATGGGCATCTCCGATTCCAACCATCTGTTGTTTGGGCCCAACCCTTGGAGCCATCTTTTTGTCTCTCACTTTCCATATTTTGTTGCGTCTATTTCACATACTCAGAATCCACCCTATTGCTGCCTCCTAGGTTCAGGCCACCACCCCTGTCACCGGGTCTCCTGCCGAAGCCCCTCTGTGTCTCTCTGCTCCCTCTCCTAGCCACACCTCCCCTCCCCACACCAACAGTCTGTTCTCATCACGGCCGCCAGAGGGGGCTTTTCAAAACAAGTCGAATTGCTTTTCCAGGTCACTCCTCTCCTCAAAACCTGCCCATGGCTCCTCCTGTCTCTCCAGGTAAACCCGAAGTTCCTCCTAGGACCCCACCGCCCCTGAAGGCCCTCCATGGCCTGGTTCTGCTGCGTCTCTGTGTCCCTGCGCTCCGATGCGACCTCCTGGACAGGACCTGCCTTGGTCGCTCGGTCCCAGTTGCAGCCTGGCCTTCCGAGCTCCATCACCCAGCCCCTTATGCCCCCTCGCCATGCACCTGTCACCTTCCAGCGTGTAACCGAGGACATGACACGGCACAGGGTGTGCTGCTCCCGTCTCCCTGCCCTGGAACAAAGTTCCCCGAGAGGTGGGAGCTCCCTGCTCTGCTCTCTCTGCTCACCGGTGCCCTCCAGCACCCAGAACAGCATCTGGCAAAGAGCGGGTCCCCAGCCCACAGGCCGCATGCAGCGCGGGATCTGACCGGACGGCTCTCCCAAGCGCACCCGCCGCACCGCCTCGCCTTCTGCACCTTGCTGGTCTCTGGGCCTCCGCGGCCTGCCTGCTCCCTGACCCGCCCCTCCCGCCTTCCCCGCCTGGGCCAGGTGCACCCCGACACCTGCTGCCCAGACCGGGACCCCTGCCACCATCCACGGCGCCTCCTTCACGCCACACCCATGCGGTCCCTAAACCTGGGGACTTGAACTCTGGCCGCGTTTGCGCATCCAACCAAATCGTCCTGCCTCCCGCCGGCGCCTCAGCCAGAGGACCCATCATTTCCTGCGCGTCGGCGGCACACTCCCCGCAGCCCCCCGGTTCCCAGGTTTCTCCTCCAGCTTTTTCTCCTCACTGGTCCCCAGACGGCTTTCCAGCAGGAACCCCGTCACCCCGCTGCCCAACCTCTTCACGCTCTCTCCTCCCTGTACAGCATTTCCAAACTGTGCTCCTAGGAACCCCAGGGGTTCCACAAAGGTACCCGGCGTAGGCGCCAAACCACGAGGTGGGAGAAGCTCTGGATTTCCTCTCTCCACCCACTTCGGCGCTAGCAGGCCTCAGCCAAACCTCCTCCGTATATCGGGCTTGTGTGAAAACTTCTCATCTGAAGAAAGGATGGTGTTGTGTAAAAAATAAAAGTCTTAAAAGAAAAACAACCACCAGCCATGCCGCAGGCTGGGGCCAAGCTCCTTACCCGGTGCGGGCAGCCCTCTGCACCCTCTGGCGTCACCACCCGCTCCGGCTGCTGCGGGCCCAGCCACACTGCCTGGAGCCCTTCTGCAGACAGGCCTGCGCCTGGCCCTATGTCCCCTCTGCCTGGAATGTCCTCCAGCTCCTTCGTCCCCCACAGGCCAGATCTCTGCTGCCTTCTTCAAGGCCAAAGTCACCTTCCTTTTGTGGGCAGAATTAATTGCTCCCCATCCCCGCCAGCACAGTGCCTCGCGGCTGACCTCTATCACAGCGCGACCACGCCAGGGGGGACGAGCTGCTCGTCTGTCTGTCGCCAGGCTGAGTCCCGGTGGGCGGGGACACAGCTCAAAGCCCTGGGTGTGCTATTCCCACGCCCGGCCGCGCTCACACAGAGGCACACCTGGTCACTGCGAGCTGCCTTCGAGACGGAGAGGGTCGCTTTTCAGAAACCTGCAAGGCCAGCCCCGCCCTCTCCACCCAGCGGGGCCCCATGACACGTGTCCTGTGTCGTGAGCACAGGGATGTGCGGTAGACATACGATGCCGGGAGCTGTCAGGCCCAGAGGAGCTAAGGCCTGAAGCCAGCCGGACATGAGGCAAAGCCAGGGCTCAGTTGGGTGGCCAGGGGGCAAAGGGTCTCCTGGGTGAGCTCTGCCTGGCTGGGAACAAGGCCCTGACCAGTGTCTGGGCAATGAGCACCGAGTCTGGGGCTGGGCAGTGGGGGCCAGACAAAGCCCATAGCAAGGGGAGTCACTCCTAGGGTAGGGGGCCCCGGGGGGGCAGGGCCTGCCAGGAGATGCCTGGCCTTTGCCAGAGCTGGATGGGCTTGCCTGGTGCTCTCCGCCTCCGTGCCCATCAGACGTGGCTCGGTTGGGCAGAGGCAGCTGCAGGCACGGCTGCCCCACTGCACCCGAGCTCCCAGGGCGGCGTCGGGCCTCCTCCTACCTGGGCGGTGTCCATCTCATTCAGCATCACCACGGAGGAGCAGTTGTAATCAAACACCAGCCTCCAGAAGTCTGCCACGGTGTTGGGTAGCGGGTGCTGCGTGACCACGAAGGCGGCAGGCTGCTTGTGGCTCTGACAAAGGGACGGCACAGGCCTCGTGAGACACACCGCCCTCGGCGGTGCTCCGACGCCGGTGAGGCCCGCCAGGCAGACGACACAAAGCACCTGGCCGTTCGGTTATCTCGGGGTGCCCTGGCGGCCAAGGGGACCTTCGCATGGTAAACTCGCTCTCCTCCAAACTAAGACATTTCATCAGGAAAGTGTCACTCGGATGGGGATTATCCAAATAAATTATTTGTGTCTCGGAGCTCAGCAAATAATCATCATTGCAACATGAAATGTAAGCTCCCAGACAGAGATTTGCTGCTCTGCTGGCCAAGGTTCCTCTTGGGGTAGAAGGGACCTCTGTGTCCCTTGCCCACAGCGCGGGGAGGGTCGGCTCAGCCTGAGGCAGCGAGCCTCCTGCAGGGGCTTATATTGCAGGAGGCTCATCCCTGCCCTGAGGCTGGACTGAGGGCTGAGCTGGCACTGGGAGCCAGGGCCGGGGAAGGGGTCCAGGTTTTAGAGTCAGGCAGACCTGAGTTCAAGCCCAGCTTTGCCACTTGCACATTACAAGTCATCCAGCCATCCAGTCATTCATTCCTCCATGCGTTCATTCAAGCATCACTTGCGAAGGGACTCTCTTTTTCTTTTTCTTTGGTGCTTAGCACTGGCAAGTTATTCGATCTCTCCAAATCTCAGGTTTTTCACCTGGAGAACGGGAGTCATAGCTCCAAAGGGATGATGTCCTACAGCCTGAATGAGATTTACATGTGTAAAGAGCAGCGAGCGAGAACCTAGCGAGCCAGGCCTGGTGGCTCCGTTGGTTGGACCGTCGTCCCGTACACTGAAAGGTTTTGGGTTTGATCCCTGGTCATGGCGCATAGGGGAGGCAATGATCAGTGTTTCTCTCTCAAGAGAGAGGAGGGGTGGGGGAGAGAGAGAGAGAGATTGAAATGAGAGAAACATCAATCGGTTGCCTCCCGCACAAGCCTTGCTGGGGATCGAATCCACAACCTAGGCGTGTGCCCTGACCAGGAACCGAACCTTTTGGTGTATGGGATGATGTTCCAATCAACTGAGTGACCCAGCCAGGGCCTCGCGTGAAGATAAAAGGAAAAAAAAGAACCAGGTCGTGAGCCCACTCGCAGGGCAGACACGCTCGAGTTGGTTCTTCGGCCTGGGCAGGGGCATGGTGGTGGCACACTCGCTGCCTAGCACAGGTCGAGCAAACACACACGTTCAGTCCCACGTTCAGACGGGGAGGGTCCGGAGGGAGCGGCCTGTGTGAGCCTGGACACGCGTGAAGCTCCGCGCCGGCCCCACTCCCTGCAGTCCCCTGAGAGGAGGTGTTTGGAGAGGTTGGGGCTTCTCTGCGTCTCTGGCGATTTGTGAGCCTGAGAACAGTCCACGTTTGCAGGAAGTCCTCCTGGGACACGGCCCCCGTGGGAGTCCTGCTGTTTTCAGTGGGGTCGCGAGTCGGCCGGAAGGTGGGGGGAGGAGCTCACCCGTCTGGACCAGGCCAGAGGAAGGTCTGGGAGGGCAAAATGGTTCTCCCCAAAGCCAAACTCCAGCTGCGGGCAGCAGGTCCGCGGGCCGTTTCCGGCTATGGAAAAGAACCCAGGCTTTCGGAGTCACAGGCTGGGGTGCAGACCCGACCTGACCTGGAGACAGTCGTGGGAAGACCCCGGCACTCAGTACTCATCCAGCAAATGGAGGTACTAATAGGCAAATGGGGAACAAGACAGTGTCAGTCCGGGGCCCGACATGGTGCCCAAGGCTTGGTGAAGGTCGCTTGCTCCCCTTTCCCCGTCTCTGTGATACATGCTCCATTAGGGCCAGCACGCCTGACAAAGCCTTATCTGAAAATACGTCCGCGATCCGCGCTCCTGCTGGGTTTCAGGGCTCAGCCAGCAATCCATTTCATGGATAGCATCATCCTTTACCAGGGAAACATTAAAAATTAACCCAGAGGACTTCATATTTTTCTGCTGGGAGCAAAGCTGCCATGGTTACCAGATAATGCATAGACTACACTGGAATACAGATAAGGATTTTTTTGGTAGGAAAGGCAGAAGCCCCAGCGACGGCTCGCAGGAGAAATGCCCTGCGGACAAGGAGAACAGGGTCCGTGTCTGCTCGGCAGAAGGCGTGAGTCCAGGCAGCGTCTCACCTGCTAAGTGCGGCCAGGAGCATGTTTGACCCTTGCCCCGGCGAGGAAGGCAGAGAGAGGGAGTTGTGACAAGTGGAAGACAAAGCTAGGAGAAACTTGGAGGTGTGAGCACATCCCCAGGCTCCATCTTTTACCAAGTGTGCACACATACACACACAGGCACACACAGGCACACACATGCGCACACACACATGTGCACTCATGCACACACATGCACACATACACCTACATATGCACACCTTGACCTTGGAACACTCTAAGCTAAAGCCAGAGGTTCTCCCTCCACATCCAGCTGTTTGCTCTGCCCAGACTCTCCCTGTTTCCGCGCAGGACCTGGGCATCCTCTGGGAAGAGGCTGGAGCAAGTCCCTCCAGGACTGAGACAGGCATCGACCTCCTGTCATCTCCCTGCTGCCAACACCTCAGACCCTGGGGGAGGAAGTTCAGGAGGCTCAGAGGTCAGAGGGGCAGTGGGCTTGCGCCAGGTAAGAGGCCCTCATGTCCCTGCCTGTTCTGGGCGAGGCGGGAGGTTCACACGGGCTGGAGGGACGAGCCCTCGGACGTGGTGGGAAGGGGGCCTGGAAGGGCTCGTCCTCAGTCGGGCAGCGGTGCTCTCAGCCCTGAGCATCGGGAGGCGAGGTCTGAGTCTTACTGGACTGAGTAAACCATGCGGAGGCTCAATGAATAAGCTCTAGAGTGTGAGCCAGGAGTCCTGGGTTCTGGCTTTGCCGCTAGCTCCCTGGGTGATCTTCAGCAAGTCTCTTTCCCTCTACGGCCTCAATTTCCTTTGCTGAAAAGTGTGAGGATGCAATCGGACACTCCTCATTCCTTCCTGCTGCAAACATGTCTACATCTCAGAAGCGCAGGAACAGTAACTGGAAGCGGCTGGGGGACCCAGGGGAGAACCATGTGAGTCAGGAGCATGAACCCACTGGGGCAGGAACATAACCCTCTAATCCCAAACCAGGTCAGGGCGAGGTACCCTCCCTGGGCACCCAATGCCGAGTAAGCAGGAGACAGTGCCCCTGACAGAACAGCCACGCCCCTCCATGCTCCCTTTGCTGCCCCCGCCGCACGACTGGGCACCTAGGTGCCACCCGCATTCTAGCCTCTGCACAGGAGGATCCTGGGAACCTGCCTGGGAGGGCAGAACCGAGGTCTTCACCACCTCGTATCCCGGGGCCCAGCCACGGCCTGGCATGCTGAATGTTTCCCGCACTGAACTCAAGGCCGAGAGCCAGCTCTGTGGGCAGAAGGGGCGGCCACTAGGTGCGCTGTGGTGTCGTGGGAACCACTTTAAGCATTTGGTCATTTCTCTCCAGACTCCTGATGGGAGCAAAGGAGTCAAGATCACAGCTTATATTCAGGTTTGGACAAGAGCCTTCAGGGGGAGCAAAGGTCCTCGGGGCCAGCACGGTCATCAGCAAGGGGAGGGCGCCCGGGGAGGGCGCATGGGGCGCAGCCACCTCCACCTGGGGAGAAGCTCTTCCCTGGAAAGCCAGCAGGAAGGCCCCCCGCAGGGCTCCGCTTACATCCATCAGCGCCGCGTTGATGTAGTTGCTGGACTCCCCGTCCACCGAGATGAGGAAGGGCAGGCAGCGGTCCAGAGGCAGGACATCCATGCTCCGGTTCTTGTCATGGTTCCGAGGCAGGAGCCCGATGCTGCAGTCCTCGGGCCGGACGTGGGGCGTCACGATGTTGAGGGTCTACGGGCGCACAGGTGGACAGACAGACCCAGCTCAGATGATTGCCCGGACAGAGGAACAATGATGTTCACACGCGGCCTAACCCCCGTCGCCATCCGCCCCGCGTGGCCCTCCAGGGCCCTTCCCCGGACCGTTCCTCCCCAGGGGCGATGTCACATCATCTGTGCCCTCCCCAGGCCCCGCGGGCCGAGAGCCCCTCCAGGGCTGCGTGATACCCCACAGAGCAAGGCTGCAGGGGCGCAGGCGCCCACACGGGCTCCGACATGGGCTCTCAACACCTGCCACCTGTTGGGATCCCTCTCGTCTCAGCCAGGGCTGCCTCAAAGGCAGGCCAACCAGGAGGCTGTCAGCGGGGGGCAGAGGTAGGGACCCCTAATGAGTGTTTCACATCACCTGAAGTGTCACTGAATGAGGGAAGTGATTTTACCAGCATGCCTCCCAGAGAGAGAGCGGAGAACGGAGAGATGCTCAGATGAGCGGCCCAGGACAGGCCAGACCCAAGGGGCAAGCCGCAGGGCGTCAGGAGAACTGCAGGGTCGTGTTCCACAGAGCGTCTTGCAAGTCTGGGCCGGTGCCGAGCTGCCCCAGCCAATACTCTAGATGCTGGTGCAACCCCCAGGGTCCGTGTCCTCCACCTCCCCTCACCTCGGCATTTGCTGTCTGCTCCGAACCACTGACGACTCCCTGCCTGGAGGTGCACTCAGGCATCTGCCCAGAACTACGGGCCCAGTGCTTGACCTCCAGCCCTGGGGCTTCCTGCTTCCTCCTGCCTGTTCTCAGCTCCATTGCCTGGTATGACCTTGGCACTGACCCTGGGACCCTGGACTCTGGCTTTGCTTCACTCAGTGATTCACATCCAGACCAAAGCTGCCAACCCTGACGTGTGGGCTCCAAGGTGCTGAGTGGCTACCCCTGAGCTGGACTCCCGGGCGGTGCTTCTCCAAGTTCCACGTGCAGACAAATCAATCCTGCGAAACTGCAGGTTCCTGCTCAGTAGGTGCGGGTGGGGCCCAAGACTCTGCATTTCCAGGGCTCCTGGGTGACGCCCACGCTCAGGTCTCAGGCCCCACTTTGAGTAGCGAGGGTCTAGGTCACACTCCAACAAGTGCAGAAAAAGTGAGGAAGCGGGGGTCTCTTCAGGGACACAGGAGCGGAAACTCACCCCTTACCTGTGTGCATACACCTGTCTCCACCCACAGCCTGGCCTAGAACTAAAGACACCTTCAGCTCCAACACCTCATCGCGGTTGAAACAGGTTAGCACGGCTGCGTGATGGGCCCGCCGTGGCCCTCACTGTGCCCTCGATGGTCTGGCCTTGGCTCTGCACCGAGCAGAGGGCCTCTCACGAAGGAAGCCCCTCGAGTGGGCCGGTGCCCCTGGGTTGGCTGCGTGTCGGGGCCTGGGCTGGGCTCCTACCTGGAACTCGTCTTTGATCTGGCTGGAGTTGGTCTGCGGGTCCAGCCGGCTGATGTTGTAGTAGAGGGAGCGGAACTCGCACACGGGGATGGCGGTGTTGCCGCAGAGACACGCCTCCAGGATGGCGTCGTGCACGAACACGTACTGCTCCTGCAACGCCAGGGGCGGGGCGGGCCGGTCAGAGGGGGACCGGGACGTCAGGGTCCACAGTGAAGCCTGGGCTGGGAAGGACGGGCACAGAACCTCTGCTCTCTGCCCAGGGCCGTTTCCAGGGGTTTCAGGGACTGCCCGAGCCGGGGGTGGGGTCCCTCGGGTGAGACTGAACAGCACAGTGCCGTGCGGCAGCAGGTGCCCTCGGGTGTCCTGCCCATGTCCCCTCGGCGGTCACCGTGCCCTGCTGAAGGCTGCTGGCTGCAGATACCTGGGATTCACGCCGAGGGCTTCTTCCTGCGCCAGGCCCCGCCCGGGCCACGTGCTCAAGAGTTAATGCCTCGGGGCGGAGCCCTCAAGCAGTGCCAGGTGGAGAGTGGGGGCCAAGACCTGTGCCCCTCTCCCCCAGGTGGTCACTTGGGAGAGCGCGCCCCCCACTGTCTGAGAGCTCCCAGGGCTGGTTCTAGGTGCTCGCGGTGCCAGCCTGGCGAACCCCTGCACGGGGCGGGCAGCTCCACGCCCTCCGCGCCCACCAGCCGGCGTGTTGAGGGGCCCTCCCAGACACACCACTCGCCTCCACGGCTCGTCGCAGGGCTGCTCCCCAAACACGTGCCACCTTCTCCTCTGGACACCACGCCCCCTTCTCTGCCCCCAGTGTCTCTTCCTCTGGGGAGTCTCCGAATTCACCAGCAGGAAGCTGGTGCTGTAACTTCCTTAGTAAACGTGCACTGAGTGGCCGTTTTCCTGCAGCACTTGGCCCGTCTCTGCATATAAAATGCTCGTCCAGATGCATCACGATGATGTGTTGAGGGTCTGCCTCCCCAGCACACAGCGAGGGCCACCACGTGTCGAATGCAGCCAGCGAGCCTGGCTTCTGCCTGCGTGCACCTGGGATCGGCCGAGCGGCCCCCGCTCCAGCAGCCTCACCAAGAAGCCTGAGGACGGGCTGTGGGAGCAGGCTCAGAGCGGGGCCTACGTGTACCAGCCTGTAAGTGGGGGCCTCCCTGCAGAACCAGCAGCGGCTGGCCAAGTCCAGAGCCACGTGCATTTCCCCGTGCGGGGCTGACGACGGAAGCAGCCGTGTGTCCCCACGCTGACTGTCCTGGCACCCACAGCCTTCACCAGGCCCAGAAGAAGGACAAGCCACAGCCCCGAGGGGCAGGAGAGGCAGAAGGGGCTGCCTGGCAAGAGTGTGGTTCGGGGAAATAGCCTGGCCCTTGAGGTCACACCCACCCCGGTCCTACCATGATCTGCCTGCGGGAGGCTTTGGGGACACAGTTGCTCAGTTTCTTCATCTGTAAAGTGGGGGTACTAGTAGGATTTGCCCCACAGGGTTGTTGTGAGGAGTAGAAACGATCCCCTGAATGCGGAGACCCTGGCATGACGCTTGGCACCCGGTAGGTACCCAACAATAACAACGAACCCCTCCCAGGCCCCTCGGGTCTTGGGCTCTCTAACTGGACAGAGGGGTGCCTGAAGGTCTGCTTCGCCTCCAGGGCAGGGGCGGTGTGTTCTCGCCCAGGGAACCCCAGTGCCCAGCTCAAGCAGTCGGTGACCTCACTGGGTAAGCCGTGCGGGCAGTGACCGAAGGGATGCCGGGCACAGAGCAGGTACCAATAAGTGCCAACCCTTCCCCGCCTCTCTTCTCCGTCACCCAAGGCAGTGGTACTATTTCCGGACTACCTGAAAGTGGTCATTCAGTCCCTGCTTGGATGCCCTCCGAGAGGGGGAGCTCCCCACCATTCTCATTGGTGGAAGTCCCTGGACTGTGGGACCTCGGGTTGGCAGGGTGTCCTAGCATCAGGGAGGGTCTCACCACAGCAAGCCACACGCTCAGTCACTGCCGTTTGTCCCACACCCAGGTCCCTTCTACAGGCTGCCACCGCCCGCGGGCCTCTGTCCTCCTGCGCTTCTCCTTGGCCGCGGCTGTAGGTGGCTGGTTGGCTCAGTTCCCCGGGACCTACCTCCGTCTGCACCAGGTTGACCCTCTGGGCCCGGAGCTCACGCACGCAGTTGAAGATGTCCACCACCCCCTCGTTCTCGGCCATGTCGAGCATGGTGTCGATGGCGATGAAGCAGCCGGTCCTCCCCGCTCCAGCGCTGGAAGAAAGGACAGTGTCCTGTGTCGGGGACCCGGGGGCGGGACCAGCCCTGGGAGGCCCCTCGCCTCCAGCCCCAGCCCAGGGACCCTGCAGAGGCCCGAGCCAGGAGACCCTGAGGAAATGACTAAACGTCGAGCCTCAGTTCTCTCGTCTGTAAAACGGCAGAGGACTGTTTGCCTTGGAGCTATCCTACCACGACTGGCCTATTTTCTGTTGTATGCAGTTAGCACTCACTCACTTGGCACTGACCAAATACCAGACCTTGTTCTAAGTGCTTCACCCACATCACCTATACGTTCTCTTAGGAGGTTGTGGGGAAGTTCCTCACCCCATTTCACAGGCGAGGAAACTGAGGCCCAGGGTCCTTACCTGGCGCGGGGTTGCGCAGCCGCAGGTGGGGCAGCTGGGACGGGCAGCCGGAGCCTGGCTCCAGGGTCGGTGCTGACCCTCCCCGTCTTAGCAACAGTCACAGCACACCCATGCTCACAGCACACCCACGCAGCTGACGACGCCCGTCTGACGGCACCCAGCACACTGGAGATGCCGAGTGAACACGGCCCCCACGGCCCTCCCCCACACACCCTTTCTTCCACCTGCAGCACGCGGGTGGGCGACAGAACGAGAGCAGGGGAGCGAGGGCGGAAACCAGCTCTTCCGAGCTGTCGCAAAGGCGGAGAGGGAGTCCCAGTCCACGTCCCAACCCTGCATCTGGATCATGAGGCCGGAGCATCCAGGAGCTCAAACCGCTGACAGCCCTAAGACCCTGGTCTGGTATCCGGCTTCCCGATCCGCACCCGATTCTGATAGCTGGTGGTTTCCTTTAGGAGAATCTCAGACGAAGCACAAAATGTCAAAAAAAAAAAAAAAAAAAAAAAGTCAAGGAGACCCCGCGGACCACCGCCGCCCTTCCCAGGTCGGTGCTGGGTTCCAGAGCCGTGGCGGCGAGCAGAGACCACGGGGACCTCTGCCTCCCCTGCACACAGCTTGGCAGCGAGGGCCAGACTGTCAGGCAGACCGCCCTGGCTGCGTCTCCCTTCCCTCACGGAGACGCGTGTCTTTGAGTCTCAACGTGGAAATGAAAGGATGTAAAAGAAATGTAAGGAAAGTGAGTCTGGTTGAGCACGAATCCAAGGAGGACAGGCCAGTGGCGACCGTCACCGACAGTGGTCCGCAAAGCAAACCCCTGGAAACCCATCCCTGATGATCCGGAAGCAGCCTGTGGGAAGCAGGGTCTCTATTTGCGGTAAAATGTCATGGTCTGAGTGAGGTCTGACGTGTATCTGCAAGGGCACTCCATCCCCCACCAATCCAGATGTCCCCGAGAAGGGACTCAGCTGGCTGGGGCCTTGGGGGTGTAAGAGCCACCCCACCCATGTCTCCTCTGGAGTCTCATCCTTGACCTGTGTCAGGGGAAAGAACTAACTTGACTCGATTTTAGATCTTGGCCCCCTCACCAATGAACAAGCTCCCTGGCATCCACGAGCCTCAGTTTCCTTCCATGTATAGCACCCCCTGCAGGGTTCTCACCAGGACTGAGCTGCGCTGATTTCAGCGTCACAGAGCAATTACGCTCACGCTATTTGGGGTCAGACTCCTGGGATCAAACGCTTATTCTACCGCTTACTAGCTAGGTGACCTTGGGAAGATGACTCAGCCACTCTGGTTATCAATACCCTGCTCCATAAAATGAGGCCGAAAATAATAAATAGACCCACCAGGTAGCAGTAATAGCACAATACATGTCAATTGCATGAAATTATGTTGAAAAAGCATAATGCACGTAGATTGCTTTGCTCTGTGCCTGGCTACATAGCAATTTTTCAATAAATGGTTGCTATTTATATTCAACAAATATTTATTGAGCACCTATGAGGCATTCGATGCTGGGGTTGGGAGTAGGCATATGAAGATGAGTGAGACATGGTTCCTGTCCTGAGGATTAGCAGTCTGGAGTGGGGGACAATACTAAGAGGCAGAGGACATCCAGAATTCTCTTAGGCATCTAGTAGAGTTAGTCAACCTGATCGATCTTCGAAAGAGCTGCAGGAGGGGGTGCCGCTCCGCTCAGGTGCACTAAGGTGACTGGCTAGGGAGATAAGACATGAAGCCATCGTGCAAGGAGGGCCCGGTCACTGTTTGCCATGGTCCCCCTTTCTCCCTTGCCCTGTGCTGGCTGCTCTTTGGGACATCCGCCTCGAGGGCTAACGTTCTACTGATCTGAGGTTGTAAAGAGATGGGAAGCGGGGAACACATGCAGACCTCTTAGAGAGCCCAGGGCGTATGACAAGTTGACCTCCTGATCCTCAAATGCCTCATCTGTGAAATAAGCCTTCTAATTCTCATCTCTGCGTCATAGGGAGGGAAATGGATGCCCTGTGAGACGGGGGTGGCCCTGGGACACCCCCAGTTTATGGAGTCTCTCCTTGACTTGACTCGAGACCTTGACGGACGCGCTCTGTCGGGGCAGGGATGAGATGACCCGCAAGCAGAGTCTGAAGGACAGGCTGGCCAAGGTCACACGGAAGAGTGTCTTTGGGAGAGAGGGGGAGGGGCGCAGGCTAGCTGGGCTTCGGGTCTGGGTGTCCACCCTCCTCCAGGTCTTTGCGTCTTTGACACGATACTTCATCTCCATTTAGGAGGATTTGAAGACACGCCAGTCATTCCCAATGACTTTCCAGGTCAGAGCTGAAAATACCTGTCTCCGCAATAAGGTGAAATCGGACACTGTCCATTTATTCTCCAATAGGCCGGGAATTGATTTTTAAAATAATAGGAATGAAGAGAAGCCACTTCCACCGAGGCACCTGCTGCCACGCCACGGCGCTGAGGGCGGGTGTCTGGAGGAAGGCACGTTGGATGTCCCGGTCTGCCATCCTACACCCGTGTGACCCCAGAGTATTGTCTGCCCGCTCGGCACCTCAGTGTTCTTATCTGTAAAATGGGAATGATGACGGTGCCCATCTCCCAAGGTTGGGTGAGAAGTAAATGAATGATGCGGGCAAAGGGCACACGCAGAGGACAGTGTCAGGGCCACGCCCTCGTCCCCAGGGGGTGTTACTATTTCAGACAACAGAGAGAACAATGGCTGCTACTGCCTCTCCTGCTATTCTTGTTAGACTCAGGACCTGGGTCTCATCCGCTGCGCACAGCATGCAGGGAGTCTTTGAGGCAAAGAATAAAGGCCACTGGGCAAGATGGTATCTGCCCCTGAGAGGGCAGAGCTGCAGAGGCTCCCTCTTTTTAGGGTGCCAGGGGCTCTTCGCTTACCTGCAGTGGACCACGATGGGCCCGGCTTCAGGGGGGTTGAGGAACTTGACCTGGCGGACGAAGCCCAGGAGGCCAGTGGCATAGCAGGGGACGCCGTGGTCGGGCCAGCTGGTGAAGTGGAAGAGGCGGAGCTCCCGGATCTCATGGTAGCCTTTCTGAGGAGAGAGTGGGCCTCTGTTCCTCCAGCTGCTGCCCCGCGAGCCCCACCCAGCACCCATGGGGGCCACGGCTGCTGCGCCGAGGAACCCGTCTCCCAGCTGCCGGGTGGGACAAGGCCCTCAAAGGGATTCTGTGATCTGCTGCATCTGGGAACGTTGGAAGCAGATAAAGTGAAAATGACTGCCTTACTGTAGGACTTGTCAGAGCCTTTAGTGTGCTAATAGACATCTGTACCCCCACGCGAGTGCTATGACACCGCCAGGTTTGCCCAAGGAACCTTTTTTTGACAAGTTTCCTGGAACTTGTGTTCAGCAGAACAGATTCAGAGAAATGTCGGACTTAAACACCCCGTTCAAATCATTTCCAGTGGAATATGAGGCCTTTCATTGATTAAGGTCTGGGGTCCGTCAGTTTTCCAGTCCTGTCTATGATAGTTTCTGTGGCTTTAAATCAAATGAGCAGACTTCTTTCAGTATTAGATTCTTATTTAGGATGATAAGATAGGGAACAAATAAAAGGAGAGCTTCTTTGACCGTGGGGCGGTGGGGCCCAGAGCTCCACTCGGTTTCCCTTCCCCCGTCACCACCCCACACCCTCCTGTCCAAGTGACAGTTCCAGGACTGTTCTATGGTCAGGTCACACCTCTGAGCCTTTGCTTATACACTGGCCCTACCTACCTTGTCCATGTGGCAGTCTCTTGCCGATACCTGGACCGCACTAAATAGGAAGCATGCTCGATTGTTCCTTCTTTCAGTTAAAGAATATTCACTGAGGGTTATCTGTGCCCAGCTATGTGTTAGGTATTAGGAAGGTGGAAATAAAAGTCTCTTCCCCTGGAACAGCTCATACTCTATTTGGGGAGGCAGACTCCTAAGTGGCTAATTCTATGAAAGCACATACAGGAGTGTTAGCTAACCCCTTCTGGGGAGAGAAGAAATCAGAGAAGGCTTCCTGGAGGGGGTGATGTCCAACCTGTGTTTTGAAACCTATTAATAGTGAAAATAATGGCTAACATTTATTCATCCTAGACTATGTGCCTGCCGCCCTCTGAACACTTCAAGGCATTAATTCATTGACTCGTCATACCAATCCTCATACTGTTATATCCTTTTTATGGATGAAGAAATCCAGGTGAAGCAAGGTTAAGTAATAGGCCCAAGGTCACACAACTAGTAAGCTGTGAAGCTGCCATCTGAACCCTGGCTGTTGGCTCCACGGTTTGAACTCCCAAGCATTAAGACACACCGACGCCCGAGTGCTACCCGACTGAGGAGATGGAGGGACTCCTAGGCAGAGAGGCAGCGCAGGCAAAGCGTGGGGACAGGGCTGTACACCATGTGTGCACAGAATCACCAACGGCCCAGGGCGCCTGCACAGGAAGTGGAAGACAGGCAGGGCGGACAGCAGGGCTGGGGTGGGAGGCTGGGAGGGTGCTGGACCCCGGAAGACCTGGAATTCTACTTTCAGGCCTTTGGACTCGATCCCAGAGGCACTGGGGAGCTGTAGGGGGGCTGTCCAGATGGGGGTTGCACAGAAGGGGCAGTGCATCAGACTGGCATTTTAGGAGGACCATGCCAGCTACTATGTGGAGGGTGAAGTTGGCTGGGTGTGTTGGGGGGCTGTGTAGAGGGCGCTGTTGACACCCTCCCAGATCCCCTTTCCTGGGCCAGGGCACCTGTCCCCCAGCTACTTGGTCTTGGCTACAGACAGCCCAGAGTTACCCCCTTATTTAGAGAATTGTTCTCAGCCCCAAAGGAGCCACCTCCCCTGGGCTGGGGGCAGCAGCTGACATTCAGTGACTGAGACCTAGAGTGACCACTTGACTCTGCCAGGCTGCCCAGGACTGAGGGGTTTCCCAGGAAGTGTACGTCCAGTGCTAAATTCAGGAGGGTCCTGGGCAAACCAGGATGATGGGTTACCCTACTGGGGTACAGAAGGCCTCCTGCCTCAAGATGGGGTCAACTCTGTGGTACAATTCGTGCCCCAGAGCACCCAGTGGGACCAGCTGAGACCAACACCCTCGCACCCTCGCTCAGCTCCTCCCCTGCCCTGCCCTGTCCTGCCCCCCTCCCCCCCCCTCCATCCTCAGCACATCATCAAGGGGGCCTGAATCCTCGCCTGCCTCGGGCTCTGCTTCTTGGAAACTCAAAGTGAGCCAGGCAAGGGTAGAGGCAGAGCCTGGGCAGGAGGGAACGAAGGCCCGATGAAGGTACAGCTGGACGAGCTACAGCTTCAGGAACACTTGGAACTTTTCACTCCCTCCTCTGACCGAGGCCAGGGGTCCACTCGATGGCGTGGGTTATGCTCCGGAGGCCCCTGTCACTCAGGCCAGACTTCCTGCCTTCTCTCTGCTCCCCTTCCTGCCTCCCAGGCTCCTCTCCAGAGCAGCCCCTTGAGAAACCATGTGCATCTGAATCCTTGTCTCAGGCTCTGCGTCTAAGGAACCCGACTGATGTCCCTGTGGTCCTCCTTCCACTGGGGGCACTACAGGGAGCAAACAGTATGTCCAGGACCATGCCTGTGCACAGAGGACCACACCGTGCGAGGGCCAGCTCACGAGGACTTGTCAAACCTCAACGGCATGGCTCTCAAAGTCCCCAGGGCCTCTGCATCCTCAGGCCTGTGGCCTCCGGGCCCACTGATGCTGTTGCTTTTAGAAAGCCGCAACGTGGCGGATTGGAAGTCTCCACGCGCTTCGAGTCAGGAGCTCACGTGTGGATCCTGGTCCAGCCACCTGGCTGGGTGACTTTGGACAATTGACTTAAACACTCTGTGCCTAATTTTTTTTCATCGATAAAATGGGAGTCATAACTGTACCTGTGTCAAGGGGTTTCTGCGAGGACTAAATGAGTCACTTCATGCAGAACACAGAAAAGCCTCTGGTGTAGTAAGTGCTCAATAAATGTTCGCTATCACTACAAGACAAGAATAGTGCTGCACTAGCAAAGGTCCTGTGATAATTCAATTATAGATAGAAGAACGGTAATTTGAAATTTCATTCTTGCTCTCAAGCTCCTGCCACCCTGGCCTCCTTTCAGTGCCTAGACCAGCATTTCTCACCCCCAACGCTGTTGACGGTTTGTGCTGGACAGTTCTTTGCTGGTTGGGGCTGGGCTGTCCTATGCATTGTTGGATGCTTATTAGCATCTCTGGCTTCCACCCACTTGATGCCAGTAGCTCCCCGCCTTTCTCTGTTTTGACACTTAAAAATTGCCAAAGTTGCCCTGGCCGGTTTGGCTCAGCGGTTAGAGCGTCGGCCTGTGGTCCTGAGAGACCCGGGTTCGGTTCCCGCTAAGGGTGCGTACCTCGGTTGCAGTTTGTCCCTGGCCCTGGTCGATTGTGCGGGTGGCAGTCACTCGATGTGTTCCTTTCACATTGATGTTTCTCTCTCTCTCTCTGTTCCTCTCTCTCCCTCCCACTCTACCTGAACAAAAAATGGAAAAGTGTCCTCGGGTGAAGATAAAAAAAAAAAAAAAAAAATTGCCTAAGTTCCCCTGTGGGACAAAATCACCCCAAGTTGAAAACCATAGGCCTGGAACATGCTGAAATTTCCTCCTCCTCGTTGTTTGCCTAAATGCCTCTGCCTCCAGGCAGCCCTCTCTGACTACCTCATCCTCCTGTCTCCACTCATCGCATGCTTCTTTTGTGGCTTTGGTCACCACTTGTCGTTATTACATGTATTTGTCTGTTGAATTCTGTTTATCCCTCTCGCTGGAGGTGGCATCCTTCGGAACAGGAGTCACATCTAACTGGATCACTGATCTGTCCCTGGGGCCAAACACAGGATGGGTGCAGAGTGGACCTCGCTCACTGTGTGTGCTGAATGAACAGACCAGCTGGCTTGCCTAGTGGAGAGGCTGCCCGCAGCCACAGGGATGCTTACCTTCTGGACCGTGAAGGTGCGTATGACATACTCTGCCAGGGGCTCTGTTTCAATCAGAGTGACTTTAATGTCTCCATAGACCTCTGTGTCATCCGGCCAGTATCGCACACATTTCACCTGCAAGGAAGGACAGACACCAGGACGTGTGAGCAGGGGGCTGAGTGTGAGCAGCCGCCTCATCCGGCTTTCCCACTCAAACACACCCGAGGGCGACTTTGGTGGCATTTCAGTCCAAGGGGTCTCGGCTGGCCGGGGGTCAGCCAAGTGCACGGGGCCGGGCTCACTCCCAGAGGAACTGGGGCCACCAGGAATAACGCGAGTACCTTTTTTGCAGAGCTCCGTATAATTTCCAAATAGATCCCATTATCAACTAGATCTAGGCAAGAGAGGCAGGGGGCGGTCTCCCCGTCTTACAGATGAAAATAAAACCCAAGTCTGGAGGTTTGGTGGCTTGTCCAGGGTCAGGTGGCCAGTTTTCCACCTTTGGCTGAACGGCATGTCAGGCTGGGGCGGCTGCCGTCGGCAGAGCAGAGAATAAAGGTGGGAGACAGCGAGGAGGCGAAAGCAGAAGTCACTGGGAGAGGGGCGTTACTGTTAAGAGCTGGTGACCAGGGGCTGGAGGAGACGGCTCTCAGCCGGGGAGATGGAAGGTGCTGGGCTCAAAGGGAAGATTCTGCGCCTGCCCTCTGCCCGGGAAGGGGGTGCGGGCACTGTGAACAAGCCTCTCCCACACCTGACTGAGTCACACGCCGCAGGAGGAAAAAGAGATCACGTTTTCCCCTTAAAAGAACAAAAGCATTACCATTCCGGGGGACGCCGCACGGCCTAGCGTGGCATTTCCCACAGTGTGTTCCGCTGGGTGCTAATAGGTGTTCGGTAAAAAACAAGAAAACAAAAAACAAACAGAAAAGGTTTTGTGGTCAAATGAGTTTGGGAAATGCTGGATTCAACAAAGTTCAACAGGCGGCTTCGCTACAGGACCCCTCAGCTGGCGTAATGTGCTAACAGCGCTAAGGTTTGCTTCTCTTTCTTTCTCTTTATTTTATTTTTTCTCTCCAAAAGGGGGCAAAGAGCACACAGCATTTCCCAAACGTATTTAACCATGGAACCCTCTTCTCACGACGCATCCTGCAGACTAGCATCCCATGGAACCCACTTAGGGAAACGCTGGCAGAGCCTGCAGGCTTTGGAGGCAGATGGATGCATGTGTGATTCTAACACGCGGTGCCACTTCCGGAAAGTGCTGAGACCTCTCTGAGCCTCAGCTCCCATGACAGCATAGAGCTAGACTTACCGAGTTTGTACCATGCCTGACACTGTCTTCTACAAATCCTTTTCCACACGTATCATTTTCATCACTTATCGCTCTAACTGTCTAGATTATTATTATTCCCATTTTACAGATGAGGAATCGGAAGCACAGGGAGGCTGAGAAAATGGCCCAAGGTCAACAGTTAGGAAGGGAGGGAGCCAGGATGCAAAGCCAGGGCGTCACAACGGCCACCAGGAAGATGGGGTACAGCGCTCGGCTCCCGGAAGGAATTCCCTGCAGAGATTGCTCTCCCGTCCCCTTCCCAAATCTAACTTAGATTCACGATCTACCCAGCCAGGGAACTTGTCTCCGATGTGGCATCTGTTCAGAACAAGCTGGAATTTGCCTCTGGATTCGTAAATCCTGGGATGGCTTTTTCCCAGGAGCCACAGCCTGGCCGCTGTCCCCAGGAAGCAGTCCTGGGTGGGGGTGTCATGAGTACTAGCGAGAGAGGCAGGAATGGCAGACCCTGCCCGGGCTCCGGCTGGGTGACGTCAGGGTAGTCACTCCGCCCCTGTGGGTCTGTTTCCTCATCTGTAAAACTGGGGAACGGACGAGAGCGGGTCAAGGATCAGGTCTCTCCTGGCTCTGGATCCCTACAGGACACAAGATGTCCTCAGCCCTGTACTGGGTTAGGATTCTCAGCTGGGTCTCCATTCCCCACGATCTCGGAGGCCAGGACTCTAACGAATTCTCTGGTTCTTGCCACAATGAAAACTTACCTGCCCGCTCGTTAGGTAGCCCACAAGTAGAGAGTTAATTCTCATGCGTGCACCCTGCCTACAAACCCGGCTGCCCACCCACCCACATGCTGGAGTGGACCAAGTAGGCAACAGCAAGCTGGCACCCCGTTTCTGAGCCCTAGGAGCAGCTGAGGCCCACCCGGGAGAGGGTCGAGAGAGCAGAGTGGGAGGCCAAGGCCTGAGCCCTGAAGAAAGGGGAGGGTGAGAGGTCAGGGAGCAAAGGGCCGAAGTGGCGGAGAGGCTGAGCACAATGAGAAGAGAGGCGTGGCCGCCAGATTTGTCCAGATGAAGGATGTTGGTGGTACTGACAGCGTCACTGTGGGATGGAGGGAGGAGCCAGGCTGCGGCGGGCGGAAGAGAACCCGGTGCAGATGGGACCGGCATGCGCGTCTTTGGAGTTTGGCAGAGAGGTAGAGACAAGAGAACCATTTCTGTGCACCTGTTTTATAGTCGCAAGGAGGAAGGTACTCAGGATGTTCGCATGCAAACATCTAGCAATCAGAAAGAGAGTTACTTTTCAAGTGAGAGGGGACATGAGAAAATTCTGGAGCACAATCTGCGACTCAAGGCACGGGGGTTGCCTTTGAAAAGGCAAGAGTAGCTTCCTCCACCGTATCAGGCTGAGCCAAAGAAATGGCCAATGGTCTACCATTGGGGGTCGACCGAGACAGCCATTGTTATGGCTCAACCTGGTCAGAGAGGGGAGAATGGGATGGCTGAAGACACAAGCGGATACAAGCTGTGTGGTGTGGAGATGAGAGAGTTCACGTCTGACGCCTTAGATTTCCTCCAGATCTATGAGATGACGTCATCCACAAAGAGTGAGGGTGGAGAAAGGCATGAGGGGGGTCTGAAGGGACGGGACATTCTCTGGGTGTGAAACGGAAGTGAGGATTTCTCCCTCGCTGGGGGCCGTGGGGGTGAGATGTGGAACGGGGGGGCACTTGGCACAGTGATGAACAGAGACATGCTCAGGGGTACACCACCAGCATCCTCTATCGGGGAACTGCAGGAGGGGCTTACCCGGCCCACTTCCACGAGGTTTGTGACCATGACGATGCTGGCCGAGTTCTCCTGCCAGATCATTCTCCAGAAGTCCTTCACGGTCTCCTGCATCGGACCTGCCAACAGAGCAGGCGACGGCGGGGTCAAAGACGGCAGGTCTCAGGACGCAGCCAGGAGCCCGTCCCTCCGGCCGCTCGGCCTGAGCTCCACGTGGGCGAGCCAGCGCGAGCACAGGGGCTCCTGCTGGGACACCGAGAAGCTGAGACGGGCCTGAGGTGTGCGTGCGAGGTCAGAGCACAGATAAAAAACCCACTTTCCAAACCTTCAAGGCCTGCGGCTCCCCCTGGAATGTCTCCAGCTTCTCTCCTCCTCCCTCGTTCATGCTGCTGCTCAGACCCTTCCTGCCAGCCCCTTTCTCCCTGACCCTTCACCTCATCTGGACTATACTGTGGTTAATAATATAGCTCTGGGGGGGGGGGGGTTCATAAAAATTGGGCTCCAGAGCCTCGATGAGACAGGAAAAAAACTGGGGTAGAGAGGGCAGGTGGGCGGGCAGAGGGCCTCAGGAACCAAACACTGAGCGCAAAGGGAAGGTGCCCGATTTTGAGCGTTTGTCTGAAGACAGAAAGGGAAAAAATATAGATAAGGAACGGAAGATAGGATCTGAGAATCCAAAGCAATTTCTTGGAAAATCCTGTCAACATCCTGGGGCTTCATGGTTTTTAAAATTACAAGAGTAATATGTGTATCGGATACAAAAATTTGGATGCCATTTATATACACACACATATACATACATACATATACATATATATGTAAGTATGCATACGTATGCATTTGCTGTAATAAACAAATCTATTACATGCATTTCCCCATTCTCTTAAACATTCTTACCAAGCATGGTATTTTTCATAGCTGCATAATCTTCCACAATAGGAACTATCACGTTAACCAATCTACCAATTGTTGGGCATTTGATATTTTCCACTTTTTTCCTATTCTAGATAACACTGGGAAAAGTACCTTTATATATGTCACTGTCCATACATATAATTATCCAGAGGATTTCCTCCCAGAAGGCTTTGAGAGGTGTGATCGTTTGTCAGCCCTCTGATCACACACTTCCAAGCTGCTTTCTAGGACAGCTGGCTGCTTCCCTCTTCCGGGCTCACACCCACCGAGGCAACAAGGCCCCATCAGGTCCATGTCGGGACAGTGGATGTCGGAAATCGGCGGCACCGCCTACGGTCATGCTTTTGGTCTGTCCTGCCCGATCATTTCCTAGGGACACCTCCCTCCTCTCACTCAGGCCCCTCCCACTGCAGCGGAACCTGTAGCTCCTTCCTTCCCCAAGCAGCAAACGAACAACCTCAGGACCTCCGGAGGCTCTCAGCCCACCCCCGTGCCACTCCTTTGCTGGTGGGAGCTCATTCCTGTCCTCCAGCGAGAGCCCTAGAGGGAGAGGGGGACACTCACCTTGAGTCGCGATGTAGTGCCGAGGTCGATGGTATCCCTGGATGACAGAGAAAAGCACAGTGAAGGGCCTCCCGTCCAAGGTTGCAAACAGCATAATATCAACAATGACCCTTTCCCGGACATGGCTTCCTCACAGGCAGAATGGGACTAGCATTAGCCATTTCCCAGAGAAGGGCAAAGACGAAATACGAGACTGCATACAAAGTGCTGAGCAAATCACGAAACGTCAGCTGCGACTGCCACTAGAGCAAGGAGGTGCCCACACGGGCTTACCAGGGAGCCAGAGGGCAGGGAGCAAAATTGGGTGGGCATCACTTATGCCCATGCACCCAGGAAGAGGTGGAAAAGAAATTCTCAGGTTTCTGTGGGACATTAACCGCCAAAAAGCTTTTCCTGAGCCATGGTTCTATGCCGGACACGGCACGAGGCCCTGTGGGGCACCCGAGAGGAGAAAATAATTGCATTCTTGGCTCCTTGCATTAGTGGTGATTAGAAAAGGAACACCGGCATGGAGGCTACACGGCCTGTCTGTGTGACACCGCTGGGCTTGGCACGGAAGTCCGGTTCCCTGGGGGGATCCCGGGTAGGCGTGGCCTAGAGACTCATGAAGCCCCTTTCTGATTCTGAGATTTCCCTGTGCCTTACAGTGTCCCAGTGGGCCCTGCCGTGCTCTGGTGTGGGGTTACCCCGCTGCCCCCTGGTCCTAACAGTTGGGGAAGAGGTTGAACATGATGGTCTCTGCCTGCATGTGGAGGACCCCTTTCTTGTTACAGAGAGGAAGTGTATCCTATCGGGTAAAAGTTCCCATTTTGGAGACAGATCAGCATTTAGTACATGCCATGGAGGGTCATCAGCATTTATTTTTAATTTTTTTATCCTCACCCGAGGATATGTTTCCATTTTTTGTACAGATAGAGTGGGAGGGAGAGAGAGAAAGGGAGAGAGAGAGAGAAACATCGACGTGAAGAGACACATCGAGTGGCTGCCACCCGCACGACCAACCAGGGCCGGGGACAAACTTGCAACCGAAGTACGCGCCCTTAGCGGGAACCGAACCCGGGTCTCTCCAGACCGCAGGCCGACGCTCTAACCGCTGAGCCAAACTGGCCAGGGCTCATTAGCATTTATTGAATGAATACATGAGTTAGTGATGAATACATTTAAAACTGCAGATGTCGACTGTGGAGTCTGCTGGTGGAGAGGTGGCTGACAGCCTGACGTCCACTCCCCTATGGTTCCCGTCTCAGGACAAAGGAAGTCCTCCAGTGGGACGCAGACCTTTTTCTGTCTTAGGCTCTGAGGCCAGTCTCTCGGTTCTGCCGAGGTGGGCGCGTTGCCTCAGGGTCACCTTCTCCAGGACTGAGCCAGACTCGCCGGCCGGACGGTCTACGGTGACAGACGCGGCACCTCTGAAGCTCCCGGTCGGCTCTCCGAGTCAGAGACCCGTTTCTGAGTCCTCTGCACGTCCCTGTCTGTCTTCTCCGCTCCATAAATATTTACCTAGAACCTTCTAATTACTGGTAAGCTTGGGTGCCTCTCAGTACGAACCCTAGGTCAACGTCATGACCAGAACTGTTGGACGAACCGCTAATCAACAGCCCCATCTAAAGTCTTTGTCTGAGCAGGTCTATCGTCTTAGTGAGGGTGTCAGCTTCTCCAGGACAAACCCTGCCTCCTAAATTAAAACAAACAAACAACCTTCCATAGAGCCCAGTACAGTGAGAAACTCCAGGCAATGCCCAACGAACAAGCGACCGAGAGGCCAACCAGAAAGGGGGCCTGGCCGGGGGTTACACGCACAGGCTCTGGACCTAACTGCCTGCTCTGAATCTGGGCCATGTCCCTACAGGCTGCGTGGTCTGGGGCAGGTGACTGAACCTTCTTGTGCCTCAGCTGATTTTTGGCTGTTAAATGGGGATAACAGTATTTACATGATCATATTGCTGTTAGGATTAAATGACTTAGAAGACAACCGTTGCGATGTACCAGGCACTATTCTAAGATTTAACATCTATGTCTTTGCTGCTGTTATTACTTTATTGCTAATGTGGCAAACATTGACTGAGCGCCTAGCGCGACTAAAGGTCCTCGTTGGCCCCCAGGAAGGCCTGCGATGGCAGGTCCTTCCTCCCTGCTCTCCGCTCTGCCCATGCGCAGTAACAGCCCTCCTCTGAGACGTGAGAGCTGGGAAGGCAGGGGAGGGGCACAGAGAACTGTCGGTCCCGCAAGTCCAGATGGGCGGGTTTCCTGGGCTGCCCGGAAGAATTAGACTCTGGGAGTTTACTCGAGTAGGTTTGGGGACAGAAAGTAGTCCCCGAGAGCATGGGAAGATGTGGCTTCCCGGGCTACCCTCTTCTGTCATCTCCACCTCACTTCTTACAGTCCCCGTCCTCCCTGTCTGGGCGACGGCACCAGCCTCTTGCGGCCTCCCTGCCTCCAGTCCGGTCCCGCAGCCCATCTGCTTCCCGCCGAGTGAACTTCCCGGCGCACATCTGGCTGTATCGCTTCCCCACAGAGGAGCTGCGTGGCTCCCCCTGGCTGCCTGTGATGTCCGGATGCCTCGGCGCAGGACTAGTCATCCGTCTCCATCCTCGCCCCCGGCCTCATGTCCGGTTGTCCCTCTCTGTCCCCTTCCACAGTCCCGTGTTCCCAGGTCCCTGCTTCCCACACTACACTTCAAATGAGACCCCCTCCTCCCGAGCGGTCCTGCAGGGCTTTGTATATGCAGCTAACACACGTCCAGCATGTACTGCGCTACGTTTTTTTGTGTGCTTTTCTTCCTCTGGGCCGTGGGACAGGTCACCGGAGCCGGGTGCAGCTCTCAGCCAAGGCTGGCTGGTGGCACACCGCCACGAAAGCGGCTTCGAGGTGAGGTTGCGTCACCCCCTAAGGTGCCGGTCAGAAGACAAAAGACCCTCTGGAGGAAGCTGATTTGGAAGATTCTAATGTGCTTGAAGGTCAGTGGGATAAAATTCGGAGCAAGAAATTCACATTTCGATCGTGGGGTTGGGTGACTTGGGTTCACTCGTCTGTTCATTCGTGCCTTGTCTCTGACAATCAATATTCGACCAACAGGTATTGAGCACCCACTGCTAGGGACACGGCACTGCAGATACAGAAGTGACCCGGATGGGTGTGGGCCCTGCTTCTGAGCAGCGTACAGGCATCAACACACTGGGATAAGGGGAGCCGTGGGGCTCTCTGGGGTTCCCATGCGGAGCTGACCAGCCAAGAAGGCCGGAGACGTGCTCTCTGAGGAGGTGGCGTTGAACCGGCCTCATAGCCACGCTTTGGCATCTCGGCCTCAGTTCTTCCCTCTTCATCCCTTCAGCAATATTCTCAGTTTTGTTGTTTGTTTTCACCACTCTCCCCAGGGCTTCCTGGCTGTCTTATCTTCTTCAGAAACAATCATGTTTCTATCGAGAGGCCTTAGCCATGGCCATTCCCTGTGCCTGCTCCGTCAGTCCCAAGTAACGGAGCGCTTTGCTCTTTCCCTCCATCCGGCTTCTGCTGGTTGTCGGTCACCTTTCCCTGCCCATCCTATCAGCCTCTTTCTGCTTTCTCTGGTTTCCTTTTCCCCAGAGCACTCATCACCAAACGGCACAAGGTTCTCTGTTTATGTAGATGCTCACTGTCTGCTTCCCCCAGTGGCCTGAGAGCTCCATCCAACAGGCAGGGCTGTGTCCGGCTTGCTCATGGCTGTGCCTGGCCCGGAGACGTCTGCCTGGGCCATCCGCCTTGATAAATGCACAGTGAAGGCATGCCGTGTGCCTGTCCCCATGCTGCCTCTGGGTCAAGAGACCCTGTCTGGCCTCCAAGAACCCATACGGTCCCCAAAGAGAAAACATGCTAACCACGGGCGAGACTCCAGCAGTATTGATAAAAGGAAATGAATTGCTCACCTGGGCCTCCTCCGGGGACCTGCCGAGCGCTGGTACTGAAGAGTTCCTAACCTTAAAAGAACTTTGAGTTCATTTAAGTCCCACTTATAAAGCACGCAGACCGACTGCCAACCAGCGTTGGCCGGCCTGCATTTGTCTGTGAGCAATGGGAAAGAGGTCTGCATCCCAAACACATTTATCTCACTCTGCACGCGTGCACCTGTTACTTACTGGGGACCCAGATACGATATTTATTTCCAGACGGGTAATTTATAACAGATTCAAGTGGCTAATACATTCTCAGGTGCACCAACAAAGCTGTCAGCGGGATGGTTCAGACGGTAGTAGAACCGTGGCCTCTGGGGGCACAGACAGGCCGGCCCCATCCAGCTCATTATCCAAATGGAGCCGTTTTCATGGATTGTCAAGATCTGATTGTGGGTAAATGATCCCAGCGAGGGCAGTGAGCTCTCTGGAGAGCGGGGAGGATTTGGGCTGGCGTGGAGACCAGGACAGAGAGGGGAGGACTAGGCAGCTGTCTAGCAGATGGACTTGCCAGGAATGCCCATTGAGACACCAGGAATTTTAACTTTGCTGGAGTATATGGCAGGCTCACAATGAATGGGATTCTCCTGTACTCTGGCCTGGATTGGTAACACTGCTAGGGGGCGCCTGTGCTTGGTGACGTCTCTGTCCCTCTAGGTCCCCTTCCCTCCCTCCCGTGCTCTGCTCTGGGCTGGGGGAGGTTGACCTGCATGGACCACGCCATCGGCTTCCACGCCTTCCCGTTTGAGTTGGGCTCGGCCAGTGGGGAGCAGAGAGGAGCTCAGAGGCATGGGGGCTTCACTGCTCTCTGCAGCAGGTCCCCACGGTCTGGCCCTGACCTCCGTCAAAGCCGCAGCTCCGTCAGGAGGCCCTCTCCTCCCCCTGCTTTCTGCCCTCTCTCGGCTGGCGCTGTCATTGCTAGCCCTGGGGACACTGCACCCCACCCTGTTGTTCCCCTCAATCCTGTTCCACCCTGACTCACCGCTCCTGGGTTAATCCCTCTGGGTGAGCCTCTGTTTCCCAAGGGGACCCTGACAGATAGACACCTTACCTCAGTTATCCCATTTTACAGGTATCAGAATAAGTAATTAATTTACCCAAGATCATAACACTCGTTAGCAGAACTGCTCGGTTTCAACAGGCCCCGTAAGGGTCTGAATTCATCACTGTGGTCTTGGGAGCCCTGGACTGTAACCACTGAGACCCAGCCCCGAGCCCGGGAGCACATGTTAAAAAGCATCTGGTGGAGGCTGCCTGGCGGGTCTGCACACCCTACTCCTTACAGAGAGGGAGAAGGCTGCGTGTGTCCTGGGCCGGCAGAGAACTGGATTCCAGCCGTGTGACCTTTCGCAAGGCCCTTAACCTCCACCCCAGGCGGAATGCTTTGCAACAGCAACGCGAGCACCTGGTAGAAAGGGGCGGTGCTGGCGCTGAGGCTGCAGACATTCACCTGCATTACAGGCCTTTCGCTTGTTGCCTATGAAATACCAAAGCGCGCTCTGGTTCTGACTCCAGTCCGACAGACGCTCCCTCAACTCCGGATGGAGTGTCTTCCAGAAAAATGATTTTTGCTGGAGGTGACCACTCAGATGACAAATGCCAGGTATTGCAACTCGGGCCAGCAGACCCCACATGGCCCACAGCCCCCAAGGCCACCACATCCACTCAACTGCAGACAGGGTCAAGGGCAAAAGACGGAGCCAACTCAGTCCGGTTCAGCACACGCAGGAGGGGCAGCAGGAAGAGCCGGCACTGGGAGTCATTCAGGTCTGGGTCCTCGCCTGGTCCTGCCGCTGACTAGCTGCATTGCCTTAGCCAAGCCTTGCAATCCCAGCTTTTGTATCTGGAAAACGGGGGTGATTGTCTACTGGGAGGCTTCTGAGAGGTCTCCAGAAACTGACTCATTTAAAACCACCCATCACAGGGCTCAAGAGTTGACTCATTCAGTGCCACTGGCTCTTGCCGTTATTACTAAAGCCCACAGGGCACAGTGGGGGAGGCACCCCGACTCAGGCTTCTGCTCCCACCTCCCTCGCCTCCTCGCATGTGACCCTGGATAAGTTACATGACCTAGAAAGTCTCAGCCAACTCACCTGGGAATTTCTTTGTGAGGTTGGACTAGTTAAGGTAATGCTGATACCCAAGAGGTGGTGAGTAATTCTTAGGCTTGGCTGACTCTTACTCATCGACTAAGGTAGCACTGTGTCACCTCCTCCAGGAAGGCCTCACTGACCACCCCACCTCCACCTCGAGGCTTTAATTTTATGTCTCCACAGGCCCTGCTCTGAGAGGGTTTCTTTACTAATCTGACTCCTTCATCAGATTTGAGTCCTCTGTAAGGTCTGTACTTCCCGCACCCTGTGGAGGGCTTGCTCAGTGTTTGTGAAATGAATCTAATGCACGAGGGAAAGGCAGAAAGTGTGGTGGGTGGCTGCTCAGAGTGCTTCCTCCAGGCTGGAGACGGGCAGCTCAGAGGGCCAGCTCCTGTGGGCTTCACTGGGAGGGCCGAGGTGGCAGAGACGGGTCTATTCGACCGGGACTGCAGCCCCAGACCTGGTTTTGGACCACCTGCAGGTCCTTTGTCAGCCAGGGTCTGGTGGGGAGGCTAGAGGATGCTCTAGGTGTTTCCACAGAGGACATTCCGTATAGGAGCTGGTTAGACAGGTGCTGAAGGAGCTAACATGTCAAAGGGAACAGCGGGGCGACCAGAGACAGGCAAGAGGCCCGACCACCCCGGAACTAGCAGATGATGGGAGACAGAGACGCTGTCAGCCCGGAGCTCGGGCCACCTGGCAGAGGCTGGGACTATGGTGGGATTGCTTGATGCAAGCTGGGGCCACGGGCGGGGCGCAGCCACTGCTGGAGCTGCGACCCGAGGACACGAGGGGGGAGGAGAAACAGGCTGGCTTCTCCTTCTTTTCAGCCTCCAATCTCCCATCAGCACCTTCCTTGCAGGGGTCAGCTCACTCGCCTTCCTGCATCACACACACACACACACACACACACACTCATGCACACACACACGCATACACAGACACATACACACACACTCATGCACACACACAGAGACACTCATACACAGACACACACACTCACACATAGACATGCATATACACATACACAGATACACACACAGACACATAGATACACAGATGCACACTCATACACACAGACATACACAGACACACAAACACACGCAGATACACATATACATGCATACACACATATAGATACATATGCACACACACACACAGATCCACACATAGACACATTCAAACACACACAGATCCACACACACACTCATTCACACAGACATACTCAGGCACAGATAGAGACACACACACACACACACTCATGCACACACACACACACACACACACACACTCACACCAGCAATACAAAGCAGAACAGGGAAGCACAAGGAATAGCTAGCTCTAAGGCAAACAGGCAAATGACCATCCCAGGTTCACTAAATGTTTGTTGAATGAACAAATCATCCGGCTCAGCCCAGCTTATAGGAAATTCAAAAGCAGGCCACTGCATCGTTCAGCTCATCTACAAACAGGAACCCAGCTGGATCTCCCAGCCACTCATCGGGGCCCATGGGCTCCCAGCTGAGGTCCCCCTGGGATGTCCATCTGACTCCTGTCTTGGCTCCTGTTGTATTTAGCTCCTTCCTCAATAGTCTCTGGAACACTGAAGCACCCCTCCCCTAATTCGATGTCCTAACCCCAGACTCTCCTCCCTCTGATCTCTCTCATGCCTGGAAACAGATAACGTGACGCCCAAGCTCAGCTCTGACCGCTCACCTCCTTGAGCAAAACCTTTCAATAGCTTTTTCTCGCCTACAGGAGAAAGTCCAACTGCCTGAGCTTGAGCAGAGCCCATCAGTGACCTAGCGCCCACCTTGTCTCCCACTAACCCCCTGACGTCACCTCGGCTCCCCTCCGACGGGCTGTGCGTGGCTCTGCCCCCGCTGCTACCCCTTGGCCGTGTGTTCTCGCCACTGGAGGCCCAGCTTCCTCCCCTCGATCTCTAGTCCTACCTGTGCTGGAAGCTTCGGTTCACATCACCATGTGCTTTCCCGATGGAAGAGGCTTTCCCCCATCTCTGAACTTCTGTGGCCTTTTATCTGAGCTGAGGACTCTCACCACGTTCTAGTTTGCTCTGGAATTACGGATGGGCACAGATTATCTACCTGCTAGGCTTTTAGAGGGAGGGCCGTGCCTTTTACCTGTATGGCGCCCATAGCATCCAGCACACAGTAGGCACTTTTAAATTCTTCTTGTCTAAATGGCTGTACCTTTGAATGAATGAATGGATGGACGGATGGATAAACAGACCCATATACAAATGAATCAGCGGTGAATAAACAAGACAGGCAGTTGTCCCGGGGCCCGACTCCGGCCAGCCAGAAAGGGTAGGCAGCTGTAGGGGGTGGGAACGAACTCGGGTCACACTAACTACACCAATCAGGGAGGGGCCAGACGGTTCTGGACATGTGCCGGGAAGGCCCCTTCTGGGGGAGAGTCAGGGGGCCAGCCACAGATTTTGAGCATACTGTTGTCAACCCCAGCCCCCTCTGCCCAGACCCCTGAAGACTCTCACATCAATGTAGTTGGCGTTGATGTAGTCGGAGTGCGGGTCTCCATCCAGCACCAACAGCCTCACTCGGGAATGGTCATCTGCAGAAAGAGAGAGACAGAGAGACAGAAAGAGAGGGAGAACAAGGGGATGGGTGATAAGAGGCCGCCGGGTGAGGACCCAGCCCTGCCCTCCGTTAGAGACACCATTTATTAGTTATTGCAGACCCGGCATCACGTGACTTTTGCACAGACCCTCTCATTTACCCCCCAGCACAGTTATTATCCCCATTTACAGACGAGGAAGCTGAGGCCCGGGGAGACTACTATGCCCTTAAAAGGACCTGTGTCTTCTCTTTTGTCGACCTGCTTTTCTGGTTCTGGCTTTGCCACCACCCACCTGGGTGGTCTTGGCTATTCTGCCCTTACGGTGGGGCTGGAGAGGACAACACGAGAGAGATCACACGAAGGCTCCCGGGAAGCGAGCCGTGTGGATTGGGATTAATACGCTTCATTTTCACGCTCGCTTAAAGACGGCGCATTTACCTATTTCCCACACGGGCACAGATTGCTTTACTTTTGCCTCGTGCAGTATTAGATTGTAGGCCACAGACTGCTATCAATACTATCACTCAAGCGGAGCTGACTAAATCATTATAAAAGAGGTCATCAATAACTAAAAACCGTGTTGCAGAGAAAACCGTTTCAAACGCAATCTAGGCATAAACAAGATTTGCAGGCTTTGGTCGATGGCACGCTGGCCTCAAATAACACCGAATAAAAACCATTAGAAAAAACTGGTACATCAGGAGAAACAGGCTAATGCCTTACAAGTAATTAAAGTGAGCTCCGGTTCATAAACAGACACCGCATCCGACCACCCTGCCTGGGTCTGGTTGGAGGAAGGGCTCAGCTTGCTGCCTTGGCCACTGTACACAAGTGCATGTCCCTGGACAGTCCACCTTACTCTAGGGCAAGGCCGGGGTTCCCAGCTAGCAGGCTGCAGAGCTCTGAGCACCCTCAAGGGTCCCTGGGGATCAAGGTCAGGCCAGCTCATTCTGTTGGGCTTACACAGTACTTTGCAGTTTCTAAGCACATTTACGACGCTAACTGGGAGCCCCCGGGCACAGGGACACTGACAGTTTTGTTCCCTGTTCTATCCTCTGCATCTCCGCACGGGGCAGGTGCTCATAGGTGCTCGGTGGATATACGACTGGATCACCTCACTGGACTCTCCCGATGATGCTGGGAGAAGCAGGATGGGTGCTGTTAGCCTCTGTTACAAATGAGGAAACTGAGGCTCACGAGGGCTGACTGGCCATGGCCAGCCGATGGTAGAGCTTGGAAGAACGGGATCCTCTTAACTCTGGGTCCAGACACTCCAGCTTCCTAAGAGGGGTCTGAGCGGATATTAGAAGCCACTTCAAGCGTCCACAGCAGGAGGAGTTAGCGACAGAGCCGTGGGTAGCTGGGTGATGAAGAGTTGGGAAGCCAGACAGAAGAGGGCGAAGTAACTCAGAGATAAGCACCTGTCTCCTTAGACACAGCCTCCCCAGCGGTGGTGGGACAGAGGGAGCGGTACCAGAGCTCGGGGCTGGGCCACCTGCGGGAACCGGGGCTGCAGTGGGCTTCTTTGGTGGGAACTGGAGAAAAGGGGGAGCCTGTGATTGGGACAGAGGAGGAAAAACACCCCACCTCTTCCTCTCTCCCACCTTTCAATCTCCACCGTGCAGGTCCCTGGCCAAACCAGACAGAAGCCAGCTGCAGAGAACCTGAGAAGCGTGACCTGCAGGGGTCAGTTCCCTGTGAGCAAAAGTTGAGCAGGAGAAGGCAAAGCCTGGGTCCCAGGATGAACAAAGCGGCCCGGAGCTGGACAGCGTACCACTCCATATCCACTAATCATTAACTAACTAACGAGTTAAACATTATTCACTGTCCGCCCGGCATGGCTCAGTGGTTGTGCGTCGACCCATGCACCAAGAGGTCACTGGTTCGATTCCCGGTCAGGGCACATGCCCAGGTTTTAGGCTCGATCCCGAGTAGGTGGCATGCAGGAGGCGGCCAATTGATGTTCTCTCTCATCGATGTCTCTATATCTCTCCTCTCAGTTCCTCTCTCTTTAAAATCAATAAAGAAAAAAAATTAAAAAAAATTATTCATTAAGCATCTGTCATGTGCCAGGCAGTGTGCTAGATACCACCTCTTTTGCTCATCATGGGGAAAAGTCCCAGTGGCAGCAGCTAAGGGAGTAGGTGGAGGTCTAAGTCATCCCTGTGTGGGTGGGGTGGGGGTGGGGAATGGGACGTGATGCGAGTGGGAAGGAATTGGAAGCTAACCTTTATGGAGTTCATGATAGGTACCAGGGCCTTTACATACATGACCTCACTCCATCGTAGATTCCCCCAAATAACTACATATTATATAATAATACCATCATGATGTTGTGTTACTCTTCTTCCCAATTCACAGATGAAGGAACTGGGGCTCAGAGAGGTTAAGAAAGTTTCCTGTGCTACACATCCTATAAATAGCAGGGCTGCGATTCTATCTCAGGTCTGACCCGGGACCCCGGTTCTGTTTGCAGCATGTGCTGCCCCCAGACTTCTCACACCTCACAGCCCTGCTCCTGGAGTCTGTGCGAATGGTTGGCCCCAGAGGGTGGAACTTCCTGGGGACATGCCACCCTGCAGGGGTCGGATAAGGCCCAGCACCTCACTCTGGCTGTTAAATTTTGGTCACCAGAGGTTACAAAAACTGTAAGTCTTAAAAAAGTGAAAATGCATATTGTGTTTTCACTCATTGGTCTCACTAATGACTTATCGATTCAAAAATCTACTTTATTTATTGAGTTATGCCTGCTCCAGGGGTCTACAGCACTGGCAACAGAGATTCCGGCGTCACGTGTTGAAAGGTAATTTTCTTTACTGTACAGTGGAACTTAACATCTGAAAGCAAAAATTCTAAAAACAAAACAAAAGAAAAACAATGATCTAGTTCAATATTCTTAAAGATGACAGGGGCCTCTACCCACCAAATAATGGTGTTGGCCAACCTCTCCTCTTCATTTATTACGAACACATTTACTGAGCACCTACTACGTGCCGGCTCATTGAAGGGACCAAGAGAGTGTGACCAAAGTGAGACTCAAGTCTAAGGCCTTTGTCGATGCTGTCGGGGACGCAGATTGCACTCAGACGTGAAACTTCAAGGCCTAAAAGCAGAGAATGGAAGGCTTTGTGGAATTATATACGAATGAGAACTGAAAGTAGATCCGACCAGCGGCAGGTGTTTCCAGCAGAGGGAACCGCGGGAGCGGAGGCGGAACCGCAAGCACGCTGGGGGCTGGGAGTGTCCCGTCTCGTACACGCAGCTGTGAAGGGACCAGCAGTGGGGCAGAGACAGAGGAGGCGGGCGGAGCCGAATGACAGAGGCCTCTCCGCGCCCGATTGCGACATCTCGATGCCAGTCACCATTCCCGGGGTCTACAGGGCACCACGTGCGGACCGTATGCTGGGGCTGTGAGAGGCTGTGCAGTGACCAGGATGGACTCGTACATGACCTAACTGCTCTGAGAAGTGTTAGGACAGTGCTGGGCACACAGCAGGTGCTTAATAAATGGCGGTTGTGCGCTGATGGCAGAGGTGCCCTGCCACTGGAGTCCCCGTCGCCCTTTGTCCCAAAGGTACCTTCACCGTGGCGCGGGCAGAGGCACAGGCGTACCCCTGAAGGGCAGGACTCGGCCGCAGGTCCGCGGAAGGCACCGCGAGGAGGAGCGGCGTCCTCATGGTTTATTTATTCCTTCTCTGAGATGCTAATACTATTCTGTGTCCCCTTCCTCGACGAACTTTATATAATTAGAAGGATAAAAAATCGTGTTTGTGCACGCGCGCGGAGAGACAGGGCGGCGGGCGGCGCGAAGGGGCCTGCGAGGTGATTTACAAGCAGCCCAGGACATTCATTACGCTCTATCTGCATTTTGCAAGCTTGAAAAGCAGCTAAATTGGTGCTCCGCGCTTGATATTCAAGACAAGCACGGAGAGGAGTCAGGTAGAGGAGAGGCAAACTCCTCACCGGCGAGGGGACCGTGGCCGGCCTGGCTCCAGGGGCTCTGAGCGGAGGAGACAGGTGGGCAAGACCTGCTTGTGGGGAGGAGACGGCCGCTGGCAGCGACAGAGGGGAGACATGACTGTAAAGACTTGGAGGTCCACAGGGCACCCCCTCAGCCAACACAAATCCTGGGCAACAGAAACAGCATCTGTCTGGAGTCAATCGACTCCTTGTAGTTTCGGGACAAAGGCCGGAGGCTTAGCACACAGCTCTCTGGAGGGGAAAAGGGCCCTGACCGGCAATGCGTGCTGATGTCTGCGATAGAAATTCTCCCACCATGACTGACCTCAAACTGCCAACGTGGCGCCCGCTGGCTCACAGAATTCCTGAACATTGCACAGTCTGGTCTTGCTAGCCAGCGAGAACCAGCTCTAGGACTGATAAAAGGAAGCTTTCCCAGACCCCACGTGCCTGACCTCATGGTTTGGGACCTGCTCCCCAGTGCAGCCTCATGCCCTGCCCCCCACACATCACTCTGGTAACTATACCCTTCTTTCAGTTGCTCAAATGCATGTCTGCTCTGACCTCAGGGCCTTTGCACGTGAAAAGGAACACCCCCAGGCCCATAAGGCTGGCAACATGTCTTTCTTTGGCTCTCAGCTCAATGTTCCTTCCTCAGGAAGTCTGCTGTGATCTCTCCTCCCCAGACTCTGATAGCTTCCTGTAATTTTCTTCCCAGCTCTTAGAGAAGTTATATTTCTGTGACTGATTAAGCTGTGGCTCCCCTTCACACCCTGTTTAAGGAAGGGCACCCTACTTACTGAACTCAACAGTGTGGGGCACAGAGCAGGTGGTCCATAGCTATCTGGCTAATGAATGAATTAGGCGGAGAAGGAGACAGGGGCAGGCCCCTTGCTTTCCGCCATACCGCTGGTTTTAGCTCACCCGGCCAGGGACCCGGCTCTTTCCTGCACACAGGGATGGCAGAGTGTGCCTGGACCTGCGCGCAAAGTCTCCCTCTGCCCACAGCGGACTCCGTACCCCACCTGCACACCCAGCCTGTCCTGCTCCAAGACTGGCAGCCATTCTTGCGTTCAGTAGGAGAGAGGTAAGGGGTTGGGTGGGCTCTGGAGGCAGACCTGAGGTCTGTCACACACTACGGCACCCGGGGCAAGTTACATACTTTCCCCGAGTCTCAGTTTACCCCACCATAACATCAACCTTAGCAGACTGTTGCAAGGATTAAAAGAGGGAAGGTATCAAAGCGCTTGGGGTGTTGTACGAAATGAACATAAATGTATACATTGTTTTATTATGATTCTAGACCAGCGGTTTTCAAAATATAGTCCCTTGACCAACAGCATCAGCAAGACCCGGAAACCTGTTAGACATGCAAGTTCTTGAGTCCCAGCCCAGACCCACTAAATCAGACGCTCCGAGGCGGGGCCAGCCAGCTGTGTTTTCACAGGTCTGCCAGGAGACTGTCCACTCAGGTTTGAGTGTGCAGTTACTTCGCACAGAGGTGCCCTGATGATTCACGTCAATGTGTCCTGGGAAAGACCACAAGTCTCATAGAAACTGGGCCACGACACCAGAGGCCGGCCTCGTGGGGGGGTGGGGGGGGAGGGCAGCGATTTCTTCACCTGTGCGGGGTAGTGAGCTGTTCCTATGCCAGCAGCCTATGGGCGCTATGCCACTGGGTTCTCGCAGTGACCCTGTGACGTGCACATCACCGCCACGTTTTATGAATGAGACACTCAGAGCTACAAGAAATTTAACAGCTCAGGAGAAGGCATAAAGTCGAAAGCTTCCTTGTAGATTATGGGGTCCCTGCCCATCCCGGAGCCCCAAGCCCACCCCCTCCACACCCCCTCCAGGGTAGCTCTCACTCCAACACTGTCCCACTGCATTGTGTGCCCACCATGGGACAGGGCTGTGTCCTCCTCGGCACAGTCTGCCTCTCCTAACAAATCACAAGTCCTCTTCCCTTCCCCCATCATCCAAAGAAACCCCACAAGTCACTCTTCTCAAGCTAGATCCCCTGAAAGAGAATCACTCCGGAGAGGGGGGCTGGGGGAGGCTCTCATTTGGACACGGGGTGCTCTTCCTTCCTGTCTTCTGGGCACTGACAAGGGTAAAGAAAAGGTGGTTTTTCAGAGAAAAGAGATCTGGCTCCTTACAACGAATTGGAAATGTTAATGCCGCCCTCTTGCACGCATGGATGGGGAGGGGGCAGGGAAGTCCCCGACACCGCCTGGGCACCGCATTGCCGCTAAGGGTCTGCACGCTCGATATTGACCAGAGTACAATTATCAAGAGAGAGGGCGCTCGGGGAGCAGAGGGACACAGCGACACTTGCACCGCCCTGCCCCCGCAATGCTATGGTGGCTGAGGTTGGGCGGCTCCCCTCCGCAGGGCCCCCTGGGGCAGAGGAGACCTTCCAAGCACACTGACAGCAGTTAGGGGACAGGGCCCACCTGACCGTTCTCTGGTATTACTCCCTCCTGAGCGACTGCCCAGCCCATAACCCGCTAGGGACACTTTCAAGAAAGAGAAGGCTTCGCATTTGAATTCCTTCAGAGGCAGAATCTGAGACAAGGATTTGGGTGCAAGGAGTTGACCTAGGAGGGGATCTTGGGGAACGCCAAGAGAATGCAAAGTGAGATGGAAAGAGGAAGGAATCCAATAAGGGTGTGTCATTTAGCAAGTTACCACTGCAGACAACTGGCTGCATCCTTTTAGGGCGCTCTGGGAGCCATCCAGCCTCAGGGAGAGGGTGCTGGGGTTCTTACACAGCCGCCCCCCAGTCAGTCAGCGGCTGGGGGCTGATCCTGGGCACACTGAATTTCCTGCCGGGCCTGGCCTGCCCTGCCAACAGGCAGACAGGGTGCCGGTGCAGGTCAAGGGCCCCAGAGACTCTGCCCCAGGCTCTGTAGGCCAGGCCAGGGTCAGCCTCAGAGACTGCAAACAACAACGAAAACACACACACAAAGAGGCGGCCAAGGGTTGGAGACACGGAACAAGGCCCCATTCTGTCACCCCAGCTCCATTCCCCAGAAATCGGAAGAGAAACCTGCCGTAAGAAACAGCCTCTGGGTTTGTCTGGAACCCAAGTCGCCCCTGGAAGTGAGAACAGCCCCCCTGAAGAGCTGGTCCCCATCCGCCGCCTGTTCCCAGGCCGGAGCCCGACGTGTCTTGATGCGGAGGGACCCTCGGTCGGCAGCACGAGGTGTCCGGGCAGCCCAAGCCCAGAGCTCGGGGCGTGGCTGTCCTACGGACCCCCCGTGTGATGGGCAGGGGTCTAGGTCTCCGGACCACAGCTCCTTGACTGTGAACTCAAAGACTCTAGACTAAATCTTGTCTGGGTTTCAAGTCTGTGCACCAGATTCAGATCCCATAGCCACTCATCTTAATTCGCCCTCTTTGCATGGAGAGGTGAGACACTGAGGGTCCGGGAGATGAAGTGACCTTGTTGAAGGTCGTGACTGAGGGGGAGGGCAGAACCAAGGCTAGCTTTGGGTCTGCCTTCCCACGTCCGATACTCCAGTACCCCTGAGCCAGGGCCTTGCCTGAGATGAAGAGACAAGCAGCCTCAGAGAACATACCAGCACCTGGTCCTGTAAGCCAGGAGGCGGATCTCTGTGGACAAGATAGAAGGTACTCAAACTCAAGGGTGCATCAGTGTTGCCTGAAGAGAGTTGAAAAACACAGATGGCTGGGCCTCATCCCCAGAACTGATGCAGTAGGTTTGGGATGGGGCCCGAGAATGAGCATTCCCAACAAGCTCCCAGGTGACAGGGGTGCTGCTGCTCCAGAGACCACACATTGGGAACCACCGGACTAGGTCTACAGCTTCCCTCGTCCTCCGGCTCCTGGTTGGGTTCAGACAGTGGACAGCACAGGCAGAAGGCTGGACGAAGAGGGCCAGCGAGGTCCCTACCCCTTCTGCTCCCTTGGTTGGGTCACCATGGAAACCACCAAATGCACACCTCCAATCAGGTTGTGTTTCTCTGGGTCCTGGAAACCTTCCCTACCGAATCCTCTGTGGCCTGGGTGTGGTATTTGGCCTCAGTGTACTCCCTACACTTGGCTCACCCCTGTATAAACTCACCTCATTAAATTCTCCTCAAATCTCCTTATTTGAGGGTCTCATCTGTTTCCTGCTGGGACCCTGCCTGATCCCGAAAGGGAGCCTCATTTTGTAAAACTTGCAACCCCCAGATCACTTCCTCTGGTGGGTGTCACCTCCTCCCCGGGCGGGCGGGAGGTCCCTCTCCAACTCCTGTGCAGAAGGCGCTGGTGTTCACGAAATTTCCTCCTGTTCCCAGTCCCTGCCCAGGGCTTTGAAAGCAAAGACCTCTTTGTTCTTTCCCCCATTCATTTCCTTCCCAATTTCCAGTCCCTGGAAACCCCACCGTCTCAATTACAAAATTCTGAACAGAATCACTGGGAAGAAAGGGTTCCTTAACCGAGGTTTCTCTTCCATTGTGCCCGGTGCAGGCCCGGCCCTGCCTCCTTCTGTTCAGCTAATCTTTCTGTTCCCCCTGGCGGGGCCTTTGTCCTCCAGGACGGCTCTCCGGGTCCCTTAAGATGCTAATCACACCTGGTTTTCTTCTCGTGCCAAGAATATCTCTGTTTGTGGAGCCAGACAGACCTCGCCTTCGGGCGGGGCGCCGGCGAGGGCAGGAGCGGTCCTGGGTCCTGTTCCTCGGGCTGTTTCCCTTCTACCTGTCTCCTTTCAACTCCAGGACTTTTATTCTAAGGTGGTCCCCGTGCACCACCTTAGAATCCGCCGGTTACCTTGGCGCTGTCTCAGTACCGAGTCTAGACCTGCCCCAGCCCAGATTTGTTGCAGAATTATTGACTCTTAAACTAGAAAGGAGATCTAGGTGAATTTAAACCCATCAAGGTGGTATCATCAGGCGTTCGAATTCCCTCTGCCTCTGTTGGGGTATCCCCAGAAGATAGAAGACAAGGATGCCAGCGAGTATTTACATAGGAGGGGAGGGGTTCCCCGAGGGGAGGGGGCGAGGGAGACAGCCAGGGGAAGGCAGCCCAGGAAGGGTGCATTTTCAAGGCCATTGCTACTGTGGGCAGCTGAGCCTAAGGTGTGAAACACACCTGGGGGCGGGGAGAAGCCGGGCTCTTTCAGTCCAAGGGGAGACTGCACTGTGGGTGGACAGAGCAACCGCCCAGCGCTGGAGAAAGTCCTCAGGCAAAGGGAGGCAGCCGGGCAGGAGGAGGGGAGAAAAGGGGCGCCCTGGGCACGGTAGGGAGGTGCTCCTCTCAGGGTCCTGCAGGTGCAGGTAACAGCTGAGACAGAGGAACCTCCTTGAATGTTGTAGGCTGGTGTCTCGCGTGCCTTATCCTGGTCCTGGCCCCAGATGCTGGTACCACCAGCTGATGTCGCTGCACAGTGAGGTGGCGAGGCCATGCAGTGTGGGTGGACACTGGCAGCACCTTCTGCACCCCCCAGTGATGGAATTCTAACTCCCTTCATTGCTCTTCCTGCTGCCTGGGATCCAGCCTCTGTTCTCTCCATTTAGCTTCATGACCGTCTCCCTCCCTGGAAGGCACTGATTAGACATCGCTCACGACCGTCTCCCTCCCTGGAAGGCACTGGTTGGACATCACTCACCACCATCTCTCTCCCTGGAAGGCACTGGTTGGACATCACTCACGACCGTCTCCCTCCCTGGAAGGCACTGGTTGGACATCACTCACGACCGTCTCCCTCCCCGGAAGGCACTGGTTGGACGTCACTCACGACCGGCTCCCTCCCCGGAAGGCACTGGTTGGATGTCACTCACGACCATCTCCCTCCCTGGAAGGCAGGGCTTGGTCTCTGCCTTTGGAGCCCTGCAGAGAATCTGTGCTTTCCAGAACCAGGTTCCCATTTACTGAGCACCGACCACATGGCAGGTTTGGGCGCACAGGAGAGCAAGGCATCATGGTCCTGCTGTCACAGAGCATCTCTTTTTGTGAGGGAGTCAGGCAGTCAACAGATAGCCACCCAAATGCCTCTCCAATCACAACGACAACGCGGACTAAGGAGAGGACCGGGTGGGAAGGAGACTGGAGGGACGTTGGACAAGCATGTTCATGAGCGAAGGGCAACCTTTGGAAGGGTTTTCAGTGAGAAGATGACATGACCCAATTCAGGCTCCTCTGGCTTCTTTCAGAGATCAGATAGGTAGGAAGCTGGGGGCAAAGGTAGGTGGGGAGCAACCAGGAAGGAGGCCGGGCAGGACCAGGTGAGAGCTGGTGATGGCAGAGGTGCTGAGAGCAGAGGCTGAGCGGCGGGGTCTGGACAGAAGCAGAGCCTGGCTTGGCCCCCATCCTGGGCCCACACAGGCTTTGGCCTCGATGCCTGGCCAGCCTGGGTATCCCTGTCTCTCAGGAAGGCAGGGTCTCTGCACTGTGCTCTAGACATTTATTTTTTCTTATCTGCACAACACCCCGGGGAGGAAGACATCATTGTACCCATTTCACAGACAGAAGACTGAGGCTTAGAGTAGTCACACAAGGTCTCACAGCCTATTACCCTGTGACCCTATCTGGACTCACAATCTAATACGGGAACAGACACATGACCAGATATGTTAGGGCATGGTCCTTGAGCAGAGGATGGTCAGAGCGAGCAGCCACGTGTGGCCAGAACGGGAGCTCCCTGGGAGCACAGCGCCTGGCCAGAGGGCGCCTACACGTCACAGGTCTTGAAGCACATTCCGATTGTTTGAACATCTCTTTCCAATGCTTCGCTTGCAAGAAATCTTGCTGTCTGCATGACTATCTTCCAAGAGACAAATTATAAACGTTTTCTGATTAGTTCTACCATCTGCAGTCCATTCCTACATCAGCACAGGAAACAGCTAAGCTGATACTTCTGCCTCCTTCTTCCTCCACGAGCTGCCTGTATCGTACGCCTTCTCCCTCCGAGCTGTTTCTTAGGCAATGTCTAGACAGTTCCACAAAACAAAACACTGAGCTGTGCTAGAAATACTTTGTTATTCGCGATCTCTTTTCTCTTTCTGGATGAACTGGGTCCCTCTGAGAGCTGAGACCGAGAAATGCTCTGCACCCGATTGGTGAGAAGTCACACGGTCCAGGTTGGCTACGCCGCGGCAGACAAAGGCTGCTGTAGACTGTCCCAATGAGACTATGTACTCAGCATTTTGCATGAGGAGGCTTTGTGCTCTCTGTCTCATGTTGCTTTGAAGGCTGCGCACACCAGATTGGGCAGTGACCGTACCTGTGTGTAACCTGACATTTAGTCATAGGGCAGTCTGTCTCTCTCCCTTTCCCCGGGAACTCAATACCATGTATGTCACACACAAGTCTCGTTATTGACTGTGTTCAGGCCTCATCATCCCTTGCTGGGACCGCTGCAGTAGCCTCTTGACTGGCCCCTCTGCCTCCAGCCTCTCCCCATCTAATCCACCCTCCCACTCAGCTACCCTATAGGTCTCTCCAAACTGGACGTCCGATCACGCCTGCCTCCTCGACCTGGCTTATTCCGTGACCCCACGTGGGTGTTCAGGGAATCCTGGTGAAAACATGGTGGGATGATCTATCCACACCGCTTACCAGTGCCTCTGAGGATGCTCCATGGCTGAGAGTGTAATGATGTCAGACACCAAGGCCAAGGGTCTTGTGTACCTCCTTTTAATGACCCCATCGTTGTCATTTGCATCATTTTCAAAGGGAGGAAGTGCAGTGTGGGGAGGTCAGGAAGCCTGCTCAGGGCCCACAGCTGGGCTAGGAGCCCAGGCAGGCTGACTGCAGAGGGCTCGGGCGACTCTGTGCCACCGCCTTCGTTAAGTCATAAGCAGGCTGCCTACAGCTCGCTGTAAAGCAACAGGCCGTGTCCTTCCGCATCTCCCGAGCTCGGCACAAGACCCGCCTCCCCCTGCAGGCCCCGTGCCCGCACACCTGCAGTGCAGCCCAGCGGCAGGCACTCACCTTAGAGCTCTGCCCACTGGCCACGGGCTGGGCAGAGGCATGATGCCCGGAGCCCTGCCGCTGCTGTGACCAGAGTGGCCGTGAGCTCCCCTGAGCCCTGAGCTGGCTGCTCCCTAAACGCTCCGAGTTTCTGGCTCCTTCTGGGCATCAATCCTTGCTTGGGACTCCACCTTCTCAGAGTAGCACTGTTCTCTGGCCTGGTGTCCTCGGCCCCTCCCTCATGGGCTGTGCACCTTGCTCCCTACCCGAGCCAAGGAATCTACGGTGGGACTTTGCCTTAGAAGAGCTGCCGGGAGCGCAGAGGACTCCTTTGGGCTGGGCTTCCTTCACAACCCGAGGACTCCCTGAGCACTGGGCAATGCCAGACCCGACCCAGCTCCCAGGGGCTTCCCGAATCGACTCTGCCGGGACCCGCTTCCCACCTGCCTCCCGTGGCTGCCGTCAGCCAGGCTGTCACCCGGGCTGGAATACAGCTCCCAGCTGGCCTGCTGCACCAAGTGGGAAACAAGGGGCCCGCGATAACAAATTCTAGGTAAGTAATAGTTATATTATTTTGTTTCCTCTGTGTCCCCAAAGCCCGGGCCTCCCAGAAGGGCGCTTACAGGATATGATGTTTCCGTATCGGTTCTTATTGCGATTTTCATCCTCCTTGGCTGTGTCCCATGAAGCCGTCTGCCCCTCCGGTAAGGCCTACGGAGGAAGGACAGAGTGGTTAGAGTGGCCTGAGACAGGAGCCTTATCCAGACGGAGGTGAACCAGTGGGGGAATGACACCCACTGAGATGGGCCAGTCAGCATAGAGGGCTCTGGGCTTGTGGATGGAGCCCGGGGAGCACACAGATGGGGCCACTCCATGGCCTCATTCACCCCTTCATTGGCTCAGATGCTACTGATGTCTTCTGAGTGCCATGAGCCCAAATCTGGTCCAGCAGGGGAGTCCCTTCCTTCCTTCCTTCCTTCCTTCCTTCCTTCCTTCCTTCCTTCCTTCCTTCCTTCCTTCCTTCCTTCCTTCCTTCCTTCCTCATTCCTTCCTTCCTTCCTTCCTTCAATCCTTCCTTCATCCTTCTTCCTTCATTCCTTACTTCCTTCCTCCTTCTTACTTCCTTCCTTCCTTCCTTCCTTCGATACTGATTGTGTCCCTAATACATGTCTGGCACTGTTCTACATCCTTGGGACACAGAGAGATAAACTATGTGCCCCTTGAGTTTTCAGTCAACCAGGAGATGTACCAAATGGACCAGAAAACATACACTTTTAGAGAGTGGAAATGCTATGAAGAAAATAAAGCAGGGCAAAGGGATAGTGATGGAGGATGAGGATTCTTTCAGATTGCACAGTCTGGGAGGGCTTCCCTGAGAAGGTGGCATTTAAGCTAATTCCATAATGAGGTGAAAGAGCCACTCATACCAAGAAATGTAGGAAGCACTTTCCAGGCAGAGGCAACAACGATGCAAAGGTGGTGACCAATGGCCACGTCCAAGCACGAGGCGGGGGGGGGAGGGGGGCAGCATCTGGAGGGGCTGGGAGAGTTCAGACTGGTGGGGGCGCTGCGGTCACTAGTAACTTGTTGGGTGTGATTCTACGTGTGCGGGGAGACCATCGGAGGGTTCTGAGCAGGGGTGTTACCTGATCTGATCTGTTTTACAAAGTACATTCTGGCTCACGTGTGAAATACAGGCTCAGGGAGATCAATTAGGACGTTGTTGCAATAGTCCAGGTAAGAGACGATGGTACCTTGGGCCCTCGTACCAGGAGGGTGGCATGTGGATGTAGTAAGAACTGAATTATTTTCAGTGGGATTTTAGAGGTTACGGTTCTAGACTCACTGTTTTTGGGGAGGAACAAGGATCTGAATATGAGACTCTATGTGGGAGGCAATCCTAAGAAGCATGGGTGTAAGAGTTGTGGAAATGAGACAGTCAAAGGAAGAAAGTCACCAAAGGGTACATCAATGAGCAGATTATCACTGCGTGTCCCTGGGGTTTAATCCCATGGGCCCATTTCATTCTCCCACCAGAGGGAGAAGGGAGCTGGGTGTTTATCCACCAATTTCCACCTATCAGTAGTTGAGGGCAACCCTTAGGGGCTCCCTTAACACTCTGCCGTGCTCTGTAACCAAGATGTGCTTATTCTTTTGTGTGGAGGAAGTCCCCAGGCAAAAAGCCACAGGTGCCACCAGAAGGCAGGCACCGGGGACAATGAGTGCCCAGGGGATATGGATATGGGCAGGTCACCAACACAGTGGACTATGAAGGAACGAGGATGAAGGTGACGCCCAGACCGTTGGCTTGAAGAACTGAGTGGAGAGTCACATTTACCGAGATGAAGAAGAGATAGATGGGGAGAAACAGAACTGGGGAGGCAGGAATTCAGTGTTGTGTTTATGTACATAAAGGGCTTAGAACAGTGCCCAGCACTTGCTGAGTTCCATGTGCTTCTTAACATGCTCCAAACAAGAACAGTAGCAGCAGCGGCGGCAGCCACATTTGAGATGACTGTTCGACGTCCAAGCTGAGATGTTGCGCAGGAAGTTGGAACAAGATGTTCAGAGTCAGAGTTTGGGGGGAAGAGAGAGATGGGAGGCATTGGATTAAGAGGAGACAGATGAATAAACAACCACAGGAAATGACTCAACAGAGTTACGAGCCAAGCGTTATGCAAACACAGGGGAGGGTACGGTCAGTTATCTTAAAGAGAAGGAAGCTGGGCATTTAAGGGCGCGGGGACAGCTTTAGGGGAGCTGAGGTTTGGGCCACATTTTGACTGCTGTTCCCACCCTGCTTCTGGTCGAACAGGCTGAATGTCCTGCTCGTGGCCCTTGGACTGCTTCTGGGGCGGAATCTGCAACATCTTCAGTCTACACAGGTCCCTTCAGCAGTGCAGGGCAGAGGAGCATCCACTCACCTCAGCACACCAGCCTTGCCTTTGCCCATCTATTCCTTCCTAGGTCCACCTAAGCAAGGAGGAATCTGTAACCTGATTGGTCACAGACAAAACGCAAATGAATGGGCATAACTGCGTTCCAATAAAACTTTATTTACAAAGCAGGTGTTAGATTTAGCCTATGGGTGTAGTTTGCTGACCTCTGTTCTAGAAGCATGACCATGATCCTCAACCATGCAGTGGTTGGGTGGGTAGAACCTACGCCCATTTCAGATGGAATGGAAATGGGGTGGGGGGACCCCTGCCGGGGCTTCCTGAGCTGAGCCATGTTCTCCAGCCGCCTCAGCGTTTTAGGTTGGGGAAACCGAGAGTCTTCCCAGCTATCAGGGGATCGGAAGTTTGTTGTGTGTCAGAAACCCTTAGACAGGCACCCTGGAGGAGAAGCTAAACTGTAGTTAGGCTCTGGGTACTAATCGCTGCCTTAAATCTGAGTGTGACCACAGTGCTACGGAGACGGGAAAGGCTTGTTTAACCAATGGAGGGCTTGCCTCCTCTCCCTCTCCCTCGTCCTCCTCTTCTGCTCCTCACGGTAAGGGGCCATCACCCTGCACCTTGCCGCCAGCACAGGCCGTCTCGACACCGCAGATGGCTCTTGCTTTTGCATATAACTCTCAGAGCTCAGGGTCCAGCCCCTGGTCCCGTCCTCCCCCGCAGCCAGGTAGCACAGCTGTTTCGGGCAACATGCCAGGTCGACAGTATTCCTGGCTCTCGGCAGGAGTGAGGCTGGTCTCGGGCAGCATCGAACTCAGTGTCCGAGCTCATGCTCTGGGGGGATTTTCTACCTAAAACCCTCTGTGATGCAAGCCAACTGTTCATCCAACGATAGGCACCAAGGGGGTGTGAAGACAAGGAGGGGGCACTCCGGATGTTTTCATACTGATTTTTGATTTTCGGGGTGGGGGGGGATCTGTTGAGTCCCTACTATGTGCCAGGTTTGGGTTACAGTTCGCTTAAGGTTTTGTTATGGTGGCCCATTAGCATCATCTGGGGAAGTTTTAGCTGCCAAAGCCATGGCCATACCCCTGACCAACTCAATCAGACTCTCTGGGGACGAGACTCAGGCGCCGGTGGTGTTTAAGGCTCCCTGGGTGAGTCTAATGTACAGCCATGATTCTTGCAAATAGTGCATTTACCTGGAGAAACACTTTCCCACGAGTCTCCTCACTGGTCTCTCTTGCTTTGGATTTGTCCCCTCCAATCCATTCTCCACTGTAACCAGAGAGCTCTTTCTAAAATGCGAATAGGACCCAGTTACTCCCCTTGCCATTGTCTTCAGGATAAATTCCAAAGTCTTTAATACAAGGTCCTTCAGGACCTCACCCCACATTGCCTCGGCAGCCTCATTTCTTGCCCTTATAGTAATATCCCAATGGTAAGGAACTAAACGCAATGCTACGATTTCAGGTGTTTCAGACTTCTGAGACTGACTTTGCACATGCTGTTCCCTCTGCCGGAAATTCTCTTCCACCTGAGTCTACCCGGTAAACGTCTACCTATCCTTCAAAACCCAGTTCAAGAATCTTCTCCTCTGTGAAACTTTCCCCGTTCACCCTCCCACGACTCCTCCGCACCCCCAACTGCTTAGTCACTTCTTCTGTTATTAGATGGACTCTCCTACATCTAATACTTGGAATGTCTTATCCCCCAACGTGGTGATGGACTTCTCCAGGGAAAGAGTAGCCTCTGTAACTCCTGGCTTTGCCCCAGATGTGCTTAGTCACCCCTTCTGAATAAGTTAATGGGTGGATAGATGGATAGAGAAACTAGTGCATACAGAAGGCAGAGACCCTGGAATCTCAGAGGTGTAAGTGACTTAGAAAATCACCTGGTTGTGTTCCTATGTACAACTGCCTTCCAGGCAGCTGACAAGCTGATCTATAGCATCTGCTACTTGGATACCCTCAGTGACAGAGAGCTCACTACTCCATCAAGCACAGACCTCCTGGACAGTGTTTTGTTTACTCTGCCTTTGTCCTGCTCCATGGGCCCCGCAGAAGAAACATGGTGCACTGTGACACTGCAGAGATCTGATGAAGGTCCCTGTCCATCCCCGGAGTCCTCGCATGATGCACAGTTGGGAGTCCTCTCAATATCTAGGCCATGCTTCTCGGTGCACTCTGCATGCAGGTCTCTTCGGAAACATCTTAAACTAAACGAAACACCTGTGACAAATGGCACTGCTCGGTGGGAAACCACGCAGGATCCTGCCACGGCCTTGGGAGCCTCTGTCGCCCCTTGGCAGGGGGCTAAGGAAAACCTGGAGCCTGGGGGCTGTGAGGATGGTGACAAAGACAGAAGAGGCGAGACCCAGCAGAGCAGCCCACCCAGCAGTGAGCGGTAATGACCCCCTAATTGGCAGACTTTGATCACGCATCCATTTCCCTGTTTAGAGAGCTGCAATCAAATAGGGGATAATTTCTTGGAAAAAAAATATATGAGGGGGTAAAAGTATGAAAGAGAGACTCCTCTCCATCTTCAAAGTGAGCGGCCGAGGGGCATTATTTTTACATTAGCGGCTAGTTACAGTAGATTGACCAGGAATTGTGCCAGTCATTAGGAGCTAATCACATTCTTTTGAAACCAAAATTGCCATCTCATTATACCCATCCATTATCAATCTCTGCTTTCCTCCTCGCGTTCTCTCTCCTTAGAGTGTTGAGCTCTATTTTCACAGTCTTTTCTGAGCGTGAAAATGTTTTCTACTCTTGGACAGCGCTGCGTTTCTAAGATAATCTTTTGGTTTTTTTGGTCCTAAAAGATGCGTGTAGGGATGGCCTCATCCCTGGAGGTCTGAGTTGAGAGGGTCCCGGAATCCTCAAGTCAGATCTGGGAGGATCTGTGGGAAAAATTATTGCCTCGTTTTACAGATCAGTCAAGCGAGATCCAGAAACAGGAAATGACTTGCTGAATAATATACACCAAGGGAGTCTGCTCCCCTCCCTCCCTCCCTCCCTTCTTTCCACAGCGACCACCCGGGTGCTGGGCACTGTGCTGGGTCCTAGAATCATAGCAATGGGCGTGGCAGAAAACCTCATGAATTTTATGTTTCAGTCGTGGGAGGGTGCAGAAAACACACACACGAGATAACTGTTCATAGTAAGTGCGGCAAAGGCAGTGTACAGGGTGCCGGGACAGCCGGCCATCAGGGGCAAAGAACTGCCTCAGTAGGACCACTGGGCCGGGCTCTTTGAAAGGAAGACGTGCGAGAAGGAAGGCAGCAGCCCCTGGCTCCTGGGGGCTGGCACAGCGCTGCCAGCTGAACCCTGGTGCTCTCTGGTGGACAGATTGCCAGCATCAGACACGGCTACTCTGGGACCCGGATGGAGCGAGACAAACATGACCACTCCGCAGTCACAGCTCAACGCAGACAAGAGTATGAACACTGTCCAAGCCAACAATGAATGACCGAACATCCTTTAATCCTGGCTAATATGAGTGACTGGCTGCTGCTTCGATATTTACAGCTTTAGCCTCGATCTTGTTCCCTTCTTACAGTTAGGGTTTGTTAAGGTGCCCAATCACACCACTTGCTGCTACTGTCCAGTCCGAAACAAAGACCTAAGTCCCCTGTCACAGCCCACCCACATCATACGGGTCCTAACATCCTCTTCCTGAGCTTGCCCCTTAGTTTCTAAACCAGCTCATTCAACTCCAAGGTTGTTCCCACGGGTCTCTGGTTGACACATTTGATCTGAAAACTAAGTGACGAGCGGAAGCCAGCCATGGCAAGGGCTGGGGGAAGAATGTTCCGAGCTGAGGGACGGCAAGCGCCAAGGCCCCGAGATAGAATGAGCTTGGTGTGCTCCAGAACTTGCAGAGAGGTTGCCTAGAGCAGAGAGAATTCGAGCGAGACAGAGACATAATGTGAGTGGGGAGGGGGTGGCACCCATGGAGATCTTGTGGACCACAGGCAAGATGTGAGTTTTATCCTAATGGGATAAAATCATTCAATGGGAATGCTTTGGACATTTTTAATTTTTTTTTTTTTAAATCCTCACCCGAGGGCATTTTTGCATTTCAGATGGAGAGGGAGGGAGAGAGGGGGGAAGACAAAGAGAGAGAAACACCAACGTGAGAGAGACACATCGACTGGCTGCCACCCACACAACCCCAACTGGGGCTGGGGACAAACTGCAACCGAGGTATGAGCCCTTAGCAGGAACTGAACCCGGGTCTCTCTGGTCCGTGGGCCAATACTCTAACCGCTGAGCCAAATTGGCACTTTGGACATTTTTAAATATGGGAAACCTGAGCCAGTCCAGTATCATGACAAGTGGTTAAGAACACTTGCCTCTTGAACCCGTCCTCCATCCTTGTTGACAGGCTTCATAGACTTTAGGATAAAATTGTCATCTGGTTTCTACCCCGGATTAACTCTTCCTGTGGTTGTAACCCACCAATCCACCCACCCATCCACTCACCCATCCACCCACCCATCCATCTACCCATCCATCCATCCTCCCAGCTACAGTTGCAATGCATCCATCCATCCATCCATCCATCCATCCATCCACCCACCCATCCATCTATCCTCCCAACCACAGTTGTCATCCATCCATCCATCCATCCATCCATCCACCCACCCACCTACCCATCCATCTATCCTCCCAACCACAGTTGTCATCCATCCATCCATCCATCCATCCATCCATCCATCCATCCATCCTCCCAGCCACAAATGCAACCCACCCACCCATCCATCCACCCTTCCATTCACCCATCATCCATCCTCCCAGCCCTACTTGCAATCTACCTGTCCATCCATCCATCCATCCATCCATCCATCCATCCTTCCTCCCAGCCACACAGCTGAGGCCCCCTTAAACCAGTATGGGCTCAGACCACATGACCACAGTCACAGGCTTCTTATGCTCTGTTGTGCTGGGTCAGTCCATAGGATTGTGCAACCTACCTCAGTCTCCCCACTTCCTACTTTAATTCCTTGCTAGAACTGAGAATTGTCCCTCATGCCTGCTTGGCCGGTTCCTTCTCCTACCTGTTGATTTGGCCCTACTAAGATATGAGGGTCCTTTCTGAAGCTTGCCATCACTCTTTGGATGCTCTTCTTTGCACTTAATTAAGCCTCTTTGAGTTATGCTCTAAATAGTGAGATGTCTTGACAGAACACAGAGTTTCCAAGAGTATCTCACTTCCAATCCAAGACTGAGAGCATCCTGGTCCATTTAACTTACCCACCATCCTCAGCAGATTCTGTCAGCTGTGATGCCCCCATCACTCCCTTTGGCTCGACTGCATCCCTGCAGATAATTGGATGTGATGTGCCCTGGGGTGCAGCAAAACTAGGCCCAGGGAATGCTGACCAGGCAGTTCCTGGCTGATGCCTCAGGGCACAGCCGAGGACCTGCTTCCTCCGTGACCAGACCAGGCTGCCAGAGTTTCCCTGTGCCCCTGCCCACGACTGTACTTTCCTGGGGCAGGGAAGATTTCAGTCTTCACCAAGAAGGCACCATTTTTACCAGGGTCTTTTCATTCATTTATCTTGTCAAGAAATACCTCTTGTCCACTAACTGTGTACAAGTCGGGGAGAAGGCAGGGCTTTTCAAAAGGCAGAGTGAACATTTTTTTCTGCAAATCATTTCACCATTCCAAGTTTCTGTTAACTTTTCTGGCAAAGAAGTCAATAATCCGCCCTTCTGTTTAGGGGTGGGGAAGGATTTGACAACAAAGGGGCAGCCAGGTGGGGGGGATTTTTGCTGATGGAACTCTCATGTATCTTGATCATGTTGGTGTTTGCTTAACTCTATAATATGTTGAAACTCATCTGTACACTTCCCGCCCCAAAATAAAATTTGCACTATGTGAGGAAAATAATATGCCCCGTGGAGTTTTGTGATGCCCAGTGACTGCCCAAGATAATGTCTCTCGTCACCTGGCACGATCCCTGGTCCACAGCAGGTGTTCAGAGGTTCTCCCATCCTGCTCCTCCCCAAGAATAAGCAGTTGGGCCCCCTTGGCTCCCTTTCGAAATCCACTGTCCGCCTGCCTCCCTTCGATCAGAAACACCCAGTTTACTCTCCCAAAACCAAAGATGGGGGCTCCTGGCAACACCCACACTGCTTTGCCTCGGACCCAAGGGATTCCTGGAATAGAGGGTCCTATGATGGAACTCACGTGTGTGATATGAAACTGAAAGCAATAAATGAACAAACAGGAAAAACAAACGAAAACCCATAGACGCAGACAGCAGTATGGTGGTGACCAGAGGGAAGGGGGGTGGGGGGTAGGAAATGGAAAAGGGGGTCAAATATATGGGTGGTGGGCACCCAGTGCAATATACGGATCACGTATTACAGAAACGTACACTTGAAACATGTGATCTTATTAACCAATGTCACCCAATCAAATTAATAGAAAAATAAATAAAACTGGTATCATTCTGGGAAAATGGCAGAAGCTGCTCGCTCCAGGTACAGGACAAAGTATGCAGGGAGCGAGGAGGGTTCATGAGCTATTCGAGGCCTAGGGTCTGGTCTCAACTGTGGCCCATGGGTTTAGTAAACACCTACGTTTACCGGCGTCCGTGGCCAGCTGGCGGATGGCCAGGGCCACCCTCCATGGCCAGGCAGGTTGTGTCCAGTCCGAGAGCACATGTCTTAGGGAGAACCACGCGCGGTAGACGTGATGGATTTCTGTGTATATTATGAACATATTCTGCAAGGTGAAGAGTCCATTATCACGAGACAGGTGTACCTTTTGCTATTCCACTGCGCGGTGCTGTATGAGTTAGTGGCGGCCCTGGCGGGGGCCAAGCTTTCAGCAAATGCCTCCTTCTGTGTGAAAAGCACATGCCTTGGGGATTATAAATGTGGACCAAGAGGACAGGGAAGGATGACTGATGACGTCTGCTCAGAGCGGCATTGGGAGAACAAACATTATAGCGCGCCATGTCACTAAGTGGAAGGGGATTTATGAGTTCTGCTGGGGAAGCTCAGTAGAAAATCAGACGGCGGCGAGATGGGGGCATTTGTCTGTGACAGGAGCCTGGTAGGGGCAGAACAGTTGAGAGTGCGTCTGCATGAAAGGTCCCAATTAAAAAGCGACAGACTTTTAAATGGAAAATTTTAGGCCAGTGGTCTCCACAGTCTGGCAGGGATCCAAACTTCTCAGGGAATTTGGTCCAGCGTGCACTGGGGACTCTGAGGACCTTTCTAGGCCTGGGTCCCGCCTCGTGTCAATGAGCTCATGTCTAATGCTCGTTACTAATCCTCCGGTTGATTCCAACACTCAGCCCAGTTTGAGAGCCATGTCTCAGGCAGTAAGGTAGATAAAAGCAGCAAGTTCCCGGGGGGACTCACCCGAAAGGTACAGGCAGACCCTCGGTGCCCCTGTGAAGACCGTCCCCAGAGGTGAGGATCCCTCTGCGTGGGTGCCTTTGTAAAGGACACTCTGCCCTCCCCCACCAAGGGCACTATCTTTTTTTTTAAATTAATTTATTTTTGTTTTTTCCCCAACTGACTCCTCCTCCCCCTCCCTCCCCACCCTGTCCCCAGCTTTGTTGTCCATGCCCATTGTTCATGCATACATGCATATAAGTTCTGTGGTTTATCTCTCCCCCACCACCTCCTCTTCTGGGGATTGTCAGTCTGTACCCCACTTCCACATCTCTGGGACTACCCCACTCCTCAGACTGTTATGTTCATTATATTCCACAAATAAGTGAGATCATATGATGCTTGTCTTTCTCTGTTTGGCTTGTTTTGCTTAGGATAATACTTTCCAGGTCCCTCCATGTCGTCTCAAAGGATAAAAGATCTTTCTTTCTTACAGCTGCATAGTACTCCATTGTGTATATGTACCACAGCTTTCTTATCCATTCGTCTACTGATGGACACTTGGGCTGTTTCCAGATCTTAGCGATTGTAAATAGTGCTGCTATGAACATGGGGGTACATATATTCTTCCTGATTGTTGTTTAGGCTTCTTAGGGTATATTCCTAGAAGTGGGATCACTGGGTCAAATGGACGTTCCATTTTTAATTATTTGAGGTAACACCATAGTGTTGTCCACAGTGGCTGCACCAGCCTGCGTTCCCACCAGCAGTGGACTAGAGTCCCAAGGGCACTATCTTTTCACCAGCACTTTGCAATTCAATTAAGTTAATATTTCCCATGAGGGTTTGTCTACTCCTCCCCGCTCTAAGCCTGTGATCTGGGGAGCCCCTGCCTCCTGGTGCCCTCCACACACCGTCTCCACCTTCAGGCCGGGGTTTCGGGGTGGCCGTCTCTGGGACAAAGCTCTCCCTTAACCTTGAAGCCAGCTAGAACGGAGAGGCAGACTGTCAAAGGCGATGAGAAATACCCTGTTAATTCTCCTCAGGAAAACCGCGCAAGGAGTGTGAAATTCCTGTTTATCTCCGCAACACGTTTAATTTCTCTTTCCACGGTCTTTGTTCCCTTCCAGGAGCTGGCTGGCGACCGCTCAATGCTTTGATGTCTCCAAGCCTCTGAGCATGTGGTTGCCTCTGTCACACATGCCTCCCCTCGACCCACCTTCTACTTCTTCGCAGCTCCTGATCGATCTCGGCAGCAACAACTGATAGCAAGCAAAAGCAGACACCGACAACGACACCCGCGTTCGCCCCGGACTGCCCTTACTCACGCGTCTCTACAGCACTGTCACTAGCATTCCGTTCTGTCATTCCATGGCGTGGTAACACCATGCTCTTCCTTTAAAGTAGGGTCTTTATGTTCGTTGTTTAGCTTTCTAACTGCTTCCCGTGCCCCAGACAGTGCAGGGTACATACAGGATACTCAGTGAGGATTCCTGGCCAAACGAAGTAGACGCCTGTCCTCTCAGGCTCCGGGAGCCCATGCTGCAGTCAGGTCTTTCATAGAAGATGAAAACAGGGACCCAGAGAGGGAAGAGTCCTGCCCAAGACCACACGGCATGTAGGAGCAGGCAGAACTCGGCCACGGGATTTTACTGCGGTACATCCTGAACTTGCTTCTTTGGTTGGGGAGGGTTCCTCTATTAAACACAGAAAAATACTGTTTGCTGGGTTACAAACGGATCAAGTGGAAAAATAAAACATAAGCTCAAGGAAAAGAGTGATTTCATAGTTTTTCCTACGTGAGCTCTTTCCTGCTGGAAAAACTTGCAAGTTTGAGACCTCACGGGTTACTGATGTCTGTCGGCTACCCCCTGGAAGTGGCCCATTTCCTCCTCATCTTAATCCACGGGGAGTGGAGCCCAAGTCTCCCTGTTTGGGTCAGTAGGAGTTCCCAGGGCTGGGGAACAGCCACGCTCTCCCTTCACGATTTGGGCACCTACACGAATTCCCGACTCCACCCAGAAGCATGCTCATCTGTGGATGGAGAAGCTGGACCAGAACGTCTCAGGTGTCCCCTGCAGGGGCTGTTCTGGGACTCTGTCACCAGCAGGAGAGAGGGAAAGTTGTGGGAGAAGGAGGTCTCCTCTGCCTCTGTTTAGGTGGCTCTGAGCAGGGAAGGGGGCACCTGGGGTGACCTGAAGTGTCCATGTCCATGGCTGCACCCCCTCAGGAGGCTGCCTGCCCACCAGCATCCACAGAAGACTAAGAAGAAGATGGCCACACCAACCTCTTCCCACAAAGCCACGCACACGGCGTGTCCACCCATGGCGTGTCCACCCCCAAGCTGGAAAACGAACAAATGTTTGTTCTTGATTAGGCGGCATCACACACCACACAGCTGTTCCATGCTGCTTAAACAGTCTTAATGGAGCTGTAATAGCCAGATACCTTCTGGTCAGCCTACTGGACTTGTTCCATTCATTAGGATGACAGACTGGCTGGACCGGCGTTGACACGCTTCCTCCTCTCGGTCACAAAGCCACCTCTTCCCGTTGTCCCTCATCTGTCCCAAACCTGCTACTCTTCTGGTCACGATGATGGCCGGGGTGACAGGCTCACAAACGACCCACTGTCCAGCCGAGTTCTGCTCGCGTTTGCTGGCATGCTCAGTGTTTTGCTTTGGGGAAGGTGGGGGGCTTCGGGCAGGGGAAGTAGGGTGGGGAGGAGGGAAGACTCTGCAGGCCACAGTCACGCACAGAAGCCCCTTGACTTTACTGTGGCTGTGTGCCGTCAGCAGGGTGGGTCTGGGTGGCTGGTCATCACACACCTCCATGGGCGTCGGATGTGACCCGCACCAAGATGGGTCTTGGGCATACGCAGGGCATGCACCGGGGACTCTGAGGACCTTTCTAGACCAGGGTCTCTCAACTTTAAAAGTACATTATAGTCTATTGGAGAGCATAAACAATAGAGATCTCTGGATCCGCCCCTAGGGAATCTGATTTAATTAGTTGCAGGACAGCGGGGTACTGGTGTTTTTAACACTTCCCCAGGTAATTCTAATATGCAGCCAAGACTGGACAGCTTTAAGACTCAGATCTGTGTCGCAGGTGCAGGTAATTTGCCTTAGGCCTCCTTGAGGTCGTAGGAGCCCAAGGCCCTTATAATCATGGTTGCTAAGACTTGAGACACAGCTACGGGGGAGGTGGCCCTGCAGTGGGGTCCAGAGGGATTCCCAGCAGGAGGAGGGCCAGCTGGCCTGCACAGTTGGTCCTCCACAGACTCTCAAAATATCACGGACAGATATTTCGGATCATCTTGACCAACCCCCTCACCCTCATTACATCGGTATGGAAACAGAGGTTCAAGAGGCGAAGTGACCTGCCCAAGGTCACTCATGTAAAGAAAGAGACAGGACTTGAATGCAGGCATTTTGACTATCAATTCGGGATGATTTGTGCACTACTTCAAGTCATTGAACTTAAAATACATATCGAGAGACTCCAGTTTTCAGGCCAAAGAGAACGAGCTGAGTTTATAAGCGAACGTGTGTGGGTTTGCCTGGGCTCTGGGCCCATCTCCTGCTTCAGGCAACCCCATCTCTCCCCGGAATCACTGTCCCCGCCGCCTACCTGTCTCTGCAATCCCGGCTCTCACGAGCTACATCTAACATGCAAATCCAGCTTAAAAATCCTGCTCCCTTCCATGTCTCCCCATGACCCCCTGGAATAAAATCCACACTCCCTAGCCTGATAAAGATTCCTTTTCCCCTACCCCAGGCCTATCCCTACTGACAGTGTCAGGCCGTCTCCCTCCACATCCCTCCCATCTCCTACGTACCAAGCTGCTTCCGGTCCTAGTAACTCAACCTGCCACGCACTCCTCCATGCTGTGGCTTGTTAGTTCCAGCCCCTTCCCTGCCATCCCTTGGTTGTTCCTACTTCTCCAGCTCTGCTTCAGGCTGTATGTTTCCCAGAAAGCCACTGGCCCCCCACCCCCAAGGGCGTACCTCCAGTGTGACATTTTGCCAAGATAGTAAAATGGTCCGTTTATATGTCTGTCTGCAAAAACAGGCTCTAGGTTTGCGGAAGGCCGGGGCTCCACTCACCTCCTCCGCCCTGGAACCAGTGACTGGTCTGCGGAAAGTGCTCAGACACCCTGAAGTTGACATCCCTCCGTGTTCAGTCCTTGGTCCCTGCCTTCTCCCCGGCTCACTTGCTCGGTGACTCTGAACCGTCTTGTGGCTTCACTGTCACCCGTATGTCGAAAACCCCCTAAGTTTTCTCCCCAGCCCAGGCGTCTTTCCTAAATTCCAGGCTCATACCTTCCACTATCTACTGTCCGTGTCTACCCAGATGTCCAGTAGACATCCTAAACTCGGTTCAAAATTAGCCTCACAACGGCTCCTCCGCTCCCATGTCTTCCTTACCCACCACTTCCCTACCTCCACTGGTGGCGAGTCCGTCCGGGGCTCGGGTGTTACAACCTCGGAGTCACCCTCGATTACTCCCTCTCTCCCTCATGCCACACCTAAGGTGTTAGGAAATCCCATCGGCTCCATGTTGAAAACTGATTTAAAATCCAACCCCTTCTCACCCCCTCCACTACCTCACCCTGGCTTGAGTCCCCTTTGTCTCTCACCAGGGTTTCTGCGGTGGCCTCTTCACCGGGATCCCTGCTTTTACTCCCTGTGTCTATTCTCAACATAGTAGCTAGGATGAGTCTTTCAAACCAATGTCAGATCATTATCAGTTGTCGTCTCAAAACTCTGTAGTGGCTGTCCATTTCATTCAGAGTAAAAGCCAAAGTCCTTATAATGGCTCAGAAGCACTACATGGTCGACCCCCCCCCCCCTTTATTCTTCAATAGCATCTTCTATTAGTTTTAGCCTTTGTTCACTTACTCATGACAACCTTGGCTTTCTTGTACATGCCAGATATATGGCTCTCCTGATCTGGAACTCTCATATTCCATCCTTCCATCATGTCTCTGCTCAATGTCATCTTTTCTAAATTAATGTTTTTATTGATTTTTTTAGAGAGAGAGGAAGGGAGAAGGAGAGAGACATGGACACACTGATGTGAGAGAGAAATATCTATCGGCTTCCTCCTGCACACCCCCTACTGGGGATGGAGCCCTAAGCCTGGGCACGTGCCCTGACTGGGAATCAAACTGGTGACATCTTGGTGCATGGGATGATGCTCAATCACTGAGCCACACCGGCTGAGCCAAACATCATCTTCTAATTAAGGACTGTCCTCCCCTGTTTAATAGCGGAGCCTCGTCCTTCACCCCATGTCCCTGGAATACACCATCTCCGTTCCTTGCTCTACTGTTTGCCCCCTATGGTGCTTGCAGAAGATTGTATCATTCAAAGGTTGTGTGTTCCGACATCTCCAGTTCCGCATTCAGAAATCTTGCAATAGTTCCTCTCTCCGCTGAGAGAGAGCCTAATTCCTCTTCCCTAGAACACAGGCAGTTATTACTTGCTTATGACAGATAGCACGTGGCAGGAGTGACGCTGTGATGTCTACATCGAGGTCACAAAGGGCGATGTACTTTCTGCCTTGTTAGTGATGAAGCTCGTCTTTGGAGCTGCGCGCGACCACGTACGGAGTCCGCTGCCTGGGGCTCCCGCGCAGTGAGGAAGCCCAGGCCACTTGAAGGGGCCGAGCGTGGGCGTTCTGGCTGACAAGCCCAGCTGAGGTCCAGCTGGCAGCTTGCCTCAGTCACTAGACATGAAGTGCAGACTCTTTCAGAGCCTGTCAACCCCCGGCCTTAGGGCCTCCGCGTCAAGGTCTCAGACATCAAGGAGCAGACACAACTACTCCTGCGGTGCCGTCTAGAGTCCCGACTCACAGAATCACTGAGCACGATCAACTGGTTGTTTTATGTCACTGAGATGCGGGGCAGTTTTTGTCACTAGCACCCTGCACGACTGACGGACATACCCCACCAAGTGATTGTAAAACAACTTATCTTTACGTCGATGGTTAATTTCCTGGTTCCCCTGATAGAACACATGCTTCAGGAGGGCATGGATCTTTGTTTTGTTCACAGTCTCAACTACCTGGAACAGTCCTTGGGAATAGTAAACACTCAGGATAAATTCACTGAAGACATTTGTAAGTGATCGTACAAGTGAACTGAATTTCAGAAGAACCAGCTTCCTGGAGCTGAGGTCCCTTGTGTCATCTTGTCAAACCCCCTTATTTGCATGAAAAAGAAAAGCTGAGCAGGGTGGGGGAGTGACAGGCAATAGAGGGAGCACATGGCATGCTGGCGTGGGAGCAGGACTGGAGACCCAGGGACCTTGTCGTGCGGGACAGTCTTCGGAAGACCTGTGACTCCTGCTCCGTCTGCAGACTCCAGACGTCACAGGCGCCCAGTGATCAACGCGATACCCAGCTACAGGCTAGGGGAGTGGACGAGCGCACTGTGGAAGACCCCCATTACGTAATGCTTTCCCATCAACCTCCACTTAATCAGGAGATGCCGTTAACCAGAAGCTAAGCATTCCAGCTAACTGATTAATAATATAATTTGAACTCATTGAGGTCAACGCTAGTCTAGTTAGTGATATTTCCAAATGATGGAACAACATGCATTGTTTTCTTTCTTATGATGAAAGCAGTTGATTTCCATGCCAGAAAGGTTGGGAAACACAGACAAAAACAAACAAACAAACAAACCAACATTGTATCAATGTCTACTTTCCTCAACTTTATCACTGCATGGTGGTTATGGAGAGGGCTGCAGTCTGAATATGTGTCTATATGATTGTGTGTCTCCCCATTGCATATGTTGAAACTTCATCCCTAATGTGATGCCTTTGGGGGGGAGTGCATAGGTTATGAGAATGGGATCAGTACCCTTGGAAGAAGAGACCCCCGCCCCCAGAGATCCCCCGCTCTTCCCACCATGGGAAGACAGTGTCTGTGAACCAGAAAGTGGGCTCCCACCAGACACCGAATCTGCTGCCACCTTGAACTTGGACTTACCTGCTTCTAGACTGTGAGAAATATGGTTTCGTTGTTTATTTAAAAAAAAAAGTTTGAGGAATGCAAAAAGGCAAAAAAAAAAAAAAAATCAACCACACCCAGGATGGATACTTTTAAACGAGATATCAATCTGGAAGGCAATGCACCAAAGTGGTCAAATGTATTTGCATTTTTGTGTTCACAGTTTAGACGGCAAGCTCTTAGAACAGTGTTTCCGACTACCTGCCACCCTTTCTGATGTCACAGAGCTCCCGCGTGCTATTGGAAACTTGAAAGCAAATGAACTATTATGACTGACAGAGTAAACCATCATGAGAGTGAATATGCTTTTACCAACAACACGCCCTCACCTGACACTCGCTCAGCTAACGGATCTGGGTAGGTGTGTGCAAGCATACACACGCACCCCACCCCCCACGCTCTAAGGACCTGGGACCCCCTCGGAGATATGGTCCAGGCCTGGGAGGCAAGGGGACCAGCTCCTTCACCTCCTATCCCGACAGCCTCCCAAGGCTTGTAGACTGAGTATGTGAAAAATGCTGTTTTCCTTCGACCACATTCAAAGTGCACTGCCGGTCTCTGAGCAGGTAATTACTCACGTGCATTGACATAAACGCTTTTGCTCTCATAAATGTGTCCAACATGCCCCTTGCCACCGTGTTTTATACTCTCATAAAGTTTGAGGATCAGACAGGCCCTTAGAAATCACCTTATCCAAACTAGTCACTTAAGGAATCAAGGAATTTTAAAACTCGGGTGACAAAAGGAGAGGCTAAGCCCACCCCGCTGGCTGTACTGGAATCTGGCACCCCCATGCAGCACACTTCTATGACCTCACAGAGCCTCTGACGTCATCGCTTGGCCGGCTCTTTCCCAGAACAGAGAGGCTCTGAGCCTGCAGCATCGAGTCTGAGTCGATGCCTCCTCCCCGGACACAAGGAAACTGAACCGGGCATATTTGGGGCACACGCCGCATGTGATGAAAAAGAAAGCCACAGAAAAAACTAGTTCATAGAATTCAGAGCCTGGCACACAGTAGATGCTCCAAAGATATTTTGGGAAGGAAGGAGGAGGGGGAGAGGAAGGGAAAAAGGGAAAATTTCAAAGCGGACTGCCCCTGGATTCGAACCCGCAGGCGGAGGGTTGCAGGCTCCTCTGGGGGAGCAAGCATAGTGCTCTCTGCCTCAGGAAAACACCTTCGTGAGTTTGCCCTTCAGTTTTGTTTCATTTTTGTTTGTTTGTTGGTAGAAGACACCTAATAGGCAAGGTTTGAAGCCAAAGGAGCGAGACAAAGAGAGAGAAGTTGTCCTAAGAAAGGAAGGGGTGTGGGGGAGACAGGTTTCCCTGGCGGCTGGAAGACGACAGGGAAGTTCTGGGAAGGGCCGTGGGTGTGGAGACCTGTGAGAGACCAGAACCTTAGGACCAGCTTTGTGTTCGGGCACTTTCTGTACTTTCCTGCCAGGCCCTCGCCTCCGCACCCCCTCCGCTATCCTCCAACTCTCAGACCTCTGGGTCAGCGAGGCTTCGGGGGGAGGAAGGGGCATTGGACCCAGAGGCCAGGAGAAGGTACGGAGAGTGGGCAGCAGGCCCGGGAGGTGAGCGTTGACCCGGGGCACTGAGCACACAGCAGAACCGCGGCGAGGAGGCGAGAGGTGACCAGAGGCAGCAAGCCCCCCGGAGGCACCGGCGGGGAGCTCGCCTGGCTTCCTACAACATGTGGGCTGGGGGCGGGGTCCGCTGCAGTTTCACAGTGAAAAAGCTGTGCCTGCGAAGTGCAGGAACTATGGCAACAACCGGGTGACGAAAGGAAGAGAGAGCGAGCGGGAAGGAAGGAAGGGAAAAGGAGGCATCAGAGTCAGATGGTGCTTCTCACATCTGAAGGGCGTGCACATCACCTAGGTTCTGTTACAACGCGGGTCACTGACCCAGTAGATCTGGGGGGGGCATGCTCCCAGGGGATGCTGATGCTGCTGGTCCGGGCACTGTGCCTTGAGTAGCAAAACTTTAGCACCCAGAAGCCCCTGCGCCCATCCGGGAGTCTTTGCAGGGGCTGGTCCCTTACCTCGTACTCCTCCTTGAAGCCGTAGCCCTGGCCTCTCTTCATCTGGGTGATGTGCTGCAGCAGGTCGGCCACGCGGATGGCGGGCTGGAACTGGTCCCGGGGGTAGCTCATCTCCATGGGGTCGCAGGCTCGGTAGGGGTGCGTCTGGATCGTGAGGGTGGGCTGGGACAGCTCTCCGCGGCTGCCATCTGCTTCAAAGAGAAGGAGGCAAAGCAGACCATCACCTACCGAGTTCAGCCCCCTGCCCACCGTGCCTTCCCCAGCTTGACCTGAGGAGGGCAGAGGGCACCCACTCAGGACCCAGCTGTACGGGAACCGCAGAAGGGACAGAGACGCTCCCTCCCTGGAACGGCTGTGGTGGCAGAATTAAAAATGAAAACAACACACACACGCGTGAACACAGTCGTCCTTGGTTCGGTCTATGTCGGGTGCATACCGATGGGGTAAGACCAAGTCTGGGCCGGCTGTCATGCCCTCCTGAACTCAGTCCTTCCCTGGGGCTCATCGGGGTGGTCTCGGCCAATCCTGGCCAAAGTCACAACCGCCGAGAAACCAGACAGGCTAGAGATTGGGAGCACCCTCCTGCTTAGAAAGCAGGGTGCCTGGTGCCTCTCTGCAAGAGAGGACAACCTCAGTTCCTGGGGATCGGGGACACGAGTGTGTGCTTCGGGTCCACCTGCCTGCATCCCGAGGACCCCACGTCTCTACAATTTGGGGGGGTGTTGTTGGGAGGAAGGAACTGGAGCCCCAGCAATAGCAGGGACCTGACCTCTCAGCGGCTCTCTCCAGCTCTGGCGCCCCAGCGGCGACCACCTCCTGCCTCCCCACCACGAGCACTCTCGATCCAGGAGGGTCACTGAGTCCGCCTTGTGGATGAGGAAGCCCAAACTTCCTCCTCCAATCTGACAGTCCCTTCTCCCAGGCCTGGGTCCTGTGCCTCATCTCTTCATAACATCCCTCTTTTGATAAAAGATCGATATTTTCCCCAGATAATCATCTTCACACCCACGAAGTTGCCCTCTGTGAGTCTGGCCACCCCGGAAACGGATGCCTGCCGAGGCTGGATTTGAGTTCCTCCGTCCCCCTTGGACCAGTACAACCACTCTCTGGCCTTACCACCTCCCTGGTAGGCTTCCTTGCTGGTCTCTCAGGGCCAGGTTATCTTCTCCAGAACCTCTGGGGTTGGTCTGCCCAACCTGCTCCCAAAGACTTGGACAGTCTCCGCCCTGGACCCTCGGTCCGTGGCGTGCACGAGACGAGAATGGGGGTCTCCTGCGGCTAACCCAGGTGTGTCCAGGCACAGCCAGGCGCCCCTGCAGGACCCCCTGAGGCCTCCGCCATCCCCATCCCGAGATGCTGAACGTCTAGTCCTGATTTTCCGCAACTTGTCTTTTCACAAGTCACATTTCCTCCTGCTTGGCTGTGTCTCACGCCACGAGGATCCATCAGATACTGACTCTGAGTGTGAAGGTGAACTCCCTCCTATGTGACAGCATGAGGAACACTGTTCCCAGGAAGGAGAGAATTGCCAACATAAAGATCTAGAGTGTACAGCTTGAAGCACCGAGAAGGGGGGCCTAGGTGAGATGTTAGCCCATACAAATACTGATCATGTTTTCTCCTGGGATTTTAAGGAACAGGGAACTCATCCTCACGGGCATCGCTTCAACGTCGCTCTGGGTGAACATGGGGGCTATGCCCACCCTCCATCGCTTGCTCCCTGGTGGTCAGGAGTTAGATGCATTGAGAACCCACCCGGTGCCAGGGACTCTGGTCGGCAGGGGCCCTGCACAGAGCAATGCAGATCCCCCCTCAAGGCTTGATGTCTCATAGGGAAACAGACGAGAACAGGAGCCGGAGAGGCCCTTTCAGATAAGAAGAGGCAGTGCCGGCGGCAGGAGGAACCAGGACGGGGCAAAGCTGTAAGAGAGGGCGTGAGGTCCATCGAGAAGGTCCATCTTCAGGCCAGCGGGAGGCTGTCGACGGCTTTGAAGAAGAATCCCTTTCTTTAAGGGCTCACGCTGGTTCCTGTGGGTGTCACGCTGTCCCGTCAGCTGCCGTGGACACGAGGCATCCTTCCTGTGAGCATCACCGCTGTGAGGGATGGTGTGGGAGGGTTGGGGACAGGAGATAGGAGTGCCTGAGCTTGCGTCTCCAGACTCTGCCTTGCACGATTCCCAGCAGAGGAGGAGCTGAAGCCCCGTGAGTGTCCCTCACCTAAGCCACCATCACCTAGGGGGACAGATGTCTTCAAAGACCGGTGGTCTCCCCAGGGGCGTGAGGCAGGCGCTGCCTGGCACAGACAGGCTGTCTGGGAATGGGCACCTGGCAATTTTCGTGAGATGCCAAATGTTTCCAGAACCAAGTAGCTACCAATAGGAATATTTTCCCTAAACACATGGCTAGACAGACTGCACACTTGGTGTCAGCAAAACCAACGCTGGAACAGCAGAGAAATGCATCTGAAATGGAGCGACGGGTACGGCTGTAACATTTGTAATAATGTCAATGCTGGTGCTAATGATGCTGTGAAGACTCGGAACCAAGGGATTTTCAAGGTTTATTAATTCAACTAGTTGGATTCTTTTTTGCAATGTATCTTAGCTCACCTATTCCCTTATTAACCTCCGATAATGCCCAAGTGGTGCCTTTTATCACGCCCCATTTCACCGGACGCACTACACTTAATTTTCCATCATTAGGTTTAATGAAAACCCAATTTCACAACTCACTTCTCTCAGGAACCTACAAGTAATGCGACGTTTTTTATCAGCCCCAATTAAAAAGCGTTATGATGTTCCTGTTCGAGAAGGAGCCTTAACACCACGGTGCGCGTCCGCGGCTAATTCAACCAGGGTGCGGGTCCTCCCCGGCTGCCCGTCAAATGGACCGCAGACCAGCTGGCCCAGGGAGCGAGCGCTGTTCACTGTTCTTCTCACCAGACCCTTGGTTTTCATGCCATTTCAACTCCTCATTTATGGGTCTTGCGTGCTTATTTACCACAGAATATTTGGGGTTTCTTTTGCACGTTTTCTACAGCTGCTGCCTAAGCTTCTGAATTCCCTTGCAATGACTCTTGCTGCCTGTGAGGGGTTGCTGGGGTGGGCGAAGGGATTTTGGTGACGTGTGAGATCCGGGGTCACCACCATCCCTCTTATTTCCTCCTTTCTGTTTCTCTACCAGGTCCTTGTTTTTTCTCCTTGGGAATCTGGCTTTAACCTGCTCTCCCTTTTCTCTCCCCCTGCCACCAGCCACTACATACCCCCCTGTAGCTTCAGCCATATATTCCGCGCTGGGAACTGCCACTCCAACTGGTTAACAATATTTCCTGAGCAGCGACAATGCACAGAGCGCGGCGTTAGATGCTGTGTACGTCCAGGAGGGTGGGGGAAAGTGTGTTCCGAGGGAGATAAGCACAGCACAGCCCTTGCAGGAGAAGAGGAGAGATAAGGTGTTGCATTAACAAGCCTCACCCAGTGGGGAGGGACACGCATCCGGGAGATGGATGGGGGACGCGGTGCGGCGGGGACGCGGTGCGGCAGGCGGGCACCATGGAAACGCCGCACGCTTTCGGCATCCACGCCCCACCTCTGTGGGGGTGGCCACCGCCATGTCCAGCCTGTATCACTCCGTCCAGTAGAACTCGCCACGATGCTGGAAACAGCCTGTGCCGTGCCACGTGGTAGCCCCTAACCTCATGTGGCCACCGAGCCCCTCACATGTGGCTGATGTGACTGAGGAACTGAATTTCACATTTTGTTTCATTTTCCAGTGGTTGTCAACCTTCCTAATACTGCGACCCTTTGATACAGTTCCTCATGTTGTATGTGGGCGTATCTGCATGTGGGCGGACCTGCCTGGAGACGGATAGAGGAGCGGTGTCTGTGTTCCTAAGACCATCGGAAATATGTGTTTTCCTAGGTCTTAGGCGACCCCTGTGAAAGGGTCGTTCCACCCCCAAAGGGGTCGTGACCCACAGATTGAGAACCGCTGTAATGTGGCACATGTACCCACCTGCGGCTACCGCTCCCCCATCGCCGCACAGACCCAGAGACGACGGGAGCACTGCCGAGTTACGCAGGGCTAAGAGGACCAGAGGAAACAGATCGCAAGCCACGGAGGTCACCGACAATTTTCTCCTGGCAACATTCGCCAGGGTCAAAAGGAATATGTGAAATCAATCTCAAGAATGCATTTTACGAAATATACCAAGATAACAGTTCAACAACATGGTCCGTACAGAATTATTACTGATACACTTTACATGCTTTATTCGTACCAAGGCTTTGAAACCCAATGTGTATTTTATATTTACAGAGCATTTCAATTCAGACCAACCGCAGGTGACTAGTGACCACCGTACTGGGCGGCACGGGTGTACACAGACTCCCCCAGAGCCAGCTCGAGTTCTAACGCGCTGATTCAGAGTTGGCATGAACGCCAACAGGGCCCGATCTAGTCTGAGAATGCGGCACTGCCCAGCAGAACTGCAGAAGGTTGACAGCGTGCTCTGAGCGGCAACATCCACATGGCAGCCACTGGCCACAGGGGGCGACGGAGCATTTGAAATGTGCACTGAGGAGCTACAGGTTCCCTTTAACTTCATTTCCATTTAAAATGCCACATGTGGCCAGTGGCTACTGCAGGGGATTGGGCAGATCTACACAATGATGTCTTCAAATGTTCTTCTTTAGATCAACTTTCAACCTTTTTTTTTTTTTCCCTTTATCTCATCACGAGCGATAGTGAAGCAAAGTCATGGGCGTGACATGCTAGTTTCGTGTCAATGCTCATGAAAATGTTCGCCTAACTAAGCAAAAGCCTGCCCACGTCCCGCGAGAGGGCACAATCCACACCCTAAAAACCGCTGTGGGTCGGGGTCCCAGAATGAGACCGGATGGGATTGGTGTCCTTAATCAACCAGGGATGGGCCGTGCGACCTTGGCCAAGTGACTCGGACTTCTCAGCCTCAGTTTCTCCATCTATAATACGGGAAAAGGAGCGCCGTGAGGACTCAGAGCGATGGTGCTTGGTCGTGCTTATACCTGGTGACGGTCAGCAGTGAAAAGAAGCAATCATTCTGGCGTTGTACCAGGTGTCCTGTGGGGCACATAATCCACAGACTGGCGGGGGCATCGGGGGAGTCTTTTAGGGCTTCTCTCCTTCATGACTCTCCATAGCCATCTATTTCACCCCACTCCCGCCGCTGATGTCAGCATTCCGGTCCCCATGACAAAACTATCCCATCAGGTTCCGAACGACGCTTCCATCGTCCAGTTCTTTTCACAGAGCTTTGATCAGCCGTTCCCAGCAAAAGCCTTCGCAGGGTCAGGACAGCATTCCTTAGCTAGCCAATCAAATCCCCGCAGCTTCTGGCATCAGTAGTTATAGTTTGTTTCCTCGATCACAATTCCTCTCAAACCCACGTGCCCTGGAGGGCCGAAGAGCATGAAGAGTAGACGGTAAATATTTAGAGATGGACTGGAAGGGCAGAGTCTGGGGCAGCAGAGAGGGTTTGAGGTGGGGAGGAGGCTGGTCACCTGCTCCGAGTGGAGATGTGACTGGAACGGACGCAGAGGGGTTGTGGCAACAGCAGGCATCAGGGTCCAAGCACAGACTCTGAAGACACAACCTAGATTCAAATACGAACCTCACAGCTTTCTAGCTGTGGGACTTCAGACCAGTTACTTTGAGCTCAAGACCTTTACCTGTATTAGCAATAGAGACGGCGATGACGATGATGGTGATAATGATGCTGATTAGAAGGTTGGTGCAAGGATTAAGTGGGGTTCCCTTGGAAGAAGCCTCAGGATGGCACCTGCCGAGCAGGTAATGCTTCTCCCCCATCCCCCACCAAATACCAATAAAACCTCAATAAAATGAACTTGTAAGAGCATTGAAATCTAAGTCTGTCTGCTAACCTACTGTCAGAATTTAGGAGGACGATCCATGAATTATATCAGTACCCTACTTGCTATGGGTATGAAGATAGAGACTTCATTTTGTTAAAATTTCTTAAAAGTCTCTGAAATTGTATAAAATCATCTTTCCCCCGATTCAACATTGGCAAGTTCGCCTTCTCAAGTGAGAAGTGATTGCAATTCTTTCGTGAAGCAGCTGATGAAGTAGTTGGCTTATGTTCAGGTGCCGTGTTGTAAGAAAAATTTGTTCTATCTTCCTGAATTCTAGACTTAAACCAGAATAAGGTGTATAGATTTGTGACCTCCAACAAGTATCAAATTCACCCCCATCTCATATCCACTTGGGGTTCTGCGCTCACACAATGTAATGGTAGATGGAATTACCTTCTCTTAAGTCCGACCAAATGCAAAAGGCTGAATTTGTAAAACTATGAGTAAGTACAATGCCACCCTACTGTGCCATGTTTTACGCAGTTGAAATGGGCATTATATAGCTGGCAAATGACACTGATATTATTTGTTACTTGAAGTAACAGTGGCCTGAAGGATAGAAAAGAAATGTTTATTCTGTTCCTGTGTCCTTTCCTGGGCTCAGAATCAAAGGTTCTAACAACCAAATATGGGGGGTAGGGCATGTTCAAGCCCTTCTCCCCTCAGTCCTTTCTTTGGGGTCTCTGACATGGCGAAGGCAAAAGATGATGGATAAAGACCTTTGTGCCCAGAATGCAGTTCAGTACTGGGAAGAGTTTGTGATGGGACAGTCATGGAGATGGTGACTTCTGGACTCAGTCAGTCCTTCCGATAAACCAGTCCCCTCTTTGTAGAGGGAGAGCACATCCCTCCCTCCACGGCACCCCATCGGGTGGGTGCTGGGTGTTAGACGTGCCACGGAGGGGTGCGGTTGTGAACATCCACTGTGCCTCCTGCTCCGGCCACTAGGAAAGGATTCTAACAAGGGCATCTGGCTGCTCTGTTTATGGCAAACACCAGCCCCGGAGAGACATCGCCCCCTCCTTTAAAGTTAAGAAAACAGAAAGAAGACCACATGGGTCTTAGGAAAACCCACCGTGTTAAAAACAAGGAAAAGGAAACTCTTGGATGCTGAGAAAAATATACAATTTTCAAAAGAGAAAAAGCAGTCAGCACTGGCTGTCTACCCAACCACCATCATCTACCTCCTTCCTCAGATATTTTGGGTGCCCATGTGTTCCCCAAGTGACCCTGGAAGATGACCCTCTTCCTAGATCTAGGAGCAAATCTGGAGTTCCTTAAGCCAATCAGGGGTTCCTGTCCCTTTTGCCAATCTTTCAATGAGACAGGAGGGGAGTTCTAGTATGCAGCTTCAGGGAAAGGTACCCTTACTTCTAAGAGGAATCTTCCAGTGGCCCCTCTCTCCCCGTGCACATCACTGTTCGCGGGTGTGGTGCCTGTAACTGCTAAGGCAGTCTTGCACCCACAAGGCGAGGCTGGGGACAGCACCCACACAGATGGCCACGTGGAGAGCTTGAAGGAACCAGGGCCCTTTGGGACGCTCTTGGCATCTCATTCAGCCAACCACGGGACCTGCTCTAACTCTGGACTTCCGGTTGGGTGGGATAACACATTCACTCACTGTGGAAGCAAATCTGATTCATTCTTTTCTGTTACCGGCATCTTAACCTACACCACAGAAAATGGAAATGCATTTGGGAACACACAGAAGAATAAAGGACGTGAAAGATTAAATAACAAGACAACAGATTTTTCAAAATATGGATCAAGTTAAGAAGCAACCAGAAAAACCCTCGCTGAGCGAGGCCAAGAAAGGCGGTGAGGAAACTGAGACGCAACAGCCGAGTTAGAGTGGACGTTGGGCCTTGGCCGGTTCGCTCAGTGGTTAGAGCATTGGACTGCAGCCTGGGGGGGGGGGTCACAGCTTCGGTTCTCAGTCAAGGACACGTACCTGGGTTGCAGGTTCGATCCCCGGTCCCGTGTGGGAGGCAACCGATCGATGTGTCTCTCTCGCACGGGTGTTTCTATCTCTCTCTCCCCCTCCCTCCCTTCCACTCTCTCTAAAAATCAATGGAAAAATATCCTCAGGTGAGGAGTAACAAAAAATGAAACATAAATAAAGTGGGTGCTGGAATCTGTAGTGAGAATCAGCAACAGGCAGAAGATTGAGGAGGATTAATTTGAGAACCCTGCACTGAAAACCAAGGGTATAACAATGAGGCATTTCCTCTGTATCTATCATCTGCTCATGTGTGCTCATGTGCAAAGGCACCAAAAAGACATTTTCAGAGAAAAGGAAACAGACACATAAAAGCCACATAATTGGTGCTGCTAAAGAAGAGAACCGAATAAATGGAACAGAGGACATAATAAGAGGGACAATGTACAAGCAGCTCTTGGGCAGAATAAACCCCGAAATCTTCAAAAAGGACTTCTCCATGTCCAACTTAAAAACAGGACAGATCTCATGATACAATTGTTTAACTATTATTGATGGAGAAACGCTCCGATAAACACCTCGGCTAGGAAAAATGATCATCTATAAAAGAAAAGACACAATGCTAGCCATATGTTCTGGCCCAAATGTACATGCAGAAAACAAAGGAACACATTTTTGAGGGGAAAATGCTGTGACCCCAAAACGCTACACTGATATAAGTTGTTTTCCATTAGTGAGGCTAACGAAAGACATTCTCTGATACACAAAGATTCAGAATTTATACCAGTTCTGATTCTTTTTTTAAAAAAAAAATGTTCTATTGATTTTTTTTTTTTTTAGAAAGAGCGGAAGGGAGAGAGAGAAAGAGAGACAGAAACATCGATGAGAGAGAACATTGATTGGCTGCCTCCTGCATGCCCCTTACTGGGGACTGAACCCTCAACCTGGGCATGTGCCCTGACCGGGAATTGAACCGGCGACCTCTTGGTGCATGGATCGATGCTCAACCACTGAGCCACACCAGCTGGGCAAGTTCCGATTCTTTTCCAGAGGCTTGGGGAGGTGGAGAAATAGAAAAAAAAAAAAAAAGAAGAAGAAGAAGAAGAAGAAAACTCCACAAGATTGGAGGTAAGCATTTTATAAAAGAATTGATTTGTTAAACACCAAAATCAGTTTAACATAGATGTGAGTATAACAATCAAAACAAATACACAGAATAAACTATAAAAAGAATTCTTATAGGAAACCATATAAAAACTAATATAAAAAGTCTTGGCTAAAATATGAGATTTTACCAAAAAAAAACAAACCAGGAAATAGGTGATGGACGTTTCATGAGAAGGAAAAGTGTATCAGATGGTGTGCAAATTGCCAGTTATAAAAACAGTCACAGTATGTAAAGTACAGTATAGGAAATATAGTTAATAATATTGCAATAACTATGTATGATAGCAGATGGGTACTAGACTTATGGAGGAGATCACTTCATACTTTCTATAAATTCTAATCATTATGCTATATACTTGAAACTGATATAATAGTCTATGTCAACTGTAATTGAAAATTAAAAATTTTTTTTTCTTTATTGAATTTTAGAGAGAGATGAAGGGAAAGGGAGAGAGAGCTGCCTCAACCTGGGCATGTGCCCTGACCGGGAATCAAACTGGTGACCTCTTGGTGCACGGGCTGATGCCCAACCACTGAGCCATGCCAGCCGGGTGAAAATTAAAAAATATTTTAAAAGTAGATCTTCACCTTTCCTAATGGACTATCAACATATACTAATCTTGTTCTTAATTAAAGGGTCTAATTTCAAGTGTGTATGTACACATCTCTGTAAGAGTGTGTGTGTGTGTGTGTGTGTGTGTGTGTTTAAGTTAAAGGTATCAGTTAGTAGAAAAAAGAAGGGTGCATAGCTTTCACACAGAGGCAGGGAAACCCTGGACACTTAGCACACGTGGGTGTGGGGTCCAGTTATGCCACTGATATGACAGACAAACTACAAACACATAAAGCAGCACACAAAACCTGTGTGTCCACCACTGAAAACCCCCCTGTTCTGACAACGACGTGAAAAACCACCCTATGGAGGTATTTTCATCATCCAAGACACATTAATTCCCCCCAAAACTACACTACCTCCACCGAAGATGAACTCGTAGTGGGAAAATAAAACATAAAAGAATGACAAGCCATGTAAGGAGGCTTGTTCCCATGAGGGAGAGTCGGGAGACAAGAGACGCAGAGAAATGTGCCTCCCAAGAATTGAAAATAATAAAACAACCGAAGAGACCATAAAATAAACACATTCTGATTGATTCAAGAGAACACGGAAAACCCGTGCGTCACAGCAACAACGCAACACATCACGGAGAAAGGACAAACAGATTTGAGAAATACAAATTTAACTTCCAGAGGTGAAAAATCTAGTCATTGAAAGGAGAAAGTAAGTAAATAAATATAAGAACAGATGTTAACGGAACACAGTAGACATTAAAGACGCAATAACAAAGCTGGCTCTTTCCTTTGAAAACACCAATAACACAGACAAACCTCTGCTAACAACGATAGAGGGAAGAAAAAAAGACACAGATAAACCATTTCCCAATTGCAAGAAATCGATAAAACACACTGATCGCATGTTCAGATCGGCGAGTGAGCGAATGACCCAGAAAACCGTGAACAACGTCTGAAGACGGATGAAGGTGGCGGGAGTCAGAAGTGACAGATCACAACAGCTCATCACCAGAGCACCAGCTTTTCTTAAACAAAGAAGTTCTTGCCCTGGCCAGTTTGGCTCAGCGGTTAGAGCATCGGCCTGCGGTCCAGAGAGACCTGGGTTCGGTTCCCGCTAAGGGCATGTGCCTCGGTTGCAGTTTGTCCCCGGCCCTGGTTGGGGTCGTGTGGGTGGCGGCCACTCGATGTGTCCCTTTCACGTCGATCTCTCTCTCTCTCTTTCTCTCTCTCTCTCTCTCTCCCACTCTATCTGAACAAAATATCAAAAAAAAAAAATGTCCTTGGGTGAGGACTCAAAAAAAAAAAGTTCTTTTTTGAGATTACTGTAGATTCATAATCATAAGAAATAACAAAGAGCAGTCCCGCATACTCTTCACCCAGTGTTATCATCTTGCATAACTGAAGACCACCACAATCAGGAGAGAGACATCAGTACTCTCCAAGGACCTTACGCAAATTCCTCCAGTTTTACATGCACTTGTGTGTGTTCATGTGTGTGCATGTGTGTGTTTAGTCTCATGTGATTTAAGACCTATGTAGATTCCCGTGACCACCACCACAGCCAAAATGCAGAAGCAGTTTCAGCAGGAGGGTCCTTCCTGCAACAGAACTAGCCTGTCACTTTCTCTCTTGTCTCTAGGGCTGGTTACTGGACCCTGGGTGAATGTCACAACAATGGAAAAAAGCGTCTTCGGTGGAACCCTGAAGTCTGCCAGCGTCTCACAAACTGGGGCCCCATTCTCCCCGATGCTCCTATAACCCAGGGCCCACGGGGCCACCACAGGTGGCCGTGCACTGCTCAGTGTGAGAGGGTGGCCTTCATGTAGTGGCCTTGCTCTGTGACTCACGTCCTGTTAGTGAAAAGCCACCGGTCTTTCCTTAAGTGACTAGGGGCTGGGTCGTTATTTTCGTTTCTCGTAAATCATCAAGCAAAAGGTTCGCTCGTGTGGTCTAGAGGGGTAGGAAGGCAGGAATAAGGGAATTGTTAGTCTGTGGACTTAGCGTCCTGAGAGCTGAGGCTGAATGAGGGAGAACTCTGTTCAGTGTCTCTTCAGTGCACAGAGCATTGGACTCCCATGAGGAGTTGTGTGCATGCACATGTGTGTATATATGTATGTGCACGTGTGTGTGTGGGAGGGGGCATGGTCTGGAAAATACATGTTTTCCCTCACCTCTGCTCCAACCTGAGCTAAATGTTTTTTTAAAAAAATCTGTTTTATAAAATAGACTTCTAGGTATGATTGTTTTTGAAGAAAGGATTTTACTATTAAAAAACCACCTTTGAAAACCATTGCTTTTTATTTCTTGGCGGGGGGAGGTCATGATTTCACGAAAATCGGGGGGAAACAAGACAGCGAAAGTGCTGATTCCAGCACTCCACAGCAGAGGTCGTATAAACCTAACTCGATTGAAACAAAAATGAAGCTCACTGGGTGTGTCGGAAGCAATCGACTCGTACCAGCAATGGATGCTCTTAGGTCTTCACCGCTTAGTGCTCAAAGGAGGAAGGAGGAGCAGAAAGCTCGAGGGCCTGCAGATGTACTGCTGAGCCGCAAAGGACGAGGGAGATCACTCTGGGCTTTTACCATGTGTGCTCGCTGGAAACACAGCCCCTTCTGGTGACACCCAGGTCTGGTGTTTAATTACTGCGGAGTCGCCATTCATTTGTACTGTTAGACGCACGTACGGACCATCAGAGGCATGTCTCTGAACTCTGATGCGTGGAAAAACATTCCATACACAGACAATATGCTGGGTGTCTAAACGGTTTTGTAAACAAATGATAAAATATGGTCGGAAGATTGTCTGGGAAGAAATGGATCCTGGGGAGTGCATTCGTTATCAGGGGAGAGTGAAGTACGTGAAGGTCAGAAGACACTGGGAGGCCCCTCAGCGACGGAGAGATGGATGCTATCAGGAGGTTACTAAGAATTCTTAGCAAAAGTTCGGCAGGTGGCTGCATGTTACTATAAATAGAATATTCAAAAGAACTTAGAAGAACCTGCCTTGGTCAGTAGGTTACTTGAAGCAGAAATAATGAAGGAAAGTACATTGTCGAGTTTTGATATCCTTTTACACATGAACGAGTGATATTGGGGCGGCTTTTCAGAGGGAAAACGTGCAGAGAGAGGCTGAGATTGCATGAGGACGGGTCGGAGTTCACACCGAGGGACTGAGGGGCCTGCACCCCGAGACCTCCAGGGAGCTCCTACGTGTAGTTTCTGCGTTTGGCGGGGTACGGCCAGCAGAAATAAAACCAAATAAAACTGGGCACTAGCAGAGCCATTCGGTTGACTCACCTGCCCCCATCCCCAAATCATCACTTCGAGGGAAATCTGGGCTACAGGGGAACGTATCCTCAAAGTGAACTCAAGTTGCCTGAGGTGCTGGCAACTGGGGCAGACGTCGCCTTGAACGTTCTGGAGAGGCTGAGGGGCCTGATGTAACAAGGAGAGACGAGTCCAGTGGGAAAGACCGAGACACTGCCGCCCTGTTTCCCTGACCAGGACAGTGGTCAAATGTGTACTGACTGAACATAAACTGACCCGAGGGGAACCCCGACACCATCACTTCCTGGCGGTGTGACTTTGGGCAAGTTACTTAACCTCTCTGAGGTCAAGGGTGTTTGACTGGTATCTCCAAAAGATGAAGAGAGAAAGGGAAGCCAAACCCTGGGATTTATAACTGTTAGAAGCACCACCCATCGAAGGTCAACACAACGGAGGAAGAAAAGATGGTCCCTTCTCCCTATGGCCAGGACCCTCATATATGCTACCCCTCTCTTTCCCTGTAATGGCTGAAACAGCATCCTCACCTCCCCCTGAACCCCCTCTTTTCCACAGTAAGGCATGAGATTTTTTTAGAAGTTCAAAGCTAAGCATGCCACCTCCTCGTTGAAGCCGTTCATTGGCTGGTCACCGCCTGTGGCTGTGTCCCTGACCTTCGCCATGGCTCCAAGGTGATGGCAGGTCTAGACTCAGCTCTCACCTGCCTCATCTGCGTCTGTCCTCTGCTCACCAGGCTGCCGCCACACACGTGCTCGGCCCCCTGAGAATCGAGATATGTGTGCTATTCCCCTGGAGTGGATAACGTCCCCTCAACCTTCCAATTCCAGGAGGCCTCCTAGTCATCCTTCAGAACTCAGCTAAAACGTCACTTCCTTTTCTAGAACAGAAATCCGATCGATGGCAGGTGATACCATCAGGGCGGGGGTACGAGGGGCTGGAGCGGGGGCAGAGTTTGCTCGGGAATGGCGCGAGGGATCTTCTGGCCTGTGTGTTATCGGGGGTTTGAGCTGGACAAATGCAACTGTTAAACTCACGGAAGGAAAAGCTCAAGATTTGTGCATTTATGTGTATGTCAATTTTACCTCAAAGGGAAAAAAACAGAACACTGGGTCTGCATGACGGACATGCCTAGTGCGGTTTGGGGGAGGGGAATGGCTGATGTCTGAAATTCGCTTTGCAATGCATACAAGCTCAACGCGGACCAAGGAGGGATAAACGGGAAGTAAGGGACAGCGTCGTGAAATGTTGATGTAGAATCTAGGTGGTGAGTAGACGGGTGCTCGCTGGGAAAAATCCATTAATTTTTCTGAATGCTTGACAGTGTCAAGGAAGACACTCCCGTGAGTGCCTACCCCCGTCTGAGAGCACCGTGTTACAGCCTAACAGTATCATCTGTAGAAATCACAGTGTCACTTTCTGGATATTTATATCACATAACTACAACTGGGGTAGAAAAAAGTAATAGTGAAATCATTTAACGCCCGTATCCTCACGAGGCTGTAAGCTCCATGAGAGCAGGCGCCCGTCTCTGCTGTTCACTGCGGCATTTCCAGGCTTGAGCGGCCGCCCCGTAAAGACCTATTTGTTTGGTAGGGACACCTGTCCCTCTGAAATCTGCCCTCCACCTTGCTGATAGACTCGACACCTGTCTGCTTCAAGGTTCATCTCCTGTGCCTTCTTGTTTCTGTGGTGAGAATAGCAAGGTCTTCACGTCCTGCCTCCGTCCCACCGGCCTTGGTGGGTTTCAGGAGTGCGAAGCCACGTTTACTGAAAAGGCATTTCTTCCTCAGATGGGCTTCTGGTGAGTTTCGTGACACCCAGATCCGGTGAGCGTCCCTGGAGCTTGTCAGCTTCCCTGCGACTCCAGCCTGGGCTGGACGTGATTCGAGTTTCTCACTGGCTTCAGGATTACGTCCAGCTTCTTGAGTTGTGTTTGTATCACTGCACCCCAAGACCTACAGCCTCACAGGACAACATGTGACGGAAGGAAAGAACCTCAAATAATGCCTCCCACCGAAAACATGGGCTTGTCTGATTTTCTCACTCCCATTCGTCAAACACTGTAATAAGACAAAGGTGTACAAAATAGTTGCAGAGTAATACTTAACTAAACTAGAAAAATGCCATTTTGACAGGCTGTACAATCTTCAGCCTGACAGGTGACTTCATCTTCCTTTGATGTGTAAGGAAGAGAAAAGGAAATGACTAAACTTGTCCGGGAGAGGAAATTTAAATGCACAACAGCCGTTTGGAATGAGTTTGTCATTGTACGGGACGGGTGGGTAGGAGCCGGGGTTCTCCATTTCAATCTACACCCTGTATACGTAAGTGGAGTTTGTGGATATAATAAACCACAAAGACAATAGCACAGTAACAGTGGAAATAACATAGTTCTTGAGTTTTCATCCTGAGTTTGGCCACACACTTGTCTGCACAATTACTTTCACTTTTGTGGATCTTGACTTTAAAATTAAGGAGTTGTTGATGTATTGATGGCAGCCATTCTGGCAGGTGTGAGGTGATACCTCCTTGTCGTTTTAATTTGCATCTGTCTGATTAGCAATGTTGAGCATTTTTTTTCATACGTCTATTGGCCATCTGTGTATCCTCTTTGGAGAAGTGTCTATTCAGGTCCTTTGCCCATTTTTAAAAATTGGATTGTTTGTCTTCCTGGTGCTGAGTTGTATAAGTTCTTTATATATTTTGGACATTAACCTCTTATCTGATGTATCATTAGGGAATATGTTCTCCCATACAGTGGATAGGTGAATACAAAAAGCTGTGGTACGTTTACACAATGGAATACTATGAGGCCATATAAAAGAAGAAAATCACCTTTGTGACAGCATGGATGAACCTGGAGATTATTATGTTAAGTGAAATAAGCCAGTGGGAGAAAGACAAATACTACATGACCTCAATTATATGTGAACTCTAATGAACAAAGTAAATTGACAAACTAAATAGAAACAGAGGCATGGATACATGGAACAGACTGACGGATGTCAGAGGGGAGGGGGTTGGAGAGGCCTGGATGAAAGAAGGTGAAGAGATTAGCCAAAGTACAAATATGCATAATCCAGAGACACAGACAACAGTGTGGTGATGGCCAGGGGGAAGAAAAGGGAGTGCGGGCTGGGTGGAGGTGGGCAAGGGTGGAGGTGATAGGGACATTTATTGTTTCAACAATAAAAAAAAGTAAAAAATATAAAATAAAACTAGGGAGTTGGATTAGACCAATGCTTTTCAAACTTTAATATACATTAAGTGGGGAGAGTTTAAAATACAGATTCTGATGCAATGGGTCTAGAATGTGGCCTGAGAATTTGCACTTGTGATGAGCTCCCAGGGGCTGCCGATGCTGGTGGTCCATGAACCTGCACGCTGAGTAGCAAGGGATGGTCTCTAAGGGAAGCTCCAGTTCAGAAATGCAATCTGTTCATTAGCAGCCCCAGCGTTGCTCATAACAGAGCAAACACTGCTCTGTATGCTCTTAGTGAGTGAATGAGGTAGTAAAGCTGAGCACTGTCCAAAACCAACCAAACAAAATATTTAAAGTAACCACAGCTGATGGCCTTTATTCTGGGAAGAGCAGATACCAACACTCCCATAAGAGCTAGTAATGCGGTATGTGCACAGAAAGATGTAGCCTGGCAGACCCTCTGAGGCTGGACTGCAGAGGCTGATCACTGAAGTAGCCACTAGTGTTCAATAGAGGGGACCCCAAATCCTGGTGCTGTACAAGAGACACCCAGAGAGCACATGAAATACAGATTCCCTGGCTCCATGCCCTGGACCTGTGAACTGAACAGTTTTAGTTTAGGGCCAGTCATGTTTGGAAACTCCTGTTATAACCAGACAATGGGGCATGGGGCAGGGACTAGGGGCCAGAAAAAGAAATTCTGACTCAATTTCTGATTAAAACATGGTTAAGATCAGTGCTACAAGCCTGTTCACCAGCTTCTCCAAATCCCATTGACTACTGTTCATGGTAATGAAGGTGTACAGGTCACAAGGGAATCTCTGTCGTAGAGAAGTAGACTCTGAACAGGTGCACCTGCGGGATGTCAATGCTTTAAGGACCCCTCCCAGCTTGTCTATTGAAATGCAACCGAAGAGCCAAGGTGAAATCCTGGGTCTACCACTTATTAACCAAAAGGCTTTGGGTAAATTATCCTAACAGCTCACTTGTTAAGCTATGTCTTAATTGCTCCATAAGAAACCCTAACACTTTAGCATCTTAAAATAACAAAGATCTACTATCTCATAGTTTCTGTGGGTCAGAAATCTGAGTACAGCTTTCATGGCTCAAGGGCTTCCATGGGGTGTCCCTCAAACTATCAGCTGTGATTATGTTACTCTACAGACGCAACTGGGGGAGGATCTGATTGCACATTCACTCACGTGACTGTTGGCAGATTAATGTTCTCATGGGCTATTGGAGCAAGAGCCGCAGTTCCTTGCTGGCTGTTGGCTGGAGACCTCCATCAGTTCCTTGCTCAGGGGACCTCCCCATAGGCAACCCCCCACAGAGCTTCCCACAGAGCAATGAGAGAGAGAGAGGAGGAAAACCACCATCTTTTTATAGCCTAGTGTTGAAAGTGACATCCCAACACTTTGTCACATCCTATTCACTAGAAGTCAGTGACTAGATCCAGCCTGCATTCAAGGACAGGATTACACAAGGATGTGGAATCGGATGCAGGGATTATTTGGGCCATTTTAGAGACGGCCAACCATGAACCCCAATGTCATGCCACAATGCCGCTGTGAGAATCCAACGAAATGATGTTAACAAAAGAACATGTATAGACATTACAGCAATCTACACGTATAAGGTTGCATTATGATAACGTATTCCAAGGGGTCCAATCAAAACCCCCAGCTAATTTTACTTAGCTTTGTTAAGTGTTCCAAACCACTCAGTTAATGGAAGTTCTTTCATTCACAAAAGGTGCTAAAATACCCTTTCTACACTTCTCCAAACATTTCCCCAATGTCTGATGCTTCAAGAGAAATAAATGGCTTAATTTTCCTTATAACATAAATTGCCACTGACAATAGTCTTTAATCACTAAAGAGTTAACAGTGTACTTTGAATGGCTTTACCCAGATAAAAAATTCATTCCCTAAGTAAGTGAGTTAGCCACGTAATTGACAGCCAATTCCAGTAATAAAACACTAATTAAGTGATTCTGCTAAGTAAAGAGTACAATGTGATGAACTTGCTAAACAATGGACTAATAAATTTTCATGCTAAATAAATGGCTTGTAATAGTGACTAAACACTTGCCATGTCTAGGATCAGTTGAAAAAGCAATGTTGCTTTTAGAAAACAATGACAGAAGAACCATGACAGCTGACACCCTAACAACATTACACTGGGCTCCTTACCAAGCAGGGACCAAGTCATAAGTCTAAAGGGGGTCAATGTACTAGATCCGGGGGCAGGGGCAGGAAAATCACTATGGTCATAGCAAGGGTGATTCACCTAAAGGAAGACTTTAGACATAGTCCAGTATAGCCAGACTGAAGTCATAGCAAAGCCCAGTAATGAGCAAGTGGAGGCAGGATTCAATGCCAGACCCTACTGGGCTAAGGAAGGTCAGAATCAGCACCAAGGAGAGATCCTGGAAGTTGTGGCTTCAGGAGAGGTTCCTGGACATGTGCTTTGTCATGGACAAGGAGGTTGAAGATGACAGGGTTTGCCCTCTGCTTCACTAGGCTAGGATGGCACTGCATTCAGCTCTCAATAGGTAGCAGGGTCTTTGTTGTCCCTAGGAAGCCTCTTGGATGAACCCACTTGCAATGGTGCCTCTGGAAGGGTCTGGATTCTGAGAAGTCCACGCTTCCAATGGGTTTCACTGGCTTGAACTGCCAAGTCCTGTCCAGCAAAGAACAGTGCAGACTTCTCATGGCTAAAATCTTGTTCTCTGGACCCTCGTAGCTGGAACATGGTCTTGGTTTCCTTGAACACATCAGGTACACTCTTGCTTTACTTTCCTGACATGGCTCAGACATCTATCCTTCTTCAAGTCTTTGGTCCAATTCCATCTTCTGTATTGCTGCAATCCTCCCCCGCGGATCACTTCCAACCCACTTACGCTGTTCCCCTTTTTTCATATCACTGGTCACTTTCTATAATACCAAATGTACAGATTTTTATCTTTCATTATTGTCCATTGTTTGCTTCTTATTTCCCTCTTTCCACCCCCTACCACCACGACCACGTAAGCTCAGTGAAGACAGGGATTTTTTTTCTGCCTTATTCACTGATGTAGCACGAGAGGCTAGAACATGTTCAGTACATAGTACACGCTCGACACACATTACTGATTGAGTAACTGGCAGCAGGGTTCTGAAGCTTGTTATCCTCTAAGCATTAAAGAGAGCAGTGAAATATTAGAAACAGATGGAGTAAGGAACAGCCTACATCCTGGGATTTGAAGGCATCTCTATCAAAGCATGCCATTCACCCCGGTGCCCTCAGAGGTGCCTGCCTGACTCACATTACTGGGGAGGAGTGGGCGACAGCAAGAAGTAGGATCGCATGCAAAAGAAAGACTGGGTTTGATTCCAGGATCTATCACTTATGAGCTACGTGACCTTGAGAAGTTACTTAATCTCTTTGGGCCTCAATCTCTGTACTTGTGAAAGACGCCTGGTGCTAATAATAATTGTCACTTCGCAGGCTGTGAGGATTAAAGCATATAACACGTGCACAGCATCCTGCACAGCCCTCGACACATAGTGAGGGCGCAATAAATGTTGGTTTGTTCCACTTTCCTCTTTAAAGGCAATGAGGCATGTCCCCTAATACATAGGGTGGGTTGACTTTCAGATTTTCCCAGACATTGGGAGAATCCACGAGGGGATAAAGTTGGAGACGGGGAAGCAGTGAATGGAGTGGGGGAGGGTGCCCTGGCGGGGGGGGGGGGTCATGAGGGTGGGGCAGCAGGGGCCACACAGCAGTTCTGAAGGGAGCCCCTTTAGTTCCCCAGGCCTGCACTGAACAACGGAGCCTGAGGAAGCGAGTGTGAGGCCTTTAGAGTTGATGATTAGGACAAAGACATCAAGAGTAAGACGTCCTGAGACAGGAAGTAGCAAAGTGCCCCCCGTAGATCTCTCTGAGACGAGTGCAATGGTCTCACTTCCACCACAGGGTCAAACCCTAAGATCCGCCCGCGTCACCTCCCTGCCCACAGGCCTTCGTTTCTGCCAGCGATGCACAACAACAGTTGGATGCACACAGAATAATTAAAAGTGAATCATTGTGATCCATCTTGATCACAAAATTAACATAATGATTCATTCAACAAACACTAATCAAACATCTATCAAATGCCAAGTACCATACTAGTCTCCAGGGACAGATCCAGTGGCAGCCAAAACAGAACTGTCTCCGCACTCTGGAGCCCACAGTCTAGTGATGAAGGCGGACATTAACACAAAAAATTTTTTTGGACACGTTTCCATTTGTTGTTCAGATAGAGTGTGAGAAAGAGAGAGGAAGGGGGGGGGAGAGAGAGAGAGAGAAACATCGATGTGAAAGGGACACATCGAGTGGCTGCCACCCGCATGACCCAACCAGGGCCGGGGACAAACTGCAACTGAGGTACATGCTCTTAGCGGGAACCAAACCTGGGTCTCTCTGGACCGCAGGTTGATGCTCTAACCGCTGAGCCAAACCGGCCAGGGCAACTAAAAACTTCTTAAGGGAATAAACATGTACACACATGACACTTGTGATTCATGCTGGGAGGGACTTAAACATCGTGCTCTTAGGCAAAAATGTCACAATTTAGATTGGAGATTGGGAAGTCCACAAAAGCTGACAGTCAATTACAGATACAAAGGACCAATGGGAGATAAACAATAATAGAGGAAGAATGTTCTAGGAAGAGGAAAAAGAATTGTGGAAGCCGTCATGTTGGAAAATACTTAGTGTTTTCAAAGAATAGAAAGTCAGTGTGAATGGGACTATATTGAGTAGTCCAGAGAGTGGCCAAAGGTGAGGGCAAAGCTGTAGACTGGAATCAGATCGAATAAGCCGTAGAGGCCATGAAACACATGTTAACTTCATCCCGACGGCAACGGTGAGCCAGGGACAGGCTTTTGGTTGGCCTGGTGAGGCTGGCATTTTAAAATTGCAGGGAAGACCAGGCAAGTAGCTATTTTATAAGTAAAGCATGGTAATGCCATTGAATTATTAGGTAAACCTCTGCTGATGGGTCAATTTGAAAGGAGAGTGAGGAGACATATTAATGAGTGAGCGTCCAGGGACCAGCTTTGCGAGTGCCGGGGCATTTGCCAGGGCACAGCTGGCAAAAGGCTCAGTGGAGGACCACATGGGTCTCCACTGCAGCAGGAGCAGAAGTGCCTGCTAGTTTGGAATGACTCTCGCTGTCGGAGCCTCTGTCACATCTGTAGATCAGAGGGAATTTCATCTAGCTGAGATCAAAGTCCCTGTAGATGAAAGGGGATTTTACCTTGGAAAAACCCAACTGGCCCAATGATACATTAACTGACTAAGGACAGTCATTTCAAAAATCAAACCTGCCAAACATTTCCAGGCATAAAACCATCAAGATATTGACTGACCAAGAAAATATGGAGCAAGAAGGGAGACCGATTCAATGCTGGTCAACTTAGCAGAAGTGCCTCACATGGAGTGCTGCTAGAGCAGCCTCTTTCCAACACCTGCTTCACTGCGAAGAGTTGGTCACAGCAACTGTTTGCAGTGCCTGTTGATTCTGTCCCTACCCAGGCATATGTGTATGTGTGGGGGTGGATGTATGTGTAAAATACAATGTCCACATGCACCAATATTTTGTGCTGTCACTTTTCTTGAATAGTTTTTATTGGCCTTATTAACTCCCACTCCAGTGCATTCTCCTCACTGTCCCTAGAATGATCTTTCTAAAGTTAGACTCAATCCTGTCCTTTTACTTCTTTTTTTTTCTTTTATCCTCACTTGAGGACATTTTTCCATTTTTTTTGCTCAGATGGAGTGGGAGGGAGAAAGGGGGGAGGAGGGAGAGAGAGAGAGAGAGAGAGAAAGAGAGAGAGAGAGAGAGAGAGAGACATCAATGTGAAAGGGACACACCGAGTGGCTGCCACCCACACGACCAACCAGTGCCGGGGACAAACTGCAACCGAGGTACGTGCCCTTAGCGGGAACTGAACCCGGGTCTCTCTGGACCTCAGGCCGACGCTCTAACCGCTGAGCCAAACTGGCCAGGGCCTTCTACTTCTTAAAGTCGGTGTTAGCTCCTTGCAGAAAACAATTTATTTCTAACTCTAGTTTTTGAGACTCTTTAAAACACAGTCCTTGATATCTTTTGAGGTTCACCTCCTACCACTTAACTCCATGCAACTAATACTCTAAACGCTCCAGGGAGGTCAAAACACCCACAATCACAAGTCCAAGGGAAGGGGCTTCCTGAGAAAAGGAGGATCAGCACCTTGGACAGAGACCTGGCCATGTCCCCTTCTCGTTTTCTCTGGAGCCCTAGGGAGAAGTGAACATGATTGACGTCTTTTGGACAACGTATTTTAGGAAATACATCTACACTCACAGGGGACTATACAAGAAAGCAAAAACTCTTTGCAGATTCTGCAAATCCACAGAGACCCTGGGGAATCATGTGCTAGTAATGGAGAAATTATCATTCTACCCAAAGTGGGAAGTAGAAATTTGAAAAATATTCCTATTTATTCTTGATTCTATCAGCCAAGTAGATTTTCTCATACCTTTGTGCCCTTTGTACCCACATTCTCTTCTTTTGAACAGTGTGGTAGTTTGTCCAAGATGATTATCGCTGGTCTCTGAATATAGGCACACACCGTTTCACTTGCTGAGAGGAGGGGCCCGTTTCTCCACTCTCGGAGGCTGGCCCGTGGCTGCTTTTAATGACCATATGCAGCAGAAGTGATGCTGGCCAGTTCTGGACCACGTTGTTAAGAAGACTGGCATCCCTCCTGGTTTTCTCAGAACACTTTCTCTGGAGGAAGCCACCATGAAGCCAAGAATCTGCGACACTACAAGGAAGCCTAAGTTGGATGCACAGGGGGAGGGCAACACCAGCCAGCGGCAGAAGTTCTAGTCATTTTAACCAGGGGGTCACACATGCAAATAAGAGAGCCACTTGGACATTCTGTCCTCGACAGATGTCACTTGAGGAAGAAGTGAAGCCCTAGATACACGGCCTTGGAGAGCCCTCCCACTTATTTCCAGCCATTCAAGTAGTTCCAGTTGGGTCTCCTCATTTTCATACAGACACAAAACATCCCTGCTGCGCTCTACCCAAACTCTTAGCCTACAGACTTGTGAGCAAAACACAGTGGTTGCTATTTTATGCCACTAAGTGTCGACAAAACAAAGAGCAATAACACGTTTCTCCCTTTCTGCTTGATGAACTCTGACCATTCATCCTTTAAAATTCAACTCCTCTATGATATTTTCCTCGATCATCTTTGAAGCAGCCCAAGATGCCTATTTCCACGTCCTATTTATATTCTATCCACTCCTCTTGGCTTTTTCTCACATAGTAAGCCAACCTGATCCAAACCCCTTCCTAGTAAGTGAGTTGCAATAACTAAAGGAACAGCTCAGCTCCCAGGACAAGTGGTGTGGGGAAGCCAGCTCTCCATGTCCATATATGTTGGACCCATGTAACAGGTGCCCATTGTCTCCCATAACCTTCTTAGATAACTGATGTCCCCGCAGCTCCTTGTGCGGCCAGCCAGCCAAAGGAGGACCACAATCTGTTGTTACATCTTCCTGTATTTACTATGTTTCTTGCTTCTTCCGCTGGCAGAGCCAGAGAGCCGGCATCCGAGTCCAAAGACAAGCAACTGTTATCCTTTCCTTCTCCTATGACCGGAGAAATGGCTGCATCACATTCCCAGACCTGCCAATGGTTGACTACTTGAGGGTATTTTGAGTAGCAGTTCTCAGTTCTGCAGGAACCCTAAAAAGAAACTCGTAAAATTCCCCCCAGTGTTGGCAGACTAGGGGCCGGCAGTGGGGTGGGAGACATGCTGAAATCTGGAACTCAACGGGCTGGCAAGGAAACGTTCTTGAACTCCTTTCTCTATTTGCACTCAATTCTGGATGCAGAAAACAGGACAACAATATGTAGTGTGAGTTGTACCAGGCTTTCTAAATATTCTCTTTTATTCTGACTTAGTATATAGAGTGGCTATGCTTGAGTCCCATCTGTCTATATGCATCCATCCACCTATGCATTCAACTAAATAAGGATTTGGGGGCGCCCTGTGCTACACACCATGCTATATGCTGGGGATACAGTAGTAAGCAAGACACAAATAATCCCTCCCCCTTGGAGCTTGCCATCTATCGCAGGGGTTGGACCTTAAACAAATCCATTTGGAAGATGAGGTCAGTGTTGAGACAAAAAGGGAACAGAATTCTCTGACAGCACCTAACAAAGAAATCCAATCTGGTCTGGGGAGAGGGGTCGAGAATGGAAGAAATCCATGAGTTGAGATGTAACGGAGTCATTTAGGGACAGGGTGTGGGTGTAGCCAGTGCAGAGTTGGAAAACATTTCTGCTAAGGGCTAGAGGATAAATATTTTAGGCTTTGTGGGCTAAATGCTCTGTGTAGCAATTGACCAGATCTACTGATAAAGCACAAAAGCAGCTATATAAAGACTCTTCTTAAAAAAAAAACAACAACAAGCATGGTTGTGTTCCAATAAATTCTTCCTTACAAAAAACAGAGAGTGGGGCATATCTGGCCTTTGGGCTGTAGTTTGCCCTCTCTCCTCAAGATACAGCAACAGCATGAACCGAGGTCCTCTGGGAGAAGGGGAGTGGAGAAGGGGAGCCACCAAGACCAGCAGGTAGTACGACAGCTGGAGTCCCAAAGAAAGGGGCAGGAGACAGGACCCGGGAGAGGATGTCAGGACGAGACCTGTGAGGAAGCTCAGGATGAGGACTTTGGTTTGTAACTTAAGAACAACCAGCAGCCACAGTACTGTTTCAAGCCAGGAGGGATGAGGCGACAGGTTCAGATCCACCTTGACCAGCTCTCCCTGGCTGTTGAGAAGACCGTGGACTACAGCATGACGAGAACGGAGAGGAGGGTTATCTGGAGCAGTGATTTTCAACACCGGTGTGCTGCCAGAATTTTTAAAACACGCCATACCTGTTTATTTAGTCAGGGGCACTGACCTCTTTTCCTTTAGATTGTCAAATAAAATAATGACAAAAGCCGACACCACAACCGTCATCCACGTGAATGAATCAAAATTATACATTTCTGTTGTCAGACTGGCAAAAAAACATATTCCATTTTTTGGTGTGCTGCAGGATTTTAGCAACTAGTTTGTGTGTGCCATGAGATGAAGAAGGTTGAAGATCGCTGATGTAGAGGTTACAAATCTTAGTGAGGTAAGAGGTCATGGTAACGTGGACAAGGGTGGAGACAATGGATGTGGATGGGTTCTAGACATATTGAAGACGCAGAATAGTCAGAACTTGGTGTTGGATTGGATGTAGAGGGTAAGGCAAAGGATCACGTCAAGATGCATCTGTATTGTTTCTCTGCTGAATGAATCTTTACTATGGTGTCTAACACATCTCTTCTTGCTTCAGTGCCAAGAAATTGAATTTTTATTCTCATTTCCGGTCTCCATAAAATTAGGAAGTCGACTCACATGGTTGGTGAGGTGAAAAGCAAACCCTCTGAAGGGAGATGGACCCGTGGTCAGTGGGTCAGGCCAGCCTCCTCTCCAGGCCCTAGCATCTCTCTACTACATCATGTCATGTCACTACAACAGTGTCATGTCACTGCTGCCTGTGCTCACTGTCACATCATGGCCTTTCGGAGGGTAGGACTGCCTTTGTCTTGTGTGTGTCACTGACACTTAGTATTCGGTTGGGGGATCTCTTCACTTTACTCTAGAGGTAGGTTTGGGTTAGAGATGAGGGTAGTTCTCTCAATACAGTCAAGAGCATCCCGCCAAAAGTCAGCCCGAGGAAGCAAACATCGGGACACCCTCCCGCTGAAATGTGCAGGACATCATCCGAAGGAAGATGGCAGTGGTGATGCAGGGGGGAGGGATTTAGCTTGCCCTTGGCCCGTTGGTCTTTTCTTCCACTCCCTCAAATGCTACTTTTTCAAGATGTTGTCTTTCTAAACCTCTAATTCCTGTCTTCTGACTGCTGCCCACCTCTGTGGGCAACAAGACAACTTTCCACCTGGGCAAGAACTTAAGAGGAAGTCCTCAACCTTTGTGGTAGAGCCAACCCTACGACTCCTTCAGTGATTTTCTAAGGTATGTAGGCCCACTCACATATAAAATCAGACCTCAGGCTCTTTGAAATTTCTACTTTGAATCAGAAAATTCTGCTTTAAATACTGAGATCCTATCAGAATCCAGGCTGAGTAGACAACCATGGGGCCACTCCTTCACACTCTCTGAGCTCCATCTCAGGGCCCAGGAGGATGCCCAGGAGGCTCAGCACTTCTTACACAGCCCCTCTTACAATTGCTTGTGCTGTGCTCAGCTTTAATGAACTGCTTTTCTGGTGGCACATGTAATATGTAAATCAATCCTGGTTCAATGTTCTGGCTCTTGCATTTACTTGCTAAGTGAGCTTAGGCAATGAGTTTCATCTTGATGTGCCTCAGTTTCCTTACTCACGGCCAAGTCTCCAGTCACCTGTCTACACGATGCCGCAAATGTCGCTCTCTCCAGGCCAGATTCCTCCGCTTAGCTCCAGACCCACAGATTTCACTGCCTACTGGGCATCTCTGCAATGACTCAATAGCACCTCAAACCTAACCTGTGTGGATCAAACTCCCCTGTCTTCTGCTCTAAATCTGGCTTCGACCTGTGCTCATTATCTATATTAATGTCATCACCACCCACTTAGACTCAGTATATGCAGAAAGGGGAAGAGTTTAAGTCTTGAGATGCTTCGTTGGGTAGAGGTTGGAAACCAGAGGAAGAATCAATAAAGAAGCTTAAGAAATGGCTGGCAAGGAAGGAGAAAAACCAGGAGAGCAGAAGTCAAGCAAAGACAGTGTTTCCAGAAGGACGGGATGCTGCCAAGTCAGCCATATAAACCCAAGTCCAAACCCGGGTTTGGTTTCTTCATAGCTGTGTGCCCTTGAGCAAGTTACTTAAGTTCTCTGAGTCTCACTTTCCCTAATCTGCCTCGTAGAGTTGTTGAGAATATGAAATGAAATGACGCATGAGAAGTGCTCTGTACAGTAATTACTCACAAAATGTTAGCTAGTAGAATTATTATCAACATTTTCAACTTATCAAGGCTACAGCTTTGAGCCGAGGGGGGCGGGGGGGGGGTCTCCAGGCTCGGTTTATCCTGCTACCTAGCAACTGTGTATTTACATTTTCAACATCACCTCTTTATCCCTGATGATTTTAGCAAGCACTTTATAAGCGCCCTGTTGTAATTCAAGACCACCTGTGAGGTATACACAAAAATTCTATTTTCTTCTCAAGCTACAGTGGCCTGGCATAAATTGTCAAAAGCAACTTCAGCCTTGTAGGTTTCCTGAGGTCTCTGTGAAAGAATGTTGAGAAGGACGGCCTGGGCCAGGCCACAGAGTGAAGGCCTGTAGCCGATAAAACGCGGTCCCTCCGTGTCTACCGGGCACAGCTGAATCCATACAAATCAGAGGGTAGGAGGCCCGGTTCCAACCACCTACAACAGTACCTGACGCTAGGATCCCTCTAATTTCCAAATAGGTTGCTCTTCTGAAAAGTGAGTTTCATGAGACTACAAATGTTAAGTCCCAAAGGCAGGTTTCACATCTCTGGCCCCATGAGTTCAAATCACAGCACCTTGTACCCCAAACCCCCTTCCCTGAGCCCACCATGCCCCTTCCACCTCCAAGCCTTTGCCACTTACACCTGGGCCAATCTTCCTCTTGTACCTCCTTCAAAACAAAACCCGGTTCCTTGCATAGTACTGTCTAAGTCAGGCAGAATCAATCCCTGGCTGAGCCTCTGATCAGTGTTTCTGGGGCACTGTACATGCCTTTTCTCTATCACTTATCACATTTATTGAAACCAATCCACCTCCCAATCTCCTCTTGGAAGACAGTAATATCCCTGCAGGCAGACACCATGTCTTATTTATCTTTACGATCTCTGCACCACTCGGCATATAGTTGGCATTCAATGAATATTTAAAGGAACACCTCACTGCTCCCATAACCAGGAGATGAAAAGCATAATTCAATTAGAGAAGGATCTGTTTGTGTAGAAGTCAGACTGGGGTGTCTACAGAAAATATTAGAAGACAAGCCATTATTGATCAAAGTTTATTCTTCTTGAAGGAGACCATGGGACAGAACTCGAGGAGTTACAGCCCCCAGTTCTAGCTCAGGTTCTGTTAGTGACTCAATGAACGACCTTGAGTAAACTCTCTGGGCTCAATCCTTCATCGTTAGGATGAGAAATTGGATCAGATGGTGTCTAATGTAACTTTTTGGTTTGATGATCTATTATATCCCTTTTTGCGTCTAATATCTTTGTCTGAAACTTGTCTTCATTTAACTCCTTAGTGTTCGCAATGCACAATTTGTCTCCTTTCTCAAGGCCACTTAAATTTCCATTTTTCACTTCTAGGAAATAAACCCATTCAACTTTGGGTTGCCAGGAACTTAATAAGTGTGCCCTTTAATCTGTCAGCCAAGTGGATGATCGCAAAATATTCAATAACCCCTGTAAAATATTCAATAAAACTGGAGGGAGCGAGCTTGTAACATTCAATTCTTTTCCCAGATTCAATTTAATCCTGGAGCAACCAGAAAATATAATTGTCCCTGCAAACAGAATTTCATGCACACACACACACACACACAAAAATCATCTTTACAATGTTCTTTGAGTTCTTGGTTTCATTGTGTGACTCATGATTGCTTTTCCTTGTAAATTTCCACTCCTTCCATCTGACTCTCAGGATGTTTGCTGTTCAGACAAAAGGAGAGGAAGTTCCAGAGACGGTTGGGAGGGAACCTCTGAACTTGGGGACCCTCACAGCTGTCTATGGGCTTAGTGTCTTTACAGTGAACCCGCCCTGAGAAAGGGGGGTAGAGACTTCCTCCCCTAGTGGAACGGCTGCCATCACAGACAGTGCAGCAATGAAGAACAACAGCTTTGGAGCCTGGCAGTCCTGGGCTTTACCACATGCTGGTGATTCTCAGACTGGAACGTGTGTCAGCATCACCTGGGAGCCCTGTTTAAAACGATGAGTTTGGGGTTTAGTAGGTGTGGAGTGAGGCCCCAAAATTTACTTCCCCAAAAGTTCCCAGGTGATGATGTGCTGCTCACCGGGGACCATGGAGAACCATGGCTTTGAGCTAACGAGTCAGTTCTGTGGAGTTAAGCTTCTTCTCTGTAAGATGGAACAATGCACCTGCCGTTCAGAGGAGGTACAGTGGAGTGATAGTGGCTGTGGTTTAGGGGTGCAGACAGACCTGAAGTCCCAGCTCAGCTATTAAAGCTATGAAGCCTTGGCCAAGTTCCATACTTTTTAAACCTCAGTGTCCTCATCTACAAATCGCCAGGGATAGTCACAATACTGACTTAATCCTCCCAACACACCAATGAGTGAAGATAACGCATATAAAACTCTTAGCTGGCAATGGGCTCATCAGCAAAGCTCGACAGATGAAGACTGGTATTATGAATATTAATAATGATTACATTTTGAGGCCCCAAACTGGGAAGATTAAGTGAGCTCACTGGCTGAAATAATCACAAATCAAAAATATCTCAGGATGCTGGGAGAACAGGGTCAAATCTATCGAGAAGGCACGGCTTACATGAAATATAAAGCCTCTACTTGGGCCCCCAAATTCTCCTTCACCTGGGCTGAATGAGGAGCCCTACTGGGAGGCTATGAGCTTTGCATTAGGCAGGTCTGTGCTAGATCTTTGGGGGTCAGTTCAAACATGGGCTTGTGTTCTGAACCCAGGCTTGGAGTCCAGTATGAGGGCAATGGCAGCTCCCTGAACCTCCAGCAATTCAGCCCAGTGTTGAGGATCAGATTTGTCTTGGACATGGACACGGACCAAATGCAGATAGAGGTGACAAGATTTTGAGCAGACTGAAAAAGAGAAATGTGTCCCAGAGAAGGCTAATGGCTGATGTGGGGGCTGCTCAGCCTCAGGGAAGGACCTACAGGGCACCCAGGTGGCGGCAGTCCAAGAGTTGGGCAGGGGTGGGAGAGGCAGGAAGAGAAAGATTGACTTCATTCCCCATGTGACACCGGAGGGCGTCAAGGGCCAGCAGATTGTTGCTGATCAATACGCACTTGTGTGCAAAAACAGGAATGAATGGGTGGAGGTTACGAGAGCAGATTTCAGCTTCAAAGAAGACAGAATTCATTACCAGAAGAGTTGAAACCGAACATGGGCTTGGAGCGAGAACATCTTAGTTTAAATTCCAGTTCCTCATTCATTCATTCATTCATTCAAACAAATCTCAGTGAGTATCAGATGGGCCAGATAGTTGGGCAATGGTCAGAGTATGTACCAGTCAGCAACCCTGAAGGGGTCAGGAATTCTTTCTGAGGATTTCAGCCCTTATGTACCTCCGGGGCAACAAGGAGCCACTGCAGGGAAGGTCAAGTTGGGGAATGACAAAGATGGCTAGCAGACATGTATTTCACTTCGTTGAGCTTAGGTTTTCTCATTTCTGACATCAGGAGAGTAATTCCTCCCTGGTAGCAATGGTTTGAGAATGACAGATGACATGTGAATGGCACCTAGCAGAAGTGACAGCCCCAGAGAAGCTTCTGCACAGTGCGAAGGTGTCATCGTGTGTTACCACGTCCATCGTCTCGCCGGGGAAGACCATGGTCAGGCTGACTCTTCCAGGGACCCATTTCTGCAGCGGCTCACCATCCTCCCGAAAGGGTTACGGAATCTTCCTTGGGCATTTACCATAACCCCAGCCAATCCCCACTCCTTTTTCAAAGTCCTGATCTGTCTTCCCCATGTGAACTGCTTGAGTTACATAACGTGTTTCTAAAATATTCAGGTTAAAATTGTGCCTGGTGTCCTCCCCGCCCCCCACCTGCTCCATGGCTGCTGAACCACCCTGTGGGGGATCAAGCTTGAAGATTTCCCCACCTGCCTGTAAGGAAACGCTTGTATCTGATCTGGGGGCTGAGAGACAGGCCCAGGCTTCAGGGCCCCTTCTCCGCCTCAGCAGCAAATCTCTCCCAAGGCTACTGTGCACTGCCGATACGGTATACGTGTGGTCACATTGGTGGCACAAAGTCTTGGGAAGGGCCTGGGGGCTCCTTTTGCAGGCTGCCACTGTAGTCCCTGCGGGGCTGTGTAAGGCTGCTCATTGCTGACCATCTGTTTGCCCCGCTAGGCTATGAGCTCTCTGTGGACAGGGGCATTCCATGCTCATCCCTCTGTCTACAGGGCTTGGTCCAGCTCAGGAACGCCCAAGGACGAGACCATCAGTCTACAGTCCCAGCTGCTTAAGAAGCTCCTGTGACAATTCCCACAGATTCTGCCAAGGTCGCAGGAGTTCAGGCTCTGAAGTGGACAGAGGAACCAAGATGAGACACTGTCCTCCCGGCCAGGAGGGCTCTATACCTCCATCTCCTTTCTCTCCATCGCCAGCTTTGTGTGGAGAGAAAGCTGAAGGTCAGAGGAAAGACAAAGGCACTTGGTTTTGAAAGTAAAACGTCTGCTTTGGGGTCCAGGCCTCACCATCTACTCATCATGTGACTTAAGGAAGACCCCTCTCAATAGCACAGAGCACCAACTGTCTCAACTGTAAAGTCGGTTTCATAATAATCACACCAACTGTGCCGGTTACCGTGAAAACGGACTAAGATGCCACATTTGAACATGCTGTTCACAGAGCCCGGCGCCTCGTGGGACTCTGATCGGCCCCAGCTAGGACACAGCTGTAGCAGCAGCTTCTGCCCACAGGGTTGAACAGCTGGCTGACCCCTGGGAGAGAAGTGGAACTGACCTCACTCCCGGCCCCAGTGGCCTCAGTGCGACCGTGAGTGGTGGGCTGCCATCGATGGCTCGGAGGGAACACGGGGCTGGAGTCAGACCATCTCACTTGGCTTTCAATCCCATCCCTACTCTTCAGGTGTGCAACTTTGAGCTTGTTTACTTCAGTTCTTTGAAACGAAGTTTCCTCGTTTATAATGGAAATAGCATTTCATCATGGGGTTCCCAGGAGCCTTAAGAGGGGGCTGGTATAAGCCTAAGACCTAGCACATAGTAGGTGCCAATGAAAGTTATCTTCCTCTTAGGGTTTTTGCTACTAGGAAGCTCAGAGCCAAATTGGACTTAAAGTTACCAGCTGGTATAGTTAGATTCCTTTTTAATATAATTCTAATTTAATATAACCTGGCCTTGACCTTCTTGTCTCCATTCATGTTTTCCGGATCCTGACTTATTTCTCTTACAGCTGTTTTATTGTGGGGACTCTGATTGGATAGCTCCCCAGATTCTTTGCAGAACTAGGTCAGTCGAGTCTCACTGCCCTCAGGAGAAATGGACCCTCATCATGACTGTGCAGATGCCTCTGTGACGTGGGGCACAGGGTCCCTCCGAACCTCAGTTTCCTCATCTGTAGAATGAGGGTGACAATAACCCTACTAATCTCATGGTGCAAGAACAGAATGTACGGCTCCTCTGTAAAAAGACTTTTGTAAACTCTGAAACACTCTAAGAGGAAACATTTATTATTGGTGGCAAGATGCCCTGTTTTATTTATTTTTGTAATTACCACCTTCCCCAAACTGTGCCCGAGACCCACGACGGAGGGAAAGGCATATATTAAGTGCTGAGAAAATGGCCATTGAATCTCACCTCCAAGGCCTCAACCATGCCTGTCTCCTTACTCAGCAGGGAGCATGAAGGCCCAGTGCCTGATGCTTGTCAGAGATGAACTGTCTTCACCCACCAGAGAGGAAACCATCCCATAGAATGGAAGCATGAAAGTGAAGACAGAGTAAACTCACAACACCCGATGGGCAAGCGAGCCTGTCCAATGCCACCTGGGAAGGGCCGACAACCAAAGCTCCTGTCACAGGAATCCAACAGGGGTGTGTGTGAAAGCATTTTGACTTGGACTGAACATGAACAAGGAGAAGATGACATCACGAATGAAAGAGGAAGATCTAAGCATGGATATTAAGAAGAAAGCGCCACAGGGAAGACCCAGAAAATGACCCCAGTGAGTGAAAGGGCTCAGAACACACTCACGCTCACACACACACACACACACCCGATTACTTAATTAAACCCAGCATTTCTTTAGACTGAAAACAATGCACACTGCTTGTCCCTGAAATGTGACATGCACTCCTTTTTCCGAGAATGTCCAAGGGGTGGCCCCTACCCGACAAAGCCCCATCGCCCGGAGGTCACTGTCCCTAACGCAAAATTGGGAGGCTTGATTGGACGGATGTTGCAGAACTTAGCAGAGCAGTGGCTTGGACTAGAAAACCCCAGAAAATAACCCTGTGCAGGGATACGCAGGGTTTGAAGGAGGCCAGGGCCCACCTGTTCAGTAATGGAATAATCGCTCGGGCATGTTCTTCGGTAACATGTCCGATGTGACATCTGTCCTTCTGCTCTGCCTCTCGGTGCTGCCCCAACACTTGCAAATGGTCTCAGGGTCCCCTAAAGACCCGGCGCAGGAGCAGGCGGCCACTTCCCCGATGCCTCAAAAATAGATTCAATTTTATATACATCAGGGTGATTTCAGAAGCAATTTCTACATCTCCAGTGTAAGCATTTCTTACATTTTTTCCTCCCTCAAATCCTATTCCAGTGGTTCCACCAGGCAGTTGAAGAGGCACCTGACGCATTCCAGGGCCTTCGGAGACCGCCCGAGCCTGTCTGGCTGCAGCCCGAGGACACTAGATACATGGGCCGGATCCGAAAATGTGATGGATTCAAACACATGCAAAATTTCTTACTGATTGAAAATAACGTCGATTGGAATGTATTTTTCTGTCTTTTTAAAAAGCAACATCATGAAAATTAAGGTGTATACATATATGTCTGTGTGGGTATATACATATAACACATATCAATCATTTGAGAATACTGTCTCTGGACTTTAACATATCAAATTCGATTTTGTACAGACTGCTTCCTGTTCCTCTCTGGCTGGCGAATCTACCTCAGTCTTGGGTGCTTTCCTCTTAAGAGTCTATGTTTCGGCCCACGAGGCAAAGGAAGGTGATGTTTCCCGTGAAATCTAAGACATCGGTGTTTCCCAGGTGTTTACTTCAGATCAGGAAGCTGAAGATCACGTCCCTACCACTCTGAGGTCACAATGACTGTCATGCATCTTTGCTCATTATCGTTTTGGCATTTACAGTCCTCCGAGGACATTCTCACAAATGGAAAGCAGTGTGCACAAGAGACGCCTACACAGGAAAGGTTTTGGGTAAATGGGTGGCATTCGGTAGGTATGTTCCACCAGCTAGACTTGCCCCCGGACCAAAAGCAGGAGCATTTATGACAAGGTAGCACAGGCTGGGGGCTCTGGAAGGACACACCAAGCCATTTTCCTTCTCAGCCCTTTGCTGCCTCTCCGGGCCCGTGTCAACACCCTGTCCTGGTCCCTAGGGAGCGCACGCATGCCCAGCTATTCACCTGGGTGAGGACGGAGACAGGACTGCCTTCATGGTTCAGAGACCAGAAGCCTGCTCCGCACTCCGAGGAAAACGGAAGGTAGGTATTTGTTCACGAAATAGTCAGTATGTGCCACGAGAGTTTGTCTGGAAAAGTCATTACTCAACCATAAGAAGTGCTCAGACTCGGCATCGGCAACAACGTGTCCACTGACGGGTTGTGAAGGGAGGCACACGGCATCCCCTACGTCATGGTCCTGCCAACACAGTTAACCTGGATGTAATCATGATGAGAGCATCAGATCCATCTGGATGGGGAACACTGTGGGGCAGATGGTCTGCACTTACAAAAAGTCAGCGTCCTGAAAGATAAAATAAAGGTGGGAGGAAAGATAAAATAAAGGTGGGAGGAAAGATAAAATAAAGGTGGGAGGGGCTGAAGAAACATGGTGACCAAACCCACCCTGAGCACCTTGATTGGAGAATGATGATGATAATGATAATCATGAATAATAATAATAATATAAAACTTCAGGCCATTGAGGAAATTCAACTATAGGCTGGTATATTAGATAGTGAAACACGGTTACATTTCTTGGGTGAGGTAAGTTGACCGTGGTTATGCTGAAGAGCTGTCCGAGCTCTTAGGAAACACATGCTGAGTTCTCTGCAGGTGGAGAGTCACGATGTCTGCAACTCACTTCTAAGTGGTTCAGGAAAACACACACACACACGCACATGCACACACACGCACACACACACACACACACGCACACGCACACGCACACACAGAGTGACCGAGAGTGAGAGAGCGAGCGCAAATGTTGCAAACATGAGCAACTGGCGAATCAAGGCAGAGGCTATAATAGTGTTCATTTTACTGCCCCCCCCCAACTTTTTTTTTTTATATAGTTTTAAAACTAATCTCGTTTTCCAAGGCAGCACATCGATATTCGGAAAAGCCATTTCCTCCCCTGAAGTTCAGCGATCCTGACCAGGCTGCCCATGAGAACACCCTGGGCAGCTGTCACCCAACCCGCACCCCTCCCGACCCCTCGCCCTCTCCCTAACGTCCTCCTTCACACTGTGATTCAGTGGGTAAGCATGGGGCCCAGTTATGTGTGCCTGAGCCCCACCCAGATGGGTCGGTTCTGTGCTGCACAGGGGGTTGAGAACAATGGGCCTGAGTTACCCTCAGATCCGGGGTCCGGCAGGGGCTAGCTGTGGAACTCTGGGGAGGTCAGTACCACTGCGGGCCTTGCAGACCTTCTATGAAATGGGGACAGTGACACTGGCTGTGGGGAGCAGGGGGGCGGTCAATGGATATTTGATTTTTTTCTTTCTTCTCACAGATGCCCATCATCTCACACTGATCATATCTAAAGCGATTTTTACAAAATATGGTTTCTTCCATTTGCCAAGGACACAGCGTGTGGAGGTCGTCTGTCCATACTCACATTCCTGCACCTCCCACTGCGGGGCAGAGGCTGGGGAATCTCGCATTTCTATTAAACCCGGGAAAAGAACTGGCCGACAGGAAGACCAGAACAAAAGCCAGCCCTCTCAAGTCTGATCACCGAGGTCACTTTAGGTCACCAGTCGAAGTTGCCCTGTGGAGAAGGGTCAGCCCTGAAATCGTAGTCATTTCTATTGCCCTGGGATCCTGCATTAACCCTCTGTGGCGACTCAGGTGCTCCTGACTAAGCGCCACTTGGAACATTGGCTGTAGCTTGGAACTGGCCAAGGTCTGGGACCACAGCATCTAGGTCCGATATGTTGCTCATCAGCCCCGGGGCTTTAGAAAAGTTGGGTCTCTGAGCCTCAGTTTCCTAAGTGTTCAAAACAGAGACAGTAATAATCCTTGACTCATCTACCTCACATGGTTTATGTGAAATACTCTTTTGAAAACTGTAAGACACTCAATTCAATATGGCGTGTTTTTGTGCTTAGGTGTAGAGCCGTGTCCTCCCCCTTCTTGTTTACCGTTTAGTTTTAATCTGTCTCTATTCATGCCACAAGCAGTTACAATGATTGCCCCCATTTTAAGGCAGATGCTTGAATTCTCCTTTCACCCCAGTACAGGTGGCCCCTACATTTCTCCAGGGAGAACGTTCATCCTGGACCGTCCCAGGGAAGCATCCCGACCCCTGCCCTCCAGCACCTGGCCACTGTGAGGGGTTACAGCCGAGGCACCACGGTCAAGCTGGACCACGTACGCTCCCTTCCCCTGGGTTGGCTCAACTTACTGAACCCGTTAACGTCCTGGGAGCTGGAGGAGAAGCCTTCATCATTGCGGCCGGCGCTGAGCTTGGTGGCGGGTTTGTCGGCCGAGGCCACAGGCCCCATCTCCCTCTGGGCGCCGCTCTGCGTCTCCTTCTGCTTCTTGGCCAGCTTCCTTTGGGACATGTGCAAGGGAAAAACCCCAGTCAGATGGTGCCAGTCGCGTCAAAGCATGAGAAGAGCAGATTGCTCTCCTTCCCCACCCCCATCCTCAACCCCAACCGGGCTCGGTCTCCTGAAACAGAGTCAAGGTGGGTCCTCCGATGTCAAGGTGGAACAAACCTAAATCCTCCTACAACTGCCAGTGGCCCGTCTCTCGGAGATGTGATAGCATCCTTCCTCACGCCCAAGCACGGTGTGTTCTTCAGACGCGCTTAGGGCGGGACTGCAGTGAGGGTTGCACAGTGCTTCCCGTCCTGCCCCCCCATAGGGGGAGAGGCCAGACTGATCTTTCTGTTCCATGGCTCCGAATGAGATTTAAATGGAGTCTGGCTTTTCTCGGGGACTGAGCTCACGGAACCACCCAGAAAACAACAGTAGACTGAAGGAGCAGTTGCTGGTTGGCATAGGGTAAGGGTGGAGTTTAGTTAGTCTTGTAGCTCAAAAGGAGAAACCAGTGGGCATTTAGACCAATACTAGCTTAGAGCAGTGTTTTCAGACTCTGGTGTCCATTGGAATTGGTTGGAGAGCTGAAAACACACACACACACACACACACATGCACACACACATGCAAACACACACACATGCGCGCACACACACATGCGCGCACACATGCGCACACACACATGCACACACACACACACACAGTGGCCCAAGATCGTGGAGGTAAGGCAGTGCCTGGACCCACCACCAAGTCCCCCGAATATTCTGACACTGTCCATTGAAGGTAAAGGCCATGCGTTTTGGCATCAGGCAGATCAGGGCTCATGTCCTACCTCTACCACCTGGCGGCTGTCTAGCCCAGGGCAAGTTCCTTAACCTCAAAGGGTAATGAGAATTCAAAGAGACAATGTACAAAACACACACAGAGCAGTGCCCCGCACAGAGTGGGCACTCCACACGGGGCAGCTGCCATTCCTGTTTCTATATCTTCGCCCTTGGACCAACCACTTTTCAGTTCTGAATCCTCCCCATCAGCCCCGCTGTGAACCTCCCTCCCCTCCCCGGGTTATATCAAGTGATGGAGACTGACACCTCACCAGGGAGCTAAAGGGTTAAAAGCTCTTGTCCACATGAATTTGAAATCTGCTTCCCTTAAGTGTCAACGGGCTTATCTTAGATCTCTCGTCAGAGACAGAAAAATACGGCTACCTCTCTTGCATGTGACAGTTCTTCGAATATTTCTATAAGACAACGTGGTCTCCCTGGGTTTTCCCAACATTCAGCCATCGAAGTGTAGCTATTATGTTCCCAGGGTACGAAAGGTTGTGGGTCACATGTTAACTGAAATGCTACAGGTAAGTTCTCCCAGATCTCGTCCTCCATTTTCCACATAACTTGGTTTTAGATTCGACCTTGGTTCCTCCTATCTCCACACGAAAACTGATGCCCCGAGAGGTCAAATTCAGTGCCGTACAGAAAATAATTCTCCAAAGTCGAGCCCTCCTGATCACGGGGCCATTTCAACAGGTAATGATCTCCCGGTCAGAAGAGGCATTAAATGCAAGGATACACCTGGACTTAGAGTGGCTCAGAGGAGTGCAGCGAGGATCAGTTCTAGTTGACGGCACGATAGCACCCTCCTTTGCTGGGCTCCTTGACCTAGGGGTAGATTGCACGGAAGAATGACCGACGACGCACTTACATGAGGGGAATTAACGAGTTTACGTACAGAAGGACCACCAACAAATAAATGACCGGAGCGCTGTCCACCACTTGTGTGTCCAGAAGAAAAGCAGAGAAAGCTGTCGCCAGAATTCGAAAGGAGAGAGAGGGTCCTGAAAAGGCCGCCAGCATCGAAGTGGCCTTCTCTTGAAGGGGCCAGCCAACCCTGGATGACTTCACCAGGCAGGGAGCAGAGGCACGGATGCCGTGGCCACATCCCCCATCTCCCCGACCCCCTAAGTGACTCACCAGCTGAACCCAGCGGGAAGCCGGTGCCACGGAGTCCGCAGAGACGCAGCCCTGAAGGCAGACAGCCGAGCGAGACCCGTGGAGAGTGAGTCTGGGTCCAGGAAATCCCGCCAAGGAGAAAGGAAGAGATTCTACGTCCCTCCTTTGGCCACAATTTGTATACAAATGCAACCGAAAATGGAATTCTTCATCTTTTGAATGTCCCATTGGTCTGGGGAAAGCAGGGTACTGGGGAACAGGCATGCGTCTTGGTTGCCTTGCTTTGGCCCCCAGTGACACTGCCCCAGACAGACAGAGAGACAACAGGGAATGAAGAACAGACAGTGTTTCTCCCTGTCCACAGGCGATCAGTCAGACGGGGTGCGGAACGCCGATGAACGAAAACGGGTAATTCTTCGACGGATGACATTTTGAAGCTTGATTCTTCATTTATTATCAAAGAGGCGTATGTTTAAAAATGTATACGTGACCTTCTTAATCATAAATTTGAACAAATATACAGCAGGTCCTTTACCTTCATCTGAGCTTTGCTCACTTTTACCCAGTAGAAAAAAAAAATCTGATAAGAGAGTAAACTTCTAAACTATAAATGAATATGTATTGGAGTCTTTGATATTTCCTTGGGGCCAGAACTCCTACTCAATCTCATTCCATCCAGGATAAAATAATATGGAGAGAGTTGTCTTTGGCACAAATCATTGCTTTCCAAAGGGATAATGTTAATAAAAAAGGGGGCCATTTAATGAAAAATGGCATTTTTACAGAAAAGTTTGGGTAGCTCTGAACACCTGGATAAAAATAGGGAAAACTGAGCTTCCTCAAAACACATGTTTTAAAACCAGACAGCTCACTCAGTTGTAAAACCTGACATACAACGTCCCTAGTACTTAGCCCACGGTCGACCCTGCATGTTCAGGGTGATGATGATGCTATAGAATAACTTAAAAATGTATAGATAGGTGTTTCAGCAACAGGTAAACACCCTGCAAAGTGGAAATGGAGGGACTATAGAAGGAAATAAAACCCAACACCACTGTGTGGGGACCTATCTTTGTGGGCATTCAAAATGTAAGTATTAGAAAAATCCTCAGTAATAAAGGAGAAGTACCTACTGCCACAGCGTGTGCTCAATTCCCCTTCCTTTGAAGAGAAGGGAGGATCCAAACCCGTGCGGAGGGCACGCGAGACCCTCAGCCTGACCCCAGCTTCGGCAGCCGTGTCTTCCACACCCACCTCTGTTAGGAAACACCAGCCCCTTGCCTCCCTCCTGCAACCATGGCTCACGACTCCGTTTCCCAATGCACCCCCATTCTCCTCCACCGGCACCTCCTCTGCCTCCTTCGAGGCTCCGTGGCATTCCAAGGTCACCTGAACTGATGCTTTGCTCTGCTCGGCTGACACGCTCATTGAGCAAATGTCTACTGGGCACCTACGTGTGCCGATCTCTGCTGGATGGAAGAAGGTCATAGCGACAAACCACTAAACCTGACCTTGACCTTCACAGAACGCAGAGACGAATGGCAAAGGCGGGCACTAAACTGATAATACAGAAACACATATACAATCACAAAGGCGTTAAAATCCGGGAGGAGAAACACGTGAAGCTATGAGAGACCCAAAGACAGGTTTGCGTCCTGGCAGGAGATCAAGGAAGGCCTTGTTGCCATGTCAGCGAAACACACGATTAGTCCAAATGCAGTGATTCCGCTCTCCGCCCACCGGGGCAAGAACCTCTCCAATGAAGGGCTTTGGACTTCTTGCCTCTATTCCAGTTTCTCGCTCAGTGCCTGGCATGGCAACCGGTGCTCGACAAATCTGTCGCACAAATTTATATTCAAAACTCTACAATTTCAAGTGTAGAAAGATTGTCATCCTACCCTGACTGCAAATTACAACCACTTCAAAAGAGAGACATCCAAGGAAAGGGGAAGAAAAACCTGCGTGAAATTGTTCCGTGACCTGGGATGTTTATAGTTATGAATATTTTTGGCTAACAACCCAGCATTTCCGTCCTGCGGTTGTCACAGAACTCTTGGGATGCTTGAAGAATTCACAAAAGTCAGAGATTTCCCCCTCACAGCCCACAGAAGAGCCGTAGCTGTAGATGAAAACACAAAAACAAAACAACACAACCTCACAAACCGTCACAAGATACATGGAATAGTCATAAAACGTATGGAATCCTCAGACCCTCTGAGACGCAGGTATTTGTGACTTCACAAACTTGGAATTTTCCTTTTCTCCTTGTTCTGAGATTCTTGCCAACCGGGTCACACACTTTCACCAGCAGGGGGTACTAGAAGCCGGTGGAAAGAGAGCCTGCACACGCCTGTGTATTCTCCTGCAGGTTCCTTTTTAGAGCTGAAGATGTTTTCAGACGAAGCAATTCGAAGTCCACTGCTTCTGACAGGTGGGGACAGTGTGACGCGGCCGCAGCGCTTGGCATTCTTTCCTCCTTCGGATCACTCTGCGGTCTCTGCTTGCCAGCTGGGCGAGGGCCGGTGGCAGGGCTGTGCCTGTGCTGACCCCGCGTCCTGTGGTTTAGTCTGAGCAGCCTTCTTTTTTTTTAATCCTCACCTGAGGATATTTTTCCATTTATCTTCAGATAGAGTGGGCGAGTGGGAAGGAGGAGGGGGGAGGAAGAGAGAGAGAGAGAGAGAGAGAGAGAGACATCGATGTGAAAGGGACACATCGATTGCCTCTCGCACGACCCCATCCAGAACAGGGGACTGAACCACAACCAAGGTGTATGCCCTTGACTGGAATCGAATCCGTGACTCTTTGGTCCGCAGGCTGATGAGCCAACTGCTGGGCCAAACAGGCCAGGGCAGAGCACCCTTCTTTATAAGGGGCAGTGGCGGGTGGGATGGCTCAAGGGGGGGCGGCAGGGCTGAGGAGGGTCTGAAATCGTGCGCCGAGAGGAGGGGCCGAAAGAGCCACATTTCTCACGGAGAGAGATGCTCAGAAATGCTCTCTGCACACACCTGCCCTCTGGCTCTGTGTGGCCCCAGGGGCAGAAGCAGAATCAGATTGGCTTGGCAAAAGGAAGAAATGTGGACCAAACTAGACTGCGTGGGTCTCTCCTGGGAATGCCTAATGCTGGGACTGCTCCCATTTTCTCTCAACCTCCTCTTCACCTTCCAAGGCCCACCTCCCGTGTCCCCAGTTCCCGGAAGTCATCGTCCCCTTCCCAACATTACGAGTTCCTTCCTCTTTGCACATCCAGTTGCTGCAAAAGTGTTTTATGAGCACGACTTTGTGCCAGTGGCTGTCAGGCAGAAGGTGACCACGATGTGAAAAGCCGGATATGACCCCAGCCCTGTGCAGGCTTTGGGAAGTAATGAGCTCCCACTCGTGGGAGGAGTTCAAGTGCAGACTGAGAAACCACCTGGACACGAGGAAGTTGGGGATTCCGGCAACTGGGTTCTGCAAAACCCTTAAATCTCTTCGGGGCTGAGAACAGGAGGCCCCAGTCCATTGAGGGGAATCTTGGGGTCCCACCAACGGTTCTTCCCCTGGCTGTGAAGAGCCACGAAGTCTCTTGGGGAGTCACGGACCAGGCACGCCCTCCCTTCCCCGCAGGGCTCTTCCTCCATTTGTATCTCTGGACAGACCACCCCAGGATGACACAGACGACGGGAACCCAGAGAGGGCTCTCAGCCCCCAGGTGAACACGAGAACACGCAGCCGAGACTCTCCTCCTATCCAACGCCAGCTTCGCACGCTGAGGCCAAGATGCTTCGGTGCTGACATGATTGGATCTCTCGAGTTACAGCTCAGAACGGGAGAGGAACGGAGCTACCCTGTTATTTTATAGAAGAAACCGAGGCCCAGACAGAGGAGGGGCTTAGCCAGGGCTCACAGCACCTTGGCTAAGCCACAGAACTACCCCCCATTCCCTGCCCGCCAGCTCAGGGCAGGCACCTGTTCCAGCGTCCCTGCACCTCCCTCTCCGGGATGCCGTGGAGTGTACGTCCAGCTCCTGGCGCACATGGCGCGCTCCCTTACGAACCAGTGGGCCCTCCTTCACCCGAAGCCTCCACCCAGGACGAGTCACTGAGGCAGCGGCTGGGTGCTCCACGCCGCGGTCAGTAGTGACCGTGGGGGTGTGGGGGTGTGCAGTGCAGAGAACACGCCACTTTCTCTCATGTCGGCAGGCAGCGTGGGGCCGCAGTTAACACACTGGCTTTGGTGCCAGACAACCCGGTGTCAAACCTGGCTCCACGTCAGACTGGCTGGTGAGCTCTTGCAAGGGCTCATCCCTCTGCCTGGCAGTTGCCTCCTGTCTGAGAACACAGGTAACCCCTGGAAAGGCATGGAGGCATGGAACAGAGGGACAGGTCTCAGAGGGGAGGCGGCGATGGGGTGGGGCAGGAAGAGGTTAACGGAAGAAGTTATATGCATATATGCATAGCCCATGCACACAGACAATAGTGTGGGAAGGCCTGGCGTGGGGCACGGCTGGGTGGAGAGGGATGGGGAAAATGGGGAACATTTGTGAGAGAGAGAGAGAGAGAGAGAGAGAGAGAGAGAGAGAGAGAGAGATGGATGGCTGTGAAGATGAAACAGTGACTAGCCAAGCATTTCCCCAGTGCACGGATGGCACACAGTAAGCACTGAATAAATGCTCTGGTTATGATACGCTTTCCAATACAGGGAACAGCCGTGTTCATTGAAATGGCCCCATTATGTAGTAAATATGAATCCCCTGAAGCAGATGTCCTGAAGAATGGCTGGTCCCTAAAAACACTCTTTCATGCATTTTGGAGCCTTGGCTGCACGAATCATACGGGAGCTTTAAAAGTTACTGATGAGCCCTGGCCAGTCTGGCTCAGCGGTTAGAGCATCGGCCTATGGTCCAGAGAGACCCGGGTTCGGTTCCCGCTAAGGGCACGTACCTCCGTTGCAGTTTGTCCCCGGCCCTGGTTGGGTCATGCAGGTGGCAGCCATTAGATGTGTCCTTTTCACGTTGATGTTTCTCTCTCTCTCTTTCTCTCTCTCTCTCCTTCTCTCTCCCTGCCACTCTATCTGAACAAAAAATGGGAAAATATCCTTGAGTGAAGATAAAAAAAAAAGTTACTGATGAGATGCTAACGTAACTGGTCTGGGGTGCGCGTGGGCATCTGGTTTGGGAAGCTCTCCAGGGGATTTTATGTGCCACCAGCCTTGGGCACCACGGGTGCAGAACAATGGTCTGCCAGGTGCGGTCTCTGCACCAGCAGCATCAGCTTCACTGGAAAACGCATTAGAAATGCGATTTCTCTGGCCCCACCCTGACCTGCTAAATCAGAGACTTAGGCGACTACAAAGGCTTCCAGTCAATTCTCACGCATGCTAAAGTTTGAGTCAGGCATGCTATGTTCATCAGGGAATGGAGGCATCTGGGGGCCAGCCTTGGGTCTCCAAATAACTCACCGAGTAACCATGGGCACGCCCTTTTACTCCCTGGGTATTGATTTCACTACAAGGGGGAGTTGGTATCTAAGAACCATGGCACGAACAGATGCTTTTAAAATGACTGTTATTGGCTTAACTGTGCCCCCTAAAAGGTAGGGTGACGTCCTAACTTCTGGTGCCTGTGAATGTGACATTATTTGGAAATAAAGCCTTGACAGATGTCGTCAAGTGAAGCTGAAGTCATTAGGATGGGCCCTAATCCAGTATGACCGGTGTCTTTACAAGAAGAGGGCACTTTGGCCAGGGGCACACAGGGAGATGCCACATGACGACAGAGGCAGATACTGCAGTGAGACAGGTGCGAGACCAGGACCAAGGACTGACTGCCAGCCACCCCCAGAAACTCAGGGGAGGCGGAGAAGGATGCTACTCAGAGCCCCAGGGGGCCACCTTGATTTCAGGCGTCTACCCTCCACACCTGTAAGAGAATCAACTTTGCTGTTTCACATCATCCAGTGTGTGGTACGTTGTTACGGTCGCCATAGGAAATGAACACGATGACCATGAAACAGGAAGTCCCCAATCTATTTCATTTATTTCACAAATGTTTTTAGAGCACCTGTTCCATGCCAAGCACTATTCAAGGCTTTTACAAACACAGTGTATTAATTTCTCTAACTCTCCTAATAATTTTATGAGGTTGAAATGAAACCCCATTCTATGAGATCAAAGAGTGAGGCAGAGAGAGTTGAAATAATTCACCAAAAGTCACCCAGGCGTCAAGAGATGGAGCTGGGATTCACACTCAGGCAGCCAGGCTTCTGGATGTCCTGACAGATTCCTTGTTATGTCATGTTCAGCCAAGGACACATACATATCTATCCCTGTCCCCAGCTTTCTCAGCTGGCTCCCTTCCTCTCCAGGCAAACACATGCACACACTGCACATATACACACATGCACACATGCACATACTGCACACATACACACATGCACACACCACACACACACACTGCATACATACACACATGCACACACTGCACATATACACACATGCACACATGCACATAGTGCACATATACACACATGCACACATGCACACACCACACACACACACTGCATACATACACACATGCATACACTGCATGCACGCACACACATGCACTGCTTACATGCGTGTGCACACCGCACACATGCATGCACACACTGCACACACGCACATTCACTGCACACATGGGCGCACACACCACACACACATGCACACACTGCCTTCATGAGTGCACACATCGCACACACACATGCACACATTGCACACATGCACACACTTCACACATGCACACACACACAGACACATGCAGTCAGAAAGCTCACATTCACCCCCATCCGCATCCTTCAGGCAATGCACATCCTGTCTGCTCATCACCTCTCTTGGGCACCAATTCTGGAACACAGTGGGCGGTCCTTCCTTCCCTACCCCACATCACTCTCCCTTGGGGCTTCTCTGTCCTTCCATCAGAAGGGCAACGTTATAGAAGGAAGAGCAGCCGATCATTACAGTTTGAAAGGCCAAGGGACCTTGGCCACCACCTGTCACCTCCACCTCTGCTGTCTTATTCTTCAAGTCTGTGCCTCAGCCTGTCTGTCTGTGCTCTCTCTTCTACCTGCGGCTGCCTCTCTGTCTTCCCTGCCTGGAAGGGCTCTCCTACACACCACGCTCTTTCCTCTGAGGGCACAGTCTGACCACCTTCTGGCAGGGGAACCGACACAGGAGAAGGCTCTCCTCCCTCTGGGCCTATGGCCACACCACCCTTGGATCCTGAAGCAAAACTGAGTGGGGGCAGCATGGGCTTGAGAGCCAGACTGCTGGGTTCAAATCTTGGCTCCACCATTCTCTCGCCATGTGGCCACTTACTTGGCCTCTCTCTAACTCAGTTTCCTCATCTGTCAAATGGGAACAATCATAGTGAATTCTCACAGCCATTTGCGGTAGACACTTTGTAAACATTAACGTTTTTACAATAGGATCCGTCACCCACCAAATAAGCGAAGTGTTTGTTGACTAACAGGCCATGAGAAGGGAATACGTGTCTCCTAGAAAAGTGAGGACAGAGCCTGTGATTCAGACAGTGGGACCGGCCCTGAGTGCGCTCAGGCTGCTGAGTTCTGAACCCCCTGGCTTGGCACATGGCTCTCTGTTGTTGGTGCTGTGGAAATACCACGGACTTTGGCCCCTGGTTCTAACCAGCTGAGTAACCATGATCGTGTCTCCATCTCTGAACAGAGTCTCGGTTTCCTCGCCTGCAGAGAGGGATTTGGTAAGCCCTGGTTCAGTTACTGAGCTGATGGGAAGGGACAAATGTCAAGTTCTTCTGCGTTTGCATCCTCGTCATGTGTCTGCCCCTGCTGTCACCCTTCTTTACAATAACTTACGTGATACACATTAGCTCATGTTTGTATTTGCCCTTAGCATCTAGTTCAGCACTTGGCACAATGCTGTAAAAGCTTTAAAAATGTTTACTGACTAAAGAAATCAGGGGCAGGGAACCTTTTTCCTGCCAAGGGTCATTTGGATATTTATAACATCATTTATGGGCCATACAAAATTATCAACTTAAAAAGTAGCCTGCTCTATTTGGTCAGGCTAATCTGGTGAGGAGTGTGATGTGAGCTGGTACTGATTTCATGGGCCTCATGCAGCCTGTGGGCTCCTCTCCCCTGAACTGAATGAATGAATGAATGAATGAATGATGCTTATAATTCCCTTATTGTTGCTCTGTCCCATATTCAGTGTCTCCATGATCTAAACTTGACACTTGAGTCTATTTCTGCACCAACTGCCGGCACTTGAACAGGTCCTACGAGCCATTCTACAGGTTGGCCTTTCTCCGCAGATGGCACATGGCAGTGATTCTCAGACTTGAGGTTGCATCAGGATCACCCCGAGAGCATGTTAAAACAGGGATTGTTGGGCCCTGGCCAGTTTTCTAAGTGGTTAGAGTGTCAGCCCTGCGGCCTGAGGAGTTGTGGGTTCGATGCTGGTCAAGGGCATGTGCCTTGGTTGTGGTTGGGGTCTTGTAGGGGCAGCCAATGTGTTCCTCTCACACTGATGTTTCTCTCTCTCCTCCCCAACCCCTACTCTATCTGAAAGTCAATGGGGGTCCATCTGAAATCCTCAGGTGAGGATTAAAAAACGTTGGGTCCCACCCTCGGAGTTTCTGATTTAGCGTCTGAGGTAGGCCTATAATTTGCATTTCCAAGTTCCTCAGAGATGCTGGGACTTGACTTTGAGAACTCCTGCTCTATGGAATGTCATCTCCCATCCCCTTGGGGGACACATGCCATTTATCTGCTGTCTCTTCTCCATCGGTCACTTTCAACCTTATTCCCATCTCTCACCCACTCCTCAACCTGCCAGTGGGCACAATGTACCCTTTAATCCAGGATCCCCATTTTCCCTGGACTTCAGACAAATGCAATAATAATAAAAAAGGAACTATGCACATATTATGTAGTTAACACTGGAAAACCAGCTTCATTCATTCCAGGGGCCTCTCAGCCTTGGAGCGACTGGCATTCTGGGTGGGCTAAGCCTTCGTTGTGTGTACTGCAGGGTGGTTGGCGGCATCCTTGCCCTCTAGCCCCAGATGCCAGTAGCTCCCCCAGTTCCTAGGTGGACAATGAAAATATCTCTAGACATTGCCTAACATCGCCGGGTGGGCGTGGGGGACAGAGTTGCCCCTGGTTGAGAATTGCTGGTAAATACATATGAATGTATGATTAACATTAGGAGATACTAGTGGAGTCTTGGTACCTTGAACACAGCTGTAATCCTCATGGAAACACTACAAGGTGGTAACAATTTCTTTTGTTCTATAGATGAGTGATCGAGGCCCAGAAGGGTTGATCTGAAACTCATAAAGCAGGTAAAGGGACCAGGTGGGAGTTGAGCCCCATTCTTCAGCCTGGAGAGTCCTGTCCTCTCCCTCAGTCTGTTCTGCTCCTCTTCCCGAAGAGCAAACGATCCCTTACAGCCTCCCAAATGTCTAACCAAAGGGGGCTGGTTCGGTAAATTATGGTACATCCCCTGGATGGAATATTATGCAGCTATTAAAATGATGGAGCACCATTAAAAATAAAAACTATGTAGCAACATGGAAACATTCTAACTGGATTACATTAAGTTAAAACACACACACGCACACACGCACACACAAAACAAACAGCTGGCAAATAAAACCGTGTTTACATTGTGATTTCCACTGTGAGAAAGTATATCGGTGCTGATGCGTTAGATTGAAGGTATTAAGAATAATTTTCCTTTCTTCTTTGATATCTCTGTTATCAAAATGTCTTTGCGATCATTATCTTTAAGTAGCAGCACAGTAACGAAATGCAAGATGCTAGGTATGCCGTAGGTCCTTCTTCCACCTGAATTAGTGGAACTAAAACGTCCTTAAATCCTCTGAGCGTGGCAGGGGTTTAATGCATTCTTACTTTGCCCTCAAATAACACTGCTGCATGTACATTTTGGAACTAGGACATCTTCCCGTGCACTGACCAGCTTCCCTCCAGCACAGCAAGCTGGAAGCACAGAAGAAAACGTCCCTGAAGGCATCGGTGTGGATCATCGGGGAGCAGGGCTGCTAGGAACACGCGGTCTGTGACTAGCAGATGTGTCTGTCTGTCAGAGGCTACTGAGCAGAGCACTGGTCTCATGCATTATGCATCAAGAGTGGTCTGGCACCCTGGCCCTGCCACGCGGGAGAAATCGTGCAGAAGGAACATCTGATGAACTGATTGGCATGTCAAAATGTCATTAAGGATAAATTAATGGATGTGTTACTTTGGCTGGAAGAGGCTGTACCAGCAAGACAACAGGCAGCCGGCGGGCTGTCCCCTAGCCCAAGACAGACAGTGTTTGCAATGGAGATTCATGGTCTTTATGCAACGTGAGGTGCTTTGCAGGGAGAAGAATAAACAGAAATGCTCCAGCACTTAGGCGCCGTAAAATCACAAGCATGAGATAAATTAATTAGCGTACACTGGGAAGGCGGCTGGTCTGTCTGCACTCCTGGGGAGAGTGGGCACGGACGGCACTGGGCTGGAGATGACGGTCTCGACACCAGTCTCCTGGAGGAAGCAATCGAGTTTAATGTGCAGTCATAAACTGCAGCTGATGGAAAGCTAAGTCGGGTCTGCGCTGTGTTCTCATGGCTACATTTCTGTCCACTGCTGCACGCTCTGTGTGTCTGCAGGTCAAGTGTCTTAGGTGACTGGGCAGACCCGAGATGGCTGCCACTTGCTTCTACCGCTATGGGAGGAAATGACACCCGTCAAGACAAACTTTCAGGGAAGCCTGACTCCCCCTGGGTATCCTAGGTAGGGGGTGCTCCATCCTCTTGCGATGGGAGGCTCACTACCTCACATTCAACTCGTTCTATTTTTAGACAAGCACTGTCCGAAAGTCCTTCTTTATGTTTCCCTTGACTCCCCCTCCTTATAACTGAACAACAACGAAAGCAACAACAAGAATAGCATATTGAGCATGAGCTAGAGGCCAGGCACTGGGATGTGGTCCAGGCACAACCTCACCATGTACCATCCCCACTTTACAGCAGAGGGAACTAGCGAGGGTGCGAGAGATGCTCAAGGCCACACGGCTGGTCTATGGCAGAGCAAGACCCAAACCTAGGCCTGCCGAAAACTACGTCTTAACATTCTCACAGCACACAGTTCTATCACCGCCACTCACGGAACAGAGCCCGGCCTTTAGAGCACCTCAAATTACAAGAAGGCAGATGGGAATGAACATTTTGAGCCCATGCTGGGCACTCTGCTAAGCACCTGGCCTGGGTTCGTCAAGTTAATCTATTTTTCATGCAACAGCCCCTTTTCCCCATCCGGGACCTCTCTTTTCTGGCCTTATTTATTTTTGGGGGGTCCATTTATTTATTTATTTAGTTTAATTAATTAATTAATTAATTAATTTTTAAATCCTCACCCAAGGATATTTTTCCATTCATCTTCAGATAGAGTGGGAGGGAGGGAGGGAAGGAGAGAGGAAGAGAGGGACGGCGGGGTGAGGGGGTGGGGAGAGAGAGAGGAACATCCATGTGAGAGAGACACATCGACTGGTTGCCTCCTGCATGACCCCGACCGGGGTTGGGGACTGAACTGCAACCAAGGTATGTGCCCTTGACTGGAATTGAGCCCGAGACTCTTTGGTCTGCCGGTTGATGCTCTAACCACTGAGTCAAACCAGCCAGGGCCATTTATTTTTTAATATACAATAATCAGTGTCATTCCTATATATTAATAATGAACAATCAGGATATAGGGGGCAGAAGTACCATTTATAGTAGCATGGGAAAAATGAAACATTGAGGTATAAATCCACCCAAACGTGCGTGGAACCTGCACGCAGAAACCTACAAGAGGATGCTGAAAGCAATCAAAGCAGACCCTGCCAACCAAGAGACATCCCGCGCTCCGAGGGCACAGGACTCAATATTAAGTCGTCGATTCTCCCCACGTGGACCTGCCGATTCAATGCGAGCACAATGAAAACCCAGCAGGTTTCTTGCAGATACCAATCAGCTGATTCTAAAATGCCATTGTTCATTTATTTTGAAAGAGAGAAGTGGGGAGGGGGGCGGGGAGCCTCCAAACCTCCATCGTCCAGAAACCGAAAGCTGACATCTGTTGTCATGTTAAACAGCATAACCACCTGGGTGCACTTTTAATAATTCTTTCTCTACTTCTGATATGGCTGAATCTGAATGAGTTCCTCTCCATGGCACTACCTATTTATAAGACACCATAAACAAAAACATGCTAAGGGACAAAAGTTTACTCTAGAAAATTAGAAGTGGCACTCGAGAGGCCTGTTTACGAAACAACCCCAGTCCTACGCTCTCTTTAATCTTTGTTTATATTTCCCCAATACGGATGATAAAATTTCATATCATTGCAAAAAGATGTTCTTGCGTGATTCTTGTCGTAGTTAGGCAGTGAGGGTGTTCAAAGGAATAAAGTGGTCAGTACAGGTTTTTTCCTCTCTCCTGTTGTAATTTGGAGCAATGGTTAATACTTTCAGGTAGGGACTCACTTTGAGTCTTATTCATTGCATAGTCTACCTGGTCTCAGAGGGTGTAATCGTTATTAGTTTACTGGCCACTCTCTGTTCCACAGCGTTCTTTCAACATCCACCCTGTGCCCTGGTCCATTCGATGGACCTTTATTTCCTTACATTGCAAATACTTCCTCATCGGAGCACCTGGCAGATTTCATGAGATATCTGTATGCGTATACTTTGTAAACGGCAAAGCACCAGTAGGCAGAGTGGTCTAAAACACAGAGCACAATAAAACCAACTCGAACGTGAGCATTTGCTGTGTGTCAGACGCGAGCCGGAGGTTAGGCGTGCATTACACTATCTGAAGTACCCCTGGCGATTCCCACGACAATCCTGCAAATTTGCTCTGACTGTCCCTTGTTGACAGAGAAAACAGAAGCTCCGAGAAGTGAGGTTAGAAAGTGGCAGAGTCCAGGATTCCAACTCAAATGCAGTAGTCCATGCTCTTTTTACTACCCTACTGCTTCTAGGCACTAAGCGTTGTTTTCTTCGCCATTCAGAACCAGGGCAAAAGCACAGTTCATTTGTTTCTTATTTTTTTAAGTATGTTTTTATTGATTTTTTTTTTAGAGAGAGAGGAAGGGAGAGAGAGAGAGAAACATCAATGTGAGAGAGAGACACCTATCGGCTGCCTCCTGCACACCCTCCACTGGGGATGTCCTGATTGGGAATCGAACCGGGACCTCTCAGTCCATGGGATGACACTCAATCACCTGAGCCACACCAGCCGGGCCAAAAACACAGTTTAATACCATTAAGGAGTAGGAGGTCAGATTACCAAAGTATCATTTACTGAGCAGACTGGACCCAGCCTAGAAGGCTGAAAAGTCCCTGCACAGTAACAGGGACTGTACATACACGCTTTGAATCAGCCGCGGATCTCAGGAAAAACCTCAGATCCCACATTTTTCATAGTATTGCTGAATAAAGCAAAGACAAAAGTGTAGCGTGAAATCCCTTATTTGGGCTTAGATTTTCCGTCAGGAGTTGTCTCCTTGGCAGTAGATGTCCAAATCGTAAAGGGCAGGAGGGAGAAGGAGAAGGTAAAACACAGATTCCCTTGGTCTTTCTCCACTTCCAAAAGCAGCGACTGTCGCTGAGCCGTTTCCCCAAACAAAACAAGCCTCCCTTCGCCGTGAGGCTCAGCGTGGTTTATGACCTTAATAAAACCATATTTTCACTCTTTACAAAAGTCAAGCCTCCCATTAAAAACAGGGTAATGACCACACTAATCTTTCAGTTCTCCCGCTTAACATGGGCGGTGACAATAGACACGAATTCCCACTCTCAGGAGACCCTGCACAGCGGTTCGCAGCCGTTGGAATGAAAAGTGTTCGAGGAAGAAGCGCAGCCAATGCTCTTCGGTTCTGCCAGAAAGGAGACGTCACAGACAGAAGGGCTGAGCCCCTGGAGGGCCACGGATGACGACAATGCGTCTGGGCAGACCTTGCTCAGGAGACTGATCCTGGCCGAGGGATCCGGGACTGATCCTGGACTCTCCATGGTACCCCAACAGCACTCTGGGGAGTGACTGCGATGAGAAATTACAAACTATTTAGAAATGAGCCTGGGGCACTTTTGCTATTCATCACATGCCTTCTACACATTAACCAACAGCTGCGAATCGTCGAGTTCAGTGTTTCCAGGAAATGGTGCCGTCCAATGGCATTCGATCTTCGACGGACTCGGCCCTCGGTTCCATCGTCATAACCAAAGCCGTATCTAGTTGATGATCCCAGGAGACCAAATTCTTAACTGAGGGTTATGTGGCCAGTCCGAGACCTCGAGCTAATCTTCCAAATGCCAAAGGCCATGACCTTGGCTTCTCGAGCTTTCCTGGAGGGATGGGTGATTCTCGATCACGGCTTCGGATGAGAATAACCCGGAGAACTTTAAAATGTCCAGGCATGAGTGAAGAACAATGCAGTCCGTCCTCCCAGCTTCCTTTCTAGGTGGCGGCTTGTGACCCCTCTTACCTGGCTGCCCTCTGCAAACTACAGCAACTGCTCTGAGCTCTGTCCCCAGGAAGGGGGCATGGGTCCCCCGGGGCCCGTCCAGTACTCAGTGGCTCCTTGTGTTCCGAGAATCATGTCTCTTCTGAGGCAGGTTTTGGCAATCACATCACAAAAGACAAGCCTGTTTCCTGCACCCTACAGTTAGAAATAACCAGGGGAGCCCTCTGCCTTCAAACACCACCTTTTTTTCTACCTACTGGTCTATAAAATCTCTGCATGTGTAAACGACACTGGCTACCCTTGTGGTTCTGGCCAGAAGCATTCATCACCTCTCGGTGATATCAGCAGGGATGGATGCCGGGAGGACGGGGTCCCACCCGATCGCTCAGAGAAGGGGATTGGCAAAGTTCAAGAACCTCTGTCTCAGTTGTCCTTCTTCATGCTATTTGACAGATTCTCCCCTGTCACTTTGGTAGTCACAACCTCTATCACCCCACCTCCCCCGACACACCCAACCCCTGCTGTGTCGTAGCTCAGCTCTACCATTTGATGAATGACAATTCCCCTGGCACATGCGTTATATTATTTACTTCCTTATGACAATCCCATGAATTGAGCACTATATAGTCCCATTTTACAGATGGGAACTGGAACATCAGAGAGCTTAGGAGTCACAGCTGTTTGGTAGTACACATGGGAGTCAGACTTTCTCCTTCCTGTGTGTGTGTGTGTGTGCACGCGTGCATGTGCGCACGCATGTGCGTGTCTGTGTGTGTATACATGTGTGTGTGTGTGTGTTTTAAGACAGTGAAGCCAGTAAGAAAAGGGGGTGAATGTGTCTTTTCTCCAGGGAAACACCTCATACCTGGCCTACATGAGGCACCCTATCAGGGCCTTTAGCCCGTGAGGTCTTCCATGGACACAGAATCAGTACTTCCTTCCTTTGTTACGTCATCACTGCCCCTTTCGTGTTCTGAAAACATTACTTTATAACCGTTTGCTAACACGTCCTCATTGCCCTTTTAGCCATGAGCTCCGCGAGAGAAGGATATTTCTCTGTAAATATTTAACACCCAGCTTGGTGTGTAGCTAAAGAAATTGCTCAGTAACTGCTTACAAATGAAAGGCTACGCCGTTGAAACACCGTGGCTGTTCTGAAACGCAGCGTCGTTACCCCCATTTTACGTGAGAAACAGACCCGGAGATGGAGTTAGGCGACTTAACGACAACTGTGGGGCCAGAACGCCCAGCTCTTTCCCGACGGCTCCGTCGTCCCTGCAACAACACCTTGCTAAATACCTCCAAGCCCAACCACACAAGTGGGTAATAGGTGGGGAACCCCTTGGGAAGAGGTAAAGCAGCATATAGCGCAAACAGGATGCAATCGTTCCATCGGCATCACTGCGGAGCTTAGCTGAAGCCCTTCCTCCCATTAAAAGCACTCTGCTGAGCACTTAGGCCTTGTCCAGTCTGTGTATCTCAGAATCCTCTCTTTGCCACAGCCCAGCCCTGGCTGCAAGGGTCGTTCCCACTTCGGGGATGCTTGCTGGAGGCAAGTACTTTCAGAATTAAATCCTTTCCTGCCCTGATGACTCACTGCTAAGGGGCACTGTGGCTGGGCCCTTGGAAACCTGGTTCTCATCTCTGGCTGGCTCAGCAAAATGATCTTACTCATACCGTCTCCTCTGTGACCCACAGGGAGCTCCCCGGCAGGAGCTATGCATGCAGATCGGCTCAGCCCTGGTGCCCAGCATCGGCATCCATGAGAAACAAATGCCTATGAATGAATGATTGCCCAAGGGCGGGCGTTAGAGTTATTTATTACTAGTGGGCAACAAAGTGGTGACTCCAATTAGTTGGTATGCAAAGTGTCCACAGGCAATGACGGGTGCAGCTCCAGGGGAGGGGCCGACCACATGCTCGATCCACCTGTCTCCAGTGGCCAAACGGAAGGAAAACCGAAGGGAGTGTCCTAGGTGTGTTCCCTGAGAATTAGATCCTTGACAAAGACTGGTCCATGAGAGATGCATCAGGAAGAGCGTCTGGGGTCAGCATATGTAGGAGGGGAAGGGAGGGAAGGAGGAGAGGGGGAGGGGAGAGGAGAGGGGGAGGGGAGAGGAGAGGGGGAGGGGAGAGGAGAGGGGGAGGGGAGAGGAGAGGGGGAGGGGAGAGAAGGGAAAGAGTGGGCAGAAGGGAAGGCTGGATGGTGGTGCATTTGTAGTGATGACCTGAGCCAACTACATGGGAAGTTCTGAAGCTGGGGTGACTTTTCCACCCCAGTGTTGACCGATACATGGATGACCTTGGAGGAGGTAGCTCTGAAGGGCGAGTAGTCCAGATGGGGGCTGTTAGCCAAGAGTTATCTGCCAGGGTCAGTTCTGGTGACTGAGGGAGTAACTGTCATTCTTCAAGGGGGATCTGAGCAGTACATCACAGTGTCCCCCACAAGTCACCCCTATCAACAGAGAGCCCCCACACTTGCTTTTACAGCTTCTGTACAAAGTTCGAATATATTTACAGAATAGAAGCCTTTATGACCACAGACAGACCTTTCCAAGCGTCGAGACACCCTCCATACCTGGTTGGTACTAGAACTTCAAGTATAAACTTCAAACTGAAGTATAAACTTCTCCCACCACCTTTGGCGGGAAACGCTCATTTGTATTCCCCTGATTAAGGTGACAGACTTTGACTTGTAGATTTGCTGCTTGGTACTCATGACTGATGTATTTCGACTCTGATTCAGTAGAGTAAACAGTAAAGCGCTGGTTCAGTCACACCCTCTCTCCAAACCTGTCTGTACACATGATGTACCCAGTGCATGCATATCCATCTTGTTCCGGCAGTATTCGTGCCTTTGATACATTTATAATTGTGACACGCGAGTACCACATTTTGAAACCTAACATCAACATAAAATTACACAACAGGTGATCTGAAAGCCACGCCATCACTCTGTGCCAAAATAAATAAAAATGGATGTGAACTGCCTTCTAGAGAATGGAATAATGTAACTCCATGGGAGATAAAGCAAAATGGGGGGGGGGGGGGCGGCAACTTCACACATACACCCGTCTGTGCGTGTCTTTGTTCATGTAATCAACACAACCTATGACGCCCGATTTGTTCTGGGCACCGAGCTAGGCGTTGGGAAAATGGAAGAGGAGGAATACACAGTCCTCGTCGACAAGGAGAGAGACGGGCAGACACACCAAGGGCAGTATAACCCGAGGATGTTCATGAACCAATGCATCAATTGTTGAATGAATGTAAGGTGAAGGCAACAACCAAAATATGAGCCCGGGACCATGGGCATGAGCTGTGGCAGTTGGGGATGGCCACCTACAGAGGAGAATAAGCATTTCCCCTTTTTAAAGACACTGGAATTTTCCAGGCGCAGAAGGTGGACAGGTGTGCCAGAGAGAGGCCACTGCAGGTGCCAAGTGCCACACTGAGAAAGGCACAGGGTGATGTGAGGGTGTCAGGAGAAAAGTTGTTCTGAGTCAGCAAAATAATAATTAGAGAAGTGGGTTAGAATGCATTCCCAGGCCACACCCCCAAAGGGGTGGGGCCCAGGAGTCAGAATTCTCACTGAGGTCTTCCCATTGGCTGAAGTGCATTAATATGACAGGCATCCCTGACTTGCCTTCCTGGTCATGCCTTAGATTTCCACCTGTCAACATGTTTGCTGCTAGCTTCTGGTAATTGATACTTATCCTTTTAAAATGGTTTCCTTTTATTCCTTTTTTTTTTCTTCATTTTTGAAGTGACTGATGAATTACATAAAATGCTTTTTGAGTATCTCTTGATATAAGCATTTAAAATTCCTCTCTAAATGCACTGAGGCAATGCTATTTGCCCGGCGACAGCCTACGATGTGCAAAGCTGTGTGCATTTGAGAGAAGGAGGCAGTTTCTTACTTTGGGGGACCTACTCTGTGCTAGACATTTCCCAAACATTACCTCCTTGAATCCTTGCAAGATCTCTAGGACATACACATTTGTGGTATGTACCCCCCGCCCCAAAACCTCCACTTTACATGTTAGGAAACAGACTCAGAACAAATTGAGTGGCTTGTCCAGGTCACAGATTCTGAAAAGGGGCAAAGATTTCCTGAAGCCACAGGAGCAAGGGAGGTGTAAGGGAAAATTGTTGCTATTTATGTTCTTTTAAAGAACAGATAATCTCCTCAGTGACTGTAGCAATTTTATCTTTTAATTTCATCTTGTTCTTTCATTCATCCACACACGCTTACGAGGAGTTCACTGTGCGTGTTAGATGCACCGTGGGACCACCCCAATAACAAGAAGCAGTCTTAAGACACACTTGCTCCCGTCTGCAATAACGAGGTAACTGCAGTGAGAGTTTGGAGAAAAGGTCATTCTCGCAGGTGGAGGGAATCAGGGAAGACTTCCTGTAGGAGCCAGTGCTTGATGTGGCCCTTGAAGAATAGAGGTTGGATTTGAATCTGTTGAAACGGGGAGACAGGAAGAATAGGGGCAAAGCCGAAGGGTTCCCGCGGACAGGGGCAAGCCCAGATCAGTTTTCCGCCTGCGTGCACTTGCATCTGGCCAAGGCCACGTGAGCCAGGTAAGTGCGCTCCCCCCGCCAGGATGGTTGGAGAACATCTCAGCGCTTTCACAAGAACTGCACTAAAATGTCTCTGTTCGAAACAATTACTGTGCCCATCACGCACCTTGAGGTAAATTAACTCGTGAACACACGTCAACTCTTAATATCCTTTTGAAAAGCAGATGCTGAAGTGTCAGGTCTGCGTTACTGCAGAAAGGCAAGAAGGAATTCTAGAGAAGCATTTCCGTCAGCTCTGGAGGAACAATAGCTGCTATTTATAAAATACCGGCATTGTGTTGGCCACACTATATATACACTCTCATCACCCCTCACGAAAATGCTGGGAAGTCACTATGGTCATCGCTGTTTTGCAGAAGCAAAAACTGAGGCTCAGATTGGTTCCATGACTGTTCAAGGTCAGAACGATTTGATGAAAGAGGCAGACCTAGAATTGTGTTGTGGGCCTGACGCCAGAACCCACATGACTCTCATTTTCTTGTGCAAGCACTGGATAAGGAAGGATCCTGTTCCAGACTCTCCTGTGTCCCCGAGTCCCCAGATCCTTGTATCTGTAGCTCTTTTTAGCCTGCTCATTAACTTCTTTGGTCACCCCTAACTCTAACCCCTTGGCTACCTCTGATCTTGGCTGCCCAATGCTTTTAGCTCTGACCATGGCCAGTGAAAACAGGATTGTCCCAAGGGCCTCCTCATGAGCCCGAAAGAGCTACCACTCCTTGTCCCCAGCAAGGTGCTGATGTCCACGCACAAAACTGAAGCCCTACAGGCAGCCAGACTTGCATTTGAATCCTGGCTGCCCCACAGCCTGGCCAAGGGCTCTCCAAGCACACGGTCCCGGCAGGAGTCCCTCCATCCCTGAAGAATAGGAGTTGGTGCAAAGAATGAGTATGACTAGGGGGTATGTGATCTTGGGTTCAAACCCTAGCTCTGTCACATCCTAGCTGTGTGATGTAGACAAGTTCTCACACCTCAGGCTTAATGTCTAAATATACTCAACACAATAGCACGTATCTTGAAGGGCTTGTAAGCGTAAGATGAGCCTGGCACATGGTAGGCACCAACAGGGATTCTTTCCAACTTCTGCCCTGTTTTAGGCTGGTTCAGGGGTGTTTCATTCAGCTTTGTGTCTGCAACAGCAAACACAAGGTGCAGCTCATGGTCCAGCTCAGTGAAACAGGACAAATCTTGAACTTCATCCTCTCTGTATCTCAAAAGTCTAGGGTAGGGATTGGCAAACTATGGCCCTCAGCACAAACCTGGCCCACTGTCTGACTTTTCAAAATAAACTTTATTGGAATAAATCCATGCTCATTCATTTACCTATTGTTTATGGCCGCTTTTGTATTACAACGTCAGTACTGAACAGATGCGATCAATGGAGACAGTCTGAGCCCAGAAAATAAAAAATATTTACTTGCAGAAAGATTTGGGGGGCCCCTGCTCTTATGGATGAGATCGTTCAATGGGGGGAAATCTATGAGGGTCTCTTTGAAAAAAATTCCCCGTCTTCTCCCCCACCTACACTCTGTATTCCCTTTCCCTGGTTTATCTATTTTCTCCTTGGCTCTCGGGACCATCACTTTGTATCTGTATTACACTATCCTTATGTATGTTGTTTATTTTCCATCACCTCCACTATGAAGCTCCTTGTGGGCAGGGATTTTTGTTTGTTTTGCTCTTGTATCCTAGAACCTTGACCAGTGCCGGGCACACAGTGGGCATCAGCCCCACGCATATTTGTTGAATGAATAAACATGGATTTTATGGGGAAAAAAATTGTCCAGCCAAAGTGTGTTGGAGGCTTTCTCTTTCATGGATAATTGTGGGACTTCTAGGGGGACCTGGTGCCCCCACCCCCGACCTCTGGGAGAAGTGTATTATTTTTCTTATTTTATAGATGAGGCAATGGAGACGCTGGGTAAGTCAGTGCTTCTCGAACTTGAACACTCACACGAGTCACCAGGGATCTTGTTACCAGGCAGGTCTGACCCAGGAGGTCTGGGCAGAGACCGGAGGTCCCCCAAGAAGCCCCTCGGTGATGCTGGCCTTGCTGGCCCACGGCCCACACTTTGAGTGGAGGAGGTTTAAAGCACCCACTCGGGGTCTATACCTAAGACTTGGCGGGGTGGGATTTTGAGTTTGGAGCTCACAGAGGTCATCACTTCCTTCTTGTTCTTCCTTCTCCATCTATACCCCTCTTTCGGTCTGATGGTCTCACAGGAGCTGCTCCTCCGCCCCTTCAAGGCTGCTCCCTGTCCCCAAACACTGCCTCCAGTCCTTCCCTTCCATGGCCACTCTACCTCCAGCATCTCCTGCATCTACTCGACTTCCCCTACTTATGTGCCCAGGGCTTTCTGACCCTTCACATGGCTACTCTTATACTTCTTCACTGTTTTAGGGCCCAACGGTTCAAATACATATTCCTCTTCATCCGCCCCAGACAGGTTAGCGTTCTTTCCCAAGCCCACCCCGTGACCTGCGCCCGTGACTACCGAGGGCCAGATGTCAGGGCTGTGCCCACACCCTCCACGTCCATCTGTCTGTAGCATCTCTGCTCTTTCCATTCCTCCCCCGGCCATGGCCTTCTCCTCCTGGAGCTTACGGCCGCTTTCTCATTCTCTGTCTGCTTTATCAGGTCTTCTCTCCCTCTGAATATTTCACCCTGGTCGGATCTTGGGCTGGCACGAGTTTCACATTCTAGGATCTGTGACGTAGAACTCCAAGCTTGCACCAATTGAAGAGACTTTGGTTATCTCTGTACCTTGAGCCAGGAGTACCTGTATATCTGTCTCCTACACTCCCGCACTGTTCATCTTTGATTTCATCAGGGTGCCCAGCACAATCAATGAATGGTAGAAAGTGGGCATCCCAAGACAGTAGTATGTACGCTGGTTAAGAGACTGAAAGGGTGGGGTGCCCAGAGGTTGTGATGGGTCAATGCATGCCCACACAGACTGTGGAACATCGATGCCATAAGTACCCCTGGAAGATCACGGAGCTCCCAGGAGCCACCACGAGTGCCCTGACCCCTTATGGTTTCCAAAAGGGAAAAGAAAGGAAAGTAACAGTCCATGAGTGGCAACTTTGTGATAGGCACTTTACAAAACCATCTCATTCCCTCTTCAAAGTAACTATGAGTTAAGCATGTTGACCCTACTTTAGAGCTAAGGGACAGGAAGCTGGAAGGGTTCAGAGAATTCGCTCAAGGCTGCAGACCTGGTGAGGGACAGAGATGGGACCTGAACCCAGAGCTGCCTGATTCCTAAAGCTCATTCTCTTTCCACCACACCAACCACACCCTGTGTTGTTCCATACCTCTATTCCTTTGCAGATGCTGTTCCCTCTGCTCGGAATTCTTATTTCTTCGGTATTGGGTAAATCTGTCTCTAAAAACACTGATAACGATCCCCTGCCCCACTCAAAAGTGAGCCACCCAACTAAATGCTCTTATACCACAGTATCTAGACACCTCTCGGTCGACATTTCAGGTATTTGATTTTATGCTGGTCTCTCAGGTAGGCTGGAGCACTGTTAGAGTGAGTCTCAAAGTCCTGGACATCTCTCCAACCACAGTGTCTGGAATATATTGTGCGTGTTCGATGCCTATTTGTCAAATGAATGAATGAACAAATGAAGCAAGTTCTCTGGTACGTCTAGCATTGCTGGTGTGGTTCCATTGATTTTCAGATAACACAAGGGTAGTGGTATCATAATCTGATCTGCTTATCACCTGGGCCTATGGACCTATGGACCTAGTAACTGACCAGAGGGGTGCAAGAGGCTTTTGCTAGCTCCGTCTTCATCGGTGAAGGCTTCGGCAGATGGTCACTGACCGACACGGTCTCTCTCGCCAGGCTGGGTTTCCCAGGGTGGAGGACAATACAGAGTGACGGACAATATACTTCACCAGGAGCCAGGCATTCTGAATTCGAACCCTACACTTTTGACAACTGAGTGTGCGATTTCACATACCTCTCTGGACCTCAATTTTAAAGTATGGAAAAATGCATGTTAGGAAGATGAGACTAATTCGGTGGTTTTCTAACTTTACATTCCCAAGAACCTACTTATGATTCCCTGCGAACTTCCTGAAACAGTGGCAACAGTTGAGGGATTTCTTTCTAATCTTTAAGCCCTTAGGGCTGCCCATGCCCCGAGTAGACAAACGGACACTGATGTGGCTGAGACCTGTGATTCTGTCTTACGTCTGCAAGTCTGGCAGGAGGATTAGGTTGACCTCTTGATGGAATTTGGAGATTTCTAGCTAGAAAATTACATCGACAAAGGAGAAACAGCTGTTCACATCTCCAAAGATGGGGGTGGGGTTCCAAGGCAGAGACATAATGGACACGAAAAATGGCAGCGCATTTTCAAATGGCAAACAGCTATGCAAAATAAAAACTAGGGCTACAGATGACTTAGACAGAAGTGAGTATGAGAAGCCAATAGACACTTGGTTGGTGCAGGAAATGCATGCTACAGGTTCCCTTACAGGGCACGAAGCAAAGTTAACCCCGGGTCGATACTTACAAGTAATAGGAGTAGGAATAAGCATTTCTTCTATATATTGATGGGCAGTCAGATGAAGGAAATGTCCAAAAAGGGGGGAAAAAGAAAAGACAAATAAACAAGAATTAGATTTATATAAAATCTTGATTCTTAGAAATGTACATAGTATTTCAGCATCCCTAAGCTTAAGGAGATGCACTCTACTAGTCATCTTTGTGGAGAATCGGGTACGTTCAGTGGTAGAAGAAATGAGAGAGACCTCTCCTATGATGCAGACATGCACTGCTCATGCAGAAGAAGCCACCTCTCATGTTGGTTGTTTTAGTTGTTTAGTAGAAGTTCTTTCTTAGGGTCGACTAAAACTAGCATCATTAATTATGACATTTTAGTCTTGGGTCAGATTTCTGTGGCCTTCTGGAACTAATCCACCACTCTTCCACATGATAGTGACCCTATGGTCTAAGGAAAACCATAATAACTTTTATCTTCTCTGTTTCAGATAAAATCACATCAGTCTCTATTTAGTAAGGTCATGCCAGAAGTGAGGGAATTGGGCAGCCAGCATCCAAGATGGCTCCCCGGGAATCCACACTTCCCAGTGCCCATGCCTACGTGGCGTGCCCTCCCACACTGAGTCAGGGCTAGCCCAAGCTGACCAATAGAACGCAAGTGAAGTTACATTTTGGGACTTCCCACAACAGGTCAAGAAGAAGCCTTGCAGCTCTGTCCAGGTCTTTGCAACTCTTGCTTTGAACACCAAGTCTTCATGTAGAAAGTCCAAGTATTCTGAGGTTGTCATGCTGGAGAGACCACGTGGAGAGACCACATGGAGAGGCCCTACGACCGTGTGAAGACAAAGGGATCTCCAGCTAGCCCCCGACTTCTTTCTAAGCCATTATATTTCAGGGAGCAGCTCGTTACACATCAGTAGATAACCAGAGCAAAATTCAAACTTCAAGAAAGAGCGTTGTACTAACAGAGAGGAATTCCAGTCTTTAGTCTGAAGAGACTACAATCTGAATAAACTCTCTGTGCCTTCGTTTTCTTTACCTGATCCTTAGAAGAGTTGAACTAGATCAGTGGTTTCCAAACTGTATTTCCAAGAACCCAGAGGTCCTGCAGAACAGTCTCATTGTGATGGGGAAGGGGGAGAGTGAGCAGGCAGGGCTGCTGGCTGCCCTCTATCTGCCAAACCCAGAGATACTCCATTTTTATCTATTTTATCAGTGAGAGTTTCATTTAAACATTCACACGAGTAAGAATTCCACTCTCCAAAAGAAAGCTTGAAAATCATCACTGCCTGCAATTTCTTTCTGATGTCCCTTCTAGCCCTTGGCTTCTGAACCATAAACAATTCAAATAAGTCTATAACATTCCTTTTGCTACAACTTCATATTTTGTAGGAAAGTAAGCATTTTTTTTTTTTTTTTATAGACTTAGTTATACTGACAATGACTGATACATTTGTAGGTTGAGAAAAATTGCTGACTCATTCAGGTTCCCAAATACCCATCTGAGTGGGCAAGAATAATTTCCTTCCCTCTTGAGTTATTTGGTTAATTGCAAACATTATCCAGTTTGTTTAGCACAGGAAGGTACAGTCTTTGTATGTGCACAGTGGCAACATATCCTCAGAACCTCAGATTTCTCCCTCTCAAGTAGGAACTGGCCAAAGCTCCCATGGCAGGGCTACTTCCAGGCTTTCTCTCACTTCAAGAGAGCCCAACCTCATAGCTTCTGAAGGACAGTGACTCAGAGCCAAGAAGCCGTAGCAGAAGGAAAGGCCTGTGTCTCCTTGGGAGGCTGAGCTGGGGAGAATGAACCAGTGAAGCAAGATCAGGTCACTCATGAAACTGGTCAAAATCTGGTGCCAACTGAAGAATGACCTTGGATGACAATGAAAGGTGGTGAAGAATTCCCAACTGTGATGGGTAGGAATTGGAAGAGTCCATGCAAGTCTTCAAATCCCTTCCCCAACCATACAGGTTGGCACTATAAGACCATTCCTCCTCTTCATTGATGGCTCTGTGGTCCAGGGCCTGGAAATGTGATTCTTCAATGGCAGGAGACTCAGGATCCATTTAATGAAGACTTCCAGACATCTGTGTTTTCCATATGTTCAAGAACACCAGGCTAAGCATCGAGAGCCTAGGGTTGTGATCCCAGCTCTTTCCCTTGCTCACTGTGGCATCTTGGGCAAGTGGATTCTTTTCCCTGGACCTCTGTTTCCTGACCCATGTGCAGGTGGATGGCATGGATAACTACCAGCTTGAACAGCTTTGAGGAGTGGAAATATAATATGCCTTAGCATCCCAGTACTACCACTTTCTAACTGATGACCTTGAGCAAGTCATTACATATCTCCGAGTCTCAGATTAACTCCATCTCAAGGTTGCGGGCAATAATTATCTATTCCCAAGAGTCATTGTGGACAGTAACATTAGATTATATGAATCCAAATTACATTCAAATTATATATGATATATAAAGTCTTATAAGTAAATTAAATTAAAGTAGATTATATAATCTAAACACCTGAAATATAGTAGAGATCAATAAAGAGGAGTTTCTATCCCTACCTCATCCACAAGCAAGGCTTGCTGCTTCTCATTCTGGTGACCAAGAACACATTGTTCACCTCTTCAGAAATATTAAAGTAGTAATAAAATAAGAACAAATACTTATGTAGCACTATTACATCGTCAGTCATCATTCTCGTGTATTAACTTATGTATTCCTCACAACCACCCTGACAGATAAATATCATCATCACCCCCACTTTACCGATGAGGAATCGGAGGCAAAGAAGGTTAAATGTCTTGCCTAAGATGACTTAGTTAGTAACTGGACTTCATAGAAACATGGCTCTAAAGCTCATGTCCTTGACCAGTCGCCGGTGCTACCTTTGAGAAAGGAAGAAAACAGACGTGTGAATCAGGCCCTGCAATGCCACACATCGATCTCTTTTAATCCAACCACAACCCCATGGAGCATGATTCTCATTGTTATTTGAGGTCACTCTTCATGAGGTCTCAGGTACTGTGTATTTTTGGACCAGTTGCCAGACGTCCTTCCTGAGCCAGGATTTCATCACCCTCAGCAGCCCCAGGCTGCACTCAACATTCAGGACCCTCTGGCTTTTATGCTGTTAACCTTCAGGATCCGCCTCTGCCTGGCTCCTCCCCCTGACAACATGCTTCCTTAACCTTCAACCACCACTTCCAAGTAGCTTTTCTGAGTGTTCCTGTTTGCTACCAAAAGCCACTGCTATCCTGACCCAGCTCCAGGGCAACTCCAGAAGGGTGTCAATGGAAAAGCTTTTATTAATTGAGTACCTTTTCCCAATTAAATTGCAAAGTCTCCCAGGTTGGGAGTATAGTTCTTTATTCTGTGACCAAAACGCAGTCTACGTGTATGTTTTCTGTTAAGGCCTGAAGAAGGTTTACCCAATGTCTAAATTTACAAGGATACAGTGATGTTGCAAGTAACAGATTGCCTGAGACCCAGAAGCCTGAGCAGGAAGACAGCTGTGCTTAGGGAAAAAACCCCACAAAAAACAAAACCCAAATGTAATAAACAACATACTGCAAAATCTTCTTTTCAGCTGGCTTGCAAGACTGACTTGAGACACAGCTTTCCTTCCCCCGCCCCATACTATTTAAACAGGACTAAATTGTCTATTTAATTATCCAGTTGACCATCTACCAATCCATCTAGCACATAAACCCATTCACCCATCCAACCATCCATTTATTCACCCACTACACAATCTATCCATCTACCAATCCATTTAGCGTGCGCGTACGTACACACACACACACACACACACACACACCCCTACACAAAGATACTCATCCTGTGTATCTCCATGTAGCCCTGACTCTACATGGCCCAACTTTAAAAGAAACCCAGTCCAAACAGTCGAAGGTATACAAAAAGATTCTAGACTCTAACTTGCATCTTTTGAAAACTGTAAGGGACCCCTATTTGAATCGCCCACCATCTCATATCCCTTTCTGCAGCCTTTCATTTCTCCAGGTCTCCTCTACATGTTACAAAACAACCCAGCAACAACAACCAAGCATCCCTCTCTCTTCTCTCCTCTCTCTTTTCCCCCTTACATTTTGAATGGAAACTAATTTTGCTTCTTTTATTACATTCTTCCCTTGGTCCCCTGTACCTGTCACCTATTCTGTGCCTGATTTCTAGTTCGGTATCACTAAAGAAGACACCTAACGGCAAGAGAAAGCTCTCTTTGGAAAGTGACAAGGAAGCCCTAAGGCCCATGAGGACGAAGACTTCAGGGGAAGAAGCTAGGGACATCTGATGTGTCCTAGAAACAGCGGGTCACAACTTCGGTGAAGACGTGGAACCGGCTGGATCCATGAGGAGCAGAGAGAACAGGAAGTGCCAGGCCCATGTCCATGAGGCTGGAGAGAAGACCCCGATCGAGCCAGGAAGGGGAATGCAGCAGGTTCGACTTCTGAGAAGTCCTGGATCCAGGAACTAACTGTGGATCCTGAAGGGACTCAAGAAATGCTGATGCAGGACCCCGAGTTGGGATGATTTGCCTATTAGTTCGGGGCCTCTTTTCCTTTAACAGCACTGCCTTTAGGTCACTCTGAACCGCGTTCTGGCCAGCAGTAAATTAGTGACAGACTCAACTGGCCAATGAGCCTACCACGCCCTGTAGAGGTCTTTGGGCATCTCTAGCCAGGAGAAGACTTTGCAGGTCAATAGAAAGAGTGCAGGCCTAGGCTTAATTTCTCTTTTTCTCCCCTTTACCTCTCTCCTCTCCCCTCCTCCCTTCCCCTTCCCTTCTCCTATACCCATCTGTACATTATTATCAACTAGTTCAGCCAAATGTTGTGTCTTCTCCAAAAGACACTGTATGTATAAACACTGACTGGTAAGCTCCCAACCTCTGCCCATGGCCACCACACCTGAGATTTGCCTCTGGGGAGAAATGGTGATCATGTGACACCTGTTGGGGGTGACAGATGATTTCGATAGAGGTGAAAGACAAAGACAGGCAGAAGAGGTCAAAACCACACAAAGGACTTCCTTTATACGTGCATCCACCCAGGAAATAGAAAGCCCTTTCCTCCGTCTCCAGAAGTCATACATTTCAGAAATAGCTGTTGGGAAGGACGTAAAATTTCTTCACAAGCCCACAGACGATGGTGGCGTGGGTTAAGCCAGGCTTTAGAGAAAAACAAAATTGGAAGGGCATATCTGACTTACAAATCAGTGGCAAAGAATGCAGGTCTATCGAACAGAAATGCAATTCTATTAAACTGGTTACTTTTTCCGGGCAGACGATCCCAGACCCACCTCTGCCTCCAGTGTGCCTGCGGTTCTAAGAAACACAACAGTGATCTTATATGTGCATTGTGCTTACTTCCCCCATGAAAATCAGACTTCATGTTTGACTTCATCTAATGGCAGCTGACTTGTCACCGAGGCATTCAATATGGCCACGTTTTGTGGATGACGACAAGAATAATGACAACGCAGTGCTGCCCTTAACCCTTTGGGGGTTCTGGCTCTGCAATATTAACATAGTGCCTTCCCTCCCCCTAACCTCTCCAACCACAAAATCAGCAGCTAGATGAGGACCATCACTCTTCAGTCATTCTGCTTGGGGGTCTGAGAAAGAGAGTGGTCCTACGAGACAAAAGATGTAAAGAAAGGACAAGGTCCTACCACTGAGATATCCTGCCACAGGGGCACTGGCTGATTCAGAACAGAACCATCAGAGACGCAGGGACATCCTGGCGCCAAAATGGCTAAGAGAAGGCTGCCTGTGTGTATAGTGGGAACCAGGATATTTCTGGCGCACTGATCACTGAAAATGAGAAATTATTATTATTTCTGTTTAACTTTTTGCATTTATATATTCAAATGACCCCTTAAGTAGAAGCTGGACATTGTCTTTGGGGCATTCTGTCCCTTTGTTTTTGTGGGGAACAGGAGCACTTTTCATTCTATAGGTGGAAGAAAGTCCCTGGTCCTCATTACTGAGCCTGCCCTAACCTGGGAACCAAACCCCGGGCTTCAGACTGAGGTGCTGAGCCATTTGTTTAACAATGCAAAGGTCTCTAAAGGGGGGGGGGGGGCACAATGTGGTGCACGGTCTTATAATGCAGGTAAATGTTCTGTTTGCTCTTGGGGCAGATTAGGGGAGTGGGGTGGAGGCCAAGGTTGGGACCGTGGTGTTTACATCGAGAAGACATGGAGGCGAGCGGTAGGCATGGACACCTAGTTCCAGTCCAGGGGCTAAGCAGTGGTGGGCAGTAGGACCCATGTTTAGAGGAATAACCTGTACATTGTAGGCACAGCGATGTCTGATGTCGATCAGCTTTTCCTCGTCAGACTTCCCTTTCCCTCTCTGCAACTGCCCTGCGTATCCTCAAGCCTTGTGCACGGCTGATGAACAGAAGATGGTAGTGTAGGAATCTCGGGGATGAGGGAGGAATGTGTACCCTGGCTTCCATGAGCAACGCCGCCAAGAGGAAACACACACAATAGGAGAACACCGTGTTGGTTGACCAGAGGTGTCCGGGGAGACCTCCTGCTGAGAGGTGACAAGCAGCACCCGTCCAGCTGGGAAGGTTTTGAGGGACTCGGAGGAGGAAGGCACTTTCCCTTGCGACTGTCCCACCAGTGGAAGCTGTATCCCTGTCATGCAGCGGGCAGCCTGGAATGCGGCCACGTGGCCAAAGGGAAGTCAGGGAGAAAAGAAGGTGGGAGGGGTGAAGCATTACTTCTCTGCACCTGTACTTCTGGGCTCATCTGTGTTCCTGAGACTCCCCAATCACCTTGATGACATGACCCATCCCGACAGAGCAGTTAAATCTGAGAAGACTCGATTCATGATACAAAGCACCCCATGGCACAGCAAGGTGGCTGGACCATCGGGATCACTAGTCCATAAGAAACCAACCACCGCAAAGCCACTCACCAAGCAGGTGGCGCATCTCCTTCAGCGGCCGACAAAATGAACCACACTGGCCCAAGTGTTCCAGGACCTCGGCAATCAGAGCAGCAGGTCCTTGCTCGAAAGTGATCAACAGAGCAATGACCTGGCCACGCGGCAGAGCTGGGGCCACCTGGAGTCTCCCTAGTCTGCAGGGCAGCACCCCAGACTCACCTCCTTTTGATGGTGAGCATCACACCCAAGAGAATGATGATGAACATGAGGAGGCCTGCGATCACTCCGGCCATCTTCACGGTGTTGTCCACCTGCTTCTCGGGCTCTACGGTGTTCGAATTCTGGGTGGACGCACCTTGCAGGGGAGAGGGGAGGAGAAAGGTGTTGAAAAGGCTCATGCATGTGGCTTGACAATAACGGTAACCACACAGCTTACATTTATTGAGAGCTGACCATGTGCCAGGCACTGTGCTAAGGGAGCCATACACACTGTCCCAGTTCATCCTACCGGGGACAGACCCCTTATGAGGTTGGGATGACATTACATCCTTTCTTCGCAGATCTCAAAAGGAGATTCAGAGAAGTGGAGTCCCCCATGGTTGCACAGCAGCGGTGTTGGGCAACCTTCTCGCCCCATCCTCCACGGGAGGAGTTTACCCCTCACACTACCTCTAGGATCAAACACTGGGATTACATACAGTTCGATTCTTAGGTTCATGAAATTATTCCAAACCCTACTTCGTTCTCTCGGGTAGACGGTGAAAACGACTTCACCAACACTATTAAAATCACTGGGTTTACAAAGATATGAAACAAACGGAGGCGGAGCTATTTAATGTTTGAAAGGGAATTGCCTTGGGTCCCCAAACCACGCATCCCGGAATGAGTCCACGTGTTGGCTTTCAGGCTGACGCCTTGTGCTCTGCCGGATGCTACCTTGCTGACTCGGTTCCAGGCAGAGGAAGGCAGGGGGCTGAGCTCCTACGTATCCTTTGCCCTGCGCCCGGCCGTTTCATGGGTCCACCTGGGTCCCACCTCACAAACGCTCCAAAAAGTCGAAATGACTCCCCCATTTTGTAGATGAGAAAACCTAGGGAACTTGCTGAAGGTCACATGGCTGATCAAGGTCAGGGCCAGAACGGCACAGGTGTTCTGACCCCACATTGAGGCCTCAACAGTCAGAAACCTGGCCTTCCGCTTTCAAGTCCCCTGGTCTCTCAGGCCCCTGCCCCGACACCATGACTTTGCCAACAGCAACAGTAAGCAGACAAAGGCTCGTCAGATTCCCAGTGGCGCCAGGACTGTGTGAGGCTGTTTAACGCCAAAGAACCCTCTACCCGTGCCTACTTTTCTGCTACGTCAGCGCCAGCTCACCCTGCGTCAGCAACTACGACTTCTTTGGTTGCCTGTACCCCTGGGAGAGTGAGCCTCACTTTTCTCTCCCTGCTGATGACTCTGTGAGACTCTGCACACACCTTAATGTCCCAATATTACCAGTGATTTGTTTCCCCCGTCTGTCTCCTCCAGTGGCCTCTCCGCAAGGACCCCAGGGGCGAGGTGATACCTGCTTTATCTTTGCTCTCTCATGTCAGCCCAGAGCCTGGCTCATAATCGGTGTTCCCTCAGTGTTCGCGTTGTTCAGTGTTTAGCTGAAGGGAAGACATCAGCTGCCCACACACATTTGTTCTCACGGAACCAAATTGAGTTTCTCCTTTTTCAGCCCTGCGTTCACAGAGCTCAGCTGTGCCGAAGGGACGTGCATGCCCGTAGGCTGTGACTGATTCCCCGACGGTTAAGAACAGCCCTGCGGCGCCGTGATGGATCCCCCCCTTCTTGCCCAAGCTCATCCAGTGTTTACTTTTCAGAGCACCGTCCCCAGACTCCTGTAACGTAGACAAGCTGGGTTGGCGGTGACGCCTCCCTAGTAGAACAGCAAGTCTTCACGAACAGGGAGTGCGTCCTAGTCAGCTCGCCAACGCCAGGGTCTAGCCCAGGCCTCCTTCCTCCTCCTTGTTGGTTAACAGATGCTTATTGAATGACATCAAGGCAAGGGGACCACAGTTACTCGTTTCATTCATTAATTTGCTACTGAGCACCCATGGGCTGTGCGCCAAACTATGATGTCAGTGGGGCCAGAGGTCCTCCGTGTGGAAGGACTTACGGGTGAGGGATTTTATTCAGTTCCCCTCACCAGCTACAGGCGCAGCTAGAGCATCAAATCCCAGCGCCATCTGCATAGGCTCTCGTTATCCAGAGCCCAGAGAACTCCCGGGGCAGCGAGCTAACTGCCTCCCCGACAGGGTGGCCTCACATTTGAGTGGGGGCTGGTTACCCTCTGGGCAACTCCTCTTTCCCAGTCTGGGGACATGATTACTGAGCTAAGTCTAGTCCCTGAGACCTATGCCGTGCCCAAGCACAAGGAGGCTGAGCACCTCGGACCACGGTTTCCTCACTAGTGTCCGAGTCTTTGCATTTGGGTGGGAAGAGGTTGCTTCACTCAGGGGCGTAGCTGAACTCGACTCCGTGCCTGCTACGAGACCCCGTTCTGGAGGTTGGGGGCACAGAGACAAAGGAGCCCTGGAGGCGACCCTGATTCCCCAGGAACACTGGTATTAGCTTGGTCTAGTGAGATGTACACTTCATCCCTTCAGTGCATAATCACAAGCACCCTCTGTATGTGGTGACACAGGAGCGAGCAACACAGGCACAGTCCCGCCCTCAGCGCCCACAGTGAGAGCTGGGTGGGGCGCAGGAGATGGGACTAATGGACCAGGGATCAATCACAGTAAGCGTTCAGCTCTATTAGGGATCGGAACCGAGAGGGGATGACCCTCGGGAGGTGTCTAACAGGGGAGTGAGTGACTTCTGGAGGAAGTGGCCAGTGAGGTGAGCTCCAAGCGAGGACAGGCTATACCAAGAGCGTCTGTGGGAGCGGCACTGACCAAGGCCACTCCTGTGATGGGGCCAGGCGCCCGGCTCGCTCAAGAAATGAAAGAAATGCAGAGTCACGTGGGTGAGAGAGCAGCCGGAGAGGGCGGCGTGGGCCGGTCCACGCAGGGCGTGACGGGCCGCAGTGGGAGTTCTTGTTCTTCACCCCAAGAAACACAGAAAGCCATCTGAGTGCTACTCATGGGCAACGACATGGTCGCATTTTTATTTCCAACACATCATTCCGGCTCCCTGGGGCAGCCAGAGTGGACTGCAGAGATGCGCTTTGCAGGTACGTGGGCGGGAGGGGCAGCTGCTGGACTCGGGGAGCGGCGGTGCGGGTAGAAAGATGCAATGAGAGAGGGAACTACTGGAACAGACATAAATACAACTGTGGACGGGGTGGTACGGGAGTAAGGGGGGAACTGGCGAGGAGGACCACACGTCTCTCCGGCTCATGACAAAGTGGACGACGGTGCCGTTGAGGGGTTCAGAAAACAATCGGAAAAGAATAACCTCAGAGGAAAAATGTGTGTGTGTGTGGGGGGGTTTGCGAGATACTCTAGAAAAGCAGGAGTTCTCCAGAGAGGTCTCAGCCGGAGGAAGGCTCGTGGATCATATGTACGTAGATGATACTTGAAGCTGGGCTGATGAAGTTGCCCAGGGGGAGGATCGAGAGCAGAGGGAGACGCTCAGGCAGAGGCAGGAGGGCCTGTGTGCCTAGCGAGTGGGTTGAAGATGAGCCTGCACAGGAGACGGAGAAGAAGTGGGCAGACAGGTAAGAAAAGTAACCAGGAGACTACTGTGCCCCAGAGCCGATAAAAGAGGGTGTTTCAAGAGGGAAGGAGAAATCAGCTGTACCAAACACTGTTCCTAAGACAGAATCAAGCTCCAGAGAAACGTGGAGATCTCGGATGAGTATTTAAAAGCCTGACCCAAATCAATTCTAAGATGTTCCTCAACAGAAGCATCTTCAGCGGTGATCATGAACCAGTAATGGGACCTACTGGAGGGTCAGAGAGGCCATGTCAAAGGCCACAGCCCCGTGGTTTAGACAAATCCAATGAGTTCAGCCAGCAGGCATCAGAGCTGACCTACCAGACTCCATCCAGCGAAGTTATCATGAGGAACCATGCTTGGCCGGTCCACCTCGACTCCCGGCAGAGGGACGTGAACATTCCCCGGGACATGGCACATCCCACTTCCGCTTCAGCATCCTTTTAAGGGCATTTGCTCTGACTGCTGGGGATTTGTGGCTCTGCTCACAAAGGAAGTGTTCATAAAGGGGATGCAGGTGCACAGGAAATGGCTCTCAACCAAAGGTCAGGCAGGACGCCTGTGGCTCCTACATCTGACAGGGACATGGAGGGAGGATAAGCCAGCCCTGGACTCGCTGCAGCCAGGACCGTGTCCACGGGGCTCGCGGCCTCAGTGCCCCAAGCAGATGCGAACCTGTGATGGGATGTGGGAAGCACACGAGGGCGGCTGATGGTCCAGCAATGTGATCGTCTGTCTCCGTTGGGCACCGGGCTCCCTATCACAGGCTCAGTCACTACTTTTTAAAAACTCAGCTTAAATGTACTGATCCATTACTGGGTGCCAAGCAGTATATGACTTTTCATATAACAAGTCATTTGATCTTCATAAAACTCGACCAGAAGGAGCGAGTTTTATTTTCCCTTTTATAGGGATTAGGAAAGTTCAGAGAAGGGTGAAGTAACGCGTCCCAGGATGCATCAGGGCCGGGATGCATCCCCTCATCACGACAACGGACTGCCCTGGTGGCGCGGTGGTTGTAGGGACGACAGCCCTGAGCCCACGCAGGTTGGCCACCTGACTCACTGGCCTGGAATCCAAGGGGACACTTCAGGGAGGCAGAACTGGAAACATTTGTAACATGGCAGCTGCATTACTTCTGCCCGAGGCCCATCCTTTTCATGGGGGTCCAACTGGGTACCAGTCCTCAGTCCCTAAAAAGCTCTGTCCCTGGCCCCGGGCGGCTTCCGCCTCCGACGCAGGACTGAGAGTCGGAAAACTGAGAGAAGGGGAGGCATCTGAATGTGTCCTCTCCATCTGCGCCCCCCACTGGGGGCCAACCTGGGAACAGTCAGGGCGACTCGGAGCTGGCAACGAGGCGCCAGGTGGTGGGTCTCTCTACTGGAGCAGCTTCTAGGCTCCACGTGAGCCCCTTGTGTGATGCGGTGATCAAAAGCAATCTTGTGAACTTGGCCCGCCCGGGCAGGGGACCCCTGTCTCCAACGCGAGACTGTGCACCCGACCTTCTCCCCAGCCAGCTGTGCCCTCAAACTCCGAGCGCTCCCAAAGGCTGGGCCAGTCCTCTCGGAGCAGCACCCTGCCCCTGCACAAAAGCTATTGTGGCTTAGGATCTAGTCCCCTCCTAGCTCCAGCTCCGAGTCCACACCTGGCTTTCCATGTACTACCTGTCCACTCTTGCCATGGAGACCTGCTACCCAAGGCACAGCTCTTGGTCTCTAAGAGTCTGTCCCCCTCTCTCAATATTCACACCATAGGACCCAGTCACCCTGTTCTACATTCCCTACTGCCTCCTTCCGTGTCACTAAGCAACCATGATGGTTTCATATTCCCCAAGGGCTCCTGGGACCCAACAAGGGCCATGCTGCTCAGTTCTCCTCTGCATTAGACGGACCACTCTGATGAGGCTCACCCACCTCTGAACCCCAGCCTCGGAGAGGGGGCCCCGGGGCAAAGACAGGCCAGGAGCCTTGCCACCCACAGTGTGGTCCGATGACCAGAAACATCAGCATCACCTGGGAGCTTATTACAAATACAGGATCTTGGGCCCCACCCCCGAGCTACTGAATCATCATTTCAGCAGGTCTCTAGGTGACTCAGGTGCACATTAGAACCCAGAGCCGTTGACCTTGGAGGAGCAGAAGTGAGAGCCAGGGCTCTTCGGCCTAGAGAAGGGAAGATACGGATGTGCTACTTCTTGCCTTCAAAGAGTGGAAGGGCCATTGTGAAGGATGGTGTAGCTCTGGTCCCTGGAATTTTACAGGCCAGAGCGAATACTGCTGGGTAGAAGTGACAGGGATAGATTCGGGGCCGACACGAGGACAGGATTTGGTGTGGAAGTGCCATCCCGCTGAGGCACGGCCCAGCCCTTCCCGTGCGGCTTCATGCCGTAGAGAGCATCACGGCATCAGTCACGGTCCCCGAGTCTGCTTCAGAGTGAGCCTCCCCTTCCCTGCCTACCCTGTCGCCACCTGGTCTCAGCACCTAGGCTTCTAGGGTGCTCAGCCACACCCTTAAACTTTCCTCTCTGCTACGAACCCCGCCTTCCACCTGAACCCTCCACCGCTTGGTCCCAGTGACACCCATGCTCTGGGTGAAAGACAATCTCCCTGTCATTCTCAGAGCCACGCGGCTCCCAGGGAGTCTACCCCCAGACCTCCAAGTCACCGACAAAGGCAGGAAAATGTGTCACCAACGGTGAAAGGCACTGTCCAGGCACCCAGCATGCTCCCCACCAAGCAGAAGAGACTGTGCGGCCTCTGGCACCCTCTTTGAGGTTTGAAATGCTACGTGTTTATGAGATCGGTCAAAAGTAACGGGTTTACAATCAGAACAACACGGGCTTGCATCCAGACTCCCTCGCTAACTCGTGTGTGCCCTTGATCAAAGCTGTTAACCACAACGTGATTCGATCTGCTCGTTGATAAAATAGGGAGTAAATGCCAAGCTCACAGGGATTTTTGAAGGACCACGTGTTAACAACGGAGGTAAAAATGCTTGCTACACTCTGAGGAACCGTTCACCCTTGTGGCAGAACGACGGCATGACCTTGGAACTGGTTTCAGGGTGACAGCAGGGTTTGTTGGCGTCTATAAGGTGTGGGTGCGCAGTGGGTGCTGGGGCAACGCTTCCTCGCAACCTGCCTCCTGAGTGCATCCGGTCCCAGGGACGAAGGCCGGTGGAGTCCCAGAGTGCTTCCACACCTGTCCTCCTATGGACCAGGCTGGTGTCAGGCTCACATCTGGATGACTGAACAGCAGCAGTAACATAATTTGGCAACAAGGGAATAATGATTCATTCTCAAAGTGCTCTCACTAGCTAGGGGCCCAGTTCTATAGCTCTACTTCAGAGAATCTCCCCTGTAAAGATACGGAGCAAAAATAGAAGTCGCAGCTAAAGAACATCTAATTGCAATTGATAAAACCAAGCGAATCCCCGTGGAAGCATAACCCACGCTCGTGATCATTGCTGACGGTAAGGAAAGGAAGCCAGCTCTCGGGGACACAGCCCCCAAGAAAGGCGACGCCTTGAAAATACACAGTCGCGTCTGAGCTATCCAAGGGCGTATTATTTCCCAATCTTACCGCGTTGGCAGTTCACCCCACCTATGTAATGACTTCTTTCCTTAAGGAGTTTCTCTGCCTTCGCTCTGGCTTTGCATGCTTCTAACACCAGCAGAGAGAAGCTTTGAAGCCCCGTGTCTGAGCTGCTGCTGCTATGCCAATGAAAGCGATCAGCATCACAGGCTTCTCTGATTACCGAGTGTTTTGCCAAGAGGCAGCAACGGGGGAAAAGATGAGGAAGCTGGGCAACTTTCCGCTTCTTCTCAAGCCAGAGATACACCAAATCCCTCCTTGATTCTGCCGGAAGCGAATTTTCAGAATGGTGGGCTATTTTTCCGATGAAGTCCGGATAGGGAAGGAGTTGGTAGGAAAGCATCCGGATTCCTCATTAGATGAAAGCCTCCAGACTTTACAAATTGCACCCCGAGGCGCCGGGAGCATTTGCAATTGCGAGCGAGCGCTACTTCGCCGGAGAAGGCGGTGCCCAGACGGCGGTGCCCAGAGGGCTGCAAGAAGCCTGGGGAGAAACAAACTGTTGCTAACTTTTTTTTTTTATGGAGAAATGTGAATTCCAGATATTTCACACGAGTAAGTGTGATGTTGATACAGAAAAAGTAGATAGACTGAATGCGTCGATCCAATTTTCTTCTCATTACCATTTACTAAAGGAGGGAGTAACCACTAGAAACCAGCAGACGCTCACATCGGTCAGCATCCAACCGGGAAAAGGCAAAATGCTCCCAACACTGGAGCTGGAGCTGATTTACTGGGGAAGTGGTACACGGGGTGCAGGAGGGCATGGCGAGGCCACCCAGAGGGTAACTGGACAAGCCATTACCCGGCCCAGACTGCAGAGACAAAGGGCAGTGGTGGGGTCCCCAAAGCCCAGAAGTCAAGGTCACCCTGCAGAAGTGACACCTGGCGAACTGGAGCCATGGGGGGACCTGAGGCTGGAGGAGGAGCCTTCTCCTCTTCCTGCTCCACAGCTCATGTCTCCTGTTGGCCCAACCCAGACACCACCGGACATGAGCCCAGGGGTCACCTGCATGTCCCAGCACAGCAGGAGGGGAGCAGAAGATGGGTGTGAGGCCGAACGGGCCAGGGGCCAGCACACCCTCTCTATGAACAGTGATGCTAGGTTCACCTCGGTGCCACTACTGAGAAGTGTCTGGACTTGGACAGCAGGACAAATGTTCAGTACTCTGTCTTAACATGAGCCAAGTCATGGCCAAGATAGAGACACCGTGACTGGCTTTCAGGACAGCCAGGTGCTAAACTGGGCTGATACTTGACCACATGTGAAACAAGTTATATTATTAACAATAAAGAGTTAACATATATTGGGGAGTTTTTACTATAAGCCAGGATGCTGTTTTAAGCCCTTCATATATGCTACCTCTTTTAATCCTCACTACAATGTTATAAAGCAGGTTCTCTTAATATACCCCTCTCAGAGAGGGGAACAGGGAGCTCAGAGAGTAACAGTAGCAAGTGGTAGAGATGGGATTTGAACCCTGGCCGTCTGGCACAGAGTTTATTCTCTTTAACTCATTATACCATTCTGCCACATCTCCCATAAATAGCGGGAGAGATTGCTAAGCAGAGAAATCTGCCGTCTTTCCTCAAATATCAGGAAGTAAAAAGCGGATTGGCATTTAGGGAATCTAGACTCTGATCTTGAGCTGATTAAGACACCTTTGCATTTATGCCTGTTTGCATTGATCCCTGCTCAGTTTGCCACCTGCTTGTATTGTGCGGTCCCATTTATACCTGCTTTTCTCGAAGATTATCTCATCTCCTCTCATGCCCTCTCACCAACATATAATATTCTAATATCTAAGGGATTGATGAACATGTCACATGAATCTTGTTATAAGGGCCAAATTATACAGACTTTGCTCAAATGGTATTTACACTTGACCTTTTAAACTTAAGTTCCCGCCTCCTTTCCATTTCCCTTGTATATCAGCCACCATCTCCAAGCCCGTAATATATTGCGTTTAGCTTTATTATTAATCTCTGGGCTTTCTCTATAATAACCTTTCTTGATATTTAGCAACCAGAGCCTCCCATATAATTTCACAGGAAGACAAGTTTTGCTCAAGTTTAGGCCACTATTTTCTGCTTTATTTCCAATACGCTCTTTGATCTCACGATGACTAATTTTTTAAATGGCTGGCTACCTCCCCCACACCTTGGTATGCACCTCCATCCCGAGATCTGGTGGATAATGAAGTACATAGGAAAGATTATTCCATCATTCTTCTAAGTGACATCACCTAGGATGTTTCTCAAGTAATAAATAAATTGCCTCAATTCATCATATGACAGTAATTGCTTTTACCTGAGATTTAACTCAGAGTCAATGTCAAGGAGTTGGAAAATACTCCAGAGACACAGGATTTTCAAAGATCGCTCTCCCCTTGCTGTGGAAAACCATTGCGTCAGTACTGAGTTAAGTATAAAGAAGATACAGATTTATAATATCCCAGACTCCTCTATTATTACCTAGCCAGTTCTAAGAGGCGGGAATCGACTTCATCACAGACTAAACAACTAAAACTGCTAAATTTGCAGACAGAGGTTGCCCTCTTCTCCAGACTGTAATGGAGGTCAGCACCCCAGGAGACAGGAATAGCTCTAATTGATTGTTTGAAAGCACCCTGACCATACACAGTGCTCCTCCAGTGCTGATTCTGCTTGGGTCCAGGCGTCTCCCAAATCTGGGTTTCCAGGTAGATCTCGTTTTGCATGGCAAACGCTCTGTGCCGGTCAAATTCTAGTCCCATGAGGTTACACACGGTAGGAAAGGTGGCTATAGAAGGCCCTGATGGTGGATGCTTCTGGGTGCGAGAGAATGCCTTTATTCTACATGTCTAAAAACGCATTTGGAATTCAGCATAATGGACTATTTAAGACCAGCCAAGGCCGATTGATGCCAGGAATTGTTGTTATTGATGCAAGCCTGGCAAGGCACGACCTTCCAAGGTCTGTACCGGGGTGGGCTGAGCATCCCTTTATAATTTCCTACGGTCTCCACTGCCCCCTCTTGTGCCCAGGGAAGGCCTTCGGCATGAGCGCCAGGACGCTGGTCTGTGACCAGACTAGGACCGTAACTATGGCTAGAATTGTGTGCCACTGTCCGAGAAACCAGAGATGGGTACACTTTGTGGACTGGTTTAGGCATCAGGACACAGTTAAGGTTAAAGACCAGGATGTGGCTGGGCTAGGGGTCAAATCTGGAGGAATCGAGAGCCAGCTGGTGGCTGGAGTTTGGGAGAGTTCTGCTGGTCAGTCTGTACCCATGGTGAGGGTCACCCTCGGTCCATGAAACCAGATGAAGCTAAGCAGCCTCCAAATGGATCTGACCCATACATGGGCCTCATGAGCACCGACTCAACCTGGGCCACGGAGGAGAAGTCTTGGCCATTGCCTGATGTGAGCGGTGCTGGGAGGATGGAGACAGTGGATACTGCAGGTGGGGTGATTCAGGGACAAACGTGCTGTCTGGGAGCTCGCTACATACTGGGAGAGAGAGGTGTGCGAGCCGACAGTTGAGGCTGTGTGACGGGCGCCAACAGAGGGATGCACAGAGAAGGGCACGCGTGATGCTGCTGGGGCAAAACTAGGCTGCACACTCTCCACGTGCCACGAGTAGCACGGGACAGGTCGTGGGCATCCCTGAGACAGGCCGGTGGCCACCTCCCGCCACTCCCTCCCCGGCTCCCTGGGGTCCAGATGAGGATGAGGAGGCTGAGGACGCTGAGTCACTGGCTGCCAGCGCTACTGGCTCCCTGCCTGCAGAAATCTGTGTGCCAAGCCAGGCACCCAGGCGGTGAAAAGCTGCTTAACTGTGGCCGAGAGGAGCACCCACAGCCTGCGCTGGGGATTAAGGGTGTCGTCTGAAGAGCAGATGTAAGAGGACACACACTCATTTGGATGCCCTGCAGCAAAGTGACAGTCCCTCTAGACTTTCCCAGTATGAGAGAGCGCCTGGTGACACTGAGCAGATTGTCACTCTTCCTGCAGGGTCAGAGCAGTCCTGGGGAAGCCGTGCAGCAGGGGGACCCTTCTCAGGGGCAGTCAGGGAAGAGATAAGCGCAGAAGCCGACCAGGGACGGTCTGCAGGTTCAGCAGTGCCAGAACACAGAACAGGTCACAAGCGCCCGCTTGGTGAGGCAGATGCCAAGGCCATTCAAAGGCAGGAGGCAGGGCCAGAAAGGGGGGCATCAGAGCCACAGAGGGGAGACCAGTCCTGAGCCAAACATAGGCTACAGCCAACAAGGGGACCCCAAGGGGAGACAGGGTGGGCCACAGAACCCCTTTGAGACGGCAGCTCTTGGCCTTGGCCTCCTGAGGTCTGTCCGTTGTCCAGTGCTCAGGGCTGCTGCATCTCCAAGTGTGTTCCTTAGGCTGTTGCAACAAACAATCACAAACTGGGTGGCTCTACCCAACTGAAATTTGGAGACTCGAGGCCTGAAATCAAGGTGTGGGCAGGGCTCCCTCTGCGACTGTGCAGAACCCTTCCTGCCTCTTCCTCGTTGCGGGCGGTTGCCGGCAATCCTTGGTGGTCCTCGATGCTCGGCCTCTGTGGTCACACAGCACACAACATTCTCCTTGTGGGTCTCTGTCTTCACGAGATGTTTCCTCCTTCTTGTAAGGACACAGGTCAGACGAGATCAGAGCCCACCCTCGTGCCTCATCTTCACCGATTACATCTGCAAAGACCCTCTTTGGAATAAGGTCACATTCACGGGAACTAGGGGCTAGGACTGCAGCATGTCTGTTCTGGTAGACACAGTTCAACCCCTAAGGCCGGGGACAGCTGAGTTGTGATCCGAGCAGCCTGGGGACGGATTGCCAAGGGGAGGGAGGTCTCCGCATTTCATTAAGTACAATCAGCCCCCAGCAGGAGTCAGGGCCAAGTGAAGAGCACACGGGAAGAGGGATGGAGAGTCCTGCTTGGTTACAGACTCAGCGAACAGGGGCTTCTAGAAGGTCAACATGTCCTGCCTTTATTTACCCGAACAGGGCAGCAGGGTGCACCAGGGGCTCGGCCTCCCTCAGGCTCTTACTCAGAAACATAATTCAATTCTTCCCAACCGACTCTGGCCACATCGATGCCCCTAGAAGTGACAACATAGCCTGACCCAGTGGGGCAGGAAGGGAGAGTAGAGGCAAAGATCTGCCCAGCTGGGGCCGCTCTGTCCAAATCTGGCCCCTGGAACAGGCAGCTTGCAGCAAGCACCAGTGCCTGGGAGGGAGAGAGGTGTGCGGGAGGAGCACACAGCCACAGGAAGGATTAGCGGCCTGAGCCCGCTCGGAGAGAACACTAGCAAACATGCAGCGCGGAACTCAGATCAGTGCGACCAAACTGAGCCAGTGTAATGAAACCAGCAGCAGAACGGCGCGTTGACTGTCGAGATTCCAGCCAAATCCGCCGCGATCATGCTTCCTTTCTTCTCGCCGTTGCCCCTTGGTTTTGGAAGCAGAAACATTGTATCTCTGTGTTCTGTGCTGCTGAAAGCTGATCTCTCCCCTCCCGAAAGGATGGGCGGGAAGCACTTGTGCAAGCAGCAGCCACCATCCGGGGTTTGTGGCGTCTGGTACTGCTCACTCAGGGTCCTGGGAGAGGTCTCCCCCGCGACGCCCAGGCTTCCTGCCCCAGCCCGACCTCTCCTGGACCAGCACCCTGCGAACCCAGGCTGGGCATTGGGCTCAGGGGCTGCACCAGCAGACCTGGGGGAGCCCCATTCGAAGGCTTCGGAGAATCAGTCTCTAGGAAGCTTGGCAGGTGGAACTGAATAAAGGGGACTGGACATCACTGCGCCGCGACTCTGCCTATTTACTTCTGTTCAGCGACTGGCCACAAAGACGGTCCAGACAGGTTTCCCTCTACAGCTGAACTGTCCATACGTCACAGGTGGTTTCTGAGCATTTCAAAGGCGGCTGGCAACACACCACGAACTCCGAGTACCGAATACTGAGTAACTGACTGTTAACGCTCATTTCAGCTAATTTAAATTTAAAAATAGAAGCAGTGCACAGGATGCTTAATCGTAAACCCAGTGTTGATTTTTTTTTTTAGGACTACATTTCACTTTCACTGTTTAAAATTTAGCCTCTCAATCGAGACGTGCCCTACGTGTAAAACGCACACCGGGTTTCAAAGACGCGGTGCAAAGAAAGAGTGTGAACTATCTTTCATTAGTAATGTGAACATATTGATGACATGTTAAAATGACAATATTTTGTGTGCACTGGGCTAAATAAACTATAGTTAAGTTAATTTCGCCTGCTACTTTTCGAATGTGTCTGTAAAATAAAAAACTTAACCTTTACATACATGGCTGAAATTCTATTTCTACTGAACAGTGCAGCTCTGAAGGTTTTCAACAGGGGGCGCTCTTGCCCCTCAGGGAACATTTAGACATGTCCGGAGAGCTATTTGGTTGTGACCACTGAGGGATAAAGTACTTCTGGTATCTGATGGATAGAGGCCAGGGATGCTGCTAAACATCCTACAACGTACAGGTACAGAGTTCCACAGCAAGGAATGACCCATCCCCAGAGGTCACTCGTGCCAAGGCTGGGAAACCCTGTCCTAGAGCATGAATTCTTGAAGGAAAGGCCAGCAGATCAGACAGACCTTAAGAGCTGGTTGTCGTCAGCTGAGCAGTGAAAGCTGTTATCACACTTAGTGCTCACGGGGAACTGTGGCTGGGGCATTATTTTCCCCGCTTTTGCAGATGGAGGGATAAAGCCCAGAGAAGAGAAATAACTTGCCCAGCCTCGCCAGGCAGAAAGTGGCAGAGCGGAGCGTTGAAGTCAGCCTCCTCTCCCTCTGCATGCCAGCCTGTCCCTCGTGGCCTCCGAGCTGGTGATGGGGTGTCCCGCCCCACATCGCCATCACTCAGGTCCGGGCAGTCGTAACTTACATCACCCATGACGGCGAGCAGGGGACGGGCGTCAACGGAACGCGTTTGGAAAGGGACAGCCGGCGCAGAGAGCAACCCCCGCACCGCACCCATCAACCAGGGCTGAGGAACGCGAGGATATAAATGGAACCCGGGGAAATAAACCTGTCAGAGGAGGGACCTCCGACACCCCGCAAGGCGCGAGGGAAGAGCAGATGCGCCTGATGCGAGGTCGGCGCTGTTTAAAGGAGGCAGCATCAGGCTGCTCCAGTGAACACAGCCCAGAGGACAGCGCCCCGGCAGGAGGGCGGCTCTCACGCTGGGAAGCCGGGTCTCTCTGTAAACTGGGTGAGCACAGCGGTGAGAGCCCCTTCCTCTCTCCGTCCGTGCATCCACCTGCAACTCCTGCCTCCCTGGGTGAGGGGCGCTGGTGGTCCTGTGGCATTTGGAGCAGGCCTGCTCTGTGCTACTCCCGAGTAGGGCACTCCCGAGGGTCACCTGATGTCACCTGATTTTCTTCCCCTGACCATTTGAGAGTAAGCTGGTGATGTGCAAAGCACCATGAACTCTGAGTACCTAATGCATCCTTTGATATGCCTCTGAAGCCAGTGTGACCATTAGTTGTGCAAATGCAACTTGCTGCAGGTCATATAACTAGGGAATGGCTAAGAGGACGTCCCTGGGGTGTCAGTAGTGAGACGCTGGGCTAGGGGGTCAATGGCAGGGACACAACTTGGCTGCAGTGAATACTGCTGGGGCTTCTGCAGATCTCCTTTGCTGGGGCTGGCCCCCTCGTCTCCAGCTGCTGTGCTGGCTGCTGACGGCTCACCGACACCGTCCCCCACAGAACTGCCATCAGGCCAAGGCTGTCACCCCCGGAGGGACGCACTCCCATGGCAGTCTGCAGCCGGTGGCTGACCGACACTGGTGTGTTTGTTTGTCGGGACAGATGCCGGTCCCCTTGGCTCAAGACGGGAGCGACGCTGCTGGACCATCCAGTCCAGAGTCCCCTCTGGGCTCAGCTGACTCGGTTCCAGAGCCTCCCTCAGCTCCTTCCCCTGCTCTCACTGTCTTTCTTCTGAGAATGCCCCTCAAAGAACAGTTTGCCCAAGAACCCCAGGCTCAGACTCAGTGTCTGGGGAACCCCACCTGAGACGTTTCCTGACAGCAATGTTTCTGAGTCTGCGAAGGGACCGGATGGCTGGACTCACATCACTCCTGCCTGCCGCACCCCCTTTCCCACCGCAATAAACTGACCAGCTCGGGACTGGTGGAGAGGAAGCCATTGTCTGAGCAATGACTTTGAGAGGCAACAGTCAAAGACCTGAAATCTCCAAGAAACTCCCACCGACCAGAAAGGGCCCCCACAGTAGAGATGCTGGGTCAGTAGGGTCTCTTCTGTCTCAAGGGCAAGGAAGGGCATCAGCCTTGGACACAGATGGGCTCTGCATCCCAACCTTGAAGTTGGCCGACGTTTTTGTGAAATGAGCTCCAACTATGTGTTCAAGGGAAGGGGCTGGTAGTTCCTTCAAACAAACACCTACTCTAGACTGGGGGCTCCCACCCACCGTTCTTCTCATCCATCATCTGCTTTGTCTCAGAACACAGCTTTACGAGACCCTGCGTGTGCAGAGTATACAAGCAAATGGAAAGAGGCAGGCATTACTATCCCTACTTAACAGGTAAGGCAAGTGGGAATCATCACATTTCAAGGACAAGTGGCAGAGCTGGGATCAGAGTCGATCCACTGATTTCCTAAGCACAGACATGCCAGGTCAGCCTTCCTAACCCTAGACCACAGCGCCCTGGCGACGCGCCTGGGAAGCACTCCTTCATTCCCGTGTCTTTGTTCGTTTTGACCTCACACCTCTCCCTCGTAGCATCACTCACAGTTAGGCTTGTACATTTACTTGTGTAGTTTTTGACGAATGGCTCTGTCCCTCCCAGAAAGGCAGAGTAACATGCTTTTCTTTTGCTCATCATTGTATTCCTTGGTGCCTACAACAGTGCCTGGCACACAGTGGGTACTTTGTAAGCATTAGTAGAATGCATGGGTGGAGGGAGGGAGGGATGAGTAGGTGAATGGATGAGTGGGTGGAAGAATGGGTGGGTGGATGGATGGGTGGGTGGATGGATGGGTGGGTGGGTGGGTGGGGTGGAGGGGCTGCCAGTTCTCTCTGGTGCACCTGCCCTGGAGGATTTGCTGAGCTGGGTCACAGACATCCCCTCCCACCCGCCCAGGGTCTGGTGATCACCTGTGGTGAGGAGGCAGAGTGGAGTCCCCGGGGTCACCTGGGCGCTGCCCATTGGTGCTGACCACAAGGAAGCCAGTCCCCAGGCAGCATGCAGAAGAGAAGGAGAGAAAGAAACACACATGAACACGTGCGGTACAGTGAACAAAACTGCAATTCTTGTGGCTCTGAAGAGCTCACTCTAAATAGCGCAAGGACACACGATCTAACCAGTCAGGGCCTGGAACAGAGTTTCAAAAAGGGGACCAGAGTGAGAGTCACCATTTACCAGGCACCCCCGGCATGCCAAGTACTCTGACCTCACAATGTTTCTGAGACCTCGAACAGCCCAGAAAGGTCAGTCTTACTACAAGTGAACCCATCACCTTGCCACCTGAGCGTCTTCTCTCCCAATTTTTTCTTTCTTAGTGAATGGTACCACCACCCACCTAGCTGCTCGGTCTAGAAACCTGGAGACATTCTTTGTCCCCCTTTTCTTCTGATCCCCACTTCTAAGGTCTCAGCATGCCTTGTCAATTCCACCCCAGAAATCTCTTTCTCTCCAGTTGCATTTCCACCCAATTCAAGCACCCTCGTGTGTCGCTTGGACAACTAAGCAGCCCCTAGCGGGTCTTCCTGCCTCGTCTCCCTCCCCTCAGTCCACCTCCACCCTACAGCTGCCGCGCGTCAGTGGCCCCATCGTGCTCCAAGCGAACCCCAGACCCCGTCCCACAGGCCCTCAGTGATGCCCCTCTGCCTGCCCCCCTCCTCTCTCCACCCCAGTACCACACTCTGCGTCTGTCCCCAGCACAAACTCCTTCCCGTCATCAACAGTCCCCTCCCTTCCTGTCTGTAGGCCTCCCCGGCTTGTCCCTTCGTGTGGGAACCACCCCCTTCCTGCCTCTGCACCTGGCTAACAACAGCCCATTCTTCAGGGCTCGGTTTACAACTCCTTCTCTCTAGGAGGCCTTCAGTGTCTCCCCTGGGACGGACACCCACCCCGTCTCCCCGCAACACCCTGGTCTTCTTACCGCACTAGGAACGGCTGCCTTTCCCCATGTCTATAATCTCCCTGAAGGCAGATTATAATCTCCACTGTGCCTCACCAACTAGTGTCCTTCCGTGGCCTTGCTCACCTGGCACACAGTAGGTCCTCACTGACTATCTGCTGAGTAGATGAACGCACAGATGAAGAGGTGATGAGCTAGCGAATTGATAAAACGTGCCCCCCGTCACAGAAGTTAGTGACTGGCAGAGGCAGGATTCAAACCCTGGTCTGCCTGACTCATGTTCCTGTCCCTTCAAACCCACCACCTGCCTCTCTACAGAAGAGGATACAAAAGGCACGAAGGTATCCTGTGCTGGCCAAAAGCTGCGTGTTTCTCTACTGACTCGTCAATAAAACCGCATGGAGTTCCTATGCAGAAAGAGACAGCCAGGCATTCCAGACCCATGGATAAACAGAAAATGCATCATTGCAGGAATTCACGTTAAGGGGCGAGCTTGACTAATGGCTGTGACACACTCTACAATGTAACCAACGATAAATCTTGGTCAGCGGTAATCATACGGCCCCTCCCTCAGAGGCGGGCGATGCTGCCAGTCCCAAAGCAACTCCCGGGAGAGGTCAGCAAACCGCTCACGAGCCAAACCGACCTCCCACGGCCTGTTTTCTGTGTGGCCATGAGCTAAGCATGGTTTTACATTTTTAAGTGGTTGAGGGAGAAATGCAAAGGAGAGAAATACTTTTTGACAGATCAAAAAAAATTATATAAAATTCGGCGTCCATAAATAAATGTTCCTGGAACACAGCCCGATTTATTTTATATATTATCTATGGCTGCCTCCGCGCAGTAACGACAACGTGGAGTCGTTCCGACAGAGACCAGATGGGCTGCGAAGCTGGGAAATATTTACTATCTGGCCCTCTCCAGAAAAGTCCGCCACCCCTGTTCTGAGTGGCTATTTCGGTTAACTTTCCTTCCAACCTTTGGAGGTAGGCAAGACAAATACTGTTGGCCTTGCGTGTCAGAAAGAGAAATGGAAGACTTGAGGGAAGAGATGACTCATATGTTCCCACCTGGCCCGTCTCCGCAGCATCCTCTCTGCTCTCCCACGCTGCAGCCGTGTCCTCGCCTGAGAACCTCTTCCCCGATCCATTTTCTACATTGTCAGTTGACAAAGGCAGTCTGCTTAAGCACCTTCGAGGACTTCCGCTGTTTCAGGACAATGTTCACAGAGAGGCGGTGGGGCTGCACAGAGTCTTTGGTGTCCCGGCCTTGCCTGCCACTTCAGCCTCATCTCTCATCACATCTAGCCTCCGCGGTCACATTCTAGCCCTTGTTTCTCTGCCTCGTCCCATTCAAGTTCACTGGCATGCTCCTCTGCCCCCAGAGATCTGCACCTGCTACTTCCTCAGCTCAGCTCTCCTTCCTCTCCAACCTCGTTCAATACAGTAATTGCCACTTTTTTTTTTTTTTCAGAACTGGTCTCAGCCACATACCTGAGAATGCACACCTTAAGCTGATTTATGTTTCCCTTCGCTGTGCCCCCATGGCCTCCTGGGTTTACGTAACCTCATCACAGTCCTTAGCATACTGCCCTGGTACAATGTGTCTGCTGCTCTCCCATCAGCGTCTACTTGTTGAGTGCTTATTATAAGCCAGGCCCTGGCCAAGCATTTTATGTCCATTAGCTCATGAAATTCTTACATTAGCCCCATGACGTAAGTGGTATTAGTTGTCATTGTTTTCTATTTGGGGAAACTGAGACACAGAGCAGTTAAGTACTTTTTCCGGCCTAGAATCAAAGACTGTCCAAATACAGCGGCCACGTTCTTAACCTCTAGGGGATGAGGGATCACACATCAGTACTAATTTGCACTCAGTAAGTGTTTATTGAAAACTAAATGAAGAAATGAAATTCTAGTTTAGTATTTTTCACTCACCAGCTATGACACTTGGAAAATTAGGTACATTTAAGTTTCGGTTTCTCTACCTATAAAACGGGGATAGTAAGTATCTCATGAAGTTCTTTGAAGGAGTAAATGGAAAACAGCCAAAGCCTTAGGTCAGCCGGCAGGCCCGGAGGAGCCTCTCCACCCTACCATCGAGGGCTACAACTCTGCTTAGTAGGATGCTCAGTGACGAGGGGTAGGAACAGAGGTATGGCCGGACAGGTGCTGGGATGGGGAGAGGTCTTCCTAGTGGGTGGGGTAGCAGCAGGTAAGTGATGGATCATGGATCTCAGGATACACAGGGAAGTAGAAATAGGAAAGGGACTCACATACATGCTAGCGATTACTAGTGTTTATCGGTGACGGACCCATCTCTCCTTCTTAGGCATAAGGGAAAATCTAAGTTTCATCAAGGCCATGTAAGAGGAAGTGACATGAGTCATTTCCAAGTGAGGTATTTAAGATCCAGGCTAGCAGCCCATACTTCCCCTGCCCCTGCTATGGGATCCTTTGAGACCACATCTATTCTGGGAGACATAACAACAAATCAACCTTTGTGGTATTCAGTTACTGAGATTTGGGCATCAATTTGTTGTTGCAGCAAAGCCTACCCTATCCTGACTAGCCCAGGGAGAGAAAAGGTGGAGGTCTCTTGCTTTCTCCTCCGTCACCTGGTCCTCCACCACACGGCTTTCTACTGGAGGGCCCCTGACCCTTCTCTCTTCATGGTTTTCAGGCCCCGTTCATACACGTACATGTCAGGCATTGATGAAGACATTGAGACCATACAGAGAGAGACGAGGCCAGAGTGCTGACTACCTCAGACTTCCTTCGTGATTTTTTTTCTCCTTCGAAAGCAATGGATGTTAAATGCAAAATTATGCCGATGGGCTAAAGATAGTGCTGGAGCAGATAACCTTGAAGACAAGCTAATTTCTTGGTGTAGTAGCTTCAATATGTTGTGCAAAGGAAGAGAACTGAGGGTCCCTTGAGGTTTCTGCTCCAGACCCCAGGACTTAGCTTGGACACCAATGAAGGTCAGCCAAAGACCCACCTCACCCTAACGATTCTATTATCAACTACTCCTGGAAAAGACTCGCTAGAAGGAGTCAACAAACAGGAGGCAGGGGACCCTGACAGTGGCCCATGGAATCTCACCCAGACCAAGGTATTGACAAGATTCAAAATGATGCATGGAGATACCATGTGCTGTGGAGTTAGATCTCAGCTGAGGCACCTTGAGCTCTTTATTGAACCCGTTAGAGCCTATTCAGCTTCATATTTTTAGTAGTGGTAATAGTAGTGACCACTATTTATTTAGTCCATAATATGTGCCAGGCTTTATTTCTGCCATTGCTTTGTAACTCATGTCAACATACACGGCCCAGTGACGGGTACACAGTGGACGTTAATTTTGCTAACCTCCTTAACCCCCAACTTCAGCACAACATTGAAACTCTATGAGCGAAAGCTCAAATGGAGCTTATTCTCTTTATTTATAACCCTTGTTTCCAGCCTATCCCAACTTTTCTCCTTCCCTGACCCCTTATTTTAAAAGGCCTCCTTATTCCCTTTGTAAGATGCAACTGCTTTGGAACAACAGAGTTGAGCTAAAGTCAACTCAGGTGTCTCAGGTCTTCAGTAAATAATTCTCCTTTCTCATTTACAGGAATGAACTGAGACTCACCAGGGACATGTTTGAAGGACAAGAGTTGATCTTGGCTTTTGTTTTCCTGGGCTCCATCACACCAGCTGTGTCTTCTGAGTGGGGTGTGGAGAAGGGGTGTGTGTGTGTGGGGGGGGGGGTTTAAGTGCATCTACAGAGTAGGGGGTAGATGAAGGGCAGAAAAAGACTAGAGAGATGTACCAGCTATTGTAGCAAGAAAAATATTAAAGAGTGGTTGGGATATTCAAAGGTCATCTTTAGGTTATTTTATAGTATATGCATGATTAATCCTCTTCCTCCATTTTGTCACAAAACCTTCAGGAAAATCCATATTATTCTATCGGCATGAGACCTAGAAGACACTGGGTGAGAGCTGAGAGGACCATGGGTCAAGGAGACCTTGTTACACTCAAGTAATTCTGAGAGCCCCCGCATGGAAAATTCATCTCACTGGGCTTGGTTAGGGACGAACAGCTCTATCCTACCCCAGTCCCCAAACACACACCCTCTGAAAGTCTGGGATTTCTAAGGTCTGAACAACAACCAAGAGTTTTCCAATAGAATGGTCACTATAGTCTTGCCTCTCACAAGTGGTCCTTTATTATGGCCCCTACTCCAGCTGCCATGGCAACATTTGGGCATCCTCTGGTCCTGGGTCCCTCCCAAAATTTCTGGGCAGATAATGAGAAAAGGAAAAGTGCCTTAGCCAAAGGTTAGCAAGTGGATGAGCAAGATTCTACACTCCATCAATAATTACATATTATTGCTCTGTAGGATCTCATCTAAATACAATGACCTATCGATGAAAAGGTTAAATGCTGAGAGCCGGGACCAGCATCATTCCGATCCCCTTTCCGTTTCTGCACTTTGGATCTAGCTTGCGTCTACTTGACAAAAGCCTGATGTGTACAATTGTATGAGATGTGACTAGAGTCTTTCCCTCTCTTCTTTAGAGAAGAGCAGACAGAGGACATGTGCTGAATAGACCCGCGTCTCTACGTCTCGTATCAGAGAAGGAAGCTCAAGCTCTTTATCATCTGTTGTATCCTTCACCTTTCACGTGCATTATTGCAAATAATCGAGAGAAAGAAATAACGACTTGGGCTTAAAAGTAAAGCGATAGACTCATAGGTTGTGACTCTTCCACGGTCAGTTACGTTTTGGAGGCAGGATTTTACTCCAGGTGTCTCTGATTCCCGTTATTCCATGCAACCGCTCAAGGAAGCTTTAGCATAGAACACAGAACCTTCCACACAGCGCTGGATCAACGGGGGAGGGGGGGCAGGCATCCTATCTTAGAGGAGACAATGCCTACATCTCGGTTGGCTTCTCACACCACCCGCGCATGTTGTTCCTGTGCGTAAGGAAGCCACGGACGCATCATTTCCTCTCTCAGCTCCAGCCCTCGCATCTGCAGAGTGAGGACACCTCACTGGAGATGGTGTCCGTGGGGGTGACCATCCATCACGGACAGAGAGGAGAACATACTGGATGAAATGCTCCACTTCAGGCTCAGCCATTAGAAAAAGAAGCCACATTTACCAACGACCATCACGCACATCTCTCGTCTGTTGCTGATGGGACAGTGGGTTAGCCCACCCCGCCCACCACGCAGCATGGAGCCACGGCTGACACCGGCCCCTCATGTCACGCCTCCTCATTCTGGAGTCAGGTCTCAGCACCTACTCCGAGGGGTGGCTTTAATGGGATTGTTAGGGAGTGTTTACTCGATTAAAACTGTGCCTGTCTTCTGCAAAGTAACTCTGCAAATGGCTTTATGGGTTTCCAGATTTATTTTGTCTCCATGACTCGGCTCAGTTTGCAAATCAAATCAAAGCTGATTTTTCTAACTGCCACGCGGGCGCAGCCAGCAGGAAGGGCCAGCACCAGCTGCGCTCCCTTGGTGACTGCACAGAGGTCTAGAGAGAGGGCAGCACGCAAGCCAGTACCTGCTCGACTCTCACGGGGGCGGGGAGCGAGCCAGAGGAAGCACACGTCACTTTCTGGAAGAAGAAAAGGCAGGCAGGACCTGCGTGGCCTCCAAGACTGAATGGCAGAAATCACAGGGGGCCAGTTTGGACTCGGGACATCGAGGCTGCCTCTCACTGAGATGTCCGATGTGGAAGGAACTCCCTGGGGAAGGAGTGAGGTCCCTGTCACGGCAAGTACCCAAGCAGAGCCTTGGGTGGTCTTTTTGTTAGTGGGGACTGTAGCTCGCATAGTTGATCCCTACCTCTGTGGTTTCCACTCCTACTTTCCAAGAGAACCGTCCCGACAAGGAGCTTACGTGTGAAGAAGCCATGGAAGGGTGACATGGTAGCATCCCACCCCTCCATGCACCTATCCATCCATTGATTGACTGACTGATTAATTAATTGAGCCACCACTTCATTTACCCATTTGTTCAGTCAACATATTTTATTGAGCACCAGTGTATGCTAGGATCTGGGGACATAACAGTGCTCAAAATAGGCATGATCCTTTCACTTCACTTAGAATCTAGCTGGGAGACATATTAAACATGCAAGTAAACAAATATATATATGTATGTATTTGCAAATCATGACGGATGCTATGAAAAAAAGTGTAGAGCACAATGGGCGTAAAAAATGCTGGGGATATAGATGAGATGGGAAGTCAGGATGGAAGTGAGGTTTCAGCTACAGCTGGAAAGAGGTATGTCTGTTAAGCAGATACATAGGGTGGCCAGATAATTTCAGGCAGAGGGCGCAGGATGGGCAAAGGTCCTGAGGCTGGAAGGAGCTTGCTGTGCTTTGAAGAGCGGAGAGAAGACAGCGTGCCGGAGTGCAGCACAGGGGAGCGTGAAGCCTGCATGAGCCTGGGGGGCGGGAAGTGGCCAGATCGTGCGGCGGGTCTTGGGGAAGCAGGGCCTGTGGGTAGTAGTGGCTGGATGGGTGTGTGGAGGACAGCGGGGGGGAGAGTTAGACAGAGAATCAGTGGGTAAAGGGGCCCGGATGGGGCTGGACATCAGTTTCCAGAAGAGAAACAGACTGGTATGGTTCTAAAACCGAGCCCTTTCTTTTAGCCTGTTCTGTCTGAGCCAGGAGACAGGAACTGAGCTACTCGGGTACCACCTTCAGCAGCTGCAGCCTGGACCATGGATGGAAGGACCACCTGCCATGGAAAGGGTTGTTCTTCCTCCCACTGGAGTGCCAGCACCTTGGAAGTCTAAGCATCCCACCCCAGATGTCCACATGATCCTTTTCCAAGGGTCACTGACACCCTCCACCTGGTTCCTAAACAGAGCCCCCTCTTCCGAACGCGAACATGACTGAATGACCTCCCTCCCTCTTATTTGCCGTTTCTCACAGTTGCTGTTTGAATTACAAGAACAAATCCTACTTTGTTAATTGATTTTGTTTTTGCTCCCTGACGTTCGACTGCCCTCCCCAACCAACTTCGAAGTCTGACTGATAGATTCCTATTTCCAAACTAACACTTAATGGTTGCTACCCACTGTCTGCAGTTTTTTTCCTCTACAGCTCTGGGCAGATTCCCAGAGCTAGCGTGGGCCAAGGAAAGGCCTTCAAAGATGTTCTTTTAGCTTTTGCACTTGCGGTCACGCCATTAGCTGGGTGCTGCCTCTCAGCCCAATGATGAAATCCATCATCGAAGGAGCCCTGAGGTGACCAGACCTCTTCTTCAGGCGGGCGGGCCATCCCCCAGGTGCTGCCTGCTGAGGCTAAGGGCTGGCACCTGAGACTCTCTCCAGGGACCTAGGCGAGGCTCAGGGATGCCATTCCCCCTGGAGCCACCTGAGAGACCCAGGGGAGGGGGCAGGGTGGGGGACCATGGACGTGCAAGGACGCAGAAACCCTGGTCCTCCCGGCTCAAGGCACAACGACGCTGGAGAAGCTGGCGTTCCACCCGAATAGATCCCCGCTCAGCATTTTCTCATTCCCTAGCTCGGTTTCCTCCAGGAGCCTCCCTCAACACCTCCTGGGCACCAGACCCCTGCCTCAGGCTTTTCTAGGGAATCGGCTTTAAAACCGCTCCCCCTCCTCTCCACCTGCTCCCCTTCCCCGCTGTGGCTGAACCCACATTCTGATTCCTCTAAAGTCAAAGCTAATAACAGCAGACGCCTGGCTGAGGAACAAGGTCAAGAAGGACGTGACTCTGGGGCGGTGGCCACAGGCCCCCCGTCCATGGGAAAGATGGCCCTCGAGGCTTTTGTGATGAGCCTGGGTCAGGAGAGGCTCATCAACCCTTCTGTTGACAAACACCAAACTCCCACCCACAGCCCCTCGGCTGTGCCTCTGAGGTTCTGATCTGCTGCTATAAGTAAAAGTGGCCCTTGGTGGTGTGTGAATCCACCGGCCAGATCCTCTCTAAACACAGGGACTCGGCTCTTCCTGCAGGGCTGGGCCAGCATGTGGCTCCTCTCACGGCGTGAGGTTCGGGTCGGCTGGCCTCCCAGACCCCACCCTCGCTCTGGCCACTACGCCATCCAGTGCCAGTGGAGAGGTGTGGCGGGGGCAGAGGGGGGCAGGCGTCTCCTGCACTGCACCAGACCCGGGAGAGGAGACCCAGAGGCGGCCCAGGGACACGCACTCCATGACTACATGGGACGACTTCTGTCCCCACTCTCTGAAAGCGCTGGTCACATTCTCGGTAAAGTCATCCCCATCACGTCTGTTTCCACACTAGACTGTAGCCCGCTGAGGACAGGAACCGTGCCTGTGGGTTTACCACGAAATCCTCAGCCCTTCTCGACATGCCTGGCTCGCGCCTGCTCCTGAGTGAGCTGACTACAGGCAGGAAGTAACAGTCATGGATAATGAAAAAGAAATGTTTTCCAAAACACGCTGCGGTGAACAAACCACTTTCGTGTTGATCGTATCATTCGATCGTCATACACTGGGAGGTGGAGGTCTCGGTGAGCGGCAGTGGCTCCTACCGGTTGTTAACCACTGGGAACTTGCAATTGGGCCCGGTGGGGATGTTTACACCTGGAGGTCAACAAAGACAGCAAATGAGGGCTTTTCTTTTACAAAGAGCGGGCTTATCAGCAAACTGCTGGCAGTGGGTTTGTTCAAAAGGTTCTGTGAACGGGGACATGGGGATTGCTTTAAATATGATGCCGCTGAGCTTCAGGAAGATCGAGGGGGACCCTCAAGGTCTCCGAGCCCTGCTGCAGTGACACACTGACTCCGGGGCCTTTCGTGATTTCAGCAGGCATTTTTCTAGTGCCAACTATGTGCCAGGACCTCGGCCGTGGGCACAGGGCACATTAACGGTTAAGACGGAGCCGCTCCTCATTAGAGCGCCTCTCGCAGGGAAGTGCTGGCTCCTCCCCCGGGAAGCCCAGCCTGTTCGGCCCAGAACCATGACTGGGTTGGCTCCTGGCCCTACTGTCACGTGTGGTCTGAGAAGGGCCCCGCTGCCGCAGACCCGGCTCGTCGGCCAGAGACAGCCTCAGCTTCTGAAGGGAACAAGAGCCAGGCGATCCAGACCCCAGCCCACCTCCAGGCCCCCTCGGGCAGGGCTGCTTCCTCCTCCTCGCTCACCCTTAAAAGCTACTGGGATCACACGCAGTGGTGAACAGCCAGAGGCTTGCTCCCATGGGACCACGTGGACACGGCCCCTGACTGCATAGTTCCCGTTATGGATTGAACAGTGACCCTCCCCCCCCAATTCCTATGTTGAGGTCCTCACCCCCGGCACTTCAGAATATGAGCTTATTTGGTAATAGGGTCCTTGCAGAAAGAATCAGTTAGGAGGAGGTCATACTGGAGTGGGGTGGGCCGGTGTCCTTGCAGAAAGGAGGAACTGACAGCGGTGCACAGCGGGAGAACACCACGGGCAGCTGAAGGCAGAGATCGGGGTGGCCCTTCCGCAAGCCGAGGCACACCAAAGGTTGCCAGCAATGCACCAGAAGCTGGGGAGGGGCAGGGAGCAGATCCAGCCCTCACAGCCCCAAAGAGGAACCAATCCTGTTGGCAGCTGGGTGTCGGGCTTCCAGCCTCCAGAACGAGGAGACAAACGCTCTGTTGTCAAAGCCACGCAGTCCGGCCAGCGCTGCGTTAGCCCTGGGGTGACTGACAGTGACGCTGCACACAGACAAGGTGGGACGTCTCACAGAGGATGTGCTGGGCGTGGGGTCAGGTCAGAGCCACCCTGAAGGAGTACTCGAAGCTGTCCCATTCTGAGTGGCAGCTCTCCAGCTCTGTGCGACTCACACAGCCGCCTGGTGTCACCAGGGTCAGGGGCAGGACACAGGCGGTCGCTTTCCTGCCAGAGCGCTGGCCTCACGCCTGCACCTGTGATCACGTTCCGGGGGCCAGGGGCCCGCCGGCAGACACAGGACAGAGAGGTGGAGGAAACAAAGGGCCCCTGGAATCTGCCACCAGGACCTTCTGAGCCCGGTGCCTGCAGGAGTCCCAGCATTGTATTTTCCGCTATTAAAAAGAAGGGTGTTTTCAGCAAACCCACAAAGAGGGAAATTTGATTTGGGGAATAGATGGGTTAAATACTGATTCCTGACCTTAGATTCTAACACAAAGTCCCCGTGGTAGGTGCATGGATTTAGTTCACGTTAATGGACCCTGGATGCTCTGATAGTCATGCCAGGCACAGTGCAGACACTAACCAAACCCAGGTTCCCTTCCCTTGGCTTTGCTCCGCTGTCACCAAGTGCCCTCCTGTCTGATGGTGCTGAGCGGGGATCCCTCCCTGAGCTGTGGTGGACGGATGGGGGCGTTCTGCATCATCTGTCACTCAGCGCCCTGCCCCTCCGGGCTGCAGCCACGCCCTCAATAAACTGGAAGACCAGGGTGTGGATGCTTGGAGCCCACTTCTGAACCCCGACTCCTCCGAGTTCTGCCAGGGCTTGGCCAGCTGGGCACACAGCATTCACTCACGTGTTCCTAGCCCTTCACCCCTTCCAGTGCACACATTTCAGGGTGGAAGACTGACCCATAGGAGCTCCTCCCCTGCAGCTCCCCAAAGGCCACCCGGTTCTCCAGCAGATCAGCACTGCGTCTGCGGAAACTGGCCGGGGGAACCTCTGCCTCTGCGAGCACAGTGGGTCCTGACCGTCCAGGACAGTCCGGTGTCAATACTCTCTCTCCAAGGCCCCATAGATTCTCCTGCCTGTCCAGTCACCTGCTCCCAGTTCTCAGTTCAGAAGGTATGATCCAACAGACTGCCCTGGGGGACTCATGTCTCAGAGGGTGTCCTGAGAATCCCACACGCCCCACGGAGGGCAGAACCACCACATCCAGCCCTCCCTTCTGTGGAGGGCAAAGGCTAGAGGGCTGACCATGGAGCCCGTCCCGGGAAGGTTCTGTGTGCGTGTCCCTCCCTCTCCCCCAGCCTGTTTAAGCTGCGGCAGAGCCGGCCGACCTGCTTACAGCTCCCGCACTCGGCAACGGATGGTGTCCTTCCTCCCAGGTGATCTGTTTTCTTCAGTGGGAGTCTGCCAAGGCCTGTGATTTGTGTCCTTTCGCTTGCAGGCCATCAATTCTCTTGGCCTCCTCACAGAGGGTATTTCATTTCTTTCTGTCCAGCAGCCTGAGTTCCCAAGAGGGAACAAGTTGGAGACATGCCGGCCTCTTGTGACTTATGTGAAATCAGGGCGCGTTCTTATCACAAGGAGCCCTTAATGCTCCGTCCTCCCCAGACTCCTGCCTGTTCCCTGTTCTGCCTGCATATTGATCTGATTTTCCTCAAGGTTGGAAGGGCCATGCGTGACAGATCTGGGTGCATGTTTTGTCAAATAACTACAGGTATTCTTTTTTCTTCTCTCCCTCCCTCCCGATCTCTGTCTCTGCCCCTCATATATCTGTGCATTTTCCTCTGTACATGTGTGCACGTGTCTGTATATTCACATGTGTATATATACACTTGAGCTTTTGTTTTTATCTATACTTTATATCTATGACTATATTTATATTTGTATTTATAATTGTCATCTCTGTGGAAGCAACCTATAAAACTAGACACAGGGTCAATAACTGTAGGGAACAAAAGAGAATTCCCCGATGTTGGTGTGTTTATACGGGAAGGATAGCTGTTAAAAATATCAATTCTATAACAAAAAAGATAAACCTGATTTCTAACCATTCAACCTTGTAATAGGTTAAATGATAACAAACCATTCATTGATTTTTTTTTTTAAAGAGTAATAAACAGAAACATGTACCAACGGAAAGAACCAGACAATTCAATTATAATTAGGAAAACAAAAAGTGATGAGCCTGAACCACGCTGCCTTCGTTTTGGGGGTGTTGAAAATGCCAACTGCAAAACAAAACAGTGTTTCTTTACTCCTTTGTAAAGGCCCCAACAGTACGCACCTCATTTTTGAAAGCCACGTGCCAACTGAATAAAGTACAAATCCCATAAGACAGGTTTCATAGGCATGCTTAAAAATCCCAACACAGACCCAAATACAAGAAAACATATAGCAGACTATTTGGGTAAATTTCTATTTGCCACTATTAAATGTACCAGTCCGGAATCCATCTATCCACTGATTCAACAAATAGGTTTTGAGCTCTGACTATGCTCTGGGCACTAGAATAACAATTCTTTCTTGTTATTTTTAGTTATTGTTGCCGGAACTCTCCCTCTGTGGCTAGAGGGAGAAATACGGAAATGTCTAAAGCATGGCTGAAGACCGCCAAGTACATGCCAAGTACATGCCAAGTACGTGCCAACATACCTTTCGTAGCCAGACGAACACAGTTGATTTTGGTTTCCTGTGAACAACAAAAGTGAAGCTCTGGTTAATCAGCTGTGGGTTTGGTTTGATATATAACAAAAAATATATATATTTGCATCTATATGCATTCATATGTATTTTAAATTATCATTTTAAATCTGTCCTGTCCATTTTTCCCCCATTGGAATCACCTTTTAATTCCAGTTCTTCATTTCTTTTCAGGCTAGATACATACTTTGTTCCTTTCACTTCCGGGCTCCCATCACCTCAAAAGCTTCTCCCCCAGAAAAAAACACTTCATGAACATATCAGATACTGCCCAGCAGAGAACAACTTTAACAATAACACTAAGTGGGTACATTGTGGCATTCAATGTGCTTCCTTCAGTTGCATTGGCTCCTGAGAGAATCACAGGTTTGTAGATGGTACCAAGGGCATCCTTCGGAAATTTTGTTATAGGTAAATCGTGTATGTACATGCACAGGCCGAAACAGACCGCTGGTCATAGCCCTGTCAGCATGAACCAAACTGCATAGTTCACGTTCAAAAAGTCACCTTGGTCCTGAGATCTCTGGCGGACCTCACAGTTTTCATGGACAACGCTGTGTGTGTGAGTGTGTATGTGGCAGTAGAATCTTTGCAGAGTAAACCACCTAGCTGCTGTCAGCTGTGCCCCTGTGGACAGGATCCATACATCTGTGATGTTGCTGGGCATGAAGTTGAGTTTCAGAAGATAATCAGCTTAGCCTGATTTTATTTTTTATTAGGATCACTTCCCAGGAAGTCCTGGAACAAACTGAAAATTTCAGTTGACTAAGTTAGGCCCCAGCAATAGTCCGAATGTAGGGCAGCAATAAAGAGAAGAGACAAAGAGAGCGATGTGTGCCAGTCCTGGGAGCACAGTGCTTGTCTTGCCAATGCTCGCTCGTGAGGAATCACTGCATCTTGATGGCACTTGTGTTAGTCAGGATAGAAGAGGTTATGCCAAGATCATAAGACCCATGAACTTCAGGGGCTAGAAACAGCCAAGGCTTGTTTTCCATTCACACTCCATGTTCCATGTAGGGAGCGCCGTATGGTGGTTGTGGGAGATTCTCATGGTTGAAGATACTCAGAGACCAAGGCTGGTCCTTCCACTTTAATACAAGGCTTCAGAGTTCCCCGAGGCAGGAGAAAAGAATGCCAAAGAGTATCATGTACAGGCAACACTTTGTATCAGAAGCAACACTTTTGTTTTGACTCACATTTCATTGGCTAGAACCAGTCACGTGGCCACGCCTGACCTTCGCAAGGTTAATGGAGTCCTTAATGTGCTCAGACAGAGAAGACATGCTGGTGTCTATGGCAGAGCCTATTTTATCTACACACACCTCTGAATGCCAAAAATTGTCACTCGTATTAAACCCAGGGATGAGTCCTCAGTGGTCTTCATTCTGCTCCCCAAACCACAGAAAGTCTACCCTTGCTTGCACAGAAAAGATGTCTGGATGTTGGAAGATGGTTTTCAATTCCTTAACATTCTTATTTTTCAACAGTTTCTCATATGACAGGAGTTCAAGACCTCTGAATCGTCCTAGCCACTCATCCTAGGACATCCTCCAGGTTGTCCCTGTTAGTGAGAAAGGCCAACCCAGGAAGCAGCAGTCCACATATGGTCTCGTCAATCGATGTATGATCACCCAGCTAGTCATTACTTTCTACTTTCCTTACTTATACTGGGCTTCTATTAGCACAGCCAACATCCTAGTTTTGAATTGACCACAATGAATGTTCCATCAACCTTCTACCCTCACAACCAAACAAATATCTGTCTGCTTTGCTTCTACATATACAGGTGTGGTGGCATTTCTGAAACCCAAGTACAGTCACACACTACTGACTGCTCTCTTCCTTGACCCGTTTGATTACTGCTACCTATCATCATAGCCTCCACAATCTGCTAGTTTTGGGACATAATTTTTTCCCAACTTCATCCAGATAACTACTATAAGTAATAACCTGGAAAATGCCAAGGGCAGCTCTGTGGCATGGACTGGAATGCCAAGTTGGCATTTATCTGTTCATCAGAATCTTTGGTTGTCTAACCAGCCCCTCATCTCCCCAATTGCTTATTCACTCAGATGATAATGCTGTACTTTTCCGCAAAAGAGCTTGAGAACAGGGTCAAATTCACTTCAGATACGGATACTCTGTCTACCGGACTTCTCCAATCTATCGGCCCAGAACTCTCTTAACAAAAGAAGGTGGGCTTGACATGACTTGTTTTTTAGAACAAGAGGTTCCTTGTCTCTCTATTTTTATACTGAAAGTGTTCCTTTTTAAAAATAAATAATTGTTTTATTTTATAAAAGGGAAAACGTAGATTTGTGCAAAGCATGTGACATGTATGGTTCAAATGTATGAAGTATTCATTTGAAGTGTTCATATATTTGAAGTATGCTAGGTTTCAAGAAAAAGGTTTCTGTAACGAACACATTTAGAAGATGGAAAAGAGGAAAAGCGACTGGGAAAAATATAAGAATAAAGTAGAACTCTCTAAATGCGATGCCAAAAAGGCTTAGGTCACAAGAAAGTTAAAACTTAAAAATGCTGAAAAAGTAAACAAACTAGTTTTTTGTTTGGTTTTCATGTTTGGAGAAAAAGCAAAGTTCTTCAAGTCCTCTCAGCTTCCATTTTGGTTTCTTTGGTTTAAAAGGTCAGCGAAGGGAAGCCCGAGACAGTTGCAGAATGCGCCCCCCCCCCGCCCCCCGCCCCCCGAGAACTGACGAGGTATCTGCAAATGGCCACGCGCACTGCACGGATCCCCGCTGGGAAACCGCCAATGGGAGGGCTGCCGCGAGACTAGGGATGGTCGGAAGGACCTCCCACTTCGTATGAACACAGAGGGAAAAGATTCTGCTCATAGTATATTAGAAACCTTGCAATTTTGTACATGACTGTCGACTAGAGCCTGGGCAAGGGTTAGATGAGGACAACAACGTTGGGGGTAATTTGTAACTATGTATCTAGACTTCAAAGAGACTCAATCTAATCTCTTCACCTCTAAGCATCTATTCTCAGTGAATGATCTAAAATGTAGAAGAACCTTTATATTCACAGATGTTGGTTCTGGTGTTTTATAAATGTGACAATGAAGAGCACCGTATCTGTCTAGCCCTACAGGCATGACAAAGAAAGTCATGGTCTATCCATATAGTGGAATATTACAAAGCTGTTAACAAAAATGATTTACAGGGCTATGTAATTACATGAAATAGTACACATAATAAAATAAATGAATAAAGAAAAGTACAATTTTTATTACAATGACTATACCAAAGGATAAGCTTCCTTTAACAAAGAAATAACAGGAAATTTCCGCAAAAGGACTGATGGTAAGCATTTAATATATTTAATTGTGAACCTAAGACTAAATTAAAGTGGGGACATAGTTGAAAGCAGAGTAAATTAATGTTATCATTTCTGATACTGTAGAAATAATGCAAGTTAAATGAGGAAGAGATGAAATAGGGAGAGGATAGAAGAAGTCCATTGACTATTGTATAGACAACAGGTAAAAAATCAATAGCTATCCTTAAAAATTGAAAACCAGTGATGTCTGCAAGATGGCAGAATAAGCCTGGCTGGTGCGGCTCAGTGGATTGAGCGTCATCCCATGGACGGAGAGGTCCTGGTTGATTCCCGGTCGGGGCACATGCCCAGATTGTGGGCTCGAACCCCAGTGGGGGGGGGGCGTGCAGGAGGCAGTCGATGGATATTTCTCTCACATTGATGTTTCTATCTCTCTCCCTCTAAGAAAATCAATAAGAAAATAATAAAAAATACGATGGCAGAATAAGAGTTTCCAGCACTTCTCATAGGAACATCATTTTGACAACCACCCATGGATGCCAGTACCGTGTGTGGGAGCTTACAAGTCTAGCAGAGAGGTCCCAGCACCCTGTTGGAGCAGAAAGTCTGAGAACAGATACACTGAAGAAGATAAGAAGTATAGTTTCAACTTACTCATGTCACCTGCCCGCCATGTGGCGCAGCTCAGTGCCAAGGGAGACCCCCTCGGCCCATGATTCCTCCCACGGGGGAAGGTAGGAGCACAGTGAATGTCTGGTTGCCCAGCTATGCAGGGTCGTGCCCACGAGGACCATTTTTCTCTTGTCCCAACCAGAACACTGAGGGAATCAGCATGGCTGAATAGTCTGGGGGCAGCTAGGAACAGCCAAAAGGAAGTGGGGTATATATAGACAATGGGCTATTATCGAGCCTTTAAAGCAGTGGTTCTCAACCTGGGGGTCACAATCTTTTTGGGGGTCGAATGACCCTTTCACAGGGGTCGCCTAAGACCACTGGAAAACACATATTTCCGATGGTCTTAGGAGCCGAGACACCGCCCCTCTCTCCATCTCCAGGTGGGTCCGCCACATGCAGATACACCCACACACAACACGAGGAACTGGATTAAAGGGTCTAGGCATTAGGAAGGTTGAGAACCACTGCAGAGAAGAACACAGGGAAGCAGGGAACAGCCTGACAAGCTTCAGAGGGGAGGGGGGGGGCGTGGAAGAGATTAATTAAAGAACTTACACGCATATATGCGTAGCCATGGACACAGGCAATAGTGCGGCAAAGGCGGGATGGGGGGAGCGGTGACAGAGGTCAATGGGGGCATCTGTAATACTTTCAACAATCAAGATGATTTTAAACAATAAATAAATAAAGAGAATATGTTGCTATTTGCAAAAACGTGGGTGAACTTGGAGAAGATTATACTAAGTGAAATATGCCAGGCCCAGAAAAACAAATACTGCGCCATCTCACTGATGTTTGGAGTCTGAAAAAAATCTGACTCATAAAAGCAGAGAGTAGAAGGGTGATTGCCAGAGGCTGGAGGGTAGAGGAGATAAGAAAACGTTGGTCCAAGAATTATGCAGGAGGAAGAAGTTATGGAGATTTGTATAATACTGTATTTTATACTTGAAAGTTGCGAAGAGAATAGATCTTAAGTGTTTTTACTACATATAGTGATAGCTACGAGGGATGACAAATATGTTAATTTGCTGGATGGTGGTAATCATTTCACAATGTACATGTATATCAAAACATCACATTATATACCTTAAATATATGTAGTTTTATTTGTTCATTATACCTCCATTGGAAAAAATGCTGACAAACCTAATAGGATAAGGTTAAATAAGAAAAGAGAGGATTAAAGATATTAAAAAGTATAAGCACAGCCTGGCTCAGTGATTGAGTATTGTCCCATGGACTAACAGTTCCCAGTTCAATTCAAGGTCGGGGCATATGCCTGGGTTTGGGGCTCGATCCCCTGCAGGGGGTGTGCAGGAAACAGCCAATTGATGTATCTCTCTCACATCGATATTTCTCTCTCTCCCTTCCTCTCTCTCTAAAATAATCAATAAAAACATATTTAAAAAGAATTTAAAATATGTATAAGCACAAAAATAACTAATAGAACAAAAACGCAAAACTTTCTAAATAGCAAAATAATTTAAAAAATTAGAGTAAGGAAGACACCCCAGCATGTATTGTGAAATTAATGCAGTAAATTATGATATAAAGAATATATAACACAATTGGGACCAAATACATCAGTCATATCAACAAATGTGAACAGGTTTAACTCATGTAACAAGATAAAAAATATTTCAAATTGTCTCATAAAGCAAGACCTAACTTTCTGCTACCTGTAAAAGTCACACCTAGCCCTGGCTTGTTTGGTTCAGCAGTTAGAAGCCTGTGGACTGAGGGGTCGTGGGTTAGATTCCCAGTCAAGGGCAGGTGCCTGGGTTGCAAGTTCTATCCCCAATGGCCCCAGTCAGGGTTGTGCGGGAGGCAATCGATCGATGTGTCTCTCTCACTTCTATGTTTCTCTCTCTCTCTCTCTCTCTCTCTCTCTCCCTCTCTCCCTTCCACTCTGTCTGAAAGTCATCAAAAAAATGTGATCTGGTGAGGATTAAAAAAAGAAAAAGTCACACTTAAAGTAATTCAAAAAGGCAACAATCAAGGAATGTGAGAAACCAGAAATGGCAAATAAAAAACAAAACAAAACAAAAACACACTGCAGTAGTGATCCTGATGTCAGAGTAAAATGCCATTTAATAAGCATCAAATACAACAAAGGACACTTTTCATGCTGGAACACACGACTAACAAGAAATATAAAATATGTATGAATATCCATGAACCAAATCCCACAAAACCACCTTCATGAAGTAGAAACTATCAGAGATATAAGATAAAAAGAAAACTACTGGTAGAAGAATTCACATCAAGGTGAAAAAAAAAAAAAAACCAGGCAAGGATGTAGAAGAGCCCACATCACGAAGCAGATCTTGTGGATATGTATCGACCCCCACAGCCTGATAACAGAGGAAAACCTTCTTCTTATGAGCATTGAAACCATCACAGAAATCAATTAGCTAATTAATAAAGCATCTTACTGTCCCATAAAGCAGAAATGTTTTAAGCGACATTCTACGAGTATAATGTAATAAAAGGAGAGATTATTGAGAATGTCAAAAAGCCAAACAGATCCTTCCACTTGGAAATGTACAAAATAATTTTTTTGGACCGACTCCTCAGTGAAAGTTGTAAACAAATATGTAAACATTTTCAAATAAATATAATGAAAACTACATGTCAGAATCTACGAAAAACATTGAAAGCAGCAACTAGATGAAGGTACATCAGTAAAACAAAAACATTCACTTAATTTCCAGGACCAAAATCTAGAAAAGAAACAAAAATAAGCAACCCCCCAAAAACACACACAATAGGGAATAATGAAGGCAAAGCAGAAACGGTTGAGGCAGAGAAGACGACACCAGTAGAAGAAAAGGAAAAAGAGAGGAAGCTACCGTCTACGAAACGAGAAATGACAAGGGGAAAAGGTATTGAAAAAGAAGAATTTGTTGTTTTAAATGAGACTAGTTTTCAGATCTCTGGAAATAATTTTTAAAAGCTAAAAGGAATTGATGCATTTCTAGGAACGATAGTTCTAATTCCATAGAAGAAATAGAGAAAGATATTAAGGAAGTAGCCCACAAACAAAGAGCAAACAACCGAACAAAAACAAATAAACAACAACAAAAAACCATGCCCACATGTGTTCACAGGGGACTTCTACCAGACCTTCATAGACAAGAAAGTGGTTACATAAACTGTTCTACAACATGGAAAATGGAGAAGAACGTTCTTATTTTTTCACAAAACCAGCCTAACACAGACACCTACACTTGGTAGAGATAAGATCATAAATAGGGAAGGGGAGGGGCCACCCGGTGGGAAATCATAGACCAATTTTACTTCTGAATGTGTAAAACAGTTAAATAACATGTTAGTGAACAGAATCCAATGCTGCATTAAGGAAAATAAAATGCCGTGATAAAGTGGAATGTGTTCTAGAAACGGAAGGTTGATTCGACATTAAGAAATCCATTCTTATAGTATTAATAGATCAAAGGAGAAAATTATACCATCTCTATCCATGCAGAAGAGGCATTGGACACAATTTAACACCCATCCCGGATTTTCAACAAAAGTCAAGAAAATAAGAATTGATGAATACTTTCATAACATGATAAAAATATATCTTAGACCGAAAGCTGGCATCTTACTTAGTGGGGATCTAGTAAAGGCATCACCATGAAGATCAAGAACTGCAATGGTGAACCGAAAAAACGGCGGCGGAGTGAACGGAGCTACACAGACCGTCTCCCAGAACCAAACTGGAATTACAACTATAACACACACAAATCGACGGGAAAAACCAACAGAAAAGCAGCTTGCGAGGACCATACAACGAGGGACACCGACTCCATCCCGGTAGGCTTGCGAAGGCGCGAGACGGGGCTGGGAGCCCACGGTCGGCAGCTCGGCAGCGGCCTCAGCTGGGAGCGGCGCCCTCGGGTCACACTCCCAGGCGGCCCCACAGCGCAGCCGGGACAGAGGCTGAAACAGCCACAGCCACTCACCTTGGGCTCCGGCGGAGGGAGGGCGGACTGGACTGGAACTGTGTGGGGACACTCGGGATTTGGAGGGCGCTCAGAGCTTTGGCTGAGTGCAGCCACTCAGGACGGTGGTCACATTGCTCCTTCCCAGGGCTCTGAGGAGAGGCAGCAGCCCCTCCCTCGGAGATCCAACCCCACCCTGTGGGCCATTGAAGTGCTAATTGAGGCTCACTAACAACCAGCATCTGCCCCACCCTCCTGAAAGCCCCTTGGCTGAGCACCTGAGGGAGTTTTTCAATCAACTGACAACCCAAAACTCATCAATTAACCTAGACTGCTAGCCTCCAGGCAAAAAGCTAGAGGATAACAGTACGTTTCCTGGGCTGGCAACTTTAACCAGGAAAGTAAGACTTGACAGTGGTGTTCAACGTGGGTCCTCCCTCACTCATCTAAACACAGGAGAGGGAGCCACAAACAGCAGAACACCAACACCCACAGGGAGAACTTGACAGGCTCCAAAGCCCACAGTGATAGCCAAAATGGTGAAACACAGAAACAGAAGCCAAATGAAAGAGCAAGACACCTCCACCGAAGATGAGATCAATGTGGAGCAATTAGGCATGTTAACAGAGCTATAATTCAGAGCCATGATCTTGAGGAAGCTGAACAGCATGAGTAAGGACATAGAGACACTGAAAATAAGCCAATTGGAAATTAAAAACCAACAAGAAGAGATAAAAAATGACATATCAGAAATGAAAAACACATTGGAAGGTTTAAAAAGCAGAGTAGGGGAAGCTGAGGACCGGATCAGTGAATTAGAAGACAGGGTAGAAAAAATCAACCAATCAGAAAAACAAAAGGAAAAAACTATTAAAAAAACAGGAAGACAGCTTAAGAGAACTATGGGACAACTGGAAATGTAATAATATTCGCATCATAGGAGTCCCCGAAGAAGAAGAAAATAAGCAAGGGATAGAGAATATATTCAAAAAAATAGTGAGAGAAAACTTCCCTAATATGGTGAAGGAAGAAGGCATTCAAGTTCAAGAAGCACAGAGAGTCCCAAGTAAGAAGAACCCAAACAGGCCCACACCAAGACACATAGTAATTAAAATGCCACAAATTAAAGACAAAGAGAGAATCCTAAAAGCAGCAAGAGATAAGCAACAGGTTACCTACAAAGGGAACGCCATAAGGCTCTCAGCTGACTTCTCACAAGAAACACTACAGGCCAGAAGAGAATGGCATGAAGTAATCAAACCCATGAAAAATAAGAATCTGAATCCAAGACTACTCTACCCAGCAAGGCTATCATTCAAAATAGAAGATCAAATAAAGAGCTTCCCAGACAAAAAAAGGCTAAGGGAATACATTAGCACCAAACCAGCACTGAAAGAAATGTTAAAAGGACTGCTGTAATTAGCAGTAGAAATGGGAAGAAAAATAGAACCACACTAAACAAAAATGGCAACAAATAAGTACATATCAATAATCACCTTAAACATAAATGGATTGAATGCTCCCATAAAGAGACACAGAGTAGCTGATTGGATAAGAAAGCATGACTCATCTATATGTTGTTTACAAGAGACCCACCTCTCAACAAAAGACTCACATAGGTTGAAAGTGAAGGGATGGAAAAAAATTTTCCAAGCAAATGGAAAGCAAAAAAAAGCTGGGGTAGCAATTCTCATATCTGATAAAATAGATTTCAAAATGAAGACCATAACTAGAGACAAAGACGGCCACTACATAATATTGAAAGGATCTATCCAACAGGAAGATATAACCTTGATAAACATATATGCACCCAATATAGGAGCACCAAAATATATTAAAAATCTTCTGGAGGACTTCCAAGGAGAAATCGACAACAATACAATCATAGCAGGGGACTTCAACACCCTGTTGACAGCACTGGATAGATCCTCTAGGCAAAAAATTAGCAAGGAAACAGAGACTCTAAATGAAGCACTAGACCAAATGGATTTAATAGATATCTACAGAGAATTACACCCCAAAACTACAGAATACACATTCTTCTCAAGTGCACATGGGACATTCTCAAAGATAGACCACATGATAGGACACAAACTAAATCTCTACAAGTTCAAGAAGATTGAAATCATATCAAGCATCTTCTCAGATCACAATGGCATGAAACTAGAAATCAATTGCAACAAGAACATGCAAAGACATTTCAACACATGGAGGCTAAATAGCATGTTATTAAACAATGAATGGGTCACCGAGGAGATCAAGGAAGAAATTAAAAAATTCCTGGAAACCAATGAAAATGAACACACAACAACACAAAATCTATGGGATGCAGTGAAAGCAGTTCTGAGAGGGAAGTTCATAGCACTACAGGCCTACCTCAAAAAACAAGAAAAATTTCTAATTGATTGTCTAACCTCACAACTTAAAGAATTAGAAAGCAAACAAAAAGAAAACCCCAGAGCAAGTAGAAGGAAGGAAATAGCTCCATCAAAAATCTATTAGACTTAATAAATGAATTTGGCAAAGTAGCAGGATACAAAATTAATGTCAAGAAATCGACGGCATTCTTGTACATTAATGATGAACTCACAGAAAGAGAAACTGAAAAAACAATCCCATTTACCATCGCGCCAAAAAAATTACGATACCTAGGAATAAACTTAACCAAAGAAGTAAAGGACCTATTTGCAGAAAACTACAGGTCATTGAAAAAAGAAATAGAGGAAGATATAAAAAAGTGGAAGCACATACCCTGTTCATGGATTGGAAGAATTAACATCATTAAAATGTCCATACTACCCAAAGCAATCTATAGATTCAATGCAATCCCCATCAAAATACCAATGACATATTTCATAGAACTAGAACAAATACTTCAAAAGTTCATATGGAACCAAAAAAGACCCCGAATAGCCACAGCAATCTTGAAAAAGAAGAACAAAGTAGGTGGGATCACAGTACCAGATATCAGGTTATACTACAAAGCGACTGTAACCAAAACAGACTGGTACTGGCACAAGAACAGGCATATAAACCAGTGGAACAGAACTGAAAACCCAGAAATGGACCCAAGGCAATACGCTCAATTAATATTTGACAAAGGTGGCAAGAGCATACAGTGGAGTAAAGACAGCCTCTTTAATAAATGGTGTTGGGAAAATTGGACAGCTACATGCAAAAAAATGAAACTAGACCATCAACTTACACCATACACAAAAATAAACTCAAAATGGATAAAAGACTTAAATGTGACCCGTGAATCCATAAAAATTCTAGAAGAAAATGTAGGCAACAAAATTTCGGACATCATACGGAGCAGAATGTTCACTGATACATCACCCAAGGCAACAGAAATAAAGTAGAAAATGAACACATGGGACTACATCAAACTAAAAAGCTTCGCACAGCAAAAGAAACAATCATCAAAATGGAAAGGCAACCCACTGTATGGGAGAACATCATTGCCAATGATGTATCAGATAAGGGGTTAATTTCCAATATATATAGAGTGCTCATACAACTCCACAAAAGGAAGACAAAGAACCCAATTAAAAAATGGGCAGAGGAGCTGAATAGATACCTCTCCAAACAGGACATACAAATGGCCAAGAGATATATGAAGAAATGCTCAACATCACTAATCATCAGAGAGATGCAAATTAAAACAACCTCACACCTGTCAGAATGGCCGCCATCAACAAATCATCAAACAACAAGTGTTGGCGAGGGTGTGGAGAAAAGGGGACTCTAATACACTGCTGGTGGGAATGCAGACTGGTGCAGCCAGTATGGAAAACAATATGGTGCTACCTCAAAAAATTAAAAATTGAACTTCCATTTGACCCAGTGATCCCACTGCTGGGAATATACCCTAAGAAGCCTGAAACACCAATCAGGAAGAATATATGTACCCCCATGTTCATAGCAGCATTATTTACAATAGCTAAGATCTGGAAACAGCCCAAGTGTCCACCAGTAGACGAATGGATAAAAAAGCTGTGGTACATATACACAATGGAGTACTATGCAGCGGTAAGAAAGAAAGATCTCTTATCCTTTGAGACGACATGGAGGGACCTGGAAAGTATTATCCTAAGTGAAAGAAGCCAAGCAGAAAAAGACAAATACCACATGATCTCACTTATATACGGAATATAATGAACGTAACAGTCTGAGGAATACAGTAGACCCAGACACATGGAAGTAGGGCACAGACTGACATCCCTCAGAAGAGGGGATGGGGGGTGGGGGGGTGGGAAGAGATAAACCACAGAACTTATATGCATGTATGCATGACCAATGAACATGGACAACTAAGCTGGGGACAGAGTGGAGGGGTGGGGTGGGGGGTGCCAATGGGGTAAAAAGGTTAAATATCTGTAACAAAAAAATAAATAAAAATTCATAAAAAAAAAAAAAAAAAAAGAACTGCAATGGTGCCCGGCCGGTGTGGTTTAGTGGATTGAACATCACTCCACGGACTGAGAGGTCCCGGTTCAAGTCCCAGTCAGGGCACATGTTCGGGTTGTGGGCTCCATCCCCAGTAGGGGGCGTGCAGAAGGCAGCTGATAGATGTTTTTCTCTCACATACCTCTCTCTCTCTCTTTTCCTCTCTAAAAAAAAAAAAAATCAATAATAAAAAAAAAAAGAACAAGACTAGGATGCCCTTTATGTCCACTACTCCTTCATGTTGGGCTGGGAGGATTAACCAGTGCACTTGGATAAAAGAAATCAATTAGAGGCATAAACATAGGAAAATAAACTCTACCTCTGTTTGCAGATGATTTAACAGTATATCTGAAAATACTTAGAGAATCAATAATACAAGGCAGCAGGACATAAAATGAATATACAAAGTGAATAGTATCCATATAATCAGTCAGAGGACATCATGGCAGCAAACCTCCATTTCAGTGGCAACAAAGATTACATACTTGGTAATAAACTTGAAAACTATAGAAGAGAACTTTACAACACCCCTCAAAGACACAAATGGAGACTTGAACAAACAGTAGGAAGATATCCTCTGTTCTCAGCTAGGATAATTCAACATCTTAAAAATGTCAGTTCACCCTAATTAATATATAAATTTAATGCAATCCCTGTAAAATTGGTAATAGGCTTTTTATGGAGCCGAATAGGTTGACACTGAAGCTTATATAAAAAATGAACATGCAAGATCTAAGAACTCATGAAAGACAAAATCCAGGTGTGTGTGTGGGGGGGGCGGGGCGGGGGGGAGGGGTTTCCCTATTGGATATCAGAGCACAGGGCCTCTGTAATTACAATAGTGTGCGGCCAGTGAGCAGACAGGCAGACAGCCGGGTGGAATGGAATCAAAACCCAGAAAAGGATGCAAGAACACACAACAATTTACAATAGAAAAGTGGCATCTCAGATTATGGGGACAAAGGTGCACTTTTTAATAAATGTTGCTAGATCACCTAAATACACATTTTTGGGGGGGGAAGCTATTATTAGATACATACCTTGCACCACATAAAAAAGAAATATCAGACATCAGAGAATTAGGTAAAAAATTAAACTACACAAGTTCTAGAAGCAGACATGGGTGAATTCCTTTGTAACCCTGCTGTAACAAAAAGCCTTTTTTTTTTTTCTCTGTGATTCAAAGTCTAGATGCAATAAAGGGGAAAAAATGTATTTGGCTTCTTTTGTTGTTATTATTGTGCCCAAAACACTATAAGCAAAGTCTAAAAAATTGCATCATGTATCACAGATACAGAATTAATATCCCTGATATACAAATAGCTTTTAAAAATGAAGGGAAAAGAGGTAAAAAAAAAAAAAATCCTGATAGAAAATTAGGCAAAAGACATACACAAGTAATGAAAGTTATATAATAAGTCTCCTAAATAGTCCTGGCTCAGCAGTGACAGTGTCAGCCCATGGATCAAAGGGTTGCGGGTTTGATTCCTGGTCAAGGGCACGTACCTGGGTTGCGGGTTCGATCCCTGGCCCCAGCTGGGTTGTTCAGGAGGCAACTAGTCAATGTGTCTCTCACATCGATGTGATGTTTCTCTCCTCGCCCTCCCTGCCACTCACTTCCACTCATCTAAAAATCAACGGAAAAATACCCTCGGGTAAGGATTAAAAACAAAAACGTCTCCTAAATACATGAAAAGATGTCGACTTCACTTTTAATAAGAGACAGGGAATTGAAACTATATTGAGGTACGATTTCTTATGTGTAACTGCCAAAAATGGAAGTTAGACCCATAAATTGTTGGTGAGGTTGTGGAGAAACAGATAGTCGGAAACATTGCTGGAGGAAATGCAAATGGATCCAACCCGTAAGAAAGGGAATTCAGAAATATCCACAAAGACTACAGATTTGTCCACCTTTGGATCCAACCATCTCTCTTCCAGGAAAGTTCCCTGAAACACCTTCCACAATGCGAAAATATTGTGTATACATTCCTTTATCACAGAAATGTTTCGAATTGAAAAATATTTTAATTGATTTTTTTAAAGGAGAGAGAGAAACATTGATGTAAAAGAGATACATCGATCAAATGCCCCCTGCATGCCCCCCACTAGGGATCAAGCCCACAACATGGGCATGTGCCCTGACTGGGCATTGAACCAGGACCTCTCAGTCCATGGGACGACACTCAACCCACTGAGCCACATGAGCCGGGTGCAATTGAAGAATATTTTAAACTACCTGTATGTCCACCTGTGAGAGTGACTGAATAAATTAAGATCTATCTACATATATAATACTATGTAGCTATAAAAAAACGAGGAAGCCCGGCTGGTGTGGCTCAGTGGTTGTGCGTCAACCCATGCACCAAGAGGTCACTGGTTCAATTCCTGGTCAAGGCACATGCCCGGGTTGTGGGCTTTATTCCCAGGGCGGGTGTGTGTGTGTGTGTGTGTGTGCAGGAGGCGGCCAATCGGTGTTCTCTCTCATTGATGTTTCTATCTCTCTCTCCCTCTTCCTTCCCCTCTTTAAAATCAATAAAGAAAAATTACTTAAAAGAACAAAAATGAAGAAGACCTCTACAAACTAATAAAAAAACAATTTTCAGGTACCTATCGTATGTTATATTTTCTATAATAAGAAAGGGAAATAAAATGTACATGAATCTCTTAATTTTGCCAAAAAATCAGTGTCCTCCTCTACAGAACAGTAGCCATACCCTCCACATATCTCACTGGGTTGAACCACGTTTTGAGTGCACCGTGCCTGAAAGGTGCAAAGGTGATACATGAATGGCTTTATTATTGTAATAAACAGATATTAGACTTACCAACAAGATCATTTTCCCTGTCGTCAACAGAATAAATCCCAAGCTTTTCAGCAGGGCAATGCAAGGCCTCCCTCCTTTCTCTGGTCTTTGTCTCTGTATCCTGGAGTCAACCCCACCCCTTGTTCCCAAAGGTATTATGGAATTTCCCAACCTCCTGGCCTCTGCCAGGAGCTCCCTTGGCAGGACATGCCACGTCCTCTGCCCTGTCGTCTGCAAGGGAAATGCCCATTTGTCTTTTACTTATTTATTTTTTATCCTCACCCCAGGATATTTTTCCATTATTTGTACAGATAGAATGGGAGGGAGAGAGAGGAAGGGAGAGAGAGTGAGAAACATCGACGTGAAGGGACACATCGAGTGGCTGCCACCCGCATGACCAACCAGGGCCGGGACAAACTGCAACCGAAGTACGTGCCCTTAGTGGGAACCGAACCCGGGTCTCTCCGGACCGCAGGCCGACGCTCTAACTGCTGAGCCAAACTGGCCAGGGCCCATTTGTCTTTTAATAGGCAGCTCAAAGGTGACTGCTTCTATGAGACTCGCTAAGCACCTCTTCATCCCCCGCCCCCCGCCCGGGTTTCTGGTGGCACACCGGGTATTCACTGTGACTTCTGTTACAGTTTATTGTACATATTTGTTCTTATAACTGTCTTTTCCACTGTACTCTGGGTTCCCCGAGAGCAGGAACTATATCTTATTTATCTGTATCCCCCTACTGACTCAGAGCGAGTGCTTAACACGTGAATTTTGGATTTTTATCATCGCCGTCGATGTTGGACTTCTATTTCTCTCTCCGCCGACAGAAAAAGATTGTGCAACCCATAGGCTCCCTTTCAAGATGACATTTTATGCTTCCCATTCCACGGCACCAGGGCTTTGAGGCACGACAACAGCTGTACAAATTGCCCCCTAACTGCGACGTCAGAAGAGTGGTTCTTCCGAACCTCGCGGAGAGAGGCTTAGACCTGGCACCGGGGACCTGACTCCCAGGTCTGAGCCAACCTCAGCCAGAGGTGTCCTTCACGCCTCCCTGCACAGCTCTGCGCTGACCCCAGTGACCCGGGCTCTCTGCGAGCAATCCTTCGAGCTGTCATTACTAATTGATGTTTGTAAAGTCTTTGAAATTCTCAGGAGACAGATGTAATCAAAGGCCAATGTATTATGAGAATTATTATCAGAACCGCTTCTCCTCACTTGTTGCTGTTAATGGCGGGGCTGGCAGGTGTTTCGAGACTGAGAGGGGGGTCCAGGCTGGCCAGGCCTGGTGGGGGAGAGGGAAACATATGGATGTGTGGGGGATTTGGGGTCTTTTAGGGACTCCTGCTGGTTTCAGTCCAGCCAGATGGTACTTGGTGGGGTTGTGACTTGGCAGGAAGCATGGCCCTGGAGGCACGGGGCTGCCTGGCAGCACTTTGTCACAGGTTCAAATCCAGCTCGGTCTCTTGCTTCTGGAATAAACTCCAGTCAATTACGGCCTCTTTGAGTCTTGGCTTGCTCGTCTGTTAAATGAAGATACGTACAGCATCCATTTATACTCCTCGTTGTTGGAGAATGGGTTTGAGGCAAGTAGGAATGGATTTGGTAAGACCAAGTGAGAGGCTTTTGGGGGTTCCCAGGCAAGAGATGGTAGTATTCAGACTAGGACAGTGGCACTGAAGATGACAAAAATATATAAACTGGAGAGACGTTCAGAGTGGAGGACCAGAACTTGCTGACAACGGGGTACAGAGGACGGAATGTCTTGGCCAACTCACACTTCTGAGACAGGAGAGGCTTAGGGGTATTTTCAGAGAAAAGAACTGATTTAAAAAGATCTTCACCTTTTATTTCCATCAGTCTCCTGTCAGTTTGGCTTACTTGACTTTTCTCTCATCTCTGTATCCTGATAAATTGAGTTTATGAGTTTGCAAAGTTGGGGGCTACAATGTAAATGATGGAACTTGATCAAAATGCAGCCTCCAGGAAGGGGCTGCAGACGGAGTGTCCCACTTCTCCACTCGCCTCCTATGAGCACACCGTTCCCAACCTTCCTCCGAAATCTTCCTCTCCTCGGCGGGTCCAGGGTGTCACCGGTGTCTCTGTACACCTGGACTTCGCTGACTCTCCTCCCTGAATCCCCTCCTTCTAGCCACAGTCTATTCGGATTTGATGGATGGGTTAAACATCTCTCTGCACCCATAGATTTGCTTGTTCTTTCCTTCCTGCACCTCCACACTCTGCCTCATATACACCACCTGTGACATTCCAATAATGGTAGCTGACATTGTTTGTTGCCCGCCAAGCACCATGACAGGCATTTTTTCATGCATCCTCTCATTTAATTTACAAACATTTTTACAAAGTTGATTCTATGGGCACCAACATTATCCGAATGAGACTTAAGAGAGTCAGATTCACTTGTGTAAGGTCACATAGCAGGTAAGTGCCCATCTATGCAAGAGGACAGACCCCATACTAAGCGTACTCATTAAAAATGCTGAGGGGAAAGAGCCTTGAGATTCATTAATCTTATTCAATGACATTAATTAGTAGCATTAAGACCATTATATAACATAAGAAACAGACAGATTTCTTGAGTGCAAATGGCTCCATTAAATTCCAGTTCAATATTGTATTACAACATTGATGGAGAAGGGACCAATAGGGTGTTTGAACAAACATGATATGAAACTGGCTGGTTTCAAGGCCCCTCATATATGGAGATATATATATCCAGAGATATTTTATATATATATATATATATATATATATATATACACACACACATATATATATATGTATATATATATGTATATATAAAATATGCCCTCTAGGATCTCTCATAAAAAATATGTAACCTTCTTTCTATCCAGTAAGAGAAGCTATGCTGACCTGCCATATGTCCCTTTTTGCCTTGGCTTCCAAAAAGCTCAAGAGGAATAGATAATGTTCTAGTCCATTAACTACCTATACTAGGCTTTTGGTTCAATGAGAAACTTTCTTCCATTTAGAGTTTTAAAAAAAAGATTTTTCTTTATTGATTTTAGAGAGAGAGGAAAGGAGAGGGAGATATAGAAACATGGATGAGAGAGAACATAGATTGGCTGCATCCTGTATGACCCCTACTGGGGATCGGCTCACAACCTGGGCATGTCCCCACACTGGGGAAGGAACTGGCGACCTCTTGGTGCATGGGTTGATGCTCAACAACTGAGCTAGGCCCATTTAGATTCTTGAGCCAATTAAAATGTGTACTTTAACTGAATATGAATAGATACAATTCATATATACATGTACATATATACACATGTGAAAATATTTGTGTGTATGTATATATGTGCATATATATATACACAAATGCTGTATTTGTGCACACACACACACATACTTATGTTTGAAACACGTTCATTTGAAAGGAATATGCAAAGAGTAATCACCCCTCTTGTTTGCACCTCACAAAGACCTCGGTGAGCTTGGGAAGGCACATCTCACCCCCATCTGACAGATGGGAAAACTGGAGTTTAGTCGGCCAGGTTTCAGTTCATGTAACTGAAAAATGGCAGAGCCAGTACTTAAACCCATGGATCCAGTTTCCAACTTCAGAGATTCCCCACCTTTTCACCCTTTGGGAACCGACTGGGCTCAACTCCACGGAGACTCTCCATTCGGAGGGGGCCTGGTGGAGGCAGAGACCCCGCATAAGGAAAAGTAGGTTGCTATTTCCATGAGCCTTTGGGGACAGAGTCTGGAGCATTGCTGCCTCAAGACCCAGGCTGACGAGATTATCAGCTGTCAACATTTGTGCAACCTTCATTTCCTTCTCCAAATGAGTTTAAAGTATATTTGCATTGAAAAAAGGAAAATGTTCTTGGTCCCCCAGGTCTCATGCCATGATAATAAAATCTGTAGGAACTGGATGTACATGGAAAAAATGAATGAGCAACCTGGGAGGGCTCATCTTGATATTTGTACAAGACAACACTTGGGGAATTTCTCTCTCACTCAAAGAGAGAAGTTGGAGACCTAGCACACCTAGCAGAAGTTCAGAGCTTTCAAGAGCAAGTGATGAGTCTCAGGTAGTAGGAGAGAGGCCTGGTGGGCGGAGGGATTCCCAGGAGGTAGCCAGGAGGGGTCCTAGGCAGGTCAACGGGGCATGGGATGTCGGCTCTGCTAACAGACAAAAACTGGGAGGGGGCATTTAATACCAGACCAAGGTTTTCAGAAGTGGGTATAAAACAGTTGTGATGATAACCTTGGATTCCAAATGTCCATCTCATTCCTCTTCTCCACTTCCACGGGGCTGTTACAGAGCTAACCAAACCTGGAAATCTGTTCCTAACAGGACTGTGGCAGCAATTCGGAAAAAGGGTACACGTAGGCCTTTGGTTCATGGTTTTCTGTTACCCTGGCTCAGCCATTGCTGGGTGGGAGAGATCCTAGGTTTTCTAAAGCCTCTCAACCACCCTGCATGGGAGACTTGGAAGAACTGCTGTCTTTCAAGAACAGTATCACAGGGACACTAGACATGCCTTGACCTTGGAGGCAGAGAGAGAAAGTTGTTACTAAAAGTCCTCCTTCTGCACAGAGTAACTGAGGCTCTCTGAGATCCCAGAGTACTTCTGGCAGTCCATCTAGCCACTCATTTAAATGGAGTCACTTCCTCTGTGAGACCAATGAAGAAGTATACAGCAGGTGCTCATCAACAGAAAGTCCTCAGGACCTGGGATAAAAATACCTAGGTGCTTCAAGAGAGAGTCTGGGTATTACAAGAATTTGAAGAAAAAGATGAGGGCATCATGGGGAAGTGTGGTGATCAGTAGGCTGTTTTCACATGACCCGGTTCTCCCTGTAGGCACATAGCTAAAATGGACATCCCCCATGACTAGCCTTGCCCAATAGAATGCGAAAGTGCTGTGTATCATTGTACGTGAACATTTTTCAGAACCAGGACCTTACTTGCTATATTTCTCTTCCTCTGCCTTGGTGACTGTCAAAGCATGTGTCAAAATGGACTTTCCATTGGCCTGAGCTCCTGAGTGACCAGGATAGGCAGAGTCCTTCTGCTGACTTATTTCAGACATGCATAAGGAATGAAAGAGATTTTTCTGGTAATACATGGAGACATCATGGTTGTTTGTAACCACGGCATAATTGTCTTTATCAGAACCAATATGGGAGTTGCTAATAAACTCCCCGACACAATATCTAAGACCCAGGCCATGAGATATCCCGTGTGGTCTTAGCTCTAAGCCTTTTGAGCTTGGTCCCCCACATCTCCTTATTCCATGGTCCACTCAACTAAAAAGAGAACAAGGATATGGAGTTGGGAGGGGCAAGATCATACTCCAAAGATAGATAAGATCAATTGTGTTAAAATATTCAACAGGAACAGATGTCAGGCTTTAAACTATGTATGAAAAGTTAAACTAGGCCTGGCTGGTGTGGCTCAGTGGTTGAGCATTGACCCATGCACCAGGAGGTCGCTGGTTCGATTCCCAGTCAGGGCACATGCCCAAGTTGCCAAATTCCCAGTGGGGAGCATGCAGGAGGCAGCCGATCTATTATTCTCTCATCGATGTTTCTCTCTTTCCCTCTGCCTTCCTCTCTCTCTAATATCACTAAAGAAAAGCCTGTGGTGGATTATAAAGCCACTGAGTCATAGGTGAGTCAAGGCAGTCAACAGCTGTTGACATGGTTCAGGAGGTCCTCCAGAGTTAGGAAGGTATGCGATTCCATGTGGAGTCCACTGGCCAAACTGGGATATGCCAGGTAAGGATGCTCCAACCTCCTACCCCCTTCCCTGCATAAGGAAAAAGAGCACAAATATTACAATAACTGTGACAGATGCCTTATATGCATTGCCTCACTCTCCCCAAATTTGGGGGAGGTAGATCATTTATCACATATACATTTTGAGATGTTAAGTAACCAGCTTAAGTTCAGCTAACTGGAAACAGCCATACTTTAAGGCCAAGCCTTTTTGATGTCCAAATCTCAGATTCTTCCCTCTCACTGTGCCATAGAAAACCCATCCATGTGCAATCATTTTGTTTTTGACAGTGGGACACAACTATCGTTTCTTTCCGTTCATTCACAGACACAGAATTTTTTCCCTAACCCAGTTCCACCTAGATTATCACAACTATTGTAATGTGATTACACTACAAACATGATGACCCATTCAAAACAGCATCTGGCTTCCAACTGCTCTCCAGAGGCCATTGAGTTCACGCGCTGGAAGAGGCAGAGAGAGAGAAACAGAAGAATCACCCTGCTCCTTCTCACTTCACTTATTTAGCTCTGCATTTGGCAGAGGCATCATCCAGTTGAAATGTGTCCCCACCTGATAAAAAGGATATGGCAAGGAAAGCATTTTCTCTCTGCATAAATAGAACAGACACAACTGCACTGCCCCACCAGAGGTGGCTTCTGATAGATATTTCCATGAAGTTGCCACACTTGTTTAGCACTCAACCGTTAATTATGGTCCTTTCAACTTCACAATCTTGGTTAATGGTGGTGGGGAAACAGAGAACAGTAAATTCAACAGACCTCATTCTGTGAAGAGTGGGAAAGAGACAATACAAAACTGCACCCACCCACTGTTCACAACTGAGACTGCTACTCTGGGCACCATTTGGAGGATTTGGAGGAAATCAAGGCTGCCCAGGAGCCTGGAGCTTTGGAAATGAGACAGCTGGGGGAAAGTTTTACTACCGTGAAGGAAAGAAAGTCCTTTAGGGCTCGGGTGTCTATGGTGAAAATAGCTCAGAACTACATCTTTCATGCAACACTGAATGGAAATTCAGATTGTACTCACACTTTCAATATTCAAGATCTTTTCTCAATTTACTCTCAAAATAAGTGCCTGAAGTCAGCATTACTATTTTAATTTTATAAGTGAGAAAACTGAGACTCAGAAATGACATGAAACAGTTTGTAACTTCCATCATTCATTCATTCATAAAACGATTGTCAAGTATCTACTATGTGTTACATATTGCATTCAGTACGGAAGATACAGCAGCAAACAAGACAGGAATGCTACCTCCCGGAGCTCAGTCTAACAAGGGATGCACGCACTACACAAAAGCAGGTGCAATGACAAATATGCCCAGTGTTATAAAGAAAATGAACAGGTTAACATGCAAATGAGTACCAGTGTGGAGGAGTCTTAGATAATATGAATGAGGGTTCCCAGAGGATGTGCTATTAATGATAAAGTCTGGAAAATAAGAAGGTACCAGTTCTTCAAAGAATAAATAGAAAGATTCAGGTAAAATGACAGCTGGTGTGAAGGCCCTGAAGTGAGAAAAATAACTTGGAATATTTGAGAAATGATGTCTTAGAAAATGATCAATAGGAGAAGGGTAGTTAAAATGTAGCAGGCATAACTGTATTTAAAGTACAATGTTAAGTTTTGGGCACTCTTTTTTAGGGAGGGCATTGGTAAAAAGCAGCCTGTCTATGAGAGACCGAGATACACAGGATGAAAGAGATACAGAAATCATGCTATGTGAAAAACAGAAGTAACTACATGTTAAATAATCAATAAGAAATAGTCTGGGTGTCCAGGAATGGTAGTTGGTACTGTCATATTTTCTCCAAAAGGCTGACATGGAAAAAAAAAATTCGATTTGTTCAAATCAATACAAGTGCTCAAGAGGAGAGAGTTAAGGAGACAGGATTTGGCTTAATAGAAGGAAGAAAGTGCTGATAATTTTACTTGCTCCCTGAAGAATCAACTCTCTCTCCAGAGAATTGCAATGGTTACTCTGCGGCTATAGAATAACCTGCCAACAATGCTTTATTGGAGCTATCTTGTTGACTTCTAGCCTAGTCTAGATGACTCTTCAAAATCCACCAACTCTAAAATGCTGTAGATCTATAAGATAGTTGTATTCAAAACCAATGCTATATGGTCAGAGCCACAAGAAAGACAGGTGCTTAGAATTCAGCACCAAGGACAGTGCCCCTCAACTGAGCCTGTCCCTGGATTCAGTAACAAAGCATCAATGGGTAAATGTGATATCAGTACTCTCATCAAATTCCCAACACAAGTGGCTGTGAACAATTCACACTTTAGTAAAATGCCCACATGGACTTTGAGCGCCATGTCTCATAAGGCACATCACACTTGAACTCGCCATGGTGTTTACATGGCTGGGTTAAAAATATGCCACATTCATATCCATTGTTGTGGTGTTTACAAATTGTCTTTACCCTCATCCTCGTAACATTCAACATTAAATGAGTGACCTCCACACATTCTCAAATCTAACAATTAATTCTTTCACATATGATTTCACATATTTATCAGATTTATTTTTTGTTTTGTTTTTGGTTTCTCCCCTACTAGAATGCAAATGCTCTGAGGACAGGGAATTCTTTGTCTGTTTGGCTTACTACTTTATTCCCAGCACTGAGAAGAAGTACATGTTTATTTTTACATATAGTATGTGCTTACTAGATGTTTATTAATTAATCAACACTGTCTAACTCTTTCAATAGATCACTTAAAGTCACCCAGTCACGAGTGTTTTGTGTGTAGGTGTAATTGTAAAGGCTGAGTATTTAGCCACTGTGCTAAGCTGGAGAAAACCATCCTCAACATCTAGAGAATAAAGATACTTGGACCCTAAAGTTCTCTTACCCTTCTCTGAAACTTGCAGAGAGTTGGGAGTAATGAAACTGATTGACAGTGAATTAGTCACCCTGGACCACAACTACCCTGCAACAAATGGCCATTACTCTTTCCTATAACTTGTTTTAGTTTAATGTAACTTGGCTTCGTCCTTTGTTTTTAATCTTCCAGTGACATGGATTTGCTGAATTCTTGTTTTCACTTGACCCAAGATATATTTCCCCCTTATTACGAGAGGAGAAAAGCACCCCTTAAAAAAAAAGTCAAATGTAGTGCTTTTGTCTTTTGGCTTGCTTTATAGTTGCTCATTTTAATGTTTATTTATGGTTTCCTTTGTTTCTCCCCCTTTTCTTGTAGGTGGTTGTTTTATGACTTTTTAATGATAGTTTGGAAGTCTGCCTTTATGTTTAAAAACTATACATTAAAAATTCTCAGTATCCAAAATAAAACAGTAGTATTTATTCCAGCAGAGTTTTATTTATACTCATAAATCCTCTCTTTCTCAGTTTCTATTGACATAATAGTGAGTTATAGACCCAGATCACAAATGTTAATTTTTTCACATTACACATCCTCTCTTTAAGTAATTAGTTTTTATATTAACCTTCTCTTTTATAACATATTTAGAGCAAGTATTTAGCATTAACACTATGCATAATTAGTTTCTATGCTCACTACGGGTCATTTTATCCCATATTTCTCTGTTCTTGATTTCTTTATTTTGATTCATTGCTCAGCCAATTGCTCCTTGAATGATTTATTAGAAGCAGGGCATGTGGGAGCCTGTGGATACTGAAAATGTCTTTCTGATGTATTGGCACAAGAACAACAACTTGGCTGATAAGGAATCTGTGGGCTATAACATTTGCTCCTCCAAAGTCCTCCAGGCTTCGCTGCCTGCTTGCTTTCTGAGGTGAAGAAATCTGAGAGGGGCCAGGCAGAAATCTGTCAGACGGAGGATAGCTTTTCTGTTCCTCTGACCCTTTTCACTCAACCCTGTTCAGAAAAACTTAATACTGAATACAGTAATTTGAAGCGGTGTGGAGTCTTTCTCTTGGCAGAAAAATGCAACACTCTGAAAATACAACAGCTCCCACAGTGTTTCCTCTCTGCTCCCGTGAGGCCAACCACACCCTCAAGACACCTGGCTGAAGCCCCTTTCTGGTTCCATTCCTGCAAAGCTTCGATCTGAAAGGGGAGTACACACGGTGTGGGTGTGAGGACATAAGCAATCGCTGCTTATTAATGAGCAGGGCTTCGCTCGTCTTGGAAGCAGGGGCAGACACCATTTCCTAGATCAGGTAGTTGCAGAAAGGGGTGACTTTATTCCCAATGGCAAAACCCCACGTCTCGAGAAGGGGTCTATTGTGTGGTGTTTGGGTGCAAAACTTCCAGAAGTCCTTCCGCCTCACCTGCTCTTCTGCTCAGGGCAGACCATGCTCCTCCTGAAATCCATGTGTCAGTGTTTGGGGTTCTACAGACTCGGTCTCTTGCTGGGTTTTTGTAAGTATCTTAGTAGAAATGTAAGAGTGTGAACTGAGCATAGATAGCTATTACTCCTCTTCACAGCATGCAAACCCAACAGCATCTCTTGACATGTTGCCAAGAGCAGTGAGAGCCACACCTTCCCAGAGTTGTGCTGAACCAATAAATTGGCCAGGATGGGATGCAGAGAATCAGGAACAAGATGGGTCCCAAGATGCTTCTGCCCATCTTCATGTCTTCCTCCTCCATACATCCGTGTTTCATGCAGAGGGAAGACCAGATGGACAGATGGAAGGCAGTCTGGCTGCCTCTCTTTGTAGTTTTATATTCTCTGTGAGGAGTGTTGCTTGAACCAGTAATCAATGTAGAACTGAAATACCAGTGTGGAATGTAAATGGGTCTGTGGGCATTTCAAATGTTAATTAGCTCCTCAAACCAGGTTTCTCACAAGGTGCTGACGGCCACCAGAGCCTGCACAGGCTATTCACACAATTCACCAAATCTTGCTTTGTCTCAGCTTTCCTTTCTCCAGTGAGCGTCTCACTTCTCCAGCTCCGCTGTGGGGCACGGCACATACTCCAGCCCCTTGGTTTCCATAAGGGTGCATAGTACATTACCTTAATATGGACCGTAGGGGCCTAGCACAGAGCAGTTGTTCCTTATATATTTGTTGAATGAAATATAGCATGTTTCACTATAGTTATAGTATGTCCACAAAAGCACCCTGGATGACAAAGATAAACTTGTGTCACAAGAGGAACTAAATATATTTAGCTTGCTGACAATGAGACCAGATGGGTGCGTCTGTGTAGAGGGGAAGTGGATGGTAGGAAAGGTCTCTCTAGCTGAGAGATGACCATCTGAGAATACAATTGCATGCGTTCCCTTGGTCCCTAGGAGTGTGGACTAAGAGCAATGCACAGAAGCTACAATAAAAGATATATTTTGCTCTGACTGGTTTGGCTCAACAGTTAGAGTTTTGGCTCACAGACCAAAGGGTTGTGGGTTCGATTCCCAGCCAAGGGCATGTACCTGGGTTGCAGGCTCAATCTCCAGTGGGGGTTGTGCAGGAGGCAACCAATTGATGTGTCTCTTTCTCTTATATCAATGTTTCTCTCTCTTCTCTCTCCCTCTTCCTCCCCTCCACTCTATCTTAAAAAAAAAAAAAAAAAAATCAATGGACAAATATTCTTGGGTGAGGATTAACAACAACAACAACAAATATATATATTCTGACCAACAGAAAGACTTGACACAGCCTGGCTGGTGTGGCTTAGTGAATTGAGCATCGTCCCATGGACTGAGAGGTCCCAGTTAGGTTCCAGGTCAGGGCACATGCCCAGGTTGCGGCCTTGATCCCCAGCAGGGGGCATGCAGGAGGCAGCCAAAAAAGGTTACCTGGTCTTTGGGAAAAAAAAATATTTTCTAACGTGATGAATGGTGATAATAAAGGAGCTAGTATCCACTGATTAACTGAAATATGTTTAGTACATTCACAGATATCAAATTGATGTTATAGATGAGAAAACTCAGGCCATGTGAATTGCTCAAGTAGAACCCCCTCCCCCCTTTTTAATCCTCTAATACAGGGATCCACAACATTTCTTTTTTCCTGTAAAAGGCCATATAGTAAGTATTTTAGACTTGCTGGGGCATGGAGCCTCTGTGTCAACTACTCAGCTATAAGGTTGCAGCATCCAAACAGCCATAGACTATATAAATGAAAAGGCATTGCTGTAGTGAAAAACAAAATAAAACACCCTATTTGCCAAAACAAAAACAAAACCCTGATTTGGTCCATGGGCCTTATTAGCCAATTTCTGCCTCAGAGCTGTGCTGTCCTCTCCTTTGAGAAAAGGAAAAATACAAACAAGATGAGCGATGGCCTCCCTGTGGCCACACTTACTCCATTGGCTTTGCTGAGTGCTTGGAAGTAGATACTGTAGCTTTTCAGAGGGGACAGAGGAGGGTTCCAGTAGCCGTTGTACGTCTTGTTGTCACCCACGGTGAAGGGCTGAGTGACAGGCAGGCTGGCAGGCTTCAATTCAGCAGCAAAGTAGTGCCGAGAATCGAGGCTGGAGGCGTTCCTGTAGCTCACCGGCACCGAAAAGCACTCAATGACGTCAGCCGCCCGCCGTGACTTCTGCAGTCTCTCCTCCTTGACAACCAGCTGGTAAACACTGGACAGGAGAGAGAAGAGGCAAATGAATGCTGCCCAGAGGGATGAACTTGTTAGTCATTATCCTCACTTCTGTCTGCAACTAAACCTCCCTGCTGAGCTTCAGACTTATGAACCACTGCTTTGCAGAAATCTACGTCCATGGGGATGTCTCCAAGTCAGCTCACACTGGACACGTCCTCAATGCAACTCGTTCCAAACCCCTAAAACCTGCCTTCTCCTTCTACACGTCCTCCTTAGTCAAGGGCAGTGCTGTCCATCCAGTGGCCAGATCTTGCATTTGGGGCTCATCTTCAATTCCTACTTCCTTAGATCTCGCTCCACACCTCTAACCAATAAGCCCTGTTGACTTGGCATCTGCAATTCGTTCCTGCTCCTCCTCCCACTCATAATGTTGAGGAGGGGCACTTCCCCACCTCTTACCCAGACTCCACTGGCCTCCGTCTCTAATTTATCTGATCAACGAACCAGTCAATCCATTGATCTTCCCAAGCATATAGCACTGTCCCCCTTCGAACACTTTCATGGGCTCTCCATTATTCGCATGACACAATCCAAACTCCCCACCCTGGCACTTGAGACGCTTTGTGCCTGGCTTCCAGTCCACCTTTCAGGACGCTGACGAAGGAGAAGAGAAGAAACAGACTTGCAAGTTTCCTTGCCTGGACACATCCACTTTAGGAAGGGGTGTGGGAAGAAAGAAAAAGAAAGTGGGTATTGTTTTTGTTCATTGTGGTAACTTCATCTCATCATGATTGTCTTGCAAATATATTTATCTAAGTTCTTTTCAGCCTGCTGGTAATGATGGCATCGTATCTAAATGAGAATAAACCCAGAAGTCACACTCGCGTGCACAAGAAGTGGTCGCAATACACTATTTAGGATTATTTGTAAATAACAGGGATTTTTTTCTGGAGCAGAAAAATCCTGATAACGCGAGAGAAGAACTTCAAATGCTCACCTCAAACAAAGACCATTTACTCACATGTTTCCCCCTCCTGAGACACCTTCTCTATTTCTCCCAATGAGAAGACAGACTTTATGACCCTATTTTCTGTGTAACTTAACCTGAGGGTCTCTTCTTGCAGGGCCCTGGAAGCTATGCTGCAGCCCCACCTCCATGCATAAGGTCAAGGAGAGTTTGGACCTTCTGTCACCTCCCTGGTTCTGGTGTCCTCGGTGCAGCTCCCCTTCAAGGTCCACTGCTCACCCTCTTTGCTCCAGTGACTCACCTCTGTTCCTCTTCTCCCCAGCTTTTCAGACACAGGCTTGCCAACAACTTTCATCCTTTAGTTTCAGTGACTCCTGAGACGAGAACACTCTACTCTAGTCCCAAGTTGCAAGACCCCCAAACCCTGGAGGACACCCTTAAGAGCACAGCTTGCAGGAATTCCTCTGCACTAGACTGTCATGCTTCCTCTGATTTTTGAACAAATAGCTTAGATGACTCCTGCTTCTCTGAGAGAGACCAGGGACCTCTCAGAGTCACCTGCCCATCACTGACACATCCTGTGGCCCCCTTTCTATGTTTAGGGAAGATGTCTCCAGCCAGCATTTAGAGTATTGACATCAGACGGCAGAGAGTACACCGTAGCTCAAAGTTGAAGGCTGGCTGACTTCAGAAGGGCACATTTGGGTTCATGTTCTCCCAGAAATGAACTTGTCTTAGTTCAAGTTCTTCCAGAAACAGACTCTGAACCAAGGTTTCAATGCAAATGATGTGTTGTTAAGGAAGCGGACTCAAGAGAAACCAGTAAGAGAATAGGGAGAGAAGAAGGGAGGGAGCCAAGCAAGAATGAGATTTCAGACAAAGTTTCAGTCCCAGCCAGATCCTACCGGGAAGCTCTGGAATATAAACTGTATACCAGAGTTAATCTCATCCTAAGCCAAGGGCTTTGGGGTCTCCAGTACCGACCAGTTATTGGTTATGCACTCCACTGTGGAGACAGAAACTCCCAGGCACTCCAAGTTCGGTGTGTGGGGCGGACAGGGTGGATGTGGAGTCTAATGGCAAACATTGAAGAAGGTCACAAGTGCGAGTCATTTGCACCAAAGCACAATAGAAGCTGGTGGACGTGCACACTGCAGGAATGGGGGGATGAGCGGACCTGAGTCAGCACCAACAGTGTCCCCTACAGGGCACGAGACATGCATCGGAGCAGAGATCCAGGTGGGCAAGGTTGTTTTCGACCTTTGTCCCCAGCCCCTCTCAGCTGGGGCCGCCAGTCACAGTGACTTTTCCACCACTGCTTATTTTCTTTTATGATACTACTTGTTCATTTGTAAAGTGGTATACTTTTATACGAGCCACAGGTACAATGATAAATATGTGCAAACATAAATTATTAAGTAATGTAAACACTTCCAGTCCAGCGGGAGTCCCTCCGGGCTGCTCCCGCCTCCTTCAGTGGCTCCGTTGGTCATGGAGCCTGCTGGCACCACGAGGTGTTCGAGGCTGGCCTGGCCCTCTTTACCAAGACTATAGTCAGGCATTTCTCCAAAGAAGAAATTTAGAAGGCAAGATCTGGGTACCCAGTTAGCTCACTGCTACTGTGATTCCAATGTTCCTATGCCCATGTATTGGAGAGAATTGAGAAATGTATTTTTAAACATCAAAAATGTATGATGATGGTTCAGACTGATATCTCTAATTCAAATCCACAAACACAAGATTCTTCCTCACCTTCCACACATTCCACATTTGTTTTTCCTTTTTTTTAAGAAAAATGTTTCTATTGATTTTAGAGAAAGAGGAAGGGAAAGGGAGAGTGAGAGAAACATTGATCAGCTGCCTCCTGCATGCCCCCTACGGGGGATAGAGCCCCAAACCAGGGTATGTGCCCTGACCAGGAATTGATCCAGCAACCTCTCAGTGTGTGGGGCAACGTTCAATGAACTGAGCCACCCCGGCCAGGGCTGTTTTTCCTTTTTCTTCCAATGAGAACCCTCATTTCCAACATCAACATCTTTATGCATAAACGCTCTCGAACACAATGCACACAAAATGTCAGAACTAACTCATCAGTGCCACAACCAACCTTAGTCCTTATAAATAAAGTTCACGATGTCTGCCCTGCCCTTCCCTGCTCCAACTCCTTCCCAAACAATTCAGTCCCAAGCCATTAGATAGGAAATAGCAGGGCAGGCACCTGTATGTGATGGGGGAAGCCATGATGACCCAGTGTACGGAGCGGAAGCCCGCACTGTGTCCCTGACACCTGTTCAGGTGATTTGCAAGGTCAAGACTAGTTTCAGAATAAGCTTAAGATATTTTTTGCCTTTTTCAGTATCTCACAAGTGTACTATGGAGTTCTTTCATGGCCACAGGACTTCATAACCAACCGCAGGAGGCTGAATTCTCTTCATTTACTTCAATCAAGTGACACAATGCAATAGTCTGAGTGCAGAGAAGATACGGAATCCAGCAGGAACTGGACATCTGAGAGGAGCAAACATGTAGAACAATGCTACACTTCTCACTAAGTCATCAACATCACTGTTTTCATTAAAAAATATTTTATTTATGTTAACATGTAATGGGCTCACTACTATTGTTTTCAACAGAACAATTTTTATTTAATGTTTTATGTAATGAATGAATATTTAAAACTATTTCTCAGTTGCATTTTTCTAACGTGGTAAGTTGATATGTGCTATTAGATATAACTCACATCAATGAAACTCAAGGCTTTTAAAATTTTGTTTGTACCCTTTGACTACCAAATGACCCCGGCAACCACCAATCTGCTTTCTGATTCTATCAGTCCATTTTCTGTGAGTTGGTTTCCCCAGTATTATTGAGGTATAATGAACAAATGAAAAGTGTACATATTTGAGGAGAGCAATGTGAGGTTTTAATAGATGTATACATTGTAAAATGATGATCACAATCGAGCTAATTAACACACCCGTCAGCTCACATAGTTACCACTGTGCATGGTGAGAACATTTAAGATCTATTCTCTTAGCAACTTTCAGGTATAAAATACAGTACTTTATAGCTCTCCAAAACTTATTCATGCTGCAGAACCCCTGGACCATCATCTCCCCATTTCCTCTACTCTCCAGCCTCTGACAAGCGCCATTCTACTCCCTGCTTTTATTAACTGGGCTATTTTAGATTCCACATTTAAGTGAGATCACGTGGTATTGGTTTTTCTGTGTCTAACTTATTTCACTTAGTGTACTGTCCTTCAGATTCATCCATGTTGTTACAAATGGCAGCATTTCCTTCTTCTTAAATCCTGAATAATCATCCACTGTCTCTACATAACACACTTTCAATTGCAACAAGGTCACAGGATACGAGATCAATATACAAAAATCAATTATATTTTCACCATTAGCAAAGAGCAATCAGAGAAGGAAACTAAGTAAGCAATTCCATTCAAAATAGTATCAAAAAGAAAACGTAGAAATAAATGTAAACAAAATAATTGAAGAACTTGTCCATTGAAAAGTATAAAACATTGCTGAAAAAATGGAAGATTGAAGCAAATGGAGACACAAGTCCATGTTTATGGTTTGGAACAGTCGATATCATTAAGATGGAAATTCTTAACACATTTATCTATAGATTTCTTTAATTTTTATTGAAATCATTGGCGTGACATTGGTTAATAAAATTATATAGATTTCAGGTGAACTATTTCTATAATATCATCTGTATATTGTACTGTGTTCACCACCCAAAGTCAAGTCTCCTGTCGCCATTTATCACCCCTTTACCCTTTTCTGACCCCCAACCCTCCTTCCCTCTGATAATCACCAGATTGTTGCCTGTGTCTATGAGGAATTTTTTTTTTTTTTTTTTTTTTAATCCTCACCTGAGGATATTTTTCCATTTTTTGTACAGATAGAGTGGGACGGAGAGAGAGGAAGGAGAGAGGGAGAGAAACATCGACGTGAAGGGACACATCGAGTGGCTGCCACCCGCACGACCAACCAGGGCCGGGGACAAACTGCAACCGAAGTACATGCCCTTAGCGGGAACCGAACCCGGGTCTCTCCGGACCGCAGGCCGACGCTCTAACCGCTGAGCCAAACTGGCCAAGGCTCTATGAGGAATTTTTTCTTTTCTTTTCTTTTTTGCTTAATCCCTTCACCTTTTCCACCAAACCTCCTAACACCCATCCCCTCTCTATCAGAATCCTAGGACACTTTTTGGAAAAATTACCAAGCTGATACCAAAATGTAGATGGAAATGCAATGATCCATAATAGAAAAAACAATTTAAAAATAAGAATGAAGTTGGAGGACTTACAGAGCCTGATTTTATAATTTATGAAAATCAATACAGTAATAGGTATAGAATAGACTTACAGATCAATAAAAGAGAATTGAGAGTCCAGAAATAAGCCACTACATTTATGATCAATTGATTCTTGACAAGATGCCAAGACAATTTCATGGTAAAAAAATAATCTTTTAAGCAAATGATGCTGGGTCAATTAAGCACATAAAAAAAATCTAAATTTAAATTTACACTACACAAGAACTAATAAATCATAACATAACAAAACTAATAGACCATGGTCCTAAATGTAACAGCTGAAACGATAAAACTTCTAGGAGAAAGTACTGGAGAAAATCTTCATGACCTTTGATTTTAAACAGGGTATATAGATATAACATCAAAAGCATGAGCCATTAATGGGAGAAAAGGACATAAATTGGATGTCATTAGACTTTTAAAAAATTGGGCCTCAAAATACACCATTTAGCAAATAAAAAGACAAGGTACACATTTGCAAATCATATGTATAAGACACATCCAATACACAATAATTAGAACTCAGTAATAATAAGACAAACAACCCAATTAAAAAATTGGCAAAAGACTATACATTTCTAAAGATGAAATGCAAGTGACTAATAAACTCATGAAAAGATGGTCAGCCTCATTAGTGTAGTCCTTAGGGAAATGTACATTAAAATCACAATGAGAAACCACCACACACATTCACTAGAATGGCTATCAGTACAAAGACAGACAATAGCAAGTGTTGACAAGGCTGTGGGAACCCTGTAGGGAGAGGAAGTGGTTCAGTCACTGGAAAATAACCTAGTGGTCCCTTAAAAAGGCAAACATAAAGCTCCCTTTCTGCAGCTACTGCTTTCCTAGGTTTCTACTCAAGATGCCCACACAAAAACGTGCACACACATGTTAACGGCAGCATTTTCTTGCAATAGCCAAAATAGGAAAACAAGCTGCATGTCCATCAGCTGGTGAACAAATCAACAATATGTAGTGTATCCATATAATGCTATATTATTCAGCAATAAAAGCAACCAAGTACTGATACATTCTACAATGTGGATGCAGCTCAAGCACATGATGCTGAATGAGAGAGGCCAGATGCACAAGCCTCTCTATTGTATGGCTTCATTCAGATGAAAGGTCGAGAAGAGGCACTGTGAGAGGCAGGCACCAGCTTAGCAGCTACCTAGGGCTGCAGGTGGGAACAGGAACCGACCACACTCGCCACCGGGTGTGTTCCAGTGTGATGGAAGTTGCTCTAAAATGGAATTGTGGTCATTGTAGCACAACCCTATAAATTTACTGAACGCTACTGAATTGTACACTTAAAACGGGTGAACTTTATGGTATGTAAATTATATCTCAATAAAGCTGTTAAAAGAAATGAAGGAAATGGACTGAATAATCTTGGAGGTTCTCTCTTCCTTCGAAAGTCTGTGCTTTCGCTTTCAACTGTGCACGCATTCTTATTCAAAACGCTAAACCTCTGGCATTACTGTGCAAGCAGGGCGAAGAAACAGTGTGAGCTCTGTGATCCCCCACAGAACCCGGCTCTGCAATGACATTCCCCACTTTACAGGTGCCCGGAACTATGGAGCTGAAATTGACAACGGCACATCTTAGCCACCCAACCTTCATTCCAAGGCTCTGGGAATTCTTGTTTTTGTTCACTATCTGCCTAGTCACCACAGCCTTCGAGGAGGCAAGGAGGTGGGGAGAGGGCTACATTTGCAATTTAATTTAGTTGGAGTCTGTACATGTACTTCTTTGCTTGGCCTCTGACTAGCTGTGCGACCTATTGCCCCCTCTCTGGGTCCTGCACGCACTTACTCATTTATTCATCAGGTATTTATTGAGTGATTATAGTGTAGCAGGTGCAAATTGGAATGCTGCATGGCCTCTGGTCCCAGGAGCTCAGAACTGAGACGGGGAAGACAGATACGAACTGTCCACCACAATCGGTGAGATGAGAGCGGGAAAAGGAACTCAAGCCTGGGTTCTCTCATTGACAACACTGTATCCAGCCCTGGTTCTAATGTCAATCTATATCCAGATTCCGAGAAGAGGGCGACGGGACAGTGCGAGCATAAACGAGACAAGGTGAAAGTGCTTTCTATAGGGTCTAGCGCTCTATAAAAGTTGGCTGGAGCCAGCATAATTGCTGCGTGCGTTATCGTAGTAGACAACAGAGATTTGCCTCGTTCTCCATTTGGACCCTTCTCCTGTGATGGGATTGCACTTAAAAGATTTAACAAAAGTGGATTTTGAGTAGGAATTTAGAGGGAAAAATATATATTGTATAAAGGAACCATTACAATTCAACAGAAGAGTTCAAAGGGAGTTTTACTTATTCTTGAATGCAAGCTAAAGAAACATTGTAAAGGAAAAACCAGACAACCATCTGTTGATGGCTAGGGCTTCTTCTCCTCTTTTTCAATATTGAAAAGAAGCTTATGTAGCTTTAATCGAGCTTGTCCTTGGGTTGAGATATATTTTAAAGCAAAATGCAGACCCGGCTATTGCCCTCAGATATTTTCTTTCCATCATGGCTCCTGTCTTGTTCTCATACTGTACGTAAGCAACTCAGTGGTCCTAATTTCAATATGTATCCAGAGTCTGACTACTGTACTATCATCTCCACAGCTACCACCCCGGCCAAAGCCCACCCACCATCATCTCTGAATTAGATCATTGCAATAGCCTCCCAACTGGTCTCCCTGCTTCCACTCGGGCCCCCAACAATCTAGGCTCAAAACAGTGGCTAGAGTGACCCTTCAAAAACATGTCTCAGGTCCTGACACTCCTGTGCTCAAAGCTCTCCCATGGCTCCCACTTACTCAGAAGAAAAGGCAACATCTTTACAACGCCCTTGAGGCCCTTTCTTAGGAATGATCCGACCTCCCCTCTTCTAAGTCTTCTCCAGGTACAGTGGCCCCTTTGCTGTTCCTTGAACATGCTAGACCTGCTCCTACCTCAAGGCCTTTGTGTTTGTTATCTTGTATGCCTAGGATGCACTTCCTCAGATACACGCCGCCTTCGGAAGGCTTCTTCTTCACCTCTGCCAGAAACGTCTTACCTGACCACTCTGCTTAATCTAGCAAACCTAACCTCAACACAGCCTATTACAACTCCTGCTTTAGTTTTCTCCATATCATTTATCATCATCACTCACACTGTGTATGTCCGTGTGTGTGTGTGTGCGTGTGCACCTAAGAGATTAAGTCATTTTAAAAGAGAACTGTAAGCTCTGTAAATGTCCACCTTCCTCTGGGCAAAAGCAACTTAGTAGATGGACAGATAGAAGGCCAGTTAGCTGATGTTTGGATAGATGACCTTGATGGGTGACCTTTTCTAAAGCAACAGCGAACTGAAAAACAAGGTTGCAGTTTCCGTGCTGGCTCCACCGCTCATTGGCTCTATCTGACGTGCGGAGCAAGTCACTTGACCTCTAGCACTTGCTTCTAGAATGGGATAATGCTGGCCAGTGCAAAGAGACACAAACCAGAAGAGAGACACATTTTAGAAAGGAAAGCAATTTATCATCGTTTGTAGATAATATGACTGTGACCTAATATATCGAAGAGAATCAACTGAAAGACTTTTAAAATTAATAAAAGAATTCAGTGAAGTGGTTTGAGAGAAGATCGAGATAAATAAACTGCATGCCATGAAAAACAAGCTGCGGATGTAACAGCAAAATCCTGTTGGAACAGAGTCATTTAAAAACAGCCAAGGAGCCCCGCTGGTGTGGCTCAGTGGCTGAGTGTTGACCCACGCACCAAGAGGTCGCCGGTTCGAGTCCCAGTCAGGGCACATGCCTAGGTTGTGGGCCAAATCCCCAGTGGGGGGCATGCAGGAGACGGCCAATCGATGTTCTCTTTCATTGATGTTTCTATCTCTCTCTCCCTCTCACTTCCTCTCTCTCTAAAATCAATAAAGAAAAAAAAAAAGCCAAAGATAACATACATAAAAAATGCACGGGCCTAACATGGGAAGGAAACACGCTCTACTGAGTGATATAAAAGAATATCTCCAGTTTCTTGTTCAGGGATTGGCAGAGTGGCTGAGAAATAATTGTGCGGAACTAAAGATGAGTAAATGCACAAAAATGCTGATGTCCCAGGTGAACGCATCGCGTATCGTAAAGAGGCCAATTCTTGCCAAATTGATCTGTATTCTTTGCGGAAAAGCAAATTGTATAAAATGTGGGGCCAGTTAGGACATCTGGGAATCCTAAAGACGGGAATGACCTTAATTTTGAAATTCCAATAATTTCAATGAGTTTCTTTATTTGTTTATAAAAGAAATTACAATTCAGAACTTAAAAAAAAAAAAAAAAAAGGAATGAGGGTTAAAAATCATCCCTGAATATTAAAGCATATTATGAACTTAAAATGATTATACAATGGGTACTGCGGTATGATGAAAAATACATGGGATAAATGTGTATGGGTGTGTATGAATTTTACATATATAAGTAAAAACAACACAAATCAATGGAAAAGAGAAAACTGTATCAATAAATAATCCTGGATTGAATTTTTAAAAGCCTTAGAGGACCATTAATTGGGACAACTATAGAAATTTGACTATGAACTATATATGAGGTACTAGCATTATAGCAATTCTAAATTTCTTTTTTCTTTATTGATTTTAGAGAGAGAGGAAAGGAGAAGGAGTGAGAGATAGAAACATCGATGAGAAAGAACAGTGATTGGCTACCTCCTGCATTCCCCCACTGGGGATTAGACCCACAACCTGGCCATGTGCCCTGAGTGGGAATCGAACCGGCGACCTCTTGGTGCATGGGTCAACACTCAACCACTGAGCCACACTGGCCAGGCACAATTCTAAATTTCTTGAGTGTGATCATTACACTGTGGCTGTGTAGGAGACTGACCTTCTTCTTATGAGATACAAACTAGAGGCGTTCAAATGTCATCATTACCACAACTAACCTAGCAACCATGTGAGAGATGAGAGAAAGTAGATATGACAAAAATGTTTACAACTGGTGAATCTGGGGGAAGGATGTGTGGATGTTTATTGTACCAGTCTTTCAACATCCTGTAGGTTAGAAATAAAAAAAAAACTTGAGTGGAAAGAATCATTTTAAGCTTTAACAGTAGAACAACTTACAAAAGACAAATGAAAAAAAGATGTGTCTATGTATAAACTTGAAATGTCTGAATACAAGAATAAAAAATAGCCCTGGCCGGTTTGGCTCAGCGGTTAGAGCGTCGGCCTGCGGTCCGGAGAGACCCGGGTTCGGTTCCCGCTAAGGGCACGTACTTCGGTTGCAGTTTGTCCCCGGCCCTGGTTGGTCGTGCGGTGGCAGCCACTCGATGTGTCCCTTTCACATCGATGTTTCTCTCTCTCTCTCTCTTCCTCTCTCTCCCTCCCACTCTATCTGTACAAAAAATGGAGAAATGTCCTTGGGTGAGGATTAAAAAAATAAATAAATAAATAAAAATAAAAAATAAATAAATAAAACAACAGTCCTGGTCAGTTTGGCTCAGCGGTAAGAGCGTTGGCCCAAGGACAGTAGGGTTGTTGGTTCAATTCCCAGTCAAGGATATACCAGGGTTGCAGGTTCTATCCCTGGCCCTGGTGGAGGTCGTGCAGGAGGCAACCGATTGATGTGTCTCTCTCACATAGATGTTTCTCTCTTTCTCTTTCTCCTTCCCTCCCTTCCACTCTATCTAAAAAATCAATGTACAAATATCCTTGGATGACGATGAACAAAAAACAAACAAACAAAAAGAAAAGAAATAAAACAACAAATTAGAAAAGCTCCTCCTCCCAGAAAATATGACAGAGAAGAAAACAATATTTTGATGTGTAAGGGATCATATTTGGTCTGAAGGATATAAATGACAAGGGGCCTAAACCAAAACCAATAATGTCTCTGTATAAGTAAGGCTATACACTATATTGTCTCTGTAGAATGAGATAGAACTAGGAATTACTAAACCAAAAATCGAAACAAATATAAACTCCCAACTGGGGAAAATAAGAATCTACCTAAGTAATCTCATATCAAATAGGAAATCAAAACCACAATTCCATACTCTGTAGAAACTATTTCTACGAGAACAATAATGTTAAATGCACATGGGATAAGACCAAACCTGTTTTCAGAATCTGAGAAGCCTTTGTTATTAAACAAAAAAGAATGACAATAAATTAATTAAGCATTCCATAAAAAGAAAATTAGAGTAGACAACACTGGAGCCAGATGGCTTTTCCAATGAGTTCTTTCAATCTTTCAACAATTGATAATTCCCATGTTATATAAATAATTACATAAGACAGAAAAAAAGGAAAAGCATCTCAAATAGTTGCAATTTGTTCCTCTAATATACCATTAAATTGGTTCCCCGTAAGCAGGTCATTTAGCTCAGGTACACAAGATAGATTATAGAAAATCTGGGGAAAATAACACATAAATAAGTCCAAGTAGGAAACAATATGATCATATCAATAGGTGCCAAAACCTTTCTGATTTTAAGAGTCACAAAGACAAATGGTAGAATAGAGATATTTTTCCTTATGTTTTAAAACACCTATCTCAAATCCACAACTAACACCATACAGGAGAAATTTACTGGAGCGCTCGTCTATGAGGTTGGGAATAACACAACCAGTCAACTGTCAACATGATTTGGCAACATTGTCCAGAAAGCTCTACCGAATGCGACAGAACATAAAACCCAAATAAGGGTACTGGAACTGGAAAGAGGGACACAAAATTATCATTATCCTCAGATGATGTGATTATTAGACTGATAAACCAAGGTAGTAAAATTTAATGAAAGAAACTCACAAGAGGTTTTAGCCAATTGAATGGGTAAAATGCGCGCACACACACACACATACACACACACACACAGTTTCCCTAAGAACCAGCAAAATCCATTTAGCAAACCTAATGGGAAAAGATAGCACATGCTCAACATCAGCAAGAAACCATTTTGACAAGGTAGCTATGGATGTCATTTACATGAAAAAAACTGCCCAGTTTTCCTGAGAAAGAGTAGGTTCAGATGAACAGTAGGCTTGCCTTATTTCAGTGTGGAAAAGCTTGTGTAGATGTAACCATTTGAGATTAACTAAGAGCTTTAACACCATTTAAACCAATTCTTTGGGGATTGTTTAGGGAACACGATAAAGTGATTTTAAAATTTGCAGGGCAACATACGTGGGTGAAAATAGCTAAGAACAATGGGACACAAGAATCTTTAGGACTGGATAATACAATGTTTTGTAAGGCTATAATTCAATAGTCATGTCGAAACAGCACCCAATAGAGGCCGATCTGATGGGACAGCAAAGGTAAACCAAGAATACAGTGGGACACACACAAACACACACACACACATAAAAACAAACTTAGGCAGCATCACACGTCAGCAAGACTGCAAGGAGTATTCAGTAAATGGCATGGAAAAAATTTAGCTACATATTTGGAGACATAAAAGAACAAGCATGCCGTAAACATCATTAAAGTGATACTCACTAATACAAGTGGCAAGAATAGAATGAAACTTTGTAAGGGAGGATCACAGTTATGTACAACCTTTTCTCCACATCCTGGCCAGCACTTCAAGATACAAAAGCAACCTCAGTGCCCATCAGCAGACGACTGGATAAAGAAGATGTGGTACACATATCTACAATGGAATATTACTTGGCCATAAAAAGAATGAAATCTTACCATTTGGGATATGGGTTGGCCTACAGAATACTATGCTGTGTGAAATAAGTCAGAGAAAGACAAATACTGTATGATTTCACTTATATGTGGAATATATAAAATACAATAAACAAACAAAACAGCAATAGACTCATAGATACAGAGAACAGACTAATGGTGACCACAGGGAAAGGGGGTGGAGAGGCTGGGTGGAAAAGGTGAAGGGATTGAGAAGTACAAATTGGTAGTTACAAAATAGTCATAGGGATGTGAAGTACAGCATAGGAAATATAGTCAATAATATTGCAATAACTATGTATAGTGTCAGATGGGTACTAGAATTACCAGGGGTACCCCTTTACAAATTATGTATCTATGTCTAACCACTATTCTGTACACCAGAAACAAATTCAAAATATTTTTTGTTTGTTTTCCTCCAATTTTTATTATTTTTGTTACAGACGATTTTCCTTCCCCCGCTAGAACTTCTCCCCATCCCCCCCAGCATTGTTGTCTATGTCCATTGGTTATGCATACATGCGTATAAGTTCTTTGGTTCATCTCATCCATCCTTCCCACCCCACTACTCTGAGGTTTGTCAGTGTGAACCATACTCTTTTCCATGTCTCTGTGTCTATTTTGTGCATCAGCCCACCTTGTTCATTATATTCCACAAATGAGTGAGATCATGTGGTATTTGTCCTTCTCTGATTGGCTTATTTCGCTTAGCATAATACTCTTGAGGCCCCTCCATGTTGTCTCAAAGGATAAGAGATCTTTCTTTCTTACAGCTGCATAGTATTCCATTGTATATCTGTACCACAGCTTTGTTATCCACTCATCTATTGATAGACACTTGGGCTGTTTCCAGATCTTAGCGTTTGTAAATAGTGTTGCTATAAACATAGGGGTACATATATTTTTTCTGACTGGTGTTTCCGGATTCTTTGAATATCGAATCCAAAACATTGAATATAAACTGTAATTGACTAATATTTTATACAACCTAATTTTTTAATTTAGTAAGAAAAAAATAAAAATAAAACCCACCTCAAATATTAATATTCTATGATAGATTTATAGATGACTTTTCCCTCCTTTTTTTCTATAATTTCTATATAGCACATATTATTAATTTTCTAAAGATTTATTTATTTAGATTTATCTTTATTATTAAAAGTATTACAGTTGGCCCTCCTTTTTCCCCCATTGACAAAGGAGCACATATTATTTTTGTGACAGATCTAAATTCAAATTTATATAAAATAAAATGATAAAATAAAATTACAGTACTTATAATAACTTCCTCCGCATCAGGATGAAGATCAAAGATAATTAGGAACATGAAAATACTTTAAAAAGTGATTGATATATGTTACAATGAGCTGTTGTATTGTATTTTCAACTGGTGGATGGATTTCTGCACATAGGTGACATGGTATGATCCATGCCTGACACACTCCTGGCTTCCTGAGTAAGCTGACTTCTGAATACCATGTCCCCACCTAACTTCAGAAGTGTGGTTTTCCAAGTTGAACAGTGTCATTTCAATTGATCAAGAATCCAGTAATATATGAAGAAGAGTTGACTCAGTTTACAGTGGCCACTGAACGACAGCGCTTATTCGCTAATGTTGCTAGCTCATTTAAGCAATAACTTTAAAATGGTTTTGTGGACTCCAGGGAGGTTGGAGCCCGTGGTGGCCATTAGTGGCAGCTAGGAGAAGTGGAATGCTGGGCCCTGCTCCAGTGGTCCTTGGGCCAGCAGCAGCTTCTTCACCTCGGGATGTGTTGGAAATGCAGACTTTCGGGTCCCATCCCAGATCTCCCGCATCAGAATCTATTTTCTTCTAAGACTTCAGGTTAATTCATTTATGCATTAAATTTTGAAAAGCAATAAAGTGAAATAGAACACTTTAGGGAACTGGAAATGTTGCTTTTGTTTTGTTTTGTTTTGTTCTGCTTTTTAATAAACATTTGGAGCATTTCATGTCCCCCAGTGGAGAGCCAGGCTGTTCCCCTCACCCCAGGCCTCCCAATACTGCCTTCTTCCTCTGATGTCCCGGGAAGCAACCCCTTTACCCTGCTGCCAAATTCTCGATTGAAATGTCACCACTGTTTCCTAAAGTCGGCTTATATTGTGCGCGGAGCAAAGGAAAGAAGTCACGTGAACAGGCTAGCTCCAACAGGGAGTCCGGTTGCAAACTTCACAAGCAAACCCCACAATCAAACCCCACAATCAAACCCCACTTTCACAGGGCAGGATGCTGCCGCGGCGCCTTTCTGCGGAGTAATCAATAGGGTGCCTTGGATGTCTCTCCGTGCGACAAAGACAGTTGTCTAGGGGAGGACAGTGTCCAGGTGGAAATCCTCAGGCACGTTTTTGTAAGCCATCCCAAATCAATTATCCTCAAAAAGCCCTTCTAAGCTCTAAAAAGGTAAAAGGAACGATTATTAATTAACCGCTAAATTAACCATAATAAGTGACATAACAGTGCCAGATAGGTCAAATAAATGCTACCGAAGAATTATAACACGAATGAAAACATTTTTTCCGATGGGAACGAGTGACCTAAGATGAGGTTATTCGCAGGAATGCAGGGAGGTGAAAATCAGCACCTGTGTGTAAAGAATTGAGGAAGCCAGGTCTCCACGGGGCAACAGCATCAGCTGTGGATTTCAGAGCCCCACTATGGCTCTCTGAGTGTGAGCTTGGAAATAAGACCTTGGAACAAGCTCACCAAGATATTTTCATATACACCATATTTCAGAGATCCTCCTGTGGAAGGCTTGCCCTGAATTTGTGATGTGAATCAGAGACCCTTGGGTACAGTATCCTCACCTAATCTAGCAGTTCTCAAAGTACGGTCTCTGAACCCGTGGGGGTCCCCAAGAACCTTTCAGTAATTCTGCAACCTCAGAACAATTTTAATAGTAAGCTAAGACTTTGTTTACCTTTTTTCACTGTGTTGATATTGGCACTGAATGCAAAATGCAATAATGGGTACAACTGCAGGTGCCTTACATGAATCAAGGCAGTGGTACCCAACCGTTGGTCATTGTATTCTTCAACGGTGTATAAAGACTTGCTACAAAAAACAAGAATGCCAGTTTTCCTTAAGAATGTCCCTGATGAGGCAGTAAAAAAAAAAAAAAGTTAATTTCACCCCTCGAGTACGTCTTTTCAATATTCATGTGACACAATGTGAAGTTTGCATAAATCACGTCTCCTGCTTATTGAAGTACTATGATTTCTTAGGGAGAAACATTCCTGTGATTATTTGAGTTGCATGCTAAACTAGTCATGTTTTTAATGAAGGACCATTTTTCTCTTTTTGCAAGAATGACTGACATATTGTGGTTATTCACACTGGATATTTGGTAAACATTTCCTCTAAAATAAATGAAGTTTATCTGTTACTTTAAGAAAACTGAGAGTATGTGTTCATAATTGAGCTTTCAAGGGGAAATTGGAATTTGAGAAACTTATCTGTCACTGTAAATTTGACAGGTTCCCAATACTTAAAAACTTTACTGATGAGCTTGGTGGTGAAATTAGCAAATGTGATATTTTGGTATTTTATCACAAAATGTGTCAACATTTGGAGATTTGTATAATTCAGTGAATTTTTTCAAATGAGAAATGTATAATGTAAAAAAAAAAAGGATAAAATATCCATTTGAAGGGCAACAAAGCTGCTATATTTTAATGTAACAGAATGTGAAAAGTTCACTAATATGATTTCATTGCAAGTAAACTTTAGGAAACTACCTCTCTCTGAATTGGTGTAATATCAAAGAAGAATATCCACAATTACATTGAAAGGCTATTAAAAAACTCCCTTTTCCCCAGTGACAACCTGTGTGACGCTGAACTTCCTTTACCTATTTCAATCACATCAAATTGTGACAATAGATTAAGTGCAAACCAGATAAGAAAATCAAATTATCTTCTATCCAAACATTCAACATATTTGCAAAAATGTGAAACAATACACCTCTTCTCCCTAATGGTTATTGTTTTGAAAAACGTATTATTTATATTACTGTGCAATGGATTTATTGTTTTTAAATGAATTACAACATTTCCCAAATGTAGCTTTAACTTCTAATACCGTGAATATTGATAGACAAAACCCACATGAACAAATAAAGCTCTTTGAGATCTTCATTATTTTTTTATTTTTTGTTCAGGTAGAGTGGGAGGGAGAGAGAGGAACAGAGAGACAGAGAGAAACATTGATGTGAAAGGAACACATCGAGTGGCTGCCACCCGCACAACCAACCAGGGCCGGGGACAAACCGCAAGCGAGGTACATGCCCTTAGCAGGAACCAAACCCGGGTCTCTCAGGACCGCAGGCTGACGCTCTAACCGCTGAGCCAAACCGGCCAGGGCAAATCTTCATTATTTTTTAATAATGTAAAGGGGTCTTATGACCCAGAAGATCAAGAACCTTTGATCTAATCATGCATTTTCAAAAAAAAAAAAAAAAAAATAGCCTTGGTCGGGTGACTTGGTGGGTTGGGGCTCTATTTTGTACCCTAGAAGGTGGCGGGTTTGATCCCAGGTCAGGATAAGTATGAGGGGCAACCAATTGATGTTTCTCTCTCACACTGACGTTTCTCTCTCTCTCGCTTCTCCCTTCCTCTAAAATCAATAAAAACGTATCCTTGGGTGAGGATAAAAAAATAATAAAAATAAATAAAAAGGCTATGAAGATACTCACAAGTTAGGGCTTCTCAGTCTTAGCATGACTGGCATTTTGGCCGGATAATCTTCGTTGTGGGTTTGTCCTACACATTGTAGGGTGTTTAGTGGGATCCCTGGCCTCTACTCACTAACTAGGTGACATTAACAGCCCCCAGTTCCAAGTTGTAACAACCAAAAGTATCTCCAGACAGTGCCTCTGGGGGCTGAATGAACTGATTGGGAACTGATGCCATTGGTAAATGGGAAAAGGATGTTGAAAAGATAATTTATATATAAAAAAAAAATTTCAATAGTATAAAAATACATGGAAAAAAATTCTGCCTTGCCAGTAAGCCAAGTATGCAAATCAGAATGAAAATAAGCTTCCATTTAAAACCCATTAAATTATCAAAGTAAATGTAAATTATAACAGGCCCTTTCAGTGAAGTTGTGATGAAACTGGTAGGATTCGATAATTCTAGCAGCTCTGTAAGCGGATTCGTGAAATTGGGGAAATAATTTGCAATGGCTTTCAAGGTTCATAAACATCTTCATGACATAGGAATACAAACAGCATAGGTTCTAGAACCTGCATTAAATTCAAATTTTGGCTCTGAAACTTACTAGCCGTGGGACCTTCCTTTAAATATTTTAATGACATTTAAAAATCTGAAGACAATAATAATGTCTCCATAAATGATTATTGAGAAGTGCCTTAGATAATAATGTAAGCGAACATCTAGTTGAAAGTGGAAGATTTAATGCACTCCATCTATCTCCTGTCTCTGCTGAGATCCCACTAAAATGACAGTAATAGATTAACAAAAAGCATGAAAATCCATAAGAAAAAAGAGAACTAGTATCGGGCCATTAGTGGATCAGAGGCTTCAGAAGAATTCTGGAGAACTAAAAATGGTCAGAGAAAGGAATGTGGTCTAGCAAGATAAAGAAAACCACGTTGCAAAGAGATGTGAATAAGGGCGGTGATTTGTTCAGGGAATCTTGAGTAAGACTGATCTTGGAGCGATTAAGTATGGAGAGTAAGAAAGTGAAAAGTGGGGCTGAAAACAGGTGTTGATGAAAAGATCATGTGTTTATCTGCTACCCCTCCAGCAGGAGCTAGGAAGTTTCATCTTCGGACAGATGAAATGCCTTTATACCCAAAACACAGCACCTCTAATCAACTTTCATAAGACCTCACTTTCAAACATCCACTGCCGAGGCTCAGTGGCTAGTGAGAAATGCTCCAACATGAAAGCAGGTTGTCAGTTCAAATGAGGAAAAATGACTCCAGAGAAAATGGAGATAATACAGGAGTCAGAACCCTCCCCCCCCCAAATCGAAGTAGCTTCCTCAGAAAAGTTTGAAAAATGATTGCTTCTATAGACAAGATGTGATGCCATGAGAAAAAACCCAAACATTTACAGAATAAATATCTTTTTTTAAAAAAAAATTTTTTTCTGTATTTTAGATAGAGAGGAAGGGAGAGGGAGAGAAAGACAGAAACATGGATGAGAGAGAACATCAATTGGCCACCTCCTGCATGACCCCCACTGGGGATTGGGCCCACAACCTGGGCATGTGTCCTGACCGGGAATCAAACCGGCGACCTCTTGGTGCATGGGTCTCACTCAACCAGTGAGCCACACCAGCATGGCAATACATAGCTTTTAAAAGGGAGAATTATGATTGGTAAAATTTTAAACAAATGCCAGACAAGGGTTGGCATCTGTCCAGAAAATAGGACGCAAAGACCAACAGAAGAGAAAGAGAATGAAAAAAAAAGAAAGAGTAACAGACTGAAACAGCAGAGCTCCGCTGGCGGGAAAAATGCATGAATAGTACAATAAAAATATTGCCTGAATAAAAGAGAATATTTGCACATTCTATGATGCATTTTATAAAAAAGCACAACTGTACAGGATGAGAGGCGTAGTCAAAGGTGGGACAGCATAGTGGTTAAGGGTTCAGACTGTGGAGCCAGACTGCTATGTTCAAAGTCCGCAGCGACAGGCTGCATGAGCTCAAATACGTTACTGAACCTTTTAGTTCTTTGGTTTCCCCAACTTAAAATAGGGACAAGACTCGTTCTTACCTTATAGGATTTAGTTGAGAACTAACCGAGTTTATATATATATATATATATATATATATATATATATATATATATACACACACACACACACACATATGTATGTAAAGGACTTAAAATAGTGCCTAGTACATAGTAATCTTTGAGTTAATTATATACTCCCATAATAAAATTAGTACACCACTTAGCACGGAAGTGACCTGCGTTTATAGAATTCTAAAATGAGCCCTGGTGTAGTTATTTAACTAAAAATAGTGATAGAACTACTCCGGGAAGCTGGAAGGGAGGCACTGGATGATTGAAGACAGCCACGTTCTCATCTATAATAGCAGGAAGTAAATAGATAATGTCTGTAATCAATAACTTTAAAACAGCACATTACGTAGTGACATTGCCAATTCCCAGGAGAAATGGCAAAGAATTTAAATGCAGTTGCCTCTGGGGCACAGGACTGGGGGGTGAAAAAGGTGAAGCAAGGCACGATTTGACTGTTCGATTTCTCAGCCACGTGCCCTGGTTACTGTGAGATTTTTTAATTAAAGAATGAAAAAGGTTAATATATATATGAAATGGCTGTCAGTGCTTGGCATATAAGAGTAGGCACTCAATACATTTTAGTTCCATTTTATTCATTTCAGTAACTCCACTCCTGGGGATTTTTTTCCTATTTAAAGATATAATGCCAAAAGAAAAACATGAATAAATATGTTTATTGCTGGGTTATTCATAACAACAAATAACTGGAAATGACCCAAATTTTCAACCATGTGGGAATGGGTAAGAATTATGCGAAAACTTGATGGAATGCTATGAACCAGAACATAAGTTTATCGTTTCAGACGGCTATGAATTGGCTATAACCTACCACACACACGCACACGCACACGCACACGCACACGCACACGCACACACAGTCTCCGATGTGTTCAGACTAGGAAGCGGGAATCTGAGAAAACCAAGGGTCTGAACAGAGGGGAGGCAGTCACAGTGTGTCTTAGGGCAACTTCCTTTGGCCCCCCGAGTCCCTAATGGGGGGCTCACAGATGCTTGGATCACTCTGCAAGGGGAGTTATTATTATTATTATTTTGAGCTGTGGCCTTTTGTACCGAGAATTCACATCACTACTCGTGAAGAATACATACGAACAATAGCAGTTATTACAAATACGTAATAATCCCCTCGCTCTACAGCCAGACTCAGCATCAGCAAAGTCAGGACTCCCCTGCAAGGCATTCTCAGCAGTAGCTCAGCTTCCAGCCCTGCGATGCTTAGAAAACCCACGTGTGGCAAAGATACTGGTGAAAACTATACGACAATGAAAGAAATGTCCGTGCACTGCATTTGAGTCTCCATCAGAAGCTGCAGACAAGGCTTACGACTCCCAAAGAGAATGCGAGCTGGGCAAGCCAGCCTCTTGTATCTCTGGATGTGACTCTGGGTGTCTGCCACACACACACCGCTGAGACTCATGCTTCTCAACCTCCATGCATCTGAATCCCCGGGAGGCCTCATAAAACACAGAAGGCCAGGCTCCGCCCCGGAGGAGTTCCTGATTCAGCAGGTGGGGGTGGGGCCTGTGCATTTACGCTCTAGCAGATCCCCAAGTAACACTGTTGATGCGGGACCAAACTTGGAAAACCACTGTGTTACATGCCCCAAATTTACCATCGCCAACAGGGATAAAGGGTGCGACTGAAGAGAGAAGAGACAGGCAGGTGGACAAGTTTTCTAAGGGTCCCACCTGTCCTTTGTCCCACTGCCCACTGGGTGGAGCCTTGGTTGGCATCTTTACCGCTGCCAGCTCCTTCCTGAGCTCCCTTCTAAGGTTCTCCCACGGAACCCAAGCCTCTTGGTCAACTTCCTAAACTGAGAGGTGACGACCTTGCCCCCGTCTGCCTGCAGCTTGTGAACGGATGCAGGGGGCCACCTTGCAGGTTCCCAGAAATTACGCATTCGCTATGGAGGAAATGAACACCTCAAGGCAAAGTATAATTAGGAATTCTTCAATTCAGTTTATGCTTTTTCAATTAGGCGCTCTATAATTTTAATCATGGGAGCATTAACATGTTTCTGTAATTTATATACCTGTGGTATAATTAAGCCTGGGGAACACATCGCTCTAAACCTGGATAGGAGGGACCGGTTCCCATCCCATCTGCTGTAGCACAGGTCCCTGCCGGAGAGATGGTACCAGTTTCAAAGGAGCCCTTTGCGAGCTGCGGAGGCCAAGGAGAGGGCCCCTGGCTTCGAACCGTGAGGGCTGCCGCCGACCCCGTGATGCCTTTGAACATCTGGCTCCTGCGTAGAATCTGCATCCCAACGCTTCCACCCCTATTGTGACTTTGAAAACATTCCCACCAGTGGGAACTGCGCTAGACAACTATTCTTGGAAACTAATTTCGATTAAGCAGGAACAGGGTGTCCTGGCAGGGGAGACGTTATCTGAGAGCAGATGGCTTTGAAGTGAAGACGCCGAACAATAGGCTGCAGCCTCGCCTGGATGGGGCCCAAACTCCTTTTTTCCCCCCATTGATTCCTCCTCTCACTTACTCTAATTCTGCTCCTCTCGGGTAATTTCTGCTCTGCCTCTTTGCCACAAAGCAGGCCCCGAATCCTCTGTGCAAGGTAGGTCTCCTGGGATTCTGAGCAGTTCTGCAAATTCAAGGAATTCAGAGGCACGCTGAAAGTTTTTGTGCTTATTCAGACTGAACCTCTGAACTTTCTGAAGGTTAAAAACCATCCTTTCCCCTCACCCTTCTTCCTGCTCTCTCCACAATAGCAAATTCAGATTTGCTGACTGCAATAAAAGGAGAAAGAACATAATCAAAACTGGCCCGGGGGACAACACACGCAGATTCCAAGCCAGCTGAGTGACGTGCCCATTTGCCGCAGCATCCGGGCACGCTCCCGAGTCGGTCTGATCTAAGAAAATAGGGAACTTTTTATAGCGTGGACGTTGGAAATGGATTTGTTTCTCACGGCCTGCTCTAGCCTTCCACCTAAGAAGGCAGAGCTGTCTGCATCCCCCAACACCCATCTTCTTCCTAAGCCCTGTGTCTGCACAGAAGCGACATACTCAGATATGCTATCAGCCTGCAGCAACACAACCCGGACAATTCCGGGCGTGTGTCATTGTCAGCATCATGAGAAAGTAGGGGTGTGTTTCCCCACGTGAACAGGGACGGAGGAATGGGCTGGCGGAGATCCTAGTTCAGCTTGCGGGAGCGAACACTGATTAGCCTCGTGTTGAAACACGCACCAAAAGAGACACAAGAGCTCCAGAGGCTGTAAAACCCACAGGGCAGCTCCCTAATGCAATGCAGAGCAATCGCTTCTCCGTGGCGTGAGCACGCACAGACCCTGGCACCGCGGAGGAAAATGCCTCCTCCCTGCCAGGTGCCCTCTCCACCCCCGAGGCCACCTCCAGACGAATCCAGTCGTACTCAAGCTGTGGTCCAGGACCAGCAGGGTCGTCTTCGTCTGGGAGCTCATCCAAAATGCAGATTGTCAGGCCCAGGCCCATGATCCCCAGGGTGAGCAGGAATCTACGCACATCCTAGCTCAGCAAACGAGTCTGATAATTCGCTAAGGATGGAGAACTCGGGGTAAACCACTTCTCAGACTTTATCCCCGGTGGGGGTGAGGCGGTTGGACTTGGGAAATCTAGTTCAGAAGGCAAGTGTCTCGGCAGCAAGTCCCAGCCGTAGGACCCTCTCTGGTTTGGGGGGGACTTAACGTTTTCTGCCTGTGTCTAAGCCCCCGTTATATTTCTCATCTCTCATGACAGGATTCCTAGCTTTTTCCCTAGGGCCTCGGAGGCCTACGTGCGTAGCCTCTCTGAAACCAAATGTGGACCTTGACCTATTTTGTGTTTTTTTAAATCCTTACCTGAGGACATTTTTGCATTTATCTCCAGATAGAGTGGGAGGGAGAGAGGAAGGAAGAGAGAGAGAGAAATATCCATGTGAGAGAGACACATCGAGTGGTTGCCACCCACACGACCCCAACCTGTGCCGGGGACAAACTGCAACCGAGGTACGTGCCCTTAGTGGGAACCGAACCCGGGACACTCTGGTCCGCAGGCCGGCTCTCTAACCGCTGAGCCCAATCGGCCAGGGCGAGTCTTGACCTCTTTTTACCAGCCCTCCAACAAAATAGGTGTGAGGGTGGAAATGCTGGTCGGTAGGGCAGCCTCAGCCACACGTGTACTTGAAATGCAGACAGTGCAGGAACTGAAGTTTTAATTTAATTCAGTGTTAATCAATGTAAAGTTGAGGATCCCATGTAGCTCTGGCTATAGTATTGGACGGTGTAGCTCTGAAGTCTTGCCCTTGAACCCTGCTTACATTACTGGGGCGGCTAACCCTTGCCCTGGCCATGAATACTTCCTTTTTCACATGTCTAATCTTTATGCATTGCTTAGTGAGCCTACAACCAAGCAGACACGCGCTTAGAAAGAAAGGGATGGGTTGTATTGTGAAAGGGGGTTAAACACCCATTTCTTCTGCCTCGTGGCGGAGACTTTAAACTCGAAGTTGTTCTTTCGCTACTAAAAAGCTGGGCCTTTCACGATCGCCTCCCTCGCCGTTGCCAAGGGGAAGCAAGCCCCTGAGCGGCCGCAGGTGGCTGGAGCCAGCACCGAGCAGAATGCTTTCCGGATGAGAGCAGACCTCCTTGGAGTCTACCCTGCACAGATGGACGCGCTAGCTCAGAACAGCAACAGACCAGGCTACAGAAATGCACTCGGTGGAGGCCGACTGCAAAGTCTGACCTTGGGGCGCCGCAGACACGGAGGCTGAGAGCCACCGGTTATCAGCTGCGACGCAGCGACGCAAACCGTCACGGGGCCGGGGACAGCGTGCGAAGTACAAGTCGGCATAAACGGTTGGAGAGAAGGTGACACTCAGGAGAAAGCACCTTGCAGAGACACTGTTGCTCCTGCAAAGGGTGCTACCAGCTCCCCCCGGGGAGAGGATTAGCCTTTGAAGAACCCATCTACTTGGACTGCCCTTCCATCCGTAGCCTGGCCTCTGTTGTCCGTGACATACTTGGCTTCAGTGACCTTCACCTGGAATCCATTGCCATCCATCTGCCATCACTCAGTCATACCCACAGCCACATTCCCCACAGCCGGGCTCCGTTCCTGGGCCTTACCTCCGATCACCTTGCTCTCTGAACACTTCTCTCCAGCCTCTCCCTGCTTTGTACCCTCTACAAGTGTCTTCAAAGGTCACCTGGCCCTCAATCTCTCTGCTTCCATGTTTTAACTGCCTTGGTTCCTTCTGCCTCTCTGGCCGGTCCTGCTCCACCTGTGTGGTTCCTTGGATCCCACAGAAACTCCGTCTTGTTCCTCATCTCATCCACATTCTCCCTGGAAAAAGTCACTCACTCCTCCCAGGCCTCCACCACCAGCTGAACGTGAACCCCAGTTCTCAAGCCCTGCTCGATGCCTCCCCAGCACTGCAGGCTCCTGAAATTTAAACAGTCCCTGTGGTAGGAGGTGAACAGGACGACCACACTCTGCTTCGTCTCATGCCAGTAACAGCCTCGTCTCCGTGTCTCCAGATGGCAGATGGTTCAAAATAGAATCCTCCTTCCTTCTTCACGTCCCAGCAACCGCTCCTGCTCCGTTTACGACGTTCTTCCCGAAACACCTGCTTTTCCCTAAGGAGTAGAATCCAGAACCCCTCGACACCAGAGCCGATACTCGGTAAGCTGGGTTGTTTGGGGTGCTGATAAAAGGGGCCCTGCGACACAATTAGGGTGAGCTGAGATGGATGCAAATGCACATACATGGTTCAGGTGTCACCCTTCTTTCCTTTGGTTTTCTGGTTGCAGCTCTGGGCCACCCTCACCAGACTGACCGCGTGTCCTTGGGCAGTTTCACTGGTGGTACCTACGCACCCCATTAATTGTAGCTGCGTGTCCCCCCAGTCACCATATCTACAACGTGGAACAGCCCCATGGGGAACAGCCCCGGCCTTGACCCCATTATTCCTTAGTTCTATAGTTTCTTCTTTTCCTGACGCCGCCTCTTCTCCAACCTGGTTGGAGGGCATCCCAGCGTGCTTTTAGACTTGGTAGGGTTTGCAGAGCTAAGGCTCCTGGCAATTTGCGTGGGAGTGCCTCTCGCCCATCCCCCCACACCAAAGTGGGACGCATTCCGCTCCTCATCTGCAGGCCCCAGCAAAGCTGGCCCGGAGGGCTGGCAACTAAGCAAAACCAAAGATGTTTAGAGAAAGAGCGAGCAAATGTAACCTCGGTCTCTCATGTCTCCCCACGTGGCCAGGGGCTCGTAAACCCTCAGCCGCCCCTGTTAATAAGTCCTCTCGAGTTTCACGTCCCTATCCTAACTGGACGCCAGCACAGGCTGGTGGCTGGGAACCAGATGGTAGCGATGCCCATCTTGCCCACTGCAGCCCCACGGACCAGCGAACCCTTCTGTGGATGCATCCGCGCTCCCACTCTGGGCTCGCAGCTACCAAGGGAATCCTGGAAGAAATTTGGCAATTGTTTCCTTTTCTTCCCAATGATGTTTCTTACTTCTTTAACACTTGGCTGGGTCTCCGATCTGTCCTGCAGCCAATCACTGTGTGTTCCAGAATCACCAGTGCTAACTAGCCGCACCTGTCGAACGTAAAGGGCTCGTGGAGTCACACGAACTAGCGATGTCCTCAGAAGCCGTTTTCCATGTTACACGGTCTTGAATAAGTCAGTGTGACATATGCCTCCTCCTCCAAGCTGGAGCACCCTCTGTGTCCAGGCCTCGGGCAGTCCCTGGAGGCAGCTGCACAGCCTAACTGAGCTGGAGAAGGTCCCTCAGAGGTCGCCAGTGCTCCCCTGGACCACGCTTCAGCTCCCAGCCTGTCCTTGCCCACCTGGTTCCTAACTCTCCCACTTGGTTCCCAGACCACCTTCGCCACCACTGGCCTCCTCTGACAGTGTCCTCCTGGACTCTTCCCTCCGTCATTGTTCCTTGGCTCAGAGAATGGCACCATCATCCACCCCACCGACCAACCCAGAAACCTGGGAGTCACCCTGGGCGGTGTCTTGTCCTTTACACCCACCACCGGCCCCAAGTCACGCATCACCCAGGTAGCTCACCTCACCTGCCGCAAGTCTGAGCTCCATCGACACAGCTACCCTAACCGGTGCCCCTTCATTTCTCATCCAGCCATAACTGTCCCCCAGCCGGGCTCCCCGAACACTCCTGTCTTCTCCGATCCGTTCGCCACACTGATGCCAGGAAGACCTTCTTTAAAAAGTAAGATGGATCACAGCGTTCACTTGCTCAAAACCCCTATCCTGAGGAGTGTTCCCTAGCTCTCATCCAGGCCCATCGGGCGCCTCTCTCCTCGCGTCTTCGCTCCACGCTGCCCCACTGGCCTCCTTCCCGGTTCTCTGACTTCACTCTGGACGCTCCAGTCTGAGCCCGAGTCTCCTCTTACAGGAAGGAGTGAGATACGGGAGGAAGAAATAGCACCAAAGCGTGCATCGTCAAGCTGGCTCACATTCGGGAAGGGGGCTGGACCCTAATGGGATGTGAGGAACTGAGTGTCGTGGTGTCAGGATGGTCCACCCAAGGGACAGGCGGCAGGGCATGGATGCCTGGACTCTCATCCCCCACCGGCTGAAGGCCGCCCTGGGGGTGTTCAAATCTTTGCACTTCTGACCTCCCTGTTCAAACCACACGAAATCCCGGGGGCTTCGGAGGAAGCACTGAGGCAGAGCAGAAGAAAGATGGGAACCTGCAGCTGTCCGTGGAACTGTCCAGCACAGCTGCCGCTGACATCGGAGGGGCGGTGGGGAGGTGACGTGGGCCCAACAAGCACTGGCTGCAACCGCACTCTTCACGACAGCTACGGTCTGGAAACAACCCAAGTGCCCCTCAGGAGACAAGTGGATAAAAAGGATGTGGTACATGTACACAATGGAATACTATGCAGTGAAAAAGAAGGATCTCTTACTCTTTGAGACAGCAAGGATGGACTTGGAGATTATCATGCTAAACAAGCCGGTCAGAGAAAGACAAATATCACATGATCTCACACATACATGGAGTCTAATGAACAAAATAAACTAATGAATAACATAGAAACACAGGCATGGAAACATGGATCAGACTGATGGATCTCAGAGAAAAGGGGGGGAGGGGGAGTGGGAAGAGATTAACCAAAGAACTTAAATGCATATATGCGTAGCCCATGGACAGAGACCATAGAGTAGTGAAGGTCTGGAGTGGGGCAGGAACTGGGAGGTGGGGGGCAATGGGGGGTGGTGGTGAGGGACATCTATAATACAACAAAAATTAAAAAAAAAAAAAGAATTGGCTGCAACTAACAACAGTGTCATTAGTTTCCGTGGCACGGTTAGCACAGAGCTATCTCTGCTGTTAGGTTTTCAGCTGTTTTGCTGGTTTCTGGATTGTCTGTGCTCAGTAGAGTCTGACACATGGTTGTTTGCTCAAATTCAAATGCGATATTTACCGACTTAGTCAGCTAATGAATCGATAGACAAATGAACAAGTGAACGGGTACACCTGACTCATCTCCTAGGTGTGGTCTCACCTCTCCTGCTTGGTCTGACTGTCCCCCCTACTCTGTGCCCAGTATTTCATAAGGTCTCAGTTAAGGGAGCTCAGGCAGGTCCCCATGCCTCTTCCTGCGGGGCTGTGGGTGTGCTCCGCTTTCATTTCACACCCTAAAGTGGCATCTCCTCCAACTTGAGGACACTTCTGGCTGTCGTTTGAGGCTCCCAAGGCCTGTCTCCTTGAGTTGATGTTTGTGAAAGGTGCTCCAATCTGAGGACCTATTTTTAAGGTAATCTTGTTGGAAGGACTCGGGGACACCCCTGGAAGTAAGTGCACATTCCCTGACATGGCCTGTGCCTCCCAGCACCTTGCATGTGACAGAGCTTCCATGGGGTTGAGGAGCCCCAGCAACCAGCCCCGCGCACAGCTCTCCAGCCCCCAGCGCGAGGCCCGGCGGCACCCCCGCCCGCCCCTGGCCACGCTGAGGAGCACACCAGTGGTACTTTACATGACAGCACATTCGACCTTCAAAACAATCTGTGACATGGGTGTTCCCATGTTACCAGCCAGTAGCCCGAAGACCAGAGAAACGAAGTGACTGGCCCAAGGGCACCCGGGGAGTCAACTGCACACGGTTGGATCTGATTCCAGGAGCCTTTGCTGTTCCAAGGAGCCCAACTGGGAAGTCCGCTGTGGTAGGACAAGACGAGAGGTCGAAGGTCTGAGTCAGGACCACACAGGGAGGCCGCAGGCTGGTAGAGATTGAAAAGCCGAGTCCCTGACAGAGGAGCGGCCAGGACAGAGTGGGAGCCTAAGGAGGAGCTCGTGCATTTTGCTACAGGATGGGACATGGTGCTGGAGGTCCCTACCAAATGCTCTCCACACCTCTGAGGACAGAGTCCAACCCCGGTGAAGACTGCTTTACCCGGCCCCTTGCTGTCTCTCCTCTCTCCTTATCCCTGCCGCAGCCCACTGCGTGCCTTCTCTGCCTTGGCTCTTGCATTCGCTGCTTCCTCCTGGGTCACGCTCTCCGCTTCGAACTAAGCAAACCCCCCTTACCCATCTGTCTTGGATCAGGCAGCACCGCCTCCAAGAAGCTCTCCCCGCACCTGAGCCCACCGGGCTAGCGATGAATTCCTGTGCAACGGAACTGTCATAGGACCTCCGACCAAGTACTCGGGGTCAGCAGCATCCGTTCCTTTTCCGGATGTTCTTCCTCCAGACCTGCAGCATCTAAACTGGAAGCCACTAGCCACAACTTAAAAAAAAAAAAAATCAATTCCTCAGTCATGCTCATCATATTGCAAGTGCTCAATAGCCACATGTAGTTGGTGGTGACTGTTTGGACAGCGCAGATTAGGACATTTTCATCACGGCAGGGGGTTCTGTTGGCAACTCTCATGGACGAGGAGGCCGCTGAAGGCAGGGCCCGTGAGGTGCATGTCCACTGTCCCAGCACCCGGCATCTGCCAGGTGGGCAAACAGATGTGCCGAATGACTTATGTGTTTGTGATACCTTCTAAATGCCAGACTCTGTCCCAGGAAAGGGGATCTCTCAGTGTCAAGCCTCCCGGTTTCTTGGAGCTCACAGTCTAGCGAAGAGCATGAAAGAAACAGACCCAGAGAAAACATGTCGCATACACAGCACCACAAAAGGCTCAGGGAGGAGAGGAGAAGAAAACACACCGGGCACTGAATAAACCTGGTAAAGGAGCAAAGCCGAACACAGGTGAGGGCCAGATTCTGACGGGCCTCGAATTCCATGCTAAGAAGCGTGACCTTAAATGCGGTAGACAGCCAGTGACCCGTTGAGGAATTTTAAGCAGGAAAGTTAACTTGATCCAATGTTGGCGTCTCAAGGACCATTCCAGCAACCTGGGGTGTGTGTGTGTGGGGGGAGTTGGATATGGAAGACGTATGCCAGGCAAACCAGCAGGCCGCCCTGGCAGGTTATCAGGCAGGAAGAGGGAAGAGAGAAGAAAGAGCTAACCCCAAAGCTGAGCCTGACACTGAGTGGATGGGTCCCACTGACTGATTGGATGAGGACAGAGTAGGGGAGAACAGGGCACCTCGGAGGACCCAGGTGAGGGTCTGCTGCAGAATCCAGGGCTCTGCCCCGACCTTACTTCAGGGACTGCATTATGGGTGATTAATTCATGGCCAAGTTACTTTCTTATGAAGGTTACTACAGATACATCAGCATGACAGGCAGGGCGTGGAGGAAGGAGGCTTGGCACGCACGAGTCAGAGCTGAATATTAGATTCTAGACACCATTTGATTGATCTTTTAAGCAATTCTGGGATTCTGTCACTTAAAAACCAATAAATCTTTGAAGGCCTGGGGAAAGCAATGCAAAAGCAATAAATCTCTATTGTGGAGCATTAGAAATATAGGCCAAGCTGCCGACGTGGTCTGGCTGGAGAGATGAGGGTGCGGGAGCCCCACACGGCAATTTCCCTTCCTCCTCCCTCGCCTCCCCGAATGCCCACTTCTCCCAGACGGAGTCAGAGCCCCAGGAGGAGGACGCCTACCTGGGCAAGGCCTGGAGGCTGGGGCCTAGCTAGGGTGCTGTTTGAGGACAGGCAGACCCTCCACTCAGAAAGAGACATGCCGAGGTTCACACGTTACCAGCTAGGCCGGCACAACCCAGAGCTGAGGGACCCCTGAGACGTCCTCCTGTGCCCCCTCACTTCCCAGGTGGTGGAGGTTCACGCCCCAGCATCCCCAGTCGTCGCTTGACATCCCAGCCATGGGAAACTCGGAACCTTCTGGGGGAGCAATGAACTCAAAGGCAGGAAGCAAGGGCCATGTCCTGACTGTACCTGTAACAAGCTGGGCGACCTTGGCTGGTCATTTCACATCTTAGAACACAGCTTCATCCTCTGAAACGAAGATGGTATTTCCCACCCAGCTAACTCATCGGGTAAGTGGCCATCCGACGACACCATAGAATTAACAGCACTATCAAGTGTAAAGTACGAGTGCAGGCGCCCGATGCAGGGCAGCTAGTGAACACTGTGTCCTGCAGTCCCACCCCCCTGCCCCATTCACGGGCATAGCTACCCGATGACCAGCTTCTAGAGGACAGGTGTGTGCCTATCTTGTTTCCTGCTATATACCACGTCTCTCCTGCTCCTGGGACACAGCAAATTCTCAATAAATATGTGTTGGATGACTGGTCACCTGTCTCCCATATGGGCATCCGCGTGCCTGGCGTTCAAAGTGAAAAATAATCAAGGTAACTGAAAGCGATTGCTGTCACTGCAAGCTGTCCCGAAAGGCTTGCTAAGTGGCATTGGTGAGTCTCTTACCCTTCCTGGCAAATAAATGCCCAAGCAAGAGTCTAAAAATAGTTCCAGACACTGAGTGTACCCACCCTCAATGATCCAAAGCCTTGGGAAGAGAAGCAGCCAACCGTTTCCAGACACCAAGCAACGTCCCTTTGGGCAGTGACATTTATTTTCTTTTTTTCCCCCCTATGGAAATGTCACCAAAATATATCATGCACAACTTTCACCTAGGGAGGTGGTGTGGCATAGTGGAATGCGTGTTAGTCTAGGGTCGGTTTAAATTCTGCCTGCACCACCTGCTTGTTCCGGGGTCTGGCTCAACTCCCTCAGGGTCTGTTCATCTCAGTCTCCATCTCTGCAAAGTGGGGAGACCGTTACTGCAATGCTGCGAGGACCCAGTTTTTCTGTGGTGTCAGGCCCACAGCAAGCCCTCGCTCACTAGGTGAAAGCTAGCGGGTTCTTTTCACTTGAGGACATGGAGCCTAATGCTACATTTTTGGGGTGAGCCAGGAACAAGGAATGAACACCCATGGCTGTGAGGAGCTGAAGCGCACAGACTTCCTTGAGTCCTGGGATTGCATTTATAGAGTTTCCCTGTTTTATGCTCCCTGCCAAATGGCATCTTTCCCTGCTAAGGGGGCCCTTTCCATTCCCACCTCCTAATTTACTGTAGTCTTAGGATGCACGAGATTACTGAGCATTTGGGCAGCCTAGGAGGATGTAGGCTCAGAGGGAACGAGCAAGGGGCTTTGCTTTGTGGGAACTGGAAGAGCTTTCCAGGAACATTGGTTTGCTACTCAGAGGCCCTTTGCTGGTCTCTGGAGTCACGCGGGCCGGGATATGGGTCCTGGCTCATGGGTCCTGGCTCGTTAACAGGCTCTGATGGAGTTTTAGTTTCCTCGTTTCTAACAGAAAGATACGACTCGGAGGTTAGTCAAGATTCAATTCTTGGAACATAGCAGTTGCCCAGTAAAACACGGTGCTATTTACTCTGATGAGTTTTCAGAGGTTCACAGATATATTATCTGATATATCCTGAGGACAGGAGCCTAATCCTCTGTATAAAATCGAACTCTATCCTGCTGGACCTATATTGCGTATCTCTTCATACAATTATAAAAGTTTTTCGGAAACTTTGTGCTGGAAAAGAGTTAGGGGATCTTAAGGAAAAGGCAAAGTCCTTCCCTCCCCACCATAGAACCAGGGTCTCGACAAGCTTTGGAAATTTGAACCGGAAGGAAGCAAGCAACACTGTGATCTTGTGGTGGGATAGATTTTTTTCGAAAACCATCTTGAGCTGAACTTCCTAAGTTCCAAGGAGAAGAAGCAAAGCTATCACAGGAATGGGCTCTCTGAAAGCTGCCTCGCTGTGGCTTACTTCTTCTGGATTGTATCTAGCCACGGTGCACTCATCACCTTGCGCACTTTCCAGACCAGGAAAAACGCAGGTTCAGAGAGATGGAGTATGTGGCCCAAGGTCACACAGCAGTGTTAGAGCAGGATTTGAACCCAGGCTCCCAGCCCCTAAGCTCCCATCCTTTCCCTTGTGGGGAGCTGAACTCAATCCACACCCGCCAGGCGGCCACGTGGATGCCAGATGCCCAGGTCCCTTGGCTGGTCATTTTGCAGGCTTGCAGAATGCAAGGGGAGACTGGGGGCTGCTATATAAAGGTCATGGGTTTTAAGTCCGCTGCTAACTTATCCTCAGCATTGGATACACTGTTTCTCTTTTTCTGGGCCCTGGGAAGCTTTCAAAGAGGAGGCTGCTGTGGAAGAGGTAGGAACTGAGAAAGGGAGGAGGCCGAGGTGGCCCAGACAGAACCCGCCATCTGGCTCCCGGAGGACCGCATTCAACCTCAGCTCTCCTCCTCACTGTCTGTGTGCTCCTGGGAGTTCCTGAGCCCCAGGATAATCCCATCTCAGTGGATAGACAGAATTAAGTGACGACGTCGCATGAAAGGAACAGGAATAAAAGCAAGGCGCTCAATAACTATTTGTTTGATGTAGGAGTCACCATCTGCTTTGGCTCGTCACAGCTGGGACAGCCCCCGAGCCACCTACGTGGAGAAGATCAGGCAGAAGTGCTCAGGTCGGGTGCCCCACAAATACTACGCGACTTGCTGCAAGGTCTGGAGCTTTGCCTGACTTAGGATAGAGCACTGTTCAAAGTCCAGGGAACTTCCTCATTGCTGGCAACTGATTCCATCTGCTGCGTTGCCTGTAATTTCTGGGTGGAGTTGGATCCAGGGAAAACAGATAACTGGACCATCCCGATAGCCTCCTCCGTGGCCGGTCTCCGCTCCCCAGCACAGCAGGTGGCTATCCGTGGCTCCCCAGGGACGCCAGACAAGCCCCAGCACCTCACACGCGGCCCCCACCGTCACCCCAGCACTCCTGCCTTGATCCTTACGCTGAAGCAGACCACCACCCCTGGTGCCCCCGGGACAGCAGGCTGCTTCTCTCCTTCCCGCCGGGCCCTCCTCCCGCGTTGGCAAAGTCTCAGCCGGCACTGCAGACCCAGCTCGGAGTCACCTCCGCTGGGAGCCCTGTCCTCGGGGCTCTCGCCACACCCCATGCATACTCCACACGCCTGCACCACCTCGTAATCGTGTTTTCATGTTTCTGTTCCCCCCAACCAGAGTCTGGCCTTCTTTAGACCAGGAGTGATTCACGGCTGGTTCGCTGCTCCCCTAAGCAGTTCCAGTCCCTGGCAGAGGGCAGGAGCTCAACGAATAGTTGTTGACTAAGCAAATGAGTCGTTCTTCCCCCCTGGGCCCCTCCCCACTCAGGGCAGCTAAGGTCTTCAGTCCACGCGTGTTGAACACGACTGAGCCCAATTGAAATCCGTTTTGCCCACCACCCTGCTTGATTTGAAGGGACTGGACCAAGGGACTGGAGGCCCCTGATCGCTGAGCCAAGCTCGCAGTCAGTGTCCAGGTTGCTGCCCTGCAGAGGGAAGCTGGATGAAAAGGGAAACCCGCCTTCCTGGTCGCCCTGAGCCACGGCCCTGCACCGGGACAGCTTAGTTCCGGAGACGCTTTCCTTGCGGGGCCGGAAGTCTGCTCCCGGCCTCCGCAGCCTCTCGTGGAAAGCAGCAGCGTGGCTCGCACTTGTAGGCCTGTGTGGGGCCCTAGCTCGCTGCGCTGGCCCGTGCATGATCTCTGAGCTGTTCAGAATTCACGAAGCCTGCCACTTGGGCTTGGAAAGGTCGTCTGGCCAGGAGACTGTTTCCAGGCTTCCAACCCATTCAATACGTTTACAATAGCTGTGTTCCAGAAAGTTCTCTCTCTCCCAGCCGCCCTCAGGTCCCCATCAGCATGCCCCCTCTCAATCACTTCCAGTCCCCATTGTGTAGAGAAAGGCTCCGGGCTCGGTGGCCCCCCTGACCTGGGCTTGGGCTGCTGACCTCTTTCTTCAAGAAGCCTCACTCTGGCAGCCCTGCTGTGGGCATGGCCGGGGACATGCGTCAGTGGGAGGTGTCCCAGGTGCAGAGAAGGACAACTGAACTCTGGGTGAAGGTGCCTCCTCACCTGACAGGGGCTCCCCGGGACTGAGCCGGCTTCAGCATCACCGTGATGGTCGTGTCTGTCTCGTTCAGCGGGGTGTCGGTGTCATATTCGGGCATCGACGGAGCTGGGCAGAGAACAGAGAGGGGGGCGCTCAGCGCGGGTCTCAAACCCCGCTCACCCCTTTCCTCGATGCCATCCCCAAGGACACTCAGGACGGCTGGAAGGAGGGCGCCTGGGAAAGGCTTAGATGATGGTCCCAGGGCCCCCCAGGATTTCTGCAAAGGAGGTCCTGACCCCCGCCGGGCTGGGGTTCCTTCAAGTGTGAAGAGTCCGGGTGGCAGTGGTGTGGCCAGTAACCCTCAGGAATCAAAAAGTTCCACGTGAATGAACAGAAATGCAGGAAATATAAGTACTTAACACAGAAACGGCTGCAGCCAATGTTGTTAAGCGCATTTAAAATACAAATTACAGCAGTGATGCAGTAATTCTTTGTTCCTCCCTCTCTCATGTGACCCTCCCTCTCTCATCCCCAACCCACAGGAATGCAGCTAAATCTAATCCCCTGGGAAGGTAATTTAGCCATTTGTATTAAGAGCTATTAAAATCCACATCCCTTTTAATTCAGTATTTCAATTTCTGGAATTTAATCCCAAAGTTATAATCCAAATCAACAAATTGAACTTTATTCTGTAACATGTTTATTGAAGCGTTATTTTATAAAATCATGGGAGCACCAAATATATCCAACCACGGGGGAATATTTAATTAAATTACGTCCATCCGCTTGACAGAACATTCTAATGAAAGCGATGTAGCAACGTGGAAGATGCTTATGATATAAACATAAGTGAAAACATTAAGGTACAAAAAAAACCACCATGGTTCTGTTTTGCAAAATATATACACATGGGCCGGAGCTGCAGAGACATTCTGAAAAAATATCACTGGCAGGAGAGGCTCTGAGACCCCTCTGCTCGACGCTGTCTGAGGGTGGAGGGGGCCCTGCCGAAGACCACAGGTGAAACCTTGGGCCCCTGTGGCTTTGCAACGGTCCTTCACTCATCTGCCATAAGAAATATTCCTGAAAATAAATCACATTTGTACAAGCCAATGTGCATGAAAAAAAAAGTACTATTTAATGCAACTGTGTGGTCTGTTTTTTTGAGAATCGCTCAGCATCCCCGGTGGTCTAATTAATATATTTTTTACACTTTAGGACGTTTGTGGATCAGGTTTTGTTCGTGAGGCGACAAGGTAACACACGAGGTACCTACATGGCTCTGGTGGCTCCAGCACCGCGTGGTGACAGCTGCCTCTGGCCCTGCCCCCTCCCGGGACAATTAGGAACGGGGGGGGGGGGGGGGGAGACGACACAAAGCAACAAGCACTTTCTGAGAGAGATACCTGAGATTTTGGTGGCGATCCTGGTGGTGACGGGGGGCCCGAAGCCCTTCGCTGTGCTGGCCTTGATGGTGAAGGAGTAGGTGGTCCCGGGGTACAGACCCACAAAGAGGTGGTGGGTTTCATTCCGGAGCTTGAACACCTTCCCCCTCTGGCTGGAGAGGTCGGCGCTCGGGTCCAGGGAGCCCACAGCCTTGTAGTTGATCTGTGCGACAAGCAAATAGGCCAGTCAACACCTCACCCAGGGAGCTGGCTGAGCCCCCGTGGGAGCCTCGGGGAGAGAAGGAGCAGGCACCCAGGTTACCCAGCCTCCAGCGCGCCACTGCCACAATAGTGGCACCGCCACCCAACAGGAACACGGCGCCCCCTACAGACATGCTTTTTAATGTCCTCGTGGTCACATCAAAACAAAGAGAAAGTAAAAAAAATTAAATTAAACGATATTTGTGTCAAACCAAATATAGGCAAACTATTGTCATTCCAACCTGTAATCAACATAGAAAGTGGATGAGACCATTTATAATATGAAGACATACAGCACTTTCGCATGGAGTCTAAGACATCGTGTATGGAGTTTGCCCTGAGGACGCATCACCATTTGAACTGGCCACGTTTCTGAGGTGTTGTAGTCCTGCGTGGCTAGTGGCCACCACACGGCCACAGGCACCCCAGTAGGAGTGATTTGCAAAGCTCGTTAAAAATGCAACTTGTGCCCTGGCCGGTTTGGCTCAGCGGTTAGAGCGTCGGCCTGTGGTCCACAGAGACCCGGGTTCGGTTCCCGCTAAGGGCATGTACCTCGGTTGCAGTTTGTCCCCGGCCCTGGTTGGGTCATGTGGGTGGCAGCCACTCAATGTGTCATTTTCACGTCGATGTTTCTCTCTCTCTCCCTCTCTTTCCCTCCCACTCGATCTGAACAAAAAATGGAAAAATGTCCTCGGGTGAGGATAAAAAAAAAACGCAACTCGTGGGCCCTTTCTCCACGTGGCACTAGCTGCTGCTTTCTTCTGCATTACCCTGTTTGTCTTCCCCAACCTTGGGGGCATCAGGAAGGATACATATTCTCTTTTTTTTTTTTATCTCACCTGAGGACATTTTTCCATTTTTTGTTCAGATAGAGTGGGAGAGAGAGAGAGAGAAACATCGACGTGAAAGGGACACATCGAGTGGCTGCCACCCACATGACCCAACCAGGGCCGGGGACAAACTGCAACCGAGGTACGTGCCCTTAGCAGGAACCGAACCCGGGTCTCTCTGGACCACAGACCCACCCTCCAACCGCTGAGCCAAACCAGCCAGGGCTTATTCTCATTTTAATGATGCAGAAATTGAGGCTCAATTGGAAACAACTTGTATTAAATCAGGGCTTTTCAACGTATCTCTGGTGAGGGCATCGTTTTGAATTTCCTAGTCTGCTGCAGGCCTGCAGTAATGGAAAGACCACAGCACCGGGGACTCATCTTGTGCATTTGGCAGTTGTCAGACTGGTGTGCACTCTGTGCAGGAAGAGGGTCCCTTGGCCATGCACCTGCCGTCCCAGCAACGCCAAAGCACTGCACCTATTTCCAGGTGCTCGCCCTCCATCTCTGCTCGTCCTGTGACGTGGCAAAGCGGCTGGCATCCTGGCACTGGCCCGTGGGTCGCACTCTGGGTACCACGTTTCTCATCTAAAACATTTGTCAGAGCGGCAAACATGGGCTGTTTTCGTCTATTAGTTTTATCTAGTTTGTTCTATTAAAACATATTATTAGAACATAAAACACACACAGGAAACTAAACGGCTCAATGAATTTTTACTAACTGGGCACAGTCATGCACTCGGCACCCAATCGAGAGAGAGAACATTACCAGACCCAAGATTTGTCCCCTCGCAACCCTTCGGTCCGTACCCGTCTCTCATGGCAAGGAAACCTCCTGTGTTGACTTCAGACAGCACAGAGCAGTTCTGCCTGGGGTTGAACGCTACATGGATGGAGTCACACAGGGTGTGCCCCTGGCTGGGCCTTTCACTCACATTGTGCCTGTGAGATTCACGCAGCTACATGCGATTCACGTGTAGTGGTGGACCATGCACTCCCGTGGTGATGCAGTAATCCATCACGGATGCGGGCCTGCACCCAGGTGCCCCCTGCCCCTCCTGGAGACACACCGCATTAACCGAAGAACAAACTCGTTCCTCACTTCGCACTCCTCCACAAAGGGTTCCCCAACAGCCCCGAACCCCAGGACCTGCGCTGTGTGCTGCTCGGCCCCTAAAGAGTACAACTTAGACCCTGTCCTCAGGGTCTTCTCTTCCAGAGCGAGGTAAGTCGACTACAGGCACCTGGCCCCACTGTTTTCCATCGCGAATGTCTGATGCTTGTCCTGAAGGCTGGACCCAGCAGAGAAGGGGACGCACCAACTTAACTTCAAAAATAAGCAGTTTGCTGTTTCTGGCAAGGGCACCAAACGTTTTTTGGAGAAAGTAACTTTTCTGTATTATGCCATCTAGCAATCGACGCCCATCTCTAGGAGAGAGGCCAGACTCTGCCCGGGGGAGAAATGCCCCAAGTCGAAGGATTCGGGCATTTTGCAAGTAGAACCTGGGCAGGAGCATCCTTCCCTCAGGTCCCTGGCGGGCGTGGTCACAGCGCTCCCTCTGGTCACCCCTCTGGTCACCCCTGCCCAAGACAGCCCATTTCAGGCGAGCAACCTACGGAACACCTGCCTCTCTGCGTGGGCGCTGGAAGGAAATGCCGGCTAATTAGCACCCGCTGGGCTGATGGGAGTCGGTGCCTGCGTTTCCCTGGCTCCCCTCACCCTGCAGCACCCAGGGGTTCCAGTCCTCTTGCCTCCAAAGGGGGCTGGCTGCAGAGCATCCTGGCCGTTGGCTGCTGTCCCTTCTCTTCTCCACTCTCTAGCGTTTCCTCAACTTCTCCACCATCTCGGGGAGGGGTGCGGGGGTAGGACACAGTGCTCAGGGAGGGATCCAGGGCAGCACTGAGCTAATAGTATTGGAGGGGGACAGGGATGCCGAGGAAAGAGCACTCTCGGTCCTAGGTAGGGGAGCTGCCCGAGCGAAGGCATGGAGAGGGAAAGGCTGCAGAGAGCGGACAAAAGTCCAGTGTGCCTGCAGAGTGTGAGCAAGAGAACGGGAGCGGCGCTCAGTGTGGGGGGGACTCGCTTCCTGGGGCAGAGGAAGGAGCTGCCCCCAGCAGACGGTGGGGAGGGCACGCAAACGCATCCTTTTGAAATTCCTCCCCAGTCCCCCCGGCTGGGCTGGTGGCAACTACATTGATATACAGACACGGGAGGTAAAACTCATGCCTTATTTACTAGCCAATTCCTTTTCTGCCCTCCAAATTCAATCCCGAAGCAACTCCATTTCCACCGAGCTGTCAATATAATATACCGTGTTCCCTGCTCTCCTAACCTTTCCTGGTATTACAGGATCCTCACTTACTTGTAATGAAACACTATGAATAAATCAATGTATGTTAATATAGCGTGTCTTCAATTTTTTATGGAGGGCTTCACCAAGTCTAATCCCCACTGCTTTGTCAGAAACAGTCTTTGAAAAATTCAGCTTGCAAGTTTTATGAACTTGCAACTTGTGGGGGATCGGGCTGGGGAGGGAAAGGAGGAAGGTGGGGAAAGGGGATTGGGATGGAGCTGTGACCGTCAAATGCATAATGCATCGCGAGTCCTCCCTGGGGCAGGGAGACAGAGATTTGTTAGCAGAGCAAACATAAAATAAAGAGTCAGTGGGGGAAAGGGCGCTGAGCTGCAGGTCGACCCTGGCTCCGGGGACCGCGCTCGGCTGCAACCAGGTGGTTGAAGTCACCCCGTCTCCTCTCTCGGTGGGATCCCTAACCAGGAGCTAGTGGGGGCTCCAGGTGAAAATCTACGTGGAGGGACCTGCAGAGCATGATGCTGAGCGAAATAAGCCAATCGGAGAAAGACAAGTACCACATGATCTCACCTACTTGCGGAATATCATGAACAAAATAAGCTGATGAACAAAATAGACCCAGAGACATAGAAAGGAGTACGGTTCAGACAACAAACCTCAGAGGAGGGGGGCGGGGGGATGGATAAGATAAACCAAAGAACTTATATGCACGTATGTGTAATCAACGAACATAGACAACAATGCTGGGGGTGGGGGTGGGGTTGGGGGGGCAGTGGGGGAGGAAGGTGTCTAGGGGGGAAAAGGAGAAACATCTGTAACAAAAATAAATGAATAAAAATTGGGGGGAAAAAAAGAGAATCTAATGACATCACCCCTTAGGATCCTGTAGTTCTTGGGATTAAGACCACCCTGTCATCCCACGGTCTTCATCCGCTCCCTCCGTCAGTTGGCCTCTCTTGGGCTCTTGTAGCCTAGGCCTTATCACAGTGTCTAAGAAGAGCCATGCTCCCTTTTGCCACAGGACCTTTGCACAAACTATTCTGTCAGCTCAGAAACACCTTCTTCCTTCCCATGCCCCCTTTCACCTGGTTAATGAGTCCTCATCCTTAGATCTTACTAAATGACACTTTCCACGAGCACCTGCCCTGATCCCCCCTCCTCCTTCTTCATGTTCCCAGGACACATCTCTCCTGTGTGAACCACACACTTCACATGTAGCCATGCAATTATTTCATCCTGAGTTCCTTTCCCACCACCCCAGGGGTTGAAAGAGTAAAGCCTTCAAGCCAAATTCGCCCCTCATCTGTTTTTGTCCATAAATCCTTCTGGAACACAGCCATGCCAGTCATTATGTGGATGCCTGCTCAGACACTCAGCGGCAGAATCAAGCACTTGCCGCAGAGACCCCATGGGCCACGCAACCTTAAATGTTGACTTTCTGGCCCTGTGCAGAAAGAGGTCGCTGACTCCTGCACTGGACTTGAAGCTCCAAGAGGGCAAGGATCTTACCACGTCTTCCCTTCGCACGGATAAGGGGATGATCACAGGAGCTGTGCGGCTTGGGCCAGGTGCTGAACCTCTCTGAGCTTTGGGTTCCTTGCGGGTTAAATAAGAATTCTACTGCCGCTCTGGCCTTTGCACCAAGGCTCCGGCTGCAAAGGAGCAAAGCAGGGGCAGCCCTCCTACCCTGAAATGAAGAGGCAGGGGCAAGAGGGGCAGGGAGAATGGAGGAAGCGGTTTCCCTGGTGACCCCTCAGGAAGGGCTCGTTTGTTCCGCGAGCATGCGTACATGGGGCCGAGCTCAGCTCCGGGCACCGGGCTCAGTACAGGGTGGACCCAGTGGTCCACGTTCAGACCCAGAGCAGCTGACAAGACTCGGGTCCTGAGGATGAGCCAGGCCCGGGGTTAAGAGAAGGTAAGAGGAAAGGCAGTCAGGAGACTCAGAGCAGCTGACGGGAAGGGGCCATCATGACAAAAACACCAGTCGGGGCACCTGCTGTGTGCCGGGCCCCGGGTTCGCATAAAAACCACCTTGTGTCAGCCTCAGAGGAGTGGTATGGCTGCTTTACGGCTGGTTCCTCAGCTGGGGAACGCAGGCCAGGGGAGGGGACATGGTGGGGCCAGCGCAGTGTGACGGCAGCAGTGTGACGGCGGCGTGCTGGGAGAACAGAGGGAAACCCACGGCTCGTGACGTGCTCACGCTGTCCTTCCCCACAGTGGGAGCCGTGACGTGACAAGAACTCGGATTGGTCCATTCGAACACGCAGAGATGCCTCGGGAAAACCAGAGGGCTGTTCGAAGGCCCCTCCCCAAGAGATGACCCCAGACTGAGGAGACCTGTAACAGCATCAATCGTCAGCAGGGACCATGCAAACTGGGTCACAGCCAGCCCACCTGAGCTTGCCATTCCAGAAGCATCCAGAAGACATCCATGGTGTCTTCATCCCAAACCCTTTGCGGGAGGGGGAGTCAGCTCCCTCAGTTATCCATCCCAGCCGCTCCCAACTTTCTCCAGATGGCCTCCGACTCAGATTCTTGTGGTCTCAACACGGTAGAGTGTTAATAAGAAAACAGGTAAAACAGACCAACACGGTCAGTTCATTGAACAAAGGGTTAAACGCATTTTACTTTTCTGTAAACTCGAAGCAGCTGGTTGAAGATACCGACTCCCCGTTTGGTCCTCCGCACCAGCATGGTCTCTGCCACCCCGTGACCTCCCAGGCAAATGTACGAAAGGAGACTAGTTCAAAGTAATCTCCTCTTGGTAGGAGTGTGGTGTTGGTTTCCGAGCAATTTAAAAATGACGTGGGGACACATTCCTGCTGAAGAAGGGCGAGCATGCACGGCTGGCCGCAACGCACACGCCAGGGACTTCTTGGCCACGGGGCCCCTGTTGCTTCCGACCCTGCTGAGCCCGCGAGAGAGGGCAGGGACCTGCCACTTCGTGTGCAGACAGCTAGCGCCTTTGCTTCCGTGGAGGCGGACTCATCGTCTCAATCAACAAATGCTCACGGAGAACCCACTCTGTGCTAGGCTCTGGTCTGGGCTCTGGGGAAACATCAATGAGTAAACCCCCGTTCCTGAAAAACGACGGGTTGATGGAGATGCAGGGAAGAAGTCTTTTGGGAGCACAGATCTGGGAGTAACTGATTTTGCCAGACAGAGGAAGGACAGCTTCCCGAAGAAGCTTCCAGAAGGTTGGGCTGATCCAGAGGTCCTCAACCTGGACTCCAGAGCAGAGGAGGCCTCAGGGACTTTTTTCAAAGTACCAGTGGCTGCCCGGCCGGTGTGGCTCAGTGGTTGAGCATCGATCCATGCACCAAAAGGTGGCCTGTTTGATTCCTGGTCGGGGCACATGCGCAGGTTGTGGGCCAAATCCCCAGGCGGGGGGCACGCTGGAGGCGACCCATTGATGTTCTCTCTCATCGATGTTTTTGTCTCTCTCCTTCTCCCGTCCTCTCTTTCTAAAGTTCAATGAATAAAAACAAACATAAGAATACAAAAGGTACCAATGGTTGACCTGACCCCAGCCCAGATGAACTGAACAATGCTGTGGCTGCAAATGCCCGGGCGTTGGCACATTCTGAAAGTTCTCCAGGAGATTCAACTGGGCAGCCGGGCTGGGAGTGCTGGAGCCGGGCATGCAGGGCACTGAGCGGAGCTGTGGAAGGTGGCGCGTGCCGGGGAAGCTGCCCTCGAAGCGACAGGCTGGAGGGAACCAGCAACTCACGCCTCAGTCCAGTTGCAATGACCGTAGGCAGGATTTACTGGAACGCTGAAGCTGGAGGGGGAAACAGAATGTTCCCATAGCCTGACGCCCCTCAGCTTTCCCAGCGACTGCTGTGGTCTCACCGGAAAACCACAGAGTCTTGGACACCCCGAGGGTGGGGTCGAGTCCTCTCTCCTTGAGTGTGGGCTGGACCTAGTGACTCGCTTTGCATGAACGGGGGAGAACGGCAGCTTCACAGTGGAGAGGCAGACACCACCTTAACCAAGTGGAACAACAAAAAGCTGTGGAGCGTTGTCAACCGCAATGCACAGAGGCGAATTCTCCATGACAAGTCCCGTGGCTCCGTGAGATGTTAGCATTCGGCCGGGTTGTGGGAAGGGTGGCAAACTGTCTGCATTATTTTTGCAACTTTTCTGTAACTTGGGAATCATTTCAAAATAAAACATTTAAGAAACAACAACAAAAAGTGGCCTGCTGGGTTTCAGCACTTGTGAGGTCTTTGTGGCTGCAGAATAGAATCCACAACTATTCCCTGAGCTTTGCCTGGTGCTCAGCACTGGAGAGCCTACAGAATCCTCCAGTGAGGCCCTGGCCGGTTTGGCTCAGTGGTTAGAGCGTCGGCCCGCTGACCAGAGAGACCCGGGTTCGGTTCTCCCTGAGGGCACGTACCTCGGTTGCAGTTTGTCCCCGGCCCTGGCGACTGGCGGAGGGGGATCTGTGGGCGTCCCCTGGTCTGACCCCTCTGAGGCTGCTGGCCTTCAGGAATGGGAAGAGCTGGGCGGGAAGACCACTGCATTTCAGCCTGCAGAACCCGTGTGGCCGCCCAGATCCGAGATGAGTGATGAGGGTCTACCTCGTAACCTCACCAGCCACAGTGTTCAGGAACCTCTGGCTGGAGCAGCAACCCTTGCAGGGCCTGGCAGGCTGCTCGGTTCCCAAGCTGAGCTCCAGACTCTGGGCTTGGCTTGCTGCGCCAGGGCCGCCTGGGCTGCGCTCTGTCCCCAGGGCTGCCAGCACAGGGACAGAGCCTGCAACTGACCGGGCATGAGAGTCCTGCTGCCGCTCCGCAGGGAGCTGGTCCGGATCGGCTGTTATCAGAGAGCAAAGCGCAAAGCAGAAGAGAAGTCGGTCGGCTTGTTTGCCCACCATTTCCAGTCAGTACCCTGCTCTCTGGCTTCCACCTTGCCTGGTGGTTTTGGGATCAAACATTAGGAGAAAGAAAGCTCAGAATCCAGCTAGCCCAGGGTGCTTAAGTTCGCCATCCAGCAACCAAAGCTGCAAGGTTGGGCAGCAGGTGATAGTATCAAGAATTAACACTCATCCCTAAGTCAGCACTCTGACCCCAGCTCCCAGGCAGACTTCAGGGGCTGGTCCTCCCGTTAACACTCTCTCCCTCAACCAGCTTCTCAGCCCCTCCAACTCTTACCCCGGGCTCCTTCTCAGACTCCTCCTCTCCCCTCCACTGACCCACGGGGGAGGGGTATTTTGACAGTTTCCCTCTTCCGACCACTCTGCGTTTCAAAGACACAGCCAGACTGGCAGAACAGGACCACCCTGCACTCTGCTGACTCTCCGCTGTCTCTCCCTAAACTGTCACAATGCGGTTTAATAATATGAAGCATAAACCTCCCTTCAGCTTTTAATCTCAGGATGGGGTGTCCGGGGTGCGATGATTTTGTTGTTTTCACAGAAACCTTCTTGGTTAATGCGTCTGTCTAGCAACATTCCCCGTTGCTTTTAGCCTGCACGGCAATGTTTCTTGGGTTTTTAAACTCGAGCGGCCTGCCTTCCAACTTCACCTTCAGCTGACTCTGTTCTGCCGAGGGGAACCTGGCTAAACCGCCAAGTTGCGTGACCAATCCTCCTCCAGTGGGCTTTGGGCGAGGGGGGGTGAGGGAAGTGGGAAAACCCCTTGACTCTGCTCCCTGGGACTTTGCAGCCAAGCCACTGGCCTTTCTGGCACAGACAGCTCGGGGAACTCCTTCATCGAGGGCAAAGCCTGGACTCTGTTTATTCATCGCCGTAGCTGCCAGGTCCCGAGCTTGGCACAGAGATGTCAGTGAGGTTTACTGAATAAATGAGGATTAGGCATGAAAATATAACAGATGCAGAGGACAGTACAGCTGGGCTTGCAGTGAAGTCATTCTGATGTTCAAGTCCATCACTGCCCACCCTGCCGGTCACCTGCCCTTTGCACACATCCAGGTGGGACCAGCTGCCAGGCGGAGGACTGGCAGGGGGAGCCTGCAGCTGTCAGAACACAAGGCTTGTGGTGGATCTGTCCGGGCCTGCCACCCCCAGGAAAGACTTGGAAGCATTGCTGGCAGCTGAATCCATGCCTGTCTGGTACAGAGCTGGCACTCAGTTAAATTATGTATTTAATCGTGAATGAGACCCCAGCTGGTGAAGCCCTTGTCCTCTTGGGTCTGAGTTTCCAACCCTGTAAAAGTAGAAAAGACCCTTCGGTGCTTTTCCATTTTTGGTAGCGTTGATACTCCTTCCATCAAGAGATGAAGCTTATGTCCCCCTCTTGAGTCTAGGAGGACTTGTGGCTGCTTTGAGCAAAAGAATGTGGAGGAAGAGATGCTGTGTCACTTCTGAGACCGGGTCACCAAAGGCAATGGAGCTTATGACCTATCCACACAAGGACCCTCCTGTCTACGGCATCTAAGCTGCAGCATAGGAAGTTCAACCCCCTGCGGCCGCCACACCGTGAGGAAGCACAGGGCACATGAGGAGGCCACGTGTAGATGCTCTGGTTGATAGCCCCAGGTGCATCCAGTCTCTGAGTTCATACCTGTCCAGGTAAGTGAGCAAGCCTCCAGATGATTCTGGTTCTCAGCTGTCTAGTCACTCCTAGCTGTTTGAGATTTCCTAGACATCACGGGGCTGAAACAAGCCATCGCTGCCGTGTCCTCGCCCACAGAATCTGCGAGCATGACCCTATCGGGGCTTTATGCTACTACATTTCGGAGTAATGAGACCAGCAATGAGACCAGAAAACCATTTGTCCATTACACTTGAGGGTTTCACTGAGAGCCTGGATATCATTGTATTCACTTCAGCATCCCAAAGAGGAACCATAGTAGATGCTTCATAAATACATAGTACCTTTTTTTTTTTTTTATCCTCACCCGAGGACATTTTTCCATTTTTTGCACAGATAGAGTGGGAGGGAGAGAGAGGAAGAGAGAGGGAGAGAGAAACATCGATGTGAAAGAGACACATCAAGTGGCTGCCACCCGCACGACCAACCAGGGCCGGGGACAAACTGCAACCGAGGTACATGCCCTTAGCGGGAATCGAACCTGGGTCTCTCCAGACCGCAGGCCGATGCTCTAACCGCTGAGCCAAACCGGCCAGGGCACATAGTACCTTCTTAACCAAGTGATCAAGTCCGGTCATGAGAAACATGGAGAATCAGGCACCTCCCGATAAATGCTCTGAGTAAGGCATCTCCCTTGTGTGGTATTTTTGCCCAAAATGTATAACCTAAGTTTAAGTCTACAAAATACACCAGAATAGACCAACAAAGACCATTACTCTTCAACGATGCCAAGGACTTGAAAGACAACGAAAGACTAAGGAGCTGACCCAGATTCGGGGAGACAGAGGAGGGAGAACGAAGAAGTGACATGTCGGACCCTGGACTGAATTGTGAAATGGAAAAAGGACACGCGTGGGAAAGCAAGTGGAATTCAGATAAGGTCTGTAGATGATAATATTCATCATGTGGTAGTTTACAATAGTGATCACTGCTACTTTCCTGATTTTAACCTTTTTACTGTGGTCACGCATGATGCTAACCTTAGGGGAAGCTGAGGGTTAGGTATATGGGAACTCGGTACTTTCTCTAAGTCAACAAATTATTTTTAAATTAAATGTTTTTTAAAAGGGGGATAACAAAATATGTGCTCACTCACACTGCTTGACTAACCTGAAATTGTGGAACCACGGGTCAGAAGCCAAAGGCTCAGCCCTCCACTCCTGACCGCCCTGTAGAAATGCATTTCCATAACGACTTAATATTTATTGCCACTTCAGGTTGGCCAAGCAACAGCCATGCCAAGCATGTTCCATGTGTTACTCACTTAAGCATCACAGAGGTACAAGGCTAGTGCTATTTGTATCCCCATTTTATAGATGTGGAAACTGAGGCTTAGTGGGAAGAAATAACTTTCCAGGGTTCTCACAGCGGGTAGGAGGCAGGGCCAGGCTTGGCACCGGCACTCTGAATCTGGAATCCACCTGCTCAACCTCTGCTCCTCCCTCATCGTGCACAGTGGCCAGTCAGGGGGCCAGAAACTCTGCGGCGAGGAGCCGTCTGTGGAAGAGGGAGCTGGGGTGAGAGTGTGAGCCTGGAGTGGAGGGATGGGGGAGCTCCTGCCGAGACACCTGGGGACTAACACACCCCAGTTTAGGAGAGTCGGTGGAAGTAAATTCGGAGAGTGGAGGGAGATGAGAAGCCCTGCCCCCGGAGGGCTCCCCCTGCCAGCCTGGAACCCCCCCCCCCCTTATCAGAAGGCCAGGCAGGGGCAGACTGCAAGGGCCTTTGGAGGAGAGATGCATTGATCACAAATCACACATTCCGGGTCAGCCAGGGCTGAAGTCTGAAGTTTCACTGTTGCATTTCTTCCTCCATTCAGCATTTTTCTCATGAAATTAAAATAGAATTGATTTTCTCCATGCCCCTTCCTTCGATTAAGCATTAAGAAAGAAATAAAAGCCCGGCCAGTGTGGCTCAGTGGTTGAGCATTGACCCATGGACCAGGAGGTCACCGGTTCGATTCCCGGTCAGGGCACGTGCCCGGGTTGTGGGCCTGATCCCCATTGGGGGGCTGCAGGAGGCGGCCAGTCGATGTTCTCGCTCATCGATGTTGCTATCTTTCTCTCTCCTTTCCGCTCTCTCTGCAACCAATGGAGAAAATATATTTATAAAAACAGAAAGGAACGGAAGATGGGCAGATTGTAGATCGGAGCGCCAATCAAGCCGGCAGCGCATCTCACGAGATGCTTGACTAGGCTGTGGAGGTGAAGGCCTGTTTTACGGTTCTGTCTCCTCCCCACAAGAAGGGAAGGAAAGCCTCCGTTTCTCTCCCGTTTTTGAAAAAATGGGCATTTTCTCTAACACGCTCTTCTGCTGGTCTCAGGTTGGAAGCTCTCTCTTTTTTCTAATCTTGCCCACCTGGCATCTCCCCAGAAGCAGAAGCGGCGGGTGCCATTGCTGTCTAAAGCAAAGTGTCTTTTTTGGTGAGACAGTCATCAGGAGGGCCACAGCCTCCCACCTGCAGTGACCTCCGGCCCCGAGCTGGGTCCCGATTGGAACCGCAAAGCCGGAGGAAGCTTCTTCGATTACAAAGCACTCAGGAGAAACCAAGGCTCAGAGAGGCCAAGAGGCCTGCCTCAGGCCACACAGCACGGAAGCTGTGGGACAACGCAACAGCCTGGGAAGGAGCCCGAAACCTCGGGCACACGTCCTGACTCGCAGATGGTTGTCTGGAGCAGGGCTGCCCCCCAGAAAGAAAAGGTGAGCCCCAGTTGTAATGGTGAATTTTCTAGGAGCCACCTTTAAAATCAAAAGAAGCAGGTGAAATTCATTTTAATAATCGAGTTGACCCCAGAGAGCCACAGTGTTATTATCCCAACCCATAATCAACCCAAAATAATCACGGAGTTATTTTACATTCCGTCTTTGCCACGGAGCGTCGGAAATCCGGGGTGCATTCCACACCCTGGCTTGGACCAGCCACACTTTCATGCTCCACGGCCACAGGTGACCCGTGGCTGGACAGGGCTGGTCTGCCCAGGCGTGCTAACGTTTGTTTTATTATTATTATCACTTCCTCAGATACCTCTTTGGACTTTCTCCATTCCCCCCATGACATGTGAGTTCTGCAGGTATGTTCAGTAGCTGTGCACGGGCTCCACACACGTCAGCATAGCTGCTTGTGCACTTTGTGAATATTATGCATGTGCATGAGAAGAGGATGGTTTTGTTCATCCATCCCCCCGTCCGAGAACCAGTTCTCACCTCCTGTGGGCGATGCCAGCAGAACAGCCCTGCGCTTCCGGTTCTCACCTGTGAGTGAGGGTCCGTGCGTGGGGGGCAGTCCCGTGGGGGGGGCAGTCCCATGGGGGAGGCAGTCCCGTGGAGTGGACAGTCCCGTGGGGGGGGCAGTCCCGTGGGGGGGCAGTCCCGTGGGGGGACAGTCCCGTGGGGGGGGCAGTCCCGTGGGGGGGCAGTTCCATGGGGGGGCAGTCCCGTGGGGGGGCAGTCCCGTGGGGGGACAGTCCCGGGGGGGCAGTCCCGTGGGGGAGGCAGTCCCGTGGGGGGACAGTCCCGGGGGGGGGCAGTCCCGTGGGGGGGCAGTGCCGTGGGGGGTGCAGTCCCGTGGAGGGGCAGTCTCGTGGGGGGGGCAGTCCCGTGGGAGGAGGCTTCCAGCATCACTGCGCCTGGTGCTGATGCTAATCCGCGGGCTGAACCCCTCCTTTTTCTTTTTTATTTCTTTTGGCCTCATAGTCGAGTGTACTACTCAGATTCTTCTGTTTCTTTAGCGCTATCACCCCTCCCCTACCTTTGACTCGGGAAGGGGCTCAAAATAGAAAGAAAATGCTTTTGAATGTTATTAGTAAAGATCCAAAGAGAACAACAGGGGGGGCTTTGATTGGGAGGAATTCGGCGGTGTGGCTGGGACCCGGGTGCCCGGGGCTGGTGTCGGCCAGGCTGCTCAGCGGCTGGGCGACTGACGAGACTCGGTGTTGCCATCAAGAGAAAAGACCTGTGAACTTGGGTCCACGTGTCCAAGAATCCTCACACCTGCCCAGAACCTGGCAGGATATCAAGCAGGTCGGCGGACCTGGATCTGCAACCTCAGGGCGGGTCGTCGAGAATATTCTGGGTGAACCACAGACTCGTTCAACTTGAGTCAGCAAATATTTAGTGAGCGGTCATAGACACTAGCCATTATTGTAGGCACTTATGTCCGTGAAAAATAAAGCAATAAAAACCCCTGCCCTCCTGGAGCTGACCTTCTAGTTGCCAGGGCAGCGACAGGAGGGGCCAATGATCAAAAAGACAGAACAGGTCAGTTATTTAGGATGTTAGGAGATGATCGCGTCACGGAAGACAGAGCAGAGTGAGGGGCCCAGGAGCTGGGGAGGGAGACGCAGGAGGCACATGAACCTGAGAACTGAGATCTGGGCCGAGGCGAGGGAGCCGGCTGAGTGGGTAGCTGAGAGGAAGGCTTGGAAACAGGCCCCGATTAGGATCCTTGTGGTTTACTTGGGGATCAGCCAGGAGGCCAGTGTGGCTGGAGGTCAGTGAACGAGGGCGGGGACAGTGGGAGAAGGGAGGAGATGGGTGAAGGAGTCCGCGCAGACCCCTGGGAGTCCTTGTAAGACTTACGCCTCTGGTCTGGGCAGAAGGGGGCGACGCAGAGTCATAGCGGCATCAGACTGAGAATCAGCCCCTGAGACAGCCCTGGTGGTGAGGACTGGCTGGGGGGACTGAACTCTTTGTCCTTACAGGTGATACAATGACTGCTCCAACTCAGGCCACAGGTGCAGGGGCCCCTGGCCTCCTGGGACTCCCCCGCCAAGGCTCTGGGCCCTGGGCACCTGTCAGGACAAGTTGGTACAGTGGCCCACCCCCAAGCCCTCTGAGTCCACAGGGTGCTGCAGAGCCCAGTCCTTGGACCTGCCTCTTGTCAACTGCCCAGCGCTACCACCCCACCAGGCTTCCTTAGAGGGCCCTGCTGGGGGAGTAGGGGAAGAACAGGAGACATGGACCCGACCCTGGGCAGGGAAAATGAACACTGACCCAGGATGTTGAGGACGTGGCCAGGAAGATGACCATTACCTACCAGCACGGCTGTCCCTAATCTGAACCTCAGGAGTGTGAAGCTGATTTGAAGACATCAAAAGCTGTTATAAGCAGTGCTCCCGAAGCAGGTGACCCAGAGCTCTGGCATGGTAGCCTTTGGTGTCAACCTCCCATGACACCCAAGCTCTTGTGACCCATTTGCTCTTCAAGTGGAGGGCACTGGGCTGGGGCCCCACAGAGCTTCAGAGACCAGATATACTGCTGGGCTAACAGGTAAAGTAACACCAACTCTCCACGAGGTCCACTCCTGGCATCCCAGCCTCCCATCGACATGCAGAGCTCACAGGTCCCTCCTATGAGAAGAAGGCAACCCAGGGACCCTCTCTTTAACCAGGTACAAGGTATGCAACGAAAAAGTACGAGGTGTGTCAGAGGGCAGGTGGGGAGAATCATTCCTCCGATTCAGATGAAGGCTTCTCCATTGAGAAATATCAGCATTTGCATGCAAGACATTTGCTAAAGTAATAGCAATTCAAATACGCGTCGAAGTGCTCTGAATATAAATACAGAAATTCTTGCATGAAAACTTGTCTCGAACGGCTTCTTGTCTCATCCCTGTACTTGGGGTTCGTGGTTAGCCTGGGGTGGAGGGAGGGAGAGACTCACCACACTGCCTGGGCTGCCTAACCTGCATGTGGGGGTGGAAAATCTTCCATCAGAAACTGCTTCTTGGAGTCTGGCTCTTTCCTCCACTGACAATCCAGGAGCTCCAATTATGCCTCCCAAGAAAATTCAGAAACCGTGAGAGCGCTCCAACAACCAGTGGGACTCTTGGAGGAGCGGTGCGCCGTGTCCCCAAGTCTGAGCGCCGCGGAGAGTTTCAGTGGTGTCCAGTGCCCTCTCCATCCCCAGTCTGATTCTTTCTTTTTTTTATCCTCACCCGAGGACATTTTTCCATTTTTTGTTCAGATAGAATGGGAGGGAGAGAGAGAGAGAAACATCGATGTGAAAGGGACACATCGAGTGGCTGCCACCCACACAACCCAACCAGGGCCGGGGACAAACTGCAACCGAGGCACGTGCCCTTAGTGGGAACCAAACCCGGTCTCTCTGGACCGCAGGCCGACGCTCTAATCGCTGAGCCAAACCGGCCAGGGCTCCATCCCAAGTCTGTGTGTTGAAAGCTACCTTCCCCACCCCTTGAACCACAGTTTCCATTTCTGAGTCAGTGAAATGCCAACTTGCCGACGTGCCTTCAATTGCTCAGAGGACAGAAAGTGTGCTAAGCCGAAGGGTGGGTTGGAGCCCAGAGGCCCAGAGGTGGCGAGCCCAGAGTCAGTCCCACATGCTCTGCAGCAGGTGGCAGAGAAACCGAGCGCCGGGATGAGAGAGAAGCCAGTGTGCACGCAGCGGATCGGGCAAACTGAAGGAAGCAGGGTGCAAAGACAAGGAAGAGGAAGAGAGGAACCTGGGTACTGGACTTTCCGATTGTAGGTCCGTAAGATCAAATCCTCTTTCGTCCTCTCCTCGGGTGGGTCTGTCTAGCCATCGGAGCTACTATGAGGGACTTTTGTGTCTTAAAAGGCTGTCTCCCAGGGGAGAATATCTCATCGGCATCATCGCCTCGTCTGGCTCTTCAATCCATTCCTTGCTCCTTCTCCGGCAAACAGACAAAAGATACTGGTCTTCCCCGCTCAGCAGCTGCCTCCACGTCCCCTCCTCAGGCTGTGTCCACAGTCTGTTCCTCCCCTTCCCAGGTCCTGCACCCCCACTAAGAGCCATAGGATCACCCAAAGCGCAGACTCCAAACCTCACACTGGCTGTGAGGCTTGGGACAAGCTGCTTAGCTTCTTGGCTCCTCGATTTCCTCCTCTGTGAATGGGCACAGTGAAGTCCCTCTCCCACAGGTCCGAGTAAGGACGTGACGAGACAATACTCGCAAAGCCCTCAGAATAGCGCCTGGGACACAGGAAGGACGCAGTCAATGTATCTGCCACCGCTACTGTGACACATTCAAGTCCTCCCATGGTTTTCTTTTGCTTTTACAATGAACAGCCATCTACACTGCGGCCCACAGATCCGGCACGGTCTGGCCTGCGCTGTCATGCCCAGGCCATCTCAGTGACCACGTGTCCCCTTGACCTTGCACTCAGACCACACTCGCCTTCTCCCTGTGCCTGGCAGCGGCCCGGCTGGTCCCTCTGCACAGCACGCTCTGCCATCCTTCTTGGTTTGGTCGATGTCCTTTGATGTCCTCTCTTCCTTCCGTCCTCTCCATTGTCATTTCCTTCCCTTGCCTGTCCAAGTCCAACGTGCCATGGTTGGCTCTGGAAGGACCTGGGCCCTTTTGCACTATTCCAGGGAGCATCGTTCAGATTGTGCCCCTGGGGATGGTGCCCCCTGGAGCTGCAGGTCAACGGGGCTGGGTCAGAGGTGGGGAAGGCTGATAGGGTGGGGACAGGACCCGCATCATTGGACAGCGAGGGAATGGAACATCACAATCACACGAACATCTGCCCACGTTTTCTTGTGACTCCGATTAAGCACTGGTGACTTAGTCTTACGTCTCCCATGGCTTCTTCCGCCACGTTTTCACGGTGGTCTTCATACCTATGGCCAAGGTACTACGTGCGGAGAGCACACGAAGGAAGAGCAACTGGGAGGTCGCTGCAGACCCTCCCCGGCGGCTCCCTTGGAAGCAGAGCCGTGCTGCCCATCTTATAGGCAAGGTCGCGTCTGTGACTGACGCCTGACTCGCTGCAACCCCGCTACGGGGCGTGCGCACGGGAGCCAGGGTCTCTGGCAGGGTCCTTTGGTTCCAGCGCTCAGGGTCACCTCCCAGCGCCAACCTGCCGGGACCAGCACCTGAAATTCCAGCCCAGTCCCTGGTTCAAGGGAAGGAGTTGGGAGCCTCAACCGCACTGCTGACAGGTTCACGCGCCAGTCTGTTCATCCGCGCAGGCACTGCCAGCGTGTCCAGGAGAGCTGCTGGGTTTGAGCCCTCCTACCCTGCCTGCGAGCCAGGGGCAAGACGGCATCGCCTGGGAGGATCAGGTGAAGAACAGCCTGAGGCTGAGGATCCAAGTAAGTTTGTCTAAAATATGCTTGGGCCATCAGCATTTTGGGGGAGCCTCCCTTGCTCCTGGGGTTTTGTTAGTCTTCAAGCTGTTGGGGGAGGGGAAGATAGTCGAGAGACCCCACGCCAGGAGGCTCCCAGGGTCCTTTACTTCCCTATGAGTCCAAGATGTAAGAGAGGAGTAGAGGGTCCAATATTCAAAGATGAGACCTTCAGACCTGGGCTCCCAGCGGAAGAAGGATAATGAAAGACAGTGGTCTCAGGAAGTAAGACTACTAGATCGGTGAACACAGGAGGGTCTGCTCAGTTTGGACGAGTGCTTAATTCATTTTAGAGACTATCTACATAGAGGATGGAAAACGTATGTACCAAGTGTCCATCAGAGGATGAATAAACAAAATATGACACACACCTACAGTGGAACGTAACTCCACCTTAAAAGGGAAGGAGATTCTGACACAGGCTATACCATTAGTGACCTGAGGACATTGTGCTAAATGAAATGAGCCAGTCAGAAAGAATATACACACCCCTATGTTCATAGCAGCACTATTTACAACAGCTAAGATCTGGAAACAGCCCAAGTGTCCATCAGTAGACAAATGGATAAAAAAGCAGTGGTACATATACACAATGGAGTACTATGCAGCTGTAAGAAAGAAAGGTCTCTTACCCTTTGAGACGACATGGAGGAAACTGGAGAGTATTATGCTGAGCAAAATAAGCCAATCAGAGAAAGACAAGTATCACATGATCTCACTTATTTGTGGAGTATCATAAACAAAATAAGCTGACGATCAAAATAGATCCAGAGACATGGAAGGAGAGATCAGACTTACAATCTTCAGAGGGAAGGCGAATGGCGGGGGTGGGGAGGGGGAGCTATCATTTCACGGGGACGGAGTTTCAGAGTTGCAAGGTGAAAAGAGCTCTTGGGCTGGACGGTGGACACGGTTGCACATGGTTAGGGGGCATTTAACCACTGAACTGTACATTTAAAAATGGTTAAGATGGTACATTCTATGTTATGTGTATTTTGCCACAGTAAAAAACAAAATTGGGGGGAAAAAAACAAGATCCTGAGACTATAGCCACATTCTGGTAAGAAAAGATGACAGCGGTCCCAGCCAAAGCAGGGCCCATGGACACGGAGAACACACGTGTTTTGAGCACCTACTGTGTGCCTGGTGCTGCACAAGGTCCCCAGTGTACACTATATGATTTGGTTCACACAGCAGCACCACGAGATCAGCATGACTCTTCCTCTTTCCTGTTGAGGAGACAGGCTCGGGGGGGTGAGTGACTTCTAGGTCACAGAGGAAGCCGTACACTGCCCGGCTGGGCCCTGCTTCCTGTCCAAAGACCAGGCAACGAGTCTTGTACCTATCCCCAAAGGGAGCATTCAAGGACAGAATTACAAATCTATCAGCTCATCGACATTCATTTTAAACCATTATTTCCAGACACGGGCTTAGGGTTTCTAAACATGTAGCTTTTCATTTGTCCACTGACAGGATCCTGCCAGTGACAGGAAGTCTCAGGGGAAAGAGAATTTGCTCCCTTGTGGCTGTCACATCCCTTCACGACCCTGGTGCCCTGTCAATGCTTCCCACCGCCCCGGTGCCAACGCTGGCCAGCAGCAGCGGCCTGACAGTAAGGGAACTCACTCACGCAAATACTAATTTGCAGTAGCAACAACGGAAACCATGGGCACAGAGAGAGCTCTGTCTTTTGCCAGGTACAGGCCCAACGTGACCCTGATGGAGCTCTCGCTGGCGGGAACAGGGGTGACTCCCGGGTGCGGGGAGGAGAAAGCCGGGATGTGCCACAGCAGGAAGTGAGCCATCCGATCGACAGGCACACTGTCTGATTCCACGTTCCGTGCTCACCGCGCATCCTCCCTGTCATCCAGCTCCTGACGGAAGGAACTGCAGGCCCAGGGCGACAGGGAGGACACCTCCCAGCCCGAGTCATGCAGGACCCAGGGAGAATCCTGAGCGGAGTCTGGAGGAGTACCTGAGGGGTCGTGGGGAGGGCCCGATGACCCTGCTTGGGGACCGGCTTTCTCCCACGGCAGGGGGGTTGGAGGGCACAAGCAGAAGCCCAAGGAGGAAAACTGAAAGCTCTTGCGAGTTGGCAGCCAGTGAGCATCTCTAGATTCTGTGCCCTGCGCGGCTCACTTGCCCCCCCTCGTCCCTCGCATCTGAGCAGGAATGCAGTGACGCCTGGTGGGGTGTGGGGCGGAACCAACATCTGTCCAGCACCAGCTAACCCTGCAGCTTCCCTGCAGAAGGGGCACCCTGCAACTTCCCTGTGGACAGGGCACCTTGCAACGGCACTGCCCCGTCTGTCTCTGTGCACGGAGGGGGCACCCTGTACGGACTCCCCGTCTGTCTCTGCGCACGGAGGGGGCACCCTGCAACAGCACTGCCCCGTCTGTCTCTGGGCACGAAGGGGGCACCCTGCAACAGCACTGCCCCGTCTGTCTCTGGGCACGGAGGGGGCACCCTGCAATGGCACTGCCCTGTCTGTCTCTGGGCACGGAGGGGGCGCCCTGCAACGGCACTGCCCCGTCTGTCTCTGGGCACCGGGTTATTCCCCGTCAGCCTCACAGAGGCGGGCTCTGCTGCACTCTGAGGTTTCAGAAGTCGGTGTGGTCTGTGGACGAGAAGACATTTCCCTCAGCACAGAAGTCATATGTAAAAGTAATGAAATCATAGTAATTAGATGTAAATAAATGTGGCTAGTTGTTGGATCTCTGGTCTAAACTTTTTAATCATGCAAGTTAAGGAAGAGAAGGTACTTTACAAAACAGAGTGAAAGAGTTTAAAATACGGTTTTAAAACCATTAGATTCTACCATCAGTGTCATTAAATGCTATTAAATAGAAAATATATAAATATAGATAACAGAGGAAGTCAACATCCTTCATATAGAAAATGTTCTTACAAATCAATAACAAAGATGAGCGTGTAAATAAGAAAACATTAATAAATGACATGAACGGGACAGTCACTAAGACACATGTCATCAGTGGGGAGAGAGCGGAGTCAACCTCTCTAGAAAAAAAATTTAAATTAGGTATTGAAGCTTGCTTTTCTAAGTAGTAAAGAGAATTCAAAATAATAACACAGAACTTTGTTAGCATGACAGTCAACGGGCAGGGTAGTGCATTGCTGGTGAGTGCGTCCATCTCTTTGGGGGGCTGATTTCAGGGCTGGAGGCCTCCTGTAAGGAGTGAATGACACCCGAGGCTGACACAGAGAACTGAACCGCCACACCACAAACCCTGAGGTACACACCAGGGTATCCATTTTTAAAGAATAATGTACTACCAAGGAGAATCTATCCAGAGATGCAAAGATTATTACAATTAAGCTTCCCCTCAAGTAATTGATCGTATCCATAGGTCGAAGTTCAGCCCCAAAGATGTCAAAATGTACTAGACAAAATTCAATACCAATTTATAAAGAAGAAGCAATGCGTTTGCAATCCAGGAAAGAGAGGAAGCTTGTGTCATGGGAGGGAAAAGTCATGTATCATGTCCACGCCTACTGAGTCCCTGCCATGTGTCAGGGTTGATAATGGAAAGAAGACAAAGTCCCTGACCCCAGGAAGGTTACGTTCTGGTGAGGGAGGGAGTGGGGGGCAGGTGATAACTAAGTAAACAGATAAACAAACTAATGAACAAAATTAAGAAGTGAGCCATAGGTGCTATAAGGAAAATCAGGATGAGGACGTAGGGAGTGACCAGTAGTCGAGTGTGCCTTTCACGGAGAAAGGGTCGGGACGGACCTAGAAGTCACACCAGGAAGGAGGCGCCCGGTCTAACCACTGTGGCTCAGCACGGCGATCAAGACGCCAGCACTTAGAATCAATCAAACAAGCCGACGCGCAGCAGCAGGGACAAACAGAGCAGCCTGCGAGGGTGTCCAGATTTTTGCAAAATTCTCTGGAGGAAAAATATGTGAAAGCTATACAGATCGAAACAGGTCCAGAACCCAAAGGCTGGATTCTGTCAAAAGCAAACGATCCCAGTGGATGGGGAAAACTGTCCCCACACCCAGTTCCACGAGGAAACTGGTGAACAGGGCTGAAAGGATGCGAGGTCACCTTATGGAAGAGGGAAATGCACCCTCGCCCTGCCGGGGAGTCACAGCAACGCCAGGTGCCAAGAGCAGAGAGAGAGACATTTTAAGTGGATTCAGCGCAAAACTGCCTCCAAAATGTCATCAGGAAAGAATTTCCCTCACACTGACGAACCCTCATCGGACTCTTAAAAGCCTCCCATCAGCGAGTGCCCTTTCCCCAGGAGGATGTCTCCAAAATGTGTCCTTGCCGGCACAGCTGGCTGTGTGTGGTGACAGTGATCAATGGCTCCACTGGCAGGTTCGGTTTTCGCTCCATTTCATCCGCCGGACAGTCTAGCTGCCTGTCTGGAAGCCACGTGCCGGTGCACCTGGCCACGGTCCTGGCGGCCACCCGGGAGAAGTCCCCAGCAAGCCCCTCCCCTTCCAGAAGGGAAGTTTTAGGGGGCACAGTGGTTACGAGCCCAGACTTCTGTGTTGGACAGACATGGGCATTGTTCGTGACATGAGGGGCATGAGAAGATTCTGAGCGGACTGGGGCCACCAGGTCCAGACAGAAGGACCAGGCCCAGGAGCGATGCCATCACGGATCCCGGGGAGTCTGAAGAGCGGGGAGACTGAGCGCTGGAGCATCTGCTGAGGGACAAGAGCCGGCCTGGTGACTTGGGGTCAGATAGACAGCAGGGCCTTGCAGGGCTTGATGAAGGTTCGGGCTGGGGACAGAAACGGCGGGGGGCCAACTCCAGGATTACACCAGAGGGTGACATGATCACGTGTTCCTTGTAAAGAAAGAACACGGCGCAGTGGCGGTTTGAATCCAGGTACGGAGGAGATGCGGAGAGAGCAGAGAGAGCTGTCAGCTGCTCGGCCCTGGGCTCGCTGTGTGATTCCCTCCTTCCTTCGAGACCCGGATGGCTGTCCTTCTCGGCCCAGCCCACCGTCTCCTGTGCACGGGGCCAGGAGACAGCTTCCTGAAACTAACGGTAAACATCCCCACCTGTGCTGGGACGGTGTCACCAGAACACACACAGGCGACAGAGTCAGGCACAGGGGGCACTGCATGCGGAGGAGCGGGAAGCCTAGGAGCTCTGTCTGTGAGTCCAGGTGGGCACATGGCACGCCTGGGTTCCGGGAGGTGCTAACGCCACAGAGCCAGGCAGGGAGCCCGCCGCAGAGCTCAAGGCTAGTGTTCTGAGGGGAAGAGACGCCCAAGCCACGGTCCTCCCAGCAGATGCTGGTCTACAGCCCTGCATTCTGCTCCCCGACACACACATGCACACACCCAGGCATGCACATGCGCGCACATGCACACACACGCACACACCCAGGCACGCTCAAGCACACACATGCATGCACGCACGCACCCACATGCATGTGAATGTGTGTCACACGTGCACACCTACCCCCAAGGTATTTTTTTTTTTTTCCTATTTTTTTTTTTTTTGTACAGATAGAGTGGGAGGGAGAGAGAGGAAGGGAGAGAGAGTGAGAAACATCGACGTGAAGGGACACATCGAGTGGCTGCCACCCGCACGACCAACCAGGGCCGGGGACAAACTGCAACCGAAGTACGTGCCCTTAGCGGGAACCGAACCCGGGTCCCTCCGGACCGCAGGCCGACGCTCTAACCGCTGAGCCAAACTGGCCAGGGCACCAAGGTATTTATAACATCAACAAATATTCTTCCATAAGCTCACGTACAAAGGCTGCAAGTCCAGGTGCACAGACTCCGTCCCATCTGGCTGGCCGCACAGGACTCCCTCCAGACCCTTGCCTTCCACCTCTTTGTTTTGACCCCCACGAAAGGCAGTTACCAGGCTAACTTGCCGTCATGTTCACACCCGTGGTTTTATGTTCACGTTCATGGTTCCGAACCACTTGCCAGACCCGAGTGGGAACAGCATCATCTGCTCTGTGTCCTATGGGGTTGTAGGGTTAAAGGTCAAAGTGGATCTGTGGGCATTTTCAGTGCTTTGCAAGCTTTGACAGGCCACCACACTGGCCTCTGGTTCCGCAGGCCCCAGGTGGTCTGTGGACACCCTGCCACAGACCCTGTAATTCCAGTAAGTTCAGTGGCCCGTTCTTTGCATCCCTTTGAAAGCACCTCTGGACTTGAACTAAAATTTTAAAAAACTACACAAATATGTTATGGCCTACCTGTTCTGTAGTTCAGCAGAGATTTTGTTTTACTATTTTATGTCTAACTTTTAAAACGTTGATGATGATGTTAGCTGTGAAAACAAATAAAATCTTATTTATTGATTACAAAGATAAATAATTTTGAAATATAAGACAGCCTCTACTGGCCAGGTTTATAATCACTTAGTTGTATACTTGGTTGGTCAGTGTAACATAAGAAATAGTAAGACAATGCATAGTATTGGCTATAGGAACCTCTAGAACAATACCTCTATCTTTTATTTTTATTTTTTTAATGTATGTCTGATAAAACTGAAATGTTACAGAAAAAAAACAAAAACAAAGAAAACCAAGAAACAAAAACAAAAACCTCGACCTACAATCCTGCTTCTATTGTCAGCCTCCTGACCGCCCCTGAGACGTCCTAGCTCTGAGCCCCACCTGCCCGCCTGTACACAAGCAGAAGGCATGGCAGAAGGGCCAGGATGTGGGCAATGCCATGGGCGGCCGTGGAGAGGGAGGAAGAAATGGGAGAGGAGAAAGAACAAGCCAGCATGAAGGGGTAGCAGTATGATTTGCAATAATAATAATAACAGGCATAACCAGCGTCGACGGCACTACAAATCCCGCCACAGCATCGGAAGAGGAGCGGCCTCATCATAACTAATGATACCCTGGTACTCGGGTCCCGCTGAGAGCAGGTGCTGAGACTGTCAGCGGAGGGCAGGGGCGGGGGCAGAAGAAAAGCAGGAGCAGGTGTAAGAATGGAGACTCCAGCCACGTGCCTCAATAGAAATGCCACGTCTTCGACTCACTAGCTGTGCAACCCTGGGAGGGTCGGTTCATGTCTCTGTGCCTGGGGTTCTTTGTCTGTATAAGGGCGCTTATCTTTTAGGTTGGTTGTGAAGATCAAATGAACTAGTATTCATGAAGGAGAGGTCAGGGTGCAGGGGGTGGGGCCAGGCTTTTAGAGGTGGGACATGAATTATTCTATATCCAAAGAAATTGCTGAAATAGACTCCCCTTTGCCAGCGCCCGCCGCACTGTGGTGGTAGGAATGAGATCTTCTGCCTTGATGGCCTTCCCTGTGGAGTCTCAAGGCTGTGGGGTCTCAGCAGGGTGTCTGGGAAGCTGCAGGCCTGGCCAGAGCAACCCCCCCCCCCCCGCCCCTTCCCTGGCTGAGCAGAAGAGAAGGGAAGGAGCGTCACCATACACGAGGGGAAATCTTTGAAGTAGTAGCTAATGTCATTCTGCTCTTCTGGGTTCCCCCTTCCCTGTTCCCCCATGAAAAAAAAAGGTAATCAACTGTGCTGATTGCCTCAAAGAAATGGTGTGTGCGTGCATGTGTGTGTGTTGGGGGGGAGGTAGATTATATCACTGTTAAGATTGTCCCTCTATGAGAAGTTGGAGGAAGGCATAAGCCCTTGACCTTTATTCCCCCAGTGTTCTGTGCACAGCAGGGGAATCCGGACTATGCACAGAAGGAAATACTCTTGTTCAGGTTTTCCTGCCATGAGCTGAGCATGGACGCAGTGAAGGTGAAGGTCATCTTTCAGTAGAACAAGGAATGGATACTCTACAGTTCGTATTGAAAAGTTACAGGTACCCGGGCAGTGCAGAGCGGAGGAAAGAATGTAAGATTCATGAGCAGGGGGTGCTGCGCTGCATTGTTCTGATGCCCAGAACAGTGGGAGGCACACCGTAGGCACCAGATAAACAGCGATCGGATCTATTCGTCTTGGATTCTTTTCTCAACCCTGATGCCAATTTTCTGTACGACTGAGCAGGTCTCTCTCTTCTTGTCTTCAGTTCCTTCAGCTGGCACTGAAGACCCTTTCAAGCTCTGGTATTTTCTTCTCCTGATGCCCTATTTCAGGCATTTTATTTTCTGCAGCCTGATATTCTCTTTTCCATGCACTGTTCACAGACTGTCTGTCTTCCCATTTGACTGGGTGCTCCAGGGGAGACCGTGACTCACCATCTTGCTCAACCCTGGCTTCGCACACTGGACACAGAGCCTGTTACCTAACTGTGCTTGGCGATTACCTGTTGCATGAAGGAAGGAACACATGAGCTCACTGTTCTTAAGATCACACGAAGCATCACTGCACCATGAGTAAGATAAGGGCTCTACACGACTGAAGAGCTGCCTGGGTCCCTGAATAAATGCATGAGGGGAAAAAAGATGGGCTAGGTTCGGACTCCCCATGCTCAGACCTCAATCCCAGCACTTACTGGCTCCCTGGCCTTCTGCAAACTGATGAGCTCCTTGAGGCTCAGTTTCCTCATCTGTACAATGGGGATACTAACGGCGGTGACCTCATACGACTGTGAAAAGATTCAACGGCTCATGCAAAACTATTAGAACAGCCCTGTCATGTAATGAGCACTCACTGCTCACCGGCCACTATCGTAGGACTGTCATCCCTTAATACTCACCTAAGGAATTTAGAGAAAAGGGGCATTTCTTGTGAATTCCAGACATGAGCTGACAGGTGCGACATTAAATCGACCTGTGCTGGCAAGTCTCCAACGTGAGCGCTCCACACTCAGGGCTCCGGCTGTGCCCTCCACACCCCCACTTTTCCACTCGGAACCCCACATCCCACTTCCACCGCACATGCTCTGCCTCTAGTCTCTTTGGAGTGTCAGACTCCCCTGTCTCATGTCTACCTAGCTCTGACCCGGCCTTACTCTCCTTTGTTTTGGTTAATCCTCACCTGAGAATATTTTTCCATTGAATTTTTTTCTGTAGATCGAGTGGAAGGGGGGAGGGAGAGAGAGAGAAACATCGATGTGAGAGAAACACATTGATTGGCTGTCTCCCGCATGTGCCCTGACTGGGACCAGGGATTGAACCTGCAACCCGGGTACGTGCCCTTGATCAGGAATCGAACCCATGACCCTTTGGTCTGTGGGTCAACTGATGTGCTAACCGCTGAGCCAGACCAGCCAGGGCCCTTACTCTTGTCCTAGCAAAGTGCCCCCAGGCCTTGGCACACGATGCCCCTTTATCTGTCACGCGCCTCCCAGTTTTCTCCAACCAACTAAGACCCGGGTCAGGGCTTTTATTGCAGGAAGATGTCCCTTTGTGCCCAGACCGCTGAATCACATGACAACGTTCTGTCTACTTGTCTGCAGAAGTACAAAACTCCTGAAGAGTTCATCAAGACAGGACCCGAAAGCAAAGAAACGCTGGCGGGGGTGTTTTGGTATAACTCAGCTGATGACGACACCCAGTGACACCGTCTCGTGGGGAGGCCGAGACCTACCAGGCTCAAGTTCAGTGCCCACTGCCCGGCTCCCACACCCGCTCACTCCGCATTCCGGAGCTGCCTGAGCCTGCCTGGGGCACCCGGGGCTCAGTCTCTCACTCCACCCCTTCTTCAAGCTCCCAAGGAGGAGCTAAATGCCAGGTGCCTCCTTTTGGCCTTGGCCCTGGCTGGGTGACTGAGGAATTAAACACACTGGTCAAGGCTTGATGCGCCTGAACTGTAATTTCAAGGTAATTTGAACTCCCTTCCTCTCGGGGATGCATGGAAAAGCTAAAGTCTCCTCGAATCAGTGTTGTGAAACTCAACGAAGGGGGAACGTGCCCCGTTGCCTTGCTCCAAAGCCTGCATGAGGCCAGCAGGGTAATCAATTTCGCAATTCTGTAAAGCTGATTGGAACATGATTACAAAGCCAGCCAGCGCATTCAGTCAGGGCTTTCAAAAGGCCTGTCGCCACGGGACGTCGCATACGGCGCCTGGCTATCCACAGCGCCCCCCAAAGCAAGGGCTCTAACCCTCCGCTCCCCTGAGCGCCGGAGCCAATCCTGCCCAGGCCCAGAGGGTGCATGTGTGTGGTGGGTGTCCTCTAAGAACTGAAGTTAACTTCAGCGGGTGGTTTTGGGGTCCAACCGGCACTGCAGGCTGATTGAGGAAAGGCTTAGACCAGAATCGCCAGTTCTCTGTGGTTTCTGGATCCCTGAATAAATAACTCTGCCCTCTTCTCCAGATGCCAGAGCCCTGTCCTCCGAAGGGACGGACATCCTGGCACTGAGCTGCAACAGGCCCTGCCCAGCAGGCTATGAAGAGGTCAGGCTGAGCCCGCACCCACCGGGCTGCCTGGAATCTGGGACTGCCTTCCCTGCCTGGGATCCTCATCTCCTGAGCCTCAGGCCTGCCTGCGCTGGTTGGTCTCATGGATCGAGGGTCCGTGAATCTGAAGACAGGGACCTGGGGAACTGGGTCAGAGCGTGAGTTTGCCTCCTGGACACTCGACTTCAGTAGGAAAGAGGAAGGTGGTTATACAGCTTCAGCAGAGCCCCAGCAGGTCAGCGGTGGAGCGAGAATGAGCCTGCTGGGCCCTGGAACAGCCTCACAGAGTTTGTTTGTTTTCTATTCCTCCCTCCAGACTCTGAGCTCCACGAGAACAGGGTATGTTTTCTCATTTGCTGTGGTATCCTAAATTATTATATTAGTTGACTCATGGGAGGGGCCTTTGGGACTCAACATAGGTTAATACTTCTATAACCCCTCTCAAGTTAGGCATGGCCAAATGACTTAGGTTGCGCTATGAAAAGTGAGTAAAAATGACCCCTTATATCCAAGTAGATGCATTACGAAGTAAATGACTACATTAGTCTTCAACTCTCTTTGGAGCTCAGTTTCCAACTTAGACAATTGAGAACTAAGGTTAATCTATTGTGCTCCCTTCCCTCTCCAGCCTGGGAATACTCTGACACAAACTTCCACGCAAAATTCTATTTTCTCAAATCTAATGCCTAGCATAGCAATATTTATAGAGAAAGGTGGCAGAGAAATGAGGCAGGAAACAAAGCAATTGTAACATTTTGGTAATATATCCAAGCCATAAAGATTTCATTAGCTTCCCTAATAGATTGCTAATGAAAAATAAGACCCTTTCCTATTTTTACCTACTTTCTGAACATTAGAATCAACTTGGCTTTCCATGCTTTGCACCCCATTTACATTAATTAGAAAGTTCCATATTAAGGAAAGCTTTTAATGGGCTGTTATTGCAGATGATTTTACTGGTGAGCGGCATTGTTCTGTTTAATAGCACATAAAATGGCATCTATAGAGGATCCTACGATAAAACTGAACTTCTGATGGACTCTGGAGCTGAGCTGGCCTTGGTTGGGGGCTGAGGTTCAGGGAGACTTTCTGATGAGGTGAAATGGCTCTTCTATTTCCTTGGACTAGAGATTGTTTTGAAGCATCCAAATGTTTCTGACTCCAGAAGTCCACACCGCCTCCTGCCTGGATACACAGTGGACAGACTACTTCTTAATCCTTGCACAATACTTGGCAATTTCATGAGTCCTTGTGGACAAGATGGAGCAGTCCTGGAATCGAGATATCAGGAATGAATTTCAGAGAAGAAGATTGCCTGGGGTAGGTGAGGAGTGTCATGGAGGTGGGTGCCGGGTCTGTCCAGGACAAGAGGGATCTGAATATGTCTAGGGTTAGAGGAGAGAAGACAAAGTGCTTGAGCCAGCTGATGCTTCTAGACCTTAGGAAGTGGTTACAAAATGGCATAAGCCAAACAACAACAACAAAAATGCCCATATACAACAATTATATAAACAAAGAGCAAGGTGGGGTGAAGGGACAACTGGGATATCAGGGTGGGTATAGGAGGTGCCAGACGGTGCTGGCATGACCCTCAGATGCAACTTCATAGGACAGAGTGCTCTCCCAGGTGCCGTGTACCCATCTGTGCTATGCACAAATGGCCCCACCCACAGGTGTTCTTAAAGGTTTTCCTTGGTCCTGGCTTCCAGATACATGCTGCTCATGGGCCCCCCACCTACCCCTTAGTATGAGAAAAAACTGATTTGGGAGTCCATATGGGGTGAAGTTTAGGAGTTTGGGCACTGGGTTCAAATCCCAACTCTTCTACTAAATAACAGCTCTGTATTTTGGGCTAACTCAGTTACACTCTCTGAACCAGTTTCCTCAGCTGAAAAAGAGAGCTGTTTGTCAGACTGTTGGAAGGACTAGGTGAGGTTATGCATATGAAGAGTTACATGCAATTCCTGGTGTCTAGAATGTGCTCCATGCATGTTATTGATCACAAGTATAAGTAGCTAAATGCGGGTGGTTTAAAATACTAGTAATTCTGATGGAGCACAGGATATCCGGAACAGGAGCCATTCTGGACACCAAAGGAGCACCCATGGACACATGGAATATGGAGTCACTGACCCCAGTGACCCTTGACTGCATTCAGCAGTGATTTTTCAGGTTGGGCATCCTGGCTTCCTTGGTACCTTGACTAGATGCTATCCTCTGTAGCTCAGGTGACGGTGAGCACCATGGGCTCATGCAATTGTCTTCCCGCTGGTCTGGCAATAGGAGACTGCTAGGCAAAGACAGACAAAACCCAACCCTTTTGTTTGGACCACCCTGGCTGCCAGCCTGGAAGCCATGCCTCACCAGGGAACTGGTATATCTGGGGGGTCAGGGGATGGTGAAAGAGTTGAGTTCAAGGCTACAGAGAGAATAACCAGTCTCAGGCCGTGGCTCCTACAGTGTTTGGTATACGGTAAGAACTCAATAATGTTAGCTTATTGCTCCAATTATAGAAGAATATAGGAATAAATGCAAGCCTGTTTTATTTGATCCTCGTCTTACTTGAACATAATGTTCAGTACAAAAGCCTTCCACGCTGTCAGAATCCATCCTGCATCTTGGGGTTAGTTCTAGACATCGCCCTGGTGACCCACAGACCCCAACCAGAGAGATAAGGTGGTATGGGGCCTGAATATCATGTCCCCCTAGGAATAATTGGGAAATTTTTCAAAAAAGAGATTTTTGTTTCTGCATGGTGTTGTATTCTAGCAATCCAACAGCAGCCATGTCGAGAAAGCTTAGTATTCTTTCTAAGTGGGATCGGGGTTGGAGGGGTAGAGAGGTAGATATGGCAATAGAGATAGAAGAGTTAGCCCTGGTCGGTTTGGCTCAGCAGTTAGAGCATCAGCCTGTGGTCCACAGAGACCCAGGTTCGGTTCCCGCTAAGGGCATGTACCACAGTTGCAGTTTGTCCCCGACCCTGGTTGGGTTGTGTGGGTGGCAGCCACTCGATGTGTCCCTTTCACGTCGATGTTTTTCTCTCTCTTTCTTCCTCTCTCTCCTTCCTACTCTATCTGAACAAAAAACAAAAAAATGTCCTTGGGTAAGGGTTAAAAAAAAAAAATATATATATATATATATATAGAAGAGTTATCCATCTGGGTGTGACATGGGGCCCATCAGCTTACTGCCTTGCAATGCTGTGAGCTCCCATCACTGTGGGGATTCAAGATAAACATGGGTTCATTCATCAAATGCTTATGGAACATGGACCGGTACAGGGTCAGCGATTATAGCTGAGAACACAAAGATTAATAAGATGCGGTCCTTGCTTTGTAGTAATTCACCCTCCAGTGGAGAAGACAGACCCATAAACAAATACTTAAATCAATGAGGTATGACAATTCATCAGAGAAGAGATGTGTACAAGGTTGTGTCAAAGCAAAGAGGTGATGGAGTGGGGAGGAGGCAAGGAGGAAGTCAGAAGGTGCTTTGGTGGGTGGTTACTCCTTTAGGTCTGGTGGGTAAAGGGTGGTGGTGGAGAAATAAATGAATCCCTGTCAAAGGAAACAACATCTAACGCAGCACGAGGACATGAAATAGCACGCAGGACTCTGTCCGAAGTCGGGCGCGGCTAGACCACAGGATGAAAGGCGGGACCTAAGAGAGGTGAGGCTGGAGAGGTAAGCCAGGACCCCATTTTGGAGCCTCTGGGACTAATAAAAGGTAGCAATCAGGGGGTGACATGGTTAGATTTTATCTGTGGCTATAGTTGTCTACTTGGAACATCATTGCAGGAGTCCACAAGAGAAATGACAGTGGTCTAGCGAAAACATGGAGGTAAAATTGAGTGAGTTTGGAGACCCTCTGGGTGCAGAGGAAGAGGGAAGAGCTGAGGACAGGTTAGCGCCCAGACTTCTAGGGGAAATGTCTCTTAGGGATGCTTGAGAGGAGTCGAACTGGATGCTCTATGGGAAAGAGGGACATTTCATTTATTGGACATCTATTGGATGCCAGACTTTGCTATGATCTGACATGTCTTCCTAACAACCCTGCAAGGTAAGAATTATTATGTTCATTGCATATGAGAAAATGGAAACTATTTTACGTGCCTAGGATCATAAAACTGAGGCCAAATTTGACCCAGAAGTATCTGCATTCCAGAATCAAGTTTTCCCCCATAAGATCCTCGAAGTTCCCTCTCACTCAGGTGTTCAGGATGCTAAGCACACCAGCTAATTCTTATCTGTTCAAAATGGAAACACGGCAAATCTTGGTCTCTGACTTCATGCCCAGTATGGTTATATACTCTTTCCATTTTAAATATATTCATATACAGCCCATAATTCAAATATAGCATATACGTAGTACCTATAAATATCTTTCCAATAAAAGTGAGGCCATGTATTTCTGAGTGATAAGACCCTGCTTTAGGCACTGATATAAACCAGCAGGCTGAAGGCCAAATAACTTCAGCCGGCCCAGAGATCCAATAAGTTAAAATACGTTTTGGAAGACAGCTTCAGGCCAGACATGTTTTTTCCTTGGCAATTATACGGAGACACCTTATTCAGCACAGGCAGACTGGCTACAGAGTGTGAATTTCTGTTTAAAAGGGTGCCGGCAAGTCAGGCAGGCAGGAGTCTGATCTGAATTCCAGCTGGAGAGCTCGGGCTAGGGAACCAGCGTTTTGGTTTGCTTTTGTGATTTCTTTTGGTTTTATTTTATTTGGAAATATCTGTGAACAAAAATCTCACCAACATCCTCTTTCCTCCTCCTGAAATGCCCCTCCCACCTCTACTTCCCATTTGAAAACTTCCCGTAGGGCAGTGGTGTTTCACTGGGGAAGATTTTGCCCCAGGGAGCATCTGGAACTATTCGAAGACATTTTGGGTTGTCACCATTTAGAAGGGGTGGAGGGCACCCAGCAGAGGCCAGGGATGCTGCTAACACCCTACAATGCACAGGGTGACCCCGCAACAAAGAATGATCAGTCCAAGATGTCAATAGATCTGAGGTTGAAAAACTCTGCTCCAGGGTTTTCCCTGATATTCAAATTGAATTAGATCCACACGTTCTCTTAGCAACTTAAACTCTGATTTCATAATAGTCATCACAGTTTGTGGTGACAGATCAATCGTGTGATTGTTCAGTTGACAGCTCTATGAGGGTGGGGACAGAAGCTGTTTTCCTTCTCATGTGTCCAGCTGGAATGGTGCCTAGCACGTGGAAGGAGATCAATAAAGAGTTGATGAATGGACCTACACATAATAAAAGATGCAAGGCAGTTAACTGGTTGTTTGTGCCACTAAAATTATCCACATCTCTGCCACTTCAGTTGGAAAGATTAATGGAAAATATAAATGGGTTGATTAAGTGGTTAATTCATTTAAAAAGTATCAACTAGGAATCATTTTTCACCCTGGTGTTGCAGGTACACATGGTACTAAATTTCCCCAAAGCCAGCTTCCAAGTTGGCCCCCAGTGACCCCTATGTCCTGGTACGCACACCCACGTGTAGTGACCTTCCACCTCCGAGGCTGGACCATAAAATATACTGTGATTTCTCCCTCTCTGTCTTGCTTCACTCTCTCTGGGGGAAGCCATCTGCCATGGGGTGAGAGGAGGCACATGTTACGAGGAACTGAGTCCTTGACTACAGTCGTGTGAGTGCATCTTGGAAACAGATCCTGCAGCCTCGGTCAAGCCTTCAGATGATACAGCCCCAGCTGACATCTGACCGCAACCGCATGAGACCTTGAGCCACAAGCACTCAGTTGCTTTCAGATTCCTGAACCTCATAAACTATGTAAGATAATAGATACTTGTTGTTTTACATGGGGTGAAACAATTAACCAAGAAGAGGGGCTGTCTCAAGTACTGAGCAGGAGGTTGTCATGCAGGAGTAAAAAGTTGTGTTGCAGAATCAGGTCTGAGTTTAAAAACGTAGTTAGATTTACTGTTGCATTAGAATCGGTCTTAGCTCTTTCCACTGCTATTAAAATAAGAAAGACAAATACCATACAATCTCACTTAAGTGTGGAATCTAATAAACAAAATAAACTGATGAATAAAATAGAACAGAGGCAGGGATATATGGAACAGACTGAGAGCTGGCGGGGGTTGGGGGGCATGGAGGGGACTGGATGAAAGAAGGTGAAGGGATTCGCCCAAGAACATACACGCATAACCCGCAGACACAGACAACGGAGTGGTGATGGCCAGACGGAAGGAAAGGGGGGTGCGGGCTGGGTGGAGGTAAGTAAAGGGGGGAATAGGGATATATGTAATAATGTCAACAATAAAAATAATGTTTAAAAAAGAATAATATCCACTTTTAAGGGTCACAATTAGAAACAAATTGAACACTACATAATGGGGTGTCTTATGGATAAATTAAGAGGTTTTTGGATTTTTTTGGAGAGAAAAGAGAAGGAGGTTACTAGTTTTAAGCTCCCTCAACCTAGGGAGGAAGTAAAAGTTTCTATTTACTACCCCTTAACTACACTTTGCAGAGAGGGAGGAGATTTTTGTGCTGTAGCGAGGACAGGAGAGGGGTGTGCCTTGACCCGGGACACAAGTGTAGATGTCTCGAAGGCTGGAGCAGGAGTAGCTGAGTTGCAAAGACACAGACGTGATCTCCTAATGTTGGGATGGAGATGGTCTGAGCCCCAGCTCAGCAGCCTCAGGAATCGGAGCCCTGGTCAACGTTCTGGTTGCCGAGCTTGGTGAGGTGGGGGTGGGGGTGGGGGTAGGGGTGGGCCCCACCGGCAAAGGTTCCAGGGCATGTCGGGCCTAGACAACTCACATCTCAAAGGCAACCCAGGGGACCAAAGACCAGAGGCCCATCTTGGACCTTCCTGGAGTCAGCGGGTCGGCCTCTGGTCCTTTTAAGACCCTGAAGAATGGGAGCAGGGAACGCAACGATAACGGGATGCATGAGCTTCCAGCCATGCTGGTGGAAGCCAAGATGTCTTGTTCAATTCAGTAAAGTAGAAGAAACTTAACACGTCTTGTTTCTGGGTTTCGCTGAACAAGTCATCCATGTTGAAAACAGATTTAAATGCCCTGTCACACAAACGCCTTTGGATTTCTTTCTCTTTAAGATGCTGAGCACAAACACACGGACCACTGGAGACCCAGTCTCGGCTCTCAACAGACGAGCTCCTAATCATCTGATGTCCTCCTGTGTCAACAGCGGATTGCCAAGGCTTCCCCGGGATAGTTCTCGTCCTGCCATGCTGGGAGGTGGCCGGAACAGGGCGTACTGCCCTCACCACCACACTATGTCCTGCTCTGCCCACCTGCCCCTGCCTGGTCCTCCTTCCCAGTAGCCCCTGAGTGGTCCTGTCCCGCTCTTATACCTGGTACCACCTCCCCACCCTCTCGGTCAGTGTCTTCTCAACAGGCTTGCACGCTCCCTCATGTCTGCTTCCCGGTCAGCTCAAGCCAGCGGAGATGATCTAACTTCAGCCCATTCAGGCAGACAAACCCGCCCCCCTTCCTTAGACTGCGCGTGAAATGGCTTTCTCTAGCTGCGAGTCAACTAAGGATCTGAAAGGTAGACGGCTGTGAGCATATACCGAGAAATATGTTTTTCATGAGAAAATAGAGGTTGACATTTTCTTCTGGTGGAGGGCGTTATACATCTCTTTTCTGAAGCTTTCTCAAAAATAAATCCACTTTTTTTTTCTTTACTTTAATCACATATTTACCTTTTTTTTTTTTTTTTTAACAACTGCCCTTTTGCAGCGGCCCACGGTTCAGGTGGCTTCTTCAGCACAGGAGGAAGCGAGGGGCGACAGAGTCAGAAAGAACTGGGTTTGGTTTCTAGAAGAGACTGCGACACAATCCCAGCTGCTTAGTTCTCGCCATCTCCCCAGAGAGCCGGGGCTTCACAATGTAATGATAGGAAAAAGCCTGCATGGGCCCTGGACACTTGGAGGGGGTCCAGACACAAGAACTTTGAAGAACTTTCAAGATGTTCTGTAGATGGCATCGGATTGAAAGGGACATAGATGGAAAAGTCGGTTCGGTTGCAAGGCTTGGTTTGAAAATGCAAACGTGTATTGTTGGCAATCATTTGAACATGAGCCAAGTGTTTGACTAGATGTCATTTCGTAAAAGGGGAACATTACATGATGTAGAAAACCACACCCAATTGAGCCGAATCATGTAGGGATACACAGACTACACACACCTGCCTGCGGCATCTGCCTGCTCGCTCCCCCTCACTGCATGGTATCGGCCACACCTGCTGCTCCAACTTCCTCTGGGATCTCAACATCTTCCTTCCCTGTCTCACAAGGACTCACAGACTTCAACCCAATGGGCACTTCCACAGACATATTTCAAGACTTTTAAGGGGCAGTGCTGACTGTATGTGTATTTCATAACCGTTTACCATGTATAAATTGTGTTACCACTTTTATTAGGCTTCAATTTTTTTTTTCTTTTGTTACTGATAAAGTTTTTGAGTGTTCTGTCCCTGACTCCAATTTCCCCATAATCCCCATGTTTTTTTTTATTTTTTCTTATTGTGAATTTTGCATAGCATGGTGATTTTTAGGAATGTGTGTCACATTCTACAGGGTGGAGCAGAAGCAGGTTTACAGTTGTGAGTACATGAAACACAGAGCTGATTCTTGTATTATCATTTATTGATGATTGTATTATTTTCCATATGAACAACTGTAAGCCTCCCTTTGCGCCGCCCCGTATTATATCAGAACTGACTGTATTCCCAAGAGCCAGGTAAGAAAAGGGGGGGTGGGGTGAAGAGCAACGGAATTCTACTGGAAGAGTTGGGAAGACTACAGCTGTACACACAAATTTCAGGGTGTCCAGCAGGGCAGGATTGGCCCCAAATAAATAAGCATGAGTATAAAAATGCACCAAGTCTATGGAGATGTTACTAGTCATTTAAAAAGTAATAATAATAAACTAGTCAAGTTGGAATGAGAACCAAAAAAATGGGTATGAAGCTGGCAGGAAACTTGATAATATGCCTTCAAAAACCATAAAGATACATATCTCTTAGCAGAAGACACACTTGTCTATGTAGCACCCTTCTCTCTCCTCTCTTCTTCCATTCTGCAAAGATTGATTTGGTTGGGTCTCTGCCCTTCTTTATTAAGGCCATTAATTAAGGGGACCTTATGTCACCTAAGAGATAAACAAGGAATAATGTCAGCCAATCTTGATAACTCTAACTCCCTCACTAGTGATTGGTGTATGTGTGGGCACGTGGCCAAGTTCTGGCCAATGCCACGTGAGAAGTTAGCTTTGAGCCTCCGGGAACGCTTGCTCACCTGTAACAAGATACTGTTAGAAAGGGCTACTGTCATATCCACACGTGACGTGAGTCATGCCAGTTATTCTCTGACTATGAGGACAGCCTGCCCAAGGGGCGAAGCTGGTACACCCAAGCTGACGGAGCAGAACTCTCCCTGGTGACGTCTTTAAAAAGATGAATCAAGCTATTCCAAACGATATCATAGGATGTCTTATATGACGCGATATATTTTCCATATTGTTTAAGACATTTTGAGTTGATTTTTCTATTACTTACAGCCAAATGTATCCCGGTTATTATCCTGCTTTTTAAGCAACATACTTAAAAAAAAAAAAAAAAAAAAAAGGACTGAAAAATATGAGTAAAGGTTGATATAAAGGGGAATTCACTGAACTAGTATTTATAATAATAAATAACCAGAAAAAGTAAATATTCAAGATTAGGCAATTGGCTAAATAGCTTTTCTAGAATCCCCTGAAATCATTAGAATTAAGTGGGTTTAAATGTATCGATAGTAGAAGTTGTTCAAACTGTTCCTCCCATCTCCTTTTCCTTCCTTAAAGCCACTGGTCCAAACATCAATTCTGATGGCGTCCAACGTCTCCCTTGCTCTGAGCCTGCTGCATGACCATGAGAAAAACCCTGAAACGTGCGAGCTGGCCTCATGGTAACTCCTGTCCCCTAACTTCAAGCGATCTCTCTGTATTTCCTGGCGATGCTTTGGTGTTTCCCTATCGCAGTCACCTTCTCAGATTCCCAGACCATCTCTTACTTTATAGTCTCTTCATGGCGGTAACCACGGCACGGGTCGACTGCCTCACCTCCTGTCCACTCGGAGGAACGCTGATGCCCTATCAAAGGCTCTCTCCCCACGTGTGAGACCCCGTCTCACTCGCCATTCCAACGGCCGTGTCCATCTCTTCACGATCTATTTCCGCCTTCCACGGGCTCATTCTCACCAGCTCTGATGTTTCTCCCATTTCAAAAGTACACAGAGCTCTTCCCTTTCGACCAGAGGGAATCTCCAGCTACGGTCTCACATTTCTGTCGCCCTCTGCACTCTTTCTATCCCATTATTCATCTCCTCCTGTTTTCCTGAAACACTCTGTAATCAGGTCTCGTGCCCACCATTCTGTAGCAACTGCTCATAAAATGCTACCAATGACCAACAGGTTTCTGAATCCAACAGTTGATTCTCAGTCCTTATTTTACCCGAACCATCAACAGCATTTCACACAGTTCATCATTCTCTCCTTGAGATACTTTTTCAGTTGACTTTCTGGAGTCTGATCTCTCTTGACTCTTCTGCCTCACTGGCTGATCATTTCAATCTCATTTAATTATTCTGCTTCAAATTGTCCACCTCCAAAACCCCGCTATCCTGAAACTCAGTCCCCAAACCTCTCCCTAGGGTGTCTACACAAATACCCTATGATTTCCGCAGTTTCACAGCTGTGAACTCCACCCATTGGCTGACATTTCCACCCTGGACTTCCTAAACTTCAGACTAGCACATCCAACTACCCACTAGGCCTATTGCCCAAAATAACTAACACAAATCTAAAACTGAACATATCCTAATTCTAAACCCAAAGGTTTCCCCTGGGACCTGTTGTTCTCACCTCTGTTAATGGCAACACCAGCCCTCTGTTCATTCAGTTCAAGAACCTGGAGTCACATCCGATTCCTTTCTTTCTCTCACAACCCAAATCTAAGTTGTTACCAAACTCTACAGGCTTCACCTTCCAAACAGATCTGGAATTCTACCGCTTCCCATCACTTCATCCCACCTTGGTCCGAGATGCCATCGTCTTCCACCCGTATTATGGCAATGCCTCCTACTCAGTATTTCGACCTCTTCCTTTGTTCTTCTTCAGTCTATTCTCAGCAAACCAGACAAAGTGGTCCCTTAAAAAAGTCAACTCTTCTTCCTCTTCCTCTCTTTCCCTCGCTCACCTGCTCCGTCGTACCCGTCTTCTTCTTCTTGGAGGGGAAGAGCCATGCTCACCCAGAGACGTCACTGCCTGGAAGAGTGTCTCTCCTGATGGACAACTGCCCTCCATCTGGTCTCTGCTCAAAGGCCACCTCTGAAGCCAGACCTTCCCTTAGCACATTTAAAATAGCAAGGTCCTCCGATACCGACACCTGGTGCACCGTATCCTCTTTACCTGCCTGAACTTTTTTTTTCTGTAGCTTTATCACCATCTAGTATACTATACCCTTAATTCTCGGTCATTATGGACCTCTCTCCACTAGAACATAGTGAGTGCCACAGGTGCTGGAATTCTGATTTTTCCTGCTATGATTTTCGTGCCTAGGACCATGCTGGACCCACAGTGCATATTTAAGCATTAGTGGAATAGATGGAAATATATTGCTAATTTAGACACAAAATTGATTGTAAAAAATGTACGTATAAATGATCCCTATTTGGTACAAACAAGTATACATGAAAGCTAACACTGAACTGAACTTTGCACCAGTCACTTTGTTGAGCAGTTTCATACCTCATCAAAATCACTAGTGTTTCCGTGTTATATATGAGGAAACTGAGGTTTGGGAAATGTGGTTAACTTTGTGCGTTAGTACCGAAGTGGTAGCAGCCAATGTTACCTAGTGCGGAGGCCCATGTTCTGTGGGACACTGCCTACAGGTGTGTGTGTGTGTGTGTGTGTGTGTGTGTGTGACAAAAAACTGTGGAAAATATGTTGAAAACATGAAAGGGCCGTTCCTTAATGAAACAATAAACAGAAACAGCCAGCAGACATGTACAATCTGATTAACCTCATGGTTAGTAAAGTGGAAGAAAATGAAAATACTGAGATAGCCCCCCTTTTTTTTTATTATATTGGCAAAAATAATTAAGCAATAAAACCCACAATTTCCTAACAAAACTATCATCTATGTGCGGAAATATTTATGCACGAGGATTTCCATAACAGAGTTGATTATAACAGTGAAAAAATATCCAGTGACAAGAGCAGGTTAAGTAACTTATGCGCAGCTTAAAGATGGAGCATTATGTAATCATTAAAGCAATGTAAAAGATTAGTTATGAGACTTGAAAATGATGAGAGCATTATTACACGAAAAATGCACACTACGGAATAGCATGGTTGGTGGTATTCCAATAGTACCTCAACAAGGACGAAATCACTTTATATATTAAAATTCTGGAAGGATGTAAGTTTTAATAACAATTACCTCTTCAAAGAGATATTATGAGTGATCATGCTCAATCTGTCACCCTCTAGTACACTATAAATTTAATTGCTTATAAATTACATGTATTTTTGTATAAAAATAGCACTGGATTTGATACCTATTGGTACCCCAGTGTTTAGTGGCTTAAAACAGCAATGACATATTTTCAACGACATATTCTCACATATTTTCACTGTGAGTTAGCAATCCGGACTGTTTTTCTGCTGGACTAGTTTGGGATCAGTCATGTGGCAGTTGTCGGTCAGTGACCTGAAGTCGCAGCTGGGGTTAGAGGTTCCCGGATTGCCCCACTCACGCATCTGGCAGTTAGTGCTAACGACGGGTTAGGACCCTTTGGTTCTCATTTGATTTCTCATTTTCCAGAAGATCAGACTGGGCCTCTTCACAGAATGGTGACCTCAGGGGCCAAGAGGGTAAGAAGGACATTCCAAATCAAGTCCTTTGAAGACCTAGCTTTCATACTTGCTCATCATCACTTTGATCACATTCTGTTAGCCAAAGCAATTCACAAGGTCAGCACAGATCACAGGAGGTGGGTAACTTAGAATCTACTTCTTGCTGTTCCAAGGTGGCAAAGCCACATTGCAAAGGGGCGTAGGCATTGGGAATCATTACTAAGCAATCTAAGAGCTGAGCTATAACAAATGACTCAGTTTCCTCCAAACTCAATAGGCCTTCTCTCAGGATCCGCTCTTGAACCCAACGCCTTTGGATTTGGTTGTCTGAGGCTTTCTGGGCACTGGTGAGGTGAGTCTACAGTGCTCTGTTACGCACAAAGACACGGTGGGATCATTCTTGTAGCTTATTATAAGAGCAAAGTCACAACAATGATGTAATACCTATGCTCGTGGATTAGTGTCTGGGTGGAGCTATACTGAGTATAATATGGTGTCTTACATTCATGTGGTCCCAGAGACTTGTGTCTGAATCCTAGGATAGGGGAGAAAGAGTGCTGATTTAGTCGTTTTCAAATGGATTCCCATGCTATTGACAAGGTTGCTGGTAGTTGTGGCATCCCTGGTCTCAATGCTACAGCTATCAATCATTCCCCATTAGCAGTCAGGGATGAAAGAGCCTACCCCTATAAGCATGAGCAATGCTGGTCCAGACATCATGATTAGTTTAGTGTTGGTGCCTTCCAAGTATACCCAAGGACATCCAGGACCATCCTTCAGCAGTAGGAACTATGGGACTCTTAGCGATCATCGCCCACGTGACTACAGCACAAGGCCAGCAACAATATGGATTAAACTTTGTTGGTCCTAGCTACCATTTACACTACCTTTCACCTTGGAAAATGTCACGTATTTTTCAAATATCTGACTTACAAAATGACTTTGGCAATTCACCTTTTGTAAATTGAAGATGGCCTGTAACTTGGTTGCCTTAGCAACAAATTAGATTGAACATTAACATGTGAATCCAGATAGTCATTCCAGGAAGACAAGAAATAGCCTCCGTCCACTCTGGAAGGCACCCATCAGTATTGTCCATACTGACATCAGACATGGTCCTAAGATATCGCATGTCTTTAACCCGACTCAGAGTTATACACCTTTCCAAGGCTCAACTGTGCTTTTCTCTCTGTTACAGAGACAGCAAGGTGGAGACTCTGAAGGCAAAACCCTTCCAGTGTCTGATTCAGGACCATCATCGTTAGACCTGACATGGCTTCTTTTACTCTACAGAAGAATGGCTCTGGATGGGCACTATTGATGGAAGCATCTAGTCAAATATTTCCTTATTTTTATTTTAGTGATAACTCATCTTTTTTTTTTTTTTTTTTTATCCTCACCCGAGGACATTTTTCCATTTTTTTGTACAGATAGAGTGGGAGGGAGAGAGAGGAAGAGAGAGAGAGAGAAACATCGATGTGGAAGGGACACATTGAGTGGCTGCCACCCGCACAACCAACCAGGGCCGGGGACAAACTGCAACTGAGGTACATGCCCTTAGCGGGAACCGAACCCGGGTCTCTCCGGACTGCAGGCGGATGCTCTAACCACTGAGCCAAACCAGCCAGGGCTTTTTTTTTTTTTTTTAATTTTTTTTTATCCTCACCCGAGGACATTTTTCCATTTTTTGTTCAGATAGAGCGGGAGGGAGAGAGAGGAAGAGACAGAGAGAGAGAAACATCGATGTGAGATAACTCATCTTTTGTCAGGCCCTGTGCTAGGTCCTGAGGATACAAGTATTGCTATTATAATCTCTGCCCTCAAGGAACTCAACTCTGGAGAGAAAATGACATGTAAATCACTGCTGTGTGTTATGAGAAGGGAAAATGTAAAGATATTTGCAAACTGGGGGGAGCCCAGAGGAACCCAGATGAGGATGGAACTATCCCTCTCTGAGTGGGTCAGGAAAGACACCCTCGAGGAGCCACAAGCTGCTGAATAAGGGAGTCAGAAGGGTGCACGGGGAGGGCGGAAGAGCATCTTGCAGAAGGAACTGCTTTAGCCGAAGGCCGGACTGGAAGCTCCTGGTGCCCTCGGGCCATGCTAGGCACTCTGATGTCCACGCGTGGAAAGAGAAAGGGAGGACCCTGCTGGGGCTTTACAGATGGCAGCTACCGAGCGGTGGCGCAGCACCATCAAATGCACATCCTAGAAGGTTGGTAGCAACTTTGAGGATGAGTTCAAGGAAAACAACAAACAGTGTGGGGTTGTTTCTGTAGGTGGGGCTGGTGGATGGAGGGTTTTTCACTGATGAGGCCCTACTGAGGGAATGGGTATTTGGTGGCCAGTTGGATGTGGGGTTGGAAGAAGAGGGTGGGGTCCATGATGTCCCCAGATTCCTGGTTTGTGGACGATGGGTCTACTCTTTACCAGGACAGAAATACAGGAGAAAAAGCAGTTTTGATCATTCAGATTTCAATCTAAAATAACTAAAAATGTCAAGATGTTTCTGTTTCGTTTTGTTGTTTTTTTAAAAGAAACAATAACTCAATCTTTACTAAAAAAAAAGAATCTCTATCAGGGTTGACATCTTAATGTTTTGCAGGCTTAATATCTGGGAAGCTTATTGATTAAGTTCCCTCCCGCCCCACTGCCTACCATGCCTCCAAATGTCTCTTAACAAAACAACATGCAAGGAAAGTTCTGCCAAAGCAAACCATTGCTTAAAGTGAACCTAGACAGCCCTGGACAGATTGGCTCAGCGGTTAGAGCGTCGGCCTGCGGTCCAGAGAGACCCAGGTTCGGTTCCCGCTAAGGGCACGTACCTCGGTTGCAGTTTGTCCCCGGCCCTGGTTGGGCTGTGTGGGAGGCAGCCACTCAATGTGTCCCTTCACATCAATGTTTCTCTCTCTCTCCCTCCCACTCTATCTGAACAAAAAATGGAAAAATGTCCTTGGGTGAGGATAAAAAAAAAAAAAAAAAAGTGAACCTAAACAGGCTGGGAGGAGCTGGGTAAGTGAATAAAGTGATAATAATAATATTTATATCACATTTTATAGTTTTCAAAGTGCTTCTACCCAATCCATCTCACTGTAATAACAAGCCTTTAAGGAAGATACAAGTATCATTTTGAACCACTATTTTCCAGATAAGACACACACACACACACACACACACACACACACACAAGCACCAGATGGCCATGGAGTGCCGGAACCAGACTGGACTGTCAGAGCCGGATTCGAACACCATGCCTGTAGATGATGCGCAGGAGAGAGCTTGGATGCGTCATTGCTCTCTCCAAGCCCCAGCCGCCCTGTGGAATGGGGTTGGTAGTGTGGTGAGGACCAATGGATGTGCCCGCACCTGTTTAACTAAAGGATGTTCACACCTGGGCATTATCACTCTCACCGTCAGCCTGATTAACACCGTGGAGGCAGGTCCCTGGAACAAGCCCAAAGCCCTTGAAACTACCTCCGTCTTCCTTTGAAAGGCATATTGAAAATACTTCCTAACTGTTGCTCTTGACCGGCTGGGCAGTGGGGGTGTCTTTGCCATCCAGAGTCTGCTGCCCACCCCACTGGTCACAGTTGGCGGACACCTGGCCTATCAATCAGATCCTTTGTCCTGCGAATTTGGAATTGGGTCCCTCTGGTTCTAATCAAGCTAAGAATTGTTCGAAGGGGTGGAACGGCACCATGAGAAGGAGCGGGGGAGAACAGAGAAAGGTGACTAGCAGAATGGAGCGGGTTTGCAGAGGAAGCGGAGGGCTGGGAAGGGAGGGAGAGAGAGATGGAGACAGCCAGCTGCTGCCTCAGTTTCTGCAGTGGGTTTTGTTTCCCCAGAGCCTTTCTGACGTGAGGTTTGTGAGTTATCCCCGTACCTTTCCAGCCAATCTTCCTTCTTGATTAAGCCAGGTGGAGTAGGTTTCTATTATTTGCAACCAACCGAGCCCAGGCTAAAACAAATGAGGGTCTATTTCCAGATAATTGGGCCCAAGAGGCTGAGGCAAGCACACAACCAACGTATTTGTGAAAAATGCAAGGACACTTACATGCTCGTTCTCAGAATGATGCCCTATTTGCTCATGGAAGACAGAGCAGCAAAAGGAAAAGGTCGGCACCAATGTTGAGGCCGTTCTGAATGGGACCGAGTCCACTGACACGTCCAGTGATGTGTAGCCATTGGGTGAAGGGGAGGGGGCAAGAGAGACGGAGACTCAACAATCTAGTTTTCAACAAAGCAGAAAAGATAATAATGCCCAGTGTGGATGGATTATGGGGCATTTAATCTTAAGGAATTTGCAGTTTGTAAGAGCATCTGCTGCTACTTATACTGCCTTGGGTCTTGACTCTCTCAGGAGGATTGACGTGTATTGTGATGTGTGGTGTGTGTGTGTGTGTTCCCATAGGTGTGCACATGTTTATATGTGTTCATGCATGAATATGTGAGTTATGCAAGGAATGCAAATAACATTGGACTCCATGAATAGCTAAAATCAACAGCTCAAACAATGACACAATTTTAAGAAGATGTCTGTTGTCCTGGCCAGTGTGGCTCAGTAGTTGGGCATTGTCCCGTGCATCAGGACAGTTCAGCTGGATCCCAGAAGGGGGCGTGCAGGAGGCAGCCAGTCCATGCTGCACTCTCACATGGATGTTTCTCTCTCTCTCCCTCTCCCTTCCTCTCTCTTTAAAACTCAATAGACTCAAGAAAAAAAAAAAAAGATGTCTGTTTCATTATATATAATGCAATACTCATAATATTTGGAGAATACATAAGAGAAGAAGAAAAAAAAAACCTTGGTCCTAGTACCCAAGACATCACTCTTAACATTTTCATGCATCCTCTCACTGCACATTTTCCCTTTGTTCCTATTCATTTTTACATAGCTTCAGTTCTGGACGTGCACTTTCGCATTCTGCTTTTGTGACTTATTTTATTATATAACCCTGCATCCTTGATTTTTGAATCTCCTAATACACATTTTTATTTTATTTTTTCCTTTTTATTGAATGTATTGGGTGACCCTGGCTAACAAAATTATACAGGTTTCAGGTGCACAATTCTACAACACGCCATCTGCACACTGCATTGTGTGTTCACCAGCCCGAGTCAAGTCTCCGTCCATCACCATTACCCCCCGCACCCTCTTCCGCCTCCTACCCTACCACCCTTCCCCCTGCCAATCACCACATTGCCGTCCATGTCCATGAGTTTTTTCCTTTTATGCTCAATCCCTCCTCACTCCACCCAACCCCCCAACCCCCCAACAGCTGTCAGCCTACTCTCTGTCTATGTGTCTGTAATAAGCATTGTTAATGACTCTGTAATATTCCATCATGACAAGTACCATCATTTACCTAAAAAGCTGTTTCTTGATATTTCAGCAGTTGCATTTTTCTCACAATTACAAATGATAGCACAATGATTCATGTTGCTAGCACAGTTATTGTTTTGCAAGCCGATGCTGGACTTGCCTTGTGCATCACACATAAGACCTTTCTCATGGGCTCTGTAGATAGTTACTTTTACTAGCAACATGTGAGTGACAGGTGATAAGGTTTGTGGATGACCTTTTTAGGACCAGAGGAATTAAAAAGAATTGATCTCAGGATTAAATTTTAATACTAGAGAGACTAATTCCTTGTTGCCCTAAAGACTTGCAATCTTTAATTGCTCCCTTTAATATGCAAACATCTTAAGTGATGTCTTGGGACAAGACTGCCCTAATTGGTGACTACATCCATAAGCAAAGTCCTACAGACAAGTGTCTGAAGCTAGGGACCTTCTATCTCAGCCCTCCCACCATCATGCCCCAACTCACACCACCCTGCCCCCGCCCCATCCCCTCACCGTACCACACCTTTAACCTGCTGGCTGGGCCACACTCAAACCCGCCTGTTTGCGACAGGTGACCTATTCCCACAGTCTGTGGTATGGAGACTCATCCTGACCCGTGTGTATCTAAGAGAATACTGGGCTCTTTTGTCTCCTGTGTAGGGAAGTCCACCCTCTCACCCTTCTAGGTCCTCTGGGCTTTTGCCTCGTTTCCAAAGAAAGCCAGTTCTCCAAAGTCAGCTTGGAACCTCATCCGAACCTCAGATGAACAGGAGGAGCCCTGGCTGAGCTTCTCCCCCACATCCAAATCCAGTGCTTTGTCCACTGAGGACAAGGTGTGGCAGAGGCCGGCTAGAGGCTGCCCACCTCCGTGCATCTCGGCCACACCGCTAGACAAAGCTGAGCACGCAGCTGCGGAGTGTGCCTGGGTTCTGGCGACGGACAGTGGGTGGCAGCGACGTGGGCCCCTCCAGGCCTGGCTCATAAAGCCCCACGTGGAATCATTCCTCTCTCCCTCCCTTGGTCCGGATCCCGGCCTACAGATGGCTGGCCCGCCCTAGGAATGATGGAGACGGCAAAGAGAAAGACCTGGGCCCCTGAATGGCTGAGTCAAGAAGCTATCACACCCACACACTCCCAGCGTTCATTCCCGCATCCTCTTAGACTGGAACGTGTGTGTGTGTGTGTGTGTGACTATTTCCACTTCAGATCGTCTATGCTGTGCGTCCATACAGAAGCAACTGGAGTCCAGAGTCCTGGCAGATAGAGTATGGTTGAAAGATCCCAAATTCACCAAGTTCACCGTGTGGCTTTGAACAAAGCTCGTCTCCTCCTTGGCCTCTCTTTTCCAATGAGCAAAACCAGGAGACTACAGAGTCATAGAAGTGGGGTAGAGACTGACGATCATCAGAAGGGGCGGAGGGAAGGGATAAACCACAGAGCTTATATGCATGTATGCGTAACCGAAGGACATAGACAGCAAAGCTGGGGACGGGGTGGGGGTGGGGAATGGGGAGGAGGGTGTAAAAAAAAACTCAAAAACCCAGGAGGCTATTCTCCATCACACATGAGAATTGTTTAGTCCTAGCATTTCATTCACTTGGAAATTTACAAGTGACACAAAAACGTCAAATGTGAGGGACTGAGAAAACATCTGAATTCGACACCTTGAAAAGTGTAAGGTTTGACCGTCATAAACAACACAGAAGTCAAACATATTATTCTTGAAAACTTAAAGAGAATGTGATAAACACAATTGAAGTGTAATACATTTTTTCAGAATTTGACAAATAACATATAAAATTACGTATGGACATAGAGGATTAATTAATACAATCACATATACATATGTACACATACAAACAATGTATTTCGTGGTACACATATGCACTTAAAGAACTTGAGGTCCTTCGAGTGTGTATTCTTTACTATGTCCTTGTTATATACATACACATACACATATTTGGCTAAAAATATATAATTACTTGGCTAAAAAGAAAATCATAATAAATTCTATGATAGGAACAATTTTTTTTTTTACATTTCCAATCATAATCTCACCCAATGAAAATAAAAACCTAGTTTCTTAGGAGATAAGAAACTTTATCTCTAATACCCAGACCTGAGCTCAAACAGGAGATCCAAGTGGCTGTTCTGAACTGTCCAGGAAAGAATGAAGAGAGAGTGAGAGGCTATTCCGTGTCGGGACCCGGGGCAGCAGCTACAGCTACACTCTGTGCACAGTGACCCAGGATTTTCAACTTCGCAAACCAGAAAAAAGTAAACAATGAAATGAGAAGAACAGGAGGGCTAGAAATGACATAAAAAGGGAAAAAATAAATAACACCCAAAGCAGTCCCTTTGAGAAACATATGCACATTTGGTGAAGCAAATAAAGAAAGAGTAACGTAAAAGAGTAAGGAAAAAAGGTGATGCATCATAAACAGGAGAGATTAAATGCATTTATACCACTTCACGTAGATTGTCCTATTTGTTGGCGTATAATTGTTCATAGTATTTGTTAACGGTCCTTTGTATTTCTGTGGTGTCAGTTGTTACTTACCCTCTTTTGTTTCCGATTTTGTGTATTTGGGTCCTCTCTCTTTGTGTCTTGGTGAGTCTAGCTAAGGATCCAGCGAAATAAGCCAATCAGAGAAAGACAAATACCACATTATCTCACTTATCTGTGGAATATGATGAACAAAATAAGCTGATGAACAAAATAGACCCAAGACATAGAAAGGTGTATGGTTCAGACTGACAAACCCCATAGGAGGGGGTAATGGGTGGGGAAGGGATGAGATACACGAAAGAACTTATCTGCACGTATGCATAATCAATGGACATAGACAACAATGCTGGGGGGGGGGGCGATGGATCGGGAGGAGGGTGTCTAGGGGAAAAAAGGAGAAATATCTGTAACAAAAATAAATTAATAAAAATTGCAAAAAAAACCCCAAAAATATAAATGCATTTATAATTTTAAAGAGATTATCTATAACTCTATAGCAGTGCATTTTAAAATCTAGAGAGTGATGACATTTTTAGAAAAAAAATTAAATTCAGTCAAAAAGTAGACAACCATGGAAGAGTTCAAGAAAGTTACTTAAACATCTATTATAAAAACCATATCAGGTCTAGATCCTTTTTCCAGCTGATTTTCTTTTTTATCTAACCTTTTAAAAAGATAATTCCAGTAATAAATTATTTCAGCCCATCTAAAAAGAATGAAAATCTTCCTATTCATAGTTTGTATCAAACTTAATCTTAATGCCAAACCATGACACATGCAAAAAGCAAAAACAAAAACAAAAAACAGTGATCCTGCCCTGGCCGGTTTGGCTCAGTGGTTAGAGCGTCTCATCGGCCCTCGGACCAATGAGTCACGGGTTCAATTCTGGTCAAGGGCACGTACTTCGGTTGCAGTTTGTCCCCAGCCCTGGTTGGGTCGTGCGGGAGGCAACCAGTTGATGTGGTTCTATTAGATCGATGTTTCTCTCTGTCTCTCTCCCTCCCTCCCTCTATCTGATAATAAGTAGAAAAATATCCTCCAGTGAGGGATTAAAAAACAAAACAAAACAAAAACCAGTGATCCATTTTGTTTATGAATACAGATGGAAAACGTTAAACAAATGGAATTAATCAGTGAATCAAAAAGATAAACTATGACTAAGCAAGAATTATTCCAAGGACGGTTCATTATCAGCTAACATATCAAAACCATGTATTATAACCAGAAATGAATAGGGAAAAGCCATATGGTTGAATCAGTAGATGCTGAAGTGACATCTGTTATTGTGTCACCCAGTATTTGTTTTCCCTTATTCTGGTAACTGAAACCAAAATTTTCCTCTGGCGATACACCTGCTTCTCTCTGCTCCGCGAATGAGAATCGGATGGGGCTCGAACCAGTTCAAAGGGTGAGCGTGTGCTGTGCTTCTGAGCCAATCAGCACACTGCATTACCCTGGTTACGGTGATTCTGACTCAGGGGCCAGCCTGTGGCCCTCCCAAAGCCAGTGAGATGGGGCAAGGTATTTTCTGGAATCCTAAGAGTTCTTCCACCTCTGCCATCACTGGATTTGAAGCTAAGTGCATGAGTTTTAGGTTGCTACAGCCTATGGAGCAGCCACAGGGGGCAGTCTATCAGAGATACCACGTCTTGGTGGTACAGTTTGAGCCCTTATACCAAGCTGGCCTCAATTCAGCTTCATCCTGAGCATTTTCACTTGCAAAAGCCAATGCCTTCACTTTTTGCTTGAGCAAACTTGAGTTAAGATTTCCTGGCACTTGTCACACAGGGAGTCTTCACTGATACAGATGCCCAGATATATTTGATAAAATCCAGTAGACACCCTAAGGAAAACTTTAACTAAAATAGGAACTGATGGGTACTACTTAAATATAATAAAGGTTCTTACAAAAAAAATAATAAACTCAGTAAACCTCATTTTAAAGGGTAAAATACTGAGGTCATTTCCCTTAAAAATCAAGAACTTGACAGGTATGCTCACCATTTCCATTTCTATTTAATGTTGTTTGGGTGGTTTAAACCAATGTACTCTGTCAAGGAATGAAATGCTCAAGAAAAACAGTGAAAAAGAGAACAGAATTGAATCTATCTGCAGATGTGACAGTAAACTCAGAAAACTTGAGAGACTTTTAAAAACTATTGGAATTTACATAGAAGTTGCTAATTTGGCTAGAACTGATATAAATACATAAACATCAATGAGAATAATCAGAAACAAACAAACAAAATACTACTTTTATTTTATTTTTTTTGTACGTGGCTCTTAGCGGGAACCGAACCCGGGACTCTCTGGTCCGCAGGCCGAGGCTCCAACTGTTGAGCCAAACTGGCCAGGGCAAAAAAAATACTACTTTTCATAGAGACTAAAATAATGAGACAAGCAAGAAAAAGTTGATAGAAATGTTTCTAGACTTATATATATATATATATTTTTTTATCCTCACCCAAGGACATTTTTCCATTTTTTACTCAGATAGAGCGGGAAGGAGAGAGAGGAAGAGAGAGAAACATCGATGTGAAAGGGACACATTGAGTGGCCGCCACCCACACGACCCAACCAGGGCCGGGGACAAACTGCAGCCAAGGTACATGCCCTTAGCGGGAACCGAACCCGGGTCTCTCTGGACCGCAGGCCGACGCTCTAACCGCTGAGCCAAACCGGCCAGGGCTCTAGACTTATATTTTTAAAAAAGCAATTAAACAATATAATTTGTTGAAGACAAAAACATGTCCTGAATAAATAGAAATACCATACGTATTAATAAGCAAACTTAATATACTAAATATGGCAGTCCTAAATATACTAAATATGTCAGTCCTCCCCAAAACAAGAAGTTAATGGAATGTATCATTCAGAATCTTTATGACTTTAATTCATAAAATGACTACCAAATTATTTTAAAGTTTATATGGAAGACTATTTGTCTAAGACACTAAGAAATAGAGACTAGTGAAATGGAAAAGAAAAAAATAAATGAATCTAAGAACTGTTTGTTTTTTTAAAATATGTTTTCATTGATTGTTTAGAGAAAGAGATAGAAACATCGATCAGCTGCCTCCTGCACGCCCCCTACTGGGGATGGAGCCGGAAACCTGGGCATGTGCCCTGACGGGGAATCGACCTGGGGCCTCTCAGTCCATGGGATGACACTCAATCCACTGAGCCACAACAGCTGGGCTAAGAACTGTTTTTTTGAAAAGATAAACAAAATGGGAGTTATGATATTATAAAAAAAATTTTGAAACCAAATCAGGAACAATGTCAAATTGAATGTAGTATTTGTACAAATTGGTGAGTTAATGATTTCTTGTGTTACAAAAGTACAAATTGGCTGCTTGAAAGAAGACGCAGCCTCAAATAATTTGTGACCGTATTGTTTTCTGATTTAGTTGGGGAAGAACATGTTAAAGGAAATATAAGAAAACTAAGATAATGCAAGTTAGTGTTTTGTTTTTAATTCTCACTCGAGAATATTTTCCCATTGATTTTTAGATAGAGTGGGGGCGGGGGAACAGGGGGAGCGAAAGAAACACTGATGTGAGAGAAACACATTGATTGGTTGCCTCCTGCAGGACCCTGACCAGATCGGGAATCGACCCCATGACTCTTTGCTCTGCTGGCAGAAGCTCTAACTGCTGAGCCAAACCAGCCAGGGCCAAGTTAGTGTTTCAGTAGTCTCAGGGTTTGGTTCAGCCCAAGTACAGTGTTACCGGACTACGGCCACACGTATTTGTTAGCTATTGTCTATGATTGCATTCATACCACCTACTTGGATTAAAAAAATCTCCTTTAATTCTAAAACAGTGCAGACTGCAGTCTCTGGCAACTCAATAAATGTAGGAAGACATTACAAAAGTAAGAACAAAGAAACAAAATCCAAAACCATTTGGAAAATTGAAAAAAATTTTGTCAATATTTAATTCAAATAAAAAAAATTAAGAAAATCGAACACAGTCTGCGCCCAAAGTTTTAGAAAAGAGTGATAACTGTTGTGCTTCATACAAAACTTAGGGATTGCTGCCCAAACTGCGTATTTCATTATCTGCAGAAACACTGAAAATAAATTATTGATGGCATTTAATTTAAAAAACAAAAACAAAAAAAAACTCACAACATGAATATCTGAGATAAAGAGAAGAAGGAATTAATAAAGTAAAAAGTAACAAAAAAGTGGATTCAAAAGATATATTTACGATTTAACTTGTTGAAAAACAAACCAGTGGTAGAATAGATAAACCAACAGTTAGTAGAATCAACAACAACAAAAAAGGAAAATAAAAACATATTAAGAGGCACCTAACAACAGAGCTGCATAAAAAACAAACAAAAAAACTAAATATACCCAACACAAAAATACATCGGCCAAGTCTGAAAAAGAGAAATCCACAATGATAGCAGAAGACCTCAATATACTGCTCCCAGTACTTGATAGAACAGTAGATAGAAAATCATTAAGACTAGAGCATAGGAGCTGAGTTAAATGATAAACGAACTTGATGTAATTAGCGTTTGTAGCACACAATACCTAATAGCAAAAGATACGTTCTTTTCTGTGTGCTGAACACATTCACCACTATGGACTATATACAGGCCTATAAAACAAAATTTGGCAAATATAAAAAACCTACAATCATTGAAAATGTGTTTTCTGATCATAGATTTAAACTAAAAATCATTAACAGAAAAGTATCTGCAAGTCTCACAATATCTCTAAATCACACAAAATATTTCTAAATAATCCATGGACCAAATACTTTATCATGAGGGAAATTAATTAAATTGATTAAAAATAAAAACATAGTATGTTCAACTATGTGTAGTAGTGGGAGACAGCTGCTGAAACAATGCTTAAAATTTTACGCATTTAAATGCCTGTACTAGAAAATATGGAAGTTATCACATTAAAAGTTTAAGCTACACATTAAGAAACTAAAAAGAGAAGGGCAAACTAAATATAAAGAGAACAGAAGAGAGGAAATAACAAAGATCAGAAATCAGTGAAATCAGAAAACCAATAAAAGGATGAAATCAAAAGCTGATTAAAAAAAAAATCAATAAAATCAACAAACTTCTAGCCAGCATAATAATGAGAGAAAAAGAAAACAAACAAACAAACAAATCATTAATGTCAATAATGAGAGAGGATCTTTGAGACATTAAAGGAAAAGGGGGAATATTATGAATAACTCTATGCCAATAAATTTGATAACATAGATTAAATAAATTGATTGAAAGACACAAACTCACTCAGAAAGAATTTGATAACCCAATTATCCTCCTGTCAATTAAATAGTTGAATTTATAATATAAAGACCTTTGCACTGAGAAAAATATATACCCAACTGTTTTTATTGGAGAAATCTACTAAAAATGCAAGAAAAAATATAATACAAGAGAAAAGGTAGTATTTTTAATAAGCTGTGCTGAACAGAGACATCCATATGTAAAAAATGAACCTTGACCCATACCTCATACCATATACAATCATCAACCCAAAAACCAAACAGAAGAAACATGTTCTGACCTTGGGTTGGGTGAACATTTTTTAGATATGACATAAAGAGCACAAAACAAAAAATATTTGATTTGTTGGAGTTCATCAAAATTAAAACCTTCTACTCTTCAAAGGACACTGTCAAGGAAATGAAAAGAGATGACATAGACAGGTACAAAATATGTGCCAAACACATCTTTGATAGAGGACTTGTATGCAGAATATACTATAAAGAGCTCTTGAACTTCAATAATATGAAGGTAACCCAATGTTTGAAATAGGCAAGTGATTTGAACAAACCCTCCACCAAAGAAGATACCTAGAAAGCAATAACTCATGAAAAATGTTCAATACCATTATTCAGGGAATCTCAAATTAAAACCATGATGGGATCTTAGCTCTCTCACACTCACACACTTGTATGGCCTAAGAAGCTGAGGGGCAGGGTGGGGGTGACCAATCAAAGTCCTGACAAGTGAGACTCTTACATACTGCTGCAGGGTATGTAAAATGGTCCAGCCACTTTGGAAAACTTGACGGTGATTTCTTACAAAGTTATGCATATACTTTACTCGTGACGCATCACACCCAATCCTGGATCTCTACCCAAGAGAAATAAAACCACATGTCTACTGAAAGACTTGTACACAAATATTCATAGCGGTTTTATTCATAGCAGACCACACTGAAAACAACCTAAACTGCTGTCTGTGAACGGATATGGGGGTTATAGCCATGCAATGAAATATTACTCAGCAAATAGGAAACAACGGTGATAGGTGTTAAATAACTTACTGTGGTGGTCATTTTGCAATAGATACAATATATCAGATCATTATGTGGGATACCTTAAACTAATACAGTGCTATACAATGTATCTTAATAAAACTGGAAACAATAAAAAACCAAACTACTGATGCATACAGTAATGTGGGTAAACCCTGAAAGCATTGTGCTTAAAAAATCAGACTCAAAAACCTGCGCGATTCTATTTGCATGGTATTCTGGAAACAGCAAAACCATAGGGATAGAAATGAGGTCAGTGGTCCCTGGGGCCTGGGGAGGGAGGAAAAAGGGCTGGGGGAGTTCCTGGGGTTATGGATATATTCTACATCTCAACAGCAGGGATGGTTCTCCATGTGTACACATTTGTCAAAATTCATCAAACTGTCCTGCTAAAAGGGGCAACTCTTATTATAGGTAAATAACGCTTTTTAAAAACTTAAATTAATACACACAAAATCACTTATAAACAACTAATCATGGACACAGATGCAATTAAAATGATAGGGCACATGTTTTTCTCATCCTTACCACTATTCTATTTGAAAACCTACATGAATTTCCACGTAATCAGAAACTAACATATTTGACTGAAAATAAAGGAAACTCTAAATAAATCAAAAACTCTCAACCAAACTAGACCACATAAGAATGTCCAAATGACCCACGTCTCCCTCCCCTTCCTTCTCCAAAGCACCAGGACACCTAGTTTCATGGGAAAAATATTTTCGGTCCTGTAAGAAACAGGTAATTTCTACAGCAACGACATGGTTCCAGGCCACAAAGGACAGAAAGACAATGTAAGAATTCCAGTGTTTAAACCAGTCTAACAGAGAAGGCACAGCTTGACAAAGAGGCTTCAAAAACCCTCCAGATGGAATTTGAGAATATGGATGCCCAAATCCTAAATTCAGTGCTGTCGATTTGGCAGCCCAGTGAAGTAACTGTAGTCTGTGATGAGATGAGGTTGACTTCGGCTGTGTAAGATGATTCATTAGGAAATGTGTCTTCAAATTATAACATCAAGAGGCCAGCCCTGGCCTGTTTTGCTCAGCGGTTAGAGCATTGGCCCACAGACCAATGAGTCATGGGTTCAATTCCAGCCAAGGGCATGTACCTAGGTTATGGTTCGGTCCCTGGCCCTGGTCAGGGTTGTGCAGGAGGCAAGCAGTCAATGTGTTTCTCTCAGATGGATGTTTCTCTCTTTCTCTATTTCCCTCCTTCCCACTCTATCTGAAGATAAATAGAAAAACATCCTCAGATGAGGATTAAAAAAAAGAAGTCAAAGAGAACTCCTGATCATTTCTGAAACCAAGGTTTGCCATCTTTGCACAGGTCTGAAACTGCTCACCCACCCTGCATTCAGATCTTCAAGGGCCCCTCCTCGGAGTAGCTTTCCTGGACTGTACACTTTGAAATCTCACCTCCCCCCAGCCTGGCACCATCTCTCTCCATGAAGGCAAAGGCTTTGTCTCCAGCAGTACCCGCCACTGCTAACACATGCTTGTTGCATGAATGCCAATACCTACCTACAAGGCTCTGACAGAAACATCCATTCCTGATCAAAGGCTTGGTAAGATGGAAATAAATTGCTGCATTTGAACATGATAAAAGAGAAAGGTTTCTCAAATCCAAATCCTGCTTCCTGTCTAATGTGGAAACAATCCAAGCTTCTCCATTAGATTCAGAACACGGCTAGGACTTCCTCTATTCCAGATGTAATTGCCAAGGCAGGAAACAACAGGTTGAAATAAAAGGCATGTCTGTTCAAATGGAGGTAAAAATGCTTATTGCTCATAACTCAGCCTCGGCAAATCAACTGAAAACGTTATTAGAAAAAAAAATTAGAAAAGAAGCACTAAGTGGCTGGTTATAAAATAAATGTAAGAAAGCCAATGGTTTCACGGTGTACACACACCGAAAATGTTAAGGAAATAAGGAATGATCAGTTTGAAAACGTAATGCTAGAAAAATCCTACACATAAAAGTTTTCAGGAAAAAAAAAAAAGTAGAAATAAACGTAAACAGAAATATGAAGTACTGACATAGATAAAGCTATGAAATTCTATTCAGAAACAGAAAAGATTTTATGGAGTCATAACTAGGTGTTAGATAAGAAATTCAATATTGTAAGGGTATCGATTCTTCTTAAATTAATATATAAATTCGAAGCAGGTACAATGTAAAACCAGTAGGGTTTACTATTGTAATTTAACAAAATTCTCTGCTACTTATCTGAGAAAAGATATAGGTGAACATATCCAGTAAGGTTTTGAAAAAGAGAATGAGAATAGATTTATCTGATACCAGCAATGTGTCACAAAGATACAAAGTTAAAACCATATCGTGATAGAGCAAAATAGATCAAGGCAACCCTACAAACTTAAAATAATGATATGTACATATATATATTTGATGATTGGTGCTAAGATCCCGGGGAAACTGCACCAGTGGTGGTGATATACACACGAGGATGTCCACCTTCATTATTTATAATGATGAAACATTATTAATTCACAGGTTTAAGAAAAAGGTGATAAGTGTCCATGTAACGGACTGCGTGCTATTCAGTATTCATCAGTTAATAAAAAAATAAACTCAGGAGCTCTCTCCCCAGTACATGGATAGGAAAAAACATTCCTAATATATTGTTGAGTCGGATAGGAGATGACAGGCTAACGTGTATGTAACAGGAGCCAGCAGTGAATACTTGTGCTCATAAATTTACATGCCTTCTCTTCCTACAGTGGGGTGAATGGTGACCCCTGAAAGATATGTTCACCAGGAAGATGGACTGTGCGAGCCCTTATGTGGAAATAGAGTCTCTGTGGAGGTTACTAAGTTAAGGATGTCAAGGTGAGGTCATCTGAGATTACAGTGGGCCCTGAGTCCAATGACAAGTCCTTGTAAAACAGCACAGAAGGAGCCCATGGGTGCCCGCAGACTGGAATGACACAGCCAGAGCCAAGGAAGGCAGGACCCCGGGGAGAGGCCTGGGAGGGGTCCGCCCTAGAGCCCCAGAAAGAACCGGCACCCTCCACACCTTCATTTTGGACTTCTGGCCTCCACAACTGTGAGAGAATACATTTTTACTGTTTTTAAACCACCAAAGTTGGGGTAATTTGCCCCAGAAGGCATAGGAAACTAACATACTTCCCAACCTCATCAAATCCCAGTCTTTATCTTTGAAAAAGGTCCTCTTTCCCCAAGTCCTCAGCTCCTCCCCACCCCAGGACCCACTAGCCTTCGACTTGCGGCCCCTGCGTCAAACAGAGGAAATTGCTTGTAACCTGACCCTCTGCATAATTCATGGCCCAGTCTGGCTGTATCTGCCCTGTCAGCTTTGATGCACTGGTTACAGAGATAATAGTGTTATCTGTGTTAGAGAAACAGTGTCCAATAATAGGGGAATGGATACGTAAATTAGGATCCATCAATGTGATGAAATATTAGGCAGTCACTGAATAAGATAATGATAAAGACTGGCAACGGGGGCGGGGGAGGGTTTTGACATAACAGTAAGTGGAAGAAAGGAGGCGATCAGACCAAGTCTGCAACCTAGTAACTAGGAAGAAAAATCTCCCTCCATGTGGGCACGGACTTCAAGAGTTTAATGGGGGGGCTCTGAGATTGTGGGTGTTTCTTCTTTCTTTCATGTAGAGTCTTTGGGACGCAGGGGTGTTTGTGCGACAGTAAAACAGAAAACAAAAAGGTCACCCCAGGGGCGCAAAACCTACAGGAGGAGACATGTGGCGAGACACCAGCCAGGGAAGCACCCTGTCCCAAAGCCCCACCAAACTCCGTCCTGAAGGGGAATTGAGGATCTCACATCGTAGCATGGAGTCTTGTGTTTTTGTATGCTGTTCAAGTTCTTCTGGCAAATTCCTAGTAAATGTTACCGGTCTGCATGAGCTGCAGGTCATGTTATGTCCAAGCCTTCCAAGATCTGCCTTCTTGTATCTAATGCCCTCACCCTACCCCCTAAACACCTGTGCTGCCCCTTGTGACGATGCCTCCTTATTTCCTCTACACCCCTTGCTGTTTTCTTCCTTGGAAACACAGATTAGGGCTGTCCCTTTATCCCTTCTCCTGTTTTAGAACAAGCAAACCACCTGGTCATTCTTCAAGGCTCAGCTTGACAGCAACGTCACCCTTGATGTCTTCGGGGATTTCTCTGGTAAGGCGAGTTCTTCTGGTGTGCTCATTCAGATGAGAACATGAGTTCCAGAGATGCACCCTGTCCTAGGAGGCCGCACGGAGCTCAGAGCCTTAGTTCCCCTGATCAGGCATCTCCAGTGTCTATCCGGGCCAGGAGCAGAGCTCCCGCAGCTACTGCATCCCGGAATGGCAAGGTTAGGGTGAACTTCAGCGGACAGTAGTCATGAGCAATGGGGGCAAAATTCCAAGCAGTGGGTTGAGGAATGAATGGGAGGGAGAAGTGGAGATAGTTCATTGATGGTGTGTTATTTCCTTGGACTGTTGTAACGGATGACCATACACTAGGTGACAGCCACATCAGATATTCATTTTTTGACAGTTCTGGATGTTAGATCTCTGAAATGAAGATGTGGGCAGATGAGATAAACCAAAGAACTTACATGCACGTATGCAGAACCAATGGACAAAGACAACAATGCTTGGGGTGGGGGTGCGGGGTGGGGAAAAGGGTATCTGTGGGGGGGGGGGTAGGAGAAACTCTGTAACAAAAATAAAGTAATTAATTTAAAAAAAGATGTGGTTAGGGCATGCTTTCACTAACAGCTCTACGGGAGGACCCTTCTGGTGGTTGCCAACCATCTTTGGCAATACCTTTGCAGACGCCACTCCAATCTCTGCCTCTGTTGTCACATGGTCGTCTGCCTGTGTCTGTCTCTGTCCGAATTTCCCTCTTCTCCTAAGGACAAGTCATTGGATTAGGCGCACCCTAACCTAGTATGGCCTCATCTTAACTTAATTACATCTGCAAAGGACCTATTTCCAAATAAAGTCACATTCGAAGATACTGAAGGTTAGGACTTGAACATATCTTTTTGGGGGTTGGGGGGATGCACATTAACTCAGTGCAAAAGTAATCTTCTTGGACATTTTAGGGATAAAATAAAAAAAATTGCAGCTGGAGAAAGACAACAAAATAGAACAAAAATAATGGATAAGCTAATATCAATGACATTTTCATTCATATTATGAGACAAACATTAACTCCTGCCCAACACACTCCAAAGGGGTGAATGTATGAGGGTGAGAGCCGGACACTCGCTCACCCCTGCAGCATTCCGGGGTCCACACACGCACTCATGCCGTCCCCACAGGGATCCCGAGGAGGCACTCACCCCCACGGTACACGCGGGGAGGCTGCACTTTGGCTACCGAGCAGCTGAGACGCCGTGAGGACACACTGAGGTGTGCTGAGTGGAACAGGCACACGTGCTTCAACATCCGAGCGTGGAAAAAAGGGTCAAATACCTCAAGAACTGAATATTAATTATATGTTCAAATGATACTATTTTGGATAAACTGGGTTGAATATAGTTACTGTTTCTTTTCTATTTTTAAAGATGTGGCTACTAGGAAAGTTTACATGATGATACCCATGACCCACTTTTTTTTTTTTTGGAAGGTGTTATTCTCAAGTGACAAATGAGAAGTACACAAGTCAGGATAAGACCCAGGATCAGGACCCCAAACGGACTCTTGCTTCTTCCTGGGTCCCTGCCTCCATGGTGAAGCCACAGGTAAGAACACAGTGTTTCAGAAATGCTGCAGACATGGTTAGGATCCCACGGGGAGCGGGGCGTGGGTAACCCAGCCACCGTCAGTAGTGTGGTTTAGAGCCAGTGAACGCAAGGTAGGGGGAATATGGCCGTCAGCTTGCCCTCAGAATCAACGTCCAGATCAGAGCAGAGCAATGCAGGTGCAAGCTGCCTGGATGGGGAAGAGGTACCCCTAGAGTACCAGGGGTGTCCCGTGTGGAAAGAACGAACCTGGCGTTCAGATGGGGTGAGGAGTCTACCAGCCAGGAGCCTGTGGGCCAGGCCAAGCCACGGGCATCCCTTCCACAGCGCCTAGCCCAGCCCATCCACGAGAGGCTGTCCCGGCTGGAGGCCACCTCCTCGTGGTCTTCGAGTAGGCGGAGGCAGAGGCCATTAAAACCCTAATCTGCCTCCTCTTGCCTTTGACCAAGGTTCACCCAGCCGTCCTAAGGGCTATCTCGTAGTATAACTAAAACATCCGCTCCAGGAGGAGAGAGAGTGTGTCTGTTTGGTCCACTGATATCCCAACTGTCTTGGCCAGTCCCCAGCCGTAGCAGGTGCCCAGTGAATGAATGAGCATGTGATGCATGAATCTGACTCGCATGGGGCACTGTCTTTAGGGAGAGCTCATGATGGCACCTGTGAGGCTGGTCATCACCGGCTGCATGTGTGTGGCTCGGTGTGTGCCCCAGCTGTGCACGGACCCACTTCCTCCTGTGCCCCAGCATTGCAACCACCCCGTGTGGGACAAGCCGAGGGCAAGCCAGGCTCGCTGGGCCTGCAGTCAAGCCCAAGCCCAGCCGCCCGGGGGCACAATGCCCCTGAGAAACTCAACAGTGAGAGGAGGAGGGGGGACAGCAGGAAAAGGACAGAATTTTTGCTGGAAAAAACATGGTTTCGACTACTTTGGCCTCTCTGCTCTAGACCTCTCCTCCTCACAGAACTTGGCGTTGCCCCGTCTCGAAACCCGGCCCGTGGTTGGATGTTAACGTCGTGGACGCTGGCACAGGGGCCCGGCTCCGCTCCCCCTGGCCTCTCCCCTCCATCCCTCTCCGCCAGGTCCCCCACCACGGGTCCACCACCTCCCGCTCCGGTGCCTCCTCTGGAAGCAGAAGGGCCAGGCGAGGACCACAGAGCAGAGGAATGAGAGGAGATGAGTTGGCATCAACAGTGGGGGGGGGGCATGTTGACAAAGAACGATCCTTCTCTTTGCCAACATGCCGAGGGGCTGCTTGCTCGGGATGGAGCTGGAAGCTGGCTGCTTCCCTGCCGCCTGCGGACAGGGAAAGTGTGCTTTTGACAGGGCGACGGGTCACGCAAATCTGTGTGTAGCTGCGAAGTGTCTTCATGGCCATGTCACCCATGGGAGGGGCTCGCGTCAGGCTGTGTCACTGACAAGGAAGCAGCGACCACACGTGTGCTGACCGCTGGGCGTGTGGGGAGGAAGGGAGGCCTGAGGGCAAGGCATTTGTCCCGAGTAACTGGGCACTGTCTGGTGGGGCAGGCCTCAGGGTCAGCCGGGGACACGCAGTTGGGTTAGTGGTTCGTTGTGCGTTGAAAAGAAGTGGAAGTCTGCACCTCCCGTATCTGTGAACGGGACCTTACTCGGACATAAGATCTTTGCCCCTGTGATCAGTCATGAAGAAGCCAGTAAGGCGGGTCCGATCTCATAGAACTGGTGTCCTCATAGGAAGAGGCGGCACAGAGCCACGGGGAGAAGCAGCACACGGACACTGAAACGGACGGGAGTGATGCGGCCACAAGCCAAGGGGTTCCGAGGTCACCTGGCGGCCACCGGAGCTGGCAGCGAGGTGGGAGCAGGCTCTCCCTCAGGGCCGCCAGCAGGACCCCACTCTGCCAGCATCTTGCCTTTGGACTTGTGGCCTCCAGAACCCTGCGGGACACGTCTCTCCTGTTCGAAGACACCCAGCTTGCGACAATGTGTCACAGCTGCCCTAGGAAACTAGTACCCCAACACTGCGCCGGTTTTCTGGTCCCTTCATCCTTCAGAACCAAAGGGGAGCCCACGTCTAACGCGCAGAAGGTGCCCTGTGAGCGAGGATGGTGTCCAGCTGCATGGGCACTGGGTGTCCGCCTCGCTGTGCTCACAACAACGGGACACAGGTGCTGTCCGGGCTCACCTGGGCTTGGTCAAGTTGTTGATGGTGTGTTTTCAATAAGGCTACAAATTAATTATGTATGTATGCGGGGGGGGGGGGGGGTGCTGGAGGGCTCTGAGATACTGGCTTACTGACACTGCCAATATTTCCTCTGATGGGTTTCAGGAAGGACGGTGACGTGTGCAAACTGTCATTTTAAAAACACCACTCTGGTCACTGTGACGCATGGACTGTGGTGGACGTGGATCGAGCACGGAATCCAGGAGAGCAGCTAGGACAGTACCATAGTTGGCACAAGCGATGCTGGTGGTCACCACGCAGCCGATTTCAGGGACACATGGGAGGCAGAACTCTGCAGACTGCCGACGGCGTGCGTTTGGGGGAGAGGAGCAGACAGGGAAGGGACCATGGATGAGCACAGACCATGCCAGGCATCTTCAGGATCTCTCTTGCCCCTTCAAGGCAATGACTCAGTTACCAACTGGCCAGAGTCATTATTCCCCACATGTACAGACCAGATATCAGGCCCCAAAGAATGACTTACACAGCCGCACCTGGACTGGTGGCCAAGTCAGACGGGCGCTGTCTTTATCCCATGGTACAGAGTCCACTGGCCCTTCTTCCTCACCCTGAGATCACCCTAAGCTTGTGCCAGGTGCCCGCTGGCTTGGCCTCCTTCTAGCTGAGGCCTCTCTGCGTACAGCCCTGTTGGCCAGAGCACGGTGGATGCCATGAGCCACCGAAGTATAAGCGCAGTGTAAGCCCAGAAGAATGCAAGTGGCTGTGTTCCTTGGCGTCCTAATCACAATTCTAGAAACTTATCTAGAGGAAATAATGAAAGGTTGGTGAAAACAAATGCATGAAGATGTTCACTGAGGCCTCATTTATAACAGAGAAACGGTGGAGACTGTGAAGGCCACATAAGGTGGTTAAATAAATCGCGGTAGTGCCACTTGAAGGGACATTATGCAGCCATTAAAATGTTAGTAATGCCCTGGCCGGTTTGGCTCAGCGGTTGGAGCATCGGCCTGCAGTACAGAGAGACCCGGGTTCGGTTCCCGCTAAGGGCACGTACCTCGGTTGCAGTTTGTCCCCGGCCCTGGTTGGTCGTGCGGGTGGCAGCCACTCGATGTGTCCCTTCACGTCGATGTTTCTCTCTCTCTCTCTCCCTCCCGCTCTATCTGAACAAAAAATGGAAAAATGTCCTCGGGTGAGGATAAAAAAATAAAATAAAATGCTAGTAATGCTGTAGCTATGATATATATATATATACATATATATGTGTGTATATATATATATATATATATATATATATATATATATGTAGTTGTTGTTCACCTGAGGATGTTTTTCCATTGATTTCTAGATAGAATAGAAGGGAGAGTGGGAGGGAGGGAGAGAGAGAAATAGAGAGAGGAATCAAAACATCAATTTGAGAGAGACACATAGATTGGCTGTCTCCTGCATGACCCTGATGGGAACCGGGGATTGAACCTGCAACCCAGGTATGTGCCTTTGACTGAGAACCAAACCCATGACCCTTCGGTCCACCGGCCGATGCTCTAACCACTTAGCAACCAGCCAGGGCACTATGATATACTTTTAAGCGAGGGAAAAGCATTTAAAATTATAGAGATGCAATAATTACAACTATATAAAAATTTCACATACATTTAGACAGGGACTAGAAGAAAACACGGGAAAATAAAAATGTGAGGTTCTGAGTAATTAGAATTGTTTTCTTTTTCTGTGACTATTATATGTTATAAATATAAACAACTCCCCTTTTATAACAAATTTAAAGTGTGTGCTAAACTCCAGCTGAGCCCCCGGGGGTCTCTTCATTTGGCATCTGCTGAACTCACCAAATGTTATTGAAATGCAGAAGGGACCCATGTCAAAGTGGCTTTTTGCCCAAGAAAACACATTTGTTCCTGCCGTATCAGTGACTTTGGACACTCGGGCTTTTCCCAACCTCAACAAAGAAAAGCTTGCTTTCCTCAGCTAGAATCCAATGTCACAGGTGCACTTTCTCTGTGCAAACAATACTCTCAATTCTCTGACAGAGACCGGAAGCCAGGATTGCAGCTTTCAAGGTCAGACCAAGGGCACTGCTACCCGAGGACTCCTCCTATAGGTTAGGATATTTGGTTCCCACCAATGGTTTCCTGAGCCTCAGGCAGGAAACAGCAGGATTGGAAATGGACAACTCATGCCCCACGATCCCTCTTTGTCTGAGTGACTCTGGTCCCAAGGAACCAGCAAGCAAGACGACTGACTCAAGGCCTGATTTGGGGATGGTTTTCTCATTCACGGCTGTGACTGATGCTCCGGCATTGACTGGTGTCAGTGGACTCGTGTCTATGGGGATGATGTGACAGCCACCAGGCCCCACCGAGTGCAGGGCCACCACAACCATCGGCGGCACTCCTGGGCATGGTGAAATGGACTTGGCCATTGCTTCCACGAGGTTTTCTTCTTCAGGCGAGAGCACAGATATAAAACAGCCCTGAGCGACATCTTCATTCTCCAGGCACGACTGCGGGAAGGAATCCGGGCTGGCAGGCAGATACTACGTAGGGAGATGGTTCTGGTAAGGACCCGGGTTACACAGAGGCGCGCGTCCGTGGGACGTGCAGAAAGGGGGTGGACTGAGGTGAACAGCCAAGCACTAGAAGAGCACTTGGCAAAAGAGAATGTGTGAGTTTTCCTTTCCCCTATTTCTTTGACGATGAGTAACTTAATGCTCCAGTTACAATTGGATAAGTCAATTTTGGGAGGAGAGCAAGGCCAAATAGAGTCATCCACGGAGCACCCACTAGGTCCTAGGTACCAATCAAGATGTTGGGGAAACTTGGTCAATGAGACAAAGTCCTTGCCTTGAGATGTAGTCACACACACACACACCACTATAATGCAATGACAACATACTCCAGAATGTTGCATGGGGAAGGGCACAACCCACTTGGAGGAGGTGACAGAAGATTCTCGAAAAGAGGTAACGCTTGAGATGACTGAGAAGCAGGAATTACCCCAGCAAACAGGAAGTGGGTAAGGGAAGGGGCTCGAAGGCAGTGTCCACATGCTGCAGCGACACAGGTGCGGGGCAGCCTCTGCGAGGAGCTGCCGGTGAAGAGTTCGGAGCCGTGAGCCTGGAGGTGGGGGCAGGGCATGTCCGGGAAGGAGCGCAAAGAGGCCGTGGGGGTCAGGGAGCATGCTGGGGGCTCCACTGAAGAGCTCACGCCATGTTCTGCCGCTGCAAGGTTGTCCACGTTCCCCGGCCTGTGTGTTTAGTAAGCCGCTCTCTCATGGCTGATGTGGACGGGGATGACCAAGCACAGAGAGATCTAGCAGGTGCTGGACACTGGACTCTAGGAGAATGTGAGGCCCCGAGGGGGGGAATTCCTGGCTCAGTGCAGGGAGAGCACGGCTCTAACTCTGGGGCTCCCGGCCAATGTTCGCAGCACGACAGAAAACCTCGGCCCGAGGATAATTTCCTGCCGTGCTTGGCACACTTGGAAGTGTGCAGAGATCACCTGGTGATCTTATACCCACGTGGACGCTGACTCAGCAGATCTGAGGAGGAGCCTGAGACGGCACATTTCTAAAGTCAGAGGACACAGATGACAGAGGAACACACTTGGAGCGGTTTGGCTTCAGAAGCCAACCGCCTCGACCTTCTCTTTCACAAATGAGCTCACGGACACCATGGGAGGTGCGACTGGTGATGTATCAGAGTGAGTTGGTGGCGGAGCCTATAGGAACCTTGAGTCGCGTCCTCCAGTTCAGAGTCCCCATGGGGTCCCCAGGACCTCCTGGGAGAGTGCTGGGGGCCAGAATCTCCACTTGCTATTGAAGGGCAAAGGGGAGAGGGAGTGAACAATGCGTTGCTAAGGCGAGAGAGTTCCCGCATGTCCTTGGAGAGTGTAAATGGATCTGCCAATATGTGATGAGCTCTTCACACATCCGCCTGCTCTGAGGGTATCATGAAAGCTGACATACATCTCCGGTGGGCTGCCAAAGGCCTGCTTCCCAGACACAGTGATTGGCATAAAAACGAACCACGAGGCTCAGAGCTCATGCTCACAATGGTGCGGTCCATTTGGAGGACGATTTGTCAGCACGCAAGAATCACGAAAGTGTTCCTTCTATGCAGCCCTGTAATTTCACGTGGGGGGATGTCTGAGACAGAAATACACCAAACACACCAGCTACACACTGGATGGCTACTAGGTAGCCATGACTGCAACATGCAGCAGGTCCTCAAGTAACATCGTTTCAGTCAATAGCACTTTTTTTGTAATGTTGATGAGGTACTATCTAGTTTATATCAGTTAACCTATGGAAAGATTGGTTTTGTCAAATGCATTTCGCTTGAAGTTGCAGAACTAACATTGATGATGTTCAGTGAGGACTTACTGTATGTCTAATTCTTACAATACTCCTAAATTGTAGGCTTGAATACTGATTCTTTTAGAGAAATTTTTAAAAGTTTAAGCATGTGGGATAACTCAATTTCAGAGAGGCTAATTTGCCCCAAAGTCTTCCATCCAGTTAACGTTAGAACTGGGATTTGAATCTAGGTCAATCTGATCTGAAGGCTGTGTTCTTGCCACCACCACCATGTGTGTGGGGTGCATTACAGTGTTATCAGAAATATGGAAATACAACAGAGGAATGGATAAGTAAATTAGGGTATATCCATACCCAATGGATAATTATGCCATCATTAAAAACAATAAACTGTTTCCATGGTGCTATAAAAGCTTCATGATTGTGATAAAATGCTTAATGAAAAATTACGATAGCAAATTTTATGTAATTGTAATTAGTTAGGTAAAAGATGCATGCACATTAACAAAGATAAAATACAAGACAGCATCATTATGCTAAGGGAAGAGATTATAAGTGATGCTTTTCTCTTATATCCAGACTTTCTGTAATACTGTTACCAAAAAAATGGCTGGGGAAGTCTAAAATCACAGACGGCATGTGTTGGTGGGAAGGGCACAGAGCTGGTGATATACACAAGATCCCTAAGGGTAGTTCCAATACATTCTCAAAACCTCTATGCACCTGTCTGTGTTCCTATAGCTCTGCGCACTCTCTGTGTCCCTGCAGTGCTGTTTTAGTCACAGTCACGAAAACTCTCTCGGTGGGTGACTCTCGTGTAGACTTTCTCACCTCTGGCACCTTCTTCCCTCCGCAGGACTGGCCCCCATTCCAAGCAGCAGCCCAGTCATTGAGAACTGCCTCCCGGAGTCACAGGAAGCACACTTACACAGGAGGTGGGAAGGACAGAGAACCATGAAGCATCACTGAGGACCACACGGCTGATGCTGGAGTGAAAGGACTATTGTCCTAGACCACGGCACACGGGGCCAGCTCCTGAGGGCTCCGGGGAGGACACAGGCATCTCCTTCGGAGGCCAAACAGCTGGAGAGGCGGGACTTGCCAAGGCTGTCTCAGCTCCCACCTTCCCCACACCTTCCTAGATACAATCTCCATCGGTCCTTTGAAGTCCAAGCTTCACCTATAGCAACAGCTTCTGTTAGGGAGGTCTTGATACTCAGGAGCCCGGGGAAAAACCACAGCCACCAGTGTGCCTAACGCGGTCCTTCCTGCTCACGTGGGGTCGTGACATTGTCTCTGCACCTCCACACACTGCAGAGGTCTTGCTGTAAACAGGCTGATCCTCGGGAAACTGAGCCTGTGGACTGCCTTCATTTCCTGCACCTACAGTCCCCGTGACTTGGAGCAAGCCTGTTACGGACACGTCTGACCCTTGCTTTGATCTACTGGCAACTGGACACTCAGCTGCTCAGTGCGTCTAGAATATCCGCGAAGTTTCCCCAGAATCTGAGACCAGCTGTTGTATCTTCTTATTGGCCCATGATGCTGAGGTCTGCAACATAGTTTGTTAAGAATATAATTACTGCAAAAAAGATCTGAAACAGCCCTGGCCGGTTTGCTCGGTGGTTAGAGCATTGGCCGGCAGACCGAAGAGTCGCGGCTTCGATTCTGGTCAAGGGCACGTACTTTGGTTGCGGTTCATTCCCGGCCCCGGTCAGGGTCGTGCGGGAGGCAACCAATCCATGTATCTCTGTCACATTGATGTTTCCCTGTCTCTCTCTCCCTCCCTCCCTCGCTCCCTCCTTGCCATTCTATCTGAAGGTAAAAATGGAAAAAGGTATCCTTGGGTGAGGATTTGAAAAAAAAAAAAGATCTGAACGGGAATGTGCTCAGAGTACAGAATAAAATACCAGGCAGGAATGTGAAGACAGCTTCTGCAGGACAGAGCGCTGAGTGAGCACCAAGCTCCACCCACCCACACACCGGCATTCTGACAACGGCCTGCAGGAGGCGCTAGGCTTCAGCCCGAATGTTACTCCTGTTCACTCCACTGGACATGACCACCTAGCACGCACGCCAGCATGTCAGTCCAGTGGAAGAGCGTGCCCTGCTTGACCACGGATCTGTCACGGGATGGGTTTGGGGGGGCACGGGAGTACACACAAGCTCTTGTTCTCTATTTGTTAGCAAATAAGCCAACTGAGGCTTGAACTTGAAAACAAGGAGGAAAGTATGACCATCGCCTCTAATTTCGGGTTTATAGGTTTCCATCCAATCTGGACATACTGTTCCCTTAGATGCACCCTGTTGAACAGAGAGACGTTATTTCGAGCGCAGTTCTACGACAGAGGCACCTGAATGCCTCTGCTTGCTCTCGACAAGCCTGTGGAGAAGGCAAAGGAAAGTGGAGGTTCACACTTTGCCAACCAGCTACTTAGAGAGATGCAGGTCACTCCGATTATTCTCTAAAAGTCTGTCTTACATCTGGAAAATCAATCAACACACTCCAAAACAGAGACTGGAAAGTAAACCATGGCCTCTGTGCCTGGGGATCAGACAGCCATGAACTGGGATAGCTGAGCCCTGGCCGGTGTGGCTGGGTGGTCAGAGCATCGGCCTGTGCATCCAGGGGCGTGTGTTCGATTCCTGGTCAAGAGTGTGTACCTCGGTTGCGGGTCTGGGGCATGCGGGAGGCAACCAATCAATGTGTCTCTCTCACATCGACGTTTCTCTCTCCCCTTCAATCCCCCCTTCCACTCTCTCTATAAATGGAAAAATTATCCTCGGGTGAGGATTCACAACAACAAAAGGGATAGTTAAGTAGATCCCACTAAAATGGGAAAATGTTCAACACAGTGAAAACTCAAATTTTGCAATGTGGTCATAATCATGCGGAAGATGTCGTAAAGGCATAAGGACAAAAAATAAAATAAAAGTCTGGGAACGCTTGATGTGTGAGGGGTTGCTTTCTATTCCCCATCTTTCTAGCACCCTGTAACGTTGTGTAATGTCATTAACATTAACAAAGACAAAATTAATTTTTTAAATCAAGCAATCATACGGAAGTAGGTGTTTAAATATCTATTATTGCTGTTACCTTAACCTTGACTCAAGTTTGGAATTTAGTTTTATTCATTAAACAAATATATATATTGAGTACCTGCTTTATGCCAGGCACTGTCTGAGGTACTTGGGGAAAAGATCCCTACCCTGGATACGTTCCCCTATTAGCAGATGGGTTCTATGAATTCAGTGTATGCTCACTGGTCACTGGAAACCTCACATAGTCTATTATAGAATATTATAGGATTTAGGACACAAACTTAAAATTTTATGTGGTCGCCTCTGGTCGTATCTGTGGACTAATGAAAAGCTAATGGTTATTCCTGACTGTCACTGTATCTCATCCATCAAAGGGAACTTCTCCAATCTTCATTCAATAAAAAAAATAAAAATAGCCCTGGCCAGTTTGGCTCAGCGGTTAGAGCGTCGGCCTGCGGTCTGGAGAGACCCGGGTTCGGTTCCGGCTAAGGGCACGTGCCTCGGCTGCAGTGTGTCCCCGGCCCTGGTTGGTCGTGCGGGTGGCAGCCACTCGATGTGTCCCTTTCACATCGATGTTTCTCTCTCTCTCTCCCTTCCTCTCTCTCCCTCCCACTCTATCTGAACAAAGAATGGAAAAATATCCTCGGGTGAGGATAAAAATAAATAAATAAATAAATAAAAATTAAAATTAAAAAGTTGCGTGCCTGTTTCCCAGACACCGTGGAAGGCACTGGGTTCTCCAATGGCGAGTGATATACATGTGGGTCCTGCCTTCATGGTGCCTACAATCGGGAGATACACCTATAAACACGGACAGGGTGGGCAAAAGTAGTTAGTAATAACAAATAAATAATAACACAAGAATGAACTCCATGTTTCGCATACTCACAACTGTCAACCCACTTTTGCCCCGCCCTGTAGATGATCATCAGCCATGGTGGGGCCGTCATTCAGGAAGTGAAAGCAGTGGTGGAGAATGATGGTGGGGGTGCAGTCCTGTTTTGGGACCCCTAGGGAGGGTCTCCCTGAGGACAGCACCGCCTGCTGGTACCTGCAGTATGAGAGTGAGCTGGAAGAGTCTTCAGGTCCCTAAGAACTCCACGTGTAGCGAGCCTGAGGCAGGAGGGACCCGGGCACGTCGAAGGATAGAAAGGCCGTTGAAACAAGAGAGAGAAAGAGAATGCAAGGTGCAAGGTCTCTGGGACCTAAGTTAGTAGTTTGGTTTTTTTTTAATCCTCACCCGAGGATATTTTTCTATTTATCTTCAGATAGAGTGGGAAGGAGAAAGAGGGAGAGAAAGGGAGAGAGAGAGAAACATCAACGTGATCAGGACACATTGTCTGGTTGCCTCCTGCACGACCCCGACCAGGGCCAGGGATGAACCGCAACCGAGGTATGTGCCCTTGGCCGGAATCGAACCCGTGACTCATTGGTCCACAGGCTGACGCTTTAACCGCTGAGCCAAACCAGCTGGGGAAGCAGTTTGTTTTTTATGTGAAAGACAACGTCTCTGTAAGTAAGGGAATACAACTTTGGGAAACTTTAAGAAGAAGTTAAATAAACAGAGAGAGATTTAATAAGATGTCGGTTACCCACCCCCCCATGTTGTTCAATGCATTTAATGCAATTCTAATCAAAACTACAACAGGGATTTTCATTACATTTGATAAGGGGATTCTACAGTGAAAGAGCCAAAGGCCAGAATAACCCAGATGTTTCTGAAGGAGGATGAGGAGGACAGGTGTGTGAGAGATGTCAGCAGCAGTGGGAACTAAACTGTGTGCGGTTGTGATGTGTGGTGGCCAGTGGAACTGAGAGCTCAGAATCAAATGAATGCATCTGAGAGGCTGGGCACATGCCAGCCAGACATGGCCCGGTGGAGCAAGGAGAAAGAGGAACTGTTCTTAAAAAGACCAGGGAAAGTATTCATCCACGTAGGGGGAAAAAAAATCATCCTATCTCATACCATCCGCATAAATTAACTGCAGAGAGGTCAAGGGTTTAAATTCAGAGAGCAAAACTATACACCTTTCAGTAGACTCTAGGAAATCATCTTCCTTATCCTGGTTTGGGGAAGAGCTCCCTAAGGACACGGAATGTGCTAATTTCATAAGCAAAGACTGGAAAAAAATGACTATATTATCATTGAGGGCTTTTATCATCAAAAGATATCTTAAAGAAAATAAAAATGGCAAGTCATATATATAACTGACAAAACTGTATCCAAAATATAATTAAAAACTTCTGCATATCAATAAGAGGAGGACAGATACTCCCATAGAAGAATGGGCAAAAGACGTGCGTGGGCATCCCACAGGAAAGGGTATGCCAGTGAGGACCAGCTATACTACAGTATCGTCAAGCTTGTTAACGACCATGGGATGATAAAGCCAGACAACAATGGGGTGCCATTTCATACCGATTTAAACGAATAGAAATTAAGAAGGCTACAAATGCAAGATACTAGAGAGAATTTGGACTCATAGAAGCTCTTATACTTTATTGGTGTGAGACTAGTTTGGAAAATAGGCTGGCTCTTTTTTTTGGAACATTCATTGACCATAAGACCTAGTTTCTGGATATAAACTCATGAGACTCTCTTGCACACATGCAGAAGGAGATGTATACAAGGGTGTGTATGCCAGCACTCTTGATAAAGGCAACACCCTTGGAAGCAACCCCAAAGAGTGATGGATAAATGTGTTCCAATATCTTCACACGATGGAATACTATACAGCAGTCAAGATGAATGTACTACTGCTGCACTCATGGACAGGAGTGACTGTTAGCACAAAACATGGAAGTAAAACATTCTGAAAGATTATATACAACTCAAAATCCTTTAGTAAAGTGAAAAGACTAATATACAACAAAGAACACACCCTTAAGGATGTGTGCAGGGAGTAAAACTATATAAAAAGGAATCAGATACAAGATCCAGGATGGCAGGAGGAATTGGGAGGTTGGGATGGGAGGAGCTCATGAGCAGAGGTAAGATATTGTGAAAAGTTCTGGTGGTTCTGGTAATTGGTGTGTTATACAGAAATAAAAAAAATAAATAAATGCAAAAGAGAGTCATGAACAAACCAAGGAGGAAAGTGTTTCATTAAACTAGGAGTAAGATTAATTCAATGTCAGGTACCTGAGTGGTAGGTTAGAGTAGGAAGGATCCTTTGAATCTACCTGGTCCCATTCCTTCAGGTGATAGATGCATAAAACAAGGCCCAGGTAGGGAGAGGGACTCACTCTGGCAAACTAAAAGTCAATAATAAATGTCCTAATTGCACAATTCACAATTTGACATGTGTACTAGTATGCATGTATACTAAAAAGATGCATAAAATAAAAGGGAGAACAAGAAAACAATGATGATTTTTATGACTCATCTTTTGAAGGGCTCCGAAGGGTGTGTGTGTATGTATGTATATGCATGCACATGTATTCATGTATGTATGTATGTATGCATTGAGTCCCTAATTGTGTAGACCAATGCCCTGCACCTGGATGTAAATTTTGGGTGGTCAAAGGAAAGGACCCTTGTCAGGGTGAGGGGAGGAAAGCCACCTGGCATCACCTGAGTCCAATGAAAGCATCATCTCTGAATTACAGGTCTGAATCCCAGTCTCCAGAGACCTCAGACTGAAGGCTCCAGATGTCCTGACGACAGATGAACACTCGCCGTCACCCTTCATTTACGTTCAAACACAGAGCTGTTTTGACCAAAATACATACAGAAGAGCCAGAGCTCAAAGAGACAGATCCAGGCTGCCTTGCCCAGTCCTGGAGGAATCCCAACAGGACTACGTCACTCAGGTGAAACATCTGGGATGAAGGGAGAACAACCTGTGATGTTTAAAGAGACGCTTGGCAGCTTACACTCCGCCTCTGGGCACAGCTATCGACAGGACCACGCACAGCCAAAGAGAGGGTCCCATCTGGGCGCACGGCCATTCCTCTACCAAGGCTGCTGGGTGCCCAGTGGTCAGAGCACAGTGCCCTCCCACATACAGTGAAGGCGCCCACGCTGCACCAGATGCAGAAAGACCTTTCCATCTTCTTCCCTGCACTCTCCTAGGACAACTGTCCACTCCCAGGATTAAATTTAACCTGTAGGTTTTCCTCAATGCACAATTTTCTTTTAGCCAAAATGCTCAACAGGAACTATGGCAGAAGTTCATGAGAAACAGTTGGGAGCATGTCAACACAACAGGGAGTTTCCCCCATGACAACTGAATCTATGTCATGGATATGAGGTGACCTGGTCCCTCCAGGCCAGGAGAAAACAGACATAGCACGTGTCTCTGATGCGTCCTATCGTTAACTCGCCAAAGAAATCGAGTAATTCTGAGAATGCAATCGAGAATGTGGGTCTAGCCCAAGGATGGAGGCTTCACCCACGCATGCCAACAAACACATAAATCCATTTGTGCATACACGTGCCGGTGCACAACTACATAAACTCACAAACACACATGTTTATGCACCCCGCACAGCAAAACAAACCTACTTATCCACATGCACACCCTGCAGGAAGGTTTTCCAAGCAGCAACCCCTGCTGTTTTCCCACAGCTGAACTGAATGATTAATGCTCAGTGCAAAAAACTTCTCATTGCCAGGAGAACGTGATTTGCGGCTCTTAGGTAACGAGGGCCATGCATCTGTTGATTCCTACTGTCAAGTTCCCTGGCTCCATCACAAATATGTTGTAATAGCAAAAGGAGAGAAAAAAAAACACCCAGAGGCAAACATATAGGTATTCTTGATATTCCACCAGTGGATGACAGGCAGCTGTAATGGTCACACTTACATAAATGCAACTTATTTCAGAACACAACTTCCCATCCTTCCGACGCCGAGTGCCAGAAATCATTCTTTTCAACCGTGAGCCATTTCTATCGAAACGCCTGTCAACCTGCCTGTCAGCCCAGCAGACCTGTGTATAGCATCCACCCGGGGACGCCTGCCCTGTTCAGGTCTCTGGAAGAGAAACGCACTATGGAGATTGAGTGATGGGCTGAGGGTTAGGAAAAACGGCTCCGAGACATCCCAGGGCCCCGGCTCTGAGGATTTAGGGGAGGCCTCTGGGTAAATCTATTAAGTTTTGTGTATGTGTATGTCTTTTCTAATCTCACAAATAAACAACAGAACTGATTTCTACTGTACAGGAGAGAGGAAAAGATCCATAGGTAAGGTCTGTCTGGGCTCCGCATCAGAGTGCGACATGCCATTGGCAGAAGGCAAAGGGAAGGGACAGAATGACACGGCCCTGTCTGTCTTCTGTTCCTCCCCAAACTGTTCAGCAGCCTGGAGGAACAAAGGCCAATGATTCTTGAATTTGAACCTCAAAAAACTAGCACCTAGCCCCCACCCGTGCCTGAGTGAGTTGACTGGTGTAACGTCAGACAGAGTTGGATTCTGGCAGAGTAAGAATGAGGACAGGGTCAAGGCTGTTTCATTAGGGGATATTTGGCCAGGATAACATACCAAAGAAGATTGAATGAATTCATTTTATGCTGTACTTATTCCCAGCTCCGAATATACATAAGAATTCCCCAAAGAACTTAAAAATGTCCCCATGGATAGAACCTCTCTCCCAGGGATTCAGACTCATCTGGACTACAATCGGGCCTGGGCATCCATCGATCCATGTATGCATCTAAGTACCTATTTATTTATCTATATTTTGGGGGCTCTCAAGGTATGATTCCAATCTTCAGCCAGGTTTTAGAACCACTAAATGGGTTAGAACAAAACCTTCACCACTGCTCCTTGTTAAGCTAACGCATGGATCCGCAGTCAGCCAAGGAACATGCCTGAGCACATAAGTGTGCTCTTCTCTTACGCCCCCTGGGATACACTACTGAAAAGCAAACACTCAAATGGCCAGTCCTGAGCTCCAGACCTGAGGCTCTCAGGGTGGGGAGACAGGGAGGAGCTCATTCACAGTTTAAATCTGAAGCTCACTTGCAGGCAGAATTCCCTCTTGCTCAGGGGACCTCAGTCTTTGGTTCCACTCAGACCTTCAATGTACTGGATGAGGCCCACCCAGATCATGGAAGTTAATTTGCTTTACTCCAAGTCCACTTAAATGTTCATCTCATCCAAAAACACCATCACAGAAACATTCAGAGTGATGTTTAATTTCATATCTGGGCACCATGGTCCAACTAAGTCAACGCATAAAATAATCATCACATGGCCCATGCCGGGATGGGCTAAAAGTCCAATAGGAGGCTGGATGATACTAAAGCCCACCAACAGAATAAGCGCAGCATGAAAATGCTATGAACGTGTGGATAAAGCGGAGAGTGAAAGACAACGCCTCCTGGAGGCACAGAGTAGGAAGGAGCCGCATGAGAAGTATCAGGGGAAAACTCTGTGGGCAGAAGGAATGACATTCACAGAGTCCCGGGAGCTGCAGACAACTGGGTGAGCTTGAGCAAATGTCAGGAGGGTAGAGGGGCAGCTTCCCGGAAACAATGGGAGGAAGGGCAGGAGAGGAAGTTAGAGGAAGGGGCCAGGTCCTTCAAAGCCCCAAAGTTAAAATGAAGCCAAAACGGGGCAGTAACACAATTAGATCTACCGTTAGGGGGCTGGGTCTGGCCTCAGTGGGGAGCAGTGGAATAGGGGAAGAGCCCGGGGGGGGGATGGGCAGCGAGGTCCTGAAACGGTCCAGGCGTCAACGGGTACTCAGATGGGGCCGGGCGACCTAACCTGTGTCTATTTTGGCAGGAGAAGGAAATGGAACTTTCAAGAGCAGTAGCTGTGTGACAGGTGGTGAGGGGAAAGGCTGATTCCCACGTTTCTGGTTTAAACAATCCAAGAGAAACAAGAGCTTTTATCCTAGCTACCAGCCTGGCTCACGTTATACCCAATAGCAGCCTACATTATGCAAATGTTGTATCCTAATTAATGTAGATCCAGTTGGATTTATGCAAATTCTTGCTTTGGGCTGTATTAGTCATTTCCTGCCCAGAAGACCTCCTGCCCATCAGTACCACTTCCTCCCCCCACACCCACTGCTCCTCTGCGGACCAGAGCCATGGTGTGTCTTGCTTGCATCAGTGAGCTCTGAGTGGCCACAGTGGCTGGATCAGAGGACAGGAGGAAGGTGTGTCTGAACATCCAAACTGAGCCAGCACCTGCCACGGGCCTCTCTCCATCAGTGTGACTGCTCCAGTCCCGGGCAGAACTCCTGTCTCAGAACACGTGCCTAGCCCTTCTGCAAAACACTTCCAAGCACACTCACACGCCATCTGCATACTGGGAAAATATTGACAACCCTCCGACCCCGTCACACCTTGCAAAGGCACATCCACGCAGGAACGCCACCTCATTTTACTGAGGCGATGTATGTGTTTTATTCAACTCTGAACGCCGGGGGCCTAGAATAGCTTGCAAGATAAATGTCAATCAACTCTAGCATAATCAAGACACCCATTCCTGACTCATTAGGGCCCCCTCATTCCCGGTAAGCTCCCCCGATGTATACGCCGCAATTAGAAACTTGGTGATTTTGACTGCTAAACAGAAAAGCTTCCGAGGAAGCTTCACGCGTCTGAATTTTAAATATTTTCACACTTCGTTAACCCCATTGCTGGTGTAACATCTTCTGGCCCAATTCCCTCACACTGCGTGGTTTTTATTTTTGGACAGAGACGAGAACAATTAATTGACTCGCGACACATATTGATTACTGTTTCTCATGAACTCGGAAGAACTCGTCTGCGAATGATTTTATTGAGGGGTTTTTAAACGGTTCGGCCGGGCTGTTCCCCTGTGTCCTCATTCGGGCTGTAAGTGCCTGGCTGCAGTGCTGACGCTTTGCTTTGGGGGAGCTGTGTTGTTCACGAGAGCAATGCGCCCCGACTGGGGAACCCTGAGATCTCGGTCAAACCCAAGCAGGACTCTGGGAGGGTCTACGGGAATATCTGATTTCACATTCCCGGTGAAAATAAGCCTGCTCTTTGGACCCTGTGAGAGCAGGGACACTACTCATTCCATTCAGTGACCCCATTGTTCATCCAAGGATGTTTTCACCCGGCAGAGCTTCCCAGATCCAGACAACAAAGTCGCAGGGTCTCTCTTAGACGGTGCTTCTCACACCTGCACGTGCGCACAGGTCATCGGGAGGTCTGGTTAAAAGGCAGACTCTGCCTGAGACTCTGCATGTGTGAGGTCGATCTGCTGGAGTTACAGCAGGAAAGAGGCAGACATGACCAAATTCTCACATCTCCATCCAGGTATAAGGTCTTCCAATAAAAAGCCGGGCTCTCATTGCAGTATCACAGATGATGGAAGTATCCTCGCCCGTTAGCACATTTTTCCAATGTCCTCAGGATGCTTATGCACCCAGAGCCACTTAGCCACACAATAGCCAGTTGATCGTTTAAGAATCTACATCTGATTCCTTCATTTTTCCGCTTAAAATCATAGGGCTTTTTATTCCCCTCAGGATAAAGCACAGACTCTAGAAGCCCTGTAGAACATGACTCTGCCTGCCCATAGTTTTATCACTGTCCTCCGTGCTCACAAAGCTGCCGTCACTCGGACCTCCTATTTGTCACACAAGCCAAAGCCATTCCTACCCCAGGGCCTTTGCACTAGCTGTTATTCATCAAGTGTCATCACCGCTTTGCCTTCAGAGACTCTGACCACAGGCAAGATTTCAACAGCAGAGCAACTCGAAAATGAGTTTTAAACCTTTGGTTTTGTAGGTTTGACATAAATTTATTTCTCTCTTGATTCTTACCCAGTTGGAGCCCGGAACAGTCTGGCACCTTCATGTTATAAAGAGAGGAGGAAGCTCAGAGACAGAATAAGACATAAGCAAAGCCACTCAGACTTTGGGGATTAAAACATAGCTTGTAGCTTGGACTCACGGGGAAGAAAATTTAATCTTAACACATTACATAGTACTTGGACCTACACTGCTTAACAATATTTACAATATGAGAGAGTTATAACCCACCTATACTCCTCTCATTTTTGGCTTTTGACTTTGCTGAGTTCAAGGTTGTGTACAGGAAGGTATGGACAACTTTAAACTTCTCTTCCATTTGCATTATTCTGTTTTTCTTTGTTGCAAAAAAATATATTTTTTGAGGCCAGAGAGCGTGATTTGTAATTTATGGATTTCTCTCTAGAATTACAACCAGAACCCAATTTTAAAAATCAAATTGGTTTCATCTAATTAAATTTGGAAAATTGCCTCATAAACATAGACTCTGTTATAAATGTCTTTCAAAGCAAGGTCTTCTTGCTCACTGTCTGGAGCAGGACTGGGTTGAGCCAAGCACGGAGGGGACTCCCTGTCTCTGCTCAGGGGGACATACGCTTTTATTAGGTGTCAAAACTTTCTAAAGAGTTGTGTGGTCTAGAGTGTGCTTCTCAAACTTCAGTGCCCACGTGCATCACCCCAGCATCTTGTTAAAATGGAAACTCTGACTCCGGAGGTCTGGGGGAGCCTCCGACGCTGTTTCCAACCAGCTCTCAGGTCCTGCTGATGCTGAGACGCATCACGGACTAAGACGCAAGCCATCTGCCCCTGAATGGAGGAGCCACGACTTTGCCATCTCAGCTGTGTGGCCTTGGTCCTCTCATTCCACCTCTCTGAGTCTCAATTTTCTAATTTCTGCGTCATGATGAGAGCTAAAATGTATTAATAAGATTTCCAAATGCCAAACAGAGTACTAAACATGTATTTCCATTTATCTGTAAATATCAAGAAAAGGTTACAGGATGAACCCGAGGTTACATTAGCAAATAAGTGGCAGAGCTGGGATTCAGAACGAGGCTGTCGGACCTCAAAGGTCCACATTCTCGCTTGCTGAGGCCTCACTAGTTTGTGACACACATGGTCACGGCCATGTTTACACTCGAAACACAACAGCCTACGCCTGTGCTCCCCTAGTTCCCTTCACAGCATCGTCCAAGGATTTTGGCATAATCCCCAGAAGGTACGCTAAAGTGCTCTAAGTGAGACAGCTGCAGCCTTCAGCTCTGTTTCTCCGCAATCATAGCCCAAGTAGCATCCAAGAAGCTGTCTCCAGTACAGTCTCTCCTGGGCGCGCCAACAGCCCCAGCAACTGGTCTTTGAAAATCCACAGGGCACTGGGTTCGCAGTGAGAAGCGGGATACAGTGCCCCAATCTGTGCCCACCTTTGTGGCCAGAGGTGCAGAGAGTGTACCATACAAGGAAGCCTCGACTTCAGGGAGCTATTGCTCAGACGGGGTGTCTAACTCACAGGTGGGTATGCACCCTTGTTCCCTCTCCATGCATGTCCTTCTTCTTATCTTGGAATATCAACCAAGAGCTTCCTAGCCCCGCTCAGTGCTTGACCCTCTTAGAGGGAGCAGTCTGTGCAGAGATACGACTCTCTATGCAACAGGGCCCAGACCCGTGGTTCCCAGGTGCAGGTAGGTACAAGGACCAGGGCTTTTTCAGCACAAAGTTGTCCTCAATTTAAAGCTAAATGAGAGAAAACAAGAAGACTGGCACAAATTATTCATGAACATCTAAACCTATTCCATTTGAAGGGCTACCTTCCATTCTGAAGTGATGCCCTTTCTGCATTTTTGAAATTCGGTCTTTTATGAAATGATGATCATAAAATATGGTAAGGCCCTCGACATTGGTTCCCCCCAATCTTTTGAAATGTCACTGGCCTGTGAATTCCAAAAATCTTGAACACTTGGCAGAGTCAACCGTTTATATAACAGTACTAAGCACCTCAGCTCCCCAGGGCCTGGGTCCTTCGCCTCTGCTTTGCAGGAGCAGGTGGCCATGCACAACAGGTCTCTATTTCACGTGTGTGCGTGCATGTGTGTGATTTTGGCCTCTGCTTTACAAAGACCAGCACGAAGCTATGGAGTGACGGCTTGGTGTCAGCTAAGCTTCCAGTCCCACTCTTCCCCGAGGAGGCGCTGAACCCATCCTGGCCACGGTGTTGTGACAGGAACACCCTCCTCCTCTAGCAGCATCCCCAGGAAGGGAGCCTCTCCCAACCATGTGGCCCCAGATGGGGCTCTCAGACAGCTCATCTGCCGAGGACTGCGGGGTTCAGTGAGGTCAGGTGCTTTCAGAGTGTGTTTTCTCAAGCACCTCATGCCTGATGGATGGTTCTCTCCTCCAGGAGCTCTGGGTCCATCCTAGTCTCTCCGGAGAGCAGGTGTCCGTCAGATTCATCCCGGATATTCCTCCCTCCCCAGAGCTCAGCCTCCCTTGTGGTGGGGACATTCTCCCCTGAGCACACTCTCAATACACGTCCCTCTCGGCATGAGCACTGAGTACCTGATGTCCTCTCTACGGGCCAGCAGTGCACGTTAGCCTGGGGGTGCTTGTACCCCCCCGGAGTCCCTACAGGAACCCTGAAGCTGTAACCTCCACCTCCACTTTACAGATGAGGAACTGAGGCTTGGAGAGAGGAGGAACCTGCCATACGTCACTTGAGACTGTGGCAGGGAATCTGGGACAGCAGGCTCCACCTTTCCAGCTCCAGCTGCCAGGGCCTCTCTCTGCACTGCCCTGTCGCCTACTGGACGCCACACCACAGTTCTCTCTCTGCGGTCTCAGGACATGAGGCTCGGGGGCTGAGTCACTCTCAGCCATAGTCCACTACGAGAATCAAGCTATGTCAGCCTTATTATAGTTTTGTTGTTTGTTTTTGTTTTGCAGTGGACTTCTATCCAATTTGTAATAATTTTGAAAGTATTCAGGGAGCCACCTTGTGTGGGCTTACGTGTCACTCCTGCCTGAGGAGGTTCTGCTCCATCTCTGATATGATAAGGTCCCGCTAATCCTTAGACAGCATCACTTGATGACACGAAAATATGCCTTGGCCACAGAGCAAGAATCATTTCCCCCAGGGTGGAGAATGACATCGGGGTTCTTTGGGAAGCCCAGGGACTGGCGTGGGTAGATGGGCATCAGGCATGTATTGGAGCTTCCCAGCTGAATCGTAACGACTCTGCCAGGCCTGGGTTTTCTTGGCTGTGCCAGGACCACCTGACTCCCCGAGTCCTGAAGCCTTTGCTGAAGAGATCGAGAATCACTTTGACGCATAGATGTCCAATTTCGTTTGTCACTGGGGCTATTGTGACAGCCCCACTGTGTGCCCTTGCATCTTCTTCCTACCGTGTTGGCGAGTTGTGTCTCACTTCCCTTCATGCCCCCCGTGGAGCTGTGCACACAGTAGGTGCTCGCCAACCTCAGCTGAAGTCAATGGAATGAAGCCACGGCAAGGGATACAGACCAAGGGCCGCCTTACCTCGTACAGCGTGATGACCCCATTGGTCTCGTTGGGAGGTTTCCACTGGATGTAGATCTTCTCCTCAAAGGGCCCGCCTTGGATGGACTCCAGAGGAACAGCTCCTGGAACTGCAGAAGGGAAAAGTTAGGAACCCGAGGTCACTCCTGTCCATGTCCCCGGCCCCAGTGACCAAGAACAGGAGTTGGCCAAGTTTTCCTATAAAGGGTCAGCTGGTAACTATTTTAGGCTTTGGGAGCCATATAGTCCCTGTTACAACTGTTCAACTTTGCATTTGTAGCACAAAAACAGCCCTAGACAATCCATAAATGAATGGACATGGCTGCATTTCAATAAGACTTTCTTTCTAAAAATAGGCAACGGGTTGGAGTTGACCCGTGGCCACTGTCTGTTTACCCCTCTCCTGGAAGACCCGTGGCTTTTCTCTTGCGGACTGAGCAAGTCTGGTCTTGGACTAAATGTGACCAGGGTCGGGAGGCCATCCGTAGGTCCCTCAGCCCTTCCAGTACGTGGGATTCTGGAAGTCGGCTCTTGCCTTAGGACTGGTGTCTACAGAATGCAAAGTGAGCTTCCACTCCCCAAACCCAGCCAAATTTCCCCAGCTACAGGAACTCCGTGCCCTAAAACCTCAATCCAATTAAGAGCAGCTTGCTTCGCTCCAAGAAGGCAGCTAGTTGGTCTCGCTGCTGAGTCTCCAATGTCTGGAACATGGTAGATGCTTAATAGCCATTTGCCGGTTGGATGAATAGGTGAATAAATGACCTATACCAGCATTCTGCACTAATGAGCAAAACCTTCCTGGGCTGCCTGTGTACCCGGCCAGCAGCCTCTTGCCGGATTCCACCATCATTATGACAGTCTGGAAGATGCTGAACCATAAAATAAATAATTCCCCAAACTTCCAGTTATACCCCTCCGGAGAGTCATGAATTCGTGTAAATCATTACCGGATCTATTTATATTTTGGCCTTATCAAAAAGCAGGTTCTTTTATTAAGTGGTTACTCTTTGATCAGAATATTACACACATGATTTCACTTCCGCCACCAAGCAGCCCTGTCCAGTATGTATTATCTCTTTTGTGCTGCTAAGGAACGGAGGCCAAGAGAATTAAGTAACTTGCTCAAGGTCATACGGCTCTTAACTTGTAAAGAGGGAACTGAACACCTGTCTGGGAGCTTCAAAGCATATACTCCTTCCTCATCACCAGGCTCTGCCTCTCTAGATACAGCCTCAGCCACATGTTGCAATCAGTTCCCTATTGTTAAATTGAAGCATATTTAGTGTTTCTCATTATGGACACGTTATGCAGGATTTGTTGAATATTAAGAATATATAAAAAGATCCTACAAAGCCAAGAACAAAAATCCCTCATAATCCCCATTAACTGGAGATCTTTTTATGCCTATGCCTATAGATGTTATTTTTAAAAATTAAACTCCTACTGTGGATTTTGTGTTGTGATCTTCGTGTATAGCTAAACAAATAACAGATTTGAAAAATATCCTTAAATGTTCTTTGGGGCCATGTGTTTTAATGGCTGCTTCGAGAAGGATACGCCTCATTACAGCTGCCGGTCCTTCATTCCTGGGCATTAAATTTGGCTTAACTTCTTTATGATTACGAGTAACACTGTAACCCGCATTCTTAAAAATAAGGATTTGCATAAAACTCTGCTGACGTCCTGAGGGTGAACTTTTGGAAATCAATGTAGTGAGCCAAGGTAGACGAATTATTTTATATTTAAGGCTTTGGAAACATATTTCTAGACTACCCTCCAGAAAGTCGGTACCATTCTGGGATCTCCAATAGAAGAATATGCCTATTCCCAACCTTTGCCACCACTGACTATTTAACAAATAAGTGTTTGTGTGTGTCTTTTTTTTTTTTTTTAGAATACTGGAGAGTGCAGATTTGCTTTTCGGTTTAATTGGCCATTTGCATTGATCCTTTCGTGAACACAGTCTCTGTACCCTGAGCTCATTTCCCTGTATGGCTCTTCATTTTGGTTCATCATTGTTTTATGAGCCTGTAATTATAATCTGTTTTTAAGAACATAAGCTTTTTTGCATGTTACAAATATTTTTTGTCAGTTTTTCATTTGCTTTTTAAATCTTTTAGGGATGTAGAAGCTTTAAAGCAATCAGATCTCTTCTTGCTCTTCCTTATCCATTCATCTTTCCCACAAATATTTATTGACTGTTTAATGACCAAGGGACAGTGGTAGTCACTACGGTTGTACCCGTGGCAACGAAAGCAGAGTCAAATCCTTGCTAAAGCTTGTATTCTGGAAAGGGAGACAGACATTAACTAAATAATTACACTCATAATTACATTTTTAAAGTTGTTATTAGGACTCCGAGGTAAAGCACAGGTGTTGGAAGAATTGTAACAAGCAGAGAAAAAGCAGTCTGGCAAGTCAGGATAACAAGTGGAAAAGAAGTTCACGTCAATGGCTAAGTAGGAGTTACTAGGGCAAAGGCAGGGGTGGGGAGTGTGGCGGATCCCTTTGGGAGGGCAAGAAGACAAGAAGAAAGACCATCCAGAGGAGAAAAGATGGTTGCTTGGCCCGGGGTGCTGGTATGAAGAAGATGTGTAGGAGATTTGGGGTGCCAAACAAAGGTGAAAGGTGGAGAGAGGTGTCAAGAAAGACCCAGCTGTTCTGCTTTATTCAATGGGGTGGATCGGACTATTGTTCACGGAGAGGAAGCACAGAGGACGGTTGGTTTGGGAAAGGAAGAGTCTGCCGCCCTTCATCTGAGGTGCGTGTAGAACCCAGTGGCAGTGTTGAGTAGCAGTGTTGGGTATACGTTTAGAAATTAAAACAACAGGCAGGGAATAGATATTGTAACAAGAGTGTAGAGGGGAACAAAAAGGAGCAGGTGTAGACTAAGCCAAAAGGAACTCCAATATTAACAGCTGGGAGGAAAACAAAGAAACTGAGAGCGTGAGACTGTACTCGGAGAGGCAGCGGGAGAACCAGGAAGGTGAGCTGTCTTCACAGCAGCCAAAGGAGGGTCCAGAAGGGGCTGGCGGAGAGGGACAGATGTGGCCGAGTGCTCAAATAAAATGCCACCTCCTATTTTCCCATTGAGTTCGGTGTCTCCACGATTACTTGTGACCAAAGCAAGAGTATTTTAGGAGGAATGTTGGTGTCCTAAGCCATTCCACGGTGGGTGGAGGAGAGTGGGAGGTGAGGGACCAGACTGAGACGGGTCTCTTCTGGATGTGAATGGGAGAAGAAAGCAAGAAGTGGCAGGGATGAAACATGGAGCCAAAGCAGTGTCCCCTTCCAAAGACCAGAGAGGTCATGGCGTAATTAAGGACAAGCAGAACAAAATCCAAAACGGAAGCAGGAGGGAGAAAGGTGGGAAAGAGAGAGGAAATAACTGACATTGGTAGGGTCCTGAAAAGGCAGGAGCAAGGGTGGGTGGGAAGAAAGCCTCTCATTTCCTCTGTGAGGTAAGAGAAGAGGAAGGGAACATGCAGATGCTTTGAGAACGGGGAGTTGAGGTGCCCGTATAGCCCCATTTTCTTGAAAAGAGAGGGTGAAATCACCTACCAAACGTCAAGTGGATCAGGAGTTTCATGAGGAATTTAGATAAACCTGAAGAGGTGGACAGTGAGCTGAATGGAGAGATGTGGATCCTACTCATTAAGAAGCGTCTCCCTGATGGAATATCAAGGAGTATCACCATGCCACCTGGTCCCCAACCCGGTGTCATTCCAGTTCAAAGCAAATTCTCTTTCTCACCCCAGATCAGATCAATAGTCATCTGTAGTTTCTTCTGGTTATTTTATCACTTATTCCTATCTGTTTTCTTTTTAAACACTGTAATCTATCTGGAATCTGTTGACCCTAAACAAACAGGCAGTCAGATGTTTCTCCAGCAAAATGGGTTTACCTGGAAACAATGAAGAATTGATATTTAGGACATGCGGTCTAATGGTGAACCACAAGTGAGAAACAAAGAAGAAACTCTTTAATAAAGAAGAGGATGCTGGGAGGGCCATTATACACAATGAGTTCTTCCTGTTGAGATCCACCATCCATGTAGAGCATGAAAGCTCCCCCCCACAGAGTCTCCCAACTCCAATGTAAATGAGGTTTCTATGAACCTTCACGGTCCCTTTCGTATAATTTGAGGTTCTTTGCATATTGTCACTGATTCTTTTATTGGCTATATGTGTTATAAAAATCTTCTCTTGGCTTGTGTCTTCCCTTTTTCATTATGTTACCTTTAGATTAAGATCAATTCTTCAAAATTTCCATTTCGTATGGGAGAAAGATAGACTTCATAACTAGATTTTGGTAATTATTTCACAGTGTATATGTATATTAAATCATCATGTTGTACCTCTTAAATATATAATTTTTTATATCAATTATACTTCAAAAAAACTGGGGGGAAAAGACAGAGTTAGTAGGAGATGCTGTTGGTGCCCCGCCCACATGCTAATTCTTACTCTGAAACCTTGGCTCTCGTCCTGAAGGCTGTGGAAGCCAACTTGGGTCTCCAAACAGGGTAAGCAAGAAGTGCCAAAGAGTGAATGCCCCCAAAACATCCTTCAAGCAATGAAAGACAGGAAGTTGATGGATGCATATTCCAGTGTTCTAACAACTCAGCTGGGTTAACTCTGAGACACATTCTACTAATACCTCTTGAACTGTCTCAATACTGAAACCCCAGTGATGCTTATTATTGTTATTTCTATTGTTTCCAACCCACTATGAACTGATACTATCAAAAAATGCGCGCGTGCGTGCGCACACACACACAGAATTAATAGGAAAGTAAAAATAAATAGTAAAAGTAAAATTAAAAAACAGAAAATGCAAGCTTTTCCTGTTTAAAAACTTAACCTCTGTTTGTGCAATTGTCCTGGCAGGACCAGAAGAGCACATGGAGCTGGTCCCTGGATCACACTTGGAGTGTCATTGTTCTAAACTCCAGTTATTCACACACAGTGCATTTCGTGATAATTGGCTTAACTTCCTTGTCTGATTCAGTTCCTTCTTCCTTACCAGTGCACCCTAGGCCAACTAAACTATTTGCACTTGAATCCATATTTTAAGGCCAGATACACCCAAACAAAAATAAAAAAGCCAAACAAAAGTCTTAGGTAAAAATATTTTCTCTATGCTAAGGTCACAAGAAGGTTTTCTTAAATTTGCTTCAGTGTTACAATTATGCATTTTATAAAGTGTCTCCAACCCATCTGCAATGGTGTTTTCATGTATGGTGTGAGGTAGGGATCCAATTTCAATTCTTCCTCCTTATTGTAGGACCACTAAAAAAAAATTTTATTTACTCAAGGGGTCAGCCATGCTCCCTTTGCCTTTTGTCACATTCCCATATATGTATGGGTCTATTCTAGGTTCTCTATATTTTCTTCAATTATTCTATTAGACTATCTGTTGATACCATATAGTCTTAATTAAGAAAGATTTGTAAGTCTTAATATCTGGTAGAGCAAGACCTGTAACTTTGTACTTCTTGCTCAGGACTGTCTTAGCTATTTTTGCCTTTTCTTCTTGCATATATATTTTATAACAAGCTTGTAAATTTCCAAAAGTGTCTGATTTTTGTATTGAAATTACATAAATTATACATCAACTTGGAAATAATTTATTTCTTTATACGTTATGTCTTTGTAATATCAGTTTTCTTGTCCATAAACATAGTATACCTCTTATTTAGGTCTTTAATGTCTTTTGGTGGTGGTGGTGGTGGGGGTGTGTGTGTGTGTGTGTGTGTGTGTGTAATACATATTCAAAGCAATTGTTAGGTTTATTCCTAAATACCATATATTTTTATTGCTATTGTAAATAGTATCTTTAAAAATACCACATACTTGTTAGCTAAATGGTAATGCAGTTGACTGTTTTAATGGTGACTTCTTTGTCAAACATGTTATATTCTCTTGCTAATTCTAATAATTTGTATGCAAATTTCTTTGGGTTATCTATGTAAATAATCAACACATCTGTGGTTAATAATAGTTTTGTTCTTTTCCAATCTTTTACCTCTTTGTTTAACTTTCTCTCCAACCAGAGCCACCAGTACAAAATTTAGTGACAATAATAATAGGCATCTGTCTTCCAATGCTAAAGAAAATGATTTTGTTATTTCATCCTCAAGTATGGTGTTTGTAGGTTTCTTATAGTTACCCTTTATCAGGATAAAAAGGTCCTTTATGTTCCTGGTGTGTAAGAATATTTTCTTTTGAAATAACACTGAGCTTTAACAGATGCTTTTCCTGTATCCATTGTACTAATTATATACTTGTCCCTCTCTTAGTTTGTTAATGTAGTGAATTACATTAATGGACTTATGAATGTTAAACCAATATTGATTTCCTGAAATAAACCAATTTTTTCTTAGTTGTATACAGTGCCGGATTGTTTGCTGATATTTTGTTTGGGGCATTTGCATCGAATGGCTCTTTTTCTCATAATAAGCTTTTCTGCTTTTATATCAAGGTTACACTGGTGTCGAAAGAGAGGAATGTCCCTTCTTCTGCTCTCCAAATGTGCAGATGTAAGGGCGGGGTTACAACTGCCCACAGGGTTTGTCTGGTTACACTTGTAAGACCTTGACTGGTGTTGTCTCTCTTGCTAGAGTTTAAACTACTGATTCTATTTCTCTATTTGTTGTAGAATTATATACATTTCCCCCCTGTAGTCAAGGTTTTCAATTTACATTTTGTTAGAAATTTTTCCATATTCCAAAATGTCAAATTTTTTGGTATAAAAGAATATTTAGTATTCTCATTTTATCCTCTTTATTGTGGAATAACCACTGTGTAAGTGTATAAAACAAATACACATCTCATTAATTTATTAATAGTCAACTTCATACCCTCACAAGGTAACCACGCTCTTAACTTCAAAATGATCATTACCTTGCTCTTCATTATAATTTCTATTCCTTAAACATACATCCCTAAGCACTATAGGGTGTGTTATTAAATAAACCTAATAAATATAACAAATAGTGCTAAACTCTTTTGCAAAGGTCAAGGAGAATGCATCCCTTTACATTAACTGCCATTCCATGAACATGTTCCCTCCCAGCATTTATTTATCTGTTCTTTTGAGAATGTGCAGTAGTGTTTTACTCTGTTTTTAAATCTTCTTTTCTTGCTGTAATTGTTAGGAGATTTGCTTTGCATTATCAGATTAATTCCCTTTAATAAGAATAAAAGTATGTTTTAATCTGTCCAGTAATCTTTCTTCTTCTTTATTTAACTGATTTTTTTCGAGAGAGAGGAAGGGAGAAAGCGATAGAAACAATGATGAGAGAGAAACACCGATGGGCTGCCTCCTGCACGCCCCTTACTAGACATCAAGCCTGCAATCCGGGCATGTACCCTGACTGGGAATCGAACTGGGACCCCTCAGTCCATGGGACGACACTCGAATCCACTGAGCCACACTGGCTGGGCCAGAAACCTTTCTTTATGCAACCTTTAAGAGGTGTTATGGGATAGTCCAGTTTTGTGGGTCAAGATGTTCTGCTAGTAATTATATGAGACTGTGGGTTACATATTTCTAACCCCAAGGGAAAGGGAAACATTTAGATATACTCATCCATCACTGGGCCAGATGAGGGCGTGCTGGGAGGGGTGGGGGAGAGAAGGGAAGGGAAACAGGTAGCAGGAACCTCATTTTGGAGAGAGGATTTTTTGTTTGCTGGGGTTTTTTTGGGGGGAGGGGCAGCCGGAAGAAATAAGGAACACTGTCTCTCTTTTAACTGGAGTGTCTCTTCCCAAAGAGAGTCTTTCATTAAATCTCTCCTTTCCTGATTTATTTATTTCCTTATTTAATCACAGACAGGCTTGAGGTGAAGGCTGTCGTGTTCTGCTCTGTGCACTGGTACATAAAGATGCTCCCAGATTGCTCTGGCTATTCGGGGTTCCATACAAATTTTAGATTGTTTGTTCTGGTTCTGTGAAAAATGCCATTGTCATTTTGATAGGAATTGCATAGAATCTATAGATTGCCTTGGGTAGTATGGACATTTTAAAGACTATTCATTCTTCCTATCCATGAGCATGGTATCTGGGTATACATCCAAAGAAATCCTAAACACTAATTTGCAAAGATACATGCATCCCTAACTATGTTCATTGCAGCATTATTTCCAGTACCTAAGATATGGAAGTAATTTAAGTGTCCATCAATAGATGATTTGATAAAGATGTCATGCATGTATACAGTAGAATATTACTTGGCCATAAAAAAGAATACAATCTTACCATGTGCACCAGCATGGATAGACCAAGAGAATATTATGCTAAGTGAAATTTTTCAGACAGAGAGAGACAAGTGCCCTATGATTTCACTTATATGTGGAATCTAAAAAAACAAAAATTATGAAAAAATGTAACAGAAACAAATTCATAGATGCAGAGAATAAACATAGTTGCCAGAGAGGAGAGTTGATGGGGGTCTGGGTGACACAAATGAAGGGATTAAGATGTGTGAATTGGCAGCTACGGACAGTCGCGGGGTATAAAGCACAGGAAATACGGTCGGTGATACTGTAGTAACTGTGTTTGGTGCCGGGTGGGTAGCAGACACATGAAGGGGGCAGGATCACTATATAAATGTCTAACCACTGTGCCATACACTCGAAACCAATATAATATTGCATGTCAACTGGAATCAATTTTTTTTAAAAAGGTTCCTACAACACTGAGCTCTCCCACTCCGAGCCACCAGCTCCATCCCCCTCGCTGCCAGCCCTGGTGGGTCAGAATCTGAGCATTAATGCAGCTGGGTGTGGAAGGCCCTGGGGGTCGGAGGGGTGTCTTTAGTGGAGTCGCAGTTCAGTCCCTTTCTCCCCATGTAGGTCTCCCTAGGGGTGACGATCGATGTGCCTCGCGGTCTAACGAGACCGTTCTGGCCGCTGCCAGGGGCCTGGAGCGAGGGACCGTGGAGGCCGCCGCCGCAGCGATCCCGTGGGAATCACTGTGGCTGGGGCCAAGGAGCGGGCAGCCAAGGCTGTAGGAAATGGTCAAGGTGCACCGGCCGGGTTGCTTAGCGGTTAGAGTGTCCGTCCTCGGACCAAAGAGTTGCAGGTTCAGTTCCGGTCAAGGGCACATACCTGGGTTGTGGTTCATTCCCCGGCCCTGGTTGGGGTTGTGTAGGTGGCAACCAATTGATGTGTCTCTCTTGCATGGGTGTTTCTCTCTCTCTCTCTCTCCCACTCTATCTGAAGATAAATGGAAAAATATCCTTGGGTGAGGATAAAAATAAATAAATAAATAAATGGTCAAGGTCTCGCTATTAAAGGTTGAGCCAAGAGAAGGTGGATGGGGTGTGGGGGGTGATCAGGGCTGCTTCATGAAACACAGCCATGGGTGCCAATCAGAGCAAACACAGGGGAAGGTGTCCTCTGAAATTGTGAGATTCAGGGCCATAAAAGTGAGGCATCAGCGCTGACAGGTTTGCTCAGTGGTTAGAGTGTTGGCCCAGGGACCAAAGGGTCATGGGTTTGATTCCCAGGTAAGGGCACATACCTCGGATGCAGGTTCGATCTCTCATCCCGGTCAGAGTCGTGGAGAGGCAACCAATCCATGTGTCTCGTTCACATCGATGTTTCCTGATGTTTCTCTCTCGCTTCTTCCCTGCTTTCTACTCTATCTTAAAATCAATGGAAAAATATCTTTGGGTGAGGATTACCAACAACAAAAAAGTGAGGTATTAAGGTTTCTGACTCAAGCCACTAATAAACGGAGCTGCCCTTCACTGAAACGGATAAATGGGGGTGGGGGCAGAGAGGGGATCTGGTGGTGGAGGAGGGGTGCTCAGGGGGCTGGCTCAGGATGTGTCTAATTCCAGAGGCTGACAGCAACCCAGGTGGTCGGCGTGAACATGCAGTGAAATGAATGACTCTGGGGGCAGGGGAGAGGTCTAGCCTGGAGATATTTTAAAGTCCAGATATTGGAGGAAATGATGAAGGGAAATGAGTGTGGATTATTCCAGCTAGCTTACCTGGTTGGTAAATACAATTTTATTGGAACACTGCCCACCCCCCGATTCATTTCTAAGATCAGGGAGAGATGTTTGAAATCGAGATTACAGAGGTATTACAGGCTATTGCAAAATGGTTCTTTGCTCATGACGCACAGAAATTTTGCAAAGATCCCTAGTTTGGTTTTCTTTTTTTTTTTTTTTTTATCCTCACCCGAGGACATTTTTCCATTTTTTGTTCGGGTAGAGTGGGAGGGAGAGAGAGGAACAGAGAGAGAGAGAGAAACATCGACGTGAAGGGACACATCGAGTGGCTGCCACCCGCACAACCAACCAGGGCCGGGGACAAACTGCAACTGAGGTACGCGCCCTTGGCGGGAACCGAACCCGGGTCTCTCCGGACCGCAGGCCGACGCTCCAACCGCTGAGCCAAACCGGCCAGGGCCCTAGTTTGGTTTTCCCTAGTTTTATACCCATGATTAAAAAGCTGTCTTGCCTTGTCTGATATTGGCCACACACCACTTCATACAGAGAGTACATTAAGTCCTTTACATACACTTTCATGAAACACACCTCAAAGAGGCTGATGGTATTATCATCCCCGATTCACAGATGGTGGCACTAATGTGTACAGATACAGGCAAGTTAACCAAGGTTGCCTAACCAGGTAGTCCACGGAAACTGGATGTAGCTTAGATCCTTCGGTCCTCAAAGGATTTTCTAATCACCCCTTCCTCCCATCACCTGGTAGACATGTGAGTTCAGAAAGGACAAAAGACAGTCACAACACCTGCAAGTGGCGAAGCCAGGATGTCCCAGCCCCAGGCCAGGGCTCCTTTGCCACACCACACGCTCTGTGGGTCAAGAAATCCTTTAGGATGAAGCAGATTCATTTTCCTTGTGTTCAATTGAGTCTTCACCCCGCCCCCTCTCATTGTAAGGAAAACAAAAACAAAAAAACACTTCTTAGGGAAAAATTTCTTCTTTGCCTTATCTTCTAATTTTGTGTTGCATTACCTTTTTTTTTTTTCCTGTGTAATTCTTTAATGAATCCACATATTCTCTTTCCAAAACTTCCTTTCTTCTTCTATCTAACAGCATGAAACTTTCCATCCTTTTGACACAGTTCCACAACAAAGGTTAATTACTTTATAATTTCATTCTCTGTTTAAAAAAAAAAAAGCACACTAAAGTGGCTAATTTTAACCATGCTTCTTGTCAGTAGGTTCATGTAAATTCACTGCAATTAAACCAGATGTTTTCTTGTCCCGAAAAGTCAGGTGGTCACTTAAGGGAAATTTCCATTTCAGCATAAAGACAGAGGGTAATCAAGGGAAGTGTCCTCTCCTCTCGTCTCTTCTTTCTTCTCCTCCATGTTCATTTCTGAAAAGTGGGGCCAGTGATGGTGACCCGGGGGCGGCGGCGGGAAGTCACACACCCGCGTAATGTAGAAGCACAGAGCCCTGCCCGTCACCGAGCTCCCCTCCCTGCCTACCTGCCTGTGACTGCTTCTGCTGCCTCTTTATCGCAGGTGCCACGTAGGCTGGTTGTTTGGTTCGTTATAAAGAGAGTCGGCACGAACTTACGAAAAATCGAAATACTTTGAAAATGGTTCAGAGGCCACGATGACATAAGACTGGAAGTGAGCCTTCCAGAGACAAGACGGATCCAGACAGGTTCAGTCTACTTGCATTTTCCAGTCTCGTTGAGAAACAAAACATCAGTATGTGTGCCGATTTACACGGTGGAGACATCCCCCCCGTGGCCAATTCCAAGCGATGGAGGTGATACCCCGGGACTCAGAGGTGGGAAGAGGGCTGATGATCAGCTCTGGCGAGCCAGGATGAGAAGAGATACGATGCATTACACACAGCCTCACCTTCTGAACCAGGGCCCGGTGCTATTATGAGAGAGGCATGGACTTTGATGTCAGATAGTCATTCATTCAACAGACAGCTCATGAGCACCTACTATGTGTCAGGCAGAAATTCAACATATATATTCAAATACATATTCATATGTGTATCCACACACATATGTAAACACACACGCTCATACACATGCAGGGATAAAGCAGAGAGAATGTTAGGTGGGTTTGGGTCAGGTATGAGATTGTATATTAGATAGTCGGGGGGAAACCATGAATAAGATTTGGGATCTGTTTATCGGCCCTTCCACGGGTTACTCGGTCCCTTCGCTCTGAGCCTCGGGTTTCTCTTCCACACAGCTGGATCGAGAGCGCCTACATCACGGCGTTTGGGGACGACGTGAATGGAGAAGAGCGGCACCATGCCTGGCTCGTAGGGCTCTCGGACGTCATGACTGATGTCTCCTCACCCTTTAGAATAGTTCCAGGTCAGCTTTCTGAACATCGGCCATGCACTGAGCTCTAAGAGATGCCTTCAGGACTTACCAGAATGTGCATAGCTTCTTCTCCTTCCACTAAAGAACACTGGACTGCATTACGTATTGTCCTGTCCCTGCCTTTTATACTGCTCGCTGGTCTCTTCTGCAGATTTCATGGGCTGCACCATGCCACCATGCCTGCACCTGCCCCGAGCAACACGCAGCCTCATTCTAGCTTCCAGGGACCTGAGAAACCGATGCCTGGGCTTGTTGGAAATGCCTGTTACAGGTGCTCAGTCCTGAGATATGTAAGTCTTCCTTACAGTTAAAGTACTTTTACTATAGTAAATGAAGTAATATATGTAGTATATGTAATTCATCATTTCATACATCAATTATATCAATGTGTATAATTATATCAAGTATATTAATAATATGGCATGTATATGTGTTGATATATATACATACCATATTATTAATAGTAATCAATTTGTTTATTGTAAAATAGGAAAAATAATGCTGAGTCTACATTGCTGGTGAAAATGTAAAATGATACAACATCTAAGGAGAACTCATCTCATAAAACTGCGTATGCATTTACCCTTTGACCCCAGCGATCCCACTTTTAGGAATTTCCCCTGAAAATGTATCTCCACAAATACCAAGCCACATGTGCGCAAGGCTATTTGCTCAAGTACTACTTGTCATAGCAAATAAAGGGGACAACCTGTGTCCACAGGACCCTGCTTGAATAAACCATGGTGTAGCCACATGATGAAGTCCCACACAGCTCTGAAAAAGAATGACCCTGTCTACAAAGTGGCACGGAGTGACTTCTAGGCTATATCAAGTAAACAAAAATAGAAGATACAGAGTATATATTATGCTGCCTTAGATATATATAAAAATAAGAGACAGAAAACCAGTTTTTCCTTTTTCTTTCCCCCAAGATGAACTATAGAAGAGATATTCCCGAAATGAATAAACATGGTGACCTTTCAGGTGGGGGTGGGGACAGTGGGAAAAGGTAGGTCGGTGGCAATGCCTCTCGGAGCGCACCTCTTCATCCAGTGCTGCCTGTAACCACCAGCTGTTTTGATGTTAAAAATAATGACACTAAACTAACCAGCCTAATTGAGTATCACATTGAGACTATAACCAGGAACACATTGGCTTGACTGCTTAAGGAGAGAAAAACTGAAAAGAAGAACTCTAACCTAACTTAGTAGGTTTCGTGTTTGTTAGGAGGATTGTATTGTAATTCCGAAACGTTTCATACACAGAAGGACGGGGCAAATGGAAAACACCGTGGGTGTTGGGAACCAGGTGCTCACTGCGGGAGAAGGGAGATAAATGAATGGAATGAGGGAATGTCAGAGCACTCCTGGGGGCTGGGTTAGAATCAGTATGAGCTCATGATTTAAAAAAGATAAATGATATCCCCCAGTTCTACCTACTTGAAGAGCCTAGAGGCAATGACACCCCACGGAGCAGAGCACACCCAAGTGGCACATTTTAGTGCATTGCTACTCCGCACTGAAAGCAACCCAAAACCCGCAGAGAAGAAGTTGACTTCAGGTCTGGGGCAGAGACATTACAAGGACAGTTTCGAGTACATTGTTGCGTCAGAAGCAAGGAAGCTAATGCGAACGTGTCAGAAGGACCCAGGAGCCAACTCGAAGGACTCCCACTAGCCACACATGGAGCAATTTGAGCAACAAAAAGAAGAATAAACAATACACGTTTATTTTAACACACTGAGTCAAAAAAAAAAAAAAAAAGATTTTAGTCAACAGGGATACTAACTGTAGGGAAGGGAATGAGGAGAGAAGAGCTCTCTATAAAGACGAATGTTAATTAATACACGTAGGGGGAAAGATATTTAACATTCACCCTTCTGTAAATACCAATGTACTAAGCAATTCAGGTGAGGAGTATCAAGGAGTGCTAAAACCACCGGGTGAAAAGTTCCGGAGAAACAGGACAGTCACAGAACCTCGAATATCACTGCACAGATAAGCTGATTTATAAGGAAAAACAGTGTTGGTTTTACAGTGGAGGGACCTCGTGGTCCCCATCTTACCTAAGTGACCAAATCAGCATCACCAGGAGAGGGGTTCTCTGACGTTCTGTACCTGTCGACATGGTCTAGTGAGAAGTATATACCACCACCAACCCATGTGGCATTTTGGCCAAAAATGTCTCATATTCTGGTTTGTCACATAAAATCAGGTTTAACATTCCTGGAGAAGTAAACTTGGGTTGTCTATTGGATTCTTTTAACACATTGCATACCGCATAGAAATCTCTAAGACACTGACCAGGGACCGCAGGTTTTTGGGCAAACTGCACATTAGGTTCTGAGCTGCACTCATTTGAACCAGCAGATATCCATTCCCTAGCTACTTCAAGAATGCAGAACGGTGCGCTGGTTTTCGAACTTTGACCCTCAGGGTGAAGAGTCACAAATACAATAATCCTACGTTACCCTGAGTTTCAAAAACTGAAATAGCTAACGCAAGTGCAAACCCGAGTTAACTCGTGCGTGGTCCGCAACTTTTGGGCAGGAAAACACGAGTTAACTCGTGAGCAGTCAAAAATGTGTTAAAATCAGTGCTCCATTTCTTAGATGTTCTACAATGTTGTGGATATGTAGGAGAATGTCCTAATCCTTAGGTCACATACGCTAACGAGTTTAGAGGTCAGGTGACATGATTTCTGTCATTTCCTTTTAGATAAAAATGTGATGTGTAACTTTATAAATAATATTTCCCTACCATGTGTGTCATACATATATATCAATGAGAAAATGTAGCCAAGTGTTACTAAATGTTGAGTCTAGGTGAAGGGTTTCTAGGTCTCTGCACTATTGCTTCAATGTTGCAGAGCTTTGAAATGTTTCAAAATGAATCCTGGGAATGAGCCCTTGTCCAGAACATGCCTGCCAGGGCACAGGCAGTTTAGGCTCAATAAATGGCAGCCACGACACCATCACCAACATCATTTCATCTTTCAAGGCCTCGTATCTTCCATTTCACAGTCTTGGCTGTGGTCTGGTGAAGGTGGAGAAGTACCCACTACCTGTGTGAGCTGTGATTGTGTCTGAGACTTTTGTGGAAAAGGGAAAAGTAAAGAGCCTGTTTTGTCTCTGATCAACACCTGCTACTCAGAGGCGGCAACGGGGCTCGGTGGCCACGGGTTTCTCTCGCCCTCGATGGATTGCTTCACGGGCCCTCAAATCGCTGGGGTGCTGAAATTCTACAAATTCCCCAGAAGACAATTTTGTGGCGCAGATGAAAGCAGCATGTGTCCAGTCAGCTCAGTGCAAGAGGTTGCTCTTTGGCTTCCTGAGGGGCTTTCCATTAATGGACTAGAGCCCTGTTCCAGCCTCGGCTGGACCCGAGATGCATGAGTTCCCAAAGGAGCCACCCTTTAGGGGGAACGGAGCCTCATCCCAGCAGGCGGAGGGGCCTGTGCTCTCAGACCTTCCTCAGCCCGGCAGCTCCTGAGGTGGGACTGTAGGAACAGCCAGAAGATGGGAGTCTTGGACGCTGGTGTTTTTAATATGAGGATGTCCACACATCTCTGCAGAGTAAGAATTAATGTTTTATTAATGGTGCTTAATTAAAGCTTCATTTCAAAGTGCTACTGTTCTCACGTTGCTTTGATAAAAGCTTTGTGGATTTTTTCCCTGGTGACAAGAAGGAGGAAGGGTGAGGTTGAGGCTTAAAGACAGGACTTGGATTTGCTGCTGCTCCAAAGCTGCCCAAACCAGGCAGAGCATCTGGAAAGAGACCAGACAGCCCGAGCTGCTCTGGGCCAAGCCTACCGTTCATCTCCGCAGTCCTGAACTTTCCTTTTCTTTTTTATTTCCTTTATTATTACAGAGAGAGAGGAAGTGAGAGAGAGAGAGAAAGAGAGAAAGAGAGAGAGAACATCAATTGGCCACCTCCTGCGTGCCCCCCACTGGGGATCGGGCCCACGACCTGGGCATGTGCCCTGACCGGGAATCGAACCAGCCACGTCCTCGTGCATGGGTCGATGCTCAATCACTGAGCCGCAGCAGCGGGACTGAAGTCCTGAATTTTCATGCTGGCTTTCCACCTGGCTCCTCCCTGCCTAACAACGTATGACCTCTAGATGCTAAACCATCCTTCTTGCCCTGACTGCTTCTCAGACCAGGCGCTGACCACACTGCCATTCCTTGAGCATCCCCGCCACGTTTCCTCCATCCAGATGGAGCGGGTGTCTAGAACTCCGGACAGGTTTCCTAGGCAGGTGTGTGGTTTCCGGGATGCTTGTGCCAGAAGATCCTTTGTCAATGTGATCTAGTGAAAACGTGGCAGCTACATTTATTGAAAACGCACAGCCTGCAGGGCATTGTTCCAGTGTCTTTATGTTTTTTTTTCCATTTATTTTTTAGAGAGAGAGGAAGGGAGAGAGAGAAACATCGATGTGAGAGAGAAACATTGATCAGCTGCCTCCTGCACGCCCCCTACTGGGGATCGAGCCTGAAACCCAGGCGTGTGCCCTGACTGGGAATCAAACCAGGACCTCTTATATACCATCCCTTTTCATGAACCTAACAACCTTGAAGGCACTGGAGATATTTTTATCTGCATGTTATAGATGTGCAAACCGAAGCCCTGAGAGGTGGAACGACTTGTCCTGGGTATATCTAGCTCCAGCGTCACCTTCTCAAGCACCGCGCTGTTCTACCTCCTGGAGGAAGGGATGCACGCTTTTGAAACAATGGAGCCAGACGTAGGGAAAGGTCTGGTAGCTTTATCAGACGCCAGTCCCTGGCCACAGCTCCTGCAGCACGAAGCCAAGCTGAGACGCCCATGCCCCTGTGCTGGAGGGCGGACGGGAACCGTGTTCCGGAGGCAGAGTGCTCAGATCGCCTGGAGAAACTGATCCAGGGGGAGCTGAACCTGCCAAAGGTTGAGGTTCCCTGCAAGCAAGAAGGTGGGGGCCAGGGTGACAGAGGCTGTATCGCCACTGCTGCTGCCACCTAGAAGTACAGTCTGTGGGGCTGCAAGGAGGAATGTCAGGGGGTCCCCAGGGGTTTGTCACAAAGGTGGGTGGTGTATCACTTCCGGTTCTAGGATGGGACTGGGAGCAATGGGGTTCAGAGCACAGGGTGAGGAGAAGACGGCGCTTCTCCCTCTACCTCCTGATGGGACTTTGCATCTGAGGGTGCGGGTCTGGGTCCCACCCCGGCCGTCACTCAGGGCTCCTGGGACGTGCTTATATGAAACGCAAGCGCTGGTCAGGATTGCCACGGCAGGAGTCTGTCCTCAGATGGGGGTGTTTGCCGCACGTAATGACAATGACCGTTCTCCCTCCAGACCTCTGACCCCTTGTTCTATTTCTGTGCCCTTCAACCATTTGCCTGCCTGGGCAGAAAGCCAGAAGTCCCTGAGATTTACTTTCCAATCCTCCCTCCCTGTCCCAGCCCCAACCACTGGCTGGCAGCTCCCTCTCTAGATTTGGAAGAAGAGTGATGCATGAACTGGGGTTCTCCTGCAGGCCCAGGCTGCAGCACCCCTTTCCTGGACTTGGCTTCCTCCCCTTCCCTGTCCTGCTTCCCCTACCCCCTTCTCAGTCTCCCCCGGAAAGATGACCTTCATCTGTCATTTGCACACAAAGCTGTACCTGAAACCTATATAATTTTATTAACCATTGTCAACACAATAACTTCAATAAAAATTTCAAAAAATTAAAAATTAAAAAAATGAAACAAGCTATATCCCAGAATCTGATTCCAGGGAACTAACTAAAGACGTCCCTCAAGGCGAGAGGCAGCTTGGCTGGGGGGAACGGAAATAAGGCCACAAAGAAATGTGTCCTAGATAAGTCACAGAATGAGGACGTTCCGTCCTCCCATAAATAAGATAACTACTATGGTGGAGTTAGAGGCAAGGGCAATGGGAGCCTGGGAAGAAACGCCCAAGTCGGCTTTGGGCAGTCAGGGAAAGCTTCCTGGAGGAAGAAGCATGTGAGCAAAGACTCGGAGGTTTAACAGAGGTTGTTCCGATCAGGAGAAATGGTGCGCGCAAGGTCAGAGGGGTGGAAAGTGAGGTGCTCTCGGAATAACACTGGCTCTGTCTCCCAGAATCTGAGTTAAGAAGCTGTTAGAAGACAAGCTACAGGAAGCAGACCACCAGAACCTTGTGGAGTGGAGGTGGAGAGAGGTGGCGGGGGAATGGGGGCCCTTAGGCTGACTTCAGGGCTTTATCTGAACCGACTAGATGCAGTTCATTGAGATGAGGCGCACAGGGAGAGGTCAGAAGAGAAGATTCGCTCATTCTTGGAGACTTTGGGTTTGAGAGGTCTGTAGGACACCCAGGGCACTGTCCGGTTCTGGGTGCAGCCAATGTGTGTGCTGACCTCTTCATGAGTATTTTCCAATTCTAGTGCCGAGAGAATCCAGAACTGTCTGACTCCCAACTCAACATGCTTAAACCACAGGATAAATCGTTGCTGTTTCAGGAGGCACTGGTGTGGTTCAACACTGGGCACAGAAGGGGGTATAAAGTGAGAAGAGGGATGTGGCTGTAGAAAGGTCAAACCTGAGTACGTGTCATGGAAGAGCCGCTGTGTCTGTGGAAACGGCGCCCCCTGGAGTTGTGCAATGCACAGACCTTGGACCAGAGCAGACTCAGAGGGGGAGGTTACAGAAGCAGGAAAAAGAGAAACCTCCGAACTGACAGGTGTGCCCCCGCGGCAGGTCCCACGTTCCCCCTCCCCCGTAGGCGCGTCTCCCTGACTCACCGTCCTCCTCTGTCTGCACCACCAGCTCCTCGCTCTCCATCCGGCCTTCGGGGTTGGACAGCAGCAGCCGCAGCCGGATGGTCATGAAGGGCCGCAGCCCGCGGAGGGTGTAGTGGGAGGAGGTCTGAATGACCTCCTCGGCCTCGTATTGCTGCTGGTTGAACACGTACTGGTACTGCACGGTGAGGTTGTAGCTGTGGCAGCGGGTCACGGCGTAGCCAAAGGGCTCCCACTGCAGGGTCAGCTGCCGGGCTCGGATGTCCACGATCTCCACGTTCTGCGGGCCATGCACGGGGTCTGCAGACACACGCAAGACACAAGAGGAGACTGTCAGGAAGGGGCCAGGCGTCCCGTGGAACAGTGCAGAACAGCTCTTCCAGCCCATCTCAGCCATTCAGCCATGGCTTCGTGGTTTTTGGAACAGAGAGTATAATTTAATGTGTTTCTATAAATCAAACTCCCTTTTCTTACTTACACACATGCATCGAAAAGAGACCATAACCATATGAAAAGGGAAAACCTGAATCACCCGACATAAACAAATGTTAGCGGTAAAAATAAATGCAAACTTGTTAACTTCTTAAGGGTTCATCAGGGTACCATGGAAAGCCACCTTGGGTGGCGCCAACAGCACACAGCACTTTGGGGATATGCTAATTGAGAGGCTGCAGGAGTTCTGACCCGCCTTTAATGAGGCCACCTCCTCTCCCCTTGGGAAGCCAGCCCCTCTCTACACACAGGTGCACCGGCTGGACGCAGCACAGCGTCCCAGACACGCAGCACCCAGACTATCGGCACGGCCACCTGACCCACTGGCTGCGCCTCAGAATTTCTCTCCTTTCATTCACAGTCACCATTTCCTAGCCTTCAATCCCTCTTCCTCTCCTCCGCACTCTTCCCAAACAGGCCCTCCAGGAACATCATTCTCAAAGCAGATCTGGCCATGCATTCTGGCTTGTTGTTTTTAAATCCTCACTAAGAATATGTTTATGAATTTGAGAGAAAGAGAGAGAGACACTGTTCTGCTGCCTTCCATATGAGCCTCAACTGGGGATCAAACCCACAACCTGGGTTTGTGCCCTGACTGGGAATCGAACCCATCCCTTTTTTGGTGTTTTGGTCTATGAGACAATGTCCCAAGCAAGTGAGTCACCTGTCGGGCCGGCTCATGCCTTCTTACCCCGAGGCTGTCTCCCACTCCCTCCATGCTCCCAGAGCCCCGTCTAGAACATTGGCTGTGTCTTACTTCATTATGAATATCCGGGTTCTAATTTATACAAATGAAATAGATGTTTTCGCACCAAACAGATTGTAACAAATGAATGCATTTTTTTCCCAATCCCCACAAGCAAAGCTCATTCTGTAAAGTTTCGGCATTTATTACAGTGGAAACATAACTTCTTTTGTAATCAGCGTCCCCATAAATTCTCGTGTCAGATTCTCTTATGCGGGAGCCGTTAAGCACCGGCTCGAGATTAAATTAGTATACGTTCCCGAACACTGCCTATAGGACTTTACCATTTTTAAAATTTCACCTGTGAAACGGTGATAATAATAGCGGCTAACTTCATTCAGAGGAAAAGGGGGAGCTGAGTGAGATGTTGTTTGCAAAGCAGTTAGAATTACACCTGGAACTTAGTAAGCGCTGCGTATATGGTCATTTTCCTTTTGCAGTAATAGGAATAGTAATAAAAATAAGTTTTCATAGGCTGCAGCTATTCTGAACATCTATGACCGTGCTGGGGAGCATCCTTATGCAAAGGGATGGGTCCTCCATCTCTCTGGTCCCCTCAAAGCATAGGGACAAGACGGCCTCTGTACCAGTGCCACAATAAGAAGGGGGAGGGCTGGGTCTTGATGCCCTGTGTTCCCTGATCTGTCCTTAAATGTCCTGTGACGTGTGTCAGAGCCTTACCAAAAAGCACTTCAAGGCACCCCTCTTTCCGGAAGGATGCCCAGAAATGTCAGGGAGCCTGGCGGCCAGCTCCGACCCGCTTCCGCACTGCTGGGGACGGTGAGAGCCTGCCCCGAGCAGCTGACGAGTTCACGGTCACTCTTCCAGCCCAATCACTCGTGTTCACAGGCCCTTTGTGTAAAGGGCAGTCAGTATCCCAAACGTAAGCGGGTGACTTTGAAGCTGTGACATTGAACGAGCTGTCGCTGAAAGTCCAGCGTGCTGAGCCCACGTGGAACAGGGGGTGAAAGTGCTGTCCCCATAGCTGGGGGGGTGGGGCTATGGCCTGGTGTGACCGCTGCTGCTGCTGCTGCTGCTGCTTCATGTCACAGCTCGATGGCACGAGGACAAACGTACAAGTGCAGGGACAGCGGGAAGCTGCTGGCCTAGGAGCCCTGAGCATCCCACAGCTTGCTCGGCTGGGCCTTTGGTTCCTCCAGATGCCAGAACCGCCCTGCTCTGGACCCGCCGAACACCCTCCTCGGGGTGCACCTTCAGAGCTGCCGCCGGGCCCAGCAGGGTGATGCCCTCAGGGCGTGTCTCCTCAGCTCATCAGACTACGAACAGGGACATTTGAGTCCCTCGGAAGTCCGAGGTTGACACCCCATTTTGTCAAACATCTTAAGATACACCACAGCCCCTGGGAAATATAATTTTGGAGATCTCCAACATGCCCGTAAAGCACCAACAAAACAAAAAACCCAGACACGCTGATGGCCAGTGGACACAGTGCTGGGTCTGCCATCGGCATCATCTCGTGACCCAGTAAGGGAGGGACTGCCAACCCCACTCTACAGATGAATAAACTGAGGCCCGGAGAGGCCCAGGAACTTCTATAGAATAGCAAGACTAGCCAGTGGCAACCTGGGGTTTTTAGCTTGTGTCTGTCTGATTCCACACCGAGTGGGCAAAGTCAGAAGACCTGCCGGCCCAAGGGGCCCGGGAGGAGGGTGGGCTGGTGCACGCACCTGGGGAAGGGGTCCGGCCCCTCCCACCTCTCTCCGCTCCGCTCTGCTCTGCTGGCTGCCTGTCTCCTCGCTGGTGTTTCAACCCCTTCGCGTTGCCTCCCCTGTGAGGGGTCCTCTCCATGCCGCTGGGCACAGGTCAGCGGCTCATGCTTTCTCCTGTTGTTAACTGTTGCCTTACATGTGGGTCATTTGCAATGTGGCACTTTACAGAAATTGCCCCTGCCCAGTGGAAGGTAAGCTTATTGAGGGCAGGGAGATTTCTGCTCCCCTCCCCGAGCCCTGCAGAGGGGGACCTCAGCACATGCCAGTCCAACGCAAGCCCTGTTTTGTAAGAGTCACCGCGATGTTAGGACAGCCCCGTCCTGGCTTCATCCTGGCGGAAAGCAAAGTTCTGAGAGAGGAAGTGAGTGGCTCAGAGCCACACAGTAAGACCTACGTTTCTGTTTGCTCTGCACCGTGACACCATGAGGGACTGGGACCAGGGAAAGGGCATCAGTGAGGCATGCCACCGTCATCAGACCTGGGAAGGCCTGGGGAGGGCATCGCGAGAAAGCCCAGAAGTGTCAGGCAGAAGTGGCTTGACCTTCAGCAGCCAGGGGTCACTGCCGTGGGCAAAGCAGAGACTTAATCACAGTTAGTGCTAAGATGACCACTGGCCTGTCATCCCGCCTGGTCTCCGGCTCCTCCAGGACTCTCCCCTAGCTCAGCCGGGCGGGTGTGCATGCAAACACCTGCTCTCTGCAAGGAAGGAGCAGGCGGGGCCCCATTTCAAAGAGGGCACGAGATGTTGCAAGCTTGCCACAGGGCACAGAGACTTCCTCCCAGAGCCGGAAGGTCAGGGCCCAGGAAAAGTCACCTGTTCCCCCCGAAGCACCTGTGACTGGCTGTCATCCGATGGACAGGGTCAGTACAACCAGACAGGGCACAGCTTGAAGCCAGACTCTGGCTCTCACAAGCTGTGTGACCTTGTGCAAGGACACTTCATCTCTTCGCCTCCACTTCCTCCTCTGTAGAGTGAAAATGACTGCGCTGACCTCAGGGGGCTGTTAATGAACTGCGGAGACGGAGAGGGACCGCCTGTGCCTGGCAGCGGGCACGCCTCGCAGAGAACGTGGCCTTTCTGGGAGGCACGGGACGGAGCTCGCCCGGAATCGAGCTGCATCCCCAGGGCCCTGGGGTCCGTGGCGCTCAGTCCTCAGGGGAGAGGAAAATGAACTCACTGGTTGCTGGGACTGGCTAGACGATGGGGTGAACGAGACGGCAGAAGGCTGGGTGGAGCCCAACGTGACCCTCGTCTGCGTGACGCCTGGATCTTCGACAAGGTCCTCAAAAATGCAACGAAATGGTTTGCTGTGATTGGACTTCCTGCAAGTTCTAGAAAGGACTGAAGTTCGCAAGACTCACTCAGGCCAAAGAAGATACCGCCTAGGAACACAGTGACCAGAGAGAGGCAGAGGGGACTTGGGAAAGATGTCCACGTGTTATCACCATCTTGAGAGATGATCGTGAAGGTTCTCCGCACTGTGGAAGTTAAGAGGCCAAGGAAACCTCAGATCCGATGCAAAGGTTAGAAGGTCTCTGGTGGCCCTGGCCAGTTTTGCTAGGTGGTGAGAGCGTCGGCCTGCGGACCAGAGAGACCCGGGTTCGGTTCCCGCTAAGGGCATGTACCTCGGTTGCAGTTTGTCCCCGGCCCCGGTTGGGGTCATGTGGGTGGCGACCACTGGATGTGCTTCTCTCACATCGATGTTTCTCTCTCTTCCTCCCTCTCTCCCTCCCACTCTTTCTGAAGATAAATGCAAAAATGCATTTATCCTCGGGTGAGAATTAAAAAAAAAAGAAGGCCTCCGGTGGCCCGTGGGTTAACTGCGTGCAGCAGGGTGTTTTGTGGGTTCGGGAACTCCCATTTAGCGAGAGGAAGGCGGCGGCTATTGATGCAGAGTGGCCCAGCGAGGCGCTCACAGGCCGCCCACAGTGCTCTGGCCCGGGGAATGGAGACCAGTGAACGGACGTGACCTGCCCAGGGCCACACAGCCAAGTCCCGGCTCCGGGCTCCCACGGCACCCTGCCCAGCTGTCCAGCCCACTCAGCACTTGTCACGCTTCCTAGGAACTGCTGGTTCAGTTATTCCTCACTCCACCCAGGGGGCAAGGGACCATATTCCGTTGGTCCGGAAACCCCAGCACATGGCGCAGGGGCTGTCGAGGGGCCGGTTCACGTTCGTTAAAACGAGAGGAACAGATGGTGATCTGTTCCTGGGAACTGAGCTCAGACCCCCTGACTCCGCGGGCCCTGTTCCGTGGCCTGCAGCGTGACACTGAGTCTTGAAGGGGGACATATCCATTTTTGCATTCGAGCAAGAGAATGTCTTGAAATCACAGACAATGAAATTTCGTTTTCTGGACCAGTGCGATGGAGGTATTCATCCTTTACGCGGACCCCAACTTCGGCTGCCAGACCAGCTCCTGCTGCGGGAATAGCCTGCAGGAGGGGGATGCCCAGGTTGATGTCCCGGCTGGAGCAGACACGCTGGGAACTGCTGACAAAGCCCCTGTGCGCGGGGGAGACTGGTTTTGTTGAATTTACTCTCCCTGTGTAAATACGCCCAGTCTGGAGCCCGTGCTTTCTGCCTCCGGATAAAGCCCCGTCCGTATGACCTTGAGTGACAGCCTATGGGCCGCAGAGATGGCAGACGGCGGGAAGAGAAGGTGGCTCGTCTGGGGAGCTGGAACATCCTCTCTGATGGGAAAGCAAACTGGCTCATCCCGTGGGTGCACAGGGTGCACACTCTATGCCCTTAGGCCCAGGGACAGGGGCCCCGTCCTGAGCCCAGGGCAGTGAGGAGCCTGCTCTGACCCTCTTCAGGCTGTGCCCCCTCCTGGACAGGAGTCGGTGGTCCACTGTGTCTGTCTGGCTCCCCATTCCAGATAGGCTTCAGACACCCTAGAATTCCCTGCCCCGGTGGCTTCAAACTCGCCTCCAAGATTTGTTTAAACCTGTTCCCTTGGTCTGCCTTCCCAGGATCAGACCGTGTTCGACATGTGTGCACCCGTAGGCCCACTGGGTGATCGGAGGATGGCTGTTTGGGGGAATGGACGTGACTTGGACATGAGGACTACAGTCTCTGGACCACGTGCCGGAGGCCCTTCGTGGCGGGGGTGGAGTCAGGTAGAAGGACAAGGACGGGGCCACAGGCCTGTGTCTGTCTTCTCGGCCTAGCCCCACCTGTGAGCTTGAACACGTGAGCGACAGTGTGTGTGTCTGTGTGTGCTTGACGGCGTCGCAGTTTCAGAAGCAGTTGTCATTTATGCAGCCGAGTCTGAAGGCAGGTCGGTCCTCCTAACATCTAATCACATCCTGCTCCAGGTCGATCTTGCTCACACACCACCGTCAACCTAATACCCGAGCCCAGCTTGCACCCTCCTACCCCCGATCCTTCTCCTCATGTGTACAGCTCTCTCCTTGAACCCCACATCCCTGCAGCAAAGTGAATCCGTTCACACGTCCACACTTCCGCCCATGTTCTTCCCGGTGCTTGAGATACCCCCGAGCAAATTCCCATCCAGTATGTCTGAGGCCCAGCTCCAACTCCACCCTTTCCTTGTACCTTCTCCAACGGCCTTCCTTCCCCGGCAGAACCGATCACCTGTTCCCTCTGACACGTGAGCACACTTCTTCCATTGCTCAGCTCAAACTGCAGGCTTGTTTGTCCGTGACCCCTCTCCTGCCGACCTGTGAGCCCCTAGAGCTTCTCACTTTATACCGGGAGCATATAGCTACCTAATAAATACATTTAAGAATGAGAAATCTCGCCTGGCCGGTGTGGCTCAGTGGACTGAGCATTGTCCCATGCACCGAGAGGTTTCTGGTTCGATTCCCAGTCAGGGCACGTGCCCAGGTTGCAGGCTCCATCTCCAGTAGGGGGCGTGCACGAGGCAGCCAATGGATATTTTGATCTCTCTCACTCTCTCCCTTACTAATGAAGAAAAAAAAAAATCAATAAAAAATATATTTTAAAAAAAGAATGAGTAAATATAGAAAGTAAGGAGTGACTGAAGACGAAACCAGAATGAAGGCCCTAATATACTGCAGGGGAAAAGCAATAAGTAAAGGGAGGGGGCAGGGCTCTCTTTGCACTCCAATTGTTGAGGGTAACCATGTGGTTAAGGCAGAATTTGAGCCTCCATAGTTCCATATGGACCCGTCTCCATCCCTGCTGTCAAAGGCAATAGCCGTAGAATCTCCTAATGACCTTAATCAAGGCAGCATATCTTATTTAAAAAGAACCGCAAAGCAGATTTCCAACTGAAGAATTTTCTGTGTATTCATCTTTGCATGCGGAGTTGGCTGTAATGCGTACCGTTCAAAGTTGAACCTAAACTGAGATAATTTGGGGCATGGGGTTGAAAACGTGGAGGCGGATAGTTTGCATGTAAAATTAATTTTTTATCCATTTGGAGATGCAATTTGAATTCCTTTCAAATTAAATTGCAATGGAGTCCTAGACAGCTGGAAACATTATTGCCAACGTAATTTGATACTGTGAGAGCAGTAATACATTGACAGATAGTTCGATGTGACCATTAATTTGCAATTTCAGCATGGAAATGATACATGGAGGAAAAAAGGGGGGGAGAAAAACAAAATTAAAATCCATCTTCTTTTCAGCATCATCCAAAACCACTCGCTTGCTTACTTTCCAACACCCCTTTAATTTATTTCAGATGTCTGGTGGACAGAAATGTGTTGATTATTACCCTAGACATTTAGGAAGGTAGGTGAGGACAGAAATTCAAAGGCTTCATTGGGGATGCTGGTAGCCTCTGGGCCACTGGGTCCTACCAATCCCAACAACTAGAATCATCTGAAGCTGGAACGTGTCACCTTGCGAGGTGACCTGGTTGTAGCAATGCCATGGAGAAGGTAATTCCTGTCCATTGGCTTACTGACTAATGAAAAAGACTCCTGAGCATGCAGGCATCATGACCCCCTGAGAAGAACAGCACCTGGACCTAAAGCATTTATCCCTTCTCTGTCTATGCCTCATGTTCTCGTGTGTAAAACATGAATGATGCTCCCTGCTTTTCGGGGCTACAAGGTGAATTAAGGAGACAATGTCCACACAGTGCCCTTGGCACAGTGATAGTCCCTCGAATCAGCTCCCACCTCCGGAAGGGAGGAGGGGAGACACTGAGGTAGAATAGGAGTCCTGTAAGTTACTGTGGACCCCCAGCCTCGTTCTCAACCTAGTTGACTGCTGGATTCATTCTTATAACCAACCATAGTTGGCAGTTAGCAAGCTTCCGTGAGTGGATGTCAGATATTGCTATACCTAATCCTTCCTTTCTACAAGAATGTCCTGCACCTCCGAGATGGGCCAGGCATTGGGGATACAGGTGAAAGAGACAGAGTCTTTCTTCCTCGAGACTCATGCTCTCCAGGGGATGCAGACACAACAATGGTGAAGGACGGGATGATGACGCCTGGTGAGTCTTTGGCAGGGCAAGTGCTGGGCTTCCAAGCAGCGCATGGCAGAAGGACCAGCTTAACCATGACGCGTGCACAACACTTACGTTCTTTGTCAAAGAAACCAGAAGCCACCAGAGAAATTGGAGGTGACTTAAGGTTAATGATTCCCCAACAACTACATTATCTAGTTATACTAAAAGCAAGTCTCAGGGCGCATTCTCCTCCACAGATGGGCATCTATTACACACGAGTTGATTAGCAAGCAGATCCAGAGCAGGCTGAACCATTCACTGCATCACGCTCAGTGAAGTCCCAGCAATGTCCTGTCAGGTGAGCTGGCTACTGTCTTCATGAAAAGATCATTTATGGCACTTATGACAGTCCTCTCAGGTAGGAGTTGACATTTTTTTTCTCTGTAAAGGGCTCCATAGCAAATAGTTTAAGCTTTGAGGGTCACAGTCTCTGTTGCAACGACCCACTTCTGTTGTTGTGATGCAAAAGCAGACGGGCAACGTCTACGCCAATGAGCGTGGCTGTGCTTCAGGGAGGGTTTATTTACAGAAACAGGAGGCCAAGGCTGTGGGGCTGTCATCTGCCTCCTTTGTTCTAGGGGTGAAATCAATTAGCGTACTGTCACATCAGACAGCCAGGGATCCCCCTCCTCCAGTGGACGACACAGGACTGCTGAGGAATGATGGCTTGGACACCATCCCTAAGGTTAAAGCAACGGTTCTCAACCTGTGGGTTGCAACCCCTTTGGGGGTCAAACGACCCTTTCACAGGGGTCACCTAAGACCATCGGAAAACACATATTTCCGATGGTCTTAGGAACTGAGACACCACTCCTCTATCCGTCTCCAGGCAGGTCTGCCCACATGCAGATATGCCCACATACATGTACCTGGACTTGATGACATCATCGTGCCAAATATACCCCGTACAAATACAGGTGTATGTGACAGGGGTGGAGCCATAATGTACTTATGCAGACCAGTCACACATGTGTAGAGAGCAGCTACTGCGTAGAAAGCAGCTACTCTCTTAAAAGCAGCTACTCTGTTAAAAGCAGCTACTGTGTTGAAAGCAGCAGTACTGGAGGTAAAATGATACTTCATGAATTATAATTACTGGGTAAATGTACAATCATGTACTGTAAAATCATCAACTACTGCAAAAAAATATATATCTGTACCATGGGAACTTAATCTGGATGCTGATGGGTCTTTTTACATTCAGCTGTGGTTGATGTGAATACTGCCCCCTTGTGACAGTAACAGGTATGTAAAAATGGTAAATCATAGGAAACTTTAATGAACTGTATTGACTAAACTAGGCCATGTATCATCTTTTGTATTATTAAAGCTATTGTTATATATTATTTTCACTAGCAAGCCATCCCATGACAATGGATCGTGTAGGGAAGAATGATAAGAAAACAAAATATAGTGAGGATTTTTTACAGTCTGGTTTTACCTCAATAATTACAGCAGAAATTGAGAAACCGCAATGTGTTATTTGTTGTGAAGTTCTATCAGCCGAATCTATGAAGCCGAACAAACTAAAATGCCATTTTGATAGCAAGTATCTGAGCTTTGCCGGCAAGGATACCAACTATTTTAGAAACAAAGCTGATGGACTTAAGAAAGCCAGACTTGATACTGGTGGCAAATACCACAAACAAAACGTAGCAGCCATTGAAGTTTCAGATTTGGTGGCACTCAGAATCACCACAGCTATGAAACCTCACACCATTGTTGAGGATTTACTGTTGCCAGCAGCAAAAGACATTGTTTGAGTTATGATTGAAGACGAATTTGTTACAAAATTTAGTGCAATTTCCTTATCTAACAACACTGTCCACAGAAGAATAGATGACATGTCTGCTGATATTCTTGATCAGAAAATCCAGGAAATTAAATGTGCTCCACTTCCAATATTTAGCATCCAGCTTGATGAATCTACAGATGTTGCAAACTGTTCAGTTACTGGTTTACGTGAGGTATATTAATGACGGCAACTTTAAAGATGAATTTGTTTTTTGCAAACCTCTTAAAATGACAGCTACTGCACGTGATGTATTTGACACAGTTAGTTCTTTTCTGAAAGAGCATAAGCTCTCTTGGGAAAAGGTTTGTGGTGTTTGCACAGATGGTGGCCCAGCTATGCTAGGATGTTGACCTGGATTTTAAGGTTTGGTACTGAATGAGTCACCCAAAGTCATTGGAACTCACTGTATAATTCATTGGCAAATATTAGCAACGAAGACACTGCCACAAGAGTTACAAGAAGTAATGAAAAGTGTCATAAGTTCTGTCAATTTTGTAAAGGCGAGCACTTTAAATAGTCGACTGTTTTCACAACTGTGCAACGAGCTGGATGCGCTGAACAATGCTCTACTATTTCACAGTGAAGTGAAATGCAGAGAGAACTGATTTATCTTCAATGCCAGTTACAAAAGTCTGGATCAAGTGTTTGCAGTCATATCTTGTTCTGTCTGAGACTGTGTTGCACCTTCTTCTTCCATTTCCAACAACATATTTTTGTGAAACAGGGTTTTCCAGCTTGTTGGTTATCAAGCCTAAATACAGAAGTAGACTTGTTGTGGAAGATGATCTTCATTGTGCTCTTGCAAAGACTGCTCTGAGAATTTCTGATCTGGTGAGAAAGAGCAATCTCATCCTTACCACTGAAGTTGGCTTTTTACGCATACTGTTGATTGTAGCAATGTAGTTTACTGTTGTTATACTAAGACTGTTACCCATACTACACCATGCTTCAAGACAAAATTTCATTTATTTGTAATTGGAAATAAATATTTCACAACATATAATTATATATTGTTTTTGTGATTAATCACTATGCTTTAATTCTGTTCAATTTGTAACAATGAAAATACATCCTGCATATCAGATATTTACATTTCAATTCATAACAGTAGCAAAATTACAGTTAGGAAGCAGCAACAAAAATAATTTTATGGTTGGGGGGTCACCACAACATGAGGAACTGTATGAAAGGGTCACGGCATTAGGAAGGTTGATAACCACTGGGTTAAAGGCTATAAGACTTCCTAGGTTTCTCTTTGCGTGTGTCTGGTAAGTACTTTGAAAAATTTGGCCAACCCACATATTGTAAAGACCTTCGATTTTACCCGTGAGAGTCCATCTGTGATATGTATGACTATGCTAAGCAACAGGTCCCTGATTTCAACCACAACAACCAATTTCTGACTTTTCCTGCGCTAATTAGCAAAATAAAGGATGCTGACCGCGATATGGTATCAGAAGCAGCTGGGTGGTGCGGAGTTGCCTCTGGAGTAAGGGCTTTTGACTGGAATCCCTGGGGCTCTTCCCGAACCAGGGTGGTTTCACTGGGAGGCTGGCGCACTGGGCTATGAGAGCTTAACCTACAACTCGACCACAACAGTCCACCTAAGTCCTGGAGAGTGAGTCACCGGCCACGGGGAGGGCGTATGGGGACCATGAAGGTTGTCCTGACGGAGGGCTTGGAGGAAGGATGGCGAGGATCTGGCCAGGTGAAGGTGCACGGTGTGGCAGAATGGGACAGTGAGCGGGAAGGTTAAATCCCAGGCAAAGAAGGTAAGAGACAAGAATCAAGGAGCAACGAAATAAGGTGATGAACCACACAGACCCAGAGACATGGAAGTAGGGTACAGACTGACAAACCTCAGAGGAGGGGGCGGGGGGAGGGAAGAGATAAACCACAGAACTTATGCATATAAGCATAACCAATGGACATAGATAATAATGCTGGCGGGGACGGCGGGCGGGGGGGCGGTGGAGAGGGACAGGAGGAGGGTGCCAATGGGGGGAAAAGGAGAAACATCTGTAATAAAAATATATTAATTAAATTTAAAAAATTTTTAAAAGGAGCAAATGGCCATCGAGATTCCGATGCAGCAGTGACAGGCCAGAGGAGAGACGGTCCCCACCTTCCCCACACGTACACCCCGGCACAGTGATGGGTTAGGCCAGCCTGGGGTCCCTCCTACGAAGTGAGAGGGTGACAGCTAAGGCAGTTGTAACAGTATGATATGAGCACTCTTTGCCAAAGGCAAAGCCCTGGAAAAATTCAATCTTTCAATAAGTATTCTTGAGTTCCTACCACGTACAGGCGCCATAGACAAGCTGGAGAGGAGGACCAGACAAACGTCCCCTCTGTCCCTTCGGGGCTGGGTGCTGGGGAAGTGGTACCGAGCATGTCAGAGGGCAGCTGGTGTTGTAGGCAGGCCCAGCGGGGAAGGGGGACTGAGGGCTCAGGAAGACGTGTGCCGAAAATTGTGCTTCTTTGATTTCAGGTCCCGCCACCAGGTCCTGGTCCTTCCTGACCTTTTCTCTCTGTTTACACTAAAGTTCCTACTCCTTCCCTGAACGTGGTTTAGCTTGAAAGATTTATTGCGCACCATGGGGTGGTCTGGGTGTCGGGGACATAGTGTTAAAAGTAGATGCAACAGTCCAGCCGGTGTGGCTCAGTGGTTGAGCGTCGACCCCTGCACCAAGAGGTCGCCGGTTCGATTCCCGGTCAGGGCACATGCCCAGGTTGTGGGCCCGATCCCCAGTGGGGGGCGTGCAGGAGGTGGCCAATCAATATTGTCTCACATCGATGTTTCTATCTCTCTCTCGCTCTCCCTTTCTATCTCTCTAAAATCAATAAAGGAAAAATAAATTAAATATTGTCCAAAAAAAAAAAGTAGACGTAACTAACGGTTGCCAGGTGGGTGGGGTGGGGGGGGGGGGGCTGGGTGAAAAAGGAGAGTGGATTAAAAAGTACAAATTGGCAGTTACAAATCGTCACAGTGATGTAAAGTACAGCATAGGGAATATAATCAACAACATTGTAATAACTATGTAGGGTGCCAGGTGGGTAGTAGACTTACTGGGGGGATTACTTCATTGGTTACACAAATGCCTAACCACTATGCTGTACACCTGAAACTAATATCATCTTGACTGTCAACTGTATTTCTAAAACTGAAAACAATTCAAAAAATAGATATGGTTTAAACCAACCATCTCTCTGCTCCACCACCGGGTTCCCTGCTAGCCCGGCCAATAGGGGGCGACAGAGGGAGCCTGCAAGCGGAGGTGGATGAAGGGTGGGCTTCCTGTGCCTGTGGGCATCTCTCTGCCATCACTTGTCTCTTTGAAGTCCATTCTGTCACAACAGTTGGATCTAGTTTGCAACGTCTCCCGCACGTACAGAGCGAGCCTCACAGCAGAACCTCAGAGACACCAGCCCTAGCCCCAAAGCGCTCCCTCTTCCAACCTATTTGACGGCCGTAACTCCAGTCTGTTCTCTCCAGCCTCACCAATACCAGCTTCCCACAGCTGCTACGCGTGTAACACCTCGTGTTCTCTCTTCACCTTTCAGTTTCCTAGCCAATTCTTTGCATGCAGCTAACCAGGGGTTTGCAGACTCCCTCTGTGCACGGTGTCCTCGGTATGATTTTTTCCATAGGCTCCTAACCAAAGAAAGACCTAACAGCTTCATGTAGTAGACCAAACAATCTAATAAGTATGCATAGCTTAACAACAAAATAGTGATTTGAGAAAACGGTACACACAAATCAAAGGAAAAATATTTAACTTTCATTCTTAAACAAGCGTAATTACACACTCTGAGGATGCATCTGTGGACCACTGAACAAGTCCTCAAACTGGACTGAGATTAGACACGCCCTCTCGCTGCCCCGTCCACACTGATTTTCGTGCAGTACTTGCTTTTCATCACAGCAACGACAGCAGCCCGGCTTTGCAGGGATATAATGTCACCGGAAGGAATGCAGCCCAGTCTAATGTTGCAGTGGTTGGACCACTCACCTTTGTGGTTTGTATGGTGTTGGACAGATGATCATTTAAAGTTAAAAATTTCACTGCCCTCCCGTGGCTCATTGTGGGGTCCTGGGCCCGCCGCAGTTTGAGAACCATGATTGTTAACGGTTTTTTACGGGCCATCCTTTCTGTTAAAATAAGTGTTGTGATTTATCTCCGAATTAGACCCTGACTCATGCATAATCCCACCTTGCTCTCCATGCTGCGTGGGTACCCCCTGCCCACGAATCCGATGGCGGAGTTGGCTGTTTCCCAGCTCCGGCTCGGACCTGGGTCTCCCTCCCCACCAGCCCCGAAGCAGCCACCAGGGCGGCTGCAGAGCTGGGCAGCAGGGCGCCCGGCCGCACCTCCTACCATGCCCGCTGCTCGGAGCTCCAATTTCGGGAAGAATTCAATGGCCACAGGCACAAGATTGCAGCCTGGAAATAAAAGCTTTCGACTGTTTAAAAAAGACTTTGTGTGGCGGAGGAAAGCAGGTTGGAAAGAGAGAAGTAATTTCTAAATTACATGGTTTCAGTCCCCAGAGACAGGAGGAGCGTTTCGGGGTGGGGGTGGGGAGGAGAAGGTGAGCACACATCTGCTGGCCTTCATTTCACCCTTAGCAAGTCTACATGGCTATTGAAAACAAAACAAAGCAAAACAAAACCACAAAGGCTGGAGAAAGAATAACACCTGGAATATCTCTGATGGCTGATGGTCAAAAGCCACGCAGGGCTGGGCGCAGGCGAGGCATTTCCCAGTCCAAGCGTCTCACCTTCATGTTCTCCTCGGGAACGCTGGCTGTGGGCAGTGTGGGCCCTGGAATCGGGAACAGCCTTCGGTGCCGCCGATTTGCCGTCACTGTGAGGCTGATGAGACACCATGTGTGCACTGACTTGTTTCCAGATTATGTAAGACAAACGACCAGAAGCAGTGTCTCCTGGCGGGGCTCTGGTAGCCCCTCTCCCAGAACCACCCCTGCCTTCTCAGTTGGAGAGCGTGGCTTTTTTTCAGCTCTGTGGATTTTCAGAGCTGCGGCAGCTCATAGCGGTGAGCCCCCCACCCCAAGACATCCTCGATCTCCCAGGGACTCGCATTAATCTATAGACACCATTCAGGACTGCTGGACCTTGGCGGGCCCTGCTGCGTCAGCGGCCCCAGAAATGCCTACCAAGCTTTTTTATGATGTCCAAAGCTGTATTCTTTGAAGTGTACAAGAGTATCATTAAATTGAAGGGAAGATTTCAAACAAAAACCATTGTCAGTGGAAGGAGGTCTATTCTCTGTCGCGTCTCATTGGGGATTTACCTAGGCAATGACAAAGGGCATGTGACAAAGTGAGAGCTGTGTCAGTCACCTCGGGGCAAAAAGAAAAAAAAAAAAACCAAGAAGAGGACCCCAGTGGAAGAGGGGGACAGCAGAACGGCAGACGGAAGACCCATCCACCCTCCGATCGCCTGCCTCGCTCTTTGGGGGAGCTCTGGCCTTGCTGAGCACCTCAGCAAAGATGATGGGCTAACATGTACGTCTTGTGTCCTGGCTGACCCCTTTACTAGAGGATGGTGGCCTTTCACCATGACATTGTCGGACATAATCCTAACACAGGCTCCTACGTAAGCCACCAAATGACAATCCTTCGCGTCAGAATCGTGGCGAGATCAGCATCCCTCTCCCTGACTTGCACCTGTGCCTTCCCCGTCTAAAGCTGCCCCTGGGCAGTGGGTTTCCCTTCAGTACCATCAGCCACAGGCCCTGCCTACTCTTCAGCTCCCCTCCATCTGCAAATAGTGCTGCTCATGTTCACATGTTCTCTCTCCTGATGAACTGTGTGATGCTGAATGAATCTCTTCACCCTGTCTGAGCCCCAGTTCCATGATTGCCTCCCACACACGCCCAGACTGGGGACTGAACCCTCAACCTAGGTGAGTGCCTGGACTGGGAATCAAACCTTTAACCTTTTGGTGTACGAGATGACACTCCAACCAACTGAGCCACCCGGTCAGGGCACCAGCCAGCACTTTTTCACACAGCATGGACTTGATCCCCTTGGGGAGACAAGTCTGACTCTGGGTTGGGTCTCTGGGGAGCCAGAAGAGTCTGCTGTAAGCACAGTCTAGACAGGTTCCTGATCTGCCTCCACTGGACTATGGTGTAATGTGTCCCTGTGAAACAGGGGCCGAGGTCTAACAGATGGGCCAGCAGGGAGCACCCTGCCATTTGACATCCTTCTGAGTCTCAATGAGAACCCATGGGTCAGGTAAGTCATCCCCGCCCTTGCCTCCCAAATGCTGGCTCAGACCTACCCCTACACACAGCCTGGCATCCTCTGCTTCAAATCAACACTCCTGTCTTAGGCAAATAATTCCCCCCAAAGATGCCCACATCCTAATTCCCAGAACCTGTGAATATGTTATCTTATTTGGCCAAAGAAACACTGAGGATGTGATTAAATTAAGGATCCAGAAATTAAGTGAAGGAAGATGATCCTGGATTATCTGGGAGGGCTTGATGCAGCCACAGGGTGGTGACAGGAGAGAATCAGAGGTCGGGGAGGAGGAGAGAAGTGCTACGCTGCTAGATTCGGAGGAGGAGGAAGGGGCCAGGAGCCAGGGAACATAGGCAGCCTCTAGGAGCTGGAAAAAGCCAGGGAACCGATTCTCACTGAGAACCGCCGGAAGGAACACAGTCTGCAGGTCTGTCTGAGACTTCTCACCTCCAGGATGAGGTTGTGTTGTTTTCATCCGCTAGGTCAGTGCTGGTTTGTTTTAGCAACCGCAGGAAACTAATACAAGCCTCCTGACTGTTCTAATTATTTCTGTATTTTCATCCCCAGTCTTCACTCTCATCATCTTTCCTTAATAGACATACATCTGTTTCACATAGGTTCCTCTGCTTGAATGAATTTTTGTAAAATGCATGGCACTGTTTAGTATGCATGGATAGCATCATGTAAACTGTCTAGAATGCATGCATATTACCTTATAAATCACCTAGTATTAGTATACATGTATATTATCGTGGAAGTTGTTTAGTATGTGTGTATATTATCATGTAAATTGTTTAGTATACATGTGTATTATCATGGAAGTTGTTTAGTAGGCATGATGTATATTATCATGTAAATTGTTCACGATGCATGTAAATTATCATGTACGTTGTTTAGTATGTGTATATTATGTAAATTGTTTAGTATGCATGTATATCATTATGTAAATTGTTTAGGATGCATGCACATTATCACGTAAGTTGGAGATTTTACGTATGGACCTTAGAGTTCCTTCACTTCTCATCACTCAGCGCTCTGCTCTGGCGTCCGCCCAGGTCTTGCGCTCGTCCATTATTCCAGTCACTGCAGTGCCCTAAGGGGTACATCCACCTTGATTAGCCACCTGTTCTCCACGGAGGGCCAAGCGGTTTCCAACTCATCACAACCAGAGATGGCTCAGCAGCAGACCTCCTCAGGGAGGCCCTCTCCTAGATTTGTGGGACTTTCTTTGGGAAATATAGTCCAAGGAACAGATGCTTTGGCTGACTTATAGGGCACGCATAAACTCAATTCAACAAAGGACTCCCAGACTGCTTCTAAAACAGTCTCACCAAGACTCTTAACTGTGTGTGAAGGTTCCCATGGACTCAGCCCGCAGCAACAGTGAGCATTATCCAATTTAAAAAATTTTTGTCAACCCGCACGGTATTTTTCCCATTACTATGTTAATTTACATTTTTCTAATAGTCATGAATTTGCTAATTTCTTCATACATTCATTAGCCTTTTGGGTTTTCATCTTTGTAAGCTCCCGGTTCATGCATTTTGCTCAATTATCTACTCCTTTGTAGGAATACTTGGCTTAGGCTAGATCTTCTTCTGTTAATTCTGTTCATGGTAATCTGTGATAGATAAAAACCCTGTTGTTGGTGCAGAAAATCAACCACATTTTCAAAAACTGATTTGAGAAAGAGAGAAGAACATCAAGGTGAGAGAGAAACACTGATCGGTTGCCTCTTGTCCTCACCCGACCCGCAACCCGGGTCTGTACACGGACCGGGAATGGAACCTGCCACCTGGTGGCGTACAGGACGAGACTCTGATCAACTGAGCCACCCCAGCTGGGGTTCCACCACACTTTTAAGTGATGGTTACATATTTAAAAATATTTTTTTCCCCAAATGGTAAACACGACATCTGTTCTCAAATTTCCCCTTGTTCCAGACACATGGTCAGTTGCACTTTTCAGTCCCTTTGCAGTCAGGCGTGGCCATGGGACCTGCCCTGCCCAATAGTATGTAAGAAGTGGCCAAGGACTCTCCGTTCCAGCAGCTTCAAAGCCAGCGTGTGATCAGTCCGCTTGGTTTGCCCTGCTACAGAGGCCATGGAGCCTCTCCTGCCACGGAGCGGCCCTGAGCCTGGGTCCCTGAAACCTGGAGGAAGCAGTCACCCTGCCAGCCCCTGTGGCCATACAGACGAGGCGGAGAAAGTTCTGTTGTGGGTCAGCCACGGGAGGTGGGGTCCTTGCTACTTGAACACACCTCGCCTATCCCGTGTCCTGGCTCATCTGTTCTTTATTCCTTTCTCTGCGGTTCCCTACTCCCTGGCATAGGTAGCCTGTCGAGTGTTTGTTTTGTGTCCTTAAAAAATACATACTGCTCTAAGTGCGTTTGTATTTAGGTAAATGGTATTATGTTTTTTGTTTTCTGTTTTTTTGTTTGTTTGTTTTGTTTTGTTTTTTTATCCTCACCCGAGGACATTTTCCCATTTTTTTGTTCAGGTAGAGTGGGAGGGAGAGAGAGGAACAGAGAGAGAGAGAAACATCGACGTGAAAGGAACACATCGAGTGGCTGCTACCCGCACGACCAACCAGGGCTGGGGACAAACTGCAATGGAGGTCCGCGCCCTTAGCGGGAACCGAACCCGAGTCTCTCAGGACCGCAGGTCGACGCTCTAACAGCTGAGCCAAACCGGCCAGAGCTGTTTTCTGTTTTTTTATTTTCTTCACTCAGCACGATGTTTTCCTTCCATGCTGTTGGGTATACACGTGAAACCGGTTGCTGCTCACGGCTGTGCGGGAGTCAAGGATGAACACCTGGAGTCATCTTCCTCCTTCTGCCGGTGAAGGGGAAGGACACACACCTTTGTTAAGAAGTCCTTGCCAGCCCTAGCCGCTGTGGCTCAGTTGGCTGGAGCATTGTCCTATACGCTGAAAGGTGGTGGGTTCAAATCCTGGTCAGAGCACACACCTAGATATTTCCCTCTCTCTCCCTTCCTCTCTCTAAAATCAATTTAAAAAAAAAATTCAAAATGGAGCCATTGTCCAGCACTAGGTTACAAAGTTATTCTTCAGAATTCATTACTCATTGTATCAATTTATCTTTCACAGCGACATCTGGGTCTTCTGGAGTCAGCTACCTTGGCAGGAGGTATGAGGATTCAGTTTTATTTTCTTCCACGTTGTAAAAAAGTTATCCTCAAAACTACTGACTAAAGAGCTTGTCCAGCTGATTTGCGGAGGCCCCTTTACCACACCTGGGTTCTGGATAAGCATGGGTTCTAGCGGTTCATTTGCCAGTTAGAGCATGAATACCGGACTGCTTTCATAATTATGGCTTCACAGTATACATAATCTATTAATATCTGTTAAGATAAGTCCTCCTTTTAAAAATCCCCACCACCATAAAGGTGACTGCTAACTACTGATTTTTATTCCTCTATGTACATTTTAGAGAAAGTTTATCAATTTCTTTAAATAACCAGTGGGAATTTTTATTGACACTGCATTGTTTACAGATACATTTAGGGAGAATTTTCATTTGTGTAATAGTATCCCACCCATGACATGGATTGTTTCGCTATTTATTAAATACTTTTACTAGTTGTAACATTTTCTCTATTGAGATTTTATCATTACTGAGCTAGTTAAATCTTAAATATTTAAAAATTTGGATTATAGTTGTTTTAAATTTGATTTTCTATTTCATTATTGCTGAGATTGGTTTTTGTAAATTGATCTTGTATCTGGCAACCTTGATAAACTTTCTTTTTTAAAAAATTCTTTTTTCTGTATTGATTTTAGAGAGAGAGGAAGGGAGAGGGAGAGAGAGATAGAAACATTGATGAGAGAGAGCATCGATTGGCCGCCCCCTGCATGCCCCCCACTGGGGATAGGGCCCACAACCTGGGCATGTGCCCCGACCAGAATCGAACCAGCAACCTTCTGGTGCATGGGTCGACGCTCAACCACTGAGCCACATCGGGTGGGCACGATGAACTTTCTTTTTTTTTTTTTTATCCTCACCCGAGGACATTTTTTTTTTTGTTCAGGTAGAGTGGGATGGAGAGAGAGGAAGAGATAGAGAGACAGAGAGAGAGAAACATGATGTGAAAGGGACACATCGAGTGGCTGCCACCCGCACGACCGACCAGGGCCGGGGACAAACTGCAACCGAGGTACATGCCCTTAGCGGGAACCGAACCCGGGTCTCTCGGGACCGCAGGCCGACACTCTAACCGCTGAGCCAAACCGGCCTGGGCTCGATGAACTTTCTTATTGTTTATCACAATTTTTAAAATTCTTCTAAGCAGGCTCTCACATCATCTACAGAGAATGAACTGTATTTCTTCCTTTCCAATCCTTACACGCCTTATTCCATTTTCTCCTCTTAAAGTGTGGACCAGAAGCCCCAGCACTGTTACCAGCAGCTGTGACTAAGGCATTCGTGTCTGCCTGACCTGAAAAGGAGACGCCGAAACTTTCTATATTAAGTGTAATGTTTGCTTTAGGATTTAGATTAAAATCTAAATTTAAAAAAAAATGCTCTCGAAGGGAATCCTTGTACACTGTAGATGGGAATGTAAACTGGGACAGCCATGACGGAAATCAGTATGGAGGTTCCTCAAAAATTAAGAATAAAGCTACCATATGACTCAGCAATCCCTCTTCTAGGTATTTATCCAAAAAAATTTTGAAAACATTTATTTGTAAAAAATACATGTATATACCCCTATGTTCATTGCAGCATTATGCATGATAGCCAAGACATGAAAACAACCTAAGTGTCATTCTACAAATAATTGGATAAAGAATTATGGTACATATATACAACGGAATATTACTCAGCCATAAAAAAGATGAAATATTGCCATTTGAGACAACATGATGATCCTGAGATTACCATGCTAAGGAAAATAAGTAGGCTGAAAAAGAATAAGAACGACATGATTTCATTAATATATGGGATATAAAATGGAAAGCAACAAACAACAGACTCATGGACACAAGCAACAGTATGGTGGTTACCAAAAGTGAAGGATGGTGGGGGGAGGGTGAAGAGGGTGAGGAGGATCAAATATACGGTGAGGGAAGGAGACTAACTTTGGGAGGTGAGCACACAATGCGCTAAACAGATGATGTATTACAGAACTGTGTGCCCAAAACTTATGTGATGTTATTAACCAATGTTAGCCCAATACATTTAATTTTTTAAAGTTTCTTCTATTTTTCAAAGAGTTTTTGAAATCATCATAAATTGAATGGCAAACTTTATCAAATGCCTTGTCTCTTTGATTGAGCTAATTGTTTGATTTTTATTCCTTAGTTTATTAACATAGTAAATTATACTAAAAGGAATATAGCCCAGGAACAGCCAGGAGAACTAACGCCCAGGGCATGGGACCAGGATTAGCTTCTATGCCCTCCCCAGCTGCACCCTTCTCCCCAGCTGCACCCTTCTCCCCAGCTGCACCCCCTTCCCCAGCTGCACCCCCCCCTCCCCAGCTGCACCCCTTCCCCAGCTGCACCCTTCTCCCCAGCTGCACCCCCTTCCCCAGCTACACCCCTCTCCCCAGCTGTACCCTCCTCCCCAGCTGCACCCCTCTCCCAGCTGCACTGCCCTCCCCAGCTACACCCCTCTCCCCAGCTGTACCCTCCTCCCCAGCTGCACCCCTCCCCCAGCTGCACTGCCCTCCCCAGCTGCACCCTTCTCCCCAGCTGCACTGCCCTCCCCAGCTGTACAACCTTCCCCAGCTGCATCCCCCCTCCCCAACTATACCCCCCTCCCCAACTGCACTGCCCTCCCCATCTTCACCACCCTCCCCATCTGCACCCCCCTCCCCAGCTGCACTGCCCTCCCCATCTGCACCCCCCTCCCCAGCTGCAGTGCCCTCCCCAGCTGCACCCCTTCCCCAGCTGCACAACCTTCCCCAGCTGCACCCCCCTCCCCAGCTGCACCCCCCTCCCCAGCTGCAGTGCCCTCCCCAGCTGCACCCCCCTCCCCAGCTGCACCCCCTCCCCAGCTGTACCCCCCTCCCCAACTGCACCCCCCAGATGCATCCCCCTCCCCAGCTGCACCGCCCTCCCTATCTGCACCCCCTCCCCAGCTGCAGTACCTTCCCTAGCTGCACCCCTTCCCCAGCTGCACCACCGTTCCCAGCTACACCCCCCTCCCCAGCTGCACCCCCCTCCCCAGCTGCACTGCCCTCCCCAGCTGCACAACCTTCCCTAGCTGCACCCCCCTCCCCAACTATATACCCCTCCCGAACTGCACTGCCCTCCCCAGCTGTAACCCATCCCCACGTGCACCATCCTCCCCAGCTGCACCCCCTCCCCAGAGGCACCCCCTCCCCAGCTGCACCCCCCTCCCCAGATGCACCCCCTCCCCAGATGCACCCCCCCTCCCCAACTATACCCCCTTCCCCAACTGCACTGCCCTCCCCAGCTGTACCCCCTCCCCAGCTGCGCCCCTCTCCCCAGCCGCACTGCCCTCTCAGCACCTCCTGTGTTCACCCACCTGGAAGCTCTCAAGCCTCTCCTGGCTTCATGGAGGGCTGATTAAATCCCTGTTCTATTCGCTGGGGATGGATCTCTAGCTCCATCCCCAGAGGTTGGGGGGGTGATACTGAAAGTTCCAACCCTCTAAGGACATGGTTGGTCCTCCAGGCCAAAAAGCCCCATCCTTAGGTGGAGTCAAAAGTCACCTCATTCACATAACAAAAGACACCTTTATCACTCTTATCACTTCAGGAAATCCACAGGTTTTAGGCGCTCTGTGCCTGAAACAGGGACAAAGACCAAATATATCTCTTATTATAAATCACAGCATCACAACATCACAGAAACCCGTGATGAACATTCACGGACAACTGCTGGTGTGAACTTGGTTTTCCTTTCTCTGAAATAAATGTCTTAAGAGGGTAACTGCTGGGTCATATGTAAACTCATTTTTAGTTTTAAAAGAAACTGACCAACTATTTCCCAGAGTGGCTGGACGCTGTACCTTCCCACAAGCCATGTAGGAGAGACACAGTCTTCCTCACCAGCATTTGGTGCTTTGCTGTTCTTTGTGTTAGCCATTCAGGTAGGTGTGTAGTGATGTCTCCGGGCTGTAGGCTGTATTTTGCATTTCCCTAATGGCTAATGATGTCGAACATCTTTTCATGTGCTTTTTGCCATCTGTATATCCAGCTCATTTGTTTTCTACTTTGGTTTCCTAGTAAATGAATTCAAAGCTCCAGATTTTCCTTGAAGTGTTGTCTCGGCTCCGTTCTATAATATGTATGCTTTGCTTTCCTCCTCAACCATTTCGTGAGTTCAGATTTCCTGTTAATAATCCCTGCGGTGCTCAATAATATGCTATTTCATTGTCAAATTCACGAGACTTTTTAAGGCTGCCCTTTGGTTATTAATTTCTAATTTTATTGTCTAACAGTTGGGGAAAACGGGCTGCGTGATATGGCGTCTTTAGAATTTAATTGGGCTTCTTTTAAGATCTAACACCTGTTCTATTTCTATGACTTTTGTGTGCTCAAAAAAGGTGTCTTCTCTGGGTGTAGAGTTCTATTATTTAAAGTTATTTAGTATCGATTTTCCAGTGTGTTAATAAGCTTGAGTTTTTGAGTTATAGTTTTCAAATCTTCAACATCTGTTTATTTCTGTCTACTTGATATTGTTTACACAGACTGATATCCTAATTTGGACACTGACTTACTTCCACTCCAAAGATGACCATACAAGAGCGATAATTTGTGAACACTTATCCATTTCATGTAAAGTTTTAAATTCCACGTGCCGGGCACTTGGTTAAGCACTATGCTTATATCACATTAACTCCTCACAGTTATATGTCTCAATGTCCCTATTTGACAGATGCAGAAAGTGAGGTGACGGCGTCATGCACCCTGGAACCTGTGGAGTTCACATTTAAAAACATTTAAATCTGTCTACGAGGACCAGGCTTCGACTGCTCTAGGACTCTGTTCATTTGCAAAAGGAGGGGGTTAGGAGGACTTAGAGCTTCCGTTTTCAGGCTAAGAAATTCTCCATCATAATCATCGTCTACGTGGACATTTATTGAGATCTTGCAACATAAACCGTAGGTTCTGTGCTGAGCACTGTAGATGTATGATCTGAAATCGGGAAACAGTATCAGAGAGGGAGGGTCCCCCGCTGGGATATGAGCTCAGTGGTAATATGCTCCCAGTCCAAATGCTGCCCCTTGGTGTCCCACACTGACCCGAGGTTTCATAGACAAGAGCCTCCAGAGGGAGGACGTCGTGTGACTCCTGAGCACTCCCACCCAACGGCCCTCTGGGTGACCCTGGGCTGAAAAAGTCCTCTGTTCTCTTGCTGGACGGAAGTGTCCTTCCAGGGGCTTGGAATCTGAAGCACAGCAGCCTCCTTAGATTCTCCAGAAGAGCAAACGCTCCGAAATACAGCACTGAGCCCTCGTCCCGGCTGTTTTCACCCCATTAGCCCCTTTCTTCTTCTTCACCGCCCCCTTCATCTCAACTCCCCATTTCCTAGGGGGGTACGGTACACAGACTCCGTCACAGTGCTGATCCCGTCCTGTCGTCCTCCCCCAAACCACCACCCTGAAATAGACGGCTAAACCAGGTCAACTTCCAGTATGTTTCAGGAGTGGAAACGGGGCTTCTCTCACGCATCCCAGCCCCTTCCTCTACCTGCGTGTTCCCCGCCCCGATGGCTCCCCGGAGGGACGAGCAGAAAGCAGTGAGTTATTACCATGTTAAGCTTCCCTAAATGGCTTTATGTTACGGCGAGGGACCTCTGGAGAAATAACAATGAGATTACTACATCTTTTGTTCTTAGAAAAATAATGTTGCCAAAAGATACCGCTAATGTTCTTTTTTAATTTGTTTTTATTGATCTCTTTCAAAATTAGGGAAACAAGTTTTCTCACGGCAAATGTTATGGCAAGGCACGGGGAGGTGCTCGTTACAAAGAGTAGTGAACCCGGGGCCCTGCAAGTCTCTACGGAGGGTTCAGGGAGGGTGGCGGGGGAGCAAGCACAGAAGGGAGCCCGCCACACACTGAGGGTTAACCCTGAGCGGTGGGTCCACGAGGGACGTGGCACCCATAGGACTTCCATGTCCTCGGGCAAAATCCCTACCCGCTTCCCCGCCACCATCACCGTCTCACCAATCCTCTTTATGGTCTTGGCACTTGCAGAAATGATGCCATTCATTTATTTATTGAATTTACTTGCCTGATTTCCTTTATCCTACTCTGAAAAATGCAGAAAGGCAAGAAGTCTGTATATAACTATATATCTTTTAAATATGTTTCATTGATTTTTTAGAGAGAGAGAGAGAAACATCTATCTGAGAGAGAAACTCCTGCATGCTCCCTGTCAGAGATCCAGCCCACAACCTGACCGGGAATCGAACCGGGACCTCTTAGTCCATGGGACAATGCTCGATCCACTGAGCCACACTGGTCGGGCAGAACTTTATATATTTTGTTTTTCTGCTATCTCCCCAGGGCCTAGTATAATAGTATCTTGGCATACAATAGGTAGTCAAATATTTTGATGAATAAGTGGGTGGGAGGCTGGATGGATGAATGGATGGATGACAGATGGATGGATGGATAGATGGATAGATGGAATAAATGTTTTTCTACCTATCCATCCATGGATCGGTGGAATAAATGTTTTCCTCTGTCTCTAATCTTCTGTGATTTCCAAATCTCCTGTAATGAGAACAAAATCACTCTCTAATTAGAAAAAAATTAGGCTTAATTTAGCATCATTTCTCCCTAGAAAACTTCCTTAGGAACGAGCGGGTCTTCCTCTCTGCTCTCCCAAGATTGTTTGTTCTTCTCACTGGACACTGGGCTTTGTCATCCTAGTTATTTGTGCGCATGTCTTGTTCTCCTCCCTGGGAGCTCAGGTCCCAGAGTGCTGGACTCATGAACTGCTGGAGCAGGGGAGCACTTGCCGTGGCTCACCTCTCCTGCTACAGATGCGGACACTCAGAGATGTGACCTATCAAACTCAACGGCGAAAGGTCGTCAGAACGCTACATTCTCCATGCCTTTCGTTGCTGTTGTTCAGGTTGTCCTGTGTCATTGATTGGGGGGTTTGTGTCACGTCCAGCACGGTCACCAGCAACCCAGACCTCTCACCTCTGCTGTCTGGGTCGTAGGGTCCTTCTGCATTGATTTGGGACACTCACATTTCCTACCTCAGGGCATCTACTCAGCTTCTGGAAGGAGCAGGAAGGGCAGGCAATTTGAAGAGCTCCACCGACATCTTTGCTCCTTATTTTGCACATCCTTGTGCGCTGCATCCTCCCCTTTGTGCCCGAAGAATCAACAAGAAGGGAAAGTACAACCATTTCCTGGAAACTGTCAAAAGGCACTCAGACCACCCACAGGGGGTCCCTGACAACCACGGGAAGAGGTAGCTTAGCTCTCTAAAGAACTTTACCGTGAGACACGTAAGAAACGAGGGAAACTACAAGTAAAACATAAGACACACTCCCAAGCCCTAGCATCACAGACCCGGAGGCTCCCTTTCCGTAGACGGGCACGCAAGAATCACAAAGTGCTGCTGTGCAGGTTTGAAAATGAGATGACTGATACTACACACAGGGCTGGGCCAAAGTAGGTTTACAGTCGCAATACAAATAAAGAACACAATAATGACTAAATCTACTTGCGCCCACCCCCGTGTGGGTTCTTCCTCAGCTCCTGTCATTTCCATTAGATCCGCGCACGTTCCTGTGTGGAGCTCGAGTCTCCTCATTCTCACGGTACGTGGTTTTCCAGTCTATGACTGCATGCCTCCATTCCTGTTTGCTCATGACTCTATTTGGATGTACTGATTTTCAGCGATGCTTGTGATTTTAGTCCTTTGGTCCGCTAACGTGGTGTGTCTCTCCATTTGCCTAGGTTTTAACATTTTTCTTTAGCATACATTCTGTAATGTTCTAAGTCCTGCCCCTCTTTTAGTTGTTTTATTGTACCTTTTTGTTATCTGTTGCTACTGTAAAAGGGATTTACAATTTTTTATGTAAGGGGAAAATAGTTAAGTACATTGAGTTTTCACAGATTGCACACTCATATAATCAGACACAGAACAAGAAATAATACATCACCAGGATCCCAGAAGCCTCTTTGTGCCCACTGCAACCACTGCACTGAATTCTGAATTCTAAGAAATTATATATATAATTAAATACATATTTAATTATATATAATTATAAATATATATAATTAAACATATATATAGTTGTTGTTAATCCTAACCCAAATATATTTTTCCATTGATTTTATATATAAATTATACACACACACACACATACACACTTTTTTTTTAATCCTCACCCTGGGACATTTTTCCATTTCTCTTCAGATAGAGTCGGGGAAAGGGCGGGGGGGAGAAACATTGATATGAGAGAGACACACTGATTGACTGCCCCCCACATGACCCGACTGGGGCCAGGACCAAGGCATGTGCCCCTGACCGAAATCAAACCTATGACTCTGTGGTCCTCAGGCTGATGCCCCAACCGCTGAGCCAAACCAGCCAGGGCTCCATTGATTTTTTTTTTTTTTTAGATGGAGTGGAAGAGGGGGGGAGGGAGGGAGGGAGAGAAAGAGAGAGAGAGACACATAGATGTGAGAGAAACACATCGATTAGTTGCTTCCCATGTATCCCGACCAGGGCCAGGGATTGACCTGCAACCCAGGTATGTGCCCTTGACAGGGAATTGAACCCAAGACCCTTTGGTCTTCGGACTGACACTCTAACCACTGAGCAAAACTGGCCAGGGCTAAGAAATTATATTTTTAAATTAAGTTTTCTCATTGTTATATAAAGTATAAATGACTTTATATTGATCTGCTATCTAAGAACTCTGATACAGTATTTTACTATTTATAATTTTTTATACTTACAAATGTGTTACATTGTAATATTTTTTCTCTTTAGACAATCATGTTATGAGTCAGTAGTTTTTTGTTGTCGTTGGCTTTTCTTTTAATTTCTTTAAAAGTTAAAAAAAAAGAAAAAAACAAGTTCCCTGACCTTACTAGCTGCTTCTAAAACCATGTTAAATAAAAAGAGTGTCGAAACATTCCTTCCTCGGTTTCTCTTGGTTTTAAAGATAATGTTTTGAATTTTCATCATTTATTATAATGCTTATTTTCTGATTTTTAAAGATGCCCTTTATCAAATTAAGAAAACTGTTTTCTATTTCTAGATTTATGAGACTTTTAAAAAGTTTATCATCAATGGGTTTTTAATTTTACCAAATGATTTTATGCATCTATTCAGCATTGAGTCTTCTATTTGGAATAATTAACGTGGTAATTACATTTACATATTTTCGAACGTTAGACAGCTCCTGCATTTTCCCAATTAACCCAACTTTGCTTTCATCTGTTTACTCTTTTCACTTTTAAAACTTAAACTTTTAATTGCTATATATAAAAATCCGTGGATGTTCAAGTCCCTTACACAGAATGGTGCAGTATTTGAATATAACCCACACACATCCTCCCGAATACACACTTGAAACCATTTCTAGATTACTTATAAAACCTAATACAGTATACATATTGTATATATTCTTACATTATATGTATTCCTCTTTACACTTTTCACTCAAACCCCGTGTTTGTGACCGTCCTCCATTTCCTCCGGGGTGATTCATTTTGTGTTGGTTCGCTTGTTTACACTGCCCTGTAAGATGTGGCTATCTGAATGGATATAAACTGTGATTTACTCTTTAGTTCTCCTGACACGAACATTTACATGTAGGCGCCACGGTTTTGAGCTATTGTGGGCAAATTTGCTCTGTTTGTTCATGTGTGTATCGCTGAGGGGCACCTGCGAAATCCCTCTAGTCCAGGGTGGGTATTCGTGACAGAAATGACTGGGTATTATGTTCACACAGCTTCAATTTAATAGATGATGGCAAATTGTTTATCAAAGTGGTTGTAGCAAATTACATTCTCAGGAGAAGTATTACAAAGGTGCTGTTGTTCTGAGGAATCTCTGATACTTGGTAATTCAGGCTGTTTGATTATTGCCAATCTCATAAGCGTATTTCTTACTTTAATGTCAGCTGTTTTTTTTTTTTTAGGTATCTTCTTTTATTCCTAATAGTGTGGATTTATGCCAACTTTTTTTCCGGAGAAAAAAAAAGGGTGGAGTTTGGTGTTTTTTTCTTACATGTTTTCAGAGTTTTGGCTCTGTTGATATGTTCTGTTGTAGTTTTCCTTCTTATTTAATGTCTACTCTAATATTTATTCTTTCTTTCCTTCTATTACCCTTAGGTTTAATCTATTGTTCTTACCTTCTTAAGACAGATGCATAAATTATTAAATACTTGGTTATTCTTTTTTTTTTATCCTCACCTGAGGACATTTTTCCATTTTTTTGTTCAGACAGAGTGGGAGGGAGGGAGAAAGAGAGAGGAGAGAGAGGAGAGGGAGGGAGGGAGGGGGGGAGAGAGAGAGAGAGAGAGAGAGAGAGAGAGAGAAACATTGACATGAAAGGGACACATCAAGTGGCTGCCTCTCTCACAATCCGAACCGGGGCCAGGGACAAACTACAATCGAGGTACGTGCCCTTAGAGGGAACTGAACCCGGGTCTCTCTGGATTGCGGGCTGACACTCTAACTGCTGAGCCAAACCAGCCAGGGCAATACTTGGCAATTCTTTACAGCTATAAAGTTCCCTCAAGGCATGGATGTGGCCCCAGCCCATGAATGCTATTTCTGTTATTTCCCCTGTTATTCAATTCTAAATCATTTACACAATTTCCTTCATTATATCTTCATTGATCTATATAATGTGTAGGAGTGCTTTCACATTCCACCTACATAGGTTTCTATAAAGTTATATTTTTGCTTTTCATTCCTAACTTAATTTCATTATGGTCAGAGGATGTAATTTGTGTGAAACCGACTAGGGTTTTCAGACTTGTTTTATTGACCGATTATCAATTTTGATGACTATTATTATATGTTCTAGAGATGAATATATATTCTCTTATCTTTAGATGTGATATTATATATTTTTCAACTGGATTGGTCTTACTGTGTCCTGCAAATATTTTATTTCGTTACTATTTGCCTGCCTGGTCTGTTAATTACAGAGACGCATGTCTCATATCATCTCTGGGCACGCTGCACAGCAGCCTCCTAGCTGAAGCCAATCTCTGAGTCTAGGGGCCTTGTTGATTCTGCTACTAGATGCTCGCACCAATCTCTACCCCTGGCTTTCTCCTTTGCTTTATTTATCTCTTTTACTCATAAAAGAGCCCTGCCTTCACCACCAGCTAAACCACAAGCCCCTCGTCCCATCACTTCTGTCCCCTGAGCCTCATTTGTGTTTTCCTTCTGGGAATTTATCAAGAGCTGACACATTAAATACTTTTTTTTTTTTTTTTCATTATCTACTCCATCCAGGAGAATATGTGCTTCATAAAGAGCAGAAATTCTGATGCATTCACTGTTATTTCGTCAGCACTTAAAAGGAAGCCTGGAGGAAAATAGATGTTCAGCAAACATTTGTTTAATGAGTGAAGGATACGGACAGACCTGGAATCTTCTCGGCACAATTTTTTAAAAAATTTGACTTTACGTACTTTGAGGCCATGTTATGATGTGCATGAAAATTGAGTTATTGCAACTCCCACGATAAACAAGTCTTTTTATAGCTGGGGAGAAAGTCAAATCCTCTGTGAGAAAAAAAAAAAAAAAACATTTGTTTTACATTTAGTCTATTTTTTTCTCCTCTAAACATGTTTTCTTTTTCTTTTCTAAACATGGTTTTGACAACTTTTTCCTATTATTGTATTGTTTTACGATACTTTTTTTTCCCACCTCTGACTTTTAATTTCTCTGCATCTTTACATTTTAAGTGTGTCCTTAAAATTGTATAATTTGGATTCTGTTTTCTAATCAAATGCAACAATTTCATGTTTAAACTGGAGAGTTGAGTTCATTTACATTTGATGAGACTATTGGTAAGGATTATTCGACCATCTTCTGTTGCCTTGCCTTAGACATGTCTGTGAAATGTATCGTTTATAGAGCCTCCATCTAACATGGCCCACACTCTGGAAGCTGAGCATGGAGCACACACAGAATTCAAACACCAACTCCCCCAACAACGAAGTCCCTTTCAATTTCCTGCCACAAGCGAGTCTTCCCTTTCTCTCTCCTTATTTTATCTTCAACCAGGTAGTTCAGTCACCAGATGCCCTGTTCTGTATATCAAGGGTTTGGTTCTCAAGTTCCAGAACTATGCTCCGTAGAGTTCACAACTTGACTATTTTAAGTGGCTATGTGGCGAAGTGGATTCTTCCGTGCTTTGTTGAGATGACAGATTTTTAGGGTTCTAGGTGGAGAGTGAGTTTGATGGGAGCAACAGGAACTGCTGCTTTTAATGTGTAAATGAACACCTCCGCATCCGCAGGATGTACCCGCCCTCTGTCTGGTCTCCAAAGGACAGACAGCTCCCAGTCCTCTGTGACACTGCAAAGAGCAGATGCATGAGTTGTATTCGCTCTTTGTGTTTTCCATCGGAATGTGATTAAAGGGCACTTTACTTTGTGCATTGTCCTTTTAAAAACACTCAGCTCCGTGAAAGGTTGAGTCAAAACCAGACGCTGAAAAGCTTCCCTGGGTTCCTCCCCCAGGGGTTCTGTAACGGGTGGCAAACAAAGTCACTCCAGGAAGAAGGACGCAGAGCCTTTGACTCAGTAGACGTTACCGACATCCTAACTCATGCTCAGTGGCCTGGTGGAGGATGTGAGAAGAACATCAGACCAGCCATCTCTATTTATTGACTCATCCTTTGAATATTTCCCTTTGGTGTATGTTTATGTCTACATATGTAGATATAAAACACATACTTCATTACTCTAGTCACGTGTATATACACTTACCTGTAAGTATATGTATGTTCTGGGAATGTGAGCTCAGACGTATTTCACTGAGGAGATTTGCCATTTAAACGAGCCCACTGATCTGTGGGACGGATCTGACTGCCATCCACACCATCTTCTGAGCTTAGTCCTATGAACCTTCTCAGTCATATGACCCCTGCTCTTATCTTGGACTTTCTTCTTTTTTTATTGATTGTTTTAGAGAGACAGGAAGGGAGAGAGAGATAGAAACATCGATGTGAGAGAAACACATCAATCGGCTGCCTCCTGCACACCCCCACTGGGGATCGAGCCCACAACCAGGGCATATGCCCTGACTGGGAATCGAACTGGTACCGCTCCATCCATGGGACAATGCTCAGTCCACTGAGCCACACTAATCAGGCTGAAGCTTTCTTAATTTATTGATCTAATTCCTAGTTGAGACACTGATGTCTTCCAATTGAATCTATTCCCAGAGTTCTTTCCTCCCACCTTCTTTTCCTTCCTACTCTCTTTGTCCAAGAGCCAGATTATGGCCCCCCAGTTCCAGACATTTCTGGAATATTTCACTGTACAAGGTAATGAACAATACAGCCCAGGACCTTGTATAATCCCTGGATGGATCTTTCCTGACTCAGGATAAAATGAGGGTCTCTTTTAGTATCAGGGCTCCCTGGAGGCCAGGGGTGGGAATAATTGGTGGTATTATCTCTAATATGATATTGAAAACTGCGACTAGGTGATTTCAGTAGGACACTGTTCTCCTGCACCCTAGGGTACGACTGCACCTCATTAAAAGAGTTTGGGGCGGCACGGACGGACCTGAGATGGTTATGCTAAACGAAATGAGCAAGTCAGAGAAAGAGAAATACCATATGATCTCACTAATATGTGGAATCTAATAAACAAAATAAACGGATGAACAGAATCGAACCAGAGGCACGGATACATGGAAGAGACTGACAGATGGCAGAGGGGTGGGGGTGGGGGAAGTGGAGAAAGGAAGGTGGAGGAATTAGTGAAAGAACATGTATGCAGAGCCCATGGACACAGACAAAGTGTGGGGAGGCCAAGGGTCGGGCGGGGGGCCGGGCGAAAGGGACCAAATGGGGGGAACATGGGAAACATCTGCAGTGGTGTCAACAATATAAAATTTAAATAAAATAAATAAATAAAGAGCCGGGGCAGCAGAAAGAGCAAGGTCTCTCTGCCAAAAGAACCACATCCAAAGCTCAGATCCCAGAAGCTCTCAAGCGGTGAGACCTTGACCCTGTGTATTAATTAGGTCAGGCCAGGTTAAGCTGTAGGAAAAACAAGCCGCCACTATTAGTGAGTTGAAAACGACAAATATTCATTTCTCACTCCTGCTATCGTCCAAGGGCAGGTTACAGGTGGGCTGTGCTCATCCTGTTCTACGGGGACCCGAGCTGATGAAGGCTCCAGAGGAAGGGTCCATGGTGATGCATAACCCAGTGTGTAAGCGTCCCCTGTGATGAGGCCTGTCGCTCACACTCGCGTGGCCACACCTCCCCCAAGGGGACAGAGAAGTGTAACCCTATCACATGCCCAGAAGGAGGACGGAAGGCATTTGAGAACCTCACTCACGACAACCATAGCGAGTTACTTAACATCGCGGATCCCCAGTCTTCTCTGTTGAAACAAGAGAGTGATAAGGATAAAGATCAGAACATTAGAATTAATGATTCAGTACAAGAGGTGCCCAGCGCAATGCCTGGCCAGTGGCGAGTCTTAACTAATATTATTTCCCTCCTTCCTTCATTTTGTCCTCTTCCCTCCAGACCTGAGAACAGGGAAAATTGGAAGGACACTGCCAGGGGCTTGGCTTCCAATTCCACTGAAAAACAAATGAAAATGGGCCTTGACAGCAGCCAGAGGGCAGGAGGCTGGGGGAGCCGGCCGGGCCCCCAGGGTCAGACAGAATTTTATTACCCAGAGGATTTTAGCACAAAATAACTACCCTCCAGAAAATCCAGGGAAGAGCAAGTTCACAAAGGGGTCACAAAGGTACCCAGCCTCTCAGAGACCAATGCCCCGGGGTGTATCTGGATGTTGCCTGGCACTTTCATTAACATGTTTAATCATGCTTTTATCTTGAATCATCAAATGGCTTAATAGTGTGCATTGTATTCCCAGGCCTGAAATAACCATGGTTCTGTGGTTCTGTGATAGATGTTTTTAATAAAATCAGTAATTAGCCTTTGTGTGTGTGTGTGTGTGTGTGTGTGTGTGTGTGTGGCATCTTTCTGTTTCCCTTTTGATTTTGGCTTTTAGGTACGTCAAAAAAAAAAAAAAAAAAGACTACAAGGTAGAACACTCACAATGCCATTTTTGTTTGGTTTGGTTTTAGTAGTGCCTGAGTGTTGGACGGGAGGGTCCGGCCTCGGGTCTGGATTCTAATGCAAGAACCATGTAGGAACAGCCGAGTGTGGAGGTCCAGCCACGAGACCCCCTGCACTGAATTCTGCATCTGTAGAAGGGCACACAATCTCCCTCAGAAAGCTGCTGAGAAGAAACACAAAGTAATGTATCTACAAAACACTCACAAAGCCTTTCCGATGCACCAGGGGCCGTTCTAAATGATTTAAAATCTCACCTAATGCAGCCCTCCCAGCAGAGGTACGTACTCGGAATACACCTCGTTCATCCATCAGTCACCCAAGGCACAGAGAGGCCAAGCAGACCGCGGGCTTCACAGTCAGTACGTAGCAGAGTTGGGCTGCTTTACACGGGTGAGCTGTGGCTGCCGCTGCTACTGGTTCCATGAGCCCATTTTGACTGAACAGCCTTGGCTTCTGGACTGGACACTTGGGCTGTTACATGTTTAACACCTGCCCCTCACGTGTTATCCAAACAGCCTTCCCTTAATTTACGTTTCTGGTCGAACTGCCTGGTGGTGTAAGGTGTCCACAGACTCATGCTCAGCATCCGAAATAGAAGTGACCTTCATTTATACCCACTGCATCCCCCACTGCCTAACAGTTCAGGTCCTAGAAAAAAACCAAGTCCGGTTTCTCTAATTACATTGTTGAAGGCAAACCACTGTGAATGTCACACCCTTCTCTGTAAAACGAGGCTGTTTGCATCGGAGGGATGGAACAGCATGATCAGCTCTGATCTATTTAGCAGCTGTACTGAGAATCCACTCAGGGAAGTCTCTCTGAGGGTGCCCGGTACTGTCCACACTGTGGCTTGCCGCTGTCCTTCCCAGGGAGAGCGGTCGTGGTGGTTTCCATTAGCCCGACTCCGCAGCTCCGGGACCCTGCCATCACAGGTACAGCCCGAGAAAGAAAAGACGGGCTGTGGAGGAAGAAACCGAGCTCCTCCACTGCAGGTCACCTCATCCTAGAGCCCCATCTATTAAACGGGGTTGCCCTGAAAAAACAAGAATTGAAGAATGTGAAAATGTATAACACGGTGCTGGGCATACAGCAGTTCTGGTTAGACTTGATCACATCCAGGAGACGAGGACCTTCTGGATCCACAGTGCTGGGAGGAAAATGTATAACACGGTGCTGGGCATACAGCAGTTCTGGTTAGACTTGATCACATCCAGGGACAAGGACCTTCTGGATCCACAGTGCTGGGAGGAAAATGTATAACATGGTGCTGGGCATTCAGCAGTTCTGGTTAGACTTGATCACATCCAGGGACAAGGACCTTCTGGATCCACAGTGCTGGGAGGAAAATGTATGACACGGTGCTGAGCATACAGCAGTTCTGGTTAGACTTGAGCACATCCAGGGACAAGGACCTTCTGGAACCACAGCGCTGGGAGGAAAGCACATCACTTGGAGAAGTCCAGGCTCACTCCGTCCGGATTCTAACGCCCACCCCCCTACCTGGCTGGGGCGCGTCCCTGGAGCCCTTCTTCCCTAGGAACAGCAGCTGGTAGCCTACCTGCTTCCTGAGTAATCTGGATTGTTTGGGTTTTTTCTTTTTGAAATATATTCCTGGGACTTGGTTGGGTTACAATTCATCTGCAGTTTTACCTTCCACACGAAAGAATTCATACCCTATAAACTGTTAATAACAAAACATTAAAAACAAAACAAAAAAAAGTTAAAAAAAAAACAAAACCAACAAACAGAAAACCCACAGAGAAAGGAGCTCCCAGGACGGAGGCGCACGGGAGGAAGGGTGTTCGCTGGCTACGCAGAGTGCTAAATTGAACACACACGGGGGCTCAGTTCCCCGAAAGGAAGCTTATTTTTCCAGCCCAAAAGGATGGAATAAAACAACCTTTCATATGATCACCTTGGGCAAGAAATCAAGATGTAGGGGCAAAACCCAGGGGCAGCTGGCGAGAGGATAAAGATAAACCCCTTCGAATGCAAGAAAGTGAGCTGTGAGCCCTACAGGCAGGCAGGGAAGCCGTCTGCCCGGTCCTGCAGAATGAATTCCAGGAAAGCCTATTCCTTAGCTAGAGCCCTGGTAAAAATTCAGAGCGTAAAACAACTCCTGAGCGAGAGCATTAGTCAAGACTTTCCCTGCTCTGCAAATTATAAAGGTCCTTCTACAGCAGAATCATCCCGGCAGGGACAAGAACAGTGAGAAGTCTGGGAGAAGCTGAGCTTGATGCTCAGGGGGAAGAGGAATTAAACTGGGCTGGGACAGAGACTTACGTCTTATTCAGAAATAACTCATCATTTATAGTTTTGATGACACGCTGGCGGCCAACAAGTTGGAGGGTAAATTACAAGAGTTCTCGGTAGATAAGCTGCGACCGTTACTACTGGAGCAGCTCCTGAACTGGGGACTGGCTAAATATATCTGGAGATCAGGACTGGATACTCCCAGATGGACTATTACTGCCATGATTCTGGTGACAAATGGGCAGAAGCTGGTCAAGGGCCTATTTTTTTCAGAGAGCGATGTCTTACTGAGGTAGAGTTCTGTCTGGAAGTTCTATACCCAATGATTTTGCTGGTCTGCCTCTTGTTTTCAAAACCAAGGCCAAGTTCCTGCCAACAACAGAAAAGCACTTCTACCCCACAGTGACCTCCGTTCTTTAACTTTGAACAAAATGTGATTTTATAGAGTGTGTACATCCCTACTCTAGGTTTGCAGAGCATGCTGAACATGATACAATATTCCGAAGGAGCAAACAGGAAAGGTTCTATTCCTCCCCTCTCTCTGAGTTGAGCTATCTGCCCCCATTCTCTCCCTGGAGGCAAATCTTACTATTTTAGGGGGGCAATCTTCCAAAGATATTCTGTACTCATGCATATGCAAATAATTTCAAAAATTATCATACAAAAATATTTCTTTTGGTGGGTTACAATTCTATGAATTCTAATGTATATAGTTCATGTGCCCACCACCACTATCAGGATACAGAACAGCTTCATCATCCAGAATAATTCTCTTGGATTCTTCCTTCATAGTCATAACATTGCTGTCAATCCCTAACCCCAAACCCCTAACCTCTGGCAGCCACTGGTCACTTCTTTCACTATAGGTGTGTGTTTTTGAGAAAGACATGTAAATGAACTCAAATACTACATAATCCCATAATCTTCCTTCCCGCAGTATAATGCCTTTTGAAACTTATCCAGTTGTTGCATGTATCAACAGTTCATTCCTTTTTATTGCTCAGTACTATTCCAGTGTCTGGATGTACCACAGTTTGTTTATCCATTAACCTGCTGAACGCCACCTGTTTTTGGTAATCATGAAAAGAGTTGCCATAAACATGTGTGTACATATTTTTGTGTAATCATAACTTTTCACTTTTTTTTCTAGGATAAATACTCAGGAATTGGGCTACTGAATCATATGGAGGTATATGTCTTCTTTCTTCAGAAACTGACAAAGTTGTTTTATATATTTTTTAAATTTGTATTTTTTATTACAAATGGAAGCTGATTTTATACTTCGCATTTTGATTTTTTGATGTATCAGTATATTTTAATCTTATTCTTTTTTTTTTTTTTTATCCTCACCCAAGGATATTTTTTGCATTTGTCTTCAGATAGAGCGGGAGGGACAGAGGGGGGAAGAGAGAGAGAGAGAAACATTGACGTGAGAGAGACACATCAACTGGCTGCCACCCACACAACCCCAACCGTGGCCGGGGACAAACCACAACCAAGGAACATGCCCTTAGAGGGAACCGAACCCGGTACTGCGATCCGCGGGCCAATACTCTAAGTGCTGAGCCAAAACGACCAGGGCTCAGTCTTATTCTTTTAATTATGCAGTATTGTTGTTACTGTTATTGTGTTTTCTCTTGATTTTTTTGGTGTTTCTTAGGTATAAAATCAATCTTTGTGCCAATTACTCCCTAGACCTCTGAAGACACCCTATATTTTTCTTATTTTATTAAATTCTGGATATTTTCTTTCTTCTACTTCTTTTGGTTTATTATGTCAAAAATTATGATTTCTTGCCCTGGCCAGTTTGGCTCAGCGGTTAGAGCGTCGGCTTGCGGTCCGGAGAGACCCGGGTTCGGTTCCCGCTAAGGGCACGTACTTCGGTTGCAGTTTGTCCCCGGCCCTGGTTGGTCGTGCGGGTGGCAGCCACTCGATGTGTCCCTTCACGTCGATGTTTCTCTCTCTCTCTCCCTTCCTCTCTCTCCCTCCCACTCTATCTGTACAAAAAATGGAAAAATGTCCTCAGGGGAGGATAAAAAAAAATAAAAATAAAAAAAAAATTATGATTTCTTGAGTTAGATCCTTAATTCACACACATTAAACATGACAGAGTATAAATTAAGTCCATGAGTGTATGTTAGCTATATGCTGTCAATTCTGATAATACACTGTTTTCATTATAATTTTCTAGGTTTTTTATAATTTTAGTATTGATTTCTTCTTTTATCTGAGAAGCATGTGAGAGGATTCTCATTATTATTATTACATATCTGGTATATATAAAGTTTAAATAATAATAATAGAAAGGACACCCATCATGGATAATTTAAGAAACAGAACAGTATCAATACCTCAGAAGGCTTCTTTGTTGTCTCCCCGATTTGCATCGTTTGTTTAAAAACTAGAGACAAGCACTATTCCAAATTTTGTACTAATCCTCTAATTGTTTATGTACATACATATGCAATACAATCTTTTTACCTTTATGTCAATGGGATCATAATGAACGCATTCTACCGTAATTTGCATTTACCTCTCAGCACCATTTGGAACTCGCCCATTTCGGTCTTTGTAGCTCTCTCTGCTTGTTCATTGTCATTGCTGTATCCTACCCTACTGAGTGTAAGTATCAGACTGATTTATTCGTTTTACTACTGATGGGCCATTTGGAGTGTTTCCAGGTTTTAGCTTTTACAAACCAATTTGCTGAAAGTAATCTGTGCATAATCCATGATTTGCCTGAGTTGCCTGAGTTGCTAGGTGAGCCATTCAGAATGGGATGGCTGGGACAGAGGACAGATCCATCTTTAGAGCTTCATAATAAAACGTTCAATCTCAGGTAAGGCGGTTTTACCAGTTCATCCCTCCCTCCAGCTACTGTTCCACGTCCTTGCTCGGGTTTGACATCAGATTTTATATCATTATTTTTTTTATATGTCAAATGTGACATCATATCACACAGTACTTTTAATATCTATGCCTATGACTTTAATACAATTGAGTACTTTTTCAATTCTTTGTGATCATTCTTGTTTTATGAAATGTCTATTCTTTGTCTCTTTTTTTTTCTTTTCTTTTTAAACGCCTTTATTTTATTGATTCACTGAGATCTGGTACATTTTAGATACGTCTTTTCTGTTGGCCTTGTACCTTGCAAACATTGTCTCCCAGTAAAGCAGCTCATCTTTTGAATTCGCTCAGGCTGCCTTTTTGAGAAACAAGAATTCAACAATTTAACAGATTTGAATTTATCAACATTACTATTTGTATTATCTTTCAGGAATCTTTCTCTGACCCACAGTCACAAAGTATTTTCTCTATATTTTTCTTAAAATATAAAGGTTTGAGTTCTTAATTCATCAGGAATCGATTCTGAGCATGGTGAGAGACGGTATTCAAATCAACTTTTCCATGTGGATAATCAATTACGCCACTGACAGATGCTGGATTTTTTCACTACCAATTTACAAACCAGTTCCCCATTGACATAGGCCTATTTCTGGACTTTCTATGCTTTTCCATTTACCTCTCCCTATGTCAATATCACACTCTTAATTTGTATGACTTACAGCATGCCTTCCATCACTGGAGGGCAACCCTGCATGGCTTCTTCTCTCGGACATCCTCCTCTGTATACACTGGAGAATCCACTTGTCAAGTTGTGTTGGGATTTTTCTTTTAATTGCCATTGAATCCATAGGTTCGTTTGGGAAGAACTGACACTTAAACACATCGAGTCTTTCTAGCCAATAACATGTCCCTGTTTATTTTGGTTATGTTTAATGCCTTTCAGTAGAATGTTATGATTTTCTTCATAAGGATCATGTTCAAATGTTGTTCAGTCCTAGGAAGTTATTACTTTATTGTATTTATTATCATTGTTTGAATGCCTTTTGTGTTTGAATCTAGGAGACAGAAATGCAACTGATTTTTATAAGCTTTTTATTGAAATATAATGTACAGAAGAGTGCACTCGTCATAGGTATAGTTTTATGAATTTTCAAAGGGCACACACCCAGGTAATCAGCACCCAGATCAAGAATCAAAACATCGCCCTGGCCTGTTTGGCTCAGCGGTTGGAGCGTTGGCCTGCGGACCAGAGAGTCCTGGGTTCGGTTCCCGCTAGGGGCATGTACCAAAAAAAAAAGAATCAAAACATCACTATGACATGACAACTGCCCAACTAGTGACCACCCCATATAAAGATGACCACTATGTTGACCCCTTTTACTATAAATCCATTTTGCAGCTTTCTGACACCTTAGGGATCACACAGAATGTCTTTTATGTCTCGTTATTTTTTTCTCCTCGATATTATGTTCTTGTGAGCTACATTCATGTCGAATGTAGTTAGCATATGTTCATTTTCTTTAATGTATAGATTAACATTGTATAAATGTATAATTTTTGCATCCTAATGTTGATAGAATTTTTAAATCGTTTCCAGTGCGGGGGATATGGCCGTCGAGAACATTTCTGAGGATGTCTTCCTGTGTTCTCATTTCTGCCCATTTCTTCCCAGGAGTTGATTTGCTGGTTATGCACATGCACGACCTTCGAAGATCCTGTCATGTGACTTTGGTTTTCTGAAGTGGTGGTAGCAATTTACAACTCATTTGCAGTGTTAAAAATTCTAGTTAGAATTCTAGTTAGAATACAACCTACTCTTGACATTTTAATATTTCTTAATTATGGGAACCTTGGTAAATTCTTCTATTTGCTTTAATATTTTATCCATAATAAGCTAACATTAGGAAAATGAACTTACCTCAGTCATCATGTTATTTCTGTATATGGCTAGCTCTAACACATTTTTGCTAATACGTTTTTGGTTTTTAAATGTTTGTGAGTGAATTAAGCTGTAATTTTTTTCTTATGTCTTTATCTACTTTAGACATAAAGTTTTTATTTGCTATGTAAAATCGACTGGGGAAAGTTTCTGTGATTTCTCTTCTCTGTAAGATTTTATGTACGATCAGAATTTCTTATTCCTTAAATGTTTGCCTATGAAACCATTTGGACCCAGTATTTTTTTTATGGAAAGATTGTTAACTACTGATTATACAGTAAATTATTTATTTCAGATTTTCAGTTTCTCTTCAGTTTTTATATTTTAAAAAAATGTGTCCATTTCACCTAATTTTTCAGATTAATTAGCTTAAAGGTTATAATATAATCTTTTATAGAATTGATGCATTTATATTGTCTTCTATTTTTTTCTCACTTTATCTTGGCAGAGGTTTATTGATTACTTCAGCTTTTATTGAAGGACTAACTTTCACTTTGTCAAGCTTTTTCATTATACATTTGTACTCCATTTAATTAGTTTCTGCTTTTACTGTAATTATATCCTCCTTTCTATATTCTCTGATTATTCTAATTTTGAACTGGGATGTTTCATCCATTAAATTTCAACTTTAAGTCCTTGCTAACATGTTTTATTGCTTAAAAATTCCCCTAAATACTGCTTTATCCGCATTTTATGCATTTTGCTATTTAATACTTTGAATATAATATTTTCATCATCATACAGTTCTATTTTCCAATTTCCATTGTGATTTCTTCTTTGACTCCTAAGTAATTTAGTGGGAATTTAAGTTCCCATATAGACACTTATAAAGTGACATTTGATTGATTTTATGTTAATTACATTATAATCAAAGAACGCAGTCTGTGCGATACAGTTGTATTGAGAATTGATTCATGCCCAATATATGGTTATTTTTTAACACATTCGTACAAATGCTTGAAAAAAGTACGTAGTCTCCACCTGTAGTACTTTGTAATTGTGTTGTTCAAATCTTTGCCCACGACGATGTGCGTCTGTCCCATTCTCCCTATGGCCCCAGTGTCTGCTTGCACGTTCAGAGCCATGTTAGTAGCGGTTTACCCGGTTAGAACGGGTTACGTCTTTAAGGTAAAGTAAACACTAGTCCGCCTGTCACGGTTACATTTATTGCTGGTGATAAAAGCTTTCTTTTAAGTAGTGTTTCCTGACACACCTTCCCCACAGTCACCTTCTTCCTCTCCATGATCTTATGTTTGACACTGTGACTCCTCTAAACAGTGTCTACCTCGATTCAGGGGAGGAATTTAACTGGGAAACTGGTCTTTTCCTGGATCATTTTATGCCTTTGTTCCAGAGGTATTTCTATTTTGTTTGTTTCTAGGTTTCTTTAATGGTCACAATTAATGCAGTGTAGGTTCTGCCTTTCTGAGTGAGCGTTATGTGTTATTTCTCTTGGAAATTGTCCATTTCATCTAAGTATTCAAATTTATTGCAATAAGGTTATCCATAACATCCTCTTATGTTTTAAATTCTGCCAACTCTGTAGATTAAACATGGTTTCCTTTAGCATATTCTGTGTGTGTGTGTGTGTGTGTGTGTGTGTCATTTCTCTTCCTTTTGACTTTGTTCATCTTTATGGTATTTTTTTTATGTTTCATTAATTTCTATCCTTATGTTAATTATCTCCATTTTTTTTCTTTGAATTTGTCTAATAGTTTATTTTTCCTGCTCATTAGTTTGAAAGACTAGCTAACTAATTTTCAGCTCTTTTAAAAATAAGAATTAAAGACTAGGACTCTTGCTTCCACTGTGCTTGCATGTTTAATCTACAGTGTTAAATTTATTTTCTATTAAACGTTTAAGTTTTGAGATAATTGTAGATTTACATGCACTTTTAAGAAATAATACAGCAAGATACCAGGTACCCTTTATCCAACCCTGCCCCCCATTTAATGTCTTGTGAAACTTTCATTCAGTAACACACCGGGCTTTTGACCGGGATGCTGTCAAGATGCAGGACAATCGCGTCACCGCAAGGAGGACACCTCATGCTGTCCTTCTGCAGCGGTTCTCACTTCGTTCCCATCCGCATTCCCCTCTTAATAGTGGCAGCCGCTAACCTATTCTCCATTTTTTAAAATTTACCATTTCTAGAATGTTATATAACTGGAATCATATAACATGTAACCCTTTGGGATTGAATTTTTACACTTAGCTTGATTCGCTGGAGATTCATCCCGGTTGTTACATGTGTCAGTAGTTCATTCTCTTATCACTGAGTAGTTTCCACGGTATGCAGGTACCACAATCTGTTCAACCATTCGCCCACTGAAGGGTGTGTGTGTTGTTTCCAGTTTGGGGCTGTTGGGAGTAAAGCTGTAATAAACATACACATGCAAGTTTCTGCATGAATGCTGTTTACACAAAAACCTGTATACAAATGTTTATAGCAGTTTTACTTGTAGTAGGGGAGTCTATTTTCATACAATTTCATTGTTAATCTGTATGGTTATTTGGAATTTAAAAAAAATTTATATATCTACATTTATATAGGGTTCTATTTTATTTTATTTTATATTTATTTATTTATTTTCTTTATTGATTTTAGAAGGCGAGGGAGTGGGAGAGAGAGAGAGAAACATTGATGAGAGAGAACATTGATTGGCCGCCTCCTGCATGCCCCCCAGTGAAGATTTGGTCCACAAGCTGAGCATGTGTTCTGACCGGGAATCGAACCAGTGACCTCTTGGTGCATGGGTCGATGCTCAACCACTGAGCCACACTGGCTGGGCGGGTTCTATTTTATTGTTGTCAATTTTCTCTCACTCAGTCTCTAAATATGGGTGTTTGCATTGGGTTTTTTAATTTGTTGTGTTATTTGATCAGTTTTATACATTTTCGAAGTGTGCTTGAAAATAATATAAATATCATTTTCAAATGTAGGGTTCTTTACATTTCTGTTAGATCTAGTATTAATTTTGTTACTCAAATCTTTTAAGTCCTCAGTAATGGTTTATATGCTTGATTTCTCAATTACTGAGACATGTGTAAACTCTCCCACGATAGAGGTACATTCAAACATTTCCTTCTTAGTCTAGTCAAGTTTTGTTTCATGTTTTAAGCTGTTTTGTTTGGTGGATACAAAGTTAGAATTATTATCTGCAGTGAATTTGTCCTTTCATCTTACAGTTTCCTTTTTTTAAAAAAAATAATACTTTTTTGCCTAAGGTCTGTTTTGTCTATTACTATAGCTACATTGGCTTTCTTTTGGCTGATTTTTGTCCATAATGTCTTATTTTATTGTTGAAAAATGGTCCATTTTCTCATCTCGCCTTCCCATCTCTTTTCCTGATGTTTGGCAGGTATCGCTTAAAGAGTATGTAGCTTTAAGAATAGCACAAATGTTTTTAATGTAAAATGTAGTACAAATAAAAAACCCGAATAAAACAAATATAAATATAGAGTGAAATAAGTTTACGAAGCAAATACCCTTGACATTAAAACCTAGGTCAACAAATAAAATTTGCTAGTCATCCCAGAAGCCCTGTCCCAGTCACAAACCTTCTTTCTTTTTCCAAAAAAGTAACCAGTAGACTGACTTTTATGATTATCACTCTCTGCTTTTCTTTACCACTTTACCTTCCAAATATTCATTCCCCAACCACCACAGGGTAGTGTTTTTTCCTGTTTTGTTTGTGCGTATTAAAAGCTATGTCTTAAGTCTCTTGTGGTCCAGAATTTCCCCCACTTCCTTTACCTGTTGAAACACCGGATCACTGTTCTGGTTTCATCTTGTTTCCAGCTCTGAAATCAACTACTTGTCTAAGGAGGCCCGACTCCTTTTATGGGAGAATGGTATTTAGAAACCAAGATCTGGGTGTTAGCTGTGTTCATTATTACTGTGATGTCACTGCACCCAGATTGTCTCAGCAAACAGGAGCTTGGAAATACATGTATGTATACTAACCCATGCATACCATACACACATTATCTATCTATCTATCTATCTATCTATCTATCTATCTATCTATCTATCTATCCATCCACCATACACCCACCCATCCATCCATCCACCCATTCTATTATTTCATTTTGAGACCTCCAATCCCAATGCAACTGTGTTCATCCTTACCTCACCGATACTGGCCATTTCATATGAAATTGAGGTCAAATATCTCTTAAACTCATAATAACACTTCTGATTCAAATTCAGGACTACAAGATTTTTACTTTCTCTCTTCTACCTTATATCTTTTTTTTTAAATTAAATTAATTAATTTATTTTTTTACAGATGTTCTTACCTTATATCTGTATTGCCTTTCTTCACCAAGAATCCTGGTTCTCAAGTCAACAGGACTAAAATCGAATTAGGACATCACACACTGGCTCATGTGCCTTTCTCCATGTTGTAGAGGTAACAGCCTCAGGATAGACTTCCGGTCCAGACGTAGATAAACGCGGTATCGTGACCTCCCACAACCACATCAAAGTTACAACTAAACTACAGAACAACCATCATTCAAAACCGCCTGAAATCGCGCTGAATGGAAGTCCTACAACCACGGAATTAAAGCAGCAGCCACATCCAGACTGGTAGGAGGGGCGGAGGGGACGGGCTGGTCTCACACCCACATGTGGCGGATAAAATCAGGAGGACACCTCGGCTGGGAAGATCCTCCCTGAGGACTGAGGGGTCCCCTTTCCACACCAGGAGCCCCGCTCAGGGTTCCAGTGCCAGGAAGAGAATCCCCATAACTTCTGGCTGGAAAAACCAGCGGGAACTGAGGCTCAGGGAGGCTGACGCGGCTGGAGCCCCAGGCAGCTCCTTAAAGGGCCCGCGCACGGACTCTTTGGACTCACTCCCTCTAAGCTTGGAGGGGAGGCAGCTCGAGGGGCACCAGAGACATACAGGGAAGAACTGAGCTGTTTGGCACTGGAGCAAGGGCTGGAGAGGGGGCTTTCTCGGGGACAAACGTGCTGTCAGAGGCCTTTGTTCCTTTGGTGAGCCCTTCCCTGGGGAGGCAGACAGTCGCCATATCTGGGACTCCAGCAACCTGGCTCACACTGGTAGCCCCGCCCTGGTGACTCCCTGAGGCCCCGCCCCATCCAACTTTCAAGCCCACCCAAGCTGTTGCCAGTTGCTTAACCATAGGATTGGCCTGTCTTAAATCCTGCTTCAGGTGTCCCTAAATTCTTTCAAACAAGCAGCATCTGGTCTCAGCTAGCCCCATACCTCTCGTTAAGTAATACACAGAAACAAACACAGGGAGGCAGCCAAAATGAGGAGACAAAGAAACAGGTCCCAAGTAAAAGAACAGAACAAAACTCCAGGAAAAGAACTAAGTGAAATGGAGATAAGCAACCTAACAGATGCTGAGTTCAAAACACTGCTTATAAGGATGCCCAATGAACTTAGTGAGAACCTCAGTGAACTTAGGGAGGGCCTCAAGAGCATAGAAAAGGACCAGTCAGAAATGATGGATGCACCGTCAGAATTGAAGGAGGCATTAACTGAAATAAAGAATAATTTACACAGATTCAATAGTAGAGTACGTAAATCCAAGAAGCAAACCATTGATTTGGAATATAAGAAAGCAAAAAACACCCAATCAGAAGAGCAAAAAGAAAAAAGAATACAAAAAAAGGAGGATAGTGTAAGGAGCCTCTGGGACAACTTCAAGCGTGCCAACATTCGCATCTTGGGGGTTCCAGAAGGAGAAGAGAGAGAACAAGAAATCGAAAACCTATTTGAAACAATAATGGCAGAAAACTTTCCTAACTTGGTGAGGGAAACAGACATACAAGTCCAGGAAGCACAGAGTCCCAAATAAGATGAACCCCAAGAGGCCCACACCAAGACACATCATCATCAAAATGCAAAAGGTTCAAGACAAAGAGAGAATCTTAAAAGCAGCAAGAGAAAAGCAGTTAGTTACCTACAAGGGGGTCCCCATAAGGCTGTCAGCTGATTTCTCAAAAGAAACTTTGCAGGCCAGAAGGGAGTGGCAAGAAATATTCAGAGTGATGAAAAGCAAGAACCTACAACCAAGATTACTCTATCCTGCAAAGCTGTCATTTGGAATCGATGGCCATATAAAGACTTTCCCAGACAAGAAAAAGTTAAAGGAGTTCATCACCACTAAACCGTTATTCTATGAAATGATGAAGTGTCTTTTTGAAGAAAAAGATAAAATATATGAACAAACCAAATGGCAATGAATACATATCTATCGACAATGGAATCTACAAACAAAATGAGCAGGCAGAGCAGAAACATTCTCATAGATACAGAGAACATTTTGTTGGTTGCCAGATGGGAGGGGGGTTGGGGGATTGGGTGAAACAGGTGAAGAGATTAAGAAATACAAATTCATTGCTAGACTGACAAACCTCAAAGAGAAAGGGGTTGGGGGGTGGGAAGAAATAAACCAAAGAACTTATATGCATAACCAATGGACACAGACAATAGTGTGGGAAAAGGCAGGAGGGGGGCGGGAGTGGGGGGGAGGGGGTCAATGGAGGAAAAATGAGGAACATCTATACTACATTAACAATAAAGATTTAAAAAAAAAGAAAAGAAAAAAACAGTCTCAGGATAACAGTCATGATACCAGTACCAACTCCACTAATTTGATTATTACAACAGTACACTTTTCTTATAATCCCTCTTCCTATATCTCTGCATCTTTAGTAATTGGACTGAATGTACACAGTCAGAATATATAGCCATTTCATATTATACTTTTCCCATACAAGTAAATATTTATTTAATATTTACCATAGCCCTTATGCTGATGTCTCCTTAATCCTATTGGTTGACTTAAGCTTATTCTTGGATTGATTCTTCAGAAGAGCCACAGAAGAACAGTATTTATTAACTCTTGCATGTTGAAAGCAATGTGTCTGTAGTTTTGATGCTGGAAGGTCAGCCTGGCTGTATATAAAGTGCTTGGCTCACATTTTCTCTACTTGAGTATCATAAATACATTGCTCCATTTTCTTCTGGCCCAAAACATTAATGGCTATCAAAAAGTATAATATTCTGATTTTCTTTTCTTTATATGTAACTTAGTCATTTTGCCTAGAAGCACATCAATTTTTTTTTTTAATTTTAAAGTAAAAAAAAAAAAAAAAAAAATTGACTAAAATATACCTCAGTGTTTTCCATTCCAGTACGTACTTTTCAGTTGTTCTGTTATTTCTGGAAGTTTTCTTTGAATAGTAATTTTGGTCTTTGTCTCTTAGCTTTGGGTTTCTTCTTCGGGGACTACTATAGCTATGATGAGCTCATCCTGTCCTCTGACTTTTTCATTGTCTCTTTAATCCACTTATCTTTCTTCTGGGAAAGTTTCCTCCTTTAACCTATTTTTCTCCAGGGACTGTCATGTTGATTGACTCTTGGGTCACTTCTAGTTTAGTCTTCACCCCTGAAATACATTTTCTTAAATTTACAATTATTTCCCGAGTTCTATGACCTCATTCTTGGTTTTTCTAATTCAGATTTTTACTATCCTTTTATGTCTCATCTCATTTTCCTACTCTCCTTAGCACTTTTTGAAATTACGTGTTACCATTTTCATCTGACGTGTAGCCACATTACCTGCTGTGCTTTTCTGGTCTGGGGGGATGCGCTTCTTTTTCTTGATACTACTTAGTATGAGTTCCTATTCCAAACACTCTCTGTCCTCTCTTTGTAGGTGAAATTAGTTTTCCTGAACATTTAGACAAGGACGCAGTCTAACATTTAATTTCTAACTCCGTAGGGCTCTGCATTTGCTGTGTTTACATCATGTTCAAGAGTTTGATGGCTTACCTTCTGAGACTCTCTAGCTCTGTTTTTCTCATGATATTTTACTTTATTGTTGAGAGTATTACAGATATCCCACATTTCCCCTTTGCAACCCTCCACCCATCTCTCACCCCACCCCAGATCTCCACCTGTCTATTGTCTGTGTCCATGGGCTATGCATATATGCATATAAGTTCTGATTAATCTCTTCCCATCCTCTTCCCCCTTCCATTTGAGATCTGTCAGTCTGTTTCCTGCGTCTATGTCTGTGTCCTTTTTCATTCATCCATTTATTTTGTTTATTAGATTCCACACATAAGTGAGATCATGTGATACTTGTCTTTCTTTGATTGGCTTTTTTCGCTTAGCATAATACTCTCCAGGTCCCTCCATGCTGTCTCAAAGGGTAAGAGGTCCTTCTTTTTTACAGCTGCATAGAAACCCAAGTGTCCATCAATAGATGAGTGGACAAAAAAAGCTGTGGGACATCTACACAGTGGAATACTATACAGCTGTATAAAAAAATTTTCTCATGCCTTTTTATCAGGACCTTCAATTTGTTGTCACTATTATCTCTGTGCTGCTCAATTTAGATTCTTAATTTTCGTATTTCTTTCTGGCTGGTTACTTTTGAGAGTTCATGGGTCCAACCTCCAGATGCTTCACACTGTTCTGTTAACCTTTATCTCCATCCACTGTTATAGCATGCAAGATGTTCCCAGTTTCCAGTTACTATTCTCAGTGTGATTTTCAGTTTTTTCAGTGGGGACCTGCTGGCTCTTTTGGGTTTTGAAATCCATTTATTCTGCATTGCCTTCTTTTCTTTCGTCTCCTGATACCATGTAGGTTTTATAGCTGTTGGTCTGATAATAATCTGATCGTCTTTCTTTTCCTTTCTTTTGACTTGCCTACATTGACAAACTAAATCACAAGTGATTTAGTTTCTTTTTGCCTGGAAGCACAAGAATTTATTTTTGCTGTTGAAGTACAGAAATTTTATTTGGCTGTATCTCAGTGTTGACTGTCCTGGTTGTCAGTGGTGTGATCATCCCCACTCATACTTTGTAACTCATGAGGACAGCTTGTCACCTGGGTATTTTGTAGATATTATCTATGGGTTTTTTGTTTTGCTATTTAAATCTCTTTGTCTGTTTGTGTGAGGGACTTTGGGAAAATTCCGAAACTAAGTCACTAGTGTCATTTTCTAATGTGTTGCCTTTCCTTTTCTTTTCTAAACAATTTAATCTGACAACTTATCTCCTAAATGATGAGTTTAGTTCAATAACATAGACATCTATTATGGTTATTGATAAATATGGTATTTGTTCTTTATCTTATTTTGTATTTTACTGTGTCTTGAAATTTCTAAATAATTTTTTGTCCTCTAATTCAAGAAGTTAAAATATTTATTATGCTTATTTTATATCAAGTCTAAATATTATCAAGACTCCACTTCCCAAATAATCCAAGGATGTCAGAACACCTTATATCAATTAACTCCCTCCCACTCTGCATATTATTATCCAATAGTTTAGTTTTCTCATGTTTTAGACACATGCACAAACAAAATTGAGTGTTACTATTTTTTTGTACAGTCCATTTTTATTTCAATTTTCTATTCTATTTACCAATGTCTTCGCTTACCATTCTGTCTTGCACATTAACTCTTTATTGTCGGGTGAATTGATTTTCTCTTTCCTGAACTAAAACCTTTTGACTTTCCTATATTGACATTTTTATCAGGTATGCAAATAAAGGTTTATTTTTTTCTCCCTCCCTCTGAACTTTGCAGATTTCTCACTGTTTTCTAGCATCCAGTGATGCTGACGGGCCAGCTTTTGATTGGCCATTCCATGGGACCATGATCTATTGATTGTTCCCACCTCATTTGAAGACATTTCTGGTTCTCTGAAATTTTCTATAATAAGTCTAGTTGTCTTTTTATTCTTTTTTTTTTTAATTCATCTTGCTTAGGATTCTGGGTTTCTTGTAACTGAGAATCATCTTCCATCGGTTCTAGAAAGTCCTTAGCCATTGCTCATTGAATACTGCCTGTCCCAGACTCCAGTTCCCAGAACACATGCAGCCTCTCTCCTCATGTCGCTCCACCCACTATCACGGTGCCTTTTTCTGCCTTCCTGCCTACGTTTCGGAGAGCTTATTGATTTCTATCTTCCAAGTCACTAATTCACCTCCCACGTATGTCTCATTTCCTTCATAACATGTCCATTGATTTTGTGATTTCATATCTAAATTATACTGGATTCTTTTTATAGTATGCCTCATCAACATTTGGTGCTTTCTTGACCCGTTATCCCATCTTTTATTTATTTTTTAAATGCTTTAAATATCCCCCCCCCCCCCCCCCCCCCGCTATTTGGCTGTTTGCTGAGGGTACATATGCCATTCAAGTGCGTTCACGTTATTGAAGACGGGGCCTTACTTAACTCTTCCTGTGGCTGTTAACATTCAGGCTCCAGGCTGATCTTCATTTTTTAAACTGAGAAATTCCCGTAGGGCAAGGAGTGCTGTCCATTTACTTATTACTCTGTTCTTGGCTCTCTCCACTTTGTCCCTGAATATTACCTTTAATTACACAGCATAATTACTCACTTAAAAGCACACTTGTGATTTTCCAGCAAATAGATAATTGTTAAGGGAGGATTTTTTTAAAGAATACCTTACTTTCAATATTGGCGAGAGTGGATGTCAGCAGGGTAATTAGCACATTTCCATTTCTGTAATTTTAGTGGCGAGAATCGAGGGGTTTTTTCAAAATGAAGAAGTTACGGCAAAAAAGGCTAGGCAGAGATCGCGGGATCCAGTTATCTGTTGTTTGCTGAAGTTTAACTTCTAATAATTGAACAAGAAATGTTCATGGAGACCATGCTCCTGGACCCCTGTGGTCAATAATGTCTGTCTCTTGCATTTATGTGTAAATGGAAGTTTGGCTGGTTATAGATTTTGAGGATCAAATTTTATTCCTCTGAAACATTTAAAGATATTATCTTACTGTCATTTAGCATTTAATGATTCCATGAAAAAGCATTTTTCTTTTACCGTCCGCTTGATATCTTGACTTGGACCAACAAATGGCTTTGTTTAGAATTTAAATCCACCGATTTTACCTGGATGCATCTTTGTTTTGGACAGCCCGGATAATGTTGTCCTAGAACACAGTACGATCCTTCATTCTTCAGATTTGAGTCTTCTTTAATTCCTGGACCATATTCTTATTTTCTTCGAAATGCTTTTTATTATACTTCTTCAGTTTTCTTCCTGGGTGCCACCAATTATGTGTATATTGGCTCCCCTTTCTCTGTTAGGGTTATTGTTTTCTCTCTAACGCTTCGCAATATGTTGGTGATTTGCATTTCGTTTTCCCCACTGTTATTCATGCTCTTTAATATTTTTAGGATGGCTCCTTGTCCTTCTTAGTGCCTCAGGGAGGGCTCCTTCATTTCTGTAGTGGCTTTATTTTGTTCTACTGCCTAATGTAAGCAAGGCCATGCTTTATCCCTGCTTGATCTTCCTCCACATTGAGTTTTGGCATAAAGAGGTAATTGTTTAATTTTCTTTCTAAATCAGTGGTAATACATTTGGTCTTAATTTTCATTTTATATGTATTAGTATGCTTTCTAACTGTGTGTGTGTGTGTGTGTGTGTGTGTGTGTGTGTGTGTTTACTTGCCTTCTCCCTGTTCTTTTCCTCAGTGTTATTGTATTGTCTTTGTATAGAATCTGTACTGGTTCCTTTTAAAACAAGCATTATCACTAATCTTTGATTGAGTTGAGTTTTACTGGCATTAGCTGTTTGTAGAAGGTTTTATTGGACATAGGGCAGGGCCATATTCTAAGGTAGTAGGAATCCTCCCTAATTCATTGTAAAATTCCTATGGTGCAAAGCGTTGGGTGTATACATTAATTATACATTAATTATCTCACCTAGCAAAGATCAATGAATGTCTCAAGGTTCAGCCTCTGCTACCCTGATGCACTAATAGGCTGCCTCCTTGGTTCTGTATCCAATTATTCTTTCAATGCTTCTCCGTGGTGCCAAATCGTACCCAGGGATCGCCCCACCCCTGTGTTCTCCATTCCCGACATGGACATCAAAGGGATGTCAATCGCTTTTGCCTCTTAGGTTGCGCTACCACCAAACTCACAAGCTGCCCCGCTGACACTGGTGAGGTCTGCAGCCTCAGAGGTCTCCTCTCAGCCCCTGACCACACCCTTGATACGCACACTGCAGTCCTTCCTTCCTCACAGTCACTGTCCAGCATGACACAGCCCCCTCATTTTACAACAGCGCTGGTGTTGCCTTTTCTTCTTGTTTCTTTTTTACGGAGGGATTATTTCTGAGAGCAGAAGGGGGCAGAGGATTCTTGTTCTGCCACCTCGGGATCAAAAGTCTATTACTCACCTTTCTTAACAACCTTTGATATGAAAAATGTTGGAGGCTTTTCACCAGTCTAAGTAGATTACAGGCTGTCCACCAGAAAGTCATTAGTAATTAGGTTGTCTGGAATCTGGAATGCATTTTCTTGTAGGAACCAAGTTATAAATGGTAGTTGGCAACCAAGGCAAGCTTTTCAATACGCCGTTTAGTTGGATGCATTGTGCTAAGAGCATTATTCTGGCTTCACAGAACTACCATTTATTAAGTTATTTCTATGGAAAAATAAATGTCAAGTTCTAGGAGAATATAGCATATTTTTGAAATGTAAAACCATGTCCCTCTCTTGCTTACAATCCTTCTGTGGCTTCCCTTCGTTCTTAGGTTGGACACAAAATTCTTAACGTGGTCTAGCAGGCCCATGATCTGGCTCTGTTGGCCCCTCTGATCCCGAACTGTCACTCACACTGGCCCTGCTGCTGTTCCTGGAACGTGTCCTGCTTCTTCCAGCCCTGGTGCCTTTGCATATGCAGCTCCTTTTGCCTAAACATCTTTCCATCACGGTTTGCCTTTTATCGCTGACTCACCCTTCAGAACTCAGCCCAGATTTCCTTTGCTTCACAGACCTGAAAACAGGCCAAATAACTCTGCTGTATCCGTTTTAATAGCAGCAAGTGGTCTTTATTTATGTTCACTACTAATTGCCCAATACCCGGCACCATGCCTGGCATAAGCAGATATCCATTAAGTATGTGTTAGATGAATAAGCAAATAAATGACTAAATATTTTGTGCCCAAGGCAAGAGCTCTTAAACCCAAACCCACTCTCCTGGAACCAAGGACATTTCTGTATCTTTTACCACTCCCGACGCCCCTAGCCCAGACGGATTGGCTCTGGGGCTCAGACGAGTTGTGTGTATGTTACTTATAACTCCAAGTTTCAACCTCATGATGACCAACGCTATAAGTAACCCTTATTACAATTATATAAAACTCTGAAAAGTCATTAAAACCAGTCTACTATCTGATTTCTCCTAAGATCACAGTTTAAAACCCCTAAAATATAAACACACAGATATAAAATCAATTGCACTTCCATTTGACCCAGTGATCCCACTTGTAGGAATATATCCTAAGAAGCCTGAAACACCAACCAGAAAGAATACATGTACCCCCATGTTTGTAGCAGCACTATTTACAATAGCTAAGATCTGGAAACAGCCCAAGTGTCCATCAGTAGACGAATGGATAAAAAAGCTGTGGTACATATACACAATGGAGTACTATGCAGCTGTAAGAAAGAAAGATCTCTTATCCTTTGAGACTACATGGAGGGACCTGGAAAGCATCATCCTAAGTGAAACAAGCCAAACAGAGAAAGACAAGTTTCATATGATCTCACTTATTTGTGGAATATAATGTATATAACAGTCTGAGGAAGGGGGTAGTCCCAGAGATGCGGAAGTAGGGTACAGACTGACAATCCCCTAAATAGGGGGGTGGTGGGGAAGAGATAAACCACAGAATTTATATGCATGTATGAATTAACAGTGGACATGGACAACAAACTGGGGAAAGGGCAGGGAGGGAGGGGGAGGGGGGAATCAGTGGGGGTGAAAAGGAGAACAAAAATTAATAAAAAATAAATAAATTAAAAATAATAATAATAAAAAAAAATCAATTGCAGTTTATGGTTATATAGTCTTAGATGTCTCTATGTCAACATTACAGACCTGTGGCCATATATCCCAGAACTTTCTGGGATCGTCTCATTTTTTAAACAATTGGGCTCTTGCACTTAGTACATCTCACCTGTCAGCCTTGTGTCCTGATTTCTTAAATTTATTTAATTTTATTTTAAATATGTTTTTATTGTTTTTTTAGAGAGAAAAATAGAAACATTAGTAATCAGCTGCCTCCTGCATGTCCCCTACTGGGGATCGAGACTGCAACCCGGGCATGTGCCCTGTCCAGGAAACAAAGCAGGGCCTCTCAGTCCATGGGACAACGCTCAATCCACTGAGCCACATCAGCTGGGCCTGAGGTTGTTGTTTGTTTTAAAAAAAAAACAAAAACCCGGCCACTTTATCCATTTATGGTCCTGTCACTCATCAATATGTCACAACTGTCTTTCTGAATCCCTGTATACTTCCTGCCACTAGCTCCTGTAGAAAGACGTTAGGTGCATTTACAACCCGATCTGTGAAAAAGACTGACCTTTTTTATTCTAAATTTACCGGCTCCCGTTTACTTATATGACCCTGATCCAGTGTCCTCACCAGTAGGATGGAGTTAGACGGTGTCTACCATGGTGCTTTGCAGGTCCCTAGTAAAGGCTTACGGATATCAGCGCTGACACAAAAACCGAAGGGAAGAACTCCCAAGAGAATGTTGCTCAAAGGGTCTGTCTGGCCAAAGGAAGAAAGGGCACGTTGAGGATGAAACACCACGGAGAGTAAGATGGAAGCGTGCACTCCGACATCGCCCCTGTCGGATGAGCCGTCTGACGCCCGTCCAATGAGAAGAGCCACAGCCCAGGCCGGAGGAACGAGAGGAGGAGCCTACTGTGGACAGTGCTTATTATCAAGTCGGGTGCCCAGCTCCAAGTAAAATGTAAAATCTTGAAAAAAATCACCTCTACTCCTGAGCAACTCACTAGGTCCAAAAGATGACTTCATGGATTTGTCATCTGAGCAAGGAATGGACTTTTTATTGAAATCTTAGTACCTGAGCTACTGGGAAATGGTTCATTCAGCACCCCCTCTCTCCACCACGACTCCCCTCCTTGGCTCTGGGCTATCTTGTCACTCAATTTCTTCGCCTGGTATTGGCTAGAAGGCTTCATGGTCCATGAGCAAATCTAGGCTGTTTGTCAGATGGAGCTATGTTGACACTGGATGAGTTTATAGGGACATGGACTTGCTATTTGCTTCCTCTAGCTATTAACTGATTTCATCTATCTTGACAAAAGAAAGGGCTTGTACTTAGGCTGATCAGGTACTTTGCACAGACTCAGTGAAAAATTGGCAATGATTCACTGAAGCAAGACCGGATAAATAATTTTGGAAGAACAGAACATGTTTTAGGATCACCTCCTTTCACAGAATATGAGGGGCAACGAAGCGCTCCTGTGAATCCTTCCTCACTCACCCAGCCATCCACCCCGAGACACGACAGGTCTGCAGCGAGCCAGGCTCCATGCGTCCCGGCTCCGGCCCTCGAGGAGAGACCGACACAGGCCGTCACACACAGTGTGCTATGTTGTATTGAGGGAGGTATAAACTGCTGAGTGAGCATTGACGAGGGAGCAGTTCACTTAGCCTGGAGACCTCCAGGGAGGCTTGGAAGAGAAGGTGAATTTGGGGATCAGACTCCTGGGGAAGAGGAGTTAACCAGCCAGTTACAGGGAAGGGAAGCCCTGAGTAGTGCCCTTGTCCTCCCCTTCATGCTCCTGAGCTCTCCCTGGGGACCAAGGCTTCTTTCTGACCCACCGGCCTGTCCCATCACCACCCAGGCTATCAGCTGAGGCCCAATGGATGGGGAAATGAAGGACGGGATTCGGTCCCTCAGATGAGCAGGAACATAGGTTGGACATCCGGAAGCACAACTTCTGATGTGGTCAGGCTGGGGTCGGGCCTCATTCTTGCTTTGTAAACTTAAACACAAGTTACATTGAAGATCCACGATCCCTGGGACACACCTGGAGAAATAGGGCCCCGGAATCTTCCCTAGGACACAGTGCCCCCCCGCCCCCCAAGCTTCAAACCCAACACAAAACACAGGAAACACTTGATGGGGAAGCAAACTACTTAATCCCTGAGGCTAAAATGGCCACGTATGACTCGTACCGCGCCCGATGGCGGCATATAGATTGGACCCACCTCGGGTTTGGACGTACCACTTTAGAATCTAGGAAAGTCGGTCACGTGACAAGTGAGGGAGACATTCTATGGGCCAAAGTGCCAGCTGTGGTTTTCTTCAGAGGGGACGCTTTCTGCCTCAGCTAGGCTGAGATGTTCTGAGACGTTATTAGCATTTTGCAATTAGTGTATAAAGATAACTGAAAATGGCAAATTGACCTCTGGGCAGCAGGGGTGAAGAGAGGACAATATGTCTACTTTGTGAAAGGGGATTATAAACAGCCCAAAGGGCACCCGTGGAAGGTGGGAAAGAAGAGAGGCCCTATACGCCGTTCACCATCTTCCTGATTATGGTTTTTACTTTGGGACCGTGGATGCGCCTGGCTCGTGGTGGGGGACACTCATAAGAAAGTTGACAGCCGTTTTCAGGCACTAGGTTAGCAAATACATATTGCACGCATCCGGACCGCCAATTCCTGCTCCTAGCACTTTCATTCTGGAGTCTAGTTAACCATGAGAACAAGCAGCCGCCAGTGAAATCCAGACTACGGGTAGAGGCTCAAGAATAATGCCACCTGCGAGAGACAAACTGCAGCGGCAAGGATGCCCAGAACCTGGGAGGAGCCCTCACTCGAGGAGGAGACTGCTGTCGCTTTGCACAGATGTTGGCTACCCTCCAACAGTCCCACAGGGGCATAGCTTCCCAGCACATCAGAGATGGAGGGCACCCCAGAATTCATCTTGAAGTCTAGCGCTCTAATTTTACTGAAAGGAAAATTGAAATAGAGAAAAGGGAGAATACTTGGCCAAGCATGTGTTATCTGAGCAGGAGAGCTTTCTCGTCTCTGCCAGATACTGGAGCTGGAAAGATGGGCATGACGGGGCCCTTATCCTCAGGGGCGCTGGGTGAGGTAGATGCCCAGACGAGCAATGTATTGTGCTGTGGTGAGTGATGATAGAGTCACAGGGTGCAGAACAGGCAAGCTGAAGGAAACAGTGGAGGCCATGCTGTGCAGCGCTTTGCCTGTGTCATGCTTAGGATGGGAACGAAGCCCCCTGCATATAGATCTGTGGATATAAGCATAGCTTGGGGTGCAGGGTCAGCCACTGTGGGTTTATGGGTTCCAGCTCCAAGTTCATTAAATTCTTTGAGCCTCACCCGGCTGGTGTGGCTCAGTGGATTGAGCATCATCCCATGGACTGAGAGGACCCAGTTTGATTCCCCGTCAGGGCACATGGCCATGTTGCCGGCTCGATCCCCAGCAGGGGGCGTGCAGGAGGCGGCTGATCAATGTTTCTCACATGGATGTTTCTCTCTCTCTCTCCCTTCCTCTCTAAACAATAGATTAAAACATACTAAAAAATTCTTTGAGTCTCAGTTTCCTTTTCATAGTCCCTTCCTGATCAGATGGTTTCTGAGGCAGATAAAATAGTGCCCAAGGGCTCCGCACATGGTAGTCTTTCTGCACACGACGTCATTCTAGAGTCCTCCAGGGATCCATTCATATCCTTCTAGAAACGGGCTACATCAGCTGCGCCCAGCTCCATCTTACATGAAGGAAGACCCCAGTGAAGAGTATTTGCTGCTTTGGGCCCCAGACCATCTCCCCAGACCTGACCCCATTCCCCCAACTTCTGTCGTGAGACCCTGGGAGGTGATTAACAATGGCCAGCCTGGGCTCCAGGTACAAACCCAATCCTTTCAACACACACCTCCTCCTTCTGAAAGCAGACCTGGAGCTCTGGGGGGTGGAGGAGAGAGGACCCCTGTACCCCTCTCCACATGAAAAAGATGCCCCACTGAGCCCCAGCGCTAGCTACAAAGTCATTTCACAGAAGCCTTCCCAAATCCCCCCTTTTAGTACAGGAGAGGCACGGGAGCCCCAGAAGGTCCCTTTAATGCAACGGGATTAATTGCCTGCTCAGAAAACGGCTCGATTCTAAATGATCCTAAATGGCCTTTAATACCTGTAATCTTCCCTCCCCCATGCTGCCCTGCTGCATTGCTATAGTGGGGTTGGTTCCGGGCGCTGGTTTGCTCAGTAAACAGCAGGCAGCATCGTGGGAGGCCAAGGGGATCAGGCTCCGTTCCAAGGGAGGCTGAGAAATTGATGAAAACACCACTGGCCTATTCACCAGCCTGATTTGATTCCAGAAAATCAAGCTGAAGAATTCAGGCTGGCCTGTTCCATGCGTTCGGTGTTCCTTTGCAGGACTGGGTCATCCCACGTGGGTGTAGCCCAGCTCTCGAGCCGGGTCTTCTTTCTCAGAGCCACAGGGGGAGCGACGAGGGAGCCGATTGCTTTCAGTCAGTTCTCTCCCTGCAAACCCGCAGAGCTTGGGGCTGGGGCATGAAGGGCCGAGTGTCTGGCTTGGCCGTGCACCGGCCTGGTACACAGGTGAGCATCACCATTAGGACGATGAAGCCCGGGTGGTATCCTGGCTCCGCAGTTCCTAGCTATGTAACTGTGAGCCAGCTACCCCTTGGTGCCTCTGTTACCTCTTCTATAAAATGGGGATGATTATAATAGCTCCTACTCAAGGGGTTACTGGGAAGGAGAAATGCCTTAAGATACGCAAGGAGCCTCAAGAATATCTGGGTCACAGAGAATGAGCTACATGTGTTTGCTCTCATTGCCCCAGCTATCCTGCTTATCCGTGGGCAGGCACGTGTCCTCTGTCAGCCTCAGTTCCGTCTGTAAACTGAGGACAGAGGCCTTCCGGCGGGGAAACAGTGCAGGTGCACAGGACTTGGCACTGGGCCGTCCCATGATCAGTAGCTGCCTCCCTCACCTCTGAGCAGATTCGGAAAGTCATTTGCCTTCCGAGACCTGCTGCTGACCCGTGGGCGCTCCTAGCTGGCTGCCCTCCCTGACCACTCTGCAGTTTCCATAGAGATCCACAGAGAACACTAACGGAAGACAGGATCGCCTGGGAGAAAGTGGGCAGGTAGGGGAAAGTGGGCCAGACCCACCTGAGAAACAGGAGGTGGCTGCGCTCCTCCCTTCGGGCCAGGGAGGGCGAGGGCCACAGGAAGAAATCGGAAGGCTGCGTGGGCGCCAGTCTTTCAGCATTTGAGCCTGCCACCTTCTCGTCTCCTCCTTGGGAGTCTCAGCACCCCGATGCCCCACCCTGCGACGTCTTCTGAGTCCTCAGCAAGCACATGTCAGTAGACTGGCAACACGTAAGGAAGCCGGATGGGGCTGGATGGCAGAGTCACGCGGGTATGGGAACATTCAACCTCAGCCCTGCGCGCGTAGGCTGCGTGGTGACTCTGATTCTCCACGGTTACTTAGTCCAGTAGCAGAATCTCGGACCCAGAAAGCCAAATCCTGATTTACAGTCTGAGGAGCTACCTACATGTGGTGAGGGCGATCGGGAGGCGACCTAGCCACCCATTCTGGGGGAGCAGAGAAGAAAGTGCAGACTAGAATGCAAGGATTAGAACTCATGGGCGAAATGTCTAAATACTAACCCAGATGAAACTTAAGGAAATAAAACAAACAATGGTGAAAAAGAATGAGTTATAAATGAGCCATTTGTGTAAATACGCAAAATAATAGAGTGCATTTTTCCAGAACACAGAGGAGTAAATGAAATGCATTAAGAAGACCGTGCAGGGGAGGGCACCGGAGAGGGGAACAGGGATGTGAGGAATGAACAAGGGAAATGAGAGAGGGGACTTCTGCAGACCAATGTGATAAGATGTCATAAAAGAAGGTGTATCATTAACTCAGCACCTGTACTGGAGGTCAGAAGGGAAGTCAGTTTCATCTTACCGCTATGGAATAAATATTGAACTGATACTGTACAACCATCCACGTGAAGAGGCACCCACTTATTCATCTAGGACCCCATGTAAAGGCAGTTCGCTCGGTAACAGCCCCCCACCACAGCTGCAGCATGGGAGCGGAAGGTTGGGGTTCATGTTATGCTCCATTTCCAGGAGCTCGCAGGGACCTACCACCTGCCTTCCCATTGGTCAGATCTACACCTAGGACAGGTCAACACCACTGGGAAAAACTGTGGTACTAGGTCTAGACATGCTCAAGGGCAGAGATCCACCCTGACTCATTTCTGTCTCGAAGACCTATCTCAATAATTCATTAAATGGGTCATTTATAACTCAGTCGAAAGAACTTAAGCAAAGACCAGACTGCTTCAAATGAAAAAATGGGCATGAACACCCTGGCCAGTTTGGCTCAGCGATTGGAGCATCGGCCTGCAGACCAAGAAGTCACGGGTTCGATTCCAGTCAAGGGTATGTGCCTCGTTTCAGTCCGGTCCCCGGCCCTGGTTGGGGTCGTGCGGGAGGCAGCCAGTCGATGCGCCTCTCTTGCATTGATGTTTCTTTCTCTCCCGCTCTGTCTCTCCCTCCCACTCTATCTGAAGACAGATGGAAAAATATCCTCGGGTCAGGATTTTTTAAAAAATGGGCATGAGTTAGCTTTGAACGCTTTGAGATTCTGCAATTTTGGGGGGACTGGCTCATAATTTTGGGTTGGCTCAAAATTAAAAAATCATGGGAACCCCTTACTGAATAGCTACTATGTGACAAGCCCTTCCCATTTATTGTCTTTTACACTTGCAACCAAGCTCACGAGACAAATTTCAAGCCCATTATGTAGCTGACGAAATGATGGCTCCATAGTGAATAAATAATTTCTATTGTTTGGTCTTCTGGACACCCCTTACTTTCGTGAACAGTAACTCCTTCTCTGTGTCCTCCTGGTGGACTGCAAGTCACCTTCCCACCTTTAATGACACCGGGGTCAGTATGTGACCTCAGCAAGGGCAATGCGAGTCTGCCATGGAAGACTGGGGGTCTTTCCTGACCACCCTTCCGCTTTCTTGGAGGGAGTCCCCGGCAGATGGAGATAAAGAGAGAAGCAATGATGTGCGAGAATGTGAACAGGGGAGCACAGAGGGAGCACATGAAAGAGACACAGGGCAAGTCGTACCCCTAAACTTTCTAATTACGTGCGCCAAAAAGTTATTGTTTGGGCTAAATATTTTTGAGCTGGGTTTCCATCAGCTGAATCAAAAGAACAGATGGTCTGCGCACAAGCACAGAGCCAGGACATGGCAGAGCCAGGTGTCTTCCTGACACGGAGCCGGGACTCTCCCCGTGGAGCCACGCTGTCTCCGTACCAACGCGGACGGGGTCGGCGTGGGGGACAATCCACCTTGGAACTGCTTCAACCTGGAACCGAGCCTCATCCTTTGGAGAGGGACCAAGGTTTTAGAAATTGCCCAAGTTTAGGTCTGTGGAATGAGAAGTAGAAAAGCCAGAAAATGATTTTCGAAATGGTGTGCATGGAAGGAAATGAGAGCGATGCACTGAATAAGTCAGACTCTGGGCTTAGAAGGCGTTTGTCAGTGAGTCCAAGTCTGGCTGGAGCAACGGCCTCCTCACTGCAGCGGGTGACTTCCTACCCACGGAGGCTTCTTTGAAGAGACAGAGCTCATGGGCTGAAAGACTGGAATTGGACTCAGTTCCTCCCTTGCTGGGTATGTAAACTGCTAACCTGTTTAATAGGTCTCCAGATTTCAGGAGCCTCATTTGTAAACTGGGGACGGTGATACCTTCTTCCTGGGGTTATCTTTTATCAACGAAAGGTAACAACAGACATCAACATCTGGAAGAATTCTTGCACACTGTTGACCCCCAATAGACAACAACTCTCTCTGTAGAAGGGATATGTTATATGCATTTATGCATATTAGACTTTTTGAGTCATCAGTCCTGGCGTGTTGATTAAAACATCTGCCTAGTTACTCTGTCATCACACCGCGCAAAGAGCCGGGCCACACCCATTTCATACACTTCCCAGTGGGCTCATTCTCTTAGAAATAGTCATCAGACACACAAAAAGCAATTTAAATGGCTCATCTTTCCTCTTTTCATCCACAGACAAATTTCAATAATTATCTTAGTCAACCCATTAATTAGTCTAAATTTGCCCAAGCATAATTGATGCTGCCTACACAATTTTCTATAAAAATTTGAAATGGATGGCTAAACAGAGGTTTTTGTTTGTTTGTTTGACTAAGTGCATCTTCCCCTTATGCAAAACGTGTTAGTCAATGCTTATCTCGTATGATAAACGAACTTGTGGTGTTCTTGTCGGCATCACAAAGGAATTCGAAGTTCTGAGTCTGCACCACGCGCTGGCTGGTTCTCACTTGTTGAGCTAGTGTCTGCTCCTTGAGTTCTCTGAGGAAGCCCCCACTGCCGGGCTTGGGGACTGGGGATCGGGTCGCCTAGGTCTGCCTTCTGGAGACCCTCTCTAACCTTGGCTTTCCTAGGTGAGCACTGGCTGACTTCTACACCCATATCTTTGAGTACTTTTTGTTTTTCTGGCCCTTCCAACAAGGGTTCAGTGGGTTTTCCAACACCCCGTCCTGAATCCCCTTCTATCATTTGGCAGCACGCTGCTCCTGGTGGTCCAATCGGGCTCAAGCCTCCATTGCCACCTGTGCAGACATCAGTGGGCACCTGTAACCCCAGCACCGTGGTGTGGCTTTTTCCTAACGTCTAGACCGTCCTTGTCAATAGCGTCTCTGTTCCGCAGGGACATGGCTAAGCAAGGAGATATGGGGAACCCTGCAACAGCATGAAGACGTCAAGGTTCGCTGCTGGATTCCGAATGAAGATGAGACTGGAATGGAATCATAAAAGAAAAGAATGATAAGTTTCAAACAAGCCTCTTGAGATATTTCAGACACCCTAGGAATCAGACACAGGAGAGCGAGAGCTCCTGAAACCCAAGGGGAGGGGTGACGGCCGGGGCGCCGTAAGAAGCATACATCGAGTAGAACAGAACATACCGAAGCAAACACAAATATGGATAAAAAGCCAGAATCTAAAGGTAGCATTTCAAAGCCGCAGAATAATGCTGAATTATTCAATAGCATTGGCAAGATTGGTTAATGATAGAAAAAATTTCCAACCTTGTCCCCAGATAAATGCCAGATGGGATAAAACTCTCAGTGTTGTACAAGAGCAAACAAAAAGAGGTACCACAAGTTAGGTAAGTAGTCATGAAATTTGTATAGGAGGCTTGCAAAGATAAAGCCATTAGCAATGGATAAATGTAATCACATAAAAGTAATATTTTCTCCTTATTAAAGACCACTAACACATTCCAAAGCACATGTCTAAAGGTGAAAATAGTCCGGCCTGTGTGGCTCAGTGGTTGAGTGTTGATCCATGTGCCAAGAGGTCGCCAGGTCAATCCCCAGTCAGGGCGCATGCCCAGGTTGTGGGCCCGAACCCCAGTGAGGGGCATGCAGGAGGCAGCCAATCGATGTTCTCTCTCATCAATGTTTCTATCTCTATCTCCCTCTCACTTCCTCTTTCTCTAAAATCAATAAAGGAAAAAAAATTAAAATAAAATAAAGGTGAAAATATTTGCCGTACGCAGAACCAACCAAGACTGATGCTGTTAATATATAAAGCGTTCTTAGAAATCAGTAAGAAAAAGATGGGTGCCTTCAAAGACTAGTGCATGAGGAAGCTGAGTTTGTAACTTACAATAGAAGAAATGCAAGTAGCCACCAAACACGAAAAACTGTTCCACTTCCAGTAGCAAAGAGCTAAAAATTAAAACAATCATATTTTTGATATAAGATACTGTTCTGCATTAAAATGAAAAATAATGCCAGGTATTGGTGAGAGGGTTGGGTGATAAAAGACTCCCGTGTCTAGTGGTACAGTCAGTTTTAGAGGCCAGATTGCCCCTCTGTACTCTATAGCTAAAACCTCAACAACATGAATAATTTTTCACTCAGAAGCCCTCGTTTTAGAAATTTATCTGAAAGAATCACATGCATCTGCACTGATGCGTGTATAATAAAGCTCTCTGAAATGGTATAATAATGGAAATGAGAAATAACATAAAAATTCAATGATAGGCTGGCTCAAATGAAATCTCTTCCCTCAAAAGTTCCTGAAACGTATTTCCTCTCCCACCACGTCCCATTCTGTCCCCAACCCATAGCAACCTGTATTTAATCTCTACATGCTAATGAACTCACCCAGTCACCAATGGCCTCTGTCGCTAAGCCCAAGGTTGGCTCCTTGCTCCTCAGCTCACCTGTTACCCCAGCACATTCTGGGCCCCTTCTCTCCCGAAACACCCTAGTTCCCGAGCCAATTTTCCCCGGTACCCTTTCCTTGTGACTTCCCCTTTAACGTCTCATTAGCTGCTGCACCCCTTACACCTCTTCCTATTCCTTCTCTACACCAGCCTGCTAAAAGGGAGGCCCCTGGGCCAGCTTCATCAGCTTTACCTGGGAATGTGTGAAAAGTGCACATTCTTGGGCCCCGATTCGGATCTACTGGATGAGAAACTCTGGGGGTGGAACCCAGAAATCTGTACTTTAACAAGCCCTCCAGGAGACTGCGATGCCCAATCATGTTTGAGACCCACTATATTAGATTATTCCGTGCTCGTGAGAGGAGTTGGACGGCACACGGATCTCCTGAAGAGCACGGGAGACAGACTACTGGGACAAGATTCTCCTCTGGCCCAGCTAGTGCGGTTCAGTGGCTGAGCGTCGACCCATGCACCAAGAGGTCGCCGGTTCGATTCCCGGTCAAGGCACATGCCCAAGTCATGAGCCTGATCCCCAGTGTGGGGCATGCAGGAGGTGGCCAATCGCTGTTCTCTCTCATCGATGTTTCTATCTCTCTCTCCCTCTCCCTTCCTCTCTCTCTAAAACCAATAAAGGAAAAAAATAGTTTTAAAACAGTTTCTCCTCTGCACTTACTGTGACCTTCCACTAATGACTCACCTCTCTTGTCCTCAGTGTCGTCACCCATAAAATGGGGCCGTAATCAGGCCTTACCTCCCAGGCTCCTTGTCGGGATAACGTGAGATAATCCGTGTCAAGGTCCCGGGTTAGTGTCTGACACAGAAAGTGACCACTACAACAGAGCCATGCTCACTCATAAGGGAACGTCCTCAGGCCAGAGTTCTTCTCGGAGCTCTGCACCGACAGCCACATCGACTGTGTACCGTCTCTACCAGGGTCCCACAGCCAACGAACTCGCCAGCTTCTCCCCAGACTGTACAGCGCGGGTGCTCCCCTCTGAGCCCGGACCACCATCGACCTCTCCGTTTCTCAAGGCAGAAGCTCCAGAGCCACCTGAAATTCTGTCTTTGATTTTACCTGTCACAGGCCACCAAATGCCACGTCCTAAAAAACCTCTGGAACCCATCAAACGTGTCCACCTGCATTCCCAGCACTCGCATGAAAATGCACCCCTTCTCCGCGTGAGCCTCTTTGTCAGCCTCCCCATTTCTGCTCTGTTCACGTTCACCAATCCGTTCGCCCCACAGGAGCCAGAATGATTGTCCAAACACAAAGTCCGATCATGTCACTCCCCTGCTTAAAATCCTCTGGAGACATTATACCGGGTGTTTCTGGGAGGCTGTTTTTCGGTGCAGAACATTTAAATTGCTAAACTGTGTGAAGCAGATTGCTCTCCTTAGTGTGGGTGGGCCTCATCCAACCAGGTGAAGGTCAGATCTTGTTACCAACAAAAGGACTTCTTCTTGCCTGACTGGCTTTGGGCGGGGCACTGATTGCATCCTGCTGTCGGACGGGAACTGAAACAAGCCTGTGGGGCTTCGGACAGGCACAGTACCGCCAGCTCTCCTGGTTCCCATCTGCTGACGGCCAACCTTGATGTTCATCAGTCTCGGTCTCTTCTTTAGCTCTGTCTCTACATCTATCTATCCAAACCTTTCTACATCTGTATCTAATTCTATATCTGTAATATCTCTGTAGCTACTGTTGGTGATGCTTCTCTGGAGAACACCGACGGATACGTCTCCTTCATGGCTCCCAAGACGACTTCAGTGTGCCTTTTAGACATCTACTCCACAGTCCGTGACTCTTCTCTGTAACACCTGCTCTTCTGTACCTCCTTGGCGGGCCACGGAGAACGTGTTGATTTTGTTTACAGCTGTACCCCCAGTAGCAGGCACGGTGCTTGAAAATTAGTGGACTATTATGTTTGCGAAATGAAGGCCTATATAGACTATCCTATTCAGTTATAAAAAATTATTGTAACAGAATATTTGCTATCATTATGAAATATATATATATATATAAAGCTACAGAAGTATATGTACAGTATAATACCATGTTTGCATAATATAAAAAGTATTGAATATAAAGGCAAAATTGCTTAGCTCTAGTTAGTTTTTCTGCCTTCTCACATTTATATTTCTTTCCAAATTCTCTGGCTGAAATATGTATGCACTTTTGTAGTTAGACTATTTGGTAGTAAACATTATAATTAAATTCCTCTGCATATCTAAAATGCAGTAAAAGGAAACAGGAAAAGTCGAAATAATGTTTATAACATATGAAAAGACATGCTTCTCTTTTACATGTAAAGATATCTACAAATCAAGAAAAGACAATCAGGGTAGTTTTTAAAAGTGGAAAAAGGACATAAACAGATTGTTTACATTTAGAAAAGAGATTCAGATGACGGATGGCTCATGTGCGGCATGACCTATTAACTAAGAAACAAAAACCTGTAAACAAAGGATCCATTTTGCTCTTGTTATTGGCCAAGATGAACAAAAAGATAATATCCAGTGGTACCTTGATTCCAAATAATTTGACTCAATAATTCAACTTCTTAGACTTTATCCTAAATAATAAATTAATGGTGTAAGATACAGAATGACTCCGGCCATATTTTTAACAGTGGTAAAAACGTTTGGGAAATCATAAAAAAACATACCTGAGAATTCATTAGGTCAATTATAGGCTATCTATAAAACAATGCTATTCCACCCACCACTAAATATGATGCTTCGGGAGAATATTTACACTATAAAGAACTTTTTTGATTTATTCTCACTATACAAATAGTGTACTGAGAACTTTACGCACCGTGATCTCAATTTGGGAGGGAAATATATACATTATAGAGAAAATGCGTAAGAAATAGAATGAGTTGTTTTCAGGATTAACCCCGAGTCGTGGAATTGCTAATTAGTTCTGCTTCTTTAAACCTTTCCTGATTATTCTATGGAAAATGCCTTCCTTTTATAAACCAAGAAGAAATTATATTCTGGCTAAGGAACAAGATGGTCAGACGTGTCGGGAGTGGGGGAGAACAGTGTGTTGGGAGCCTGTGTCTGACGTGGGAACCAGGGGTAACTGGCGTAAGGGGTGGAAGGCACCGTATCTGTGCAGAGAAGGGAGGGCCCAGGAGCTATTCAGGGGGAACCAGAGAGCGTAAGGAACAACTGGACGTGTCTCTAGGAAGATGTCTCCGCCTGTCATGCTCTGAATGAATAGGAATTAAGACCTGAACTACAGAATGTAGGGTGCTCCATGGCTTGGGGAGACCGTGGAGGGGTGTGTGAGTACTTTGGGAATACTCGAGGCACAGTTTGGAATCTCTCACCAGTGTGGACAGACACTAAAGCACGGAGCATAGCATGTACATTCATTATCTCTGTTTTCCCTGTGCCCAGCATAGCAGGGGCTCATAGCAGGTCCACAGAAAGTGTTTGTCAAAGGGAGACATGAAGTTCGGGGAAAACTCCTGACTTGAAAGCAATATGAAATTGACACGCACAAGCCAATGATAAATCACAGGAAACCATTCGATTCTACGTACAGAAACCCCTGTGTGTAAGACCACAAACCTTTTTTATTCAATCCAACGCTTAAAAAAAAAAATGTTTTCTCAAGGACGGACAAGCCTGAAACACAGAACAATATATTTCTCCACCCCTCCACTCCCCTCCCCTCGCCAACGACTGCAGTAGGTCTGTGGGAGGCACTGGCCTTGGGCAGGCATTAATGAGCCCAGGTTGACATGGTTTCTTTCTGTGGCCTATGTCTACATTTTGCACTTTTGCGTGGACATCTGTACGTGCTCTTGAGCCTAAAGAATGACTTGCCCTTACATCCCACCTTCCGTCGGAAGCCAATCGACAGCAATAAAAGACAAACAGCAGTAAGATATCACGTAGGAAAGCAAGCTGCTCATGTGTACGTTTTGCATTTCTGCTCACGCCGGGGGCTCCCCCGCACTCACGCCCAGACTTCAGCCATCAGTTCTACGTGTTCATGGCGCTCAGCTGGGGCAGAGGTGAGAGAAACCTACTCGGCGTCTCCGGCTTCGGAAATGTGGGTTCCAAGGCACACGTGGTGTGGCTGGCCCCCTGCCCCCCGTTTTCCTCTAGGCTACAGCACTTCCGACAACCGCATTTCCTGACGGAGGGACTGGGGTCCCGGCAGTGGGAAAAGCTCCCGGTGGAGGTGACCAGTGTCGTGAAATAACTCGTCTCTAAATAATGTCCCTCACTTCTGTCTCCAGATCATGAGCTGTGGAGGCTTTGAACTTGACCTGCCCAGGAGCCTCGGCAGGACAGACCTCCAGGTGCCCATACATCTGGCTTCTCTGCTTCTGCGAGGGTCAGGTCTCCTGTCTCCCGGAAAGAAACCAGATTCAGCTGAGAAGGACACCTGCTACCTTTGCCACACACTGAAAGGGCCCCGGCTCACGTGGGCCTGGGAGGTGACGTCAGTGTGTCTGTCGTTCCCTCCCCTTCCTCTCGCCTGCCACACTCTTCCTCTCTCATCTTTCTGGCTGCATTTCTCTCCGCTTCTCATCCGAACTTTCTCTGTCTCCTCCGCTGACGTTTACTTTCTCTCTCACATTAATACCTTTTCTCTCTGCCTCCTTCCACTTCCTCTCCCTCACTCCATCTTTCCTTCCCTCCTCTTTCCGGGCACTTTCTTTCTCTCGCACTGTCTGCCTCAATGCAGGTTCCTTTCAGTCCCTCACTTTCAGTCTGTGTCTCACGCCCTTTCCCTCCCTAACCCTCGGGATTCGAAGCAGAGGGAAGTGGCCAGAGCAGGGTTTCTCAGAACTGCCTGGAAGCCGGACTGGGTTGAGCTCTCAAGCAGGAAGGTGGCTGCATATTCCGGGACACAGCGGAGTTGTTCCCACTAAGCACGGCCGCTATGGGCTGAAGGATGCTGTGCACACAGGAGGTATTTCAGGTGGGACTCATGGGGCTGAGTAACTACACCGATGCGGGGTGAATGGGGAGCATGATGTCGTCAAGGTTTCTGGCTGGGACAACTGGAAAGTGGAGGAGCCAGGAAAGTGGAGGAAGGAACAGGTCTGGGCGTTCCTCCATCCTGGGGTCACTTTACGGTAAGAAAAGACCTGTGGCATTTCCAGAGAGCAAAGGCTCTTGGGAGAACAGAAGATAATTTATAATTACACACCGGTGGTCCTTCAGTTCTGTTTGTTCAGATTTGAATAATTCTCCCTCTGGTAGATGCTTCAGGGACATCCTTCAAAAACCTTTTCTCTGCAAAACTTAAGCTTCACGCATTAACAGATTTTTTTAAAATAGAGCTATCATGGGATGGCAACTCTCACCATCCACATTAAATGTGGCTGCATCACTCCTCTGCACGATACTGTTAATGCAATTATTACTCCAAGGCCTTGCTTGCAACACTCCTCTGCACGATACTGTTAATGCAATTATTACTCCAAGGCCTTGCTTGCAACACTCCTCTGCACGATACTGTTAATGCAACTATTACTCCAAGGGCTTGCTTGCAACACTCCTCTGCATGATACTGTTAATGCAATTATTACTCCAAGGGCTAGCTTGCAACACTCCTCTGCATGATACTGTTAATGCAATTATTACTCCAAGGCCTTGCTTGCAACACTCCTCTGCACGATACTGTTAATGCAACTATCACTCCAAGGGCTTGCTTGCAGGCCCCACGAGGACAGGGACGTTGTTCTCACGGCTCACCACCAGGCCCCAAATGCTTCCTAAGAGCGACAAGCACTTAGTAGGCATACAGTAAATGGGATTGGAATAAATGAATATTTGCCATCTTTTCGGTGTTATCAGTCATCAATAATCTGTGAAATGGGAACACTGGGGTGAAAGATGGACTCACTTCTGCTTGTGACGAAGCAATGTTCCCCCCCAACCCCAGGCAACGACGGGAACCGAGAAGCAGAGTCAAAATTTTAGCTTCAATTGGATGCTCGTTGGACCTAAACTGGTCCAATTTGCACTTGCTTGTCAGTGAAAAGAGCAAAATTAAAGATATGTTACAGGCAGAAAACAGAACATGGAAGCTTTTGTGTTAAAGGTGAGGGTAGCTGGAGGATTATTCTTATTTTTAGATTTCTTGGAAAAGGCCTCCTCACTTGCTTAGCAGAAAAAGAAAAACCTACTGTTCTAACACTGAACATTCGCCTTTGAATCACATTTTCAAGAAAGCATTGTTCCCTGGAGTAGGGACTGTCTGTCCCCATAGCTTATCCTAACATGTCATCTGCAGAGGGGGCTGAGTAGTTGTCAGCAGCCTGGACTGTGGGGGCTGAGTGACAGCCCTCAGGTGTGACCTTCAGAAGCACTCCGGGTACTACGACTAGAGCTCCTGGGGCAGAGGTGAATCTCATCCAGGTCGGAACACGCTAGCCCTGGAAGGAAGGACCCAGTGCTCAAAGAGGCACTTGCTGTCCATCATCCATTGTCATCTTCACACAACAGGTTAAGTAATTAATCAGTTCAAAGTATTCATTCAACTTTCCCAGACTCTGAGGATACATCCAGGGAAACAGCCAAAAAGTCCTGCCCCCATGGAGCTGACATTCTAGAGTGGTCAGGTACAGACAGACAGACAATTAAAAAACTAAATGAATTATATCGAACGATGATAGAACATGATCAAACATAAAGATGGAACAGATCAAGATAGGTGTGTTGGTGTTGAGGACAACTGCAACTTTAAGTAGGGTAGTCAGGGAGGTTATTCACAATCTATTACCCCCCCCTCCCCCCCCGTGATGATATATCTTGCTCCTGCCCCGTGTCCTGCACTCCTTCCCTGCTGGTGGAGATACCTCTCTGACTCAACACATGAGGCTTGTCATGTGACTTGCTTCGGCCATTGAAGACTGAGCAGATGCGACACATACCACACCCAATAGGAAGCTTTGGATGCACTGTGTGTTTAGCTGTTTCTTCTTTCTAACTTCTGCCTTGAACACTGAATATCCCGGCCAGGGCTGGGCCTTGCACCGGGTTCGAGAACGAGAAGGCGTGCAGAGAGCCGCAGCCTCCAGCAACTCACATCTATGGGGAACGTGAGCAAGAAAAAACTCTTTGTTGTATAAGCCAATGATATTTAATTTGTTACCGCAACAAAACCGATTAATATAAAAAAACCTCTGGGAAAGGTGTCGAGTAGGTAAATACAAGATGGAGAAAAGTGGATACAATTCAGGCTCGGAGACGTGATGACATTCCCTGAGGTCACACATCTATTTAGGGGTGAAGACGGCATTGGAAGCCCTCCTGTCTGGGACCTGCCTAGCTCAGATCACAGACGTCACATCGTCACACTCTCTCTCCATCCTGGTCAGCTGAATACCCTCTCTCCTTCTGGGACCCTAAAGCTCCAGGCCTCCCACCGTCAAACCAGCCTCAAGTGACTTGAGACACGTGGGTCTGTCTCCTCTATAACAAGCCAAGCGGTGCTGTGTCTGCAGCTGAATCCCTCTATCGCCTCCTTATCATTCCCCATCTCCCGCAAATCCTGCAATAAGCCTAGGAGACACGACAGGTCGTGCGCACATGTCCTCACTTCCAGACGAGAAAGCTGAGGCTTGGAGCTCAGCAACTGCCTCGGAGTCACGCAGGAAGTGAATGCTGATGGCGAAGACCCTGCTTTTCTACATTTAGGAACATCACGGCGTCGCTGGAGTTTTCCTGTTTGGTTATTCCAGCCTCATTACAATGGTAGGAGTTCGTTTGCTAGTCCTATTGTATCGATGAGGGACTTGAAGCTCTGAGCTACAAAGTAATTCTCAGAAGGTCTTACAATTTAGAAAGATTAGAACCAGAGAGTTTTCTCACCCCAGAACCAGTGTGTGGCATGGAGCCCTGCTCTCTACGTAGGTTTCGATAAAGGTGCGGACCTGTAGCTGTTGGCTAACAAATATGTTGTGCATTGTGCTTTGTTTAAAGAAGCCTGATGAACATTATTGCTTAATCAGTTCATCTCTAACTTGGTGACAGGGAAAGAAGCCACTGATGCCTGGGGAGAAACCGCGGGTCACGGTGCGTCTTCGTTCACATAGAACTGCTCCCACCAGGGTCGAAGGCCACTACGAGCTACAGGGCGAGGAGTGTGCCTGTCCCCGCGCTGCTCTGCTGAACCTTTTCCCAATGGGGAGAGACAAGCGTAAACAGGGAGGCAGCCCAGTGACAGAGACAGAGAGGTCAGGGTTGGAAGCTCGGCTCCTCCACGGAAAAGCTCTATGGTCTTGAACGAGGACTCCACAGGCTTGTACTGAGCATTCTCCCCAGCACTGTACACTGAGTGCCCACTATGTATCCATCATTATGCTAGATCCCGGGTATACAGCAACGAACAAGTGGTCAGCCCCTGCTCTCCAAACAAATACCCGCAAATCCTTGGAACTGTTTCATTTTGAATGCAAAAAATGGCTACCCAGCCCTTCTTCTTGGCTCTGTAACGGGGACCTCTGAAACCCACACAATAGTCCACCGGATCATTGGGAGGGATCCCAGCGACGGAGAGGTGGTAGGGATACAGTGTTCCCCTCGAGCCTCCATCCATCTGCCGTGCATAGTCCTACCTCTCAGGACAACCAGCATCAGGCAGCCAGTCCTGGACGACCCTGCTACCAAGGGCAAACCACTGGCCGATCTCACCACTCAGTTTCTGTTTCCTGGTGATGGGAGGAGCCAACGGATCTAGACAATCAATTGACCGGGCATAGAAGGGTCATTTAGAGCAGCCGTTTTTAGTCGTATAAGTTGTTTTTTTAAAAGTCATACAAAGAAAATGGTTGAGCTGCTACAGCAAAGGACTAGAAATGTCTGCCTCACCTCCTTTGCTCTACCTGGTACAGCCCGGGGTGCTCAGACCTGGCCTGCCTAGGAGAGGGTGCTCAGGAAGGTTGGGTCAGGCCTCATCCGACCCACAGACCTGCCCACGGCCAGTGCATTCAGAAATTACAGCTACAATGTCCTTTCAGCTAGATGAATCAGGGCTTTCACTGAAAGGTAGTCATACGGTCACTACTGGTCACATTAAGAGGGACATGGGTTCACATGGCAGAGGGAAACTGGGACCCATTCCACAGCTCTTGGGAAGGAGACCAGGCAAGAAGGCCAAGTGTAGGCGGTGATGACTAACACAGTCAGCAAGTTCCCAAATGTAGCTGGAGGTCTGATGTGAGCCCACCTCACCCCCATGGCTTCACTGACATCCTTCTCATTGCTGGATGGGAAGGACCCTTCCTAGGAATAGTGACTTCCTGTAACCACCCGCAATCTGACTGGTCCATTCACCTTCAAGTGTGCTTCAGTGCTTAGTTTGTGGCTGATGCAGAGGTACAGGAAGTCAGAGGGACTGGGGACACTGTTGTCATATAGAAGAGAACTTAATCTATATAAAATCTTTGCAAAATTACGCCTATTGAGGAGGACTTAATGTTTAATGCCACATTGCCTGCTCTGTGATGTGTGCAGGGATCTAAAGGCATGCAGCTATTACTAAGGGATGGCAATATGTCACCAGGGAGAGAGGCTGGAAGGCATGGCCTGACATTACAGTCCCGTCCACTGATGCTCTTCAACCCCTGACTTAAGAAACTGGGTCCTGAGGAGAGAGGAGAACTTGGTCTCCAAACATCCCTGCTGATGCTATTCTAAATGCAAAGAAATGTCAGAGCTGAAATAACCATAATGCAATTGTACTTAGCCTGTTTACTGAAATATCAGTCATTGCTTCACAGAGCAATTCCATTTTTAAAGTTCATTGTGCTAGAAAAATTTTGCAGCTCCTTAATTCCGACTTTCTCATGCAAGCCGGGTGGGAGGTGAGAAGTTTCTGAACTGCATGAAAATCCACATGAGACATTTCAGCAGCATTTGGAAGCTCTCTTCCACCACCCGGCACCCTCTCTTCCCCAAATCCAGCTGAAGCTCCCACCCCCGAGGTCTGCCCCCATTCCGAAAGCAAACAGTAAAAGAACAGCAGCAGAAGCAGAGACAAAAACAGGACAGCACAGGGCTCCGGAGAACCTGCCCTGCTACCTGCGGAGGACCAGGGCTCACCTGAGCTGTGGGTTGAGCCTGGTCCCCGTGCCTTATAATGTTGGCCCTCTTGCCTTAGTAACAGATATTGGCATCAACAACCAGTCTTAGGGAACTTGATTTCTACAGATGGCCCCACTGGGTTCTCCACGAGTCCAGCCAATGGGAGATGCAATCAGGAGACTGGAAAACGGGGTGACGGAGAAGCCAGAGCCATCATTTTCTCCCTGCCTCCTCGTGGTTTGGACAGTGACCACCTTCTTCTACAACAGGGTTTCTCAACCTCAGTTCCATCGGCATTTGGGCTGAATAAGTCCTTGCTGTGGAGGGTTGGCTTGGGCATTGTTGGATATTGCACAGCATGCCTGGTCTCCATTCACTAGTGACAGGTGCACCCTCCCCAAGTTGTGCCCAAAATGCAGCTAAAAATGTTTCCAGACATAGCCAGGGTCCCCTGGGAGGAAAAACTGTTCCCCGTTGTGAATCACTGTTCTCATCTTTCTAGACGGCCCTTCATGTCACTCCCTGTGCCACCCACTGAGCATGGCACCTGCGTGGGCTCAGGACCCCGGTCCACATGCATGTCAGACAGTGCAGCTCGATCCGGGCTCTCCTTGTGAGTGAAGGAGGATATGTCGTGTCTCCCAGGAGACTCTGAGCTCCCAGAATGCAGAGACCGCAGACATCACACTTGGGACACCCCCGCCCAAGAGTGTGTCTAAGTGTCTAACTGGAACCCCAGTGGCTTTAGTGCAAACCTCTCTCCCAGCTTCCGGCTAGAACATAGGCACGCTGCCCCCCGCCCCCCCAGCTTCTTTGTATAACGACTCTTCACAATTGCGGGCAATTTCCTCCAGGGTACCCAAAGGCCTAGGAGGCTTCCGCATTGGCGCGAGTACCCTGTGGTTAACCTGAGCTGGCAGCAAATGCTGCTGGTCCCCGAAGTGCAGCAATCACTTCTAAACGAGGTCTGCCTGTGCCTTCATTTAAGGGCTATAACAATTGCTTTTCCTTCCTTGGAAATATAACCTTTGTGATGAACTGCTTTTGAATCAGTCAACGTGTGTGCTAGTCCCTTAGCAAGTTCTGTGCAGAGGTAGTGGCCTCTTCCTGCAACCTCAAGGGGAACACACAGGCCCGCAGTCACTGCCTATGGGCCTACGTCCCGCAAAGGGCCCAGGCTGAGGGCTGGAGGCTGGGCTGGGACCCCAGCGGGCAGCAGAAGGCGTGCTTGGTCCCATCTGCCTCAGCGTGAGAGCATCCGCAGTGAGCATCTAGAGTCTCCAAGGCTGTCCTAGAGTCACCCTCAGTGTTCATGCATGCCACGGGGACCTCTAAAGACAAAAATGGCCACGAATGAGCCCACAGGTGTGTCCCAGGGAAGCCAGGGGTCCGGCTCTCCAGAGTGTATTCGGACACTTGCACGGTTTCAGTTCCGGGACTGCAAGTCCTGCTTGTTTCTCGCCAAGACTTGTTTGTCCCGGACGGAGGGGTGCGGTGAGTGTGCTAGACTCCACACCTGCTCGCGGGCCTGCCTCTGCCACTCCACGTGTGCCCCGGGAGCCGGGGGTCAGGTGAGCTACTCCTAGGACAGTCCCGTGATTCCAGTATGCGTGCGCTTACGGCTCACCCGACGTGCGCTCATGCCTCGGTTTCCCCACTTCACATGGCAGCTGTCTGCTGGGACTGCAGCCTCCGCGACGGAGGTGCCGATCCTGGCTGAGGTCCCCGGGTCCCTCCGCCCCACAGCTGCTCTGTCACACGTGGCAGCCCCGTGGTGAAGCACCAGCTCACGGCAGCTCACATGGCCTGTCTGGGCTCCAGCTCCTCCTCTCTAAACAAGGTGGAACCTTTCTATCCATTCCCAGGAGTTTTTTCCTCTGGAGTTAGAATAATAATGTATATTGAGTAAAATGCACAAATCGTAAGTGGGTAACTTCATGAATATCTACGTATGTCTATATCCACGTCAGTGCCACCCAGACCGATATAAAGGACATTTATTGCATCATGCCAGCAGTGCCCTCGTTCCCCATTCCGGATGACAATACACCCCCCCAGGTAACTGTTCTGACCGTTATCAGCCTCCGAGTGGTTCTGCCTCTTCTTGGGAGTCAGGCAGCTGTAACCACATAGTACGCACTCTTTTGTGTCTAGCTTCGTTCAACATAAAGGTTTGCGATTCATCCACATTACTGAGTGTGCCAGTAATTTGTCCCTTTCTACTGCTAAGTAGCATCCATTGTGTAGATATAATATCACAATTTATCTGTCCATTGTCCTGCTGATGGCCATTTGGGTTGTGTCCAGTGTGGGGCCAGTATGAGTGAGCTACACATTCCTACGCAGATGTTTGTGGACATGCACTCATCGCTCTGGAGTCTATCCCAAGGTTTAGTCTCAGAGATTTGACCACCAGTGTCACCCTCCACCTGAGTTCCCCAGCAGCATGTCTGGGCATCCCCCGGGCACCTGGGATGGGCATGCCATGTCCATCACCTCACCGCCTGGCCCCGTGATGCAGCAGCCCGGGTGCTCCCTGCCCTGCATCACGGCGCCCAGCCAGCAGCCCAGCTTCTTTTTTTTTTTATAATCCTCACCCGAGGGCATTTTTCCATTTTTTGTTCAGATAGAGTGGGAGGGGGAGAGAGAGAGAGAGAGAGAGAGAGAGAGAGAGAGAGAGAGAGAGAGAAACATCGATGTGAAAGGGACACATCGAGTGGCTGCCACCTGCACGACCCATCCAGGGCTGGGGACAAACCGCAACCAAGGTACGTGCCCTTAGCGGGAACTGAACCCGGGTCTCTCTGGACTGCAGGTCGATGCTCTAACCACTGAGCAAAACCGGCCAGGGCCAGCCCAACTTCTTTGGGTGCTTTGAACATGCCTGGTTCTATCTCCCTTCCTGGCCTTCAGAGCAAATTAAAGCCAGATGACTGCATCACCTCCATATGGAAATATATTCTAGAAAGATTAAAGGCTGAATGGCAATATATATATATATATATATATATATATATATATCATAACAATGTCATAAAATCTGCAAAACAGTTTCATATTCTGATATTAGTTCTAAAAAAGCATAATACTGCCAAAAACAAGGAAGAAAAATTGAAATGACAATTAAACACTTCTCTATAGAAAGGATATAAAGAACATAAATATGCCAAAACTAAATAAAACTCTAAGACATACTAGTAATATATTATCCTTAATATGTAAAAGGCTCTTACAAAACAATAAGAGTTGTATAAAGCCTCCACAGAAAAAAAAAAAGGCATAAAGAAGAGGCAATTGGTTCCATAAATGAAAACGTTGCTTAAAACTATCAATAAACAAAGAACAATATATTAAGTCAAGCTATTATTTTTCACTTATCGGCTTAGCATTCAGCAAGTTGACCATTCGGGGAAATTAGATCTCTCCTGTGCTCCCAACGGAATGATAAATCAATGCCTCTTTTCCAAGAAGGTATTGCTGTGGTGAGCAAAACCCATTTAAACATGGTCAAGTAATACAATTCCTAGGCGCGTGTCCTGAGGAAATAGTGGGAAATGCGCACAGAGACATGTGCCGGCCTATTCATAATAGAAGTGCTTATACAATTTAAAATTTGGGAGCAACTTAAACATCCAGGAATAGGGAAGTGGTTGAAAAAGTATGGTACGTGCACATAATGGAATAATAGGCAGACATTTAAGCGATTGGATAAATGTCTCTCTGTCACCCCCAGGTGTTCACACCATATCCGAGAGACTGAGGCAGGTTGCAAAGCCATAACTAAAGACAGAACTCCATTACTTTACACGTGGGCGTGTGCACACACACATGCCAGGGCCCATGGTAAGTGTCTGGAAGGTGTTTTTCTCCGGGGGGCTAACATCTGCAACCTAAGAATGAACACAAAAAAAGATGTTTTTCTCTTATCATGGTCTGATACAGGTCTGCAGGGAGGCTCTGCTTTACTAGGTCACTGAAGAGCCCCAGCTCCTCTAGCAGGGGCTCCGCTGTCCCCCAGGGTCCTGAAGTCCTCTACTGGGTCCTCTGCATCTGGCCACCAGAAGAGGGAAGAGACAGCAGGTGTGGAATGTTTTACGGGCCAGGTCTGGAGGTGGTGCACTTATTTCTGCCCACGTGCCACAGACTAAAGTGCAGCCATGTGCCCACCCCCAAATGCAGGGCTTGGGGGGATGCAGAGCGTGGCCAGGCTGCCCGCCCACCCAGCGGTTCGGTCTGGCCAGAAGCATCTGCAGTCAGCTCTGCTTTCTGCTTTCACTCCTCTGCAGGCTCTGAGTTTCCCCCAAAGGACACGAATCATTTTTAAAAGAAGGGAGGCAAAGCCCAATAAAACCATTTCCATTTTGCTGGCCACCTGGTGTCCTGGGCTCCTGGACTCCACCTGACAGGGCTGGCTTGCCCAGGGCCTGGAACATCCCTGGCTGCCCCTCACGCCCCAAGACAGACGTCGGCTCCTGAAGCAGCTCGGAGCCCACCGCCCAGCACCCTCCCCGCACCTGCAGGGCCTCGGGCTAAGCAGCGAGCCCCCTGCTGCTCTGTGACAGGGCTTATTTTTGTCAGTCTAGGTGCACACGCCCATCCCATCACTCACAGGAGTGTACGCCCCACTCCGCCATTTGTCACTGTCAGCCCGGGGAGCAATTATACTCCATCCAGCTGGAAATAAACAGACACCAGCATCGAGTGTGAGATGATGGGCAGACAGACCGTCTCTGACATGTTGCCATCCCCACTGTGCCCAGCTGTGACGGAGCCTCTGTGATGGTGCCTCTCGTCTCCTCTCTCATCACTTGCTCTTCCCAGGGAGAATGAAGGAATTTGGGGGGAATGTCTTCCTCTTACATTGGACAGTAGTAAAACTTCAGATAAAATGCCCTTACAGGAGCATACGAGACAGGAACCTCTCTCTGTGGCTCATCTGGCCGATCAGCCTGCCAGTCTGCAGCCTGTGGATCAGGGAATGAGCACGGCTGGCCCGGGCACCCAGGCAGACCTGGGGTTGAGCCCCAACCGCACTGCCTAACTGCTGTGCCACCTGGACGGAGTCCTGTAACCTTCCGCCTATGAAATGACAGCAGCAGCGGCCCATTCCCTCTTTTAGCAGCGTCATTGCTCCGGCTCCTAACACAATCCTACACCCTCCTGTGGCACAGACACCCAGCTCCTCCAAATTCAGTCTCCTCTTCCACGGCATACAGCTCGAGAATATTCCTACCTCTGTTTAGCTGTGAATGGCCTCAGGATGAGTTTCTTTGTAGACTAACTTTTTTAGAGCAACTTTAGGGTCACAGCACGAAATGGAAGCAAAAGGGATGAACAGGACGTTGAAAAGCCCATCAAGCGCCTCACAGCCACCCCTCCTTGCCCCCCTCCCCCCCCGCTGGGGTGGAGGTGACCAGGACAGCCTTAGAAGCCACGTGTGAGGACCTCAGGGCCTCTGTCCACGTAGGTCCCTGAGTGACCACATAGAGGACTATTCACTGGCCTACCTGTCCAGAGCGAGAAAAAACTACACATGACTACATGCCACGTGGCATCCTGGGTTGGATCCTGGAACACAAAACGCACCTGAGAAGAAACAAGTAGGGAAATCCCAGTGAACCTGGTGTTCTGTTAACAGTAACGTACCGACGTCAATGTCTCCGTTTTGGCAAATATATCACAGAACGTGAAATAGTAACAGAACCAATTCGGTGGAGGGTACGTGAGAACTCTCTACACCGTCTCTGCAACTTTCTATAAGCCAAAAATAGCTGTTAAAAATTATGTTAAAAACCCTTCGAGCGTATTAAGCCATCATCCATTGGGCGTATGTGTCACTGCGGTCTCCAACGCAGTCACCTATAGAACGCCAGTCCCATTTCAAGACTCAGACTTGACGTGTCCTCCACTGAGAAGCTTCCTGGGGCCCCGGGGGTGAGACACCTTCCACGCTACGCCTCCTTCTAACACACTCCAGAGAAGCAATGAAGAGAGCCGCCCACTTCCCAACCCAGCAGGAAGTCTCGAGTCAGGAGCCTGGTCTCTGTCACAGCTCCGACATCCCTCACGGGGCTTGGGGACATTTGTCCGAAGAGTTGACGCCAACCTCACCTACTCTCTGTGAACACTCACTGCACCAGCTAGGGTGCAACTGCTTCATTAACTCTGAGGCACCGCACAGATGTAGGGGATGATTAATTACTTGCACAGCATTTATTGAACACCAGGGCTGCTTTACGGTTATGATATATTTTTCTGGGGGCCTACAGTGTCTGCGTTGATACATGGTACTTGGTCTCATTATTGTGATTGTCTTAATTAGTATCAATGCGGCAAAAGAGCTTAAACGGTCAAATTCAGTGCCTTCCATGGAATGCCCAGAGGCGGTAAAGGTAGGCACTTCCGCTGGCCAAGTACCTGCTGGGCGCCAGGCTAGTCCGTGCTGGGGGCTTTCACTTCTATTATTTCACTGCATCCCAGCAGAACCCCCTGAGGCTGGTGTTATTATCCTCCACTTTACAGAGGAGGGAATGGAGGAGCAGAGAGAATAGTGGTGTTTACTACCGCTCACTCTGTAAGTGGAGCTTGGTCTCTGAAGTCCACCTATAACCCACTTCCCTTCGAAGCAGCATCTTGACATATGATTGATCGTGAGTCTCCACTATGACCTGTCATAAAAATAAATCCAATTTCTTCCAAGCCCCTCTGGGTTGGACCTCCAATAAAGCTGAATGCCGGGACTCAAACACATGGCTGTTAACTGAAGTCCAGTTGTGAAAACGGGGACGTGGGGTCAGAGGTGTCCCACCCAATCCGCAGGATGATGTCTGAGCCGCTAACCTGAGGACCCTTCCAGTGTCCTGGAATCATCTGGGAATAAGAATATGTCAGCACAAGCCTGGCCGGCTAGCTCAGTTGGTTAGAGCATCATTCCGATTCACCACGGTTGTGGGTTCAACCCCCAGTCAAGGCACATACAAGAATCAAACAGTGAATGCATACATAAGTGAAACAGCAAATAGATGTTTCTTTTTCTCTCTCCCTTCCTCTCTCTCTAAAATCAATCAAAAATGAAAACGTTTATTCTTTAAAACAACAGAAAGACTATGTCAGCACATAGCTCATCACCTCCTTGCAACAACCTTACGAGGAGATGAGAGAAGTGTCAGGTGTATAAGCTAACCATCACTATGAATAACTGAATACATTATTCACAGCAATGGAATATCCAGCGCCTTCTCTTCCAACAGATGGCAGGCCACTTGGGGGCAGGGACAGCCCCTGCCCTGTTCATCTTTGTATCTGAAGGACAACATCACAGTCCTGCATCCAACAGGTGATCAGTAAGTAGTTGCTGAATAAAGGCCTGCCATGTTCACGGTCACAAGAAACGTGGAGAACAATAGCATCTTAGAAAGGCCCTGAATGAAATTTGGGCTATCGCACGAATACCCACCAGATGCCTAAGCGTGAGCCTGGACACCAGCCCACAATGCCTGCTCCTCTCCGCCGGGCCTCACGCCTGACTGTGCCCCTGCAGAGCACCCAGGGGATACATCTCTGCGATGTCAAAGGGCGGTGGGCTCTCGTTGGGCTTCATGTGTTCCTTCATGCCTTCGCACTCGGCCCTGCGTTCGTATGACTAGTAGTCAAGACCTAACAAGTCCCCTTGCAAGACTGTTACCACGATCCCGAAGCCATTACCCAGACCCTCTGTCTCCCCCCAGGCATCCCCTTCCTTTCCCCCTTGCAGGACCCCTTGCCCCATGTGTACCAACTCCTGGTATCAGGTGCCTGAGACGGTGGGGCACAAGAGGACCAGTTCAGCGGACCATTCAGATTCTGAATTCGGATTTAGGCTGTTATGAGGCACCAGGTATCTGCGCATTGTGAGCTTTGTACAAACAGAGCACCATGAACTTGGGAAGAGGTCTGGGGCTGGGGAGGAAGGGCCCCCGTCTTGACTGCAGGGCTGCCTCACCAGCAGGCGAAGCTCTGGAAGCAGAGCATGCGTTCAAGGCCCCGCTCAGCCGGCAGTCGCTAGGCAATGTAAGCCCCCCTCAGCTGGACACAGGGGCCTGGCTTCACTGAACACCTACCACGTGCCAAGTCCTCTGCGCAAGACTTTACCTTGGAGCCCCTTATTATAAGTCCCTATTAGCATCCCTCCCTTCCCTTTGTAATATTTATGACAATGGCCATTAATTAATTTTTGTGCATGGACATGATCATCTGCTTAATGTCTGACATGCTCACTAATCTCTAAATTGCACGAAGGTGCCTTGTTCAGAACTCTATGTCCGGCACCCATAAAACATGTCCGACTCCATAAAAACAGCAGTTGTATGAAGGAAGTATGTGGTCGGTTACACCACTGGCTTAAAATGTTCACCCTCTTTATTGGACCCTTGGCCTCGTGACTCTCCAGTTCTCCCCACTGAAGGAAGGACAGGGCCTTTGGGCTGGGCCTTGTGACTTGACTTGGCTGATAGAAAAAGGCAGAAGTGATGGTGGGTCAGTGTGACACCAGTGTTCAGAGGCCTTGGATGTTTCCACTCACCCTCCATGCTCGGACGTCATGAGAGGACAAGCCCTGGCTAGCTCACTGGTCCAGAGACGAGACAGGAAGACAGAAGAGCAGAGGCAGATCAACGACATCATAAAACAGATCCAGCCCAGCCACCTGGACCGGCTGACCCCACTCAACCTGCAGATGCACAAACAAACTCAGCTGGGATCATGCAACCTGCACACACATGAACCGAATAAATGCTCATGGTGATGAGACATGCATATACCTTACAAAGCGATCACCCCCGTAAACTTGACACCTTACATAGTTATTACAATATTACTGACTATAGTCCCTAGGCTGTACACCTGAAACTAATATAATGTATGACAACTGTCGTTTCAAAAACTCCCATAAAAATGTTGCTCGTGGTTACATGCTACTGCTCTTTGGCGCTTGACTTCTCACATGTTGACCAACACATCAACACGCCCATGTTGCAGAAGAACAACCGGAAGGTCGGCGAGATGCAGTAACTCGACCAACGTTGCACAGTAAGGGCAGGTGCTACTATGTAAACTCCGAGCTGTCTGTCTCTGAAACTGATGTGCCCTTTATTCTCTGAAAGGCTCATTTACACTCGGCAGGACATCTAGCCTGTGTCATTAGCGTTTCGGGCATCTCTTCCATCTGCACCTCCCCAAAGTAGCACAAAGGTGACCCTTGGGCAGATGCTATAATGAGGCAAGATATTACACCAAGAAACCCTTCTTTGTCCTTGCTGAGTAACTACCCTCGACTGGGGAGCTCTCGCAGCACGTCCAGATATTCCTCACTTTAATGGGTAAATGCCATTCGGAATAAGCAACCAAATCCACCAGGCCGGGGAGCTCCAGGTGATTAATGCCTCTCTCAGGTGGTGAAAACCACTTCATCTTCAGCTGCAGATTTCTGACTCCACCAAATACAGCTCTAATCGCCCACAAATGCACTGCCTGATGGGCTTTTATTGCTTAATTACCAAGGTGAGAGCCTCGTAATTAATACACCATTTACTCCGACATTTAGATATTTCCAGGAAATGTCGCCAAAGATTTTCCAAGGAAATTCACATTATTTGTCATCTCACTCTGCTCCTCGTACAGCCGCATCAGTCACCTACTTCAGTGGTTCCCAAACTTCTCTGCCTGCAGCTAGCGAACAGGCAAGGCAAGAGGCCGCCACAGCTCAGCTCTTCCTTGTCTCACTTGAGCCTGGTGATGTATTGAAACCCCAGTGCACAGAATGGTCAAAATTGTAACAATGTAGCAATGACACAGAACGAAAGCAAACCTGAGAGTAATTCTGTAGTTCTATTAATGCAAGAAAAAGAGTTACTGAAAATTACAACGAATTCAAGTCCACGCTAAGGATGTATAACAAAATGTCCTTTACAAAAACTGGGGCGCCCAGCCGGTGTGGCTCAGTGGTTGAGCATCGACCCATGTACCAAGAGGTCGCCAGTTCGATTCCCGGTCAGGGCACATGCCCAGGTTGTGGGCCAGATGCCCACAGGTGGGCGTGCAGGAGGCGGCCAATCAATGTTCTTTCTCATCGATGTTTCCATCTCTCCCTCCCACCCCCTTCCTCTCTCTCTCAAATCAACAAAGGAGAGAAAGTCGGGGAGATTGCCGCGTTTGTGAGTGCGCATGTCCACTGGCGCCTTTTTAAGGAGTCTGCGCATTGGTCTCAGCAAGGCAGCCAACGGTTCTGGCAGAATAATGAATTAGATCCTCGGAAGGCTCTACTAATGAACTCATTTTAGTTCAGGAACACAAGGTTTCATTTTACAAACCAAGTGACTTCGTGGGTTACTGATATGTGGCTTTAACTGTATGTTGAAATGAACATCAGTGGAACCGAGTTGCTGTGTAGGAAGGATACACAGTTCTAAAGGTATCGATTTGTACCTACCGCTCAGCCAGCCTCGCCTGGAACCACTAAGTGAGGTCGTGTGTGCTGGGTGGGTAGATAGTCTGTCACCAGGGAGACTACTGCCCTGGACAAACACTGTTAGCTTTGGGTAGCAACTGGATCACACAATAAGGAATGTCATCTTCCATAGGAGCAAATCAAACAACATCTTTGTCTATGACACTCACTCCCACCCCCACACAGTGACAGATGTCTAACACCTGGACCTGAACAGGTGACTGGGGAGGTAATACCCATCAGAGCATTGTGTCAACCATCAGTGTGGGTCCAGAGAGTCTTGAGAAACTTTCTTAATTCTTTCCAAACTCTGCCCGCTCCGGGCTGGCTCGGGCTGGCTTTCTTTCTTTCCTTTTTTTTTCTTTTCTGCCATTGCTGATAAATTTAAAAATAATAATAAGGTGTTTCTTATAAAAAATTAGGGAAATGCAGAAAGTTAGAAACTAATAACACGATTCAACCACCAGGTATAACAAATGTGAAACATTATTTCCTGGCGATCCTATTTGTTAACAATTATTCAACTTTTTTACACATTATGCAAAACATATGACAGGGAAAAGAAAAAGTTGAGATGTTCTAAATTAAAATTATAGTGGGCAGAGAGTGAGAGAAAGAGACTGAACAGTTAGCCTGGTAATAGCTGTGGACCAGCTCTGACAAAACTGCTCGTACTCCTGTGTCTCTGCTGAGAGTTAAGATTAATTTCCAGGTGCTATTTCCACAATTATCCCAAAGAGAGAAGAGCCAGGTGCCATGGAAACCCAGGAGCCTCCGATTCCTACGTACACGTGAACTTTCCGACCTGCTGCCCACAGCTGCCATCCACGGGTGCATCCGCTTGTTGCTTGCAGACTCGACTGCCCTGGTCCTCGAACCAGCCCTTCCCCCTGCTCCCAGTTAATGTAAATCCTTTCAGAACAGCTTCCACCTACCTGCCCCCCATGTGATGCATAAACACACTTGCAAAACTCTGGGACAATGGACACATCTGTCTTTCCTACCTAGCTACACTGCTGCTGGTATTGACTCCATGCCCAAGACGACTTCTCTTTGTCTGCTAGCTTTTGGCCTAATGAACCCTTTCTTTTCAAAAGACCTTCAGCCATGCAAGTAAAAAATTTTGTTTTTGTCTAACACACAATACTTTTATTCACATTTGCAATTTCTACGGCCTGCTCCAGCATCAACAGGGTCCACGTCAGATGCAGCTCTTCGCAAACACTTTAACAGTGGCAGCGGTGGTGAGGGGGAGGTATGACCGAGTCGTCTTCTCCTACGGGCCACTTAGGGTGTTTGTGACCTTTCATCACTATGGGAGGATGCGATGGCTGTTGTGGTAAAAGGAACAACGCCCTTCCACCTCCTCCCCCCGAACCGGTATCCATACCCACATCCCCAGAATCCTAGAAATGAGTTACCTTGCACCGCCAAAGGGATTTTTTCAGTTTAAATCAATCAATTAAGTTAATTGAGTGGTTAAGTTAAGGATCTGGAGATGGGGAGATTAGCCTAGATAGATGGACCCAAGGTAATCACGAGGGTTTTTACAGGAGGGAGGGGAAGAGAAAAAAAAGTAATAAGAAGGGAGAGGCGAAGGGGCAGACGAGGTGAGGAGGGGAGCAGGGAGGAGGAGGAGAGGGGAGAAGGGGAGAGAAGGGCAGAGCTGATGGTGCTGCACTGTTGGTGCTGAAGACGAGGCAGGGGCCACACGCCAAGGCACGCAGCCTCCAGGAGCGGGAAAGGCAAGGAGATGGAGTGTCCCCTAGAGCCACCGGAGGCTGCCGCTCTGCCGCCGTGACTTTAGACAGCTGAATCACCTTCAAACTTCTGCCCTCCAGAACTATAAGGTAATACATCTGTGTGGCTTAAAGCCACTGAGTTGGTGGTAACTCGTTACAGCCGTGGTGGCTAACTCAGCAATATCCATGTAAATGAAACTGTGGATATAGTTCAGATTTCTGTTAGGACAGATGTCCAGAAGTGGAGAATTTCTGGGTCAGAGGGTGTACCTGTTTTGAAAACTTGATAGATGTTGTCAAACTGCTTTCCTAGAGACTGAAGGGCACCCTGGGTAGATGCTTCAGAAAGAGGACCCCAAGCCTGGGAAGGGCACCCACTTCTTTCCATTTCCACTGCCAACGCCCTGATCCAGGCCACCCCACCCCCTGCAGAAAGCCTGGCTCCTCGGCTGTTCTCCTGCCCCCCTCCTCCTGTCCCCCTCCTCCTGTCCCCTCCTCCTGCCCCCCTCCTGCTGCCCCCCTCCTGCTGCCCCCCTCCTGCTGCCCCCTCCTGCTGCCCCCCTCCTGCTGCCCCCCTCCTCCTGCCCCCCCTTCTCCTGCCCCCCTCCTCCGGCCCCCTCCTCCTGGCCCCCCTCCTCCGGCCTCCCTCCTCCTGGCCACTCCTCCGGCCCCCCTCCTCCGGCCCCCCTCCTCCTGGCCCCTCCTCCTGGCCCCCCTCCTCCGGCCCCCCTCCTCCTGGCCCCTCCTCCTGGCCCCCCTCCTCCGGCCCCCCCTCCTGCCCCCCCTCCTCCTGCCCCCTCCTCCTGGCCCCCCTCCTCCGGCTCCCCTCCTCCGTCTCCCCTCCTCCGGCCCCCCTCCTCCTGGCCACTCCTCCGGGCCCCCCTCCTCCGGCCCCCCTCCTCCTGGCCCCCCTCCTCCGGCCCCCCTCCTCCTGGCCCCTCCTCCTGGCCCCCCTCCTCCGGCCCCCCTCCTCCGGCCCCCCCCTCCTGCCCCCCCTCCTCCTGCCCCCTTCTCCGGCCCCCCTCCTCCGGCCCCCCTCCTCCGTCTCCCCTCCTCCGGCCCCCCTCCTCCAGCCCCCCTTCTCCTGCCCCCCTCTTCCAGCCCCCCTCCTCCTGCCCCCCTCCTACTGCCCCCCTCCTCCTGCCCCCCTCCTCCTGCCCCCTTTCTCCTGCCCCCCTTCGTCACGGCACAGGAGCCAGAGGGGTCTCATTCGAGCAGGAATCAGACCCGGGTGCTCCTGCAATGACTGCCTGTGAGCACCCCCACTCCCGCCTTGGCCCTGCCTCTCCGGGCTGCCCTCACCCTCACCTCCCACAGGCACCCCCCGCTTTCTCTGCTGAGGCCATGAGGGTCTCCCCCAGGTTCCGCTAACAGGCCCAGCTCCTGCCTGTACCTTCAGGCTTTTGTACATGCTGGTTCCTCTGCTGGAACGTCCCTCCCATGTTCCCCTTTGATCCTAAACCCCCCTCGTCCTTCAGAGTCCATATAAAATGCCACTTTTCCAGGGGTTCCCCACCCCCACCCCATGACATTCAGGCAAGGCCCACACCCCTACTCCCCTCTTCCATAGCACTCACCATGATTTCAATGAACTTTTTAATGAGTTACCTAACTTTTAATCAAAGTTCCATATCCATACAAAAACACGCCCAGAGTAGAATCTCTGAATGTCCACAGACAAAACGCACCGGTGTCAACAGCACCGGGGGCCCAAAGCAGAACATCCTCTGCATTCTAGGGTATCCTAGAAGCCCCTCCCCGACATCCCTTCCAGTCAGCGAGCACTGGCGCCCATCCCAAAGACCACTTCTACCTAGGATAGAGAGGTTCCTTTTTTGTATGAGCAAAATCCATACTTAATCGTTTGGAAACATGTCTCCGTCACTAGACTATAAGCTCCCTGAGGGCAGGGCCCATGTGCGTCCTGTTTGCCAGCAAAACCCCAGTGCCCGGCATCGCTGCTCGACAGACGTTTGCCAAAGTGAAGAATAAATGATTTAATGGGCTGCTGATGGACGTTGTAGGGGCCGGGTAATAGGTCTGCCGCGCAAGGTGTCCACAGGAAAGGGAAATGAGAAGACGCACCATCCTGGTGGATGAAACACACTCAGAGGAGACGAGGCCTCTGGCTACAGTGGAGCTGGGACGTGAGCCGGGGGCGGAGGGGAGCTGCAGGCTAAGGGTCCGGTGCAGCACAGAGGTGGGGAAGCGAGAGGAATGAGCCTGGCCAGCAAACCCAGCCAGTCCCGGGCCAGGCCAGCGCCCTGGCCGCTGGGGGACTCCGCTGGTGGGACGCGTCCCCTCGACTGCCCTGCCCACGACAGTCTGAATGAAATATCCACCCCTGGCGGGAAGGCGCTTTTCTCGGAGACCGACAGCGGCCGGGCCCCAGAGAGGCACCTCAGCGAGGGGTATTTGGCAGCATCTGGTGGGAAGTAAGCCAAAATCTGAGTCTCAGACCCTGGGAGGAAGTCTAGCCTGTAGCTCAGGTGCCGAGTCGGGAGCAGGTGCCCGGAGACGACACCGTGATCCAAATTCTGACTTCACCAGACCCTGCTTCCTTCTTTCTGTCCTTCTGTCCTTCCATTCGAGCCTCTGTCTAAGTTATCAGCACAGGCCCTCCTTGGGGTGAGGGTGGGGGTGAGACAGTCCGATGCTCAGCAGGGTGGTCTCGGAGTAGGCAGCCCGACTTCCTGCAGTCCTCCGGGGGCCGGCTGGACGCCACAGGGGGAAACCCACGAGCCCGCGCACGTGGGCCGGGGCTGTGAGGCAGGCAGAGCGTCACAGGCCAAGCTGTGCGTTCCCACGCCAGTCGGAAGGCTGTGCCGGCTTGTGCTTTATCGAAGACACGCAGGGTTCGTGGTGAAAAGCCGGTGTGTCCGAACACGTTCTTGAACCGGCAACGCCTTGCCCGGGGCTCTGCAGTCACGCTGTTCCTTTCGTGCGTTCAGTCCAAAGGGTATCGGGGACATAACTGTGCGTTATCACTGTTGACATTTTCCAGCCTGCTCCTCTCTGCTTAAAGAGTGGGCGCCTACAGATGCCACTTAATAACGTTAGGCGTCACGAAAATGTCACCTTGACAAGCACAGAAGTGGATTTACACCCCCGCCGGAGGTGAACCGGCTTAGAGAAAGACAGTCCCGGCCCATGTCCTGGCAGGTGACGGCAGCAGGGGCCCAGGGAGTGAACAAGGGGAGCACAGCCCAGGGGACTCCCGGTTACTGGCTCAGGTGGACAGGCAGGCTGCTGGGACTTCGCAGCACAGTGGGGGGCGGGTCCAGCTCTGGCCCCAGATGTGGGTCATACGTACGTGGAAAATCCCAGGGACGGGGGCACTGGCCCGGAGGCCCTGTCCTGGGCTCAAGGTGGATGGGGGCAGCAGGTTGTCCTGTGCTCAGGTGAAACCAAGGTCACAGCTTTGGAAGAGCAGGCAAACCCCAGCTGAAGGCCAGGGAAGGGAAGGCAGAGCCTGTTTTCCTGGCAAGGAGGCCGGGAAGAGCCCGGCGGAGTCCGGACCCAGGCACGAAGGCTGAGAGTGGCTGGAAAGACAGACAGAGATCCTTTTCCACTTCCGGTTTCCACCTCTCAACCGACACCGACCTACGAAACCTGGTGTCACCCCAGATCCGTCCTCGCCCACGTCCCCGAGCCTCACACCCAAGGCAGGCCTCGACAGAGTCTTTCTGTCAAGGACCAGACAGTGAATGTTTCGGGCTGTGTCAGCCAGAGGGGTCTCTGCCACTGCGTGAATGTGTTGCAACAACACTTTACAAGCCAGGCACGAGGCCAGATTTTTGTCCACAGGCTATCGTTTGCTGATCCCTAGCTAAGAATGGCCAGGCCTGTCTGCTTGACCTTCTAAAATCTCCCGAATCTGCCCGCTGTCCTCAGCCCCCTCGCCGGCCCCGCCGGGGCAGCCGCGTCCTCTCACCGGCCGACTGCAGGGCTGCCCCCTGGAACGTTCTGACTCACGTTGTCCCCGACCGTCCGCCACCAGCAGCAGGGAGCATCGTCTGATGCAGGTCTGACCCTGTCCCTGTGCTCCACGCTCTCCAGGGCCTGTTACTTCCACAGTGAGATCGACACTCCCAGCCGGCCAACCCGTCCTCCGAGAGCCCAGCTCCCATCCACGTCCTGTACTGGCCAGTGCGAGCCGCCGGGGCCCGAGGTGGTCTCCCGCTGGGTCTCTCCACCGCACTGTGCCCCTTTCAGTCCTCACTCCGACTGCTCCCACTTTCGACATCACTTCCTCTGGGCAGACACCCCCATGTCCTGAGTTGGTGTCGAGGGCTCCCTGGACCGTCTGTTTGCTTGTCTACTAAGTCGGCATCTGGAAGGAAATTCTGGTCCCTGTCGCATAGCACGTGACCCGAAGCCAGTGCTCAGTACGCATCTGCTGGCTGACTCGGGCCCCAGCGAGTCAGTCCATGACCTCTCTCAGGACGGGAGGACGGGAGCCAGAACACAGAGTGGGACCCGAGCACGCTGTGGCCGGGGTTCCCGGGGCTCTGCATGCCTGGTCAGGGTGGCTCTGTGCCCTTCTGACATGATCTAATGTGCTTTTCTGACCAAAGAGGTTTCCCAGTCAGGAGAGTGACCTGGCTTCTGGGACTTCCCATGCTTTTACCAGACGGCCTGAGGTCTGGGGAGACACAGAGCCACGAACGCTTACGTGTGTTCCTGCAGAGGAGCACACGTGAGTCCGTGATCTTTCTTACTCATGTATTAATTCCTTCATCTGCTTGTTCATTCTACAGATGTCCCCTGAGCTGCCATGGGTTTCTGGCCCTGAACTGGCCGCCGCACCCACAGAGAGGGCCGACACCCCAGGCCCCTTGACCATGGGGCGGAAACAGGCCACTCCGACAGTGCGGGGAATGCACGATAAATGGATGCCCAGGGACGCCGCGAGGGATGCAATGAGGAAGAATAAAACTGACAAGAGTAGACCAGAATGTTCGCGTCGAGCAGTATTTTAGAAACAAGTAGACTTAACAGTCTGGAGAAAAACAGGCCAGCACCAAGGAAGAGGAGCTGAAAAATAAGCGAGATGGGTCAGCTGAACCCCGATGGCTGTCAGGACAGAACAGAAAGGAAACACCAGTCTCTGCAAAATCAGACCACAGACGCATAAGGTGGTCTGCAAGGACGTCAGCTAACTTGAAGTGATTCAGTCCCCAAAAGGGCCAAGCAGGTGCCCATCACGGTCCCCTCCCAAGAGGAGGTGAATGAAAAAGGCTAATGGGATACATGGAAGGAGGCAGCCCGGAGGGACCACCCAGGTGGTGGTGCAGGTGCCCCGAGGGAGGGGCAGGGGGGTTGGGGAGGAGAGCGGAGCCTGCAGGTCTGCAGACGGGGAAGTGAGGCAAACCTGCCGCTTCCTCCTGACCGGGCCCCTTTCAGTGTGAATGAAGTGGTGTGCAGACGTGTGATGTTCACCTCCCCGTGATGGAGCAGCTGTGAGGAGGCAGGGGCCCACCCCCTTGGCAGTGATACCTGCAATGCTCCCCTGTGTGGCGTGGTCACCAGGAAGGGCCAGGCTGCCGCACTGCGGGCCGGAGACGAAGGAGGTCAACAGCGCAGCCCTGTGCCCTGGAATTAGACAGGGATTGGCCAGATGCACTCACTGGAGGCCAGAAGAGGCGGGGTCTGTCCAGACCTAGGAAAACTGGCAGAGCGGGGCCGTGTGTGTGTGCATGCACACACGTGTGAATTCCCGGGATGGGGCAGGACACTAGCAAGCTGGAAGGCACAGCCCCTCTAACCCTGAGGTCCTCACACTGGTGCAACCTCAATGCCAGCACAGATCTGAAGGGTTATTCATGTCAGCTCGTACTTCCGAGCTGAGGAAACGGGCCCAGGGGGACGGGAGGTACTGGAGAGCTTATGAGTTGAGATGGGAACAGCGCCCTGGCCTTTCAGAAACCTCACAGGCAGGCACTCGCTTCGACAGCTCCTCCTGCTTCCACGACGCCCGCTCTGTCATCTCTCCCTCCTCTCCATCCCCAGTGCAGCGCCCAGGGGGGAACCCGCCATCCTACCAGCACCAAACTGAGACTCGGAGATGTGCCCACTCTTCTGAAGGTCACAGAGCACGCAGGCGGTGGGGCGGTGAGGTCAGTGAAGGCCTGCCGGACTCCAGAGTCATCTTTTCCATGTTCACGTGTTGTCTCCTGGACCCCAGGGGACGTCCCACACTTCACCTGCCCACAGCGGACTGCTGACCTCGGCAGTGACCCTGGTCTGTCCACCTTCTCCTCCCACCTTCTCCTCCAGCTCAGCGGTGCAGTGTCTGCAGTAGCCCGGGCCCAACCCCCCTCCCGTCCTGCCACCCGTCTTTCTCTCTTCTTTCTCTCATTTCTCACACCCATCCGCCAGCAAATCCATTGCCTGGATCTTCAAAATATGTCAGGAATCCAATCCTTTCCACCAGCTCTTCCCTTGCAGATGTTACCGTCTTCCGTATCCTGGGTTTGCAATGTTCTTCTCCAGTCTGTCCTCAGCTCTGTGGCCTGAGCGAGCCTCTCCCAAGCCAGCAAACATCTGGCTCTTCGGATCAGAATCCGTCAACAGCTCCCACGTCACACAGAGCAAACGCCGAGATCCTTCCAACGGCCCCGGAGGCCTTGTGAGGTCGGCCTCCAGGTCTCTCCCTCCCTTCACCTCCTGCCCACTCAGCTCCAGGCCCCTGGCCTCCTGGCTGCCCTTTGAACAGCGGAAGCACGCCCCTGCCCCAGGAACTTTGCACTGGCTGTCCTTAGGCTAGAAAGCCGTCCCTTCTCCTCGCCCTTCCAGATCCATTTGTCTACATCTTTGTCACCCTTCAGGTCTGCAGTGTATCACCTCCTCAGTGAGAACGAGATTAGCCACTCCCTAAAATTACAAGCCACGCCTGCTGCCGGCACCCCGATCTCCCTTACTGGGCTGCACTGGTCCTTAAAGTGCTTATACCTTCTCGTCTACCATGAACTGGACTCGTTTATTATGCTTATTGCTTATTTTCTGTCTCTTGGGATTGTAAGCACCACAAAGGCAAAGGGATGTATCTGTTTTGTTTATGGATATATCCCAACCACCTAGAACACTGGCTGACACCTACTGGGAGCTCAATAAATATTTACTGAATTGGATGGTCTCTCTCATTAGCGACTGCAGAAGAAAAAGGCCTAAGGTTGCAGACCAGGTTGCTAAATCATAGAGTCATATTTTATCACTACCCCAGTCCCAATTCTTCCATAGGAGGGGCTGAATATGTGATCTTAACAAAGGAGTTTGCACAGAGGAGGAAATCAAACTCGAAATGAGAATACGGGAGGAACTCTTGGGAAGGGCAAATTGTACTGTTTCTACATGGGGGGGTGGGGGTGGGAAACAGGATATCTCAAAGCAATGACACTGAAGACATCATCACTGTACCTGGAAACAACTCAGAGGTGGAGGGGGTGCTGCTAGGTGGAGGGGACTTCTTACTGCTCCCTGGGCTCCTGCCTGGAGCATTACTGGGCTATTGACAGCTCAGACCCATAGACAACTTAAACCCCACTCTAAAGGAACAACTGAAATGAATACACAAAGTGCAGAGACACAGCAAAGGGACCGGGATCCTGGGTTGGACTCTCCCGAGTGAACCCAGCACTCCAGGTTCCATGCTAAGAACCGAGTGATGATCATAATAACAGAGGCTTTGCTGGGAGAGTATCGGCTCAACCCTCCCTCTCCAATCCCCACCGATGCCTACGAGTGTGATCTGCTCTGCAGAGAGAAGGGAGGCAGAGGGCACCTGTCTTGGTCCTGTCCGGCCTTCTTTGCTGGGGCGGAGAGGCCCTTGCAGGCTTGGTGTGGAGGGCTGGACACTCCCATGGTAAACAGAGAATTCACCTCAAACCCAGCAGCCAGTCGGCGCCTCAGTTTAGAGAGAATCACAGGCTGGACTACGTTGTCTAGAGTTCACGTGAGCAGAAACAGTATCAGAGCAAGTCACCAAAATGACCTAAAAGGACCCAAAGCCCCTGGACCGCCACCACGGTTGTGCAACGCACAAAGCCACAGGTCAAGGACCAGAATTCAATTAGCCTGGGAGCCATTATCTCACCACGGGTTCAGTTATTCCAAAGGGAGGGTCATCTTTTGCAGTCTGTTCACCAAGAGGGATTGCCTTCTAAAAATTTTCACAGAGATCCCCCAGAAGCTGGCCAGAGTCAGGAATGCTAGCTTGCTCAAAGACCTAGACACAGGCAGAGGAGAAGCAACATTTCAGACTCCATTTGCAGATTCCTGATTTGAGCTAGACATCTGACTGCCTATCTTCCCAAAGTTATTCCAAATTGGCCATTCATCCATCCATCCATCCATCCATCCATCCATCCTGCAGATCAGCTTATCTTCCAGCTGAATACCTGAATGACCTGTGTCTGTCAATGTTACATGGTCCAGAAGAATCTCCCCGCTGAGCCCTGCCCACATTCCTGACCCACAAAATCATGAAATAGCAAATAAATGGCTATTGTTTTAAACATCAGCAGGTCTTCTTGACGCTCTCACAATCATCACAATGGCCCAAGGATCTCTATGTGATCCTGTTGTCTGATCTAATCTTTGATCATTCCATCCAGATGTTCACAGGATTGCTAGGAAGTGCTGGTCCCGGGCAGGGAAACAGAGATAGCAGATTTCGTCCTGCAGCAAACTCTTCACGGACAAAGAGCTCATCCCATTCATCCCTCTCCTCACCTCGCCCCCCACCTTTAAACATATGGCACGTTGACCAAAAAGATAAAACGGTTTGCAACTTTTCCAGACTGACAGGTCCATAGAGATGACCTGGAGCCTAACCTTGGCAATGGAAACATTTTCTTAGAGCCTTGGTAGTCTCTGAATATAGCTTCAGAAAAAGTGTTTTTAAAATAAAACACACACTTGATTTCAAGTCGTGAAAATGGCATCCTGCCTACTCAGAGACCTTTGACGAGGCCCGCTTGTCTTCTAAACATTCCGGTCTCTGATGGAGGGTTGGCGGTCCAACTTGAAAGGAGTCCTCACTAGTCCGGTCAGTGTGACTCAATGGTTGAGCGTCGACCCATGCACCAAGAGGTCGCAGGTTCGATTCCCAGTCAGGGCACATGCCCAGGTTGTGGGTCAAATCCCCAGTGGGGGGTGTGCAGGAAGCAACCAATCAATGTTCTCTCTCATTGATGTTTCTATCTCTCTCTTCTTTTCACTTCTTCTTTCTCTAAAATCAATAAAGAAAAATAAAATAAAAAGAAATGAGTCCGCACTCAGGAGAACTCTGTCTGAATGGCCATGCGAGAGGGCCTGGAGGTCCCTGATCACAGCTGAAACAGGCTGGAGAAAGATCGGGCCTGTCATGGCTGAACAATGCCCCCCACCACCTGATATCTTTTCAGAAAGTGTGTACTTTTCAAAAAGTGGGCCCACATGTCTACATATGCCCCCCCACACACACACACACACTCAGAGGTACACCCTGCATTATCTTCCCTCCTCTCTCAATATTTTCTGAAAATATAATTTTATTGGTTGACAAATATTCTATCATGTGAGTGTAAATATAAAGAAAACACACTTCGCCATCTTTCTCACTTGGGAATTTTGGATATTTCCATATTGTCACAGTTTTAAATATCACTAAGATAAGCCTGGCCCTTGGGCTCCTTTCTCTCTTCCTTCATGCAGTAGATTAAACGTGGCTCTAATTCTGTTTCTCCCATTGACAGGGGAGGCCCATTTCTTTCCTGCTGACCCCAGACTGGCTCTCTGACTGGGCAGTCATCAGAGCTCAGAAGAAGTGACCCGATGCCAGTTTCTACAAGGGACTTCCAGTTCTGTATTCTGCCTTTTGAAACGCTCCCTGGGAGGCCAAAGCTTCCATTTAACGAGTCTGGCTATCCTGAGACCACCATGCTGGTCAGTTCATTTGCAGAAGCTGTAGTTGAGTGGTCCACCTGAGCCCCGCCTTCCAATCATCCCTGCCAAGGTGCCAAAGCAGGTGAAACCATTTTGGACCCTGCAGACCTGAATGACTCGTGTCTGTCAATGTTACATGGTGCAGAAGAATCTCCCCGCTGAGCCCTGCCCACATTCCTGACCCACAAAATTATGAAATAGCAAATAAATGGCTATTGCTTTAAGCATCATCCAGTCTTCTTGATGTTCTGACAATTATCACAATGGCCCAAGGATCTCTATGTGATCCTGCTGTCTGATCTAATCTTTGATCTTCCCCTGGCTCACCCCCCTCCAGCCACACTGGCACCCCTATTCCTCCCAGAACACACCAAACATACTCCTTCCACCACAGGACATTTGCACTTGCCATGTTTTCTGTGAGGATGCTCCTCCCCCAGATGTCAGCATGGTGTGGTTCTGCGCTTCATATAGGTCTGTGCACAGATATCAATTAATCAGAGAGATCTTCTGTGACATCACATCAAAAATAGGAATATTTTCCCTCTCCATTTCACACCTCAACTCCCTTATCTGCTTTATTTTTCTTCATAGTACTTTCAAAATCTGACATGCAGGGGTTGGCAAAAGTAGGTTTGCAGTTGTGAAACAATTATTATTTATTAATTATTGTATTATTTATTTGAATTATATCAGTAAGTCTACTTTTGCTCTATCTATCTATCTATCTATCAATCAATCATCTGTCTATCTACCTATCTATCTATGATCTGGCTCTGTGTGTGGGTGTGTTTATTGTCTGTCTGCACCCCATCTTCTTCCCACAAAAATGTATAAACTCCCCAAGAACAGGAACTTCCTCTGCGTTGATCACTGCTGTGCCCAGCATGCAGCAGTGATCAATACATATTTACAAATGAATGAATCAATCAATGAACATACACATTTCTTGTAAACATCCCTTGAATACATTTCTTACATAGAAATCTTTCTATGCTTTTCTGATTACTCCTCAAAATAACTTCCTGTAAGTTAAACTGCTGAGTCGCAGGAATCACATTGCTTACGATCTTTTAGCACTTATTGACAAAACTCCCTATAGACTGTACTGAACTGAGTTTGTTATGAGAGGTGCTGATGTCCTTGCATCGTTACTGCTATATGATCAAAGCACTCAAAAATATTTGCTATGTGGGTACATGAAATAAAAAAGGTTACTCTTTGTTCGACTGCATTTCTTTGATGTCTTATGAACTGGGCTCTTGTTCGTATGTTTACCGGCCACCAGAATGTAAGTTCCTTGAGAGCAGGGGCTTAGTTCTGTTCCCTGCTGTGCCCAGTGTCCCTGGGAGTCCAGTGTATACTGGGCACATGGGAAATACTGGTTGAAAGACTGAATCATTACAAATGCCTTCTTTTATGATTGGCCTGTTGAAGCTTTGGTTCATGTTCTGTTTGAGAAGTCTCTTTTCTCTTCCTGACTTAAAATAACTACCTTACAGAATAGTTCCCCTTCTTTCTGTCTTCTAGGTTGAATTTTAAAGTCATTTGCATTCTATTTTGTGTGTGCTAGTCTTCGACGTTCAGAGATTCTGAAATCTTATGTATTCACATCTATTGTTTTATTTTGGATCCTCTATTTGGTATCACATTTAGAAACAGTCATAATAGTTAACATTGACATAGCGCTTACCACATGCCAGGAACTTTTCTAAAGGTTTTACATAGACAACTCATTTAATCCCCACAGAAATCCTATAGAACAGACATGTTTATTATCTCCTTGTACAGATGAAGAAACTACAGTAGAAAGTTGAGAAATAGTTTCCTATACAGGACTATATATGTATATTTACCTATACATCATTCAAATTGCTTTATGATTTCAGTTGTAATATTTGTCATTACTATTTAATAACAGTCATTCATGAAGATTTTTTTTGGGGGGGGTGATTGTGGTAAGGTAAGGACATAATTATTTTCCCCAAATAGTTGTCAGGTGCTCCAAAATGTTTATTGAATAATGTATCCCTCTTCCGCTGAATTAAAATTATACTTTTAACATATCTTCAACATACCGTAATACACACATACACAACACACCTGAACACGCACAAACACGCGCATGCACAGTGTTTGTTGATATTCAGTTCAATTGCGCTGCCAATCTCTTTAGTTGTTTAATCATTTTGTGGTGTGTGCAGTGAAGCAAATTTATAATCTAGAACCATAAAGAAGAAACATAAAAGGATTACGAGCGAGTCCCTACAAATCCTGATTAAATACACGCTCAGTGTTGTTCTCGTGAAATACGTACCTGTCAAACAAAAACATCAGCACTCCTAAACTGCATTACGGATGCACACTAGTTTCCCAAACAGTCTGCTCCAGACCTTCTGCAGCCGCAACACGAACAAGCCTCTTCCAGCCCAGAGGAAATATAGACAACATGTGGATGTTTAGTTCTCTCGCTCTTCACTGCTTTCATTTCCTTGCAAAATCATTTTGATTTCAGTTCAAACGAATAAGCAAGCTGTTGATGGTCGGGTTCCCAAAGCACATTTCTACCGTGCCGTGGGGAAGAGCCCACAGGCGCCCGCTTCCAGAGGTCACCTGGCTCCCAGAGGGGGCCCCTCCACTTCCCTTCCCCACCCCCGCCACACTCGGGCGAGCAGGTGGACTTCGAGGTGTGGCTGGCAGCAATGAAGAGCTGCTCCCCCCCCCCCGTCCTTGGGGAGGTCCAAGACCCCATCATTAGGTCTTTGGACACAGCTCTGCTCCTTGTTGATAAGACCTCCTTGTCGGCCTCTGTAAGATGATAACTCCTGTTATTAGCATCTCAGACATACCTGACACTGACATTCCCATGTTCAGTTCCATGTCTTCTTCCACACAAGAGAGCATACTACACATCCTGCTCCTACCTTGTTTTTATCCTAAAATTTATTTGAAAGTTGTTTTTCATTCATTTCGACAGCTGAGTAATATGTCACTGGCTGGCTAGACCTTCCCTTGCTTAATCTGTGCAGAGATGACCCCTGCAGCCCGCTGCCTGACACTTGACTTGTTCTAACAAACAGAACCTTCCAGGCCCCTGCTGGTGGTGCCCCCCACTCAGCTCAGGCCTCAGGAGTGGGTGGCATGTAGAGTCCTAGGCCCCCCAAATGCCCTGGCTCACCACATGGTCCAGCCCCATTGGCCGAGTCCCTGTAAGCTCCACCCGCTCACACCGCAGGCTCCCGGGGACCGCTCCGTGCAACAGGACAGCTGGAATCGAGTCTCACAGATCTCGATCCCATCTTGGGTGGACGTGGTGGAGGCGTCTGGCCACTGGGTGCCCCTAACATTCCTCAGGGAAGTTACACTCCTGCTAAGTTCCTTCCCCTTACCGTGGCTGCGCCTCAGACAAGCAGGTGTATTGTTCCCCTGGTGGCCCTGGTCACCCGCTTCCACAAGAAGGCAGAGAAAGAACCATGTCCTGGCACTTCCAAAGGCATTGCCAGGCATGTGGTCAGCCCCTCAGGGTCAACCTTGAACTCCTGTGAGTCTGCTGCTTATTCCTCTCTGCTCCCTGGACATAAAAGGAGCTTAGACCTTGACTCAAAGCCAAGCCCTGACGTCAGCCTCAGATCAAACATCAAACTTTGACAAAGACACGAACCGAATTCTGATCCTGGACATACACTCAACTCTGACCCCTGCACAGACTGGACCCATGTCCCAGCCTCACACTGAGTCATGACCCAGGTCACAGACGCAGCCCCGAGCCCCAGTTTATCCTGAGCGCTGAGCTGGGGCTCCGACTCAGCCCTCGGCCTGCTTGTGACTGAGCAAGGCCGGCTCTCTTCGGGTGCGGTCACAAAGGAGTCTCGAGACACAAGGCTCTGTGTGACCTCTGCCTCAGCTCAGGATGGCACGCGTGCCCCCACTACCATCAGAATCAAGCCTCTAGCGACCACCTCCCCACGGGGAAGGGGCCTCCGTCTCATAACCCAGGTCTCAGTTTCTGCCTCTGTCCCGCTGCGTGACTCCAGCTACATGAGTTCTGTGCCCCCGAAGAATCCCTCTATCTGTAAAATGGGGCAAAATAGTTGCTGGCAAGATGGTTGCAAAGACTAAATTACATGGCTCAGTAAAGTGCCTGGCATATAGTAGGTGCTCAATAAAACTCATCTCTTTGCCCTCCTGGGCATCTTGTCCGGTTACGGCTGAATTTACGGTGGTTCCAGCCACACAGGGCTAGTAAGCCCTTGAAATGGTGCCAGTCCAGACTGAGGTGTGCTTACAGAACACCCCATATTTCAAAGACCAAAGACCTAGTCTAAAAAAAGAAATGTAGAATCTATCAATCATTTTGTATTGGTTATATATTGAAATGATACTACTTTGGATATACGGTAATGAATATTAGTAATAAATTAAATATATTACTAAAATGAATTCCACCTATTTCCCTTTTTCAATGTGGCTACTGGGAGTTTTTTGTGGCTACCAGGAATGTTTGGGGGTGACAATGAAAACATTAACAGCAACAGCGAAATCACAGTTAACGCTCACCGAGTTCTTACTATGTGCTGGGCACTGTCATGAACACTCAGCTGAAATCCTCGCAGCAACATCTGACAGTAGAACTGCGATCGACCCTGTTCACAGAGGCGCCGACATGAAGCGACACGCTCTAGGCTGCAGCGCTAGCAGGAGGCGGAACCCGGATTTCAGCCCAGAATGATCCAGAACTCTGTTCTGCAGTAACGGCCACGTTCCGAAGGTGGTCTCGGCCCAGTGCAGGCGGCCTTCCTGCACACGGGCCGCCTCCCGGGCAGAGACTCGTGCTGGACAGTTGAACGCCGTCCTTGAGACACGAGTGGCAGCAACATCCTTCCCTGCTCCCTGCACCAGGCCCCTCACTGCCCAGCAGACGGGTCAAGACCCAGCAGGGGTGGGTCCTCTGACCTCCTGCAGTCCTCCGCTGCCCAGGTTGCCATCGCCTGGCAGAATGCAGGAGCACAATCCCTCAAACCCTCTTCGCTTTCTCCAGGAGTGAGAGGCGCCTAAGAGCCAACATGATCACCTCGATTGTACACAAAGCAAGTTCATTTCCTCCGTGTGTGCCAGTCATACACACAGCACCTTCCATTTGAACAGAAACCCCACGTTCCAGCAGAAGTACTTAATGTGTCGTCTCTCCTATACCCGTCTTGCTCAAAGCACTCGCTTCAGAGTAGCAGAGGGAAAACAGCTCTAGTAACCCACTGCTTTGAACGGGAGAGAGGACGTTTATGACCGAGAACTCAACATGCTTTACCGAGCGACTGCACAGACCCTCCCGCAGCTCAGAAACTGCCCCCTGAGCGGGAGAACTCTCCCGGGAGCCCAGCGGCTGGGCTGCGACCCAACCTGGGGGCAGGGAGCCCATTCATTCAGACACCTGCTGCACCGCTGGTGGGTCAGACGTCCTGGTTCTAGTCTGGCCCCAGCATGTAACCACCCCGGTGGTCGTGAACCGTGCATGTACAGATATTTGACAAACACATCTGGGGCACTGTAGCAGACTGTATTTCCCAAAGATGGGCACTGCTATGCAGGTTATTTCACGTCTTCAGTTGGACTTTGCCACTGCCCGTGAAGAAGTAGGGTTTACCTCCTCTCCTCTTGAAACTAGGTGGACCTTCGAGACGGCCCCAATCTGGAAAGTACGGCGGGTGCGTGTCGGTGCAATTTCTGAGGCTAAGTGGTAAGAGGTAACACCGCTCCGCCAGGCTCTCTGGCTCTGGGAGCCCAGGCTCCAGGCTGGGAGGAAACCCGGCCACGTGGAGAGGCCACGGGTAGGTGTTCCAGCCAACAGCACCAGCCGAGGCCCCGGTGGACAGCCAGGACGAACCACCACACTTGTGAGTGGAGAAGCTTTAAATATGGCTGCAGCCACTGTCTGGAGCCATCATATGAGGAACCCCAAGCCCCGAGGGACCCCAGACGTGGAGCCACCCAGCTCAGCCCCATCACAGTTCATAGGAGAGATAAAAATAAAGCATCGTTATCTTCTGTCCTGAGTCTCAGGTGGTTTATTGTGCAGCAACAGGTCATGGGAGCAAATCCCTGCTGTGCGCGGGCACACATGAGCAGTGGTGACGCCGACTCCGCACCGTCCTCAGGGAAAGCCCGGCCTCGTGGGGGTGCACAGAAGGAGCCAATGGCAAGCTGTACCAGACGAGCAGGTGACAGAGGGGTCTGTGGGGACAAACCAGGCTTGGGGAACATGATAAAGCCTGAGGACATCAGGGGAGGCTCGCCAGAGGAGAGGAGATTTTTAACTGAATCTTGAGAATGAGTGGGTGTCAATTACATAAAGGAGACAGAGCTTTTAATTCACTCCAAGGGGTTTAAGGAAATAGAATGGCAAGAACAGATAGACTAAAACTATGGGAAAGCCTTCCCGACATTTAAATACAACATGAAACTTCAAAATTAACACCGTAATAACTAAACCGTCAATAATTGTCTTGTCAACAGGTCAATGACCAATGACCGGAACATCAGAAACCCCAGAAACACATCCAAATGCCACAGGGAGTTAGATGCACTAACACTGGCCTTCCAAAGACAGACCGTTCCAGAAATGCATCATGTTGCACACTGCATACTGAGATCAAACCAATCAAAACTGAAATGCAAAAGTTAATCCATTGAAATGCTGGAAGAAAATACACGTGCATTCCATTGAAACCTCGGGGTAGCTAAAGCCTTTCTGCTTCTTTACACACAATCCAGAAAACCGATGGGGAAGATCAATAAATCTAACTGCATAAAAAACACTGTATCGTGTTAAGAAAGAGAGAGAGGAAGGCAGAGCATGAGCAAGGGTGCATATTGAGCTGTTTAAAAACAAAGACTCTGGCCCTGGCTGGTTTGGCTTAGCGGTTAGAGTGTCAGCCTGCGGTCCAGACAGTCCCGGGTTCGGTTCCCCCTAAGGGCATGTACCTCGGTTGCATTTTGTCCCCGGTCCTGGTTGGGTTGTGCGGGTGGCAGCCACTCGATGTGTCCCTTTCACATCGATGCTTCTCTCTCTCTCTCTCTCTCTCTCTCTCTCTCTCTTCCTCTCTCTCCTTCCCACTCTATCTGAACAAAAAATGGAAAAATGTCCTTGAGTGAGGATAAAAAACAACAATAAAGCTCTATCGAGGTTGAAGATGGGTACAATGTCAACCTGGAAACTGCAGCTTCTCCTTAGCAACCCTGAGATACCTGTCACTTCCTGCACCCACCCCAAGGCGGGACCAGGGCAGATGTTTAATAAGACACCCTGGGTGACGTAGTTCACAGACGTCTGGGCTACCATGAACGCTCTGGTTTGGTTCCGACTCATCGTGTGACCTCGAACATAAATAGGTGTGTGTGTGTCCCTAGGATTGGGGGCAGCAGGTGGTCCACTGCTTCCCCACTGCCCCATCTCATCCCTGCAAGATGCCCATCACTGCTTTCAAGGTCATGTGGTGACATGAAAGTCATCAGGACTGCCAAGCAAAGCCACCGACCCAGCATCCAAACAGCCCAAGAATCAGGGAAACGGCTAAACCACGGCATCGCTTTACGGATTTCAATGTGCTCCACGAACCTGAGGCTCATTTCTACAACACTTAGAATCTGGCCACGTCTTGCTGAACCTCAGTCTTCTCATCAGCAAAGTGGGGACAATGACAACTGCTTCCAGAGAGGGTCTGAGGGCTTCTAGGGGAGGCATGCACACGCAAAGTCAAGGACACACAGGACGCAACGCCAGCGGCCTATCTAGTCTGTGGCCGCACAGGTACGGCTGTGGTTACCTCGTAGGAACTCCATCGTGACAGACGTCAGGCCAGGCCCTGACTGGCCTCCGAGGCCATCTCCACTTGCCTGCCTCTGCCCAGAGGAGGGGCCATGTCTTCCTGTTCTTGGTCTCCTGCCTTCAAGCCATGTTGCAGTGATCAGAAGGTGGTAGGTAGCAAGTGCACGCTGGGCCAGGCTCCCGGGATTTCAGGCTGAGACCCGGAGCCGTGCCAGCTGGGTTTGCACCTCTCGCTCCTCCCTTCATCCCGCAGAGCTGGGAGGCGTGAAGCGGACTAGACATTTTCAGAACAAGGGGGGAAGAAAGGATGTGGGGTAGGTCATGCTTAGATGTCTCCCTGGAGTTCGCGTCCTCGCAGACCTTGCAGAGCTCACCCTGGGGGGGCCTGCCAGTCAGCGCCGGCTCCCCAGTTTCCACTGGGACGCTTTGGGGACTCCGCCTAACTGTGCCTGTGGTCCCTGCCGCTTTAAATCAAGGATTTGAAAGGCAGCTTCTAGGCACTTTCTGGATCTTCGGGAATAAAAATGACACAGAGGAGTACCCCAAATGTCTCCTCCGTTTCCAGTGTCATGAAATGGTTGGTGAATTTCCTGCGTGTGAAAAATTCCGCCGTTGAAGACTAGGGGGTCTATTAGGTCGTTAATGGATCGAATCAAAGAGCCGGGGAGTCTTCAGCCGGCAGTGTGGGGCCGCAGGAGGAGGCGGGGGCGGGGCGGGACGGCAGCAGCCAGCTCGAGAATCTTCGCGACCCAGGTCTCAGCGAAGGCACCTTACGGGACGGCAGAACCATCAGAAGCACAAGGTCCTAAAATGCTGCCCACCTGGCCCCTACTGGAGGGCGCACCTTCCTCACCACGTGGTCACCAAGGCCCTGCAGCCCCCGGGTGACAGTCTCCTCTGATTATCGGGACAGGAGGTCAGGCGCACCATGCAGACACCAACTTTGGTGTCACCTGCGCAGAGAAGCCCGTCACTAACACATTATTTCATCCTCTTAGTAGTCACGTTAGAGGCTGTGCCTCGCGCTGGGTTGCACAGCTCCCTCGCTGCCCCCAGGCGGAGCCGGACGGCTTGTTTATCTGACCTGCGCACGGGAGATTTGGAGGAAGGTGCTATTTCCCAATTTGCTCTTTCGCCGAGGAGTGGGAAGCCGCCGCTAGGAATCGCGTTAAGGCAGTAATGACAACAGGTGACAATTCTCCGTTCATCGTGGTGGCGATGACTGCATGAAGGACCCGGACAAGGAAGGGTCACACTGTTAGCTGCTCTGAGATTGTCTCCTAATCTCGGCGGGTAGGGTAGGTCGAGCACCACTTTGCATTTTCCACACGGGTGGCTAGGGACAGCTCTTCCGCTGGAAGCAGAGACAGTGGGAGGAAAGGGACACAGCCTGAGACACGGGCTTTCCCGTCGTCGGCCTGCAGGTCTGCGGCTCAGGGAGAGACGGAGGCTGGAGAGCGGACTGAGGAGTTGTCTGCGGAGTCAGCTGGTGGAAGCCTTGGGAATTAGTGACATTTGCATAACGGAGACAAGAGTTCCCTGGAAGGGAGGCGGGGTCCCAGAGAACAGGCCAGCGGAGAAACAGTGGGAACAGCCACCGCCAGCGTCTCAGGAGCCTGCTGTTGAGGGTGGGGACTGAGAGACGAGAGGCAGCTCCTGCCTGGTGGAAACAGGGATGACAAGGATGCGACCGTGGAGAACAGTGTGCAGTTTCCTCAAAAAATTAAAAACGGAACTGCCTTTGGACCCAGCGATTCCACCTCTGGGAATATATTTGAAAAACTCCAGAACACTAATTCGAAAGCACATACGCACCCCTATGTTCATTGCAGCGTTAGTGACCAAAGCCGAGATCTGGAAGCAGCCCCAGTGCCCATCAGCAGAGGAGTGGACAAAAAAGCTGTGGTACATCTACACAATGGAGTGCTACTCCGCCAGATAAGGAAGGGACTCTCACCCTTTTGGGACAGTATGGATGGACCTGGAGAGGATTATACTGAGTGAAATAAACCAGTCAGAGAAAGACCGATGCCATATGATCTCATGGAGTCTAAAGAAGAAAATAATTTAACGAAGTAGAAACAGAAGCATAGACACACAGGACAGACTGACAGCTGTCAGAGGGGAGAAAGTGAGGGGCTGGGTGAGAAAAAGGTGAAGGGATTAAGCAAAAACAAAACCCAAACACATGCACACATACATATAAAACACATACACAAAGACAACAGTGTGGGGCCAGCCAGAGGAAAGGGCGGGGGGGAGGCAGAGGTGGCAAAGGGGGGGCTGGGGGTGCAGAGGCCTGACTCCGGGCGGCCGATGCCGACGCAGCGTACCGACAATGTATTGTTGAATTGTACACCTGAAACCTGTGTGCTTTTGTTAAGCGATGTCACCCGAGTAAACGCAATAACATTTTTTTTTTAAGCAATTTACGCTTATAAAAAAAAGACTGACGAGGACGAGAGCCCCCTTGGGACTGCAGGCTGGAGATGGCGTCGGTGCGAACCCCGTTCCCCGCTGTCAATCCAGACCGCTTCCGAGAAACAGGCTGGGGACACGGAAAACCTTTCTTCCTTCAAATTGGTTCATGGGCCCAGAACACAGACGTTGATTGATATCCCGTATGAACGACAATTCAGGGCCAGTATTTACCCTGTGCAATGTTTGCTCTCTCTCCGTCTCTCGGGACAGAAGGGTGCTGGCAACATCCACAGATATTACTGAAGAGAAAAAGCCCAACGTGCTCCTGATGAAATCCCAGCTAGTCCCCCTCACATCGTCCACAGGTTCTCGGAAACTGAGACTTCGATCCAAACGATGACATGATGGATAAGGAAACCAAGCTGATGACAAGCTAATTAATATAAAAAGGGTTAGGTTCCTGTGGCGCATTTCTGGTCATCAAAACCTCACCAAACCTCTCCATGCAACCCCAACACTCACACTGAAATCAACATGAGCTATGCATACTCTTCAGAAAGAGGAATAAAAACAAGTAAGATGATGATTTTCCAACGCACTCATTCCAGGGCCGGTGGGGGCTGGAGCCTGTCCCAGCAGCTCAGGGCACCAGGTGGGACCCACCTGGACAGGGCACCCTTCCTCTGGCAGGTGCACCCACACACACTCAGACCAGGACAATGTAGACATGCCAGTGAACCTCAGGTGCACAGCTCTGGGGTGCGGGCGGGAACCCACGCAGACATGGGGAAAACATGCCAACTCTGCCTTATGAAGTTAACAACTCGTCAACCTTGTAATGAGAGGAAATTGAACAAAAGACGTTATTCAAGGACCTGCTGCCCAGTCCACACATACCTGTATGCAAATACAGGGAAATCCGATTAGGCTTGACAGATGCAGATAGCATTTAATGCTGATTTATCTCTGTGACACCGTTCTCCTGCAACTGCTTTAGAAGGTCACTGTCCCAGGAGTTGAAAATCCAAATAATCTGTTGTAACTCTCACGTCTAGAATGTCCAGCTCATGCTAAAGTCCACTCCCAGACTTTCAGGAATTCAGCCTCCTCCCTCCTCCCTCGGAGAACCTCATCTGGTAGACATGTGTTTTAATGTGTCAGGCAAACAGACCACCAGAGTCAAACTTGATGTCAGTGCCCCGAGGGTTGGTACAGGACAGGGGAGCCTTGCCGAACAGTATTGAATGTTTCCAGGTGTTAGACTTGGGGTGTGAGAGGAAAGATTCTGCTGTACTTCACAAATGGGTTTGCCTTTGCCCGGCCCGTGTGGCTCAGTGGACGGAGCGTTGTCCCATGGACTGAGAGGTCCCAGTTCAATTCCTGGTCAGGGCACGTGCCCTGATGCAGGCTCGATCCCCAGTAGGGGGCGTGCAGGAGGCAGCCGATCTATGTATCTCTTTCACATTGATGTTTCTCTCTCTCTCTCTCCCTAAAAATATAAATAAAAACATGTTTTAAATGGATCTGCCTTTAAATCTTTCTTCTTCATCTTTAGAATGAGCAGTGTTGCTTGGGGCCAGAACTCTGGGAGTGGGCTTAGGGTGGTGAGCCCTCTCCCATGCTCAGCATCAAGCAGTATCCAGCAGACTCCAGGGAAAGAACAAAGAATTCAGGGTGGTCAGTTATTCCCAGAGCCTGACGCAGGGCTGGGGAGACCCTGCACGCATCTCCAACTTGGACATACCATTAATTCACATCATCCCTGCTCAACCAGGGGCTCTCAACCTCAGCCATATTGAGATTTGGAGAAAGACAATTCTGTGTTGTGGGGGACTTCCCTGTGCATTGTAGGACATTTAGAAGCATGTCTGGCCTCAACCTGCTAGATGCCAGAAACACCCTCCCAGTTGTGACAACCAAGAATGTTTCCAGATATTGTCAAATGTCCCCTGGATAGGGGCAAAATGGCCCCTCTGCACTGAACAAACCAAAGAATCAAGTAAGGTTTTGAAAACCCACACCTGAGCTCAGCAGAGCCAGAAGGCCGTCGGGACCTCAGCTTTGTTACTCCGGTGTCTCCCTTCTCCTCCCACCAGCAGGTGACCTCAAGCACGTGTCAGCCCTGTGCCTGAAAGATCTTCATTTCTGCCCTTACGGACTGTGAGTGGAATTTCTTCATTTCTGGTGGTTTGAGGAGTCTGCTCGGATCTGGGAACAGAGCAGGCTACCTCCTCTGCTCTTGCCAACAACATTCATGTGATGTCTAACATCTCCGTGGAGGTTGCTCACTGCGAGGCTGAACATCTCTTCCCACTCACCCGCTGGAGACAAGGCTGCCAGTGTTGAAGACCTATCCTGTACCAGTCATGCCCAGACGGATCCTTGCTTGAGCAAACAGCCCTGCTGGTCTGCTCAGCCTCAGAACCACGGGTCTGGCTGGTGAGGGGGATTCAAAGGAAACACACCACAGAGGGAAGCTTCATCGCCTAGGGGGGGAAGAAGAGCCTTGGGGGATGACTTGTTTATCCACCACTGAACAGGAAGACAGGGATGAGATCACAGGAAGCCTGTTCTCGGAGACTTTGCAGGGTGAGGTTCTGGTGGTGCAATTCCATGAGGCAGAAACTCCCTCAGTGAACAGTACCTACTGATGCAGGCAGGACCACACACCATGTCCTTCACCTTAGGTCTTCGTTTCCCATCGAGCAGAAAGTCAGCTGGAGAGGATACCAAGCTTGCCAACCCCATCTCTAAGATGCCTCTGGGCTCAGACCCTTCCTTCCCATCCCTGCAACACCGACTGCAGATCAGGTGTCACCTTCATTAGCTCACCTGGACCAATGCAACTGCCTCCTCACTGCTCTTACCCACAATCCATCCTCCATACCGACCACCAGAGTGGCCTTCTACAACCTGACAGAGAAAAACACCCACACCCATCCTCACCAAATACCACAAATACATGAAATGAGAAAACAACACAGTCATGCTGTATAAATCAAATGTACTTGCAACATTTGTAACAGATAAAAACATCTCTGCTTCTTTCCTGCCCTCCATATATGTAAAAAGTTCTCACAAACCAATAAAAATTTCCAAAATAGACAAAGGATATGATTACTAAAACATATCATGAAGGGTAGGATACACTACAAATGAGTTTTAAGATGGAAATAAAGATATGAAAATTGTACAACCTTACTTGTAATTGAGGGCCACCAATTAAGCTTTTTTAAATTAATTATTTTATTACAGATGTCCCTCCTTTGTCCTCCTCGATACCCTCCCACCCCACCTTCACAGTATTGTTGTTTGTGTCCATTGGTTGTACATATATGCATATAAGTTCTTTTATTTATCTCTTCCCACCCTCCCACCCTCCTCTCTCTGAGTCTGTTCCCTACTTCCATGTCTCTGGGTCTATTTTGTTCATCAGCTTATTTTATTCATTATATTCCACAAATAAATGAGATATGTGATTAAATTGGTGTTTTTTTTTTAACCTCTTGGACTGGTAAAGATTTAAAAAGTTGGCAACACCCATAGAAATTGGAGCGGTCGTGCTGGTGGGAAGTGTACATTTGTGTATAATTTGTCAGAGGCAGCTTTCCTATATTTTATTAGCTTTTTATTGCTCTATAATAAATCACCAAAACGTTATCAGCTTAAAATAGCATACATTTATCATCCCAGAGATTTAGTGGGTCAGGACTCCAGGTAGGGCCCAGCTGGGTTCTTCGCTCAGGGTCTCCCAAGGCTGCCATGAAGGGGCCGGCCAGGGCCGAGATCCCATCTGGGGCTTGGGGTCTTCCAAGCTCATGAGGTTGTGGGCAGAATTCATTTCACGTCGCTTTGCACCCATGGTGGCTTCTTCGAGGCCAGACAGTCTCTGACCCTAGACCTTCTCTTAAGGAGCCCATCTGACTGGGTCAGGCTCTCTAACAGTAATCTGCCTTTGGATTAACGTAAAGTCAACTGATTAGAGATCATAATTCTATCCGCAAAATCTCCTCACTTTGCCATAGGATGTATCAATCACAGGAGTGACTCCCCCGTCCGCTTTGTCAAAACCTATTGGTTAGAAGTAATCACAGGTCCCACCCACCCTGCAGGGAGTTAATTCCACTAAGACACAGGGCACCAAGGCTTGTGTGAGCATACATTTATTGAATTCATTCATAATAATGCAAGAATAAACTCTGTTCTGCGTACTCACTAATATGAACCTACCTTTGCCCCAAACATAAAATATTTCTGATTTTTGTCATAGCAATTTCACTTCTAAAACTTTATCCCCAGGAAATAAATGTATGCTCACACAAGCCTTTCCATCCTTCTGCTACTTGCAGTAAAAATATAGAGGCAACTTAAATATCCACAAGTATGAGACCAGTTATGTAATTTATGATATATCTAAATATCATTCCAGGTAACCTCCCTTTTGATGAACTTAAAGCCATATAGATGTGTATACCATGTCGTCATATCCTTCGGTTGAAACAAAAAGAACACAAGTGATCAAAATATATTCAACCGAAAGAAAGCTGCTCTGGCCGGTGTGGTTCAGTGGGCTGAGCATCGTCCCATGCACCAAAGGGCTCCGTCCCTATCAGGGGGTGTGCGGAAGGCAGCCAGCAGATGTTTAGCTCTCACATCAATGTTTCTCTCTCAAAAAAAAAAAAATCAATAAAAATATTGAAAATAAAAGAAAGCTATAGTACAAGGTGGGGCAAAGGTAGGTTTATATTTGTGAGTATGCAGAACAGAGTTTATTCTTGCATTATTATTTATTGACTATTGTACTGTTTTCCATACAAACAACTGTAAACCTACTTTTGCCCCACCCTGTATATTAAGTAGAAAATCAGGTTACAGATCAACCCTCCCTACACCTATATCTATACTTACATTTATATCTAACTGTACATATAAACACAGCATTCTGAGAGAACACACAGAGGTATTACTAGAAGGCATCTCCAGGTGTGGGAGTAGCAGGTGATTGTTGTTTTACACGTGGTTTTCATCTTGCACAATTGTTTGAAATAGTTGTGTATTCCTTTTTTAACAAGAAAGAACAAAAGAGCTGTTTTTTAAATGCTTCAGGATCTGTTAGAAAAAAGAGCGGTACACAAAATAGCATACCCGAAGGCATCTCCAGTTGTGTAAAATATAAATGTGAATAAAAAAAATTGGTTGGGGAAGACACAACATTTTAATACTAGCTAGATGGAGGCTGAGATAACGGGGACTCTCAAGCTTCCATTTGGCTCTGTTTTCTAAATTTTCAATAGAGCACAAACATTATTTTCATAGTGTTTTCAAATAAGTCTCGATTACTATTTTTTTTAAGTATAGGAAAGAAACTGCAGGCAGGAGCAAGAAGCTCAACGGCCCTCTCTCTTCTCCCCTGGCCCCTGGTCCGGGCTCGCCCCCACCTTCTGAGCCCCGCAGCAGGAAACACAGAATTTCTGTCATGACTCAACCCTGCTGACGGCTGTGTCCTGCCTCATTCGCCCCTGTCCCTCCAGTGCTATCCCAGGGCCTGCCACACACAAGCTACCCCGTGGTTGTACATAAGTGAGTGAGGAAAATCCCAGCAGGCAAAGGAGCATCTAAGTTTGTGAAGCAGACCTGGGGGTGGCGGATGGCAGGAGGACGAGATTGTTCGGTGTGGGGCACCGAGGGTCCAGCCCAGGGCCACAGCAGAGCAGCAGAATGGGCAGAACTGGGGGAAGGCGGGGCTGAGGCTTCAAGGCAGGGACGTGCGGGGGGCACCTCCCAGGGTCTGCCTTGGACAACTGGTGGTGATATTTGTCCAAATAAAGGGCAAATGTCTCCGAGAGAGAAAACAATGGCACGTTCAGGTTTCGGCACACTGGGTTTGAGATCTATGAGTGACAGCCAGGTAGAGACACCTGAAGGGGCCATGAGGCCTCTTCTGTGACTCCCTCAGCTGTCACAGGCACAAGGCCGATTCTGCAAACCACCGGAGCTCAATGGACGCTTGTCTTATGAGTAAACCATTCGTCCCTCCTTAGAGGTGGAACACCCACTGCTCAGGATTCTGTTACTTCCTGGAGCCGTCGGAGGATGGAGCGATCAGAGGGTTGGTTACAATAGCGGGCACCGCATGCGCAAGGTGACTTCCTGTGGCCGGAGGCCTTGCTATTCTGCTCCCTGGGAAGGTGTGTGCATGGCTCCCCTCTGCCGTGTGTGTCCTGCTTCTGACTCCCATGATGCTAGGTGCTGTCTGCACCCTCACCTTGAAAACCTTTCTCACGGAACTGGGTGCACTTTTCACAAAACCGTGGGCGACTTCTAAGATCAGCTGTCACGGGAGAAGGTGGACTCTGACTATAAATCACATTTGCAATGTGCAACTTGTAACTGAAGGATCCTGGTCAGATATCACCAAGCTCTCCGAGCGCGATGGCTCCCACCAGCACCAGCTCCTCGCCCAGCTCAGGTTCTGCCTGGCGCTCAAATTATTTGCAAAATGGTTCCTGCCACCAGGACCACCTGTATTTCAGGTCTCTCCTTGGAGCCAGGTTCCTAAACTGACCATGTCACTGTGTCTCTGTGCAGTTCTCTGAGTCTTGACTGCCCTTCCCAGGTTAAGCCGACTGGTCAAGCCCTCTGTAGACTTCAAGATCCAGCTCAGCTATCAGCTCTCCTGGGAACCCTTTAACCCATCTCTAATGAGGTGGGTTTGGGTTGTTGTCCTGAGCCCTGTCAAGGCATCACATTGTCCCTTCCTGTTCATGACTCTGTCTCCTGCAAAGCTCAGCTCTCTGATGCCATGCCCGGCTCAGTATGTTCCATCCGCACACTTAGCGCAGGATCAGACACCAGCGAGTTGAATGAGCTGCTCCCCACAGAGGAAGCCTTTTTCACTCATTCCAAATAGCACAAAGGACAACCCCCTAGAACACAGGACTGGGGCCACCTTTGGCTCTTCTCTGCTCCACCTACAACAGACAAGCTGCCCTCTACCCTCCACAATGGCCCCTTTCATTTTTCCATTTTATTATCCCAGCGGCTGCAATTCCCGGCTTGCAAATTATCATCCTACCAGTAACAGAAGCATCATCGACAAATTGCTTTACAGGCCATCAAGCATCCGCACGTGCTATGATGATCCGGGTGCTCATAAAACCCTAGTGCGATTCACCGGCCAGATACCACCTTCCCCATATTAGAGATGAGGGACGGAAGCCAGTTAATCACTCCCGTTCAGAGACAAAGTGGCAGCTCAGATTGGAGGGGTGGCAGGCAGAGGTGGAAGAGGGGACAGGGAGGACAAATGGTAATGAAAAAAATTAAATTAAATGTTTTAAAAGGACTGTACTTCTCAGGCCTGAGCTCTTTGCATGTCACCTTCACTAACTAGTCCTCTCTAAGAGCTAACTGTGTCTGTTTTACTCTGAAAGCCAGGACCTTCTGGATTCTCTCCAGCACCTGACTTGGAGCCTTGCGAACCCACTCAATAAATCATTGCTGAATTAATGAATAAATAACTGTCCCTTTCCATCATGGCTTTAGTTTTCTGGTTTGCAAATGAGCGTGTGTAGGGGGCGTGGTTCCTGAGGACCTTCCTGGAACCCCCTTTCTGTAAACTAGAGGTGTCCAGCCCCCAGACCGAGACAAGGTCTGTGCTGGGGCTGACAACCTCAGCTGCGCTGGTTGTGAATAAGAAACAACGCAAAAAAGCAAACGGAGACCATTTATGGAAAGAATAATACAAGCATACTTTCCTTGATGCTAGAAAGAATAGGGGTTCAGTGCCCCATCACTGGTCTGCTTCCCGGGGTCTTGGCAATCCCAGGATACCTCGTCCCCTGTCTGCTGGCAGTTCTTTTAAGAAACGTAAGTTAGTGGGTGGCTTTTCCTGCAACGGCATGTCCCTAACCCATCCATTTCCCTCTGTGCCGTTCAGGTGTATGTTCTCTGCCACTCAACAGGCTGCCCATAGCACTGTCTCCTAAGTCACGTGCGACAGAGAAACTCCTTCTAAGAGCTCCTGCGGGTCAAGAGACAGACAGACAGACAGACAGGCAGACCGGGGGTTTACAGAGAGACCTATGTGTCAGCAGGATCCCAAGGAAGAGTCGGCACCATGCAAGGTCAGCGGATATGATGACAATAGTGGTACGAGTGGTAGACAGCCATTATACAGTGCTCACCTGTCAAAGGGCTTTACATGCACTCCTCACTGAGTTCTCATCACAGCTCTGTGCAGGTGGTGATATCACTACGGGCACCGTACAGATGGAAGAACCCAGGCAGAGAGGTTAAAGCATCTGGCAGGTCACACGGTTGGAAAAGGACCAAGCTTGGACCCCAGGCAGTGAGGTCCCAGAGTGCATATTTTTTCCACCCTCTTTTTCTTCTCTCCTCGTGTTACTTATGCCCCTCTTCCATGCAGCCTTCCTGGCCACCCCCCAAATAACGCCAAATGTTAGCGAGTGATAGAACAAGGAACTTTGCAATCAGCTAGAATCCGTCTCCATTCCTGGCTGTTTCCAGATGACTTGTTGGGTGATTGTGGGCAGATCTTTAAGCCTTCACTTCTTCATGGTAAAATGGGAAGGATCCATTCCTGCCTGGCCTCTTAGCAAACATTTAAGGCCTGAGGACAGTAAGTCCTGCGTGCTCTAAGTTCAGAAGGTCCCAAGGCAGAGCTGGGGGACAGAGCACCCTTCATGCGTTGTTCACTGGGTCATTCATTTACCCAACATGAGCACAGTCGTGTGCCGTGCACTGGTTGGGGTGTGGGAGAAGTTTCGCTCTCTTGGTGCGTCCTGACTAGTGATGGACGGCGGGAGATTAAAAAGCAAACACACAATGACACACAACTTCAGAGGGAGAGATCAGTGTAATGAAGAAATTAAACAACCTCTATGGGAGAGGTAATAACGGGAAAGGGGGTGGGAGGGAATGTTTAGACAGGTCTGGGAGGTGATATTGGCACTGAGACCAAAATGAGAGTCATCAGCCAGCCAAGTGAAGACCTGGAAGGGGGCAGAACATTCCGGACAGAGAAAACAAGTGCCTAGAGGCAGAGAAGCCTGAGGGCTTCCAGGAGAAGGGAGAAGGCAGGGAAAGAGCAGGGGCGGGTTTCAGAGGCAGGCGGGGCTGGGTCACGCTGGGCTGTGTAGGCCGCGACGGCGAGGAGCCTGGATGTCATCCTGAGGCCAACAGGATGGTAAGCAGGGGATGGTAACCGTCCTGCTCACCGCCAGGGGAGTGACATGATCTGACGTACGGTTGCAGAGCTCATTCTGGATGAGAAAAGTAGAAAATACATATGAGGGAGATGCGTGGAATATACTCAGAGGTGAAACCTGGCGATTGAGATAAATGTCAGACTTCAAAACTTCACCCAGTCAATGGATATGAATGGCATTTCCCCGTCATCCTTAGATGAGTTTCCCAAGACACCTCGGAGAGAGGAGCCCACAGGGGGCCCTGCTGGCTGTCTGCGCCCCTCTCGGACACCTTCCTCCATGGACCAGCTCCTCAGGGAGCTCCAGACCCAACTGCCACAGCACCAGCACCTGCTTCCTGTGCTCGTCTTTCTGTAAAAACGTCGAAACAAATCAAACAATCGGGGGCTGGCGTTTACATTAGCGGAAAGGAAAACGGAGAAGCGGACCCACGAGCATGTCAGCAGCCCTTAGCTTTCCAGCCAAAGAGATGCCCGCGTCGCCGGGGCACCAGGCACCCAGGGGCCGACTCGGGACGTCCTGCTGGCCTTGGGCGCCCAGGTATCAACAGGGTCCCCGTGAAAGCTTTTCTCCTGCCCCTGCACTTCCTGGTCTTTTGCAGTCGTCCGCTGGGAACCCACACACTCTTCGACACTCCGTCTTCCTTCTCTCTCTCTCGACATGCAGGGCCTGTCAAATTTTGAGACTCATCAGACGTTGGGTCTCAGATGAAGGGGCCGGTGATCCCTCAAGAGCTCAGGAAAGAGTGATTTTAGCTCGTGAAGAAAACAGAGTCAATAAAGACCGTTTATGACAACCTCAGTAGTGGGTTTCTTTCTCTTTTCCTCCTGATAATATTCTTCCCAACGCATCGCCAGTGTGGGTGGTGAGGGGGTAGAAGGGGAGGACTTAGCAGAACACGCTGGAAGGAGGGTCTCCCGTTCTCCTATTTGTCTTGTGCAGACATCCGCCAGGAGCAGGGCGGACATGCCTCAGCCTGAGTCCAGACACCCACGGGGTCAGCAAACCTCCTAAGGTCCTGGAAGGCGATCCACCCTCTGCTCCCCACATGCCCCATGAGCACCAGGATTCATGGCTGCCAAAGGGGCACCAGAGGACCCATGCACCAGGGCCACTTGGAAGAATGAAGACACACTAAGTAAACAACAAACCAAAACAAAACCCCAAACCTTAACTCCGCCCCTTTGCCCACAGCTGGGCTGTCACTCAAACCCATCTTCTTCCTGGACCTCCTCCTGCTTCCCGTCCACAGGAGCTGCTCTGGCCGTGGCCCCCCAGCCACTGGTGAAGTGCATGGTCCCCGCAGCACACACAGTGCAAAGGCTCCTACCTGCTCGAGTCACAAGGGCCCTTCCAGCTCCCAGAGCCCAGGCTCCCCACGGGCACCCTGCAGAGGGCAACAGCTCCCCGAGATATGCTTGTCGGACAAAGGGGTGAGGAGGAGGCTCCTTTTCTCCCAGGCGTGCCCATCTGAGCTGGCGCTGGGACAGAGCCTCTCTTTCGTGCCCGGAAGCCATGGAGTCCCATGGCTGCATCGCGCCCCGTCTGGCGACAGAGCAGGGCCCGGTGGGTGGACCGAGGCCCCTCCTGAGGCTTGGTGGGCGCTAAGAAAGCTATTTCAGATGTTGAGGGAAAACCTAGGCCGGGAGGGCTGTGCTGTGCTCAGCAGGGAAGCTCTCAGCAGGTGTCTGGTGCCCGTTGGAAGACAGCCGAGGCCGAGGGAAAAGGACATCTCAGAACCTCTGCTGGTCGGAGGAACTCACGAAGGCAAGCGGGCCCGACTGCTGCAGGAACGGAGGCCGTGCAGGGTGCAGGGTGCAGGGCACCCGCCTAGACGGGAGTCCATTGAGAATCCACTTACGAACTCACATAACCCAAGAGCAGCAAGTCAATAACCCCATTAAAAGAGAGGCAAAGGACCTAGATAGACACTTTCCAAAGAAGACTTACAAATGGCCAACAGGCAGATGAGAAGGTGCTCAACATCCCTGACCATTAGGGAAATACAAATCAAAACCATAACTAGAATGGCTAGTCTCCAAAAGGAAAGAAATAACACGTGCTGGCGAGGCTGTGGAGGAAAGGGAACCGCTGTTCACTGTTGGTGGGGATGTGAACTGGTACAGCCACTGCGGGAAATGGGATGGAGGTCCCTTGAGAAGTTAAAACAGAACCACCATGTGATCCAACAACCCTACTCTGGGTATAGATGCAAAGAAACAAAATCAGGTCTCAGAGAGAGATCACTATTCCCATGTTCACTGCAGCATTATTCACAAAGGACAAGGTATAAAAACAACCTAAGCACCTGTCGGTGGATGAGTGGGTAAAGAAAAGGTGGTATGTACATATATACAATGGACTATTATTCCACCTTAACAAAGAAGGAAATCCCGCCATTCGCAACAACATGGGTGGACCTGGAAGACACTCTGCTAAGTGAAAAAAGCCAGACAGAGAGGGAAAAAAAATACTGCATAAACTTATATGTAGGACCTGAAACATGATTAAAAAGTCACACTCATAGAAACAGAGAGCAGAAGGGTGGCTGCCAGGGGCTAGGGAATGGGGAAAATAGGGAAATATTAGTAAAAGGATACAAACTTTCAGTTATAAAAGAAACAAGGTCTGAGGAGCTGATGAATAACATGGTGACTAGAGCTGATAAGCTGTGTTGGATAATTGAAATTTCCTGAGAACGTAAGAGCCCCCACCTCCAAATATGTGAGAGACTGATGTATCAAGTCCATGGAGGGAACCTTTCACAATGTATACATACATCAAGTCATCACTTTGCACATTTTATTTTATTATTTTACATTGCACATTTTAAGTATACTACACTTTTATTTGTTAATTATGCCTCAATGAAGCTGGGGGGAAAAGGATCCATTAACTCCTTCCCTGGAGCCTGTGGAGATGGGCCACATGGTCAGAACCAAGCCCCACAGCTGAACCCATCTCCCAGGTGGGGTTCTGGCCACTTTCTGCCTCAGGCTAGAAATGACATTCAGGACACGGCCTTTGACCTTGCTTGGGAGCAGGCGAAGGGATTCAGCATCCGTGTGGGAGCTGGTGTGGCTGACCTCCCAGGCCCAGTTCTGCTCACCAGCCCCCTGTGAGAGAAGCGTGGATAGGCAGGGCCTTGTCACTCTCCGCTGGTGTTCATTTACTCATGTCTCAGACATCGCCACAGACAGGTCAAGGGCTAGATCTTGGCTGATCTAACGCCTCGGACCCAGCTATTGATTCTCCACCTCAATTTTTGCAAATGCCTTGCTATCCTATGCAAATACGCTCAGACCTTGGAGCAAAGGGTGTTCCTGGCAAAGTTTGTGAAAGGTTGACCTAAGGATCTGAGGCTTTTTGGAACTGGAGTAAAGAACTGTGTGAGCCAAGACTGGTCTCCTGGCACACGAACCACACGGGGTGCTGCTCTGGAGAGGCGTGTAAACACCAGGAAAGGGGTCTCTCCCCCTCCTACAGGAGCTCAGAACCTCCCACCTGCGCCCACAGATCAGTGGTTCTCAGGTTCCTGGATGCATCTGAATCACCCAGAACATGCTCACCATGCAGGTTCTGGGTCCCTGGCCCCAACCAGTCTGACTCCATAGATATGGTCCAAGACTCAAGAATCTCCAGGTGACCAAGATCCCCAATGAGCCTAATGGAGATGGGTCCTTAGACCCCCGCTGTGCAAACACATCTGACTATCAGGGCTGATGTGCAAAGTGTGGTTGGCTGACTGTCACCAGCGGTATCACCAGAGAACTTACCGAAATGCAGAAGTCCAGGCTCTGTCCCAGACCTACAGAATCAGTCTGCATTTAACAGGCTCCTCGGTGATTCCTGTGCACTCTGAAGTTTGAGAAGTTCTGCATTAGACCGCACTGTGGGCCCCAGGCCCTTCTCCGGTGCCTGATGAGTCTGTCTGTGACCCCACCCCTATACCTCTACTCCCCTAGGGGACCCCTTCCACCCAGTAATAAATACAGCTGTTCTCCTGGACCCAGCCTCACAGGGAGACATGCACCCACATACATCTAACTACCAGGGCTGATGAGGTAGGGAGGTGCCCCTGCAAAGGGGGGACCTGGGCACAGACGATCTGAAGGCAAGAGATTCCGTCTGAAAAAAACAGCGGCTGCAGGCTGGTTGCCTACTTACAGGTTTCAGCAAAGAAAATAACAATCACTAATGCAACCAACATCTGGTTGGTTGAATCAGCACCTGCTGTGAGCCAGGTCCCGGGGCAATGATGGATGCAGCCCATATATCGCCCTTTGGAAGACAGAATACGTGCACATGCGTTCTCTCACTGAGCTGCGCGTACAAGCCTGAGATACGATGCCCATTTTACAACGATGAGGCTGCGGCACAAAGAAGCTACTAAGTTACTTGTCCAAGCTTAAGAAACAGCGTTCCAGCTGCAATCCCCACCAGGTCCTCTGGTTTTAGATGCTGGGTCAGTACAGGGAAGGGGGCAGTTAAAGGGAGAATAGCAACATTCACGGACTTGGGTCGATTTTGTTATAAAGAAATTTAAAGCAACTCAGGACACGATGGAGCCCTATGTGCCCAGTGCAACTGAGACTGGATTTTACCATTATTCAGCTGTCACATAAACGTGAGTAGCCGCATGTGGCCAGTGGCAACTGTAGTCGATGGCACTGGACAGAAGGTCCCTGGGCCACCGCTCTTTGTTCTATGGCATCTAAACAGAATAAACTGGAACAAACAGAAAAAGAGAGGATGGGAGTAGGAGAACTTCTGACGGAATCCAAAGTGGCTGCTTCTCTTCAGACCCTGGGTGCAAAGCCAGCTGTGGAAGCCTGTGTTCTCAATGGGAATGAGAGCGCCCCCTAGGGGTTTAAAGTTGCTTCTTAGGGGTGAAAAAAATCTTAATTTTTTTATACATAAAGTACAGATACGCTTAATAGTACGTAAATGTCCATGGGAGTCAGGAAAATAGTATCTTCCTTGGGGGAGGGGACAATAACTTTGTTGTTGTTTTTATTAAATCCTCACCCAGGATAGTTTACCATTTATCTTCAGATAGAGTGGGAGGGAGAGAGACAGAGAAACATCGATGTGAGAGAGACACATGGATTGGCTGCCTCCCGCACTCCCCGGCTGCAACCGAGGTACGTGCCCTTGATCGGAATCAAACCCGTGACTCTTTGGTCCGTGGGCCGATGCTCTAACCGCTGAGCCAAACCAGCCGGGGTGGGGACAATAACTGTTAAAGGGTTGAGAAACAAAGTGAAAAGCCAAGTGGCACCACACACGAACAGAGGCTGTCTGACCTCACACCCGCCATCCATTTGTTTTCGTACGTGGTCATTTGAACATTGTTCTGGGCATCTCTGCCTTTTCTGCCCAGTGAGCACCACTGCGGGGAGGCGCCGTGTTCAGTCGCCACAGTGTGCCCATCAGATGGCACCGCTGTTCTGAGTTCAAAGTGCTCCCCAGACACCCACGCTCACAGCGGCAGTACTCTGTAGCTAAGACGCGTGTCCATCCGTGGATGAATGAGTAAGCAATGTGGTGTAACCGTACAGTAGAATATTACTCAGCCTCGAAAAGCAAGGCAGGTCTGACACATGCCACTGAAGTGCCCCGCGCAGGTGGCATCATACAGCGCCTGTCGTTCAGTGACTGGCTTATCCCACTTAACAAAAATGTCTCCTTTCCTCCACTGGAGAACACCAGTAAGGTGAAATAAGCCAGTCACAGAAGGACAGATACTGTACGATGTCACTTCTCTGAGGTGCAAAGAGATAGAAAGCAGAATGGTGGGTGCCAGGGGCTGGGGGAGGAGGGAATGGGGAGTTATCATTTGTTATTGTTGTTATTATTTTGTTGTTGTTCATCCTCACCTGAGGATATTTTTCCATTGATTTTTAGAGAGACTAGAACGAGGGAGGGTGAGGAGAAGGAGCGAGAGAAAGAGAAACATTGATATGAGAGAGACACATTGATGGTAGCCTCCCACATGGCTCGAACCCGAAACCCACATATGTGCACTTGACCACAAGAATCAAACCTGTGATCCTTCGGTCCACAGGCTGGTGCTCTAACCACTGAGCACACCAGCCAGGGCGGGAGTTACCATGTAATGGGTACAGAGCTGCATTTTTGCAAGATGAAAGAGTTTTGGAGACGGAGGCACCACAACGTAAATGTACTTAACTCTACCGAACTGTCCGCTTAAAAATGGTCAATATAGCCCTGGCCGGTTTGGCTCAGCAGTTAGAGCGTCGGCCTGCGGTCCTGAGAGACCCGGGTTCGGTTCCCGCTAAGGGCGCATACCTCGGTTGCAGTTTGTCCCCAGCCCTGGTCGGTTGTGCGGGTGGCAGCCACTCGATGTGTCCCTTTCACATCGATGTTTCTCTCTCTCTCTCTGTTCCTCTCTCTCCCTCCCACTCTACCTGAACAAAAAATGGAAAAATGTCCTCGGATGAGGATAAAAAAAAAAAGAAAATTAAAAAAAAAGGTCATTATAGTACATTTTATGTTGTGTGCATTTTTATCACCGTTTTTAAAAGTTGAAAGAACAAGAAGGAGTTCCGAGCAGCACGTATGCAAAAGCCAGATGTTGAAACTGGAAGTTATGCCTGAGCCACCAGCCGTGAGCGGGAGCACTGTGCGGGCTGGACAGAGATACACCGTCACGTCTGCCAAAGATGCGGGACTGTGCGGGGGCCACCGTTAGCGTGGGTCTCGCGTCACTCATCGGTGATCACTCTGATACTTGGAGCTCCAGTGAAACACTTCCTGAACACACGCACAGAAAAACAAAAAGGAACATGAACCTGGCGGAGGGAGAGAGCCGGCACCTGAGGGTGGTGGCCTGGGAGGGTGCTGGAGGCGGAGGCACTGGGTGCCGGTCCATTACAGGGGCTGGAGCGCAGGGTGAGGGGCCGTGAGTGGGGATGTGGGTGACCGCTTCTGCAGCCCGGTCTTCATGAGCGTCATAATCCCGGGCATCTGGGGCTCCTCACTGTGCCCTACGGACCCTTCCTGGGCGCAGCCGTGGATCCTTCCAGCAACTCTAACTAACTGAGGCGCCTCCTCTCAGACGCAGAGGCGCTGGCAACATCCATGAGCGGCCACCGCTCATCGCAAAGACCCCCTGCCCTAATGGAATCAGCATCTCCACCCACGGCACAGACAAGGAAACTGAGGCTCAGAGCGGTAAAGCTGTCTGTCCCAGGAACACCCAGAGGGTAGACTCACCCCCAGACCCCCGGCCCCAAGTCTCAAATTCTGCGTTTGGCATCGCATGGCCTCATCTGCCCCGGAACGAGGGAGTCCTCAGTGGCCCCAGCTGGGGGGCCCCATGTGTCGCCGGCAGCCCCTTTTCCCGAGCAGCACACATTAAGATGCCACCGTAACAAAGGGACTGTTGTTAGGAAGGATTAATTCATTAATGAATCCGAGGCCTCTGGAAAGCCAGAGTATGAGATAAATACCCGTGTTGTCAGCTTTGCCTCTCCGTCGCAGAATGAAAAGGACCATAGTCCCCTCATTGTCCTTGGATAATGGCTTTGGTTTGGTGCAGGGCAGGAGGAAGGAGACTGTCTGGGGACAAACAGTGCCGGGTTGTTCACGCAGCACAGGCTGGGCAGGGGAGCGGGGGCCGTGACTTCAGTCTTCCCACAGAGCTCTGTGTCTTCGCTCCAGTTTCTCCCCACACCAGCCCTGCTGCACACAGCCACACATGTGTGCATGTACACACATGGATGCACACACACGTGCACACACTCTCATTTACTTAGTGCAACACATAGTGGCCTCCTGTGAAGAGAGCAGAGATAACTCACATCTACACACAGTGTGGGTGAAACTAAGGTTTCTCTCCTGGGGGTGTATTTGCAGTGAGCAGATCACACTTCGCAGACAACGCTCATGGTGACCAAGGGACCAGGTGGCAAGTGTCAGGGCTCAGACTGGGTCTCGTCCAGCCTTCCCCTGCGGCCAAGCTGTCCCGGTCAGCTCGGGCTGCTGTAACGAAGTCGCATAGGCTGGGTGGCTTGAACAACAGTCACCGGCTTTCTCATCGCTCTGCAGGCTGGAAGTCTGAGACCAGGGTGTCAGCAGGGTCAGGCCCTGGTGAGGGCTCAGTTCCTGGCTTGTAGACACCGGCTCACATGGCCTTCTTCAACGCATGCTCCCAGGGAGGGGGAGGGAGAGACAGAGAGACCGAGAGACAGAGAGACAGTAAGCGAGCTCTGGTATCCTCATCTTCTAAGGACACTAATCTCATCATGGGCGTCCTAACCTTAGGACTTCATCTAAAGTAGTCACCTCCCAAAGGCCAGAGGTCCAAGTATCATCTTGTTGGGGGACAGCGCTTTGCCATAGGAATCTGGGGGTAAACACACATTCAGTCCATAACAATAGCCAACGTTCCACAGCACAGTGGCCGAAAACAGCACATTCACCAGGCTCATGGATTACGTGCATCAGAGATGTGGGCAGGGCCGGCGTAGCTTGGTGACGTCTGGGCATCTGCGGGGAAGACCGGGACAGCCAGGAGCGATCTGGACGGCCACGGCTGGGCCGGCTGGGTTGGAGGAACGCACTTCCAACAAGACTTCTTCGGTCTCAGCCTGGTGCCTAGGCTGGGCTGGGCTGGCTGCGACTGTCACCTGGAAAGGCCGACATGGCCTTTCCGTGTGATCTGGGCTTCTCACTGCGTAGAGATGCCTTCCGAGGTCACATCGCTCCTGCCTGTCTCCCGGGAGGGGACTGGACCGGGCCGCTCTGATTCCAGGGACGGAAGCAAAGACTCGGTTCTCCATGGGAGACACGCCTAAGCGTTTGGGGTCACGCTTTAAAACCAAACTGGGAAAAGAGGTCAGAGTTCACTAGGACTTCAGAGTTGGGTTTGAGTTTCATGGTTGCCGATGCCAGCCCTCTGCCCCCATGGGGGAGGTAACAGAACATTCCAGCACTCTGGAGTATGCTTATTCCCTTGAGAAAAGAAAAAAGAGGCACTGCAAATTGTAGGACCTTTAAAGGACCTAGATCCATGCCTTTATTTTATCTATGAGGAGACCAAGACCAAGAGAGGTCGCTTGCTTGACCCCATGTCACAGGGTCGCTCAGTGACGCAGCCAGTGTTCAAGAAGGAGAGGACCAACGCCCAGGGCGGTGCCAGCCTGCTGCGGGCTGCTGCAGACGCTGGAGCTGCCATCTCCCTGCCCAGGGAAGGGGTCAGTCTTCAGAGCTGAGTAATCCGCCGCCTTCCCTCTAGGGGGACGGGAAAGGAGGGGGTGGTCGGGGGAAGTTTCCAGATGGGGGGACTGTGGGCTGGCAGATAGAGGTGAGCGGGTCAGCCCGCCCCTCCAGGACGGGTCTGTGACCGGCAATTGGATAAACACATTCGGAGCAGGATGTGTGTGCAGCCAAGTGTGTGCACATTTTTAAATATACATTTCACATCCCTAGGCAGGTCCCACTGACATGTGACAATTGTGCAGCGGCCTCCGGGAGCTGTTTCCCAGAGGCACTGACTCTGCTGGACTCCGGGCAGCCCAGCCTCAGCAGAGGCCGGGATTCAGACGGGCTGCGGGATGCTGACTTCAATTACAGAAGAAGGACGGTCAGATCGCGGAGGAACTTCCTGTCTCCAGAACAACAGCTTCATTCAGTGTGGCGTTGCAGACCCGCGGAGACGCGATGACCACAGGCTCTCTGGAGGGGTGAGAGGGGAATCCAAGGCGGGGAGCTGTAGCTTACACCCCTGGCTCTAGAACACAGCGATTCCACGAAGCCTGTGACCCTGGTCAGCGCTTGGACTCACATGGAGGCTCAGTGCCTCTTTCTGGAGGGCAGACAGTTCAGGGAGTGGACTATGAAGACTTGAACTTGAAGACATGAGAACAGAGGCCCTGCCGACCTTTCCCAAAGGATTCTGCGGGCCAGGCAAGGGCTTACCTTCTCCCTGCTGCTCCTTTTCAGAGGGGTGGGGTGGGGGAGGAGCAAGATCTTTACTGAGCTGTAAATTAATATACAAGTGTGGAATTCAATGAATTTTAGTCTATTCACAATCACTTTTAAAACATTTTTATCACTCCAAAAAGAAACCCCATATACATTAGGGATCACCTTCCCAATTCTCCTATTGCCCCAGCCCTAAGCGGCCACTAGTCAACTTCCTGTCTCCATAGATGGGCGGATTTGGACATTTCATATACATAGGACCACACAGTATAGGGTCTTTTGTGACTCTCTTCACTTAGCATGTTTTCAAGGTTCATCCATGTTGTAGCATGTCGTTTGAATGTCACTCTTTATTTTTTATGGTCAAATAATAGTCCCTTTATAGATATACCAGATTTTAGTCATTCATTCATTCATTCATTCATTCATTCACCAGCTGATGGACATACGGGTTGGTGCCACTGCTAGACTATTGCGAATAATGCTGCCATGAGCATTCATGTACACGTTTTTCTATGGATGTATGTCCTCATTTCTCTTGGGTGTACACTGAAGTGTGGGATTGCCGGGTTACATGGTAACTCTCCACTGAGCTGTCTGAGGAACTCCCACACTGTTTCCCAAAGCAGCTGCCCCACTGACTTCATACCAGCCCCGTACGGGGGCTCTCCTCTCTCCACATCCTCACCCCTCGCTGTTACTGTCTTTCTGATCGGAGCCATCCTGGAAGCGGTGTAGGCCCTTTCGCTCTATCATCTCATTTAATCCTCACAACGTTACTACAAGAGCAGGTACCACCTTCCTGTCTCACAGACCACAATCCCGGGCTCCAGGAAGTCAACTCACTTACCTGCAAAGGCCATCCCGCCGGAAAGGGGAGCGAAGGCTGAGTGCTCCGCAGGTGTGTCTGATTGACGCCCCTCCCCTGCCCCGGAGCCCGGCACACCCTGCAGGTCTGTCTTCCTGACTCATTGCTAAGATCTGCAGGAACGGTAGCAACTGAACACCCTCTCCAAGCCGTCCGTCCGCACTCAAGCGCTGAGACGGACCATCCCTCTGGCCGTCTGCATCCTTCTGTTGATGATGGGTAGGAGCCCAGGCAGCTGGGAAGAAACCCACGTGTCTGTCCCACCGGCTGTGTGCTGGGTGGGTTCCAGCTCCAGTGCCACTGGGCTGCAGGGAGCCCGGCAGCCTTTTCAGCTACCTACGGGAGCACACAACACCCAGGCCTGGCCCCGGAGTGGCGTCAGGGACCTGCACATCAGACTCACGGAGAACCTTTCTTTAGTTCAGGAAAGTATAATGAGCATGACCCTAAACAACCTGGAAGCTCCTTAAAACAGTCGCTAAGGTGGGATCTTGGTGGTGGGATGCAGCGCACAGCCCACGGAGGCCAGTGGCCGCCCGGCGCCCACCCACCTCCGCGGGCTCGGCCCCTCCCCACCGCACAGGAAGATAAATGATGCTGGGAGCCGTCAGGTGCGTTGTATTTATGCGATGCCACCGCTCCTTATTCTCCTTCCATTGTTCTCTGATGTATGACAAAACTCCCAATTTGTCAAGCGCTTAACAGCAGTCAGGATAATCTATCCTCAACACATTCACAGAGCTTTTCATTTTGCACAACTGTCACCGAGAACAGTTTATGAATTTTCCATCCCGGGGAACCTGAGAGGATGGAGGAAAAAGAGAAGGAAAAACCACCCCAACACAGCCTGCTTCTGCTGTGATCGCAGCCAGAACTCCTTAGAGAGGAAGCAATGCACCCCCACCCCCATTCTGTTACATTATATCCATAATCGGACTTTGCACGTGGGTCCGAGTTCTGTGCAGCCATCTCCAAGGGCTTTTCTGTGTATCAAATCCCTCCCCAGGGTGTGCAAGTGAAAATCAGGCCGTGCCCTCCTCCTAAGGGACCTCAAATTTAGAGCTCAAACGGGTCAGCTAGAGAGCCTTGGCACTGGAAAACGTACATTGAATCATCTGTAATAGCAGAAGTCTAGAATCGACCTAAATGTACAGACAGAAGGCATTCATTAAATGCATTATGATAATGGAACCTGCAGTAGCGTGGAAACAATGTTTCCGTAGTGTGGGAATGCGGACAGGATGTAACAGTATCAGAAGCAAGTGTCAGGACTGTCTGACAACGTGGTCCCAAGTCATAAATACCGGCCGGCACAGTGTACGCAGGAGAAGAGAGACCAGGTGGATCAACACCCTGGATGTGAAAACTGAAGAGATGATCTACTTTTTTCCAAATATATTTATTTTCACGTATTTCCCAAATTCTCTTCGATGAGGAAAAAGTTATTTTTCAAAATCAGGTTTTTGCAGAACAGCGGCTGTGTTCGCTGGGGCGCCCTGCCCGAGACCGGAGACCCGGCGGAAAGCGGCCAGGTGCGCGGTAAACAGACTTCTCTGCCCAGCGCCTCTCCGACGGTGGGCACTTTCTCACTCACACTGGGTGACACCATCCTGCACAGCAGCATGGTTTAATCACAGCAGCTTCTGAAACCACAACCCCCTCTCCCCCTTGTTGTATTCCGTTAGAAAGCTGTCTCTCGGAGCTAATGAGCAAATCCTCCGAGCGCTGGACCTAGGAAATGCTGAATCACGGCGCAAATGGCCCATTAAATCCACGCTGGTGGACAGGCCCTGGAAGGTGCACACAGCTCAGATAACCAGAAAGCCCCCCCACCCCCGAAAGTAGTATTCCATCTGTGGTTATCACATGTAAATATGAGCCAATGCTTAACAAGAAACGATTATTTGCAAATGCCTTGGCTAAGATCCAAGTCACAGTTCTAATCTGAGGAGCAACACGGTGATCACTCGAGCAAGAACCCGGAGGCTGAGATCGGCCTGTACAGGGAAATCTGTAACAGGGCTGAGAGTTTCCAAGAAACTGAGATCTTATGAGCTACTCAAAATTACAGCTGTAGGGACTGTCAGGAACATTTCAACACCAAATCCCTTCGTCTTTTTCTTTTTCTATTTGTTCTCTCCTGTTTTATCTTCTTTTTTTTTTTATCCTCACCCGAGGACATTTTTTCATTTTTTTGTTCAGATAGAGTGGGAGGGAGAGAGAGAGAGAGAGAGAGAGAGAAACATCGATGTGAAAGGGACACATCGAGTGGCTGCCACCCGCATGACCAACCAGGGCCGGGGACAAACTGCAACCGAGGTACGTGCCCTTAGAGGGCACCAAACCCGGGTCTCTGTGGACCGCAGGCCGACGCTCTAACCGCTGAGCCAAACTGGCCAGGGCTGTTTTATCTTCTTTCTCTACCCTCCTTGGGTTCCTTAAGCTCTCTCTCTAATAATATTTTTAGAATGTGTCCCGGAAATATTGGCCTTAAGTCCTTTACAACCACTTGAGGGTAAAAAAAAAATAAAGGAAAATAAACAAATGACCTTATCCCTCGTGTATTCGTTTACTGAGCTGCCATAACTAAGCACTCCAGACTGGAGGCCTTAAGTGTCAGAAATGCATTGTCTGTTCTGGAGGTCAGAGACCAGGTCAAGGTTATCTGCAGAGTTGGTTCCTTCTGCGGGCTGGGGGAGAACCTGCCCCACGACCCTCCCCTAGCTGCTGGTGGTCTGCTGGCACCGGGCATTCTTTGACTTGTAGAAGCATCACCTCGTCTCTGCCTTTATCTTTGCAAGGTGTTCTCTTTCCGTGCACGTGTCAATTTCCCCTTTTCTATAAGGACGCCTGTCACACTGGATTAGAGCCCTAATGACCTCAGATTAATGACATCCACAAAGACTGTATTCCCAAATAAGGTCACATTCTGATATCCTGGGGCTAAGACTTCAACATGTAAATCTGAGGGTACACAATTCAGCCAGTGATGTCTTATACCAACCCAACCCGCCATGCCCCAACGGGGCTGCTGAGCTCTGCTCTAGAAAATCACACACCTTGCAGACTGACGGATGGCTTCCCATGTCAGCTGACAGATCCTTTCCCATCTCTCTGGTCACCACCTCCAATCTCCCACCGCCGCTTCTACAAACTTTCACCATGCTCCTGCACCTGCTCCCCAACTTTAGGGAATGATCTCACCTCCTACTTCGGAGAAGCAAAAAGAGGACATCTCAGATGAATGCTCTGACCACCCGCCATGAAGCCCTTCCTTGATTCTCTTTCCCCTCCTGCTGCGTCACACAGCAAGAATCATTCCTCCTCTTGGGCTCTGGGTCTCCTGCCCTCCATCGGCCTCCTCAGGGTCTTGTCCATGCTGATGACCCCTCCCGCCTTCCTCAACCTCCCTCTCTCCCGGCTTCTTCCTATCAGCATTTAAACTTACCGAGATGCCTTCTCTCCATATATCCTATCTCAACATCTCAGGTTACTGTTCACACATCCCCTCCACCTTGTTCGGCACATTCATTGAAAGAATAAAGTCAAGTGACCTCTACTTTTCTTGTACTCTACTTATTCTATTTGGCACCCGCCTTCGCCTGTATATTGAACATTCTCCTGCCATGAACCCCTTGCGGCTAAAGAAAGGGTTTCTTTTAGTCCTTTTCTTAATGGACCACTCAGCAAGTGTGGAACACCACTGGCCACTCTCTCCTTTCAATACGCAATCCCTTGGCTTCTGAGCGATCCTGTAACTTGCCAGTTCTTTTTCTAGGTTTACTTTGCGGACCCCTCACCCCCTGCCCAAATGTTCAACTTTTACATTGGTATTCAATACCAGATCTTTCTCTTCCTCTTCTGATCTCATCTATTACTATGAATTAAATTATTACCTATATCCTAGTGACGCTCAAGTCTGTCATTCCTGTACTTCCTTCTCTTGAATTCCAGGTGCCCAGGTTCCTGCCTGCCAGTGTCTCCTCCCACCCCCACCTTGGATGATCCGCACACACTGACAGTTATGAAAGAGACAGCCAACAGGAGGTAGAGGAACGGGTTCATACGGACGCAGGAGGGCAAAGATCTGCCCTTGGCAGAGTATCAAAAGCTTTGGCGAAACAAGGGCTAAGGGACAGCTGACTAAATAACTTGGTGTCTTTACAAACAACTCTCAAATCCACCTTTCCTGGGCTCCTTCCTACCTTTCTGCATGCCTCTATCTAAAAGGACAGGACGCTCCTTGACGTGAATTAAATTTGAATACGTCTCTACCCGAGGAAAATAATTATTCCTCCACACTCTGGCGTATGGAGACTGTTCACTGAAAATCACGCACATGTCATCAAACTGCGTAATGCTGGCTTTGGAGTGGTTATCACGTTTCCTATACAGACGCACAATTTGAAGCGAGGCGTCCATATTAAATTCTGCTTCCCACTGCCCACTCAGCTGGGTCCTCGACTCCACCACTGGATGGAATGACAATCGCTGGTGGCTGGGATTAAAAAGAAGTCAGTGTAGAACAATAGATTTCAAAATAAAAAGCAAGAGCAGCAACGTAAAATCTCCATGTTTTCCAGAAGTAGGATAGTCTTGGGGGAAAATAGGCTTTTACATGACTCTGCCTCCTATCATTACTAATAAAACAAAACTACGAATGAAGACATGTGTCTTAGAGAACACGCAGTCCAACACTCTCCTTTTGCAAACACGGATACTGAGGCCCATAGAGGAGAATGGCTAAACCTTCTCAAGGTCAAACTCGATGGAATGGGAGGAGGGGGCGAAAAAACGTGATGCTTATTCCATGAGCACATGAGAGGCCTAGAAAACATGGCTCCATTCTGTTCGGGCCTTTGAGTCAGAATTTTTGCAAAGTGCGTCAACATCCTACGCAGGAGGACCTCTGGGACTCTCACTCCCCCCGTGGTTGTGTCTGAAGCCCTCATCCTAGCCAACTCCACACTCACCCTGAGCACCGAGGTGCAAAAGGAGAGCGTTGGCCTGCGTGTTCTCTAAGACACATGTCTTCATTCGGAGTTTTGTTTGATTAGTAATGATAGGAGGCAGAGTCATATAAAAGCCTATTTTCCCCCAAGACTAACCTACGTCTGGAAACAGCAGGCTCCTGAGCCTCCTGGATTCTGAATGCCCACACCCAGCCTTGCCTCCTCCCTCAGACTAACGTCAGCCCATCTGCTCTGCTAGAATCTCCCCTTCTGCTTTCTTCCTCCCTTGGCTCCACCATAGCCAGACTCACCAGGCAGCGTCCTGCTCACCCATCTGGACTCCCAGGAGCTCTGCAAAGTGCCCTGAGCTCATGCCCCTGCCCAGCTTGACCCAGCTCCACGGATGGACCTGAACGAGACACGATGCTTATTTGCAATCCGTATCACAGCGAAGGTAATGACAACCCAAGCAGAACCCCAAGCTCCTGCTCACAGGCTGACTCAGCTGTGGCTGGTGCCCGGCACTGTGCTGGGTGCCGGCATCAACACTGTCTCCCTCAATTCAGTCTCCCAGCCTTCCCTGGAATCCTGCTCCGTGAAGTCTGCACAGGGGCCGGAAGGAAATAAGGCATTATTTACAATAATTGGCTCGCCATTATCCTCTCACTTGGCCCTGCCTGGAATAACGCGATGGGCCTTTATGCTATTCACAGCCTATAAAACAGTAGTTCTGTTGTGATTCAACATATAGTAATCTCCATTTTAAGAGGACAATAGGAACACTCAGCCATTATTCATTCCTGAGCCTTAAAGAGCAAAGCATTCCTTTATCGGGAACATAAGGTCAGAACACATGAGTTATTAATATTGCAAGGAGCCCAATGCATTCATTGGGGCGCTTAAACTATTGAAAAAAACTAATGATTAAAGGAAAAATCCAGTAAAAGGCGAGGACCAAGCACAGTTCTGCTTTGTACAGAGTTCTACTTAAAGAGAACGACGTAAAAACAAAAACTATTCAAAATTTTCATCTCCAACTCACTTAGTCCTGAATGTCTTGAAAAATGTAGACAAAGGGGAAAAGTAACTGAGGTTCAGAAACTCAGATTTGAGAGGGGAGAAAAATGTGACCGGAACTGCAACCAGAGTGAATTCACAATCGTCAGTGGTCTGCGCGTAACATGCTTGGTGCTGCATTGGTTGTTCATTTATTCACCACCAAATTCCCCACAGGACATGAGACAGCCCACAGAGAGACCAGGATACGAGAAGGGCAAAACATCAATGAGTGCAGAATCAGGACCCGCATAGGGACAGCTATGACTCCCAGGGCAGAAGGACACGCCTGTGTGGACCATAAGGTTCTCCATAGGTGCCACCGTCAGGTTTCAAACGTCACTGGAAGCCTCCTGTCCGCCCAAGTGAAAAGGAATCAGAATTCTCTTTAACAAGAACTGTTGTGCATTTTTCTTTCAAAAGAGGATAAAAGATGAACATTGACACAGTGGCCCCACAGATAACTACAAAAACGGGAGGCCCATTAAACTGCAATAAGATGTAAGGAAGAGGCCCATTAAATTACAATAAGATGCAAAAAGATACATGGAAAAAGACTTAGGTTCTGGAGCTGAAAGTCCTTACTCTAAGGTCTAGCTTAACTCTGAATAGCTCTGGAGAAGATCCTTAATTATTTCTTTGAGGCACTATTCACAAACTAGAGATTTTAAAATATATACATTTTTTAATTTGCTAAGTCTTATCAGAGAGAGAGAGAGAGAGAGAGAAGAGAGACAGAGACTGAGACAGGGGCAGAGAATGAATAGGAATGATATTGTAGGTGAGTTCCTGGCACCTGAAACATTCTAGATCTCTTCCCAGGGTAATTTTCTTTTTGGCTTTCATCCTTTCTGTGAAATTGACTCAAAGAGTAAGAGAACGGCCGCCTGTCTGTCCGTCTGGCTGCTGTTCAGTCCGTCTCCTGCTTCTCCTCCCCTCTGCCCCCCGATTTGTTCCTCACCCCCACTGGCAGCCGCAGCCGCCTCCCCGTTTCAGAATATGCTGCGTGGAAACAGCGCAGAAACCACGGACGGCCCAGCCTGCACCGCCAGAGCACTCCTCGGAGCCGCGGGTGGTGACGGGCTCGAGACCAACCACCACAGTGTGGGGAAGGAGAGAGTCAGCTCAGAATGAGTATTGATTGACAATCATTGAAGGCTTATGAAGTAGTATCTCATACTAACACGTGTGGATTTATGTTATTATTATTTTGTTTTTATCCTCACCCGAGGACATTTTTCCATTTTTGTTCAGGTAGAGTGGGAGGAAGAGAGAGGAAGAGAGAGAAAGAAACATCGACGCAAAAGGGACACATCGATGGCTGCCTCCCACACAACCCCAACTGGGGCCGGGGACAAACTGCAACCGAGGTACATGCCCTTAGCAGGAACCGAACCCGGGTCTCTCTGGACTGCAGGCCAACGCTCTAACCACTGAGCCAAACTGGATTTATGTTAGAAACTTCTGCCTTGAGCACTCCCTCACAAACAGTCACTCCCTCATCTGTTCTGACCTTGACGAAAAGCTCTGTTTTGCAGGAAATGTGACACTGGCTCTCCTGGTGCTAAACACTTTCAGACGTTAGCTGACAGCATGAGCCTCATTCCTGGACCTTCGTGTTCCCAGTGACCGTATTTTCTAAGCCAAACATCAAAAAAAAAATCACAATGGTTTAAAAATTACAATGAAATCACACTGACACATTTGGGAAATCATCTATTTTAAAGGAAAAAATTATGGAAAGTTGGAACTGTCTTGGGAATTCTAGGCCACAGGGTCACTGCATCAGCAAAACACACAGGTGGTCCCCTCACTTTTCAAATGACTCTCCTCACCCTCAGGTGTGGGGGAGAAGCCTCTGTTCTATGTTCCTTCTGAGCATGCACACGCTCCCTCCTGGGGCCACCACCTCTGTATCTTGTTCATCTTTTGGGGGTCTGAATGATAAACATACTGCTTGAACCAAAGCCCTGGATGACCTGGGACATCTATGAGACGCTATAAGATCAAGCCTCACATTTGAATATCATTTTCTTCCTGCTCAAACTCTCATAACTTTCTGGACCTATTGTTAGAATGCTCAGTCACACTTTTATCGTAATAGCAGCACTCAGGTGCTCCAGACAGACTCGGTTTTCTCATTTGAGTAGGTCACATGTTTCCGAATTAAGAATTAGACAATAGGCCCAGCTGGTGTGGCTCAGTGGATTGAGGGTCGTCCCATGGACTGAGAGGACCCGGTTCGATTCCCGGTCAGGGCACATGCCTGAGTTGTGGGCTGGATTCCCAATAGGGGGCGTGCAAGAGGCAGCCCATCAATGTTTCTTTCTCACATCGATGTTTCTCTCTCTCTCGCCCTCCTCTCTCTCTAAAAAAACAATAAGAAGATATTTAAAAAATAATTAGACGACAGGATAAGGCAATGGATCGTTTTACTTGTATTGGAATGTACATCTACTCTGACATCAATAAAATAATTCTACCTCCTATTATTGGAAGAAAGCTCCCATTTTCAAGTCTCGCTTCAGTGATGTGGGGCAGTTTTATTTGTCTGTCTTTTGCTTTTTTAAAAATGTTTTCACTAACATCTTAGTTGCAAGCTACAGCACTGTTTCAGCAACAAAAAATTAAAGTCAGAAGTTCCAGTCTGAGCGTCGTTGGTTTTCAAGGGTGATTAATAACTAATGGGGGACATCTCTGTCATTTGCTCAAATGTTGCGAAGGTTTGTCTTGGGCACATGTGCACGGCATAAGCAAGGTTCCATCCATCCAGATTGTCTGAGGGGACCACGAGGGAATGGGTCAGTCATTTGCAGAAACAGACACAAAAACCCTAAGACCTGAGAGTCATCACAGCCCCGAAACCACCTGGATTTCAGCAAGACACCAGGATGGAGAAGACAAGCAGATGGGAGTGTGATGGAGCCAGAACACAGCCCACTCTCGGGCCTCCACAACGGGGATGTTGGTAACCTTCCCGGGTTCAGGGGGACGTAATGTAGAAGGTGAAGGAGGGTGGGATGGCCCTAGCTCTCACAGAAAATAGTTCCCAGCTGGGATCGGAAAGATGACAGTAGAGAAAGGACTAACCGCTCTGGTAACTATGGTGGCCCAGCCTCTGTAGCTCACTGACCCAGCACAGTTGCTCTGTGATAAGACATGAGTCACCTGCTTAATTAGCTGCATTCAGGCCATTATCCCTATAGCTAGGAAGAACTCTCTCCCAGATATTGGCAGATAATTGTGCGATATATTTAGCTTCAATATGGCTGCTTCCTCCCTCTTATTTCTTCCTTCCTATCTCCTTCTCTCCATCCTTCTCATCCATCCATCCATCCATCCATCCATAGATATACTGACCATCTATTTTGTCCCAGGTACCATTCTAAACACTTACTATATATTATCTCATTAAGTTTTAATAACACTCAGATGTCAGCTTTCAGTATTCATTATTAATATCCGAAGTTTAAGAGGTTGGGGTATCTTGCCCACAAGTTAGCAGACTACGGCTCCTGGGCCAAATCCATCCTATTCTGCAAATAAAGTTTAACTGGAACACAACCATGCCCACTGTTTACTTGCTACAATTTCAGCAGAGTTGAGTAGTTACAACAGAGACCGTGTAATCCACAAAGCCTAAAATATTTAGTATCTGGACCTTCACAGGAAGACTTTGTAGTCCCGGATCTTACCCAGTAACACTCAGCAAGGAAGTAGCCGAGTTGAAGATTCAAACCCAGAACCATCTGCCTCCGAAGGCTGTATTCTTCAGTGCTGGGCCACGCAACAGGACACGTCCGAGCTGTCTGCCTGACTCCCGGACACCAACCAGGCTGGATTTACGGTCATGAGAGAGGAGCTGACTTATCTTACTGAGTAGGTAGCCAACCACTGTCAAGGACCCTCTTCGTTCGTGATAAAAACCAGCGCAAACTTTTCCCCCTGGCGAAATAATAGAGAGCCGAGTGTTGACGCCTGTTTTGACTTTGCGGCAAAAGTGGTTCCATCTTCTCGTTTAAGTAATTACGTTTGTTTTTAAATAAAGGAGATAAAACTATAGTTATCAAAGAAGGCATGGATCAGTTGCCTATGCTTATGGTGTGCTAGGCAGGACAGAGGTCGAGGACCTTCTGACATTGGGAGGAGAGACACTACAAGGACTTTTGTGCCCAACCAGGGGAGGCTGCTGAGCACATGCTGAGCCTAAGGAGAGGGGAGACGCAGCTGAGCGGAAATGGACATTTCCGCAAAATTGGTCTAGTTTCAAACAGCTTTTTGCTCTCACGTTGCCCTAATAGTTGCTGAGTTGAAAGTGTTTTCGAATGCTGCCCGGGGTAAGGTATACGTTCTGGGTGTTCCTCGGGTAGAGTCTGATTTTCCTGGGGCTCTGGGACATTTCACTCGGTGCTCTGAGTGCAAAGACAGCTTTTGCACAAAACAAGCAGCGGACTAAGCAAGCGGCGAGCCAAGGTTGACACACTAGCTGTGAGGAACAGGGAGGGGCTAGATTCCAGAGCCGGGAGCAGTAGTGTAAGGGAACTGGCCTGCCCACAGACCAAGGGTCCGAAGGACACAGGGAACCAGGCTCGATTCAGAACAGCCACTGCTGAGCACTGCACTCCGGGGGGGGGCGGGGGGGGATGTTGTTGACATTGGCTCCCTCAGCTCAGACAGAGTCCCAAAGATGCCCACATCCCAACCCCCAGAACCTGTGAATGTCACCGTCCATGGCAACAACAACAACAACAGCAAAAGCTCTGCAGAGGTGGCAAGGACCTTGAGCTGGAGCTGCTACCCTGGGGAAGCTGGGTGGCCCAATGTGATCATATGGTTCTTCGCATCGAACGAGCCGGGCAGGACCGTTGGCGTCTGAGAGAGATCGGAAGGTGCCTGCTGCCGGCGGTGCCGACGGGTGACAGGGCCACGAGCCAAGGAACGCTGTGCCCTTTGCCATCTGGAAAAGGCAGGGGAATGAGTCTCCCTTAGACTCTCGAGAAGGAGCACAGCCTGGTCACCGCCTCAATTTTAGCCCAATCAAACCTAGTGTAGATTTCTGACATTCAGAAGGTCAGAAGATGATCCATTTGCAATCGTACACTAATAAATGAATCCTGTTTTAAGCCACTAAGTTGGTGGTGGTAATAAAAAATGAATACATCACCAAAAACCAGGGGGCAGGGGAAGAGAAAGAGCCAGATACCATCTCGGCATGACTCTGGGTCCCCATCAAGCAGCTGAATGGTCCCTGGCCAGCATGTAAATGACCCATTCACTCATTCTTGGCTCTGGTGTTACTCGATTTAGTGTAAAAACAGAAAAAACCCTTAATTTTCAAAACTTAATTCCTCCCGCGAACTTTAATTTGAAATCCTTCATTATTTACCCACAGATCTTTGTAAGTGTCCGCACACAGGGAAAGAAACAGAAGTACCTCGTGGGCAGGTGGCATGGGAAAAAAAGGGAACTGGAGACCAAGAAGCAGTCGCTACACAGGTCTGAGTGAGTCCCTGATGTCACGGCTACCACAGGCTCCTGGATGAGTTTCAACGACCGCGGAACTGTGGACACAACCATGTGCAGAGTCCAACCCCACAGATGCTCCCCGAGTGAGGTTGTGTCTGCCGTGGTGAGTGGTACCATGGGCCTCCTTAACTTAGTCATGATGGAGCGATGAGACGCTCACCCAAGGAACCATTAAGGGAACAAGAAAATCCTTAGTATGAACGGATGGATGATAATAAAATAGGGAAGGTTATACTTCCATGTATATTAAAAATAGATGGATGCACATGTCCCCAGAGGAGAGATGATAACTATGTAAATAAAATTTGAAATAAACCACTTTATAGTATAGAGAATTAAGTAGCAAGAAATGACTTACATTCCACGTCATGGTTAATTTTATTCCTGAAATCTATGAACAAAAGGGCAGAGTTATAAGAAAATGGATATACTTTAAGCTGAAATTCATGAACAAGGAATTGAAAAATATAACAGGCAACAATGTGCTGTATCTCAACATTTAAGGGGCTTGATATCCGTATTTTCCTCTGGTGTGCAATTATACAAAATTATAAATCTTGGAAAAGTGTTATTATTTTTTGTTGCTAGAGTTGCGTGTAATAATAACAACAGATATGTTTAGAAATATGCCTAGATGATAATATCTGAACAAACATCACAGTAATAATTCTTATTTTTGGAAACTCTACGATGAAATTCATAACTCCTTTATCTGGAAGTCTTGGGATTTTTTTTTTCCTCACCCGAGGACATTTTTTCCATCTTTTGTTCAGGTAGAGTGGGAGGGAGAGAGAGGAAGAGAGAGAGAGAGAGAGAAAGATCGACATGAAAGGGACCCATAGAGTGGCTGCCACCCGCACAACCAACCAGGGCCGGGGACAAACTGCAACCGAGGTACATGCCCTTAGCGGGAACCGAATCCGGGGCTCTCTAACCACTGAGAAAAACCGGCCAGGGCTGGAATTCTTGGGTTTTGTTTCCTTGTTTTAAGACCAGACCAGATAAAAACCCAGGGTTCAGACAATGGGTACTGAAGTCCAGATCTGGTTGCCAGAACGAGACACAAACGGAACGCTAACAACCTGCTGAGTGAGACCTGTGAGCTGTCAGCTCAAGCGCCATCACCAAAAACTCTGCAGGCTGAGTGTCCACGTTGAATTCTTAAGGACTTGCAGGCCATTCAGTTATATATTACTCATAAAAACGAATTATTAACTACTAGTCCGGGAAGATTCTTTCTTTGGCTTTTAAGGAGAGTCCTTGAGTTAATGCTGAATATGTCCCTAAAAATGGGTACTTGTGAAAATAATAGAGTTGAGTGATGATTTGAATAATATTAGGTCACACTAACCCGTATTTGGTGACCCTTATACACAATCAAGAAATCCCGGGAAGGACTGTGGGCCATCCATTCACTGTGGCCACACAGAGGTTGCCTAAGCCCAGCATTCTTTCATAATTTCAAGGGGTAGGGTGCAAAAGTCTCAGGTGGGCAAAGACAGAGTCATCATTCAGATGATTTAGATGTAGCATCATGACACAATCCATACCCGTTACATACAAATTCTATGGCCTTTATGCTGTGTGACGCAACAAATTGTTCTGCTACATTTCAAACAGATGGGGAGAAACATCTCACAGAAACAATTACCAACATGGGAGTCCGGCCCATAAAACTTTGTGGGAGAAGCAAATGTTCGGTGAAGAACGTGATCTTATCACCGTCGGATTAAAAAGGCACAGGTAGGCTTTTAGAAAATAATTTATTTTTCAATTCCAGTTGACATCCAATATCGCGGGAGTTTCAGGTGTACACCCCGGTGATCAGACATGTAACTTACTAAGCGATCATCCTGATAAATCCCGTACCCCTCTGACACTATCCATAATTATTTGAATATTATTGACTGTGTTCCCTACGCTGCACTTTACATACCTGTGACTGTTTTGTAACAACCGACTTGTAACGGAGGTTCCTGATGGGGGGTGTGGTGAGCGTGTGAGTCCCAGCACCCAGCCTGACATGTGCAGATCCGATGGCCTGTAAAAACGTCATTGTGGGGATTCTCTTGTATTGTTTTAGTACCTGAAGAACATCGGCTTGCAGGATGGGTAAAACACAATGCACTAGCTTTCAGGGAAGGTGGTGGTCCTGCTGCGGTAGGGATAACGGAGATGGACACCTAGCTCACGTCCAGGTCCCAAACTCCAGCCTGCATTAGCACCACCTGGAGGGCGGGTCAAGCACAGATGGCTGGACCCCACCCCCAGGGTTTCTGATTCAGTGGGTTTAGGGTGGGGCCTAAGAACGTGCATTTGTAGCAAGTTCTCAGGTGAGGCTTATGTTGCTGGTCTGAGGTTACACTTTGAGAAGCACTGGTCTAGGAGCTCCACCCAGAAGCCAGCGTGGTCCACCCTGGTTCCCGACTCGTTGGGCTTAAAATCGCAAGTTTTGAAATGGCCTGCAAGGCTGTCCATGATCTGAATCTCGGCTCCCCTCCCGGCATCATTTCCTGCCACTCTCCCCGTGGCTGCCTCCTCTCCGGGTTCACGGTCCTCCTTCAGTTCCTTAACATGCCAAGCTCGTTCTCACCTCTCGTCCCTTGCAATACCACCCCCTTAACTCAAAATGCTCTTCCTACAAATTCTTCAAGTGGCTTTGCATTTAGAGAGGCCTCCGTAACCGTCCTATTTAAAATCGCCCCTTCTCCATCCGCAGCCCCGCCTCCTCACTCCTTCCATGGCTTAATTTTTTCACATCACTTTCCTCTGGATCAATAATGCTTTCTAATCATCTGTCTCCTCTAAGAACTTGGACTTGTTTGGTACATTGCTATGTTCCCAGTGCACAGGCAAGGAACTGATATATAATAGGCATGCAATGCATATTTATTAAACAAAAGGACACATGAGGGATTGATTAAATGAGATGAAGAAAAAGCAACTGCAAAGAAGCCAGCCTCCAAGGTGAAAAAGCCCCTGGGGTCAAGGTATAAGGTTTGAAAACCAAACCTGGGTCTAGGAAAACAATCTATTAATAAGGGAGTGCTTGACAGAAGTTTGGCAGAAGGTAGGTTGAACTGTTTCCACTCCCAAGAGTCAGCTGTGTACATCTCTTCCCAACTCCACACTCGGTGACTTTATACGATAGTTTAAAATCAGCTCCGGTAGAATATTTACACCAAAGGTATTGGCAAACAGTACGAACCAAGGCTTCTGTTTTTCCAGAGAGTCTGTTCATCAGCACAACACTGGTCCATAGAGAAACACATCCCAGTTCTCGGTTTGAGAGCCAAGCCCATGGACCTGTCATCAGATGAGCTGGTCACTAATTGAAGGAGGAAAAAGGCAACCCATCAGTAGAATAAATGAGGACAAATTTGGAGAGTTCACCCAAACCCTGCTCCGGGATGTCCATGGATGCCCATTCTCCTCGGCCTGAGCGTTCCAACCTAACGCAGGTGCACCGGGACACGTGCCTGTTTGTGTGATATCCACACTTCTCCTGCTCCACATGTACTGTGGGGGCTGATCCATCCCTGTTCTAGGGGTGAAATACTAGGGCCAGGGTCGTGCTAATCAACCCTAAAGGCAGACCCACCAATGGCTTTTCAGTCGCGTAAGTCAAGAAATCTCCCTCCCACTTACAACTAAGTGATTTTCTAAAATATCAAGATACAAAATAGTACAAGCCCAAGCAGGGCACAGTGAAATAGAATACATACTCAAGGCCACGATGACAGAACGGACCAAGCACAGGTAAAAAGTATTTTACCACGGGTGGGTGTCGGGTGTATAATTCGTCTAAACACTATTTTGCTTAAATTTTAGTCCCATTTTCTTATCACTTAAGAAAATCCTTAATACATAGGTTGGATTTAAGTTTTCTACTCTGCTTATAAACTGTTTTCTCATACACCAGAAAGGATATATATGTAAGAAATACCCACAAATCATTAAGGAATTAAAATGGCAGAGCTGATTTAAATACCACATATTTAAAGAAAGGCCGGGAGGGAAAAATCCCTTGTAAAGAAGATTGCCATAGCACTTTAATTATAAGGTTTCAGATAGATTTTTTTTTTTTTTTTATAACTCAAATGTGGGAATGTTAAATTACCTTCCCAATTGCTTCTTTCAGCCATTAATGTCTTCCGCGGGAGGACAGGGTGACCTTTCAGTTTGAACCAGTTCAGAAAAATGCCCAGATCCGCCCTCGCCTTCTCCAAAGAGCTGGTGTCGGGCACACTGCAAGGGGACCCACTCACGGTTCCCCCGAGCCTGACAATGGCGTCTACACATCTTAAAACTGAGTAAGAAATAATCGAGCAAAGGAGCACACTGGCAGCCACCGGTTAAAATAACGTTTAGGCCTCCGTTCTGTTTTACACCAGTTAGACCATTCGGCATTCTCAGCAGGGAATGAAAATCTGCACCAGGCCCTGGCCTCAGGGCCCTGCCTGCAAACAGCCTTTAGCTGCAGCCCCTGCCCGCCCCTGCCCTCGGTCAGTTCCCTCCCTCGTCCCCAGACAGGCTGCAGCCTCAGCTCTAATGAAGACTCTGCACTTTACTAAACATCTGCAGAGAACACAGAAGCGTGGTCCCTTGGGCCAGGCTGGGGATTATGAGCCAAGGGGCTGTCTGCCCTCCTCTCTTCCCCGACGAGGTCCTTGGGGTTGGGAAGCGTGCCCAGGGCGGATGGTTCGAAGGACCACGATCCGCAGATGAAGGGGTGGGTGGTGGAAAGTGGTCACCGTGGGCGGCTCTCAGAACCCGGCTGTGCGAGGTGCCTGGCGAGGCCCGCAGAAGCCAGCTGGGTCCTGCCTGTTCCTGTGACCTCGCAGGACAGCTCCGAGAACCCGCCGCGGAGGCTCCGACTGCATGAGCAGGTGAAAAAGATGCACAGCCCTGTTTTCACCCAGACCTGTCATCTGGACCTTTGTGGCAGCCTCTTCTTGGGTCCCGTGGCCTCTCTGACCCACCCTCTGACACCTCAGACCAGAGACTCTTCCCCACACGCACACTGGCACTTGTCACTCTCTGCCTAAAGTCCCGCCGTGAACCACCTGAACACCGCACCAAATCCCCGAGCCACTTGTCAGGGCCGCCTCTGCGCTTCAGGCGGACTGCTTGGTCCCAGAGGAGAGCACAGGGTCCCCCTCTCCCTGTGTCCGTGCCCTCCCTCTGGCTTAGAACAGACGCCTTGGCCAGGTCAGACTCACCTATGCTGGGGGAATCTGGGTGCAGGCACCAGGACACCGGCTGAGGGGTGGCGTGAAGACTAAGCTGCTCGGCAGGAGAGTCCTGCTCCGGGATCGGCCTCCCTCTGACCCCGAGTCCCCTGAGTTCAGAGACCCATCAACATGGTCTTCACTGTGCCCCCAAGTCAGGTCCCGAGAGCCGGCAGAGAGCTGTCTGGGAGGCGGGCTCAGTGGGGAGCTTGGCTGCACACACATCAAAATAAAGACCGAGGCCCCGGCGGTGTGGCTATTGGAAGAGCAATGTCCGGTGCCCCAAAAGGCTGCCGGTTCGATTCCTGATCAGGGCACATGCCTGGGTTTCAGGCTTGACCCTCATCCAGGAGGGGGCGTGCAGGAGGCAGCTGATCAATGTTTCTCTCTCACGTTGATGTTTCTCTCTCTAAACCAATAAAAACATATTTAAAAAAATAAAATAAAAATAAAGACCTAGGATAATGATGACTGGTTCACTTACACAGCCTTAACCACAGCACTTAGTCCTTAATCAATAACTTACATCCGTATATGCTCCCCAGATCACGAGGTCTGAGCTCATCCCTTACCTCATTTAAGGTACAGCAAAAGCCTGGCCATCACTCCCATTACCCAGACGAGGAACTTGAGACCCAGAGGTCAGTCAGAGGTAAGACCCCCGGCTCACGCAATGCTTTGCTCACATCATCACCCCACATTAATAATAACTTCTCCCTGAGCACGCAAATTGTCAAGCAGACTCTAACGCACTGTAGAAATTGGCAACAAATCCCTTAAACTGAAAAAGTCCAAACTGGAGAGCACTAGTAGTAATCAAAACAGCTTGGTATTGGCATAAAAGCAGATCCATGCGACAGAAATAAAGAGCCCGGAAATAAACCCATGCATATACGGTCAATTAATGTATACGAGGCAGGAATCTCTGACGGGATGGGGCTGGGGACACTGGCCCGCCACAGGCCCCCACAAGACCGCTATTTTATACGGCACACAAATGAACTCCGAGTGCATTCGAGATTGGAACGTGAGGGCTGAGACTAGAAAACTCCTGGAAGGAAACGCAGGCGGTAAGTTCCTTGACATCAGTCCTGGCGATGAGTTTTGGATCTGACTCTAAAAGCAAAGGCAACGAAAAAATAAACAAACAAGTGGGACAACATCAACAGCACACCTTCTGCACAGCACAGAGAAACATCAACAAAGTGGGAACTACTGGGAAAGCGAGGAAGGGGGCATGACCGATGCTGCCAGGACCCTAGCAGCAGCCCAGAGGCGGCCTGCTCCATGGGGGTCCCCGCTCGAGGGAAGGGTTCCTCCGAAGGTACACACTACCCCCCGGGCTGTGTGAAGTGTAGGAAACCCTCCAGGAGTCTCTGGGAGTACAGCAAAGCTACCCACCAGAAAAGAGTATATGACTGACACTTGGTGACATCATACCTATACGTCAGATGAAATGTGTGTGTGTGTGTGAGAGAGAGAAAGAGAGAGAGAAATAGACACAGGGAGAGAAAGAATATCTTAAGAATAACTTGGATGTAACTGGTAACTAAGAAAACACAATTATAATGATGAAAATCAGTGAATTTTATAGAAATGCACTGGATACTTGCGTTCTTCTGAGACCTGAATTACTAGAGCCCTGTGAAGTACCTGACACTGTGCCTGGCACTTAGTGACACACTATAAAATTGTTAAGTGTTACAGTAGACCCTGGATTGTGACTCCTAACTTCTCCTTACCTGGCCCCCACACCATCCCTAATGGCCAAGGAGGCAGGCGCCGAAGGGGTCACAGCACCCCGCCATCATGCTTACCCACGCTGGGAGACGCCCTGAGCGGATGGGCTCCCTTGCCCGGGGAGTACACCTCGCCCCGGGTGGCCTGCCCCAATGGCAGATGGCACCAGCTAGCGAGGCTGGTGCTGTGGAGGGGCACCTCTGCAGCCTGCTTTATGGACTCCGGGCCAAATCCAGCCTGCCCCTTGTCTTTGTAACTGGCTACTGGCACACTGGGGCTTCTGTGACTGCTTTTTGCCACAACAGCAGGTGTGAACTGGCAACACAGGCCGTGCGGGCCACAAAGCCTACACAGTTTGCTTCCAGCTCTTTACGGAGTAAGTGCGTCCAGCCCTGTTCCAGAGCTGCACCGGCCAATATGGTAGCCGTCAGTCCCGTGAGCAGTTACACTTCCGTTAATTCAGAGTAAGTAAAATGAGTATTTCGCCCCTCAGCCACACCCACCACACTCCGAGGGCTTGCTGGAGGGCGCGGACACAACACTCTGTCCTTCTGTGGGACGGCGCGCTCCTGAGCCTTTGGCTGTGGGTCAAGTCAAGGCTGGGTGCTCCCTGATCACATTCTTACTCTGTCCCCTCCGCTTCTGAGCCCTTTGCCCTCTCTCCTTACGGGTCCCTCCTTCAATCAATCACAGGTACCCGCACCCCTATTTCAGGCTCTGCTTCTAGGGAGACAGTCACGGATATCTCTGTATTACATCACACGTCCACATCTTGGCCTCTCTTGTGACAAAGGCTGTGAGCTGCTAAGTCACAGGGGAGAATGTCAGGTTCCCCCTGAAATCTCCAGTCCCTAGCACATTCAATAAATATGGAAGGAAGGAATGAATGAATGAGGCAAATAAATGGCCCCCTGACATGCTGTAGCCTGGATACCCAGCCAACAGACCGGAGTTCCTCTCGACCCATTCCTACTGCAGAATTCAGGCTCATATCTCCGCCATTCGGCCTTGCCCAGAAGTCCGGCTGTGACAGCTAATAGACAGAACCGCTCCATTGGCAAGTCCCTCCGAGTCTGGGCTGTCGAATCAGCCAGGTCTCCGGACGCTCCACACTGGATCTCGGCGCTCAGCCCCACGACCCCACCCCTGCAGACACTGCGCTTGAACAGCCGCCCTCAGCACCTCTGAGCGGCAGGGACAGGGGACAGGAGCAGGGAGAAGGCGGCTGCGGCTCCCTGACCCCCTAACAAGGACGGTGTCTGGGAGACTGGTCGATGCTCATTAAATGAAGGCTCAGGTGGCCAGTTCCTCGCAGATTTCAGGACGAGGAAAAACATCTGACTATCTAGACTTCGGGTTTCATCATAAGACGCTGCAAATCAGGTCTGAAGTGGTCGGAGTAAAAAGAAATCATTAAGGGAGGAATTTCTCCTCTGAGACAGGCTTCGCGGGAACACGCTGGCCCCACTCGGCACAGCAGCGTGGGTGTGACCCTTCCACGGAGCCTTTCTCCGAGTCTGGCTAAGAACACTTCCCGATGCTCTGGGGGAGGGGTTCACCCTGAGGTTTTCTGGGGTTTTGCACCACGCTCTTCCCAGGCCCCGGGGCCTGACCCACAGCTCTGCAGAACGTTACATAATACGCTGGGCTGTCTGCAGCCGCATTGAAGACAAAGCAACCAGGGACAGAGGTCAGAGTAAGAGCTCAGTGAGGGGGTCCTTCTTGAACATCCTTTGTGCGTGGAATAGGGGCACTGGGGCGGTGAGTCCTTGTCCCACAGCACCCTTCCAGCCCTCCAAGGCTCCTTCTGTCCCCCACAGACCAAGCCTCACAGAGAGAGAAGCCCCCAGAGGCTGGGTCAGCCCGGCCACACTGTGTCTCTTATGAACACATTTGTTTGATCACCACGCTGTGGTAGGGAGGCAGCCGCTAAGGTGAGGAGAGACAGTCGACTATGTCATGAGGGGGGACCTGCCCACGTGAAGTGCTGCCCTGTGCTCCTGAGCAGGGCTAAGAGGCAGCCACAACCTGTGCAGAGGTCCCCGGATATCTAGGGCCATGTCTCCTGGGACCCCAGGGCACTCCATTCCCATCGAGGTCCATGTAAGTGGTGTCGCCTGGACTGGGGCAAGGTCACAGCCCTGTAAGAGGGCACAGGCCTCACCGCCACGCAGAACACACATCTCCCTCTGTGCACTGTGACCAAGCCATCTGACTGCAGACGCACTCACTCATGCCCCCTGGGGCTGCCATAACAAGACTCCCGAGGCTGGTGGCTTTGCAGCAGCTACGTGTTTCTCAGGCTGGAGGCTGGTCCAAGATCCTGGTGCTGATGTGGTCCCAGCAAAGGCCTCTTCCGGCCGCAGACTGCTGACCTCTCCCGCTGTGCTCACGTGCTGGAAGGGGCGAGCACGCTCTCCGAAGCCTCGTATAAACGCAGGGCTCCCATTCTTTGGGACTAAAAAGATGCAGTTGCTGGGTAAGGCAACCACTCCCCAGGCCCTTGGGATCACATGAAGGTCTTTGAAGGGTCCGTGGGTTCAAGCTTCCTTTACTGCAAACAGTGCTTGATCCTTGAGAGCAGATGCGCCCCTCAAGTTCCGTCTGACGTTTGGAGATACGGTCCAGCCGCAGTGAGACAGCCGCTTCGTGTCTGCACAGCCCTCAACAGTCCACAGCACAGAGCCAGTCGGAGCCTGTCCCAGCGGCTGGACACCTGCAGGGCTCAGCCACCTCAGGTCTGCATGTCCCGGGCAGGGAGAAGGACAGGAGGGCAGTCAGGGGCCCTCACCTACCACCGACCCTTGAAAGTGCTCTCCCAGAAGTCCTGCCCACAACTCTACTTATATTTCATTGGGCAGAATGTGATCACATGGCCACACCCAGCGGCAAGGGGGGCTGGGAAATGGAGTCTTTTAGCTGGTCAGATGCCATGGCCAGAATAAAGACCAATCTCAATAGGGAAGAAAGTGAAAATAAATATTGGTTCGGCAGCGAGCGGTCCCTTCACCTGGCTCACTTTCTGCAGGTGATAAAGAAGCACAGAAGAGTTCAGAAACTTGCCTAAGCAAACAGTAGAACCAGGACCGGAAATCCAGACTTACCCAGTCAGGTCCCTGCTCACTGCTTCCCTAACAGCACACCTGCTGGACAGCTGAGGCTTTTACAGAAGTCTCTGCCGGAGGCCGTTAACAATGTCCTACGCTCCCCCCTCCTCCAACCTCACACACACACACACACACACACCCTCCATCTCTCTAGGCTCAAGATCATGAAAATCAGCCTCACTTTCAAAAATAAATCTGTCACCTCCATCAATCACGAAAAACAATTGGTCAATCGGCTGCAAGGGTGGGAGCCGTGTCAAGTCAGGGTCTGGACTAAATTGGAATTGACCAGTGGATTCATTCCGCCCGTCACCTTGACAGTTCCGGGAGACGCGGAGGCCAGGGCTGCTGCTCCGTGCGGCTGCCCGCGTGGCCAACTCGCTCCGCGGTGACAATCAAGCAGAGGTCGCCTTCCACGCTGCCCCGGGTCCCCGAGCATACTTATGCAAAGATGAGGCGGAAGAGAAACACCAATTTCCTCCCAATATGTTCAGCTTCGTAGGAAAACAGCTACAGTGGAGAAAATATTCATCGCTGCCAGGGCGGGCAGGAATGTCAAGGGTGCCCAGCCCCTGAAGCTGGGCCTCCCGGGCGGTGACACACACAGGCAGGAAACCCCCGTGATGCCAGGATTCTGGAGGAGGGGTGCAGACCTCCCTGTCTCTGCTGAAGCTCCCCAGAGAGGCCCCCAAATAAACGAAAGGCGACTTTATTCCCTTCCTTTTCAAACGGGTCCTTTTACGTGTGCAACCGAATGGTTTTTATACCTGAACAGGGTTAGATTATCAAGGGTTCTACCAGCAAAGCGCATTTAGATGAGAAAGGGGGTTTGGTATGTATCGTCGTGAGAAACCAGGGTGAAGGCCTCTACAGAGAGGAAGTCTGAGTGGATGACGTCACGTGTGACAACAGAGAAATCTTACACTGGATCAAATAGGACAGTGAACCTGTCCAAACCTCGCTGTTTTCCAAAGTGAGATGTAAGAAAACGTGGGCATCCCACAAATTGACCTATAACATCAGAATCCATTAACATCAGTTTATCTTCTATGTGCCAACAACTGTGTGAGTTATTTCCGCAAATGTTATCCATTTAGTTCCCATTCCAAACCTGGGATTTTACAGACGAGAAAGCTGAGGCTCAAAGAGATGAAGCCACAGTCATTAAGGGACAAGGGCAGGGACGAGTCTGGAACCCACCTGCTGTGACTGCAAGTCCAGTGAGGTTTCCCTGCTCCAAGGGGCGGTGTCCTTTCCGGATACTAGCGATGGCATTCCAGCAACGTCACTGCAAAGCAGGACACGCCAGAGGCTCCATCCAGGGGGCGGAGCTAGGGTCTGGCCCTCATTAGCCCATGAATGGACACGTGACTTCCTTCTCTGAGCTTCTTCCTCCACCTCAAGAACACCAGGACACTACCTCTCCAACTGCTATTAAGGTTTAATTAGGTACAATGACCACCATATATTCTGTTTTTCTTCTATTCTAATTCTATTTCTAAACAAAAATGGCCCAGGAGACCGTCGTTAGGAAACCAGGGTACCCGGAAAGACTCCTTCATGGGAGTGACCAGCTCTGAAACCACACTGTCCTTTGCACGGTTAGACCACTTTGCATGGTTAGATTACTTTGCCCCTCAGGAATGCAAGAGATCTATTCCGAGCACCTGCCCAGTGCCAGGCTGTGCCGGGCGCCAGGGGACCAGAGCTTGGGAGACACTGCTGAATGGCAGTGCACAGAGCAGGTGTGGTCAGTGATCTGCAGGCTGGGTCTGCTGACGGCCACTGTGGCTCACAGGATTGATCACTGTGCCACCACCCGCCACTGGGGCTGATTTCCTTCTCCCCTCCTGAAACCGCAGCCTCCCCTCCTCTCCTGACTCCCCGGGAAACTACGCTCTGCGCTCTTAGCACCCGCCCTGCCCCCTACACCCCTTTCTTCTCTGTGTGGAGATCACAGAGACCTCCGATGCCCATCCGGCCTCCGATGGCAGGCAAAGTCAAGGGCCCAATCTCTTGCTGATGTGATCACCCACCTGGGTGTCCCCTCCCCGCCCGTGTGGCACATCACTTAGCACAGGGCTCCTGAGCAGGGTGCCCTTCTCTTCACAGGGGGTGCACGTGATGGCGTGATCTGAACCGGGCCCAGCCCCGAGCACCCCACAGAAGGTGAGCTCCTCCAGCACCCCTTTCTCCGCGCCCCCCCAGTTCACAGCATGAAGCTTGCGTCCGGCGAAGTCCTGTGCTCTGTGCTGGGACCAGCAGGCAATGCGGATGACATACCTTCAGCCTTGCTGGGCTCCCTGTCTGCGGGGCAGCACCAGTACTGCAGGGCTGAGTGGCAGGACAAAGGAAAAGGCGGGGCCCGAGCCCCAGCAGGGACAATGCAGGGCAGGGGCTGAGCAGGGAGGGGCTGGAGGGCAAGGCAGGGGACCCCAGGCAGGGCACCATCTTCGCAGGCAGCCTGAGCTGAGACGTCGCCCTCACATCACACCGCAATCCTCCGGCCAACACGAAGGGTAATGTGCTTTGTCATAAAATTATTCTGAAAAATTTTAAAAATAATTTTGCTTTCAATAATGTTTGGCTCCCAGTAACTTAATAATTTATCATTGCCTATGGCTTCTCCAATCACACGGCCCCTTTGGGAATTCTTGATCGGTTGAGAAAAGCTCGCCTATAATTTACTGTTAACTGTAATGACATTTTGAATAGGAACTTGAAAAAGTATATATGTACCAAACAGGCATGCAGATATAGCTCATAGATATAGAATTAAATGCTGATTAGCTTCAATCCAGTTTTCTTTTCATATTTCTGAGGCAGTAAATTGCCTTTCCAGGTCTTCAAACGTTTCTGTTAACCTGACATCTGACCAGGGTACCTAATGATGAAAAGCCTGGGCAGGGCGGAGGGTGGGGCAGGGGACTGGGGACACTTGGGAAGGGCCTTGAATGCCACGCAGGGTGTGGCTGCCACTCTGAGGACAGTGGGGCCACAGGAATGAGGTAAAGCAGGATGAAATAGGGCTAGATTGCCCTTAAAATGGGGTCCTGGTCGCCCCAGGAAGGCTGAATGGTGGTGAGGACGCCTGTAGGGAGAGGCAGACCGGACGCGGCACTGTTCTGGACGGAGAGGCCCGGTAGACAGGTCCGGGAGAACCGGGAGAAGGCTTGTCCCAGCAGCGTGAGCACAGGGATGGAGAAGACAGTCAGCTCCAGGGAGGCAGGGGGCTGGGGGAGGGCACCTCTGGAAACCACGGTGGGACAAGAGGTGGCGCTGAGACCCTTCCACACCAACACCAGGGCTGTTCTCCCGTCTGGAACATGCCGACCCAGGGCCTGAAGCCACTCCGACCGGGTTTCCATGGAGACAGGGTATGGGCAACCAAAGGAGTGTATCTTTACAGACAGCACTCAGCCCCACAACCCCGCCAACAGCAGCTCCCAACCCCCACCCTGCAAATAAACATCTTTCCCTGGACTCCTATGATGTTCTGGGTACTCTGAGGGACCCTTTACGTTGATCTGTTCATTCAAGACTCACAGTAGCCCAGGAAGATGAACACTGCTATTCTGAATTTATAGATGAGGAAGTGAAGTTTCAGAGAAGTTTAGTAACTTGCCCAAGGACACACAGCGAGTAAAGAGTGAGATAAGAGTTAGAACCTGGAAACTCATCCTCTCCCCACAATACCCTGTTGCTTTCCAAAGCCCACGAACATCAGGGCAAGAACATGACTATCGCTGGCACTAAAAGATGTACAGATACCTTCTTATTGTACTAATACCCTGCATATGGAAATTTGTTTGCTCAATCAGTCACCATGAGAATGACAGTACTGTAATTATCTAGTTATTAGTAACAGGAAGGAGCAAAGGGAAGGCCAGACATTGTAGGCATGTTCCCTGCAAAACACTGGGGGAGGGATCCAACAGATGAAAGACAGACGCCTTCCCAGTAAAGTTGGAATGACACAGGAAAGGTACTGGCCTGCCGATCACACCAGGGGCAGAGATGTTTGGCCACAACGGGCGTGGCCACTGCAAGGGCACACGCATTTGGAAATACATAAGCCCCTAAACAGAGGATCCCGCTCTCTTGTGCTCCACTCTTGGTTTGTGGGGCCGTTTTGCTTCTATTCTCTTGCATTTGCCCCGATGGCCCACGGCCACGTGGACCCTACACGCAATGGACACAAGCTAAGCCAGCCTGATGGTGAACTGGACCCGGCTCCAATGTGGAAGGGAAACTCTGGACACTGGCTCTGATTCTAGCTCTACTGAAACCCCGGCTACCTGTCTACGCCTGGACTAAAGGAAATGGGACTTTGGAAACCCAGGGATATAATTCCATGGAAATAAAGCTTCCCACTATACCTCGCCCTCCCATGGGGGCCTCCAGAAATGCTTATTCCACCGGACCCCAAAAACCCACCTCCAGCAGCAACTGGGGGAGATGAGGCACGCTCCCCTCCATTAACAAGACTATTGCTTCAGCAATGACAACCCACGTTGGCCAATCATGCCATCTTGGATTTGCTCCATCCCGCTGGCAATGGGTCTGCAGATGCCCCTCCCACCCTGAGCGGGTCCACTGATACGGACCAAAGATGGAATGACACAGAAGTACCAAAAGAGAACTGCATTTTAAAATGGAACACAGCCTGGAGGGATCACAATACCAGATATCAGGTTATACTACAAAGCGACTGTAACCAAAACAGCCTGGTACTGGCACAAGAACAGGCATATAGACCAGTGGAACAGAACTGAAAGCCCAGAAATGGACCCAAGGCAATACGCTCAATTAATATTTGACAAAGGTGGCAAGAGCATACAGTGGAGTAAAGACAGCCTCTTTAATAAATGGTGTTGGGAAAATTGGACAGCTACATGCAAAAAAATGAAACTAGACCATCAACTTACACCATACACAAAAATAAACTCAAAATGGATAAAAGACTTAAATGTGACCCGTGAATCCATAAAAATTCTAGAAGAAAATGTAGGCAACAAAATTTCGGACATCATACGGAGCAGAATTTTCACTGATACATCACCTAAGGCAACAGAAGTAAAGGAGAAAATGAACACATGGGACTACATCAAACTAAAAAGCTTCTGCACAGCAAAAGAAACAATCATCAAAATGGAAAGGCAACCCACTGTATGGGAGAACATCATTGCCAATGAGGTATCAGATAAGGGGTTAATTTCCAATATATACAGAGTGCTCATACAACTCCACAAAAGGAAGACAAAGAACCCAATTAAAAAATGGGCAGAGGAGCTGAATAGACACCTCTCCAAACAGGACATACAAATGGCCAAGAGACATATGAAGAAATGCTCAACATCACTAATCATCAGAGAGATGCAAATTAAAACAACAATGAGGTATCACCTCACACCTGTCAGAATGGCCGCCATCAACAAATCATCAAACAACAAGTGTTGGCGAGGGTGTGGAGAAAAGGGGACTCTAATACACTGCTGGTGGGAATGCAGACTGGTGCAGCCGCTATGGAAAACAATATGGTGCTACCTCAAAAAATTAAATATTGAACTTCCATTTGACCCAGTGATCCCACTGCTGGGAATATACCCTAGGAAGCCTGAAACACCAATCAGGAAGAATATATGTACCCCCATGTTCATAGCAGCACTATTTACAATAGCTAAGATCTGGAAACAGCCCAAGTGTCCACCAGTAGACGAATGGATCAAAAAGCTATGGTACATATACACAATGGAATACTATGTAGCGGTAAGAAAGAAAGATCTCTTATCCTTTGAGACGACATGGAGGGACCTGGAAAGTATTATCCTAAGTGAAAGAAGCCAAGCAGAGAAGGACAAATACCACATGATCTCACTTATATACGGAATATAATGAACATAACAGTCTGAGGAATACAGTAGACCCAGACACATGGAAGTGGGGCACAGACTGACATCCCTCAGAAGAGGGGATGGGGGGGGGTGGGAAGAGATAAACCACAGAACTTATATGCATGTATGCATGACCAATGGACATGGACAACTAAGTCGGGGACAGGGTGGAGGGGGGGTGGGGTGGGGGGTGCCAATGGGGTAAAAAGGTAAAATATCTGTAACAAAAAAATAAATAAATAAAAATTTCAAAAAAATAAATAAATAAATAAATAAAAAAATAAAATAAAATGGAACACAGCCTACTGGCAAAGAAAAAGAAAATAACCACCTTAGAAATTAACCTTAGAAATGTATCAGGTCTCGTAGATTGGTAATAGGTATAACATCAATTGGTAAAGGGTGTGAGATTAGTAATGGGTATACAGTCAATTGTGAGACTTCAATAACTTGTGGCAGCAAAGCATCCTCAGGCCAGGGGTGTGGATGGGAGAGGAGAACTGGAGGAGAAGGGCAGGTCGGGGATAAGCGGGAAAGTGGGTGGCTCTGTGGCTGCTGGGCCAGGAGAGCGGGAGAGAGATGCAAGGATCTCAGACGATCCAGGCTCCTGCACTGGTGGGCAGGCTGCTGCTGACCACACAGAGCAGGCTGGTTTGGGCTGAGGAGGGTATAAGACAGGTAGTAGAACCAGTTAGGTGTGCAGACCTGGAGCTCAGAAGAGGAATGAGAACGTGTCTATATCTCGTTGAAGCCACGGAGCAGGTCAGACAGCCAGGGGGCGTCATGTGTCGTGAAGAGAGAACTGGGCAGAGGACACACCCTGAGCAATGCGGACGAGGACAGCGGTCAGAGGTGAGAAACGTGGGCTCATGATCGCAGAAGTGAGTGTTCAATGTACGTGAGCGGAGTAGAGTTTTTACACAGAAAACGGAGCTGACGATGCCGCCCTTAGGGGAGTAGAGGTGGACATCCCCTAGTGACGCAGGCAGGATGCGATTTTTCTAAGAAATAGAGACATGGCCAGGCCGTAAGTGGAGGAAAAGCCCAGGCCAGACAGGAATGCCCTAAGGGAAGATCGAGGAAAGGATACAGGAGGGAAAATGTCAGATGTTAAAAATTCAGAGCCTGCCTAAGCCAAGCCTTAAGAAAGATAAGAACCTGCAAATATTTGACATGTGTTAGTACCAACAATGGAGAGAATCAGCCGCTCCAAATTGGGGCTGCGATTTGTAAGGAATGATAAGAAGTAAAAGCCATTGATTATCAGCTCCAAACACCAAACTGCTTGTTTGCAGAGTAACTGTCTCGGGGAAGTGGAGAAGAATAGAGAGAACACAAGGGCATGTCCAAATAAACAAAGCAGCCCGGCCACCGGTGAAGGCAGGGTGCCAATTTAGGCAATTTTTGAAGAACTGTCTCAACATCTTGAAAATGCTCACTGACCCAGCAATAATACAGGGATTTTTTTTAGAAAAAAATATGAGATATGTGCACACAGATTTATATCAATGAGGATATTAATTACAAGCTTTTTAAAAATTTGAAAAGACCACCCTGGCCGGTTGGGCTCAGCAGTTGGAGCATCGGCCCGTGGACCAAAATTGTCATGGGTTTGATTTCGCTCGAGGGCATGTACCTCTGTTGCAGTTTGGTCCCCTGCCCTGGTCAGGGTTGTGCAGGAGGCAGCCAGTTGATGTGTCTCTCTCACATTGATGTTTCTCCTCTCTCTCTCCCTCCCACTCTATCTGAAGATAAATGGAAAAAAAATATCCTTGGGTGAGGATTTAAAAAAAAAAAGGAAAAGACCTGAATATCCAGAAATCAAGGTTAAGGTGAAATCACTGGTTCGTCCACATAGGAGCATATTAAGACTTTCATCAAAACATCATTCCCACTTTGCCCTTTTCACCTCTCCTGTGCCACCTGTCGGAGTGCACCTCGTACAACCTTCTGACTGTGGACAGCCTCCCATCCTCAGTCCTGCTGTCGGCGGGGAGTGCCACCTCTTCTGTCTGTCTCCCTAGGCAACCCCGCCTCATGGGGGTGGCCTTCCTCGGGGCTCGCTTCTCCTGTGTCCACCTGCCCATCGACGTTGATGACAAGTACCACTGTGGCTCTGTGGGGGACTCTGCACTGTCTACGACACCAGCTTCCTTCGTCTGATGCTGACTCCGTGGGAGCTACTGTACGACTGGGCGAGTTGTGGACAACGAACAGCAAAGCGGAATCGTTTTTTCTACAGACATGCAAACGGTTCTGCCTGAGGGAGGGACCATCTGCCCCCTCCCAGAGGGACACAAAGCCACTCTGCCCCCATTGGCGTATTCATGCCGACATTTCTGATCTAGAAATGCCTCTGGTTTTTGGATTTTCCTCTGTACTGGTTGTGACATCTCACCAGTTTCCTCGTCGATGAATTAAATAAAATCATGTTCATTTTTTACAACTCTCGGAAAGTCCCGATTTTACCTGTTCATGAAAACTATCTTTCAACAGTTTTAGGTGTTATCTGAAGTCAAAGAACCCAAATCTGTCTCCGCCCCGGCCACCCCCGCCTCACTGACTGTGCACACGTGCAGCGGACCTCACTACCTGCCATAGTTATGTGCCATCAGGTCGCACGGATTTGGTGACTACTGAGCCACAGCTCCTGGAGGAAGTACGAGCTTAGTTCCTGGGAGCCTCTGATAAAACACGGTTGTCAAGCAGTCAACACAGAACGTTGTTTTATGTGTTTTTGTTTTAAGACACTTTATGTAACACCGTGTTAATTTATTAACATGGAATCACAGCCGACAGCACTACAGCGCGCGCCTGAACCAAGCTCACCGGCCACATGCATCTTCTCCGTGACGCACATCACGGAGCCCCCCGCACTGGGGCACCCTCGGCAGCCTCCCAGCACGACCGACAGGGACCGTTTTAATCAGCACAATCGCCCTGGCCAGTTTGGCTCAGCAGTTGAGCGTCGACCTGCGGACCAGAGAGTCCCAGGTTCAGTTCCCGCTAGGGGCACGGACCACCAAAAAAAAAAAAAAAAAAAATTAAACAGCACAATCGCCAACAAGAAGCACAAAAATGGGGAAATGTGGCACTAAACAGACCGCGGAAAGAATATCTGTTTACAGTAGGGGACCTGAAACAGAAAGGGAGCGGGCACCTTGTGTGACCCCACTGGGGAAGGAGTGCATTAGGTCTCCCCAATTTCCCATTCTTCTGCGTACGTCTGTGAATGACTGGAATCCATGAGCGCTGACGTTTGGTGTTACAAACACATCTTAGCGAGCAGGTGAATTTGCATATAGGAAGTTGGCAAATAATGAAGATGGACTGTATTTCGTATTCACATGAAATGCAGTGTACATCTCTCCCATCCGTTTACAGGATCCATACAAACCCAGATCATGTCTGCTTAATTCACCATGCCACCAACGTAACACCAAGTTCCATACCTGGTACATAGACTTCTTCAATGCGTATTTGTATTTATTGAAGTAAAAAGTGCATAAGCACATGGAGAAATATTCATTATATTCTATTAAGGGAATCAGTTTCGGAACAACATGTACACGTTGGCTCAAGTTTGTCCAAGGGGATGTACATGTCTGCTTTAAAATTAAGAAAATAAATAAAACCCTAGTGGGAAGAGTTAGTCATACCAAAACGTGGAGTCGTTACAGTCCAGTGGTGATTTATGGGGGTGATTTTTACATTGTTTAGTGTTTCCCTGTATCTTCCAAAATAAAAATAATGAAAACATATTTCTTTCACCGTCCCGACAAAATTTCATTACCGTGTGAAAACCTGCATTATCTTTCTCACCGTGGACTCCAGGCACTGGCCTCGCATTTGCAAGCAAACACTTCAGTCAGCATCTCTTCGACGCGTGTGACAGGTTTCGTAGCTCATCCCCATAATGCCAGCCCTCTCCTAGGCAATATCTTTCATCCCGTGTCTTGGTAAATATGTGGCCAGAATTAAGTGTCACGCTCTTGGGACAGTTTGTGTGGCTTATGACGGGCGCCACACTGCCGCTCATTCTGAATCCAGAACTCCCCGTGATACGGAACAGCGCTGCTCTGATGGCCACGCCTCACTGAGGATGCGCATGCGTCCCTTCTCCAGTCCTCTGGGCGTGCCGGCCACACGCAGGCGAGGTGTGCCCGGCTCTGAACTCAGGGAGTTTCAAGTCCAGCACAGCTTACGATGGTGGGATGGCTGCCTGGGAGAGGCCTTTTTATTTTTATCCTCACCCGACGACATTTTTCCATTTTTTGTTCAGATAGAGTGGGAGGGAGAGAGAGAGAGAGAGAAACATCGACGTGGAAGGGACACATCGAGTGGCTGCCACCCACACGACCCAACCAGGGCCGCAGACAAACCGTAACCGAGGTACATGCCCTTAGCGGGAACCGAACCCAGGTCTCTCTGACCGCAGGCCGACGCTCTAACCGCTGAGCCAAATGGGCCAGGGCAGGGAGAGGCCTTTAAGTGTCTCCGCTGCCTGGCTTTGATCAAGGCCTCGGAGTGGGTGAAGTAGTCAGGTGCATGTACCGACTGTAACAGCAATTAAGGATCATACAACTGACTTCTTTCTTCTCGGAGATATTCCCCTGGGCTCAGTTTGATCGTGCGTGGTTCATATACCATGCTATATAAAACAGTCTGGGCCGAGTTTAAATGGATTTGCTGCTTAACCTTCAAATAATAAAAAAAATTCAATTAATCAGAACTCCTGCCTTCCTTGCCCGGTGGCCCCCACCTCCCCTCCAAGCCATCTGGTTAACCCAAGACTCACAGCACAGAGAAACGTCCGCAGCGGCCGGAGCGTGGGAAGCGAAAGAGCTCGGATCGGAAGATGTTATTCCGCAGCTATGGCAAAATTTGAAATTCAGGGAAGGTCAATTCCTGAGAGCATTGGACTCCTCCAGTGGAAAATGGGGGTAATTAACCAAATTAGTCTCAGACTCATGTGAGGATAAACAGAGATAATATTTACAAAAGCCTTTAGAAAGATAGTGCCGTAAAGGGTTTGCAAATGTCGGTGCTGCTGGCCACTTGGACGGGGCGGGAGCTACCCTCCCCAAATGAGTCTCCTGACTGAGTTTCCCTAACCGTGGTCTGGGCGCCTGCCCTGCCCTTCTGACAGGTCCTCGCTTGGCCAGGCTTCCCTCCTCCCTTCCCTTCTCTCCCCCTGAAGACCTCCCACCTCTCCTCCTCAACGTCTCCTTGTCTGGAACCTTGCCATTTACCAAAGTCCAAAATAACCCCATGAGGATGAATGAGTTAAATGCAGAACGTGAAGCCACGTTTCAAAACCAACGACGCTGTGTTGGGGTATTTCAGTTTTTGTCCATGTGTTTTTCTGATTTTCCAAAATTTCTGCAGCGCACCCATATTATCTTCACATGCATGCATTCGACACCTATTTATTGAATGCCTACTATGTGCCAGGCATGATACCAGGCACAAGAGACCAACAGACAATGGTACTGCCCCCAGGGAGGGAACAGGCATGCAATGAACAGGAAGGTCCACGAATAGTTAGCTGCCTACAAATGAGGATACGGTCTGAGAGTGTTGTCAGTGGTTAAATGGGGAGTAGGAGGGACACTAATTTAGAACAGGGTGTCAAGCAAGGTCTCACTGCCAAGTGACGTTTAAAGGGACACGTGAAGGGTGATGATGAGTTAACCGGGAGAGGGTGTGAGTGGGAAGAGAGTCCCAGGGAGAGGAACAGCTTGGCCGCCGTGATTTTGGAGAACAGAAGAAAGACTAGAAGGCTGGCAGATGAGAGCCAGGCAGAGAAGGCAGACGTGGAGGCTGGAGAGAGACAGGAACGAAAGTCGACTTGACAAGGTCACTTCACGCCTATGGAACTGGCAAAATTAAAAAGAAAAAAATGGTAGTACAAAATCCTGTCATGGTTACGCGAAGAGTGCTCCTCTATTATAAGATGGCATCACTGTTTCATGGGAAGCATTCTGGGAAGTATAGCGAAAGCCATAGGTTACCTCTACCCTTTCATACCTCAGTCCTCGACAGTTAGTCTAAGAAAATACCTCAAGCAGAAGGCTCCAGGCAGGATGATGGCAACACTTTGGAAAACACCCAAATATCCAACAGTACAGGAATCACTTAGCAAATTATTTTAATTAGACCCTATGGGACACTATGGAGCCATTATAACAATGTTGCAAACTCCTTAATAATCTGGAAAGTACTTACTTTTTGGTGTTGAATGACAGGTGGGGACTATAAACGGCGTATGAGACATAAGGACATAAGAATGAGGTCAGTGATCAAAGTGAAATATACACTAGCAGAAAATAATGGGTAGACCAGATATACCTCTTTTCTCTTTTCAAAACATTGCTCTGGCGGTAAGATTACTCTATTTTTCTCAAGTGTGAGGATGAAGAGGGCAAGGAAGAGATGACAGCACAGCCACACAGTGGGTATAGTAGCTACACCTTCCCTCAGCCCTGGGCCTAGCTGGGAAGGGGGTTGGTTGGAAGAGTTGCAAGCTTTTAATGATTCAAGGCATCGCCAGTTGGAGAAGTCTATGTGGCAATGGTGGATGGACATGCTCTCCCACTGGGTCCCCATAGATTTCCCCAGCTTCTGCCACAGTGTCCCTCGAGAATCTGAGAATGACCGTGAGCCCAGCCAGGTGGGTGTGATCTAGAAACCACGGCTGACACTCCGGCTGCCCTCGTGTCTTGCTTGCACTCAGTTCCTCTCTGCCTCAAGCCAGGTTGCACTCGCGGCTCTGGGAGGCTCTCCCACTCTCCCCCATGTAGCGGGACCCCTGCACCTCCAAGCGGCCAGTGGAAGGCAAGGTGCCCTGGAATGCCTCTGGCTCCGACATATTTTGGCTGAGGCTGCATGCCAAGCTCCTGAAATCGTGGGCCCAAATCTGTTTGGAAAGACTCAGTAAGTGGCTCCCAGTTGCACCTTGACCCACTGCAGTGAAAACCTTGAGGTTTACTGGTGAGGAGGAAGGACCTCGGGAGGGAGAGAGAAAGTGATACTTGCCCAAAGCTCCCATTTACTGAGCACCTATTAAGTTCTGGGCATTGTGCTGGGGACTTAAAGTAATACCACCAGGTAGGTTAAGAGCGGGGACTGGAATCACACTCCGTGGACTCTAACCTCAGCCACTTCCTAAGCTTTGTGATTTGGAACAAACTCTTAACCTCTCGAAGCCCTGGTAGCAACGGTGGTGATGGGACATACGTTCCTTATGGGATTGCAAGGAAAATCAGTGCATTCTTAGCCATCAAGAACATTAGTGGCCCTTCTTTCCACCTAATGCACTAAGCAGTATCACCCCTTTTGACAGATGAGAAAACAGGTTCAGACTCAGAGAGGGTCGGCAGATGGTCCAACACTAGCCTGGATTCCAGCTCACACGGGTCTCAAGGCGAACCCCTCGTGAGCGTGCCTTGCTCCAGGTGCCAGCAGTCTAATGCTGGGTGTGCAGCCCAGGGCTCAGCCAATGTGCAACTTTCCCTGTACTTTGCAAGAATGTCAGTGACTCACTAAATATGATAAAAAAATAACCTCCCACATTCGTACAGAATGCTTCGCAATTTATAACGATCTTGTACATTCACATTTGCTTCTAAGGGGGACACCTACGTTCAATTTGTATACATTTTATGCAGAACAGCAAAACAAAGAGAAAACATTGACAGTGACCCATAACCTCATTACACAAGCGCGCACACACACACACACACACACACACATCTATCCCGTACACGTGGTATGTGTATCTATGCATGCTCACGAACACAGATAAATTTAAGAGCATTTTTAAGGGAGGGCTGTTTCCAGTCAAATAAAGGCTTTGATCTCAGCATTCACCGTCCTCCTCAGATCCCCCTCAACGTTCACCTCAGTGCAAAAGAAGCACAAAGAAGAGCCTGAACACAAGTGGGAAATTGTTACAGGAAAAGAGGAACCACTCTGGGAACGAGAGCACTTGGCAGCACCTGCGGGTGATCGGGGGGAGGGGTGTGGGAGAGGAAAAGGTGAAAACATCTCTGCCCACTGAAAGGACTTTTAAGTCTGCGGAAGGATTTCGAAGTGTTTGCTGGGTAGCCTGAAAATGCAGTCCCTTGCCTGCGTCCCATCGGACACCAAGAGAACACAGCTGCTGCTGCCAGACACTGCCTTGTGTTCACGCGGCTTTGGGGAGGGGCGGGGGAGGGGTGGGGGAGGGGCCCGTTCCACATCTGGTCCAGTTAGGACAACACAGAGAAGCAGGGCTGTTCTAGAACTCAGGAAAGGCCATGCACGGGGCTCCCCTGGGCATCTTCAGAGGTCTTGGGGCAGGATCTGGAATGGGGGACTCAGGTCAATACTTCATAGCTCTAGCAGATAAACGGGCCCCAGCTGATATTTATTTATGGGGACACACTGGCATATGCGATTTTGTAAGCTTATTATTATTATTATTTTTACTTATTATTGCACGAATGCTGACCCATGCCGTCAGATATTCTACAAAGACAAGGTTTGCAATACCGGCATTGATTTCCACCGTGTGAGTGCACAGAATGTCCTCTCCCGCGGTTGGTGCATTTAAGTGATTTGTAAGTTTCTGCCCTAATAAAGAATGCAGTGATGACCTCTATGTACACAACTCTTTTTGAGCACTATGGTTGTTTTGTTTGGTAAAATTAACAAACTGACCTCTAAGTAGGCTATACCAGTTTAACCCACATGCAGAAATGCCCGCTTCATTGCTCTTTGTCAATGCCGGTTATTAGCCATGAAAAATAGATATATTTGGGCAATGTTATAGGCTAGGAATGCATTTATTTGATTATCTGTGGCACTGGGCATTTTGTTTTTCACCAAATTATTTTTTACCATTTGTATTTTGTCCGGCAATTGGATGTTTATATCTTTTAGTCTTTTTTTGTTCTTTGTACCAGTGTGATGACGTTTTTATTGACTTATTAAAGCTCTTTCATCTGTAAGATTATTTTTTTTTCTCAGTTTTGTCACGTGTTTCTCCACATCCAGTTTACCCATTTGCTTTTTGAATTTTGTTAATATAGTATAGAAGATTTTTCATCTCCTTTTTCTTCCCTTTTTATGTGGTAAAATTTGTAAACTCTGATTTTTTTTTTTTTTTTTTTTTTATCCTCACCCGAGGACATTTTTCCATTTTTTGTACAGATAGAGTGGGAGGGAGAGAGAGAGAGAAACATCGACGTGAAGGGACACATCGAGTGGCTGCCACCCGCACGACCAACCAGGGCCGGGGACAAACTGCAACCGAGGTACATGCCCTTAGCGGGAACCGAACCCGGGTCTCTCCGGACCGCAGGCCGACGCTCTAACCGCTGAGCCAAACTGGCCAGGGCTAAACTCTGATTTTTAATTAACTGAAAGTCCCTCCTAATACAAGAACAAAATTTTCTTTTGGTTCTTGCTTTTTTTCAGCTTTTAAGTTCATAATAGGTCCAGAATTTATTTAGCATATCATGATATGTATGCAATGGATTCTATCTTTTTCAAATTATTCCCCAATTACAAATATACTACTTGTGAAGCGGTTCTCCATTGACATAAATAAAAAAAAAAAAACAGTCTCACTCTATATGGATTATTTTCTGGGTTTAATTATTACAGCCATAATACATGTCGATGATTCACAGTGAAATCCACCCCCACCACCGCTGCTGTTTACAAGTGTTCCTCACTACTTTCTCCTGTACATTTTTTCACATCAATTTTGAAAATCACTTTGTCAAGTTCCAAAAAGAAACCCATTAGGCTTTTGATTGCAATTGTATTAAACCCATAAATTAATTTGGGAAGAATTGATCTCTTCCCAATATTAAATTTGCTAATCCAACAACATAATATATCTCTCCATTTATTCAGGTCTTGTTTTATCATCCTTGATGAAATTTCTGCACATTTCTTGGTTTACTCCTGAGTATTTACCCTTTTAATTGCATTTGAGAATAGGATATATTTTATTATATTTTTATAATAGTTATTACTGGCACATGGCTATTGATTTTTGTTTATTTGCTTTGGGTCTGACCATAATACTGAAATCTCTTAGTTCTAATGAGCTTTTTTTTGGGGGGGGGGTATAGTTTATTCTCTCAAGGATTTGAAGCTATAAGAACATTTTCTGCTACAAATAAGAAAGTGCCTTTCTATTTCTAGCTTACTAAAAATTCTGATCAGTAACGAAGGCTGAAATTTTTCAAATTACTTTTCAGCCTCTCTGGAGAGGATCAGATGGTTTTTATCTTTGGACCTACTGATATGAGGCATTATACCAATACTTTTTCTAATATTCAACATTTTTCATCAGTGCATTTCTGGAATGAACCCAACTTGGCCATGCTGCTTTATGCTTTCATAATGATGCTGGATTCTGGGGTCACATTAGCAAAAGCTTGAGCTTTGTAGCCATATCATTAAAGGTTCAATTCCCAGCCGAGCCACTTGGCCAGATGTATGGTGCTGGGTAAGTCACTTACCTTCCAGAAAGTCAGTGGAGGAATTACAAGTAAACTACTCCATGGGCCTCGCATACTGATGCTCAAAGTGAGTGCCCCTGGTTCCGCTACCCATAATCACCCACTTTCTTTGTGTTGTTGCCTGGATATAGCCAAAGCTATACAATGATGGACCTCCAATTTTAATATCGTTTGGAGCTATTTCTTTTACATTCAACTAGCTTGATAAACAAACACAGTTAGCTTTTCTCATCATTAGTACCTCTCTGTGGCTCCTTTTTTCTTCAAATCTCAGCCTTCAAAGTTAGGAGGGACTGGGGGGTTATTTCCCAGGTATGTGTGTTGAGTTACTGTACGTCTCCCTCTAGGTGGTCCCGGTTCTCAAGGGAGCCTGGGCTGGCAGAAAAATCTAAGAGTGACAAGATGCTTCATAGGGCTTTTCTTGTTTCCTTGGCATTTACCCATGGCTACAAAACTGAGAGGAGTAAGCAGGAAACACGGCCACATCCCACAGAGGACAGACAGCTAAGGCCCTTCCAGATGTCCCTTCCAGGGATGCTAAGAGGTGCCAACTGGACCTTCCCTCCTCACCCCACCACCACACTCAGCCCACACAATGAGGAGACTGTGTGGGTGGAGCCTCTGAGGTTGTGCACTGTAAGGGGAAGAGGCTACTCTCTTCTCCTCTTCCATCAGCCAAATGAGGGGAGCCTCGAGAACCACTGCAGACGTTGTGTGTGCAGTGGGAGGGGCAGCTCATGCCCTAGCAGACACCTGTTCATGTGCAGATACTCCTTGGCTCACACAGCAGCTCCAGAACCGACTGTAGTGAGACAGGCTTCCCCGTCTTCCATCCCTCACCTCTCCTCCTGGGCCTACCCCCAGGGGGGAAGGAAGGGCAGAGGCATCACAGAAAGCCGGGTGGACCCCCAGCCCACACCTCTTCTGAGTAAGTAGTGGTCACGGTCCATCTTCAGGGGCTGCCTTCATCCAGGCTCACCTGCACCACTCTAGAAACGATGTCCCTTGAGCAAGGCGTGGCCTTCGCAGAAGCCCCACCCCTCCTTCTCTAGCTTGCCACAACGTTGCAGATTTCTCCACCGGTCTTTAGATTTTGCTCTGATTCTGGGTGGGATGGTGGTTCGACTTCTAGTGGCTAATCTTGCTGTGTTTTCCCCGAGACTTATGGACCACTCACCAGGATTGTGTCAGGGCCGTTAGATGTCTGTGCTCATACCACCATCCTGCCCAGAAGGAGGTTGTGTTTACTTCTAGTTCAGAGCCCCAAGAGTTCATCCAGGTTATGCTACCCACACTGTACAGAGAGTGACGCTGAGTCTTATAGAAATGGCGGGGGAGGGGGGGCTCCCAAGGCTACTTACATGGCTTTTTTCTGCTTTCTAGAGACCCTCCATTTTTCTTTCTCTCTTTCTTGCCCTAGAATGGCAAGCTAGGCTGGAACTCAGCGCCCACCTGAGGGGCTCCCATCAGAGGTCAGGGCTCACTCCTACAGCCTGTTTGCCAGCCTTGACCTCCCTAAGAAAGAACATGCTTTTCTCTTCCTCGGGACTAGAGACAGCATCAGTACAAGGACAGTCCCTACCCCTCCCACCGTCAGGGGGCAATGCAGCCACCTCTGGGCTCGCAGCCACGCCTCCGGGACTCCACGCCACCTCCACGACCACGCGTTTCTCGTCTCCTGCAGCGGGAGAGCTTCTGCGCTAACCCCCCACGGTCTGAGAAAGTGCAGCAGCACCCGGAGCAATCCTCCACCGCAGGGCCCATTATGTCCCCGCGAGGGACATCAGTTTAGGTGCTGACACCCTCTCTCCCGGCCTGAGGTTTATTTCTAAATAAAGTTCATTAAGGGACTTCCATGCGCTGGGCTCTCTGATAGGCATATCACTTACCTCACTGAAGCGGCACCGCAAAACAGTGTATTGCACTCTCCCATAATTTGAAGGGAAAAAAAAAAAATTGAGGCACAGTCAGGCATGCTATCACCCAGCTAGCAAGTTGCAGCCTGAAATAAAAACCAGGTTCTTTCTGGTTTTAAAGTCCCTATTCATTTCACTAAATTCTAATGACCCGCTCTCACTTCAATGAACCTCTCTTTTGTATCCCCCTGGAGAAGAGAGGGCGGTAGACTCGTATCACTTGCAGTGGAAGGCCATGAATATGGAAATAACGGAATGTGCCATCAAACCGCGGGCGGAGGGAAGGGGGAGCGGCCTCCAGTCCGCAGCCTCGGTCTTGTCTCTGGCTGTGCACAGTCTGTTCACCTGGACAGCCTGGGTTCTGTGAGCTCGTGAGGAATTGGGTTCCCAGGCACGGGACCTGTGATTTCCAGGCGCAAGCAATCACGGGGGGATGTATGATCGCTTGACTTGCTGGACTGTCGGTCGGTGATTCAGAACTATGATGTAAAGACGGCTGCCCAGATGCTGGCTCCAGCAGGGCTTTGGGGGATGAAGGGAGGAGCTTCCTGGCGATGAGGAAAAATGAATTCAGGCTGAAGACCTGTTTGGCGGATAAGAAGGAATATGTCCCCGGAGAGTAAAACCAGGATCCCTAAGTGGATGCTGCATGGAGACAGGTTTAGGTTACAGTGACGGAGAGCTTCTCTGTCTGATGCCGGGTGACGGTTTAAGACATCAACAAGCAAGTGTCCAGGCCGTTCAAAGGGGTGTCTGCAGAGGAGGTACAGGGACGAGCTGGACCAGGGTCGTGTCTGCACCTCTGACTTCACCTGCCTCTGCTCCTTACTGACCTTGGTCCCCATTCTCAATGTCATTGCCTCTGGTTCTCCTTGTGGAGTCCACATAGCTGGTGCTCACAGCCCGTCTGCTGCCCCAACTCTTCTCCACCGATGGGTATGCTCTGCTCCTACGGTGGCCCCCATCGGAGTTGGGTGGTAATCCAGCTACTGCTGGGTACAAAGCAGTAGCCACCACCCCGGGTCCCCACGAGTGCAACCGTCTGCCACGGGACAGCGTCAACCCCCCGTCAGAGGCAGCGTTCAAGGTGAGGCCGGGGGGCACCAGACAGCCCCCCTGGGCCCACACCTATCACCGGAGCCGTGCTGTGGGGCTGTGCCAGAGGAACCCAGCCACTGCCCCAGACCAGGAAACCTCTGACAGTCACTGCCCTGCGGTCATCGTGCTCTGAGACGGGATTTCCCGTTGGATGGGGAAGAACAACACCCGGAGAGGCCCGCCCTTCCAGATGCCAGTCAGTCCAGAGAAACGGACACGCGAGACTTCGTGTTTTGATGTGATGATTCATAATCGTAACGCAGACCAACAGCGGCAACAAACGATGATTTGTTTCATTAGAAGCATCTGAAGAGCGTTTTGAGCTTTCCAAAGCACTTTGATGTACATTATCGCATTTACTCTCCAGGCCTGTATCTCCGGAAGGATGGTGAATGATTAAACGGAGCAAAAGGAACAAAATGATGAATGGAAAAAGTAAATGAATGGGGCATCTCCGCAGAGCAGCATGAAGAAAGAGAATTAAATTGCTCTCATTGGTGCTAAGGAGTCTCTCTGATTCTGCAATATGGGTGCAGTCAGGTGGTTCTCGTGACAGAGGGAGAGGTGATCTGCTAGCGTCCCCTGAGCTCGATGTACATACCCCATCGCCGGCCGTGTGTCTTCACCTTGCACACACCGTAGGCAAACCTGAAGTCACGCCCTCACCCCGAGACCACCACTTGTGTTTTCCACCTCAGGAAAAAGAGACCACCACTTGCCTCCCAGTCATCCCAACCAGAAGCCTGGGTGTGTCCTCTTTGACCCTCTGCTCCCAACCCCAGCTCCCCAGATTCCAGCTGACCGTCTGTCCAGGCTCTGCCTTGACTGGCAAAGGTCTTGTTCTGAACTCTAGTCTTACTGGTCTGACATGCTGCCCTACAGCCAAACTCTTGTGGATGATCTCTACCCTTAAGCGCTGGACCCTGCCAATGCCCTGGTGACCTGGAAGACCTGGCAGAACCATACGACATCTCCACCTGTCCTTGCTGAACTGGCCCTCTGGTATCTGGTACATTGGCCCTGAGCTACACCCAAACTTGTAGCTTTGTGCTGAGAGCCTTGCCCACGTTAGCATGTCCTTACCAAGCCAGTCTCCACCACCAGTGCCCAGCACAGAGTGTGGCACACAGAAGTGATTCAGGGGGTGTCTGGTGAAAAAGACTCTTGTTGCAGTGCATGGCAGCCACCCATTCTCAGCTGGTCTCCATAGCGACCCGTCTCCCTATCACCCAGTCCCACACTCAGGTGGATACCTGCAGAGGAAATTCCACCAGTCCATGTCCTGGGGGGCTCCAGGCCAAGAGACTTAGCTCTAAGCACTGAATTGACTTGTAACCCTGGTCTGATGAGTCTAAGCCTTAGTCTTCCTCCATCTACCTCTCCGCATTGCCTCAAGGACCAAGCAACATGACGGGCATTCCCAAGATGGCATGTTGGTGTGCCACAGTCTATCGGTGGTTCTTCAGTGTGGGTGTGCATCAGTATCACTCAAGGACTCCTTAAAGCATACATCTCCGGGCTCCAATCCAAGAATTTCTCAATCATTAGGTCAGGGGGTGGAGCCTGAGAATCTACACTTCTGTCATGTTCCCAGGGGTGCCAGCGCTGGGCGCCTGGGGACCACACTTTGAGAACCACTGCTCTAGGTCATCCTAAGGGCATTGCTCTCCACACCCGCCTTGTTTTCCTCCCTGAAGTCTGGTATTGCAACCCTCGGCTTTCTGTTTGTCTTACCCTCCATGCTGTTCTGTTGGAATCTTCACCCAGCCGGTCAGTACCTCTGGGCAGAAAGTATACATTCCACCCTCTCTCATTTTCTGTTTTGTAAATAATGAGTACATTTTCAGTGCGATGAATAATGAAAAGGGAAAAGTATGGAAAGACTTAGACTACCAGCCCCAATGCACAGCATCCACAAACGAACATCAGCCTTGGAATTCTCTTAAAAATTAATTATAAGGCAAAGACGAGTCTACCACCAGCAGCACTGCAGGAGAGGAGATTATATTCTTGATGACACGTTTTAGAAAATGTGGGTTATTGAAGATTTAGTCATCACTTACTGAAACACCAACATTTTTTTTTTAAAAATATAAAGCCACACACAGCATTTCAACTCATAATTTTCATAGTGATAGTCAGACAACTGTGTTCTCAACATGTAAAATCCATTACACGGTCATGGCAACAATTTTCAATAGATCGTAAACTTTTATTGAGATGATCATTTTGCGATTGAATTTCAAAACGTATTATATGATCATCAGTACTAAGTCCATGGGGGGCTCCTACAGTACTTTGAATATCATTTACAAAGATCAAAAACCCTAGAATCCCTTAGATTTACCCTGTGGAAAGAGGGAAGTCTCATTGGCAGAATAGAATCAATTATTTTTATGGATGGATACTGAATTGCCAAGCTGAGATAAGATATTACCTGATTTAATAACATATCCAATGTCCTTTTAAAGTAGTACGTCTCGTAATCAGATTTCAATGAGGAATTTTACCAAAGGGCCATTTTTGAAAATAATCAAGAAGACGGCATCTCCATTCATCACAGAGGTTCAATAACTTTCAAAGGAATATCACCAAGCGATGGAAACACGAACTTTGGGTGACGCAGAGCCAAGGCACGCCACCGAAATACTGGAGAATGGCTGTGTCCCATCGTGATGGACACGCTGGGAAATGAGCTGAGCCGCACACAAGCGCCCCGTCTGCGGCGTGTGAACCAGTACGCAGACGCATGCGCGGTGCGGAGCTGCAGCCAGCGGCACTGAGCAGGGACACACGGAGCTCAGTGCAGCGCCTCCCGGCCCGCACTCCACCGCCTGTGTCCTGAGCCGCCTCCTCACTCGCGGTGTTACGGCCCATCATCTCCAGACAGCCCTCCGTCCCCATTTCACCGCATCTTCCAGGCCGCCACCTTCCTGACGCCCACTTCCACCAGCAAGTGCCAGGACTTCCCGAGGTAGTACGCCTTATGCGCTGCCGTGTTTGTGCCTCTCTCGGCCATTGGCGTGTGTAAGGCTGTGCCACCGTTTTTACCAGACATCTCTTTTTGTGTTTTATGTGTCACCGATGAAGTACGGGCGTTGTGCATAACTCTGCGTAGTGCGGTGATTTTCAGGAACACACATGTCACATTATAGCAGAATGGACTGCACTGGACTTTGCTTTTGGTTCCGAGGTGGTCCCCGTGCTGATGGGTCTTTCCCTCCCCACCCGCAGCCGCCAGTGACACCCTGACCCTTGGACCCGGCAGCCCATGCTATGGCTCCCTGACCCCCCAGCTGTTTGCACCTCGCAGATGGCACACCCCCCTCTGTTAGTCACCATGGTGTGACCCATGATCAAGGGAAAATCCTGACTGTGCCACTGGCCAATTGTATGACTTTGAATAAAACATTTAAAAATATTGAGTCTCCATTCATTCATGTATGAGATAAAAATACTTAATATTGAATGGTTATTCAGAGGGGGAAAGTGAGATAATATAAATAATGTGATTTTCAAAAAAATAAATGAACACTGACTTCTTTCGATTTAAGTTGCATTCAGAGCTGGAATATCTCAGGGATATGGTTAGAGACACAGTCTCAGCCAATACCCCTTCCTAGACACAGTAGAGAGGCCTGGAGCCCTCGGGGACACAGGTGGATCCAAGCAGCCTTCCCAGACACAGTCCCAGCCAGCAAACTCTTAGCAGCATGCAGGAACTTCAGAGAAACAGCTGCAGTCAGCGGCCCCCAGGGAGCAGGGAGCAGGGAGCAGGGAGCAGGGAGCACGGAGCCCGGAGCGGCAGGAATAGAGAATCCAGGTGACCCTTGAGGGTCTGCCCCAACCCAGACTCGTAGGTAGGAGCCAGGAGTCCCCAAGGGACATAGAGCCAGGAGGCCCCGTGACTAACTAGTTCGAGAATCCACAGAGAGACACTCAGACACTCCGGACGGAGTTGGCCCCTGGAGCCCCTCAAAGACAGAGCTGAAAGCAGGAACCCTCAAATGAATTGTCAAAAGCAAGAACTCATTAGGGTCACGGGCCCAGCCCAGGGATCCTCAGGGACACAGCTAAAACCAGAAACAATGGCGATACAACAGAAACCAGAAGCACTCAGAGATCAAGTCCAAATGCCCTTGAGGGGACACGAGCCAGGAGCCCTCAGGGATACTCCCTCGGAAGTGGCAGGGAAGCCCTTGGTGAGCTGAAACCAGCACCCCCTGGGAACACTGTCAGAGCCAGGGGGGCTGGGGAGATGCCACCAAAGCCAGGAGATCCTCTAAGGCTAGACCAGCGCCCTGTTTCTCCACCAGGAACATTTAGGAACAACTGTCACGGGAAGCCAAGAAGCGGTCACCCACGGCCACGCCCAGCCTCTCCAGTGAAGTCAGGAAGGAGGCTCTTACCTGCACACTTGGTCCTGGTGGTGAGCGGAGGCCCCGGCGGTCCTGTGCCCCCCTCTCCTGGTCTCGTGAGTAGAACCCGTATCTCATACTCCACATCGGGGTCCAGATGCCACAGCTTATAGTTGGGCGAGTCCACAATGTGGGTCTCGGCCCAGGTGCCAGTGGTGGTCCGATACTCTACCTCCTTCAGGATGATGGGGCCGTCGCCAATGATGGAGTTGGCATTGGGCTTGATCCACAGGTACGTGGCCCCCACGGCCAGCAGCTCCGGCGGGGCAATGGGTGTGGGAGGCTCTGAAAGACAAGCAATCAGAGAAGGGCCTCAGACTCGCGTGGTTTACAGAACAGAACCCAGCACTGAGGAAGGGGGACAGGACTCCAGACGGAGCCATAAAAAACAGCCCAAATCCCTTTTTAACCCCATACATGTCCTAATGAAATTTTCACATTTTTGTGCATAGGTCCCTGAATCAGTATTTCTTCGGTAGCTGTATTTCATACCTACCATACCTCTTTCATTTAAAAAAAGGAAAGAGAGGAGGTAACAGAACCCAGCAAAGCCATCTGGGCGAACACGCTGCTCCAATCCTCAAGTGCGAACCTGCCTGAATGAAGCAGAGTTTGGGTCACAAAGCCCAGAGTGGTCTGTGGTTGACAAATAGTTCTCTAGGAGCACACAGATCATTAGTGGACGTTGTCCCAGAGACTGGCTTGAGCGCAAGTAGCCAAAGGATGATGGCACAGCAAGAATTCCGCCTCCTCCGCCATCCCAGCAGTTGCCAGGGACAGTGCCACCGGCCACAGCGCCCCCGGTGGGAATCACGGGTCGAGGGGAAAGTTGCCACCCCTCTTCCATCACGTTCTGTACCTTCCGCCAAACAGACCGGGCTTTCCACAAGCACGTATGGTGGCCTCCCACTGGCAAAGCTGCGGAAACAAACGTTTATTCTGTTTCTTCCTGGCCAAGAAATCTCACATGCATGACTTCGTGTCGTCCTTGGGACATTCTCACCTCTGTTCTGATGGAAAAAATAAATAAAACCGAGAACCCGAGTGACCAGGTCACCGAACTGAGACGGCGGAGCGTAAGGCGAGACGGAACCCACAACCGCACGCCTGTCGGCAGCAGCTCTCCCCTTGGGAGGCTGTTTGCTTCTTGATGCCCATTTTGTAAAAATCAAAGTGGATATATTGTTTTATTTGTTGCAAAATATAGCAGTGGAACAACAATAAAGAAAGTGAGAAGCAAGAGAAAATATGTTCCCTTCCCTATCACCCAACATAACGGCCTTTTTTATTTCTCTGTGTTCCATTCCAATTCCTATCCATATTCGTAAACCTTTTTCCCGGGGTTCCAGTAACACATTGATACAATGTACGTTTGTTTTTCCTTCACTTATTATATCCTAAGGGCTTTGCTGATATACTGCATGGATTTTACCATCACTGTCTTTAACAGCTGCAGAATAATCCATCAGGTAATCACACTGACTATTCTCCAGTTGCTGGGCACATGAGTTGGTCCAAGTGTCGCTATGGTAACTAATGCTACAATGAACATCTTTGTGCAGATGACTCCGGTCCTGTTTGTCCCATATTTTCTTCGGGCCCACTTCCAGGAATGGGATTAACTGTCAAGGGGTATGATGAGCAAGTTAATGATTCTTTGAGCAGAACTAGGAAGTGGAGGGTAGGGGAGGCATTTGGGAGTGGAGTATAACATCCAAAAACTTTTGGAGAACCTTTGGGTTGTTCATGTGGCAGATGCAGGTGTGAGTTGCAGACTGGAAGTCAGGTGGGAGCTTCCGGAGAGATAAAACTCATTCAGCGTTTTCTTTCTAATTAATTACCTAACAACAAAGATTCTCCGCAAACAGAATAATTGCTATGGAGCAGAGGTGGACAATATTTTCTCAGCATGACTCAGAGCAAACCCTAAGGGACAGCTTCAGAGAGCCTCTATTATAGCCTGCCATTTGGTCAGAGAAGGAAATTAAGCAGATTAGTCAAGCTAGGTGCTTTTCTTTACAAAGCCATGGAGGTTATTACTCAAAGCCTTGTTATCTCAAAGGTGTTTGCAAATTGATTTTTGGATAATTTGTTCCCAGGTAGAGGAGTCAGGTTGGCAGACAGATAATTTCTGGGCTCGCCCTTTGTGCATTTTAAATACACAAACCCTTTGATCACCATGATCATCTCTCCAGAGTTCCCGGTCAGTCTCCGATGAAGCCCCAAGGGTGGCATCTGTCGCTCTGTGAAGACCCAGCCCAATTCCTTAATCTCTCTCTCCACTGACTGGCCCTGGGCAGTATTAAGAACAGCTGATTTCAACACTCTGGGGCTGGAGCAAGGGTCCACGGGAAACCCTCTTCTATCGACTTTCCACCATGGCTTTTGCTCTCCCATTTCAAGCATTAGTGGTAACTTGCTGACCATCAGAAAGAAAATAAAGTATTAATCTTTCCAAATGTTGAGTCTCTTTTCACATGTTTCCGATGGCTGGTGCAGGTATAGTTGCGAACATTCCCTCCAGTCCATCCCTGTCCCCATCTCCAATGACTTAGTTCACATGGCCATGTGCAGATGAGCCCGTGTGACCCGCTCCCCCTCTGTCCCCTCAAGAATATGTCAAGAAAACGTCACAGTGCTTCCTGCACCTGGCACCAAAAAGCCATCCGATTACTGTTGTGTCTTTTCTTTTGCTCGTGATCCACTGATTATAACTGTCATTCTTCAGAAGTCACATGTGCTGGTGGCTCAAAGAGACAGAAGCTGGGATAAGACACACAATACTTTTTGGGTAGACACCCCCTTTTTACAAAATCCACAGAAAGACCCTGTTGATTGGTGTCGGCCCCCTCTCTGACTGTATGAACTGTTCAGCCACACAGTTCAAGAAACCTGTGGGGGAGCCATCTGATCCGAACACCAGAGTCACCAGAAGGGAAACTGAGACCCAGGGAGGCCTCATGACCTGTAAAGCTAGAGGAAGGTGGGGGCGGGGCATTGGAACTCAGGGCGCCAATAGAATTCCCGCCCCACCCTTCCTACTCCTGTATGTGGGATGGTTCAGTACGTAATTAACTTGCAGGATCACGAAAGGAAGTGGACATCAGTGGTTCTGAACTTTCGCGGATGTATTGGTCCCGGTGAAAATCTGGTAAGAAATTCCAGACTCTCCCCCGGGGACAATGCACGTAAGCACGTTACCTCGTGCTCTGCACACCATTTCGGGAATCCAGGGGCCCGTGCACGCAGCCTGGAAGAGTCTATGATGAGAATAAAGGAAGACAGACCCCAGGCACAGCATCGCTTACGCTTCTCTGGGACCCCGAAGCCACCCACTGTTGTAGGGGCTCGAGGTTGGAAGGCCAATCATGTAAGCGGATGGAACTTGATGGAGAGGTCACAGATCCAGTATTTTCAGGCTCCCTGGGTCCCAAACGCTTGGGTGACAATGAACATGCTAAGATTTCCACAGGACAACACCTAGTAAAGGTCTAGCTTCCCATGACCATGGCCCCCCGAACACATTCATAGATTTAATCTTTGAGCTAAAATATTTCAAGCCCCTGCGCATGAAATGTTATATCCGAAGTAGAAATCTTCCACAGGGGACATCTCGGTAGCCTGGGTAGCCGTTACAATACCACAGACTGGGTGGGTGAAAGAGCAGACATCTGTCACAGTTCTGGAGTCTGGGAAGTCCAAGACCAAGGTGCTGGCCCATTCAGTCTGCGGTGAGAACCCTCTTCGGGGTCTGCAGACTGCTGTCTCCTTGCTCTGTCCTCACACGGCGGAAAGAGACCCCTAGCCTCTTTCTCTCCTTCTGAGGACACTAGTGCCACAGTGGAGGACTCCACCCCCCATGACCACATCTGACCCTAATCACCTTCAAAAGGCCCCACCTCCTAGTACAAGCACATGGGGGGTGGGGGGTTAGAACCTCAACAGATGAATTTTTGGGGAGCGAGGGACACAAACATTCATTCCTTAGAGGCCATGTTTTCAAATCCACTTCTCCAAGGCCTACTGACGGGGTCTGGAGAGGAGCCACCTGGGAGACAGGAAGGCCAGGGAAAGAAGCCCCACCCAGCACGCACCCTGTGCTCTGCACGTGTCAGAGTGCTGAGTGTGAGATCTGGTGGCGAAAGGAAAAGCAGGTGGAAGGGAATCAGAGGGTAGGGCAGCCACTTAGAGCAGCAATGACAATAAAGCGCCATGAGGGTCGTGATGGGGTGACAGAGGCAGTTGTGAGGCCCGTGAAGGGACCTCATCTGTTTCCGAGGTTAGGGGAGCTCGTACAGAGACAGCTGGGGCGTGGTCTGCGGGTCCAGACATTCCTGTAAGTCTGTGGGCCAAGAGATTGTCCTGAGCACCCTGTAGCTCTGATTTGCTTGGGGAAAAGAAACAAACAAAATACGATTTATGTGTGACCCAGCGGGTGGGAAAAATGCACGACTTGGAACGGAACCGCAGGCTATTTGGGGGAATGAGACTGTGATCCTCTACGACACCCTCAACTGTGCAAAGCCAGGAATCGTTGTTGGACATCTGATGGCACTCTCTGCTCACAAAATTTGGAACCGAATCAAGAGGGAGGAAGCGTGGTCTCCAGGGAGCTGAGATCTGAGCTGAGAGATGGTAGCGCCCCCGCCAGACAGGCCACAACGTGCTTCAAGGGCGGGACGCCACGAGCCATCCCGAGGCCTGGGCAGCACGTCCCCACCGCCCGGGCTCTCCGTCGGCGCGGACACGGAGGTGACCCTCGTCCGCAGGCAGCACTCTCCAGGCAATTCCGTCGTTCTTTTCCCTGCTGTGAGCTCTTGGAAGAGTCTGCCCCCCGGAAATTCCTACAGAGAGAAGAGCTTCGCATCGCGGGAGAACGAGCCGGAGAACGAGCGTGGCGCACATGCACTGTCTGTCCGGACGGAAATCAGACGACTGGAGCAAAACTGAATGTTACTACGAGAAGTGAGCCTTGACGTGTTTCAGGTGCATAGAACCCAGCCTCCGACTCTTCACCAGCCTCCTCGCCCTCCCCGACCACCCTTCTAACCCCACCGCTATTCACTGACCCCCAGGGGTCTGCAGGAGCACCCGGCCCACCCCACACACCAACATACACACAGGCCCACACCCCAGACGTCTGCAGATGCCATTTCTCCCAACTGGAATGTCTTTCCTTTCGCTTTAAATCAAACCCTACCCCCCTTTAATCCCCCCAATTCTGCCTCAAGACTCCTCAGTTGTATGACCCCCAGGGCTCGGCACGGAGTAGATGTTCAAAAGCACGGGGCTGGTTGGATATTCTACTGATCAGCATGCAACACTGGTCCATCACATTACGGACTGAGGCTAAAAAAGCAGAAAGGACACTGGCTGGGGGCCAGAGCCCGAGTCTTCTTCTTTGCCCTGGCTTCACCACGAGCCAGCTGGCTGACCCTGGGCAGAACACTCAATCCCTGCGGTTCTCAATATTTTCATCTTTAGAATGAAAGATTGTTTTATAATTCAAATGATAAAGGTATCGAAGTTTTCTGCCAGACACAGGGATTCTTTGTGGACATGTCACCAACTCTACCCTGGCTGTGAGCCCTCAGCCGCAGACCCCATCTTCTCTTTCATCCCTGGTGTGGGCCCTGTGGTCCCCGAGCAGGAGATCTAATAAGTAGAAACAGTGATCCCCTGGTATCTGTCAGGGACTGACTCCAGGACCCCCACGGACACCAAAATCTGCAGATTTTCAAGTCCCTCAAATAAGATGGTGTAGTATTTGTATATAAGCTCTGCACATCCTCCCGTTCACTTTAAATCATCTCCAGATGGTTTATATCACAACACCATGTGAAAGGTATGTTATACTCTATTGTTTAGAAAATAATGATAAGAAAAAGGTCTGTACATAGTCAGTACACATGTAACCACTCACTGTAGGCCTAACTGCATAATACCCATTAGCAACAATGTAACTTTTTTTGATTGGTTGGTTGATTGAACCCATAGATGCGGAACCCATGGACACCAAGGGCTGGTTGTATAGCATCCAATCCACTGGTAGGTGCCTCCATGAATTAGTCTTTGCAACCTAGCCTAACAGATGGTTACTGTTCAATCCATATTGGATGTTTTATTTAAACGGGTAGAGAAAATATTTGATAAGTTTTCCCAACCTAAGATGCTGTGGTGGCAATAAAGAAATAAACAAAAGCCAGAGGGAGAATGTTCTGGAAAACAGTGAATGGACATCCAAGCTAAGAATTAGAAGTGTTTGGGGAGAAGATATCAAACAACTGGAACAAACAAGAATCAAAGACAAAGCTGAAATGTCTTTGAGATGAAAGGGGTTCTGAGTTGCAGACTGAAGAGCAAGTGGGTTTCAGACAGAATCAATGAGGAGACTCCAACTGAAGCACAGACCGGCAATATTTTGAATTACAGGACTAAAGAAAAACGCCCACAAGGAGCCAGATAGCAGCAGAACCTCCATCAAAACAAAAAGACTGAAAAATCAGTGTTCAGGCTTCGTCGTCGCATCTGAAACACCGGGACACGGCGGCGAAGATGACAGTCGTCAGAATACGACTGACAAGGGGTCAACACCGCAGGTATTTATGTACCTGCCACTGGTCTTGTGCCTTAAAATATTAACTCATTTAATCTTCACAGCAACTCCAGGGCGAGAGACCATCGTGAGTCACGTTTTTCAGAAAATAAGGGATACAGACTAAGTAGCTTGCCCCGTGTCAAACAAGGAAATTCACAGAGCCAGGATTGGGGCCCAGGCAGGCTTTCTAGGGGTCTGCACCCCCAACCACAGTGGCACACCGCACACAAGGTGCTAAGAGAGTACTACTGCCTGTTCCCTGAATTTCACGGCCGCTAAGTTGTGATGTATTTTTTAAGGCCGATGAAAGACACTTTCAAATTCTGAAGAATGGAGAAAACGTACTGTCTACTTGCCCTTCCTTTATAGGAAAACTACTTGAAGACATACCCCCGTCCACCTTGGGATGACCCCAGATGGAGACCTCTGGGATGGGGAACTGCGGTTACATGATCAGTCCTATGAGGAGATCACTACCACAGGATCCCTCTTTCTCCGATGGGGGCCCAGAAGAGACGCATCACTCCTGCCAGACTGAACAGGAGACATAACCCAAACTGTAAAACGAGACAGCACTTCATGCCTCTCTTCCCAGTGGAATTTAGATTATGCTTTAAAACAAGCAATTCTATTATGAATGCTTAACAACCCCTGCCTTGGCAATCACTTGGAAAATAGACACGAAACAGTTCTCTGGAACAGTCTCTCCCTCAGACAAGACTCCCCATCGGTACAAAGTTCGGTTTTAACTAAATTAAAATCAACAACAAGAATCTCGCCTACTTAGGTTACTGAAGACCTAGACAAATGCACCAAACTGCGGTGCTGCCCTTAGAGTTGTGAATGAGCCCTGTTTTCTTTTACTGCCCCTTTCTTCTTTGTTTTTCTACAAATGTTCTCCAATTGCATGTTTATTAGAAAGTAGCATTTTAAGTAAGTTCAGTTTTCCTATATTTTGAACTTCTATAGCTGGGTGGGACCTCCCCTGTCAGGGTTCTGTGGCCTCAATCCCCAGGAGTATTTAACAATCTCCCTCTCATCTGCCCAGGTACCCGATACCAGAACCACAACTGAGCCCAGGGTGGCTCAGTGGTCAAGTGTTGACCCAAGAGGTCGCCGGTTCGATTCCCGGTCAGGGCACATGCCCAGGTTGTGGGCCCCATCCCCAGTGGGGGGCCGCAGGAGGCAGACAGCTGATGTTCTCTCTCACTGATGTTTCTCTCTCTCTCTTCCTCTCCCTTCCTCTCTCTCTAAAATCAATAAAGAAAAAAATATCTTTAAAAAAAAGAACCACAACTGTGTCCATGTGCCTAGCCAGCTGCCTACCCACTGGTCAAAGGCCACCATAAGCAGAGACTTGACTTCCAAACAGTCCTCTCTTCACGGCCCTTTACCCGCTTCCTCATTTTCTCCCTCCAGGGACCCCAACCAGGCAGAGAGTATTATTCCTGTTGCCTGGACGAGGGCACCCAGGCTCAGCTGCCTGAGGCAACCTGCCTGATCTCATAGCTCGTAGGCAGGACTATGTCCACACGCAGGGCTTCTCCAAGCCTGCACCCTCCCCTCAGTCCCTCACTGACCGTCTTCACGCTGCCAGGATCACTATAAAATGTCAGCTCCGCGGTCTGCAAAGACAGCAGGTGGGACGTGCTGGGGACCGCCGAGGACGAGCCGTGTGCCAGGCCCCGAGCTCCCTGGCATTCCCTTATCCAACCCTGGCCAGCTCCCCCAGGCAGGTGCTACTGTCAGCCTCGTTTCAGAAGCCAATTTAAAAATCCGAAGCTTAAAGAGGTTGATGGCTCACACTATGAGGCTAGTAAGAGAAGGAACCAGGATTCGAATCGGGGAAGATTCCAGAGCAGTGCTCGGAACCACGAGCTCGGGACCACGAGCTCCTACTATCTCATGCTATTGCGCTCCTGCAAGAGAGGATGAAGCGATCCATCCAAGGTCACAGAGAAGTGGTTTCGGTGAGGAAGAGAAGCCAGATCTGTTAAGCCAGCAGCAGTGATAGTAGTCAACAGTCACAGAACCACAGATGTGGCAGATAGTGGGGGGTTCACAGAGCTCCACCTGTCCCATGCAGAGGTCCCCAATATGTAGCCATGACTCAGCCAGAAGCCCTCCAAGGATAAGGAGCACACTCTGCTGTCCACACAATTGGTGAAGGGTTTTCGTAGTGAGGCAGTACTTCGAAGTACTGCCGTCCACCCGGGTGTCATGCTGAGCCTTGGAGAGCTGGTGTCCTCTAAGCCACCAAGCTTTCCCCACCCCAAACCTTGACACACAAGTGATACAGAAGTGCTTGTGCCTGATCACTCCTCCAGGTGACTCACCTTTTCTTGTCCTTTGGCTCAGTGGCTAGAGCAACAGCCGGTGGACCAAAGAGTCACGGGTTTGATTGCAGTCAAGGGGACATACGCCGGTTGTGGTATGATCCTGGTGGGGATGGTGCCGCAGGCAATCGATCATGTCTCTCTCTCACACTGATGTTTCTCCCTCGCTCCCCCTTCCTCCCTCCCACTCTATCTGAAAATCAATGAAAAAATATCCCCAGGTGAGGGTTAAGAATAAAAATGTCAGCATCTCAACATCTTCAAGATCACTCTTCGCTTGGGCCACTTCACAAAGTTAAGAGCAGAGCCATCATTCAGAGGAGCCCGTTCTTCCTTGCAGGCGAATTGAAAGTCCTAAGAAAGTCGGAGTCAGGAGTCTCCCCCAGAGAGGGGCCTGGGAGAACCTAACCCTTGGGAACCAGAGGCCATGCTGGAGCCTCTGGTCTCAGGAGAGCTCAGGTCCACAGACAGGCACCTTGCTTCCCGGGCTCCACCTGTGCCAGCCGCCTGGCCCCCCAGTGCTGGGTAGGAGGAGCCGTGACTTAGGCAGTCCGGGCCTCTGAGCTGCAGAGACATCCAGGTCTGCGCACCCACGTGGTGAGTTACCCTGACTGCCGCAGGGCAAAGGCTATACTCAGCGCTACCCATGCTCCTGGCTCCATCCCGGGATTTAGACACGAACGCAGTCGTCCCTCATCTCAGGCCAGGTCAGTACTGTTATGTATCCAGGTTACAGATGAGGAAACTCAAAGAACGCGCTCGTCATGGACGTCAGGTCCCTTAGGCTCAGCGTGACCCTGAGGGACGCCCGGGCTCCTTTCGCCACTTTGGCTCCGTCCCGCCAGAGGAGGCTCTCTGTGGAGCCCGGTGCTGGCGGAGGGAAGGAGAGGCTCTCTTCCTGCGTCCCGGTCCCGTCAGCTTCACTCTGGCAACAGAGACACTGTGCTCCGGGCTTGCATGTCGTCTGGCCCTCCAGCGCCCTCCGCACGGCGTCTTTGCAGAGGTGCGAACAGAAGCCAGGCCAGGCTCCCGGACAGATGCCGGCCTCCCGCTACCCAGGTCCCAGCATCAGCCCTGCAGCGCCCTCCTCCACACCCTCCCCTACTCTCTGGGTGACCCTGGCCCCAGGCGTGGTCGATGCCTCCTGCTCCTTTAGTGCCCCAGGTTTGTTCTGGCAACAGCCAGGCCAACGGCCGGGTCAGCCAGGGACCCAGGCAGGTAGATGGAGCCAGAGAGATACAGGCTTCCGGTCAACAAATCAGTACGGAGGACTGAGTCCATGTTCTGAGGACAGTGAGTCAAAGGGAGTCACTACCCCGGAGGAACCTGGGAGACGAGAGAGTAAAACAGATGCAGAAATCAGTAACCATCAGACGGAAACAGGTGGGCCCGCAGCAGACCCAGGTCCTGCGGTCACAGAGGAGTGTGGTACATGGAATAATGGCCCCGAAAGATGCCCACACCCTGATCCCCGGATACGTGGCACAAGGCACTTTGAACACATATTGAATGGTCTTGAGTGGCGAGAGTAGCTGGGAATATCCACGCGGGCCCGCGGAATCACCAGGATCCTCACCGGTGCAAGAGGAAGGCAGCGGACCCCAGGCGGGGGAGGGGCCCCTCTGCTGGCTTTGAACTTGGGCGCAGGGCCATGAGGGAGGCTTGCAGGGGGCCTCTGGGAACTGCCAAGGCGAAGGGATGGACTGTCCCCGGAGCCAGAAGACATGCAGCCCTGCTGACCGTGTGAGGCTGACCTCCATGTGTGTAGGGGATAAGTCTGCGTGTTCGGAGCCGCCGTGTGCGGGAGCTGGAGCAGCCCTCGGACGCGAGCACACGGAGGAGATCAGTGGAGGAGAGGAGGGACGTTCTCCTGGGGACTCAAATCATGCGGTGGGGAGAGAGAGGAGAGGCGAGCCCACAGGCACCTGGCGAGCAGGGAGCCTTCACAGAGACGAGGCGACACCGGGTCACTGTGAACAGCACACCCTGCTGAACGCGGGGGATACGGAAAAACAGCAAAAAGCAATGGAGAGCTTAGCAGGAACCAGAGCAGAAGGGTCGTCCGGAGGGGACACCCTGAGGCTGGGGAAGCAGTGTGACACGGCACAGGTTCTTTCTGGACACCTCCTCTGAGTGCAGGTTGAGAATGGGTTGGGAGGAGAGAGACTAGAATCTGGGGGAAGTCGTGCCCGTTGTTGAGAGGGGGGACAATGGCATTCGGGACCAAGGTAATGGCCCTGGGGCTGGAGAGCACAGTCAGAGGGACTGGACACAGCAGAAGACTGGACAGGGCTTACTCCGGGACCGGGTAAACCGAGGGAGATGGGACCAGTGTGGGTAGAGAGCCAGGACTCAGCAGGCTGGGGGAGTCCCGGGCTGGTGCATGCCTGTGGAGCCCCAGTCTCTCCTGGGGCTCTACGTGCTCGCCCAGTCCACAGAGGGGGTGTCTACTTCGCTGCTGCTGCCCAGGGTCCCAGGGCACTGCACCCGCTGCTTCATGCTATGCCCAATACTCCGCACGCCATCCCTGTGCGTTTCGTGTCCACTTTCACGGACGAAGGGCAGCGTGGGGTATTGAAAGTGTACGATCACCAGGTCAGACAGAAAGAGTTGGGCTTATCCCCTCTGTCCTGAACTGTGTGGCTTTGGACAAGTTACATAATTCCCCTGAGCCTCAGTTTCTCCATGTTTAAAGCCAGGGTAATGGATCCTATTTCCCTGGGTCCCTGCGTAAGGACCAGATGTAAATGCCTGAAACCCGACGGGCCCTATGAACGTGAGCGATTCCCTTCCCCCGACCTTCTCGGCCTCCGCAATGGTCCTTCTCCCCAGCCCATTACCCTCTCTGTTATGGGCCACTCGACCCAGCTTCTCAAGCCTCCTGTGATCTCCCCTCGAAGCATCTTGGGATCCCGCAGTACGTGTGACGGAATCAATTTCAGCTTTATGCATGAGGATGCTGCCGGTCTCCCACTGGGCTGGTTAACTCACACTCAACAAGCACTGCGGGGGAAACATGGCAGCCGTCTGCACGGAACACGGCTGAGGGTAGCTCGAGCTCCGGGAGGGGGCGGGAGGGAGGGAAGGGATGTGCAATTCAGGGCAACCTGAGTCCGGGCAGCTTCATCAGTTGCTATGCTACCAGCCGCAGTGAGAGAGAGAATGAAGGGGCTGGGGCTTTGGAGATATTGTTATTTTGCAAATCTCTCTCCTCGGCATAGCCCTGGTGCAGGGAGAGGTGCATAATTAGTCTCTGAGCTGCCGGAATGGCTGGAAGTGACTAGAAGCGTCGCTGCTCTGAAGTGTCGGGAAAGGGTGTCCAGATGGATTAGGGGGCTCAGCCGTAACAGCCTGATCAGTGTGTGGGGAGAGTTTAAGAGAAGACTGCCCCCTTTGTGTAAAGGAACTGCAAAGGAGCCTCCTCCGGGCCCCCAGGTCCCCCGAGGGCTGCCTCTAGGCTCTGCCGCCTCCAGCTTGGAGAGGTAGCAGCCTCAAACGCAGCTCTCTGGGCGAGGGCTTCGAAGCAACAGGAAGCTGCAAGGTCTCCCAGGCCACGGACCACTGTCCCGTCCCCTGAGGCCACCATTCTGACTCCAGCAGGTGGACACTGGGTTCTGAGAACAGCATACTGGCTTCAGGATGGTGCCCCCTCCAGGCCCCTGAAGCTGGGTGTTTCTGTGGCACGTAGGGAATACGAGGGAGCAGAAGGAAGCAAGTCTACTGAGTGGTGATCACATTTCAGACACTATCCTAGATATTTCTGACATCTTAACCACGTACCTCTTAAACAAGGTGGAGGGAACCCAAAGAAATATACAGTGACATCCAAGAGAATCCACAGAATGACCGAGTTTTAGATAACACAATTCCTTGGACGGAATGCTACTTGAAGATATAAGGTAAAACAAGCTTGAAGTTTTACATGCATAAAAGGTTTCAAAGAAATAGCCCATTTACAGAAATTGCTTCATAGAATACAAAAGAAGAGATACTTGCAAACTCATTTTACAAGCCCAAGATAACTGTCACGTTGAGACCTTACATGCAAATCACAAGAAAAGAAACTTCTGGGCCCATCTCTCTCATAAACATAGAGAGAGAGATATCCTATACCTGACATTAGCAAACCAAATCCAGTGATACATAAAATGAATAATTGATCATAACCAACTTGGGTTTATTCCAGGATTACAAGATCAGGTTCATATGAGAAAATTAATCAGTATAACTCCTCATCATATGGACAGAATAAAAGATAAAAATCATGTAATAATCTCAAGAGATGATAAGGAAGCATTTGATGAAAGTCAATATTCATGATAAAACTCTTAGCAAGCTAGAAACACAAGACAAGTTCTTCAATCTGGTAACAGGTATCCAAAACATAAGTCTAACATCATTATCAAAGGTAAAATATTGAATACTTTCCCCAATTCTACTGGGTGTTGTAGCCAGTGCAATGAGACAAGAAAAAGAAATTGAAGATATAAGGATTGGAAAGAAACTAAGAAAGCTTTCATTATTCACAGACTGCCTGACTGTGTATGAAACAAATCCCAAAGAATCTCAAATTATGATGAAAATCAAAAAGAGCCAATGCACTTTACTGGGTTGTATGCTAGGTTTCAATTAACAAAAAGAAAAAGAGTTTAAAATCATCCGTTTGTACCATATGCATAAGCCTTCTAACCTTGCTTCTACTTTTTCCTTCTTCAGATTTATTCTCCACCTTGTAGCCCAACCAATCTTCCTAAAATAACAACTATGTTCTATCCTTTGGCCCCAGGCACCATGCATGTTGTGGTCCCTGTCTACCTGTTCAACCCTGTCTCCTGTCATTGTCCCTCTCACGGCTTAGGCTCTAGACATGCAAGTTCATTTTTAAATATCCCTAATGTGTCGTGTTACTCTCTACCTCAGGGCCTTTGCACACACTGTCTCCTCTTCCTCCCTCTTTAACCTAGTTCACTCTTCATATCGCAGCTCAAACCTCACTTCCTCAAGGAAGTCCTCCCTGACTTCCCCCACAGTCCTAGACCCTGTTCTTTATAGCATTTATATTTAGTGTGATTGTTTACGCTGCTCTTCCCCACGAGACTGTAAGCACCACGAGGGCAAAGACCCCTTTTATATTTCTCACCATCGTATTTAGAGCACCTGCCTTGATCCTCGGCTCATAATAAATGCTTCATGAATAGTTGTTGAATGAATGAGTCAAAGCAAAGTCAGAAGAATCCTGTTCTACTGTCACCCAATATGATTTTTCTCCTTACAACTTGGAATGATGGCTGTTTTGATGAGTAGAGAGGGACTGCAAGAATTGGTGGCTGGTTTGGCTCAGCAGTTAGAGCTACAGCTGCAGACAGAGAGACCCGGGTTCGGTTCCCGCTAAGGGCACGTACCTTGGTTGCAGTTTGTCCCCGGCCCCAGTTGGGGTTGTGTGGGTGGCAACTAGTCGATGTGTCTCTCTCACATCGATGTTTCTCTCTCTCTTCCTCCCTCTCTCCCTCCCGCTGTATTGCTCTATCTGAAGATAAATGCAAAAATGTCCTCGGGTGAAGGAAAAAAAAATAGTTTAAAAAAAAAAAGGAATTGGTGGCTGGATGTTACTGGGGACCCAGCGGTATGAGAGGTCTCGAACAGAGCACTGTTCTACAGAGAAGGGGACTGCACATCCCTGCCCAGAAACGAGCCCCCAGCTGGGGTTGAGAACTCAATTTGTCACTTTAAATGTCAGTGTTTATTCTGTTTAATTAAACGTTTTATTTTGAGATCATTATAAATTTATACTCGTTGTAAGAAATAATAGAGAGATCCGTGTAGCCTCTACCCAGCTTCCCCAGTGATCACTTCATGCAAAACTTTCACACAGTATCACAACCAGGATCCTGACACTGGCACAAGCAAGACACAGGGCACTGCCACCTCCAAGTGGACCCCCGACGCTGCTCTTTTACGACCATATCCACCTCCCCAGCCTCAACACCCGAAACCATTAATCCAGTGTCGGTTATTTTTATTTTTTCCAGGTTTATTGAGAAACAGCTGACATATCTCAGTGTAGAAGTTCAACGTGCGCAGCACATTTTAAAAATTTTGACATGTGAAAAATGACAATATCTAAGCTTTGGGGGTTGGCTTTCTGCACTCAGCATCATTCCCTAAAGATAAAACCAGGTTGCCGTGCCCATCCACGGTCGCTCCTCCTCACTGCCGAGTGGCATTCCAGGTCCCCACGTACCCAGTTGCTCGGCCGTTCACCTGCTGAAGGACACCTGAGCTGTTCCCAGGTGTCAGCTGTTCCAAATAAAGCTGCCAAGAACCACCATGCTTGTCCAGGCTTGTGTGTGAATGCAAGTGTTTCCTTCTCCGGAATAAAGAGCCAGGATGGACACTGCAAAGTCGTATGGAACTTGGAAATGCCGGGCTGCCTTCCTGAGCAGATACAGCATGTTCCAGCCCCGCCAGCAGGGCATCAGCGGTCCCTCTTCTCCGCCTCTTCTCCGGCACCTGCTGCTATCATTGTTCTCAGCCTGTCTCTAAAGAACGCAGTGAAACCTCATACGCTGCCCTAATGACCAGCGATGCTGGACGCCCTTTCGTGGGCTTATTTGCCCTCTCTGCTTCCCCTTCCGTGAAATGTCTGCTCATAACGTTTGCCCGTTTTCTGATTGACTTGTTGGGTTTTGTCGGTTTATTCATTTTTTGCTGTGGAGTTTTAAGAATTTTTTTATCCTCACCCGAGGACATTTTTTTCTAGTTTTTTTTTTTTTTTGTTCCGATAGAGTGTGGGAGGGAGAGAGAGAGAGAGAGAAACATCGACGTGAAAGGGACACATCGAGTGGCTGCCACCCGCACGACCAACCAGGGCCAGGGACAAACTGCAACCGAGATACATGCCCTTAGTGGGAACCGAACCCAGGTCTCTCAGGACCGCAGGCCGACGCTCTAACCGCTGAGCCAAACCGGCCAGGGCAGTTTTAAGAATTTTTTATCTGTTCTAGGTACCAGTGCTTTGTCTCATATGTGGTCTGCAAATATTTTCTCTCACACTGTAGCTTGTCTTTTCCTCCGATGAGCTTCTACAGAGTGAAAGTTTTATTTTAATTGGTTCCATTTATCCGTTTTTTCCGGTTGTAAATCGTGCTTTTGATGTCAAGTCGGTGTTGATTTTTTTTTCACTTTTGACTCCGCTCAAATTCACCGGCGCTCACAAATCAGTCCGGATTCATGACAAGGTGTGTTCAATCAGACACTAAGCTGATACACACGCGAGTACACTGATTCTGTTTCTGGCCACAGAGTTTCTCGATAGCACTGAAAAGCTGGGGGAAATCTGTTTTGTTTTGCAAGTTTTAGTAACACTCTTCATTTATTTTTTAGAAATATATATACATATAATTTTTTTTTCTTTGATGACACGGAGGGACCTGGAAAGCATTATGCTAAGTGAAATAAGCCAGTCAGAGAAAAACAAGTATCACATGATCTCATCTCACTTATTTGTAGAATTTAATGAACAAAATAGGGTGATGAACAAAACAGACCCAGAGACATGGAAGTAAGGTTCAGACTGACAAACGTCAGGGGAGGAAAGAGATAAACCAAAGAACTTATGCATATAAGCATAACCAGTGGACACAGACAACAATGCTGGTGGCGGGGGAATAGGAGGAGGGTGTCAATGGGGGAAAAGAAGAAACATCTGTAACCAAAAAAAATTCAATAAGAAATAGAAGTATTTTTTAAAATTATGTTTCATGTTTTCAATCAGGATGATGGATAATTGCTGAAAGGTGGGAAATAAAAAGTATATTCTCAAAACTACTAAAAAGATGTAAGAGTAATATTCAGAACAACCGACAGCATGGCCCTGTCCTTCAGGACCCCCAGGGACCCTGAAGAAGGCAGGATGCTACCCTGGGTTCAGCCGGTATGCATCTGGAGAGAGAGATACCCTGAGATACCTATTTAATATGTGACTTTTATCACTGTGGAGATGCAAAGAGCTAAGACTCGTTGTCTCTTGCACAAGAAAACCCTGAACGATACCTACAAATGGCCATCACTTTTGTAGGGAGGTTTAAAGACCCGGGTGCTGAGGGCAGATGCCTCTCAGACGGCCCTGAGACTCGCTGCCCCTGTGGCATCTACAGTCCTGGGCAGCCCTGACCTTCGAGAGTGGGCTAGACCTCTTGCTTCCTTTCGAAGGGAGTATGGCAAAAGCGAGGTGATCATGTTCCTTCTGAGAGCAGTTACAAAAAGAAAACCATCTTATCTGCCCCTCCCTCTCCCTGTCCATCCACCCATCTCTCTTTCTCTCTTCTTTCTTCCTACTCCCTCTGCCCTCCTCTCTCCCATCTCCCCTCTCCTTCTCCCCTCCCTCCTCCCCCCACCCACTTACACTCTTTCTCCCCCTTTTTCTTTCTCTCCTCCCTCCTCCCTCTTCTCCCCTTCCTCCCTCCCTTTCTCCTCCCCTCCCCTTCTCTCTGCTCTGTTATGAGCTGTCTTAAGAGAGGCCACACTGAAATGAAGTGCTGTCTTCAGCCAACAACAGTGAGGCTCCGAGGCCGACAGCCGTGTGAGTGGTCCCCTAAAGGATCTTCTGAAGACTCCCAAGGGCCACACGCGTGAACTGGGAGTAGCTCCGCCCTCGGTCAAGCCTCCAGTGACTGCAGCTGTGAGACCCCTGAGCCAGGGCCACTAGCCAGGCTGCACCGGGTTCCTAACCATGTCTGTGAAACATCAATGCACACTGGTTAAACCACTACATTTGGGGCTCATCTTTATGTCATCATTGACGACTCATACCTTATACATATTCCATATATAAGTACAATTTTGAAGCCGTATCACCAGGTGTTTTTGTAACTAAAAAGAGTAAAGTCTTGGCCAGATGTGAATATAAAGAAGCACAATCAAATACACACACACACACACACACACACACATACACTGCTTGAAGCTTCCTTTAAGATCACTTTCAGAATCACCTTCAAAAGGGAAGCTCACAACCAGACTGGGGAAGGCACGGCTGAATCTATTTGAGCTGAAAAATAAAAGGAGCCACCCTACTCACCGAAGGGTGCCCTCCAAGGGGACAGTCTTACGCCCTTAAAAATGGACTTGAACCTTGGTGAAACCGGTGTTTTATTCTGTAGTGATAAGCAAACAAGGGAACTAACATCTGCCCATTTTGTGTATTTCTTCTGCACACTGCACGAGAGCAATGCCTTTGAAGGTGTTCATTTGCAAAAGGCTTCCGATGAGAATACCTGGGGCAGAGTGTCGAGAAGATCGGGATGGATGTGGGCAGGGATGGGGCTGAACGTCAGGCGAACACTGTAGGGCAGAGCAGGGGGTCAACACCAAGGGACCGTGCAGGCCAAGGCCCTAGCGGGCGGAGTGCCAGTTAGCAGTCAAAGCCAGCCCAAACACCTGCCCCTTTGTTCCTGGACAGGGTGGCACACGTTGAGACAAACGCGGAGAGCTCATCTTTGTAGTCATAGCTACAATAAAAGGAGAAGGGAACTGGAAAACTTGCCCGCTTCAGAGACAGACGTCGGCCTAGTCAGTGAGGCTCATTGATGCTCTCAGAGAAATTGTCAGCATTCCTCATTGAGGAAAAACACACCTAAGTAATAACAGAGTTTTTAAAAATCTCACCTGAAATCTCATCTAGATCTTGATCCGGAAAGCAGTCTGATTAAAGCCACATATACCACAGGACAAACAGGTTTAATGTAGCAATTTCCCAAGGCGTTCACATTTTTGCCAGGAATTGATCTCAAAGGCATAGTCCCTACCCAGCTCTTCACAGCGTGCAGGCCCTAATGGCCTCCTCAGATTGCCCCATGAGTTCCCTCTCCTCCCCTTGATTCCCCCAAAGGAAAGGAAATGTAACTTGCAAAACCCACTAAGGTTTCCCCACGGAGGGGATGTACTCAAGATTGACCCCAAACCATCCACCTTCTGCCCGGAAGGTTGGTGTGGAACATGTGACGGTCTCGGGGTCAACTCAAAGCAACTAGTTCCTTTGCAGGTGAGAAGCATCAGCTGAGCCCCTCTTAGAAATGGGAAGATCACTATCGATCCTCTGCAGGCCTGATGCTCACAGGAAGGGGTGGAACTGGACTGACACCTGAACGGTAAACAGCCCGGGTCCCTCCCGTGCACCCCACACTGTGCCAAGGCCTGCTTCCCCTGAGGGTCCTGCGTATAACCTGTCCGGTCTTTAAAAACAGTTCTTAGTGATTGCACAGTTGCTCCCGGGGTTCCGTTCCTAACCCTTACCAATTTAGTGAAAATCTCTGGGGTGAGATTTTTTTTTTAACTCCCCCCCCTTTTTTTTGCAGGTTTGAGAACCACTGGACTGCCTCATTCATTCTTTCATCAACATACTGAATACATTGTACACATGGCCTCCGGGTAATTCCCTAACCACCCAGCTCTTTAGTTAGTCCTGCCCTCTCTGTGTCTGTCTCTAATTCCAGCACTGAGGCCACAGTGAAAGAATGAGCGAATGAGTGGTCTTCCTCCTCTGTCTGTCTCCTCCTGGCTTACAGGGAAGGAGTTCTAGTGCTTAAGCATAGCCCTGTGTAGATTAACCCAAGAACCATCACACTTATATCGTGGTAATGCACAAAAGACCAGGCAGTGAAGGGGAATGAGAGTGAAGAAATCCAATCTCAGGCAGTTTCCTTGGCAAACAAACTAAAGAGCAGTCCAAAGCAGTCCCAAGAGGCCAATGCATCACCTCCTACTGTACATTCCCGTCAAATCCTTATGCACTGAGACGCCCCCATGTGCTTGCACTGAATCACGTATAAAATGTTCATGATCATCATGCACCTGCTAAAATAGCTCTCTCCTTCCAGGCTAACACCTCACCAGCCTCCCAGACATACTCCCGAGTGTGGTACATGCTGTGGGTCATGGGGTTCAACCAGGTGTGCACCAGTGGGCATTTATCTACAAAGTCTCACAATAGTTGAAGATGTACTTTTAGCTTGTAATAATAGAAACCTATCAGACTTCCTTTCATCACGGTGATTACGGTGATGAGCGTTCTCATCTAAAAGCTCAGGGAAAGTGGGTGCTTTTTTAAAAGCAAAAGTATTCAACAAATAAGAGAATAGATAAGGAAAAGAATCCATGAAGGGGGCAGGAGAGAAAGACTCTGCCGCCCATGACTGCCCCCGTCAGTCTGCAGGGTGTCACACATCTGCACCCGTGTCTTCCCCTACAACAGCCGTGGTGCGGTGGGGACTGCGGCCAAGCGTGCTGGCACCCCCATTGTGCCAAGCACAGTGCCTTCCACCGGAGTTTTGAGCAGAGACCCTGTTTCTCCTAATGCATTAGCAGCCCCATTTAGGTTCAAGGCAAGAGACAAAGGAGTGAGCCCGTGAAACAATTCAGGTCGTTGCTAAAAATATAAAATTGATAGTATCCTCAGGAGCAGCCCAAATAGGAGGTGTCATGTCGCCTTGCCCCCTCCGCAGCTCCGCCTGGCCACATCCCAATCCTCCCCCCGACAGACAGCGGCCAGGGCCAGGCTGACTCCTTTCCCACCAGCTTGGCCACTGGATGACAGATCCGGGGAGGCACTTAAGTCACAAGAGATTTGAGACATTTCTTGACAGAGTGCTCAACCCTCTCGGAGCTGGCGTTTGGGGGTTTTCAGAGAATTAGCTCTGACAACACATAACACAAGCCTCGTTTCAGGGTGACCACCAGCCTGGGAAGGCGCAGAAGTCACCTTGCCCTTCAGGCCTCTGCGCACTGCAGCTCCCGGGGCCCCTGCAGAGCGCGGGCCCCTCCCTGCCCTGCCCCCGCCTCAGCCTGCGGGCCTGGGGCCCCCGCCCCCCACGCGGCTCTGTGGTGTAAAAGGATCTGACACGGCTTAGAAATGGGCAGGCGCCAGCAGAGCAGCATCGCAGCCACGGCGGATCTGGTTCTCAGTTCAAAAAATGTGTTCTCACTTAAGAATGCTAATGGCCCGTGCACAGAAATAAAATCCCTGACCTACTTTGACGCTGAACTTATTAAACAAGCCAACCTTATTACTCAGAAGAGACTGTAAAACAGAAGAATAAAGCCCAGATGGAATGTGTCCCAGCCTTCGGTGACAGCAACTGTCAAGAAAAGCACAAAGGAGATGGGGGACCCTGGGTGGGAGGCAGGGGCCCTGGTTCACATCCGCCCCACTCAGTGACTCTCCCCGGGTCACCTGGACGACATCACTGTCCTTCTCTGGGCCTCAGGACCCTCACCTAGGAGCTGGATGAGATGCTCTCTGAGGTCCTTTCTATCTGTGATTCTTTTTTAAGAATTTAATATTAAAATGAAACCATTAAAAAAGACTCAGTTACCAAGGGCATATTATGCAGAGGCAGGGAGACAGGTGAGGACTAAGACAGCTGCTGCCTCCGAGGAGCCTGGGGCGAGCAGAGTGGGGGGCGGGCCACACTGATGAGCGGATTGGGTTCCTAACAGCAATCTGAAAGCTGCCACAGGCTGGAGCAGACATAACACAGCTCGCGTCTGCGACAAGAACGCCCCTGGCAATCCACCTGACAACCTCGGTTCAGCCGAATGGATCCTTCGGCGCGGTGGGAAGCGCGGCACAGCCACGCGTGGCCATCCACAAGTTATAATCAAATGTATCACACTGGGAAGGAAGAGAGCGGCGATCCATTTCCATGGGGCTTTGCAGCAATAACGCAAGTCATCTCTGCTCGTTCCGGAGAAAATCCTGGAGCTGCAAGGTCAATTATCCAAACCAGAACGGGAGAGAGGCGGGGGAGGTCGCTGATGGAACAGGAGGCATCAGTCACGCACTAGATGTCGGGCTCGTCAGTAATGATGGATGCTGCTGGGGGATGTGTAATGATGTCACTCAGAAAGTGTCAGGGTGATGTCACCGGAGGGCCCCTTTCAGTCCGGAGCTCGGGCAGAGACCACCCACCCTTCACTGTGTCTTTAGGACTCGCTGACCCTCACAGAGCTCAGGAGACAAAGCCAACGGGGAAGTGATTCCCACCAGGGACACATGGGGCTGGGGGCTGGGTACAGAACAGCAAGTCCCACAGTCGCCCCCAGAACTGGCCAGGTGAATTCAAGCTCTGAAGTTGAATAAAGAAAGATCAAGGCAGAGTGAGACATGGATAGTCTTGCAGAGACCAGACAGAGTCCGAGACCAGAATGTGGGGTCCACTGGGAAGGATTTGAGGAACCCAGGCCAGAGACTTTCGGATCACATGCTTTGGAGACACATGGAGTACCCACAGGCCCTGTGGGACAGCTGGGACCCAAATTATTTTTCTCTCCCCACTTTACAGACATGGACACTGAGGTTCTGAGAGCTATGCCCAAGGCCACTAACAAGTCGCAAAGACAGAATGGGAGTGTGCAGTCTCACATCACTGAGGTTAACCCCACCCCTGACCTGTCTAATCCCAGAACTTCCTGTTCGCCTACCTCACACCTGTCGCCTCTGCTTAGACTCAGAGCGCCCACACCTGCCCATCACCGTCTGCATCCACCAATCACCGCCCCTCCCACCCACGCAGGACACTCCCCCTCCATCTGAGGCTTGGCCAAAGCCTCTTGGGGCTCCACTCGGGTGACGGGGACTGCACCCTTGTGGGCGTGCTCTGTGGCCCTGGTGAGGAAGGCAGCACAAGGTCCCTCGTAACCGTTTCAAGGAGACACAGACAAGGTCGCTGTGCAAACCACAGAACACCGGCCACCCCCTCTCCTGGCTCACAGGAGTGGCTGCGACGTGTCTACTAGTTACAGCTTTAGTCTTGCTCTCGAATCACCTCCATCTAGATTAGGTTTATTCAAATACGCCATCGGGGCCCTGTCCCCACTTTAGACCGTTTCCAACCTAAAGCAAACCTCTCTTCCTTGGTCCCTCCCCAAATCTTCCCCCAAAGCCCAAACCCTAGAATACATCCTTCCAGCACTTTCTTACTGAGGTGCCCCAGGGTTCCCCAGGGTGTACTCCTTCTCCCTTCAGAATGGGTCACAAGTCCAACTTGTCCCACGACAGATATGTGTAGCTGGACTGCACTGATACCTCCCCAAACTGTCCCCCTTCCTTCTCCGGCCCTGTGGCCGAGTCCGCCCCACGCCCCTCATCCCACCGTGTGCCACGGCACCCTGACACTGTCCCGGCCTGAGTTCCTTCCACAGGAAGAGCCTGTCGCCTGGACAGGTTCTGCCCCCCGATGCTCTGCCCGTTGTCCTCTGGGAAGCCTGCCTCCGTCTCCGTCACTTCCCTGTGCTGTGCCCACACAGCCTGCAGCACACATCACACCGTCTGTCGCTCTGCCCGCCCCACTGCCACCCTCCCAAGCAGACTCACGAGCTCTGAGAAGGGCAGAGAGGCGCAGTGCCCAGGGCAGGGCTGACACCAGACAGCAGCTTCAGACTCGAGCTGTCTGGTGTTCCCTACACTGAACCAAGCGTCCTTCGTACTCAATTCCTGCCACACTGCAAGTCATAGTCCAAGTAGGAGTCAAAATAATAGTAAGCAGATCAAAGCCCCTCTGCAAACCCAGGGCCACCGGCCATGTTCAGGGTGCTCTGGGCTCCCAGGGCATGTCCTCGTTCCCTTGTCACATTCAGCACAGTCCTCATGGCAACCCTGGCTTCCAGGGGGGACAAGCTGCTGGGGCACAACCGGGGCGCAAGCTGGGGCTGCAGCACATTGGTGACAGGGGGTTGTTGTAGAAGTTCACGGACGACCCGGTCAGCTCATGGCTTCACTGCCAAAAGGTCTGGGCATCAAGTCTGATCCTGACAGCCTCACCTTCTACTTGTCTTCCAGCGATCGAGTTATACTTTAGAACACAGATGTGCATGTTGCAATTCACCGTCACTGTGTTTGCACAACGGTTGAGTCCAGAATCCCCTCATCAGCTCCGCGACTGATCAAAGTACGTCACCTCCCTGAGCCTGGGTTTACCTAAGCGTAAAACAGGGGTTGTAGCAGCACCTGCTCCACGGAGTTGTTACGAGGATGAAATGACAACATGGAACTTGAGAATTTCAGATGTGATTCATGAAGACGTGGTCTGGGCCCTCCAATGTGGCTGGTGTCCAGCACAGAGTAATAGCAAATACGTAGAAGATGTTAGCTATGGCTATGTCATGAACACTCCTCCTACTACTGTTAACTAGGATGACCTCGGGCCATTTGCCCTCAGGGCCACGGATGCCTGCCCTTGCTCTGCTCTGTACAATGGTGCAGAGGTTGGGTAGATGGGGTGGGGGTAGGACCAGGCTTCCCAAGCTCCTGCTGTCAGCCGGATGTGACCAGCTGGAGGCACTGGCAGAGGGTGGGAGGACAGGGGAGACCTCCGTCACTTCCCTGTGCTGGACCCATGTATATGTGGAGGCATTTCTCCCTGACTCCGGCAAGGGTCGCGGCTCAAATCTCCATCATTGTTTTGGCTTCTTTCTCCCTCCCTCCCTCCCTTCCTTCCTCCCACTCTATCTGAACAAAAAATGGAAAAATGTCCTCAGGTGAGGATTAAACGACAACAAAAAGAAATGGAGTTCCTTCTTTCTTTACCGGAAAGAATTTCTGTGCAGACTTCTCTCTCCAAGAACTCTACCATACGGAAACAATGAACAGCGAGACTATTCCATAGTCAGCAATGATCAGCACGAGACGATCCACCGCACAGAACCTGGAACAGCCTGAACATACGAGTAAAGAACATTGCTGTTATGGGTTGAATTGTGTCCCCCAAAGAGGATATTTCGAAGTCCTAGCCCCCAGGACCTCAGAATGTTGGAAATGGGGGCATTTCAGATGTAATCCGTTAAGACAAGGGCGGGGCCCTAACCCAACTTGACTGGTGTCCTCACGAGAAGCCAGCCGTGTGACGACGCTCCCTGACGGAGAGCGTTTGGAGGTGGGGGGCAGAGTGACGCTTCCACGAGCCCTGGGACTGGGAAGACCGCCACACACCACCAGAGGCCAGGAAGAGGCAACGAAGTGCTCCACGGACAGGTGTTTGCCAACATCTCAGAACGAACTGTCAGGGAATATACTGCTGTGGTTTGATCACGCCCAGCTCCTGTACTTTGTTGCAGCAGCCCAAGGAAGCGGATACATTGTAACCAAAGGCTGTGCATAGGCGGGACCCTAAATACCCTTCTGCACTCGGGTTCTCTGGTGTTCCGTCCTGTGTGATCCCGAGAAGAGGGTATGTCAGAGAGCAGACGGGACTCTGAGAAACGGGGTTGTCAGGTGGAGACCTGCCCAACTGGGTGAACCTTTCAAAGGCACGGGGCTCTTCCCAGTGAAGGAAATTGGATACTGCCAGGGAGACTCTCCATTGTTGGCTTTGATGCTGGAGGGGGCCTGGTGACAAACGATGTGGGTGGCACCTAGAATCTGAGAGTGGCCCCCAGCTGATAGCCGACAAAGGTGGAGATTTCAGACCTATAATCATAAGGATCAGAGTTTGACCAATAACAAGGACGAATGTGGAAGCAGACTCTTCCCCAACGCCCAGAGTCGTGAATCGGCCTGGTTAGAACCTTGATTTCAGCCCCGTGATACCCTGAACGGAGTGATACCCACACCGTGCCCGGGTTTCTGACCTGCAGAACTCTGACATAGTCACCTGTTACCTTAAGCCAATGAGTCGTGGTCCTTTGTTAGGTGGGAACAGAAAACCAACAGGTGTTCAATATAAATATGTCAGAGGCCATCAGAGAACACACAAAATATGTGCAACGTAACATTAACTTAAAAATGTGTGAAATAAAAATGGTACTTTCTTCCAATGGCACCCTTGCCAACGCATACATATGCAGAGGAATAAAAAAGCAGAGACTTCTGATGTGCTTGGGTGACAAGACTGTAGGTTCAGAGTTTTCTTTAGTCTTCCGCTATCATTTTAAGAATTTAAAAAATCACAACATAACAAGATTTTTGGTGCCTTCAGTCCACGCCGAACAGACCAGTAGAAAGTCTTGGAGTGAGCGGAGACTCCCAAGATTTCAAGCTATTTGAAAACTAGGCCTGCCCTGGCCAGTCTGGCTCAGCAGTTGGAGTGTCGGCCCGCAGACCAGAGAGTCCCAGGTTCGGTTCCCACTAAGGGCATGTACCTCGGTTGTAGTTTGTCCCCGGCCCTGGTAGGGGTCGGGTAGGTGGCAACACTCAAAGTGGCTCTCTCACATCGATGTTTCTCTCTCTCCCTCCCTCCCACTCTATCTGAAGACAAATGCAACAATGTCCTCAGGTGAGGATTAAAAAAAAAGAAAAGAAAAACAGGGCTTTCTATGAGCCAAGGTTTCAGACAATTCCACCAGAGGTAATTTTTTAGTTTGATTAATACATCGTCACATCACACGTGACTGTTTTCTCTGGGATTCCCACACCAGCCCTCCTGGGGAGGAAACCCACACATCCATCCTTGTGGCTAAATTGCACGCTGTGCCAAGGGCCGAAGGTGGCTGGCTCGCTCTTTAGTGCCCACGCTCCCAAAGTCCTTTCCCTGTAGGGTCCTGACTCCCTCTTTCTCTCTGACCTTACAATCTCTCCATCGCCGCCCTCCTATGTGTCCTCGAACCAGTCGCTTAATGTCCTGGGGCCTCAGTTTCCCAACAGAATGAAGACACAGGAAGAGAACTGCTCACTCAGCAACACTTCCTTGCTTCCTCCTTACTTGCTGTACGCCTTCAGGAAGACGTTCCATCTCTGACAGCTCCCGTTTTAGGACCTGGAAACGGGTCGGGGCTCGCCACTCCTCCTCCCTAGGATGTTGGCATTAACAAGAACTTCACAGCCCAAGGTCAGGGCCCAGGGAGAGGACGCCACCGTCCAGCCACAGAAGCAGAGAACAGGCAGCAATGCCGGTTGAGACCACCAGGCGGAGGTGTGGGGACAGGCAGCGCCCCGGGTGAGTGACAGCCCTGGGATCAGGTGGCCCATGGACACTCAGAGGATGCTGGGCTTGCTTTCATTATTAAAAGACGAGCGAAGACACCTGTTTCCTGGAGAGACTGTTAAGAGGCCGAGCACAGGCTCCCCACCTCCCCTTTCCCTCTGCCACAGTCACACCCCACATTTGGCTGCTCTGCCGTCCTGGCTCGGAGAGGAAGCAGGAGGTTGGAGTCAAGCCCTCTCCCACCGCTCACGGCCACGTCCTGCGGCCACGACGCAGCTGTGCCGTTTGTGTGTGACGCAACGTTATCTGGTGCACTGCAGCTGGCAGGCTCCCCGTTCCCCTCCCTTCCACAGTGGGGATACTGAGGCTGGGGCATTGACCAGCCAGCTCACATTCACCTAAGGACGAAGTCCTGAAGACAGGACGGGGACGCGGGCTCAGGCAGCCTCGCTCTGTGACTCATGACTCCGATCCACTGGGAAGACGTGTCTCTGTTCCTTGACACTAGAACGATCGGACGCCGTGCTCAAGGGGACGCAGGGGTGGCGGCATGAGTCCCCCTTCAAAACGAGGAGCAGCGTGTGCTTCTCTTGCCTGCACTAATGAGTCACAGGCGACGTGGGGGCCGCCGAGAACACGGGCATTTCGACGGAAATAGGGATGTTGTTCGGTAAAGAATCTCAAATGACATTTCCTTTGTCCCCTGAAGAGGCTTCTGTTCCCAGGTGCCAGCGTGGCCCCTCTCACCAAGTCTCGCGGGGTCCAATTACGAGGCTGCCAGCCTGGAGGTCGGCGCCGGCACCGTGTCTCCGAGGCCGCAGCTGGCTTGCCGGTGGCTACGCTGACTCTGTTCTAAGAGAAGCAAACATCACAATGCAGCCCAGAAAAGAGGCCCCCGCGGAGAACTCCGGAGACCGCGGCAGGCTCTGTGTACTTGTCTAATGAGTCGAGGATGTACTGCGCGAGGACAGGTTTGGCCAGGGCCAGCGCGCATCTGGGCATCCTGGGGTCCCGCACACCCCTCCGGCTGCGCGCCTCGGGTGCTGCGGCTCACGATCGGCGTGGTCTCGGTTGCCCCTCTGGGCCTCAGGTGCTCCATCAGCAGCACGAGGGACATGGAAAAGGTGACGTACAAAATGACTTCCAGCTTGAAAACACAACAGTGCAAACGGATGCCAACTCTCACGCACGGCTGGCAGGCATGTAAATTAGCGCAAACCCTCTGTAGAATAATTTGGCAATATCCATCAAGGTTAAAAATGTCCGGCAACCCCAGGCCTAGGAAATTGTTCGAAAGGAAATTGTGGGAACCGCACAATGAAACGACTTCTGCACAAGGTTATTCACTGCTGTTCTGCCTGATAGGAAAAGACCGCGAGCAACCAAATGTTCAGCCACAGGAGCTGGTTAGGTGAAGGGTGGTTCATCCATACAAGGGAACACCCCAAGGCTATGAGAAAGAAGAGGGCATGCATTCAGTCCAAAGACAGCAGGACACCCAAGACACAACTCCTGGAAGGAAAGAGAGACTTCAAAAAGCGTGTGTAATACGTTATAACTGATGTATGAAAAAGGACAACGGAATGGGGGAGGTGATTCACCTACACAAACACCTATGGAAAGATGCACAAGAAGCCCTGGCCACTTTGGCTCAGTGGTTAGAGCATCAGCCCGCAGACCAGAGAGACCAGGGTTCGGTTCCCGCTAAAGGCACGAACCTCGGTTGCAGTTTGTCTCCGGTCCCGGTTGGGGTCATGTGGGTGGCGACCAGTCGATGTCTCTCTCTCACATTGATGTTTCTCTCTCTCTCTTCCTCCCTTTGCCCTCCTGCTCTATCTGAAGATAAATGCAAAAGTGTCCTCAGGTGAGGGTTAAAAAAAAAAAAAAAGATACACAAGAAAACAGAACACCGATCATCTCCAGAGAAATGTGTGGCTGGGATAAGGAGCAGAAGGTCAAATTTTCAGGGTACAGTTGACCCTTGGACAACACGGGGTTAAGGGTGCCAAGCTCATGCAGTCAAAAATCTTACAACTTTTGACTCCCCCAAAACTGAATTACTTAATAGCCTACTTTTTTTTTTTTTTTTTTTTATCCTCACCCGAGGATATTTTTCCATTTTTTGTACAGATAGAGTGGGAGGGAGAGAGAAGAAGGGAGAGAGAGAGAGAAACATCGATGTGAAGGGACACATCGAGTGGCTGCCACCCGCACGACCAACCAGGGCCGGGGACAAACTGCAACCGAAGTACGTGCCCTTAGCGGGAACCGAACCCGGGTCTCTCCGGACCACAGGCCGACGCTCTAACCGCTGAGCCAAACTGGCCAGGGCTTAATAGCCTACTTTTAACCAAAAGCCTTATCGATAATATAAACAGTCAATTAACACATATTTTGTACACTATATATATTATACAGGGTGGGGGAAAATGTAGGTGTACAGTTGTGAGAGCGCTAAACACAGAGTTTATTCTTGTATTATTGGTTAGTTATGATTGTGTTATTTTCCATACAAACAACTGTACACCTACCTTTGCCCCACCCTATATATTGTCTCCCTACAACAAAGTAAGATAGAGAAAAGAAAATGTTATTAAGAAAACCATAAGGCATGCCCAGCCCATGTGGCTCAGTGGATTGAGTGGTGTCCCATGGACTGAGGTCCGGGATTGATTCCTGGTCAGGCCACATGCCCGGGTTGTGGGCTCAATCCCCAGTAGAGGGCGTGCAGGAGGGAGCCGATTGATGTTTCTCATCGATGTTTCTCTCTCTCTCCCTTCCTCTCTCTTTAAAAAGTCAATACAAACATATTTTTTGAAAAGAAAACCAAAAGGCAGAGAAAATGCATTTATAGCATTTATTCAGAAAAATCTGCGTATACGTGGACCTGCGCAGTGCAAACCCCTGTTGTGTGAGGGTCAGTTGTACATTCTTTTTGTCTTTTGATTTTTGAACCACTTAAATTTATTGTCTCCAAAAAATAAATAAAGAATAACTTAACTTTTTTTTTTTTTGCTTTAACTGCTGCCAGCCAAGGATTGAATGAGAATCAAAAAAATGCTTGCACCCTCGCCGGTTTAGTTCAGCAGTATAGTGTCGGCCCACAGACCACTGAGTCATGGGTTCGATTGCAGCCAAGGGCACGTACCTCAGTTGTGGTTTGTTCCCTACCCTGGTCGGGGTCATGGGGGAGGCAACCAGCCGATGTGTCCCTCTCACGTCGATGTTTCTCTCTCTCTCCTTCTCCCTCCCACTCCATCTGAAGATAAACAGAAAAATATCCTTGGGTGAAAATTAAAAAAAAATGCTTGCAAGCACATTCTGAGGATGCAGAAGAATCTCACACACCTTCTCCCTGGAGCCCAGCACCCAAAGGCTTCTTCTCATGGAAAATAAAAATCTGTCTTCTTTCTTCCCAATACACATTGTGCCATCTGCCTTGCTGTCACCCCCAGCTCCCGAGAAATTGCACCACACACCTACAATGAAACTCAGATTCCTTTAACATTTTCTTTTCAATGTTGAAGAAATGTATTTAAGCATAAGAGAAAGGAACTATGGAAAGGAGTAAGCAATGCTAGGCTCCAGACAGAGTTCTAATTCTCCATAAGGCTGTTGGACAAGTCCCTTGCCTTCTCAGAGCCTCTGTTTCTCCACTTGTTCAACAAGGGCCAGGGAAAAGGTAGGTGATGCCCCAGGTCACCTTCCTCCCAACTGTATCGTTCTAAAGCTCTAAGAATCCCATGAGAAGGTCAGATTACATCCTGGAGGGAGCTTTGGACTGTTACCTAACATTCTGTCTCATTCTGCTGTCACCTGACAACATCCCAGATAGACCAATGAGGGTCCTGAGGCGGTTTCTAGGCCCCAGCACAGGGAGGTGAGGTCCAAGCAGAGTGCAGCAGTCTCGCTGAATTGAGGAGGTAGAATTAGAGTTTGGGGGCTGCTGCAGTGGCTGAAATTTGTAAGGCAGGTGTCAGAGAGGACATCTGGGAATCCACAGCCGGTCTCTGGGAGACTACAGACCTGCACATGTGCAAAGCAAAACTCTGCAAAGTCTAAAACAGCATAGCTGATCCAGGGCTGAGAACTAAACAGCCATACCAGAGGTTGCACAAGGCTGGAAAACACTGGAATCCTGGTCCAGCTGCAGTGGAGATTCAGTTAAGACCCCAGAAAGAACCAGTCACAGAATTGAGCATCACATCTGAAAGTAAGGACCACACACCAAGATGGCTGACAAAACCAAAATAGATCTACTCTTACCAGAAACAGACAATATTGACAGTTTCAGAGGATGTGCCAATAATTTAACTGCCTGCCAGGATACATTTCAATACCATTCACAGCAAAGTGACATAATCCAGACCACCTACAGCATAGTAGCCACAGTTCTTTAGTGAAGAAGGAGGAAGAACACACACACACACACACACACACACACACTAAAAATAACAAACCCCAAGATGATTCAGATGTTAAAATTGCAGACAAGATCTTTAAAATAGCCATGATACATGTCCTGAAAGTTTTAAAGAAAATTTGGACAGAATGGGAGAATAAGTGCATCACAGCAGAGGATCAGGAAGTTTGTTTTTTTTAATTCTATGACTGAAAAGTACCACATCTAAAATGAAAAGTTTAACCTGGGCTTAGCAATAGTTCAGACACTGTAGAAGAAAGGATCACGGAACATAAAAACAGATAAATAGAAATCGGAACAACAGAAAAAAAAATGGTTAAGAAATAGAGACTCAGTAACCTGAGAGAGAATACCAAGTGACCTAACATGTATATTTGACATCTCAGAGAGACAGCTGAGAGAATGGGCATAAAAAGCATTTAAAGAAATGATGTAATGATGTCACAAAAACAAAACATCTTAACATTTTGAGAAAAAAATTTCAAAATCTTAATGAATCAAGCGGTATTCCATATTCATGGATTAGAAGATTCAATTGTAATAAGCAGAAAATTCTCTCAAAAGGACTCTAGAGAGTCAAAGTAAATTTTGGTCAAAATCCCCAAAGCCTTTTTGTTTTTCAATTTGTGTATTGGTGCTCAAATCTTTATGAAAATGTAAAGAACCTGGAATAGTTCAAACAATCCTGATAAACAAGAGCATGTGTGAGGAAGCAGGGATACATGGGAACTCTGGTTCTCCCCATTCAGTTTTGCTGTGAACCCACAACCTCTCTAAAAATTAAACTCCTTTTTAAGTGCGTGTGCACTGGGACTTTCCTCTTTGCACTTCTCTCGTTGTCATAGAGTCTTCTAGTTGGACAGCTGCTCTTCCCATCCTGGGTCCCAAAATAAAAACAGAGCAGAGATCCGAGCTATTCGGACTCACAGCTTGAGTAAAGCTGTTCTGGTAAAGCCAGCCTGGATCAGCTGACCTACAGCCAACCCACAGACATGTGAGCAAATAAATAGTTTCTGTTTGTTATTTTTTATATAAAAAGCAGAGTTACAGGAATAATTTCAAGAGGATTCTAAAATGGCAGCAGAGTGAATGGAAGCTACACAGACCGTCTCCCAGGACCAAACGGGAATTATAACTAAAACACAGACAAATAGACAGGAAAAAGCAACAGAAAAGCAGCATGTGAGGACCATATAACCAGGGACAGTGACTCAATCCTGGTAGAATTGCAAAGGTGCGAAAAGGGGGCTGAGAGCCCACAGACAGCAGCTGCCTTAGCTGTGAGCAGCGCCCTCGGGTTAAAGTCCCAAGCAGCTCCACAGCGCAGAGCCAGGACAGAGGCTAAAATAGCCACAGCCACTGACCTTGGGCTCTGGCAAAGGGAGGGCAGACTGGACTGGAACTGTGTGGGGACACTCGGGGTTTGGAGGGCACTCAGAGCTTTTACTGAGTTGCAGCCATGCAGGACGGTGGCCATCTTGCTCCTTCCCAGGGCTCCGGGGAGAGGCAGCAGCCCCACCCTCTGAGATTCAACCCCACCCTGTGGGCCATTGAAATGTAAATTGAGGCTCACTAACAACCAGCATCTGCCCCACCATCAGGAAATCCCCTTAACTCTCAGCACCTGAGGGAGTTTTTCAATCAACTGAAAACCCAAAACTCTTCAAGTAACCTCGACTGCTAGCCTCCAGGCAAAAAGGCAGAGGATAACAGTACCATTCCTGGGCTAGCAACTCTAACCAGGAAAGTAAGACTTGACAGTGGTGTTTAACATGGGTCCTCCCTCGCTCATCTAAACACAGGAGAGGGAGCCACAAACAGCAGAACACCAACACCCACAGGGAAAACTTGGCAGGCTCCAAAGCACACTGTGATAGCCAAAATGGTGAAACACAGAAACAAAAGCCAAATGAAAGAACAAGAGACCTCCACTGAAGATGAGATCAATGTGGAGCAGTTAGGCAAGTTAACAGAGCTAGAATTCAGAGCCATGATCTTGAGGAAGCTCAACAGCATGAGTAAGGACATAGAAATGCTGCAAATCAACCAACTGGAAATTAAAAACCACCAGGAAGAGATCAAGAATGACATATCAGAAATAAAGAACACATTAGAAGGTCTAAACAGCAGAGTAGAGGAAGCTGAGGACCGAATCAGTGAATTAGAAGTCAGGGTAGAAAACCTCAACCAATCAGAAAACCAAAAGGAAAAAATGATTAAAAAACAGGAAGACAGCTCAAGAGAACTGTGGGACAACTGCAAACTTAATAGTATTTGCATCATATGAGTCCCCAAAGAAGAAGAACATGAGCAAGGATTAGAGAATATATTCAAAGAAATAGTGACAGAAAACTTCCCTAATTTGGTGAATAAAGAAGGCATTCAAGTTCAAAAAGCACAGAGAGCCCCAAGTACGCAGAACCCAAACAGACCCACACCAAGACATATAGTAATTAAAATGTCAAAAATTAAAGACAAAGAGAGAATCCTAAAAGCATCAGGAGATAAGCAAGAGGTTACCTACAAAGGAAACCCCATAAGGCTCTGAGCTGACTTCTCAACAGAAACACTACAGGCCAGAAGAGAATGGCATGAAGTAATCAAGGTCATGAAAAACAAGGATATGAATCCAAGACTACTCTACCCAGCAAGGCTGTCATTCCAAATAGAAGGTCAAATAAAGAGCTTCCCAGACAAAAAAAGACTAAGGGAATACATTAGCACCAAACCAGCACTGCAAGAAATGTTAAAAGGACTGCTATAATTAGTAGAAGAAATAGGGAGAAAAATATAACCACACTAAACAAAAATGGCAATAAATAAGTACATATCAATAATCACCTTAAATGTAAATGGACTGAATGCTCCAATAAAAAGATACAGAGTAGCTGATTGGATAAGAAAGCATGACTCATCTATATGTTGTTTCCAAGAGACCCACCTCACAACAAACGACTCACATAGGTTGAAAGTGAAGGAATGGAAAAAATTTTCCAAGCAAACGAAAAGCAAAAAAAAAAAAAAGCTGGGGTAGCAATACTCATATCTGATAAAATAGATTTCAAAATGAAGACTATAGAGACAAAGAAGGCCACTACATAATATTGAAAGAATCTATCCAATAAGAACATATAACCTTGATAAACATATTTGCACCCAATATAGGAGCACCGAAATATATTCAAAAACTTCTGAAGGACTTCAAAGGAGAAATCGACAGCAATACAATCATAGCACGGGACTTCAACACCCAGCTGACATCACTGGATAGATCCTCTAGACAAAAAATTAGCAAGGAAACAGAGACTCTAAATAAAGCACTAGACCAAATGGATTTAATAGATATCTACAGAGAATTACACCCCAAAACTACAAAATTCATATTCTTCTCAAGTGCACATGGGATATTCTCAAAGGTAGACCACATGATAGGACACAAATTAAATCTCTACAAGTTCAAGAAGACTGAAATCATATCAAGCATCTTCTCAGATCACAATGGCATGAAACTAGAAATCAATTACAACAAGAACATGCAAAGACATTTGAACACATGGAGGCTAAATAGCATGTTATTAAATAATGAATGGGTTACCGAGGAGATCAAGGGAGATATTAAAAACTTCCTGGAAACCAATGAAAATGAACACACAACAACACAAAATCAATGGGATGCAGCAAAAGCAGTTCTGCGAGGGAAGTTCATAGCACTACAGGCCTGCCTCAAGAAACAAGAAAAATTTCTAATTGACTGTCTGACCTCAAAACTTAAATAATTAGAAAGAAAACAAAAAGAAAACCCCAGAGCAAGTAGAAGGAAGAAACTAGTAAAGATCAGAGCAGAAATAAATGACATGGAGACCAAAAAAACAATTCAAAGGATCAACGAAACAAAGAGCTGGTTTTTTGAAAAGATAAACCAGAATGATGGACCCTTAGTTAGACTCACCAAGAAACAAAGAGAGAGAACCCAAATACACAAAATCAGAAATGAAAGAGGAGAAGTAACAACTGACACCACAGAAATACAGAAGGTCATTAACAGCTAATATGAACAATTATATGGCAACAAATTTGACAATCTAAGCAAAATGGACACATTTCTAGAAACACACAATCTCCCAGAACTGGACCGGGAAGAGATAGAAAACTTGAACAGACCAATAACAACATGATCTCACTTATATATAGAATATAATGAACATAACAGTCTGAGGAATAGGGTAGACCCAGAAATATGCAAGTAGGGTACAGACTGACAACCCTCAGAAGAGGGGTTGGTGGGGGTAGAAAGGTGTGAGGTGATACCTCATTGTTATTGTTTTCATTTGCATCTCTCTGATCATTAGTGATGTTGAGCATTTCTTCATATGTCTCTTGGCCATTTGTATGTCCTGTTTGGAGAAGTGTCTGTTTAGTTCCTCTGCCCATTTTTTTAAATTGGGTTCATTGTCTTCCTTTTGTTGAGTTGTATGAGCGCGCTCTCTCTCTCTCTCTCTCTCTCGTTGTTTTATATATTATTAAACAACAAGGTATCACCTCACACCTGCCAGAATGGCTGCCATCAACAAATCATCAAACAACAAGTGTTGGCGAGGGTGTGGAGAAAAGGGGACTCTAGTACACTGCTGGTGGGAATGCAGACTGGTGCAGCCACTATGGAAAACAATATGGTATTACCTCAAAAAATTAAAAATTGAATTGCTATTTGACCCAGTGATCCCGCTTCTAGGGATATACCCTAAGAAGCCTGAAACACCAATCAGAAAGAATATATGTACCCCCATGTTCATAGCAGCATTATTTACAATAGCTAAGATCTGGAAACAGCCCAAATGTCCATCAGTAGACGAATGGATAAAAAAGCAGTGGTACATATACACAATGGAGTACTATGCAGCTGTAAGAAAAAAAGATCTCTTTTCCTTTGAGACAACATGGAGGGACCTGGAAAGTATTATACTAAGTAAAACAAGCCAAGCAGAAAAAGACACATACCACAGAACTAACATGCATGTATGCTTAACCAATGGACATGGACAACAAAGCCGGGGACGGGGCGGGGGGATGGGGAGGAGGGTGTCAATGGGTAAAAAAGGAGAAACATCTGTAACAAAAATAAAATTAAAAATAAATAAATAAATATAAATAAATTTAAAAAATGAGAACAAGCAAAATATCCACCAATAGGGGACTGTTTGAATAAAGTACAAATTCATCCAAAAAAAAAAAAAGACTATGATCAAGCTACAGTAATGAGGACAATGATATATCTAACTAACAATGAATAGATCAACAGAAAAGAACAGAGAATCCAGAAATGGACTTATACATTTCTAGACACCTGATAAATTACAAAGGCTCAACAGCAATAAGTTGGGAGGTAATGATATTTTGAATAATGGTACTGGGTCAGCTGACATCCATATGGATAAAATGAACTCAGGTCTCTATATGATACCTTATACAAAAATCAATTTTAGATGGTTCACACAGACATACATATGAGATGTAGAATAATATAACTTCTAAAAGATAACATAGGAGAGTAATTTTTTGGTGTGGAACACAAGTATTTCTTAAACATGGCAAAATAATTAAACAACAAAAAGATTAATAACTGGATTTCAACTACATCAAACTAAATAGCTTCTGCACAGCAAAAGATACAATCATCAAAATGGAAAGGCAACCCACTGTGTGGGAGAGCATAATTGCCAATGATACATCAGATAAGGGGTTAATCTCCAATATATATAGAGTGCTCATACAACTCAACAAAAGGAAGACAAAGAACCCAATTTAAAAAAATGGGCAGAGGAACTAAATAGACACCTCTCTAAACAGGACATACAAATGGCCAAGAGACATATGAAGAAATGCTCAACATCACTAATCATTAGAGAGATGCAAATTAAAACAACAATGAGGTATTACCTCACACCTGTCAGAATGGCCGCCATCAACAAATCCTCAAACAACAAGTGTTGGCGAGGGGGTGGAGAAAAGGGGACTCTTGTACACTGCTGGTGGGAATGCAGACTGGTGCAGCCACTATGGAAAACAATATGGTATTACCTCAAAAAATTAAAAATTGAATTGCCATTTGATCCAGTGATCCCAATTCTAGGAACATACCTTAAGAAGCCTGAAACACCAATCAGAAAGAATATATGTACCCCCATGTTCGTAGCAGCACTATTTACAATAGCTAAGATCTGGAAACAGCCCAAATGTCCATCAGTAGACGAATGGATAAATAAGCAGTGGTACATATACACAATGGAGTACTATGCAGCTGTAAGAAAGAAAGATATCCTTTGAGATAGCATGGAATGACCTGAAGAGTATTATGCTAAGCGAAACAAGCCAAGCAGAGAAAGACAAATATCACATGATCTCACTTATTTGTGGAATATAATGAACATAACAGTCTGAGGAATGGGGTAGTCCCAGAGACATGGAAGTGGGGTACAGACTACCAATCCCCAGAAGAGGGGGTGGTGGGGGAGAGATAAACCACAGAACTGATATGCATGTATGCATGAACAATGGACATGGACAACAAAGCTGGGGACAGGGTGGGGAGGGAGAGGGAGGGGGGAAGTAGTGGGGGAAAAAGGAGAAACATCTGTAACAAAAATAAATTAATTAATTAAAAATAATAATAATAATTGGATTTCATTAAAATTAAAACCTTTTTTATTAATCAACACACACCATTAATTATATAAAATGGGAAGTTATAAAACATATATATGTATATGTTTGTGTGTGTGTGTATACACATATATATACAGAGACAATAACTCATATCCAGCAGATATAAAGAACTTTTACAAATCAATAAGCCACTACTCAATTTTTTTTTAAAAAAAGCAAAATACTTGAACAGGCAAATTCTAAAAGAGGTTATCTAAATGGCAAAAAAAGATATACATGTAAAGGTGTCAATTAGTTCTCACCTTTGTATAAAAGTTCTCATCACAACACAGCGTACAGTTGACATGCTGTAGAATTGTGCGCCTGAAAGCTGTATAATTTTGTTAACCAGTGTCCCCCCAATACATTCAATAAAAGGATATTAAAAATAAAACCACAATGAACTATCACCATATACCTGCCAGGACGGCTAATGTTAAAAGACAGACTGTATCAGTTTGTCACATTAGAATATTGTCTGGCAGAGTATACTTAGCCCCTGAAAACAATCGCATCCCTACTTATGTCTCCAAGAGCAGTGGACCCAGTGCTGCCAAAGCCACATACAGAATATTCCCGGCTAACCCAGGAAACAGCCCAGTGTCTCCCAGCAAAAGAAGAGATACGCTTTGGTCAATTCATACAAGAAAACACTCTCCAGGACTAAAAAAAATGGACTCTTGCTCTACACACGTGGACGAGACTCACAAATACAATTTCAAATGGAAGAAATAAGGAAACAAATACACACTTTATAATTCTATTTATGTACACTGAAAACCACACTTCCGCAGTTGTGAGACGCACATAGGATGTCCAAGAAGGAGGGAGACGGGGTTTGGTTTACGTTGCACATTTCCTGTGCACCAAACTGTGGGCTTCACATGCATGATGCATGTGTTTATCTTTTAGCAGGACTGGCAGGTAAAACTTCTATCCCCATTTTACGTATGTGGACACTGAGGGAGAGTGAGGACCCAGGGGGGACGCAAGGCGGTTTCGGTGGGGCTTACACGCTCTATGTCTATGCGGTATACTCAGTTACTGCGCGTCTTTCCTGCACTCGTGTCATGCTCCAAAATAAAAGATCCACTGCTCCTGCCCCCTCTCCCAAGGCACCGTGAGCGTCCAGTGGAGAACAGCTGAGAGCCGATGGGACGATAATAATGATGGTAGGAAAGAGATAGTCAAGAAATATTCAGGTGATACACGGAAAGGGCCATTTTGATTGATTAGACATGTGGATGGGTAGCAGCAGAAAAAGGTAAGAATCTAATAGGAGCCTCCAGTTTCTTTCTGGCATTAGCGGTGAAATAAATGGGGGGACCATTAGCGGAAATCGAACATGCAGGGAGAACATCTCGGACTTAAGGTGCCTGTGGCAATCCATAGGAATATCTCCGGCAGCTAGCTAATTGGGGGTTCAATAGAACTGTCCAAGCAAGAGAGATGGGCGTGGGAGTCATCAACATCCCTGGTCATAATTAAAATAATGAGACTGGATGAAATCACTCGCAGAGAGGACATGGAGTCTGAGGGGCTGTGTGAGCAGGACGCTGTGGGACACTACCTTTAAAAGAATGGCACAGAGACAGAAACTCATGACCAGGACAGGAAAAGCTCAGCTGTAGAAACAGGTAGGGAACCAAGAGACATCAGCCCCGGAAGGCCAGTCCTAAAGGACTGCAAAGACATGCGACCAATGAAGTGAGTTCTCTCAAACAGCTTGGCCGGAAGGCAAGGATTGGGCTCTGTAGCTGTAGTCCTTGGGCAATTTATTGGTCCTCTCTGCCTCAGTGTCTTCACTTCTAAAGGGGGAACGTTACAGTACCTGCATTAAAGGGTATTGTGAGAAACATATGAGACGGCATATGAAGTGGTCAGCAAAATGAGAGGCCATGACCTGTCATCAGGTCATAGGCACAAGTTCCCAGGCCAAGCAGAAAGGGATAGCAGGGGAAAGTCACTGGACACACGGGAGAGGAAGCAGAAAGAGTAGGTCCCAGCACCGCAGGTGGGCGCACCTGGTGCTCCGACATGGGTAAGAACGGTCACATCTGATGAAGAAGGGGTACACGCTGCAATGAAAGAGACCATTTCTATCAAGGCTTCCACAGTGAACTTGCATGCCTTCAGGCAGGACCCTCATCTTCGGGACAATGGAGGCAAGTATCAGAAATACTGCAGAAAATAACAAGCTTCATTAGCATTCATTGACTCACTCACTAACTCACTCACTCACCTTTGCTAAACACACCCCAAATGCCCACTATGTGATTTACAGGAATAAGAAATAGTTCTTACCCTTGAGGAGATTACATCCATCTAGGATATCCACTAAGGAAGGAAAGGGGATTTGGTTTATATTGAACATTTCTTATGTACCAAGCTGTGGGCTTTGCATGCATGATGAACGTGTTTATCTTTTAGCAGGACTGGCAGGTAAAACTCACTATCCCCATTTTACATATGTGGACACTGAGGCTTGAAAAGTTAGGTGATTAACCCAAGGTCACATGTTCGTAAATGGAGAAAGAGCTATGATATTATTATCACCATACTGCACAGCGACCTGTATATAAATATACAGCATGTCATATAGGCACAGAATAATTTGCATCTCTATGCAAGTCATTAGAATGCAGTATGGTGAGACAGGTGTCCCAAACATGCAAACTGTTTGGGGATTCTAGAGACTTCAACGCGTTAGGTCTTGAAGTAAGAGCTTTCGCAAAAGAAAGAAGGTCAAGAGAAAGAAAAGGTTGACTAATGGACAATTGTCACCAGAACATATGTGTCCATAGCCTGCTCCTCATGGAGAGGGGGAACTTATCTGTAGATCATGCCCCATGATCAAAATATAGTTCCTTCTTGAATAAGTACAATTCAGTCTTATGACCAAAGTTCTACTGGATTTTCTCCAAGCTTTACTGAGTACACAGAATTGTCCTTCTGCACTGTCAAATCCCCAGACCGCACACTTAGCAGCTGTTTTCAAGACATTTTGTCAAAATCACATGTCATGTAGGCACAGAATAATTTGTTGCAGGCATTTTTACATCTGGTTGACTCCAGTCAAATCATCCAGAGATTAGGTAAAGATTTACACATTTTATCAGTTTTAATTACTTAAAACAACTGCGATGGCCATTTGAGTCTCCCACCCCCCAGATACTCAACACAAAGTTTCAGAAATAATAGGGAACAGATGGCAGAAATATTTAAAACTCTGATTTAAAAAAAAAACACATTTATTTGGACTTATTTTTCCCATTTAGGAGAAAACTGTTTTCCACGAGAAAGGGCGTCTTCAAGAAATCCAGCCCCACTTAAAAAAAAGAAAAAAGAAAAAAATCCCATTAATCTAGTTTTAACCCAAATGAAGTGTTCTTCCCTCTGCAGCCTGGATTGGGGCGGGTGTAGCACTCAGGTGAGTCTCAGCTGGGTGTGTCCCTGGCGGAGCCACTGTGGGCGATGTGTCTGAGAGACCTGCACAATCCCCAGCCACGCAGGAACCACCTCTGGAGGGGAGGAGCCCTTGTGGAGGCTTGAACTCATGCTGCTCAAATCTCCACGCACTCCAAGCACAGCAGGGAGAAGGGGCCTTGGAGCTGGTGTGGTAGATGCAGAATGCCCAGCACCCTGGAGAGATCTGAGGGCATCTCCCCGGGCAAGAGAAGACCCCAGAGGGAGGCTGAGGTCTGGGATGCTACGGAGGCAACCATGCCCATGATCCCTTCTTGAGGGTAGAAATGAAGGTAGAAGGAGAATTCTGACGTAGGATGGCCAGAGCTCTTGACGGGTGCTTGGGCAAAGTGTCCTCAGGGCTTCTTCTGGCTGAGTTCTGTGGTCCTCGGGCTGATCTGGGGGAGAAGCCTCAGATGCACTCTCATATGGACACCAAGGCAGATTAAAAACCCAAGCCCCTTAGGGTCATAAGCCTACGAATTCAACCCCCTCCCTTCCGCAGCGAACTAGCTGTACAACCTGGACAAGACACCTAACCTCCCTGAACATCGCTTCCCCCGTCCACAAGTCCTTCTCATTCAATGTTAAAAATACCGTAATGTGGTGTCCTTCACAAAAGAACCAACAATAGGAGAAGAGCCCTTCCTCACCCTAATCCCACTACAAATGACCCCTGAATCGCAAATGAGTTCAAATGGGTCATGTGCTTCTATTGACCTATCTGGCTCATACGCATGCGTCACAGGGCTGCTCCCAACCATGATATCTGCAGCAAGTGATTTAACCCAGTGACCAAGAGGCCTCCAGGGTCACACTGCCACAGAAGAGCCCTGGGCCTGGCACCAGGCAGGGGCTCAGGTTGTCTTTTGATAAAGAAATGAAGACTACCTCACTTGGCAGAGACTACCTCACAGTTCACATGCCTGTGTCCCTTTCTTCCTTGGTCCCAGGTGGCTGACGCTGCAGGTGGTGACCATGCTGCAGAGTTCCAGCCAATGGGAAGTGAGTGTAAATATGTGCACCTCCAGACCAGGCCCATCGCAACAAGCAAACACAATCCAATAACCACAGGACACCACCATTCCCTTCAAACAGCTGATGTCGAGAGCAAAGTGACCTTAAAAGCCACATGATTATTACGGCTGACAAAAGATAGAAGGAGCCTGGGTCCCTGAGTCACCACATGGAGGAGAGCCTCCATTTGGGATATGTCACAAGTCAAGCATGCACCTCTCTCTTGCTTTCATTATCAGACACTATTTGGGGATTTGTTATGGCAGCCACCCTAAGTCAGTGAGTCTCCACTGTGACTGTGCCTCAGAATCTCCCTGGGGGCTTGTTAACACTCTAGATTCCTAAGCCCATCCTCAAACATTCTGATTCAGTAGCTCTGGGCCGGGGGGCAGGAATTTGAGCTCCTGACATGTACCCAGATGATGGTGATGCTGCGTGTCCCGACTGCACTTTGAGAAGCACAGTCTTTAACTGACACACTCACAGTCCTTGCCTATCAGAGCTGGAGCTGGGCAACCCGATACACTCAGCGGCTGGGGAGGCTTCCGTGAGGTCAGGCACTGTCCCAGCTGCTCTGAGCTCACAGCCTGTCTGTGAGAGGACACCCCAGGAAACACACGCCTGACAAACTGTGACAAGTGTCAAATGAGAGGAGTGTGAAATGGACTGTGGGGACAGAACGAAGTGTTACCCCTACACGGGCAGCACGCCTCCCAAGACAAAGGGACAGGACATGAGCAGGGGCACAGGGGCGGGCAGTCTGCACCGTCAGGGCAATTTCAGGGACAAAAGTGATCCAGGCCTGGACAGCAATGCGGTGCTTGGAAGTGAGCTGACGATGGATGACTGAAGCTGGACTCAGGAGTTGGACATTTATTTTAGAGGCAGCCAGAAGCCCCAGAAAGACAGGGACGCTGGGAATGACAAGGGGAGCATGGTTGAGGGCCGGAGCTGAGATGATCCGTGAGCGGCAGGACTGGGGCATAACTGGGGTGACTTGGGCAACGGGAAGATGTTGACATAACCTGGGTCTCAGCAGTGTGGGGGACGGAAGAGCAGAAACCCTGGGAAAGCAAAGGGTGCTGGTGTGACCAGGTGACTGTCCAGGCACGGGTGGCCAGAGGGAGCAGGCGGGCTCCCGGCTGAATGAGGGGATGCACAGCAATGCCGACAGATGGACACTGACCAAGAAGGAGCCAGGGCCACAGTCAGTAGGTTCGGGCTGGGATCTGAGGGTGGAAGGCTCATGTAATCTGCAGGCTCGGTGGGTCCCGGGACGGATATCAGAGCAGCCGGGTTCCCGTTTCATTCCCACCATGAGCGAACTGCAGGCAGGGACCTGGCCTGTTCCCAGGAGACTCCTGATTAACTGTGCACCTGTGTATACGCACGCACCTGCACACACGTGCGCGTGCATCCCTCCCCTCCAATCTCCTAGTTCACAGACACTTCCCTCCATCCATCCATCAGGTCAATCCATGTTGGTCAGTCAATAAAAGTCCATTTGGTGATCACCTACCCAGTGCCTGACTCTTCAGTAGTTGCTGCCACTTTCCCCAAGGGGCCCATGATCCAGCTTTTCAGGACACCAATGCTCCCCATGTCATCGCCAAAAGGCCTTCTTCTTATCTACTCAGTGTCCTGTCCTTACAGCACCTGACACCGCTCAGCCTCATCAGGGCTCCTGCCCACTGAGCTCTCTACCGCCCCCACGTGGCCACCCCTTCCTCTGGGCACGTTCCTCCCTGCCAGCTCAGAACCCATGGTCCTCTGTTCAACCTCACTCGCCAACCTGTGATTCCCTCTGTCCTTGTCACCTGCTGGCAACGCCCAGACATCCCCTGGACCAGTGCTTCTCAGCGGTCCCTGGGTCTATGAATCTCCTGACGCTCTTGTCAAACACAGATTCCGATTCAGTGGGTCTGAGCGCAGAGCCTGAAACTCTGCCTTTCAAACGAGCCCCTGAAAGGTGCCGACAGCGCTGATCTCAAACCAGGATCACGCAAACAAGCTGCTCCATGCCTCACGCCCCACTCCGCGTGGCTTCCCCCACCCAGCACAACCCCAAAACACCCTGCTTAGTCCACAGACGACCTCCAGCTCACTACACGCTACGGACGTGGCCTCTTGCCTTGCCTTGGACACAGCACGGAGGAGACTCCTTGAGACTCCTGCTTCTGCTCCGAGACGGCTCCAAGAAACTTGCTCCCGAAAGAAATGTAGGGGAAGCCCATGTTCTCCACCCCAGCCGGGAGCCAGAATCCTCTTTATTGTTCCCTCTAAGGTCTCGGGGTACTCTGGGTCAGCCTGTCCACTCTCTGGCCAAATCCAGGGCTGCTCCATCATCCACGGCAGTGCCGTCTGATGGGACTTTCTGGAATGACAGAGATGTCCTAGAGCCACAGTGTTACATGGGGTTGCCACCAAGTGCAGGCAGCTCATGGGACCGAGAAGCTGACATTTTTATTGTTATTTAAGTTTCATGTTTAAAGTGGAAATAAAAGAGCCACACATGGCCGGTGGCTGCCATACTGGACCTGCAGGAACTAATACCTTAGAGACTGCCTCCCCACACACCAGATGTCCTCGGGCCTTGGAAAACGGTAACAATTTTGCAAAGCTGCCGCAGAACGTGGTAAGCATTAATGGATGAAAAGCATCCCTGCCACACTCAGGTAGCCTGAGTTCAAACCCTGCCTCTGCCCCTCGCTATGTGAGTGCCTTCAGTGAGCCTCGGTGTCTTCAGAGGCACATCACAGGTTGACAGTAGGACCAGCTGTGCGATTAAATACGTAGGGACACATGGAGTGCTTAGGTCAGTGCCTAACAGACGTGCTCACTCGATCCTGCCCTCTAGTTCCTGCTTTCATCACTGAATCCTCGCGGCAGTCTTGCAAAGAAGGGGTACTGTCTCGCCATCTCTGTTTTGCATGAGGACACGGAGGAGCGGAGGGGAAAAGGGGTGACTCCAGGAACCCAGGATTTCAAAGTGGTGCTGCTCACCTCCCAAGCAGCGGGGCAGGCCAGCTGGGGAGGGATGCCCCGTCAGAGGCTGCAGTGCCCACCCTCAAGGCGGCCGTCCCTGTGGACGGTGGTGTCCACAGAACCCGGGAGGCAGCCGGGCAGGGTACTGGGGACAGTTTTCTCGGAGCTATTTCCACACCCCTAGAAGCAGTTGGTGGTCCAGATGCAGCAATAGGGGTGTGTGCCACCTCGCTGTAGCTGTGGCCTGTGCTCCAGCCCCCGGGGTCTGACAGGGACTTGCATTCCCCGCTCTCGATCCTCAGGGCCTGGAGTAACCCCCTCTTTGGCTCTACCGTACAGGAACATGTCCCCTTTCCACTCAGTGCAGCCAAGCCACGTGCTTCTATATCCACAGTGGTCCCCAGCAAGATGCACCTGCCTCTGCTGAGATGCTCCTCTTGAGCTTCCTGCAGAAGGTGCCCCGGCCCAGGAAGCAGTATGTCACAGGGAGCCAGCCGCCCAAGGAGCTGGGTGGGACAACCACTGGACTTGGACCCAGGAGACTGGGATTCCAGTCCTGGCTCTGGTACTTACTACCTGTTTGAGCCGAGGAAAATCACTCGACCTCTCCGAAACCAGTCTCAATTAATTCAAAGGAATTTGCAGAGTGATTTGGGGATCTCGAAGGGTTTTCACGGCTGTATGTTTGTTTATTCACTCAACAAACATCTGCGGGGCACCTCCTGTGTGCTCTGTCCCCGAGGAGGCAATGGGGGGCAAAGCCATCAAACTGCTGCCTCTGGAGAGCTCGCTTTCCATCGAATCATCTCGTAGTAAGTGTGATGTTGCCACTGAGATGAACCTTGGGAGGGAACATTGCACAGCTGTTAAAATGCATCAGCATGAGCTGCATATCTGGGCTGATGGTTCTGTTTGCCCCCCAATCCCAGCCTCTGCTCTGGGCACCTGAAGACCTACCCTTGCCACCTGTACCTCTCAGCTCCTTGCCCTCTAGCTCCCAATGAGTATGAGGTAACCACCCCCCTGCATGATGAAAAGTAACCCCTCCCCCACACATGAGAAAACGGAGGCTCAGAGAGAAGGGCGGCCGAGGTTACGCACGTCCAGTCCTTTCTGTGCGCAGAGCAGGGTGTGGACATGCTGGCCCGACAAGCCCTGAGAACCTACACCCCCTTCTTGCTTCTGGAACAAATGAGCACAACCCGAGGGCCTCAAAACAAAATGAATGTGTCGTCTGACAGTTCCAGGCGTGACATGCACGAACCTCAGGGGTCAGCGAGACTGCATCCCTTCTGGGGGCTCCAGGGGAGACTGTCCCCTCGCTTTGTTCAGATTCTGGAGGCCACCTGGCTTCCGTGGCTGGCGGCCCCATCCTCCATCTTCAAGCCTCTAGCACGTCATTTTCAATCTCTCTCCATCCCCTTCTCTCTCTCTCTGCCCCCTCCTTCTCTCCCTCCCTCCCTGCTTCCATTGTCAAATCTCCTCTGACCGACCTCCTTGCCTCCCTTAGAAGGACCCTTAGATTCTATGGGGCCCAGATAATTCAGTATAATCTCCCCATTTCCGAATACTGAATTCAATCACACCTGCGAAGTCCCTTTAGCCATGTTAGGTCACAGATTCACATGTTGTAGGGATTAGGACATGGGCATCTTGGGGGTGGCTACTCTTCGGCCTACCACAGGGCACTGCAGGAGCTGGTGCATGTGAAGAAGTCACACAGGGGAAGGCTCCCCATCCCCGTCTCTCCTCTTGGCCCCCTTTTGCCTCCTGTCTCAGGACACTTGAGTGCAGCCCACGTTCAGTCCCCACGGCTGCCACCACTGTGCCTCAGGGACTGATGAGCTGTTACTAATGGGATTTTTCCAGGGCAGGAGGGGAATAGAATAGCTTTAGCATCTCACTCATCCTGCTAAGATTCTGACACACACACAGGTCTTAGGAGAATTAAGCAAAGAAGTAGCAGTGCTGAGAATGAATGTCAGTGCCCATCATAAAATGTTACCTCCTAAAATCTCACTCTTTGCCAGAAAATACCCTGAGATGTTAAAGCCTCTCTCCCAAGTGGCCCTGATTAGGTCATGCGCCCCTTCAGCATCCTGTAAAGACTGCCCTGCTGCTACAGGACTCACGAGGCCGCCTTGGTCCGGAACCTCAGACAGCCATGTGCCTGTCTCCTGACCGCCCTTCCAGCTTTGTCCTGCAACCTGCGTGTCCCAGCGCCAAAACAAAAACGGGGCTTCCCCCAAACCTGATGTTCTCTTTCATATCTACTCCTTTTCAAGTCCTGACACATGTGACACCTCTGAGTGAGGTGTCTTAGGCTATAAAATGGGTCAGTCTGAGGACTAAGTGAAAGTACACTTGGGACACCTAAGAATGTTGCCAGGGAATAATAACTAGCAGGAATCATGTTAACAATGGCATCTACGGTGACCCAGGTGGGTGTGCAATGAAGGTCAGCTTCCTTTTCTTATCACAGTGTCTAACTACCACACTCATCACGTTTCTCAGGAGGCTATGGACCATGGTTGAGTAAGGATGTTGCTTTGTACATCTTATGTGTGTATCCCTGAATACCTAGTGCCACTGCAGGTACTCACTGACTCTTTATACGAAACCAGATGAAAGAACAAGTAGGAAAAGGACAACTGGTCTACCGGTCCATGTGGTACTCACTGACTCTTTACATTGTAAACCTGTGGGTCATGACCCCTTTGGTCACCTAAGATGTAACAGTAGCAAAATTACCTAAGATGTAACAGTAGCAAAATTACAGTTATGTAATCACAGGGGTCACCTAAGATGTAACAGTAGCAAAATTACAGTTATGAAGTAGCAACAAAAATAATTTTATGGTTGGGGGTCACCACAACATGAGGAACTGTATTAAAGGGTCGCGGCATTAGGAAAGTTGAAAACCACTGCTTTACAAGAGGCCAAATGGAAGAACAAGCAAAAAAGGACAACTGGTCTACCAGTTCATGTTCAATTTCAATAGAAAGTTTCTTCTGAAGACTCAAGGGACCACTGTTTGCCCTGATCCACTGGGTATTCCTGCTGCCACCCTGCAGATGCCATGACTTATCTTACAACAAATTTCCTGTTGGCACTTCTGTGTTTAAAGCCCTCCGGTCATCCCAAGTTCAAGTTCACAGCCTTTGACCTGGTCAAACCAGACCCTTGTGATCTGGCTCCACCAGGCTGTGTCTCTACTGCTGTGTCTACAGCCAGCTGCCTCCTTGAATGTTCTGCCTGAATAGTACCAAACTCTGAACCATCCTCCAAATACAACTGCACCTTTGCCCACACGGTGCCCCCCTCCAGAAGTGACCTTCCTTCTCAAAGCTCCCCAGTCATCCCCTGAGAGCTGGCTCCAAGTAAACCTTCCAGAGAAGCACGCTGCCCTTTCTCACCGCCTGTTATTTTTTGCTCTTACTGAAAAAACAGCTATAAATACCTTTATCAATCAACCATGTTTGGGCAGGCTGTGTGCTGGACAACTTTCAGGCCTTATCTCTAAACCACTGCTTCTCAGATTTCAGCACACATCGTAATCCCTGGGAGGACTTTTGAAACACAGACTCATATACCCTGCTCCAGGTTCTCATGCTGTAGGTTGGGGGTGGGGCCTCAGTATTTACAGTTTTAATAAGCTTCCAGTAATGCTGCTGCTGCTGGCCCATGACCCCACTTTGAGTCGCAGGGCCATATTTGTGAGTAAAATTATTTGACCATTCTGCAAGGGAGGAGAAGTTAGGTGACTCGCCACAGGTTAAACGATGCCGTGATGAGGCCGCATATTGAACCCCAGTCTCTGGAGCTATGGCCTGAGAGCGTCCTTACTCAACAAGAGCTGGGACAGCAGCCACCAGATAGTCACAGTTGACCCCACACCAGGTACCCCATCAAGCATGACACATATATTCTCTCATTTAATCCTCATAATCTTTGGAGGTGAAGTCTAGCAATTCCCACCTTATAACTGATGAGGAAGCAGACACAGAAGGGGTAACCTACCTGAGACCACAGGCAGTATTTGCTGAAATGGGGACCTGGGCCAAGAGGCCGCGACTGCACGCCCACCCATTAACCATGGCCATTTTCTAGGGGGCTGCTGTCCCTCCTTCACTGCAATCATCCTTCACATGCAAGAGTATCTTTGAGGTCAGGGAAACTGTCTAATTTAACTTCGCATCCAAGACACTGGCAAAACGCAAGCAATTCACAGGTACATAAATGCATTCAATGAATGAAGAAGTACACAAGACCAAAGGAATAAATAAAGGATGTAAAAACAGCGGAAATCTAGCAACCCCGTAAGTAGACTGCTCCTCCCTATAAACGGGATGACTGGATCCAGAGAGCTATCCATGCAGGGGCTCCGAGGACACCAGTTTGTCTTCAAATAAAAAACAATGAAGCAAAACAACAATGACAACAACAAAAGCCACTTTGTCCGCAGAAGCTGTGGGCTGGCATTCACAGAAGGCTCTGCAGCCAGGCAAAAGACTGCAGGTTTGGCAAAATGAGGTTCCCACCCTGAACTAAAAATGCTTCTCTTGTTTCCCTTTGAGCTAATTTCTCTCCTATCCGAGACTTCGGGGGAGGGGGGTCGGTCTAGCAGCTGCTCTTCACACAAACAGCTGCAAGGTGGGGGACCAGAGAAGAACGTCTCTGTTGCTTGTAATCAAGGGTGAAAATAAAAGAGGCACAATGAGAATGAAGGAAAATAAACAGTGATCAAGCCTCTTCTTCTCCATGTGCCTGTGGAGTCCTGCTGTGTGGCCAACAATAGAGGAGGAGCTGCGCTGAGACGTGGGAGTCCTCATCAGCCCCCACTGCCTGCAAGACAGAAAGACGCCTACCCGGAGCCGGAGTCAGGGGACCTGGGAGACACCTCTCACAGCGCCCCCTCCCACGCAGAGGGCAGGCTGCGGCTGCATGAGGAGAGAGCTGGCTGGGAGGCGGAGGAGGGGAGTGAACCAGGAAGGGATGCTATTTGGCCCTTGGCTGTGACAGGTTGTGCTCAGCTCTGGTCCTCAAAGTGCCCATTCGCTCAGATCTCTCGGGGAAGTGGGTTTAGATGTGGCTGGAGGCCCTCCAGCCAAATTGTGGACCACCTGCTTCCCCATGGTCGCCTTCTCTCTTCTCAGGACTTTCTGAGACACCCGGGATTTCATTCGTGTGTCTGGGTTCTAACTGGACTCTGAGATTGGGCCTGGATTGCCCTGGGCCAGGCTGAGCTGAAGATGGCTTTCAGTGAGGGCAACAAGCATGACAACCTCGCTTGGCCAGTGTGGCTCAGTGGACTGAGCATCGTCCCATGGACTGAGAGGTCCTGGTTCGAATCCCGTTCAGGGCACATGCCTGGGTTGCAGGCTTGATCCCCAGTAGGGGGCGTGTAGGAGGCAGCCGATTGATGTTTCTCTCTCCCGTAGATGTTTCTATCTCTCTCTCCCTTCCTTTCTCTCTAAAATCAATAAAAACATATTTAAAAATAAATGAATGACAGCCTCGCCTATGCCGGGCGCTGTGCCGTGGCCGTGGCCTGCGGTACCACCGTCCTCCCAACAGCTCTACGCTGTAGGCAGACAGAACCCGATTTCACCGATGTGAAGGTTTCAAAATGATAAAACCATGACACAAAATGTATACATCCATGTCTGTGTCCCAGTGTTAACAAAGAGAAAACCTGTCCCCAGGATCGCGCATCTGGAAGGTGGCGGGATCCTCATTCTGGTCCGTGTGCCCCGGAGCCCCAACTTCACCGCACCAGGGAAGGATCACGGTGGGGGTGAGACGTGCGCCGAGAAGCTACCGTCAGACGCGGGTGACCAGTCGTGGTGAACAAGAGCAGAGAGCCATGAGACGGGCGCCCTGGAGGCCACTGAAGGTGTTTGAAGTAGAACAGAGGGACGAGGACTGGATGCCCGGTGGCAGGAGACCTGCTCCATTTCACCCAGAGCAGATGGAGGACAAAGTCGAGGGAACTGGGAGAGGGGAGCAGGGCATCTCGACACGTGGGAGTTGCTTGGAGTCAACACCTGAGGAAGGCCAGGAACTCCCAGGGAACCATGGTCTGTCCGTTCTGGTTGACCTTGGTGGTTACTGCAGCGACCAGCTGACAGGAGGCAGGTGCGCCCTCCCAGGGGCTGGCAATGCCAACCGCTGATGGCACACAGCTCCTCCCTCCGGGGACCTGCCTCACAGAGGTTATATCTGCTGGAGGGGACATGGCCAGCGACTGGTCGGTGCGGGAACACAACGGCCTAGTCCCTCCAGCCTCCACTTGGAACAATTCTGAAGGCAATCCGAGCTCCAGGGTGCTCCCATTACCTAAGCCCTGCAGCTTCGGTTGTAACCACATCGCAAGTGACCTCCCCCCCTCCCCCGCTCAGTCCCGCCTTCCTCCCTCCCCAGTAGGTGCACCTCAGTGGAGTTTTCCCGAAGAAACCTTCTGCATGTCTCTGTATCTCAGATTTTATTTCCAGGGAACCGAACCTAAGATACTCGCTCTGCCTCAGTGCCTCCCTTCAAGGAACCCTCTAGAGAGAAGTGTCTCAGAATTGGGGGGGCTTGGAGGGCGAGCAGGAGAAGTAAGGCCTTCCACCTGGCCCCCACACAGGCTCCGTGCACCCGGAGTCCTCCGCGGCTCCGTGAACACGCCGCGAGGTCTCCACCGTGGCTCCGGCACCAGACGTTCAGCAGAGTCTAATTGCACCAAATTTTATTTGAGTCTTCGCTGGGGCTGTCACTTCATGCAATTAAGTAGAGGTTACAGAAGGATCCACTTGTCATTACAGCAATTCCTCCTTGTGCTAAATGCTCCCGGAATCTTAACCACTGAGCAGGCACGATCGGGAAAGATGGCTCCGGGGGAGACGGTGGTATTTCTCTCTCACGGAGACAAACACGGACCGGCCCTGAGCCCCACACGCACCACCCGGGTACAGCAGCCACATAAATTAGACAGGCCTCGATAAGTCGGGCTGGTGACAGGGACAGAGACAGAATGCAGATGAGGCTCACCACGTGAGGCCTTGCCCGTGAAGGTTGGCAGCCCCCACGGCCTGGGCAGCACGGTGCAGTACAAGGACTCAGCCGCCACAGGAGGGGCGGGCTCAGTGCCCTGCTCATTCCCGAACTTCCAACAAGCCCCTTCCCCTCCCCATTGCCTCTAATACCTTGAGTGATCTGACCTCTGACTATCTCTCCAGCCTCCACACCCACAGCCCACCTACTCCATTCGAGCCACACTGACCACCTTCACTTCCTCCAACGTGCCACGTTCCTCCTACCTCTAGTGTTTCCGACACACTGTTGCCTGCCCCGAGAAAAATCCGCCCACTCTTTAAATAGGACATCTTCTCATCCTGCAGGTGATCCAAACAGCACTTCCTCTAAGAAGCCTTTCTTGTTTTCTTACCAAAGTAGGTCTCCTCAGGTATTTCCCATCATTATGCTCTAGTGGATTCCAACGTGCCTCTCTTCACAATTTGCAATAATATATGGGTTTATTCACTCTTCCAACGTCCATCTCTGCCTGTAGAATAGTGCTGTCCGAGATGGTAGCCGCTAGGCAGGTGTGGCTATTTGAATTAAAATTAGGTAAAATTTGCAATTCAATTCCTAAGTCACCAATCCCACATTTCAAGCACTGGACAGCAACACGTGGCTACGGGGTCGCAGACAGCAACCGGCACGGGTACGGCTGTCCATCGCCCCAGAGAGCTGCACCGGACAGCGCTGGTCGGCAGTGTATGCTTGATCGATCCCTGGATCCCTGGATCCCTGGATCCCTGGGCCCACGACAGTGCCTGGGCATAGAGTAGCCACTCGGTAAAAGTCTGAGTAGATCCATGACCAAACCAACAAACATTTTAAACAGAGATCGTTCAAAAGAGCCGAGAAGAGCAGATGCTCCCATCTACCTGAGGAGGCTGAAGAGGTCTTCCTAGAGAAGGCGACCTGTGAGCTGGGCGTTGACAGACGGCCGTGTGAGAGGAAGGCGCAAGGACGGGGGACCACGCGGGGAAACGTTCAGGCAGTCGGCCCGTTTCCCTCGAGATCAGAGCTCGGGTTCCCCTTCCTTGCAAGCCGCTGCCCGAAGGCTCACGGCCACGACACCTGCGTCAGGGTCCAGAACTGAACCCTGTGCTAGGGACGCACACCGAGAACCAAGAAAAAGACAGTGATGGTTAAACCCCGGGTGGGAAAGGGGGCGCCGGTGGCCCCACTTCAACAAGCAGAAGAAGATCCCCTGTCCTTTCCTGCCGCCTGTGGCTTCTGTGCTACAGACACACTTCCGCCCCCTGAGTCGGCACAGAGACCGGGACCACGCTCAGGGTGGATGCTCAGAAGGGTGACCTGCTGAGAAGGCGTCTCGGCAGGATAGCAACGCTGCAACCCCGTGCAGAAGCCAGGTGGCCCACTCCACAGGACGGCACACGTCTGCTTTGGGACAACTCCCTCCCCACATGCAAGGGTTAGCCCCCTCCAGATGACACGCATGCCCTGAGGTCATAGGGGAACGGGGTGACTCAGCCTTGGGAAGCCAGGAGGGTGACTAGGATCACAGGGGCAGGGAACAAGGCGAATCCTCGGGCTTGCGTCCCTTTCGAGGAGAAGGGTCCGCGCTCTTCTGAAAGACTGGCTCATTTTTACGAGCGACTAGATCAGAACGTGCGAGAGGGAGAATTCCCAGCGCACGCCTGGCTCTTGGCTTTGCCTCGCGGAGATGAGAGGGAGAAGTGACAGACTCGGGGAGAGGAGCTGGGACGAGCCCACGAATCTGCTTGGCATTAATCAGCGCGTCGCCCCCTCTTGCTGGTGCCCTCGTCCGGAACAGCCGTGGGTCTTTGCCGGGAAGATAAAGCTGGAGCCGCAGCTGGCTGTGAGCTCATTAGCACCTCGCCGGAGCCACGGGCTGCCTGCCTTCCGGACGGTGTTCTGGACTCTCACTTCGGTCACTTCTGGCGATCAACAGGCGCCTTCTGCAGTCGGCCCATCCACCGCCCCTGCAGCCGCTGGAGGACTGCCTGGGGTCATCGACACACACGGCTTCACTTCACAGGAACGCCTTGCACCCCCGGCACACGGGTCCTCGGGGCTCCAGACACAGCGCGGCCCAGATCTGAGAGGAGCACCTGCTGGGAGTGGGAGCCCAGGCCTCAGCCGGGGGCTGGAAGATGCGGGCACAAGGGGCGGGCCCAGGAGTCCCACCCTGCAACCAGACCCTGGAGCCAGGTCTCCAACTCAGATGACAGGCCGCGAAACCGTTGTGTCTGAAATCTACTTACAACCCCTTTGCTGTCTAGACCGGCTTTTAGCTGCCCTGCATAGGGCCACCAGGGCCCAGGGGAACCTCAGCTCCACCTGTGGCCCAGGTGACCCCACGCCTCCAGCAGGCATCACTCCAGCTCAGCCAGAGGACTCTGGGCCTGAGATCCTCCAGGACCTCGGGACAGTGAGTCCTGTGGACACCAGCGACTCCCACTCTGCAGGACAGCCTTCCAGATGCCAGCTCCTCTCTGCAGGGCCAAGGACTGCTCTCACATCCACAGGAACCCAAGGGATGGAGTCCCTTCTTGACTTTGGATCGTCTCTCAGCAGACTCTTCACATCCATGGCCAAAGAACGTGACTCTGTTCTTCAAGGCCTATTGACCATAACCCAGAAAAACAGCTGCTGCTGCCAGATGCCAAGGCTGGTGAGGACAGAAGAGCAGAGCTTGGTAGGGTCCTAGAAGAGAAGGATCTAGTCCAGCCCCTTGTGTAAGACGAGGTAACACTCTACCTACACTGCAGGATTTGCTGTGAGGGTTAAAGATCATCCTTTAAATGTGTTATAAGTCAGCTCAGCTGCAGTAACAAACATCCCTGAATCTTAAAGACGTACACAGACATTTCTTATATGTTCCCAGGTCTGTGGGTCAGTGTGGCTCGGCTCCAGGTTGGATTTGAATCTGCTCCTTGTGCCCCTCATTCCGGGAATGAGGCTGAGGGAGCAGCTGCTGCCTGAAGCAGGTGCTGATGATGGATGGGCAGAAACACATGGTCCCTCTTCTCAGAACCGGCGCACTGTTCCTGCCACCCACCTTCCACTAGTCAAAGCAGGTCAAATGACTCAGCTCCACATCAATGGGGTTCTGTTGAAGTCGATCGGGAAGTGCCTTCTGCCATGGGATCAGGAAAGGTAAACATTTGCAGAACACAGTCTTCCAGGGGTGCCTGGCAAGGGCTCGGCACACAGTAACCTCTCAGCATACGTTCGATGTGATCGACACTTTATCATCACCATTATCAGCAGCGGCATTTTGCTGATGATTCACCGATACTCAAATGAGGTGGAGGCAGAGGTGGCAGAATCTGGGGCTGCACTTGACAGTGGCCCTGCGGAAAGCTTGCCCCTAGTACCCATTCCAGACTGGTTCCAAGAACTGGCTCCCCCCCAGGCTGGCTCCAACCCCTGTCCTTGGGGCCCGCAGGGATGAGGAAGGTGGCGTCCCGCGGCAAGGTGAGCTCAGGGTGGGGCCAGGGTTCCAGCCCGGGCTGCTGGCCTGTTCTAGATTACATTCCTATTCTTCACTAGAGCAGGCTGAGATTGTATTGATTTCTTTCTACACATTTTTTTTTTCTTTAAAAAAATCCTCTCGATGTTTATTTTTATTTCTTTTAGGCTGAGGCTTAATTCCAAAAATAGAGAGTCTTTTTCGGTAGCCCTGTCATTAGCAGTTGTGACAAACACTATGTCCCCCACACCCCAAACTGCAAGAACGACACTTGAAAAGAGCAGCCAGAACAGAAGTCTCCTTAGGATCACAGTGAGGACAGGGGCCGCGGGTCCTGGTGCCCCAAGTCTCCCCGAGAGCACGGCCAGGAGCCAGGCCTCCCGAGCACCATGTGTCTCCTCGTGGGCTTCCCGCACCCCAGCATTTGCTCTCCTGTGTTCCTGAGTGCATCCTTCCCCCAGGAGACCTTGGGGCCACTCATCCCACCAACTCTACTCCAGCTGTGTGTCCTTCGTTGGGTCACTGAACCTCTCTGAATCTGATTCCTCACACACACACAAAAAAGAAGAAAATCATAATAATTATCAGCTATTTGGGGCATCCTCATTATTCTGTACACATTAAAAAACGACATAATTTCATGCTGGTAGCCGCTAACAGAATCCCTCCTGTAGGCAGTGATCCTGGGAATCAGGAGATGAGTTGAACGCAGCCCTTACCCTCAAAGACATTAAGCTCTAGCAGGGGCTCCTGCTAAGTGGCTAGAGATTTGGGGGCACCTAACATACTTTTCAGTGCTGGGGAAGGTCACCGGGGAGGGCTCCCCGAAGGGAAACGCTTCGGCTGCGCCGTGAAGGCCTGAGCAGGTTGGGAAGGAGGTTCCAGGATAAGGGAAAGCCAGAGCCAAGGCATAGCTGCCAACCAGCCACGCGGGCTGTTCCCTGCCTGGGTGCAAAGGTCTGGAAGAACAGAGGCTTCGAGAAGCCTTTCCTATCCTCCCAGAGAAGCTGTGAGCCCAGCCAGTGTGGCTCAGTGGTGGAGCATTGACCCACGTACCAGGAGGTCACCAGACTGATTCCAGGTCAGGGCACATGCCCAGGTTGTGGGCCCGGTCCCCAGTGGGGGGCATGCAGGAGGCAGCCAATCAATGTTCTCTCTCATCCATGTTTCTCTCTCTCTCTCCCTCTCTCTTCTTCTCTCTCTAGAATCAATAAAGAAAAAAAAAGAAGAAGCTATAAAAGAGCTCCTGAGGCATGTAATTGGGGCAGGTATGTGACAAGCATCCCCGGAGTGCCAAACACTATAGTGTGCCAAACACTAGGGACACAGGGTGAACAAGCACAGTCCATGCCTGTCCTCACGGAGCCCAGTCTACTGAACCTGACACCTTTGCTAAAAGACATGCAGTTAGAGAGGTCACCTTGGATGACAGGGTGGGCAGAGTGGAGTCAGGAGGCCAGGAAGCAGGCATGTCGGCAGGCCAGTGAGTACTGATGTCACGAGCCCGCGGGGGGACTAACGTCTGTGGTGTGGTCCGCGACGGGAGCCCAGGGAAGGGGTTCGTGAGAACTGTGGCTGGAGAGACACAGGGTCCAATTTCGGAAGGGGGCCGCCTTCTGCAGGCAAAGGCCAGGGGGCAGGCCTGGGCCTGCTGGTGGAACACAGAAAGGAGGTGAAAGAGAAGCAGGCACAAACCCTGAGAGGTGAAGGAGCGAGACAGAGAACCCAGCTCCCACCTCCCGCTATCGCCGTTTCTCACGCTCGGGAAGACACACACCTGTTTCGTTCTAAGAGAAGGTCCCTGGAATCTGCAGAAGGAAGACACATGTGAATAATTCCAGAGGAGTTGGAGGGGAGATTTCACATCTATAAAACATATAGAAGTGTGGTGAGTTCACTGTGATCCCCCCAGTAATACGTCCCACTCCTAAGCCCCGGGTACCTGGGAATGGGGCCTCGTTTGGAAACGGTCTTCGCAGCTGTGATCAAACTATGACGAAGTCACGCTGGATGAAGGTGGGTCCTCGTCCAGTGACTGGAGGGACCGAAGAGGGACCGGACACACTGAGAGGGCCATGTGACGACAGAGGCAGAGACTGGAGTGTCTGAAGCCAGAGAACACCCAGGGTCACCGGCAACCACCAGAAAAGACCACGGAGCGATTCTCCCTCAGCGCCTCCGGAAGGAGCCAGCGCCCGACATTTCTGATTTGGAATTCTGGCCTCAAGGACTCGGGGAGAATCAAGCCCTGCACTCTAAGCCACCCAGTCTGCAATCACCTGTTGTGACAGCCCTAAGAAACGAATACCACAGGAGACTAAATGGTAGCAGCCAGTACCCCAAGGACTGCATTCACCCTGCCTGTGGGATAGGCCAGGAGGTGGCCGGTGTCAGTCCCGAGGGCAGGAGCCGCCAGCCACACCTCACAGCCAACGGAGAGGTCAGCCTCGTTGTGCTCACTTTGCCGATGGGGCAACAGGCTCTGGGAGTCACAGTGCCACACCCGAGGGGCAGAGCCAGGGTTTCACACGAGTCATCCCGTGGCTGGCTTTGGAGCCAGGGAGATGGACACGATCAGCCCCGACCACACGGCAACTGCTCTTACAGAATCAGGAACCGTGTCTGACAGTGCCCGGAAGGAGGTCACTGGGTCACCCGGTTCCCTCTCTTGTGCTCCACTGGGACGTCCACTCCACGACAACAGAGGCCTGGCCCGCACGGCTCTCCGGTGTAGCGCTCACGTCTAGAAGATTCCTAGGACACAGGCTGTGTTGAATAAACATTTGCTTCCTTGACGAATGCATTATCAGGGGACATGGACCGTCCAGGTGTGGATTTCGATACTGGTTAACAAGCAGCACCTGGTGCCGAGTCCGCAGTCCTCGATCAGAGAAGGCTCCCAGGGAGGTGCTAATGCCACACACGTGTGCGGCCCATAAACCACCCGGATATCCGAACCGGCGGCCACTGCAGGCAGCTCCAGCGGCTGGCTGGCTGTCACCCAGGCACAGGTGTGCGACAAGCATGGAAATCAGGAGAGGAGGGGAGGGGAGCTGGAGGCCGAGGGAGTGAGAACGGGTGGGGGGAGGGCTGTGTTTGCCCCGAGGACTATCCTACCAGAGGACTCGGACAAGCAGGGCTGAGGGAACCAAGTCAGCTGTTTGCCACCTTCTGACGCACAGGACAGGGTGAAGGAGGGCTGGTGGACCGTGACGAAGGGAAAGAGGGTGACATGCGGGGAGAGAAAGGAAGTCAGGAAGCAGAGGCAGAGACCCAAAGACACTTAGAGAAACTGGACTCGGACGCAGACAGACAGAGGGGACGCACTGAACACGTCCAGTTGTGAAAGCCCTTCGTCCTTGTGAAAGTCATTAAACAAAACACAAAACTACGATATGTCATTGCTATTTGAGCCTGAAGCCACGGGACCCAGACTGGACACCACAACCTACCTGTGGATCCCACATCTTGATGTGGTTGACTCCCTCCCCTCACCACTATGAAGAGCCCCGGCTGGGCCGGGAGGCCTGAGCCAGAGAAACCCGGCCTGCACCCGACCACTTGTCTGCCCGGAATCCCTGCGGGGAAGGGGTGCCGCCCCACTCTGGGTCTCCCCGAGGGGAATCCCTGCGGGGGAGGGCTGCCACCCCAAGCCGGGTCTCCCCGAGGGCCTGGACACTCCCACGCTGCCCTGGCCTTGGAGTCAGGCACATGCCTGGGCAGACTGGTTACCAGCTCAGGCGGATCACCAGATCCTCTCCCGAACTGACCTTCAGACTCAGGGAGAAATCAACTCTTCCCTGGAGGCTGTTAAGCTGGAAGATGTGTTCTCAGGCCCCAATGTGCCTCAACTTTCCCCACGAGCACACATGAGAGTAATGTCGGGCAACAAGCATTAAAGAAGTGCAGAGACAGAGCCCTGGGTCCACCTTCAAACCTTTCGATGGGATGCGGCACAGGCTCCGCCCCTGGGCATCCCAGGGCTGTGCCCACAACCTCCCTCGGGGCTGTGCCCAGCTAGGGTTGGGTTGCTGCCACTCACCACCCAAAGGGGCCGGCTTGAGAATGGCTCCCCATGGGCATCTTCACTCAGAGCCCTCCTGCCCCTGACTGCCAGTGACCACACAGCTCTGGCAGGACCAGAGTGAGGTGTGGGCAGCGGAGTGGGCAGGCTGTGGGCAGCGGAGTGGGCAGCGGAGTGGGCAGGCTGTGGGCAGCGGAGTGGGCAGGCTGTGGGCAGTGGAGTGGGCAGGCTGTGGGCAGCAGAGGAGATTCCCAGACCCAGGTAAGTGTCGAGCACCGAGGCAAGGGTGAGCTCCGCCTCTGCAGGGAAATGGGCCCCGCTTCTGAGATGCAAAGCAAGGCAAGGGAGAGTCGGACATCTGCCAGAGGGCATGAACGGGCAGCCAGTGGGGACTAGCTGGCCGGCGGGGCTGGCAGAAATGAGCTGAGCCAACAGGTCCCGAGGCAACTGTCTGCTGCCAGACTGCTTCCCTGCAGAGCTCCTGAGGAGCCGGGCAGCCTGGTGGAGCCCAGAGCCGCCAAGAACTTCCCGACGTAACCTCAGGATCCCCTGCATTCCATTCGGGGGCATGTGCGTCGCTGTGCTACCAAGTTCCTCCCTTGCCCTAGATCTTCAAAAGTCTGCTACGCCGCACAGGGAGATGGTTGAGGGCGGGGGGGCTGCGTTCCAAGTTTGGAGGGTGCAGAGCGGAGAGAACGTTTAAGGGGTGAGAGGTAACTGAGGTCAAAAGGCAGCAGGAATGGGAACCACATGGTCAGAAGGGGCCGCACTAGGGGGCCCTGGGGATGTGTGACCCTGGGAGAGCTCATCCTACCCCAGTCTCCAGGGCAGGCAGCTGCTGCGCCCTCCCGGCTGGAGATCACTGTGGCTAAGGAGCTCTCCTCAGCTCCAGCCCGGGCACACCTGGCAGGGCCCTCTTGTGCCAAGACAACGACGGCAGGTGTATCTATGAGCTGCTTCTCCGTGGCTTCTGGAACTGGCAGGGCAGCCCCTGGTGACGCCAGGGACCGGGAGCTAAGCGGGAGCCCTGGAGTCGTGGCTGGATAAGGAAGGGGGGGGGAGAATATTAGCTTGGGGTTGGGCCATAAAGGTGGGGCCCTTCGGCCCAGGCAATGGGAACAAGTCCACACTCAGCACACCATGGGGTTACAGCCTGGGAGGGAGGCACCCACGGTTCCCTTCATGTCTCCTTGTCACAGAAGAAACACAGTCAACAGAGCCTAGGTTTCAGCAGGCACACACAGATACTGGAAAGAGTCACCCTTGTCCCTCGGCCGGAAAGCTTGCTGGGTCACTTAGTGGACCGCATTTGTTTAGTGAGGAAAGGAAAGGTTAAAGGCAAAACAGGTGGTCAGTTCAGTGCCCCCAAAAGAAAGTCCCGGGGTGCGGTGGCCACTGATGTCCTGGGGTAGCAATGCCCAGAGAGAAAGGGCAGCCTCTGACGCGCCTGGCTCGAGGGCACTGGGCAGAGAGAATCCACCAGCTCCCCTTTTAATGAGGCCAGACGAAACCCCCTTCTGATCACCCCTGGGCCCCCACAAAATGCTGAGTGGGAACTACAGTGCCGTCCTGAGGCTGTAGATGTCTGTCCACTACACAGGTGGACACCTCTGAAGGAGGTCCGTCGGCCATCCAGGCTGGTCGCCATGGTAATGGACAGCCGCCCCACCGCCGCGCCTGTCCCAGCGGCAGGAGGTGGACTGGTCATGGCTGGCTCCGCCCAAGGTTAACGGTGGGGTGGGGTGGTGCTGGGCTCACTCATCAGTCCGGGGCCCAGGCTTCTACCTGGGGATGCTGCCTGCCTCCACTCGTGGGCCCCATGCCGCAGGACGGGGGAGGGCAAGGGGCCAGGTGTCTGCCGCTCTGGCCACCCCTGGATGCAGGAGTCTGGGAAATGGAACAGGGGACCACATGACACTGTCACAGACTCTTCGAACTTCCTCGCCTGGTACAAAGCAGATCCCACGCTCTGTAAGCTCCATACATTACTTCACTCAGAAAACGTGAGGCAAGTGACATGCTCCTTTCCCTCCTACACATGGGGGAATGGAGACGCGGTTTAATTCAACAGCAAAAGGGGCAGAGCCAGGGACCCACCCGGCCCGCCTGCTCCCCCAGCGCAGCCTCCGGGCCTCCCTTAGAGGGCGCTTTCAGCTGCCTGCCTCGCGGGGCCCAGCAGCTCCCCACTTGTGCGGGTGACACTAGAGGAGCACCTCCCCGGGCACGGTTGGCGCTGATGAGCTCAAACAGGAGGCTTTCCCTCGCTGAGAGCACACGGCCAGCTGCCCTGCCAACCATGCCCGCTCCCTGCACCAGCCCCAGCTCCATCAGGAAGGAGGAGTTCTGGGGCCTGAGCGCCAGCTGCCTCCGGGGACACATCTAAGCAACTGGCTTGCTACTGTATCGACTGAGTAAAGCAGGGCCAGCACACTCCATTTAAAGGAGAAGAGACCAAATCCTCGTTTCTACCAGGGCCCGGGACAGCATGAAAAAGGAGGAGGATCCTGTGCATTAAGGGGGGGGGGGGGACTTTAAAGAAATGCACCTGCCCAGGTGGGAGACAGACTTGCGACCGGTCCAGGAGCCCCGTCGTTCTGCAGGGCTGTCATCTGCTTTCAGACTATTTTAAGAAGGCGTCCTATGGCCTAAGTGGGGAATGCGTTCGAAACCCACTCGTAAAACAGTTCTCTTTTTTGACAAATCGGAAAGCTGAAGCTCAGAGAAATGGTCATTCATATCTAATGACGAGAAAAAATGGGGGCTCTCTCCCCTCTCCGCTAAACCTCTCCTGAGCGCTGGCTCTGGTTCCGGGGATCGCCCTGGGCAGGGGACATGCATGTGACTTTTAAAACAGCACAATGTGAATATGATGAACCCCAGTGATTACTGGGAACCCACTGCACCCACCTCCCAGTTGCTGAGTAGTTTTTGGCCTCTGCCTCCTGTTGATTGCTCCAGCTTTTGTTTAAATGTGTGTCCTTGAGCCCGGCCGGTGTGGCTCAGTGGTTGAGCATCAGTCCATGCACCAAGAGGTCGCCAGTTCAATTCCCGATCCTGGCACATGCCCAGGTTGTGGGCCAGATCCCCGGTGGGGGGCATGCAGGAGGGGGCCAATCAATGTTTGTCGATGTTTTTCTCTCTCTCTCCCTCTCTCCATTCCTATCTCTCTAAAAGCAATTAAAAAATAATAATTTTAAGAAGATTATGTACCTACTCTTCAAAAAATAAATAAATAAATTCGTTGCTGTGATTTCTTCAGGAGGAACCTATCTAAAGGGTTGCTGGAACTGTGTTTGAAATGCAAAATGTTTCACTCTTCTCCCTCTCCCCACCCCATCTGTCCCCAGCTGGAGTCCCTGGGCCCCACCTGGTAGGTGAGCGGACGTGAGGTAAAGAGGTGTTGGGGAGTCGGGGCATGAGGACAGAGCCAGGCCAGCTCGCCTGGACATCTGCCTCAGGTATCAGCTCCTCCTGGGACCACCGCCGCAGACCACCCCCTGCCCAGATACTCTGCCCTCCTGTTCCCTCACATATGGCCGGTGTCCTAAACCTCGGTACACCTGACAGAGGTATCACCTGGCCCTGGGCTCCGAAGGCAAGACCCAGTTTTCTGGAGTGAGCCTCCCAGCTGCCCCCTCTGGACAGACCTTCCCTGAGCTCCCACAGTTCCTGGGCTTCGCGGGTCACAGCCAAGGCCACCCCAAACCCCTTCCATACACTACAGTCTCTGCCCTCACGTGTCATTCCAGAGTTTGTAGGTTCTACCTCAATTAATCATGGTTGGGAAGAGATACTTTCCTGACAAAAAGGATACTTTTCCAGGCTCTGGTTGTACGGAACTTGGAATATTGAGCCCAGTGTTGGCGGGGAGGGGGCGGGGCGGGGAAAAGTAGCTTCTTGTCTCTTGAGGTAGGTTAGAAAGTTTTCACTCAAAAGGTTACGCCTGAAGAGCTTGCTAATGACTTCTCTTGATCCAACTTGTATTAATTACTATAAAGCTAGCTGCCATCACAAACCCCAAAGCACAGTAGCTTCACAGAATAGTAGCTTATTGTTGTTCAGATAACAGGCCTGCTTTGCAGGCAATTTTTCTCCACAAAGCGACTCAGGAATCCAAGATCGGTATTTTGACTCACCTGCTATGGGCTTAGAGTTGTCGACACCTGTCCAACCCAAGAGGGAGAGGAGAATGTGGGAAAGATTACCTACTTTTAAAACACTTTGGCTCTGGCTAACAATGATATACAGTCGTCCCTCGTTTATCGTGGTTAATCCGTTCCAGACGCTAGCGGTTGCACCTGGCGTTGAAGGATTCCTGGGGTGCTCGAATACAGAGGCCTGCAGTCCATACGAACAGTAATTTTAATTTTAATTGTAATACAGGGGTGTAAAATTGACTCAGACAACCGAGCACGCGCTGTAACATTTTCACTGTCTCCATCAACTTTTTAACGAATATATTTGAAAAAAATCGCGATAGAGTGAAGCCGCGAAAGTCGAGGCACGAAGTGCTGAGGGACGACTGTACTTTTAATTGAAAAATTAAATTAAATTAGAAAGAAGAAGAAGAATAAAACACGTTGGCTCTGAAAAGACTTGCGATAGCTCTGTGCACCTTCCTTTAAGGAACGAATCGCATGGCCCCACTGAGAACAAGGCAGGCTGGGAAATGTAGTCCCGGGTGGGCAGCTGCTTCTGAATCCCAATCCACGTCGTGGAAGTGGGGCTGGTGCATTTGGTGGCCATGGAGCAGCTTCGTTGGCCTGAGAGTCAGCAAGGCCATCTCCCATTCCCAGGACCGCACTTTCCTTTTACTGGGTCTCCGTGGGTTTCGGTGAGAAAATGGGAGAGAGGAGGCCCAGGCCCACAAGCCAGCATAACCCAGAAGTCAGATGTCAATTTCCCAGACAGACGGGGGCTCAGAGAAGCTGAACCCCTTCTTCATAGCCACACAACCAGCTCTACCTTCTTCCTCCCACACATCACACCCTGCAGAACTGCAGGTGAGCGCTCTGGGCCCGGGGTTTCTCGACCTCACGCAGCGCGACTGGCCTCTGGGTGGATGAGTCTCTGTGTCGGAGCCTGTGCATACGGGAAGGTCAGCAGCATCCGGCCTCCCCTCGCTCGGATGCCAGTCCTTCCTTCCCAGCTGTGACAGTTCAGCACGCCCCCAGACACTACCAAACGTCCCCCGGGGGGCAACATCACCCTCGGTTAAGGAGCACGGGGGTAGGCAGAGGCTGTAACATGTCAGAGGGAATTCAGCTCCAGTGGGGAGACAGCGGCAAGAACCCAGAGCATCCTTCCAAATCGAGAGCCCATGGTTTCCCTGAATTTAACTGAGCCTGAAACGTGGGTCCCCAGAAGGAATATTCCGTGTGCATCTGCTACAGAACAGAACGTTCTGGGAAATCAGCATTCGGAGAGCCAGAAAAAAGCCTCAGTCACAGCAGAAGAGAACAGACCTTGGGCGGGGAGGCGCTAAGCAGGCTGGGGAACCAGGCCTCAGCACCCTCATCGGGAACAGGGCTGTGAGGAGTAAACGACCTCGTGCGAAGTGTCCAGGGCAGTGTCTGGCGTGCAGTAGGTGGCCCGCCGCGTGAGCTCACTGCGGCCCACAGCTCCTGGCGTACCCCAGATCATTCTTCCGCTGGAGCACGGGAGAGAGTGTTCCAAGTGAATGAGAATTGAATGCAACTGCCGTTTGATTTGATTTCCAAATGCGTTAAAAGTGTGAATGCAACACGTCAGCAAGCAGCTGATGAAGTAGTCAAAATAATTCCAGGGAACCAGTACTTGTCAGGTTTTATTTATCCACATGTACGCTGTTTAAAAAATACGCTGGTCTTTGTGCCCATATAGAATACCATCTACATATATATCTCCTGGTTCCCCCCACACATGTTCTAGCTGAGTTCCCTGCTTTCCTCCCATCTGTCCTTTTTCTCTTCCCATGGAGAGCTAATGGTGACATCATCCCGGAGTCAGGAGTCAAGGGCTAAGACTGGCAGCTGGCAGACAGGGGGTGACAGAGATTGGTGAAGACCTGCATGAATATGGGAGCCATGCCGTGCTTACGCAGGATGGACACACCCCTGGCCCCTTCCCGAGTCGACAGCTACACTACTGTCCGTTGTATAACGAGGGAGCGATACAATGATGTTGCCAGTTCACATAGCTAACATGGGGAAGAAGCAGGATTTGAACCCAGGACCTCTGAGTTCGACCTGTGTGCTTGCAGTGGTAGCCATGGTTAAAAGAATAATGCCATCCAGTAATAAAAGTGATGACTGAAGACAGACAGAAAAAACAGAACCTGGTTGTCAGGATATTTTCCTACGAGAATGAAGCCCGCAGACACGTGAGGACACTGGGGTTTCTCTGAAATCACATCTGCCAGGAAAGCCGAGGTCGGCCACGGAGCGGGAAAAGGCGGTGCACTGAGTCTGACCTGAAAAGGTGGGGACTTTCAGACGTGGGCAGAAGCAGGATGACTCCGTCGGCAGGACCCCGGGGGAACAGGGAGGGTTCACCGTGAGGCCAGCCCCCTCGACAGGCATTCAAATAAGCCCGGAGCACCTGGCCGGTGTGGCTCAGTGGTTGAGCGTTGACCCACGCACCAAGAGGTCACTGGTTCGATTCCCGGTCAGGGAGCATGCCCAGGTCGTGGACCTGATCCCCGGGGGGGGGCATGCAGGAGGTGGCCAGTTGATGTTCTCTCTCATTGATGTTTCTCTCTCTCCCTCTCCCTTCCTCTCTCTCTAAAATCGATAAAAATACATTTTTTTAATAAAAAATAATAATAAGCCCAGCAGTTCGCAAACTGCCATCAGCACAGCAATGTGGTAGACTAGACAAGCAGCATGGTGACAGCCGTCAACTGAGTCCCCCAAAGTGCAACCAAAGCAGGACAAATAAAGCCATAGGAAGGACACAGGGGATGACAAAGCTCACAGCCTCCATAACTAGGAAGAAGAAATACACAAGGAAAGAGAGACAGGCCCCAGAGAGGAGAAGCAGCTTCCGAGGCAGGAGGAGAACCTTGAGTTCAACCAGTACTGAGCAGCTTGGCGAGAGGAAGACACGGTGAGGAGCCCGCTCCCACCTGCTGCGAAGGAATGATTTCGGAACCCTCCACTGGATACAGCAAATGCGTCGCCCCTTCAATAGGCCAACTACTGTCCCAGGTGTGGCGGGTCCAGCGGAAGGCGACACCCACAGTGTCTTCCTGCAGGAGTCTGTGTATACACAGACCTGAATGTCAACGTCAGGACGTGGGACGAGCTGGGAAGAGGACCACAGCAGAGCACCCCAGAGCGGAGTCACAGGAGGCAGGGATGGGCGCGCTCTCCGTGACGGTGGTCAGGGGAGACTCCCTGAGGAGCTCATGTCTGCACAGAGACCACAGTGAACACAAGTGAGCCACGTTGTTATCTCAGAGAAAACCGTTTCGGGCAAAGAGAGAACAGTACGTACAAAGGTCCTGAGGTCAGGACTATCTTGCTGTGGTTGGAGGAAGAAGAAATGGACCAGTGTAGCTAGGGAAGAGAAAGAAAGGATGCCGTGGGGTGATCAGGAATCAGAGGGACAGAGAAGGGCCAGATCTAGAGAAGTCTGGATTTTATTCTGGGTTTGATAGGAGCTATTGGAGAGTTCTGAGCAAGAAAACTCCACGATTTAACTTGTTTTCAAATCATCACTCAGGCTGCTGCATGGACAGCAGACCTCACTGGCATCTGAGGGGAGCAGGGAGGAAGCCAGCATGGTCATCCAGTGGAAAAGGGCGGGCAGAGGGAGGTGTCCGGTGCAGCGACAGGCAAACCGGCCTGGCTGGGAACCAAGTCCCGCCCTCTGCCCGTTTCTGTAAACACAGTCTATTGGCACACAGCCACACTCATTCATTCATGTATTTTCCGTGGCTGCCGTTACTACGACCGCAGAGTTGGGTCGTTGGAACACAAAGCTGGAAAGACCGGCTCTCGGGCCCCGTCCAGGAAAGGTCTGCCAGCCCTGGACAGCAGACGGGGTGGAGAGGGGCAGGGTTCTGGGCAGACTCAGGACACGGGGTTTACAGGGCAGAGGCCAGATGACTGCCCAGGCTCTTCTGCCAAAGCCTGCTCTCTGCCTGCGGAGCGATACAGCCCCTAGCGCCCCCTAGCTCTCCCCCGAGGGCTGCAGGGATCGGGAATGTGGGGGTGCCCGGAGTCCAGTTCTGAAGGCAGCCTTTGCAGGGCTGCCCAGGGCAGGGCTCACAGTGGCTCCTGGCTCTGCCTCTTCTCTGAGCACGTGGTTGCCCCCCACGGCTGCTCCCATGGAGGGGGCGGCATCCAGCAGCCCAGGGGCCCTTGAAGGATCCCTGGAGCAGAAGCCGCTGTACCCCACTCCATCTTTCAGGCCTTATTATCTCAGCGAGTGCAGGCCACCCTCCAGCTGTCACACCTGAGTCTCAATGACTGCAGGCTTTCTCCAAAGCCCCGGGAGCTCCCCTCTGTCCTGTGCGACGAGCCAGCAGCACCAGGAAATGAATGCCCCAGAGTGGACCTCAATAGCGAATGGTGGGGTGAAGGGACAGACCCCAAATCCCTCAGGCCTCAGCAGCAGCGAGATCCAGATGCTCAGTGGTCACCTGCTTAAAAAATGCCCCGCTGATGACTTTCTCCCCATCTCATCTCCCTAAACCCCACACAAGCCCCTCGCACCCAAGTCCCTGCCAACTCGGCTGCGGGAAGTCCCAATCCCGAAGGCCGCTGACCTTGACTTCTCTCCCCAGCACAGGCTGCGCCTTCCCCCACAGCCCCCTGCTGTCCCCCACAGCCCCCTGCTGTCCCCCACAACCCCCTGCTGTCCCCCACAGCCCCCTGCTGTCCCCCACAGCCCCCTGCCTGACAGCGTGTTCGACTGCGCACAGGGAGGACCAGGGGAGAGAGGAGATGCACGTGGGGGTCTAGGGTCGACAGTGTGTGTTCATTACTGTCGTGGACCGTGGATGGGGGGTGTCCATCAGAGCCCCCTGACTCCCACAGAATGAGGCTCCAACTCCACTCTGCAAATGTCCCCCTGCCTACATTCCCAGCCTCAAACATGCCACCCACTCATGCCTCAAAACTGTGACCCAGGCTGTCCAGCGTGGATGGAACCCCCCTTAGAAGCCTTCCGAGACTTTCTCAGACTGCGTTAGATGTTCCCTCTGTATCTCCTCGGTCACACCCGATTACCGGGCCTCCCGTGTTGGACTTTGAAAGAAATGTGGTCTAAGAAAGAGCACGGTCTGAGGCACAGGCAGCGTTTAAATCCTAGCTCTGCCACATACAAGCTGTGTGACCTTGGGAAAGGTGCCCAACCTCTCTGAGCCATCCCCTCATCTGTACGCGAGAGCTCCCAGCACGTACATCAGAGAGCTGCCGATGAGATGAGTGAGGGCAGCTGCCCGGAGCACACCAGGTGGCCATGCATTGTATCCTTCTTTCTGATACACGGTGAGCTTATCACAGAACCTGACACACGGCTGGGGCCCAATCGCTATCACACAAATGAACGCAGGGATGAGTCAGCTACTCCAGCCACGAAACCTCTAAACCAGAGGCTGGGAATGCTAGGGCCTGGAGCCATCAGACTCGTTATGTGAGCAAAGCCAAGTGTGGGCAGTGGCCAAGTGTGCAACACGCCCAGAATGGTGCAGCCACGCTTACCCTCCGGTGCCACTGCAGGTCGCAGGCCCACGGTGCCAAACCTGATGCAACTTCAAGAGGGGTTTCACTACTGCAACAAAACGGTAAAAAAAAAAAAAAGTGCAACATCAAGAAAGCATTTCTGAAACAGATTCTGACCTACAGGCCGCACTGATGACATCACTCCCATTTCAGAGGAGAGCACAGAGGCCTGACGATGACTAAATTTAACTCCCTCGAGCACATCGTCCCTTGAAGCAGGGCAGGAAATGGACAGAGGTAGTTAATCGGGATCAGGGGTCGTTACAGGTGTAACTGCACATGCGCACACTTTGTGCCGGGATCGACACAGGCGGCCTCCCGCTCATAAGGATCCCAGGGGACAGTCACCCCCACTGGACAGAGGAAGCGGAGGCCCAGGGTGAATACCGGATTTGCCTGGTCACACCGAAGCCGGGGCCAGGAAGGAGGCAGAAAGTGCACTGTGGTTACACCCAAAATCCCGCCCCTTGAAACAACTCAGCTGCCCGGGGGGGGCCACATCCTGACTGAGGTCAGAGCACCTGACTCTCGGCAGCGGCCTGGCACCTCTTCTGGGCCCTGATCCGCGTGCTGACAGGGTTCTGAGCCCTTGGGAGGCGGCACGGAGCTGGAAGACAGATTTAACATCACCACCAGCGACCCCTTCTTTGCGTCCGGGACTCTTCATTGGACCTCGTCTGCGTGACTTTGGTTGAAGAGAACTGCGTCCTTGGGGGAAGTGAAGACGCCCTGAAATCAGACCGTTGGGAACCCAGAAACGGCGAGAGGATCGGCGCCTTGGTGAGCACTGGTCTGAAACAGGTGGGTCAAGGGGCTGGAGCGACAAGTGCGCGGAGCCCCAGGGACAGAGCAATCAAATGCATGCCCAGGTCCGTTATCACAGCTTAGAAAACAGCTCTTCAGAACCAAGTGAGCACGGTTTGCTTCCGTTCTGATCTGTGCGTTGCCCTGAGAACCGGATATGACCTGTGGCGTCTCCTGGTGAGGCTCCTAACCCCAGGGCAGCCGGTCAGCGTGAGCAGGACAGCCCAGACATGCCCGTTCAGGGAGAGATGGGCCCGGGCGGGGCCGCCACTGTTCCGCCTAGGGCAAAAACCTGCGGTGCAGGCCATCGGAGGGACCCCCGGATCCTGGACGCCCTGGCACTGAGGGGCACAGTGACTTCCCGACCCCAGCACGGCCCAAGTTCTGAAGGAAGGGTGCCAGATGGAGTGGGCACCATGTGGTCAGATGGCTGAGCACAGGCAGAACCGGCGACTTTCCCCTGTCCCCCGATTTCTGGCTCGCCGGTAGTGAACACCGGAGCAGACCCAGGGAGCCTGACCTGGTGTGGACCTCACAACCCCAGTGTCCCCACGCCCACATGTTGGCTCCCACTTTATATTTCTTCCCTCCCTTTCCTTACGCACAGCACAGAGCTGTGTGGGGAGAGGGCGCCAGGCCCCACTTTGCAGAGGAAGCCTTACATGATTCCGTCAAGGCCACGTAGAGAGCAACCAAATCAGCACCTGGGTCAGGTGACCTGCCCCTACCTACCCACCTGGACTCTCACCAAGTTTTACTTCCTACTGGGAAATCCCACCGATAGTGGCAAGTTATCTAATTAAACAGACATTTGTAGGGCAGTGGGCATGGCACTGTCTGGGAACCCCTGCACCCACTGTCTCAATTATCCTCAGGTCACCCACCCTCTGAGGAAGGTGATCCTCTGTCCTCATTCCCAGATGAGTGGGGAGTAGTTGATGTTCAAGGTCACAGAGCTGGGACAAGATGGGGCCAGGATTCGAACCTGGGCATCCGGGCTCCAGAGCTCTTTCCTGTCTCTGTATTAAAATGACATAAAAGCAGCCTGGGAAAGCAGCTGCCCAGGGGTGGCTTTCTTCCCTGCCCCACAGCCCACGCCATCCCCTGAGTGAGGTGTAAACCAGAAGAGGAAATTCAGTGCAGGAGCAGCCCACGCCGAGGGTGCGCTTGAGATGGCTGGGTTTGGTTTTGTTTCTCACGTCTCCTCCCACTCCCGAAAGAAGGAAAATGTATATTGTTCTTGTTTGTGTGTTTGTTTAAAACACATGCAAATACGTCAGTATTAAAATAGTTAAGCATCCTGGCTCGGCCACAGCAAGGGACTTGAAAGTGAGCCCTTCTTCTTCGGAAGACGCTTTGCCCAGATGCTCTGGTTGCTGCCTTCAGGGGGGTTCCTGAGCCCACACTGCAGGGGGACAGGCTTCCTCTGGCTGCTGGTGCTTCTCTGTGTCCCCTGCATTTCATTACCTTGCTTGGTTTGGGCACCACTAGCTCTTTAGGAGTGTGTGAGTGGGTGAGTGTGAATGTGAGAGTGTGAGTGTGTGTGTGTGTGTGTGTGTGTGGAGAGAAGGGTTAAATTTATTTCTCCAGAAATCAAGAAGTTACTCTGTATCCCAGAGAGGTGGGGAGCATGGGTTAAAAGGACAAATCAGCATCGGGTCCAGGGACACCCATCACGAGCCTTGCCTGTTGCCTGGACCCTTTCCGCTCAGTTCGGGCATCATGATACCAGGTGTCAACAAGGCCACACTCCTCAGGCCCTCCAGGTGTGGCCAAGATAGCCTGAGCCAGCCCCGCCCCTCAGGGCTGCCGGGCTTCTCCGCCCTCAGTGACGTAAAGCAGGACCAGGTGCAGAGGCACACCCAGGACTAACTGTGTCACACGCGTGAAGGAGGCCACGTTCACGGGCCCACGTCTGCCTTCCCACCAACTGCGCGTGCAAAGGAAGAACACGCAGCGGGGAAAGGGCACTAAACAAAGTGACAACCCACGGAGAGCCCATCCAGGTGTGACAAAGCGGGCCCGTTGCAGGGACCACCCACCTGTCCTCAGCCACCGGGAAGGGGCCGCCCAGACTTCCTCACGCAGAGCGGCAGGGGCTGCGGGATCCTGTTCACAGATGCGCCAGAACCGCTCCCTCCGGGCTCCCTCCGGCCCAGGCCACGCAGCCAGCGAAGGGCGATCACTGTCCCCGAAAACCCCAGCCCCCCTCCAAATAAAGCAAAGACACTTCACCACGAGACTCACATCCTGTCCCAAGGCCTCTGCATCTGGCCTTCCAGACCTCCTCCTCCACACTGGGGACAGGAGGGAAGAAAAGTGCACACGTTTCCGGACTTGTCTGGTGTGAGAAGCCCGGAGGGTTCCACTAGCTCGCAGTCCTCCACCTGCCTGTCTCATGACCCGCGCCCGCGCACACGCAACGTGCCGCCAGAGCGTGAGACCACAGCCACAGCCCACGGGAGGCAGGGGGGAGGCCAGCACACGACAGGTGTAACGCGCTCCTGAGGGGACAGCTCAGGAAATGACAGTCACTGAGAACCCAAAAGGCCTGCAAAGACCACATGTCCCACAAATCGATCTATTGGCACACAAAATAAAAAGACCCCCAAAACAAAGATAGGAGCCTAATGCCACTGAAATGACGGTTTCTTTCATATATTAACAGCACTCGATGGGAACTATTTTAAAGATGATTTTTTTCCTCTTGGTTGTTTTGCTCACGACTGTCTAATTTGTTGATCTTCAGCCTAAGTGTTTGTGGCATTATGGTGATAAAATGAATTCCCGCCGAGGCCAATAATCCATTCACTCATCCATCATTCAACAAATATGTTAAGGTGGAGCCGCGTGCAATGAAGGACCGCGCAGGTCCACACGGTCGGCACGGGACTGCGTGTGGTTCGGCCAGCTCAGCACATCGGCCCAGGCGCTCTGCGGAGCTCTGGGGACCGACTGTGAGCCGTCAATCAAATAGGAGACGCCCCTCTTTGCACAGAGCTTATATCCTGAAGGGTGAGACAGGAAATCACCCAGCAAACACAGGAAGTTATCATTCTGAAGTGTGGGAGTGCTATGTAGAAAAATACAGGGTGATGCCCGAGACTGCAGCTACCAGAATGGGGGCCCGGGGAGGGGCAGTCGGGGATCCTCTCACAGAAGATGACATGAGGACATTCAAGATGAGACAAAAGGTCAGCCACGTGAATACACATGGGTAATCAGGACAGCCCAGGAGAGAGCATCCCAGACTGCAAACCCCAGTCTGGTCCAGGCCAGGGTCACGGTCCACGGGGCCCAGCAAACGGAGGTCAAGGGTTTTATACCAACCCATACATGGACGACAGAAACCCATTCAGAAGCCTTCTGGTGGGGGGGGGGGGGTCGATCAATGTTTTTACCTTCGAACACACCAGGTACCATTCTACAGCTAGCATAAGAACAGCTTCATCATTTCAACCACTAAATTACGCTCTATTAAAATTTTAATCGGTGAACATAACGCGGGAAAATGAGTACATTCATATGCTGCTGTTGCCAGTGTAACCTGTCAAACCGTTTCTTGCAGAAGTAATATTGCAAAACAAAGAAAATCCATAACGATGCTCATATTCTTTGGCCTCCCAACTCTACCCCTGGGGAATTTATCCAAGGGAATAATCTGGTTCAGTGGAATAAAAATGTTCTCTGCAACAGAACGCCATTGAGGTGTTAATTGTTGCACACACAGAGGAAAGATGAAACCAAACACCTGGAATTACCTAAATGACTGTGAGCGGGGAGATCTGAAAACAATGAATGATTCATCTGATGAAATACTATACACCCATTACGCATTACACCCAGGATTACACAGACTTTCAAGAATAAACAGGATACCCAGCTCTTTGAAAGAAGCAGGAAAGGAAACAAGGGCATATTTTAATACCAGGTGTACCCACAACACTTGCAGGTGACCAGGAACAAGAACATGGAGAAGAATTAGGTCAAGGCCAGTGGGGTGCGGGATTACTTATTTCGAAAGTCCTTCCAAAATACTGTCATCATTTCGTGTTTTCAGTATAAAAAAATCCCTCAGAAATGATCGTACTCTCCGAATGCCTCAACAGAATGCCACCAAAACACAGGACGTGGATTCACTCCAACTTTAAGTGCAAAATAGAGACGTTCGGAGATGTCTCCCACGTTCTGGATCCCACAGACGTTCACACATGGACCCTACATGTGAGAACCCACTCTGAGTGACAATGCAATATTGCAGGATTTTACAACCGTGCCTCTCCTTTCCGAGTGGGAGTGGGTGGGGGCGCGGAGGAGAAGTTGTGGCACACTCCTGATGGCAGAAGTGGGTGAGAGAGGCCCCTTAATCCCTCCTTTGCAAGGGTGGAGAGAAGAAACCCCTCACGTCGACCAGGTGGGGAGGCACTCACCTTTCACGATCAGCTCTGCGTAGTTGGACACGCCGGAACCACCGTCGGAGCGGATCACGCAGCGGTACTTGCTCACACTCCGCTGGGCCGTGTCCGCCACACTGACCGTGGCCGAGAAGCGCCTGTGGTTGACCACACGCGTGACCATGAGGGCTGTGTCCCTGCCGTTCCATTGCTGCAGGGCAGAGGAAGGGAGAGAAAGGAGAAATCATATCACCATGGGCTCCCCTGTGACCAGGTGCATGGAGGCTCCACCCATCCCCACACTGGGAAGGGGGAGGGCGGGACTTTCCGTAACAAGGAGTTTCCATGGCTAGTTTCAGGGAGTGAAGGGATTCAAGAATACACTTTGCTGTGAGCTGATTCACAAGAGGGGAGAAGGCTGGTGGTAGGAAGAGAAGGCACAGGCCCCTTCTAAACACCTGGTTTGCATTTGGGAGTTGGCATCTAGCCCCTTAACCTTCTTCCCATTTCCCTTCATCTCTTAGGCAGGGCCCACAGGGTTCCTCCAAAGACAGACTGAGGTAGATTAGTGAAAACCCACCCACGAAGTGATCAAAAACAGCCTGGTCCCTGGTCCCACACGGGTGTCCTGGTACCCAGCCCAGGCTCTGAGTCCCACTCCACCAAGGACCAATTTCTCCCCAGGGAAGTGTGCATGGGGGCTTTTTAGCACCTCCCCTCTGTGGCATGTGCTCATCCCTCTGCCTAGAATCTCCTGTGTCCTTCGGGGTACTCCCTCTCCCTGAAAACCCCACTTAGCTCACCACCCTCAGGCAAGTCCCCCCGACACGCACAACCTTCTGGAAGCTGTGCACTCTCTCTGTGTGGCACAGACATCCCATGCATTTTGCCCCAGGTGTTCCCCACTGTGGACGATGAGCTCCCCGAGAGCAGGACTCGGCTCCACGATCCCCAGCGCCATGCCCACAAACCTCGCGACAGGATGCCCACTTCGAGAATCGGGATGGATGCCCAAGCATCCTGAATCTCGGGGCCGTATTCTGAGTGTGAACGAGACCATCACAGCAGCAAGTTATGGTAACTGGTAAGACACATGCCTGCAGACGCAGTTTGAGGGGATCCGCACGGCCTGGTTTCGGGTGTCTACGACTGCTGCTCCGAGCAGAACTCACGAGGCAGCGGAGTTAAACACACACACAGAGCAAATAGGTCCCTGATCCAGGTTCTCCAACTTCAAGCACCGAGACCTTCTTGTCCGTCACTGCCTGCCTTCATTTAAACTGTTTTTTTTCCCCCAAAGGTAAAATTGAGTGTTTCCACTGTCTGGTTGGGTTTAGGGAAGCCCCGTGATTTATAAGTTCCCCACGCCCTGAGTCTTCCAAGAGGCACGCTCCATCCCTCCCGGCACAAAGGGGACAGGCCCACCACCTGGGTGACCGTCTTTCGTCCATGGCATCTCCCATCGCCCCCTCGGTGAAGCGTCAGGGCTGGGACACGGGAGCGGTAGAGCAGCCATGCCCAGCGGTCCAAGCGACGGCCGCCGGACAGCAGGGGCGGCAGCGAGCAGGAGGCCGAGAACGTCGGGGTAGCCGAGTCCTGCGTGGGCCTTGCTCTGGACTGCAGGTCGACTGCAGGTCGTGGGCTCCCTCTTCCTTTTCCTGTGTGGCATTCTCTGGACTTTCTGCCTCAGCCGTGTATTGCTTTTATCCTCGGAAATAAGAAAACCACCGGTGTTTTTAAAAAGCCATGGCAGTAGGAGAGGCAGTCACCAGCCCCTCTCAAACCAGAAACTGAGCAACGTGAACAGTTGACAAACCAACGCAGGAAACGGAAGGGGGAGGACAGCCATCGGGGCTGATCCTGGCAACCACCTGCCTCTCGGTACAACTGGAGTCAAAACAATGAGGACCGCCCAGGCTCCAAACACATCTCCCCTCCCTAAAACAGTGCAGAGAGGAAGCAGAGGCAATTCTGGACAATTGCAAGCACGTGCCCAGACCTGAGGAGGAGGTGGCCGAATGCACGGAGGGCCTGGGAGAGGCGGTCACCAAGGGGCTCGTGGTCCGCTCTGCCGAGCAAGGCCCTGCAGGGCCTGTGGGTCGGCACGAGTGAGCGACGGGTGCTGGGTGGGCGCCTTCTCACCTGGCTCACCTGGAACAGCAGTGCTGGTCCAAGTCTGCACAGTTTGGAAGCGGCCCAGCTGGGATCTGAATGCAGGGTGCCCAGCATCAGAGCCTGTCCGGAAAACGCCACCTGCGTAGCTCTATGGGGGGCGGGGAACTACTCCCCATCACTCACCCCCCAAGCACCCTCCCTCCCAAATGTGGGACAGTGGGAGCAGCGGGTAAGACCAGGATCCACCTATTTGGTACCAATGTCTTAGCTGAGGACCAAAACAAAAAAGGACGACAAGGGGTTGAGGGAGGGATTTTGTGCAGAAGGCGGGAGGTCGGCAGCACAACTGTATGTGTCCCAGACAGACAGCTGATAGGACCTTTCCTCAGATATCCGGCTTTGAATGGCCAAGAAATTCAGAGATAAAACAGGAGAGATCAAGACTGATATCGACACATGGGCTACGAGGCGCGTGGATAAGGAAACGTAGCAATAAAGAAAATACCTTTGAGAAGCCCAGGGAAGAAGCACAGGAAGCAAAGAATTAGTCGCTGGGCCAACACGGCACAAAATCAGTGACCTGGAGGTCAGTCTGGAAAAAACCCACCCAGAGAGCCAACGCGCCAACATGAAAGGAACGGGAGACACGCACTGATGAAGAAAACGGAGCCCAGACAACCAGCTGCATCTAAGGAATCGGGAGCCCAAGGAAGAGAGCGGATGAAAGGAACAGAAATCATATCCCGAGAAAGATTAGGTCACTTTCCTGGGCTCAAATCAGACCTAAATCTTCAGCTTAAAATGGCTCACCTACTTGATAAGATTTATGCCAACCATAATAACTGAGGTAGATGTTCATAAAAATATTGACAAGGAAGGATAAGGAAGTATATAAAAATCCAGATAAAAAATAATGTGCCAAAATACATACACGAAGCAATCTGGTATGAAACTCTTCATCTAGCGGTTTGCCGATCTAAGCATCCTCCCCCCGCTGCGGCAGGTCCCCCGGGGGTCACAGGAGCTCCCAGGAGACGCCGGTTATTAGATCCTTGCAAGAGGACAGGGCTGGAGCTCGGGAAAGGCAGGACGGGAACTGCAATCAAATGTTCAATTAGTGCAAACTTGGGCAGGCGACTGAGTTCGCTCAGCTGTAGTTCCCCAATCTGTACGAGGTCGGATCCCGGGGTCCACTTTCTGGAGTTACTACGACGAGTGAATGAGAAGGCGTGTGAACCCCCAGTCAGTGGGGCTCTCCAAAATCGCCATGAAATTAGCCACGAAAAGCAGGGTACGCAGGATAACGCTCGCCCCAAGATGTCTCCATCCTAATCCCTGGAACCGGCGACTAGGTCACCTTCCATGGCCGAAGGGACTGGGAAGAGGCGATTAGGATCGTGAGGTTATTCTGGGTCACCTACAGGGACCCAGTATCATCACAAGGGACCTTATGTGTGACAGAGGGAGGCAGAGGGGAAAAACAGTCAGAAAAGATGTGGTGACAGAAACAGAGGTCAGAGTGACACAGCTGACGGCTTGAGGATGGAGCCAGGAGCCAGGAGCCAAGAGTTCAGGCAGCTTCCAGGAGGGAGGGGAGGGGGGGAGGGGAGGGAGGGGGAAGGGGAGGGGGAGGGGAGGGGAAGGCAGGAGAGGGGGAGAGGAAGGGAGGGGAAGGAAGGATGGGGGAGGGGAGAGGAGGGAAAAGCGGGAGAGGGGGAGGGGTGGGGAGGGGAGGGGAGGGCAGGGCAATAAGAAACCAACACCAAGAACAATGGGCTGAGTAGGTGCAGAACATTCATGTTCCACCTGTAGGTTCCGTGTTACTTGGATGACTCCTCCGTACTCTTCACTGTTCCTCTCAGTGATGTCAGATTCCAGCAGGACCAGAGAGGATCAAGCGCGTCCTCCAAAACGGTTCACATTTTTCTGTTTAGCTCCTGAACCACCAGGCTTTCTCCCACCGAAGGACAGGAAACGGCAGGTTGTCTTATACAATCTCTGGGAAAGGCCTTTTGATGATCACACCTGTCATCCAGGGAGCGGGCAGCAGCTGACCAGGAGGCCCGGGGCCCCGAGAGCGCTGTGACGGACCGTGGCCAAGGAGACATGAAGGTTACGTTCAGAGAGATGAGCCCAGGCGAGGTCAAGGCAGGTGAGCAGGAAGCCAGAAACAGAGACCAGGAGGGATTCTAGAAGGTCAGCGATGGTCAGAGGCTCCGATGCCAGCGTGCTGCGGCGACTCGGAGTGAATGTGTGGGAAGCACAGGTCCCAGCCAGGGTCGCAGCCCCAGACAGAGGCAGAGGGGAAACTGCCAGGGGGGGAAGCAAGGGGAGGGGTCATGAAGCAGGACAGAACTCGGACATCCAGGCCACGGGCAACAGCGGAGCGGGTCTGAGTGGACACAGGGAGGAAAGCAGGGGCTGCCCGGGAGCGGAGAGGACCACGGCCCAGACACGAGGTGGGGAGCACCCCTTCGCAAGCCAGTCCTCAGGCGCCACCTCGCCGGCGGGGATGTGACTGCGGGACGCTAGGAGAGAGGAGCGGGACAGTGACGGAAGGGGAAGTCCTGGGAAAGCCAGAGAGGACAGCAAGGCAGAAGCCCGGGAAGATTCCGTCAGAGCCTCGGGCCCGGTCAGCACTCCAATTCGTGGGAATGTTCGTCTGGCTCCTGGAATCTTTTTCAGACAGAAGCACACCCTTGCTCTGACATTTCGGGGCTCCCTTCCTCTCTCTGGCGCCAAGTCCTGCGGATTTACGTCTGCTCTAAATCGGAAGCATCTTCTAGCCCCTCTGCATCGATGAGCCAACAGGATGAGTTGCCCGTGTCTTGGGTCAGGGGCCCCGAAGCAGAGTCTGAGACGTGTGGCCTGCTGAGCGCTCTCAGGAGACAGGGTGACAGGGAGGGTGAGGCAAGGAGCCGAGCGAGGAAGTGGACGTACCTGGAGTCCAGCTACGGCTGACCCACGGGAGCCCAGCAGCCTGCGGTGAACCACAGAGCTGGTCCCACCGTGAAGCAAAGAGCCAGCATTTGAACCCATGTCAGGCAGTCATCGGCCACAGCTGGCCACGTGGGGAGGAAGACACTTCCCGTTTGAGAAAGGGCACTTCTCTGTGAGCCTGTAGCAGCCAACAGGCTCCGTGCCCAGGGTCAGGGGCGCTGGTCACAAAGGACACTGTCCAAAAGGCTGCAGCGTGGCCCCTCCCAGCACAGCACGCTGCAGGTAGGGCCTCCTGACGTCCCGTGAGCCGCTGCCTTGTGTGCTGGTAGTCTGCTATGAAATCTACGTGTTTCTTTTTTTAAATGGGGCTGGAATTGACCTCCATGGAACACTGACAACACAGACAAGCGGAGCACCCCTGAAATAACACGGTTTTTCCTCCGAAAAGGCGCATCTCCCACAAATAGAGTCCCATGACTGAGCCTGATAAATGTGTTGTGTAACTCGGTGAGATCTGCCTGAGCGTTTATTTAGCCGAAGCCACGGTCACTAACATTTTCGAGTGCTTCGTCTCTGCTGGGCACTGTGTGAACTGTGTACACGACAGACTTCACTGGACGCTTTTGAAATCCTTTTGAACGCGCAGTGCCAAGGCCGGTTCCCCAGCCAGCAGCATCCGCATCTCCGGGGGACTTGTTAGAGACGTAAACTTTTAAGAGAATTCCCGGGCTGATATCCATTTGTAGATGTCGTGGATTAGGGGTCAGGAGTCTGAGATGTTTTCCCCTTTCCTTATTCTACTTTCGATCACAGCGAAAATGTACTCATTATTTAACAAAACAGAAAACGAGAGAGTGTGGAGTGTGGAGAGTATACTGTCTGCCCAGAGGTACTGACCGGCTGGGTGAAGATTCCAACAGAACAGCATGGAGGGTAAGACAAACAGAAACTGAGGGTTGCAGTACCAGACTTCAGGGAGGAAAACAAGGCGGGTGTGGGAAGAGCAATGCCCTTAGGATGACCTAGAGCAGTGGTTCTCAAAGTGTGGTCCCCAGGCGCCCAGCGCTGGCACCCCTGGGAACATGACAGAAGTGTAGAATCTCAGGCTCCACCCCCTGACCTAATAAACCAGGAACTCAAGGGGCGGAGCCCCAGTTTTGTTTCAACAAATCCACTTGGTGATTCTGCTGTGTGATAAAACTTGAGATAGGGCCTATTACTATTTGAATTTTATAAAGAAACTGAGGCAAAGAGGTCAAGGGACAGGCCTTAGAATAGTACGTCTCGTCCTGGCTGGTTTGGCTCAGCAGTTGGAGCGTTGGCCTGTGGACCAGAGAGTCCCGGGTTTGGTTCCCGCTAGGGGCACATACCAAAAAAAAAAAAAAAAAGAATAGTATGTCTCAAACTATAGTAGGTTTACAGGTTTTCGTATGGAAAATAATATGATCATTAATAAATAATACAAAAAATAAAAATAAACTGATGAACAAAATAGGTCCAGAGGCATGCGACAGAGAGATAGGTCTCAGGGGGAGGGGGTGGAGAGGACAGAAAGAGATTAACCAAAGAACTTATATGCATATATGCATAGCCCAGGACACAGACTATAGTGTGGTGAAGGCCTGAGGTGGGACAGGAGCTGAGAGGGGAGAGGGGAAGGGAGGGGGGAAACATTTGTAATACTGTCAACAATAAATAAATAGGAAAAACTGTTGCTACTCACAACCATAACCTTGCTTTTGCTCCACCCTGTGTGCGCGCACAGATCACTCGGGGATCTCATTACAAAGGCAGACTGTGACTCCGTGAGTCTGGCTGGGGCGGGGCCTGAACCCTTCCTTTCTGGGAGCTCCCAGGGATGACTGCCCATGCTCCCGTCCATGCACCAGCCCAGGAGCAGGGAGCTCACAGGACTTTGCTGAGTGACTGAGTTAGGGTGTGGACCCAGGTGATACTTCCAGGGATGAAAGCCAATCACCTCGCCCAGCTGCCACCCAGGGTATGGCAGCACCGCACCCTGTGACTGCCTAGTGGAGGGCAGGGCCCACAGTGTCCCGGAAATGCATGCCACTTGTTCAAAGAGCCCCGAATACCGCCTTGCAGGAAGTGAGCGCTCCGGTTGGGAAGTGCTGCGACAGAGGTCCAGAGGCCCAGCCTTCTGAAAACCCCGAGGGTCTCCAAGTCAGAAGCCTACGTGTAAGAAGGGCAGAGCGCCATCCCACGTTCTTGGCTACCAGCCCCTCAGAGTCTACGAGGAAGGGATGGCACGTCGGGTGTTCGATCCGGCGGGGTTTTCTCAGCCCAATCCCATCCGTCTAGAGCAGTGGTTCTGAAACGTTAGCCTGTGTGGGAATCACCCCGAGGTGATTCAGTAGGTCAGGGGTGAGGCTGGGTAACTCGAATTTCTAACAAGCTCCTGAGGGCTGCTGCTGCTGTTGGCCTTGTCCTGGGTCTCCAAGATGTGAGGGCTAATGTCGTCGTAAGTCCCTCAGTAATAGACAGCAAGGGGCCAAATAATCCCGCAGAACACATGAATAGAAATGTCCCTTAAATCCAGGCTACTTCCAGAGATTTCTCAACTGGTCACTGCACCAAGGACAGCCAGCCACAAACCAGGGGTGTGGCACCCAAATCCAGCCCATGCTCTATGGGCAAAGCCATGAATCCTGATGTCAAGCTGATTGAATCCACTTGTAGGAAGATCATCTATTTTCTTTGCCCAAAGGCTCTGTCTGCTTGCCAAGCTATGTACCCACGGAGCTGAATCTGCCCAGAAGGGGAACCTTTTTCCAATTCATCCGTCCAGGGTCACACATGTTCTCAGTTGAAAAAGGCATTTTTATAGCTGAATCAGTGGTCCTGCTGAATCCCATTTTACAATCATAGATTTCTCATCAAGGTAATAGCTCCCTTTGAAATCTCGCTTTTTCTCTCTCTCTCCTCTTACATCTGTATTTCTCTTTTAAAACAACTGAAATTCAGTGTGGCTCAGTAGTTGAACGTCAACCCATGTACCAATAGGTTGCCGGTTCGATCCCCAGTCAGGGCACATGCCCAGGTTGTGAGCCCAGTCCCCAGTGGGGTGCATGCAGGAGGCAGCCAATCGATGTTCTCTCTCATCGATGTTTCTATCTCTCTCCCCCTCTCCCTTCCTCTCTCTCTAAAATCAATAAAGAAAAAAAATGTTTTTAATAAAAATTCAAAAAACAACTCAAATTCCCCCTTCTCTTGGTGTGTCTAGTTTCAGGTGGAATATATTGTCTTGGTTGGAAAGCACACTCTTTGCAAGAGCAGGGGGTAGCAAATATCCACCCTTGACTATGTCCAACCCTAGCATATGGGCATGCTTCCACCCCAGGCCGGACCTCTCTCTCTTTGAGAACCACCCAGAGAGAAAGATAAGAGAGGCACCTGACCCCATGGAGAGTCTGTTTTCATGGTACCCGATGAGCTATCAAGGTATCTATAATGGCCTCACCGTTTCGCAAATCCCCATCCTCTCTGCTCTGTGGGCCACGACATGACTCCCTTCACAAAGAGATAAGAGCCCACAGAAATGGCTGTCATTATTTCAGAGAGAGCATGCATGCTCGTAATTGATTTACAATCGGCAGAAGTGGAAGCATGGTGGTCTTTAGTAAGAGGGAGCTGTATGCAGCAGACATCATGCCTGTTTTACAGGAGATATTCTAATCCAGGGTCCTTCCTGCAAGCCTTCCGTGTGCTGGTTTGAGCTTTTGGCCTTTATGGAAAAAAAAGTAAAAATAAAATAAGGCCCAGCATTGGCAGCTGAAACCCATTTTAATTGCTCCAGACGTCTCCTGGGTAGATAATATTTAGGTAAAATTCCCACAGTTCATTCGTAATGAATATTCTGTTCACTTCGAGTCGCACGGTTTCAATGGCGTGACATTTGGAAACTTGCTAAAGCCTGGCCCACTGATTCTCTTAAGACCATATTTGTACCTCTTTGGCAGTCTCTAAAGAGTAGCTTTTGATTATTCTTTATTGAAAGTTAAGAGAGACATAAGTGGGCATAAATCATTTTGATGAGCTGTGCTGAAATGCTCCCAAGGGCCCGCTGCATGCTTGGCTGGCTGCTCGTTTGGGGTTGATTTCTGGGTTCAGAGTTTCTGTAATCAGGGGGTGCCTGGCACCAGCCCCCAGGGAGCTGAGCCATGGCCCTGAGCAAAGAGGATGAGCAGGTGGTGAAGGGTCTGTCCACGTGCCCCCTCCCAGTGTGGCACAATCTCCCTTTGACGATTTCCAGGGCACCTCACAGAATTCTGCCGAAAGGCCATGTCTTTCTAGAGCACTTATCTGATAGCCATAACCCTCCCCACTCTCCCTACTCCCTACTCAGCCAACCCATTCCCCCCCCCACCCGGTAGCCTGGTCACATCTGTAATGAAATATTTAACTCTGTGATCAGTTGCTTAATGTCCGTCTCCCCTGCCAGGAGGTAAATTCGAAGAGAGCAAGAAACATCCACCTTGCCCAACACCCTCTCTCCAAGCTCCTGTGTGCTGGGGCCAGGGAGCTAGAATCACAACTGCAGCGTGTAAACTGAGGCTGGGCAGAGGGAAGCCACTGACGCAAAGGCAAGAGAAAGTGAAGGAGGAGAGGATGAGTGTGAGCGGAAATTTCCGGGTCAGAGTTGGCTAGAGTCCTCAGAAATGGCTTGCACAGGGTGAGGGAGGAGGTGGTGTCAGGAGCAAATGAATTGGGGAGAATGCAACCTTCCAGAAACCCAAAGCCCAGCTGGATGTTTATCCCCTGGGTTGTTCTAAAGGAGCTGTGTTTTTCATCTGGGGGACCCACAGGTGAAAAGAGGGAAAGAAAAACATGTCGCGGTGGTGCCACAGCTTTGTAAATACACCCAAAACCTTCAGATTGTAGACTTGTGCAAACTTAGGGTGTGCAAATTATATCTCAATAAAGATATTAACAAAAGACTGGGGTTTCCGAAGATGAGGTCCCACAGCTATGACACAGACCTACTGTATGCAGACCCCCACCTAGATCCACCCCCACAAGAAAAACTCTTGTAAACATGAAGCTCGTGCTGCCTGCTGTGTGGTGTATAATAAAGTGCTCTGTCTCTGACCCGGGAGACTCATGTCTCCTGCCAACATCTATGAAACTCACAGCCTAACTCATAAGTTTGCAAATAAGGTAAACTCTCAGGCCCCTTCATAGTCGTTGACAGATAATTTCATTGAATCACAAGGGCAGGAAGATTGGAGTGCAGGGGAGGCACCATCAAACACTAAAAGAGTCAAATATAAGGACTGATGATAAAATATAATAATAAACACTCTTGGCTTTAGCAACAAAGGCAACACCAGTGACCTTCACGAGGGCCACCTCTGGGAAGAGGTGGGGACTGAAGGAAGCCCGCTGCAAGTGTAGACGTCACTCTTAATAAATGTGGCTAAGAAAGGAGACGAGAAGTAAGAAGCAACTAGAAGGGAGTAACTTGAAAGATATTCCAAGGTTATTTTTATTTCATTGACTTTGTAGATTTGAGAAACTCAAATCTATTTAAGTATCTAGTACAGTGCAAATTAGAGGCGTGTAAATATGTGCTAAACAGATGATGTTTTAAAAAATAGAAAGCCATCTGTATGGAAAGAAAGGCTGGGGTGGTGACGAAAGGTGACAGGCCCTCGAGGTGGGCGTGGAAGATGAGGCCAGGGCTTAGGAACGTGACACAGACCAACACTCACAGGCTGCCTGCAGCCAGGACCTGGTGCCTCCGGCCTGTGCCAGTCATGCACCCGTCTAAGCCTCAGCCCCTCATCTATACGATGGGCCAGAAACAATATCTACCTAAAAGATGGGTTAGGAGAGTGAAATACATCGCATGTGTAACCACTCAATAAACACGAGCTGTAATGAGAATTCCCATTAATGTATCGTGATTGTGTAGCTACGGCGTGACCGCTAGGTTTTCAACAGAAGTCTCACAAGGCAAGAGACACCTGCGACAGGTGTAGGAGGAGGAGGAGCTGCTTCCAGGACACTCAGGACCCTGGGAGCCAGCGTCAGCCCTGCGGGGAGTGAGAAATGTTTACTGAAGACTGGGCGCAGACAGGACTGACGTGTCTGCTCATCTCCGCAGCCCTGGTGTGGCTGCTGTCCAGCTGATGCGCGCGGGGCAGGAGCCTCTTCCCGCCAGATGAGGGTCTGCACCCTGCTCGAGGCCAGGGATTCGTCTAAACACACGTACCACCCCTGCTGAGATCTGTGCACAGCATTTGGACATGTGGCCTTCTTTCTGAGACTCTTCGAATGTTATTTGTTGTATTTAAAAAAAGCAAACCCTGGTGGAGCAAATTCTTTGTCGAGATGCCTGGAAATGAGCCCCAAAGTGGTGCTGATAGGGCCAGCCCCAGACCCCCTGGGAAGTGGGAGCTGGCCCCCAGGGCCACAGTCTTCCACCAAGACCAGTGACACATGAACTATTTCTAAACCCCTTCGTGGGTGAAGAGTATCTGTTGGGGTGATGAAGGTGCGGGGAAAACCCGAGGGTAGTTTAACCTGTAGTTTCGGGGGGGGGGCTGTGCTGCCCCCACTGAGGAATTAGCTACCCCAAAGCCCTGTTAAAGCTTCCTACCAACCTTAGGATACTCTTGACCATTTTTCTCATTTTAACAGCCTTTTTTCCCCCCTGTTTATATTAGTTACTTATATTCACTTTAGTATATTGAGATGAAACAGAAAATAATAGAGATAAAAATAAAAAGCACACATAATCTACCACCACAATCAATTAGTAAATGTCTTGATAGGTGCTTCACAGTGTTATATGTGTGTATGTGTATAAGAAGGTACATATTTGTGTTTATAAACATGTGGGTATATACGTGTACAGTAATCTCCCATATCCATATCCATGGGGGGTTAGTTCCAAGACCCCAGTGAATGCCTGAAACTGTGGATAGTGTCAAACCCTATATATACTATGATTTTTCACACAAACATAACTTTTCACCTAAAGGAAGCGCTTTATGGCTCTTCTTTGGCATATTCAAATTACCAGCATCACTGCTCTCGAGATTTGCAGCCACTATTAAGTTAAATAAGGGTGTTGAATACAACCACTGTGACACTATAACAGTCAATCCGACAATCAAGACCGCTACTCAGTGACTAACAGGCGGACAGCAGAGAGAGCGTGGACACGGTGGACAAAGGGATGGTCACAGCCTTTGGGACAGAGCAGGGACTCTGGAGATTTCATACACTCCTCAGAAAGCATACAACTTAAAACGAATGAATTGTCTATTTCTGGAATTTTCCATGTAATATTTTGGGACCACCGTTGACCCCGGTCAACTGAAACCACAGAAAGGAAAACCGTGGGTAAAGGGGGGAACCACTGTGCATGTTTGTTTGCTCATAAAAATAAATACATTAAGCACATCAAGTGTCTCAGGACTTGCTCTTCTCATTTAAATACAGGTGGCGGAAATGTCGTTAGATACGCTTCTACAACCGGATGTTCAAGGACGCCCTCCCAGCGTTGCCTTAGCTAGTCCCTTCTGCTGGCCGCGTGGGTTGTTTTCAGTTTTCCATCTTGCTGAACACTCTGGCAGATAATTTCCTTTTTCCTGTCTCTGGTTCTTTTCCTGAGTAAATCCCCACAGATCAAACTGTGTTGGAAGAACATGCACAGTTAAGGTTTTAGATGTCTACTGCCAAGTTATCTTCTAGGAAAACCTGCCCACGTGCATCACGATGCTAATCCCGTCTGCCCAGTTACTCCTCCTTGGACACCAATGATGTTCTTTCCTTTTCCTTTAAAGGACTCCTCAAACCTTAGACTAGTCTACTCAGAACGCACACCGTCGATTTGCTTGAAAAATTGCAAGTTTGGGTTCTTCAGGCCAATGGATCCCACAAAAAAGAAGCAAGTCATGAATGGGGGCACAGAACGTCCACCATACACCACCCATGTGCTTCACCTCCAGGAGAAGTCATCCCAGGACAAGAGCAGCTGGTTTATAACTTGCATTGGGCTTCATCAGCCTGTTCCCAGAAGGTTTGGAACTGTACTAAGCCCAGGTCCACAGTTCTGTCCACTGATTCTTTTTTTTGTTGGTGATATCACCGGTGGATATTTTTCCATTGATTTTTGGATAGAGTAGAAGAGAGGGAGGGAGAGTGAGAGAGAAACATTGATGTGAGAGAGACACATCAATCAGTTGCCTCCCACATGACCCTGATTGGGGCCAGGAATCAAACCTGCAACCCAGATATATGCCTTTGACTGGAAATTGAACCCGTGACCCTTCAGTGCTCAGGCCAATCCCTAACCACTGAGCAACTGGCCAGGGCTGTCCACTGATTGTTATGCAAAGTCGGCACCGGCAGGAGTCTTCTAAAGAGCATATTGAGTTTCCAGGACGGAATAAAGCAGGGGTATAGGTTGGTCTTCCTTTTTAACTTCTTAATTGATGGTCTGAACCCATTTAAGGATGAGCAGGCTACAGAGTCCCACTGTATAGCAAGGAAGGCGAGCATTCTGCACAACACAGGCGATGGGACTTATCTCCAACTGTGAGCCCACCGACGGCTCCCCGACCACTGCCAGGACGAAGGGCCTCTGACATACTGTTCCAGAAACAAAGTCACGTCTTCAGCTCCCTGACTTAAAACCGGTGGAGAAAAACTTTGCTCCCTTTGCTGACTCAGCGATTCCTCGGCTGATCTTGGAAGCGATAGCAGGAAATAGCACTGTCGAAAGTTAGACCCTCTGTGGGTGTCTTGCGGAGACTCTCGGTCACGATGCGTCTATTTCAATTCCTTTGGAAATTCTCGGGCTCCGGGGCCCCAGCCCTGGTAAACAGAACAGAACTTGGGCGAGTCCGTGGGCTGCACCTCTGGGGGCTGGAACAAGTCCAAAGCAATATTGCGTAAGAAATCTGCCACTTCCTTAGCTCATCGCTGAGCCAGGCTGCAGCTGTCGCTTAGGCAGCAGGTGTAGAAAGATGTTAACCTATTTCCAACTACACCGTTGGATATAAGTCTGGACTTAACTAGCCAAGCAATTTGCCAGAGAGCACATGTATTTCTGCCACTTCCCAATACTTCCTGAAATATAGATGAGGGAGACAACATTTGGGGAGGTGTCCTTGAAGAAATATTGAATCTGTTCACTCACCAGACACATTTAAAGTATCCCAGGACACAGATGGATCAGCAGAGGGCTGGGGACCTCTGTCAAAACGTATTGCCCACCCCACCCCCACCCCTACCCCTGTCCAGCCACATCCCCGCACTGCGTTTGCGCCCGCTGAACACCATTATGTGCGACAAGCTCGTGAAACTCACGCGCGTGGTGCCCTCAACGAGGCTGCCGTGGCGGACCCTGTCCTTACATCACAGCCTGTTTCTTTATGAGGACTCCTGGGAACAATTCCCGTCTGGCCCGTGTGAACGACAGTTAGATCTTCCCAAGCAATTGGTTTGTGTTTATCTCGCGGGCATTGTGAACTGCGTGTCGGACAAGCGGCCTTTGTTCCGTGGGCCGCTCCGCTGCTGCAGCCCACGCAAGCGGCGGACGCGGAGAAACACCGGTTTAGCATCCTTCCATCTCCTGCCGCCTCACTTTTAATTTCTGCTATCTTGTCATGTGTTGCGGGCCATTGTTAGCCACCTGAAAAGCCTTCTGTGAGATGGGATTTGGTTTCCATTGAAAAGCAGATAAATAAGATGTGGGAGAGTCACGCCTATTTCCTTCAAAACCTCAATTGCATTCTTCTTCTACACCCTTCCACGGACAGACGGGGTTTAGGGCGTGCAGCTCAGAGCCGCCGCAACAACCACCGTAAAACAATCGGCAAAGGCAAGTGAAGGTGCCCAGGGGATCGCGAGTGTCCGTCTCGTCCTCGTGACTCGACTCCTGCGGTGCCACTGCAATGACAACGCTTCTTGGGAGCCGGGTGCACTTTAACAGTAATTACAATGAAGAGTACATAAGACTACTTCATACTTGAGCCACCCGGGGAAGTACGTGGAAGTGGACCCTGCGGTCTGCAGGCATTGCCGTTGTCCACTGCACGGCTAAGGGGCAAGGGAGCAAGCAGCCCCTGGATGTGCACGGCGGGATTTTCCAGCTGCAGGAAGTGTCCTCAAATCCAAGAAGGGAAGCGATTCTATCAACTCCCATCAGCGCGTGCTGGGTGCTGGCCATGACTTAGGGACCAATATCCACACTGTGGCCGTCAGAAGAAGGGATGATAGAGGTCTCCTAATTTAGGAAGCTGGAGGTAACTGGAGCCAGCTTCTCTCAGCGCTATTCCTGTTTCCTTGAATTTATCCTTCTAGAGCAGCTGTTCAACCTGGGGGTCGCGACCCCTTTGGGGCTCGAACGACCCTTTCACAGGGGTCGCCTAAGACATAACAGCAGTAAAATTACAGTGATGAAGTAGCAAAGGAAATAGTTGTATGGTTGGGGGTCACCACAACATGAGGAACCGTATTAAAGGGTCGCGGCATGAGGAAGGTTGAGAACCACGGTTCTTGAGCGATGCTCTCCAGTGAAGCTTTGCAGAAAGCAAAGTCGGAAATGCTCTCGAACCTGCACTGGTCCAACCCGGGGAATATGATGCACTTGCAATGTGGCGAGTGGGACTGGGCACCTAAGTTTTGAAATTTATTTTAATTCATTGAAATTTAAATAGTCAGCCCAGCCGGTGTGGCTCACTGGTTGAGCGTCGATCCACGCACCAAGAGGTCGCCAGTTCGATTCCCAGTCAGGGCACATGCCCAGGTTGTGGGCCAGATCCCCGGTGGGGGGCATGCAGGAGGCAGCCAATCGATGTTCTCTCTCATCGATGTTTCTATTTTTCTCTCCCTCTCCTTCCTCTCTGTGTAAAACCAATAAAGAAAATACATTTAAAACAAACAAAAATAAATAAACTTAAATAGTCATAGTAAATTTAACAAGTTGCAGGATGTATGATCAGTTAATGAAAGTCAATTGGATTTCTATATACTGGTAATGAAAAATCAGAAATTGAGAATTTTTTAAATGCCTTTTACAATAGCATCACAAATATGAAACACTTAGGGATAAGTCTGACAAAAGATGTGCCAGACTTGTACACCAAAAATTATAAAACCTTGCTGAGTGAAAGTACTGCAGAGCTTAATAAGTGAAGATATATACCATGTTCATGGGCAGAAGACTCATTATTACTACGATGTCAGTTTTCCCCAAAGGGGTCTATAGATTCTCTGCAATCAGTCCCCATCAAAATCCCACAGGCTTTGTTTTGTAGACATTGACAAAGTGATTCTGAAAGTCGTATAAAAAAGCACACGTACCCGGAATCTAAAGTATCAGTTTGCCTTAGCCCTGGGAATCGGAGCTTAAAGCACAAAGTTTGTTAGATGGCAGCTTGGAAAGGTCTAGTTCTGGCACTTTTATGTTTGTGGCCACAGTTTCTCCATCGGCAAAATGGGCGTACTGATACCTTCATGATAGGATTAGAGTTGATATGCAATAAGATCGTGGATGCTAAATATCATCCAAGGAGCAGTGGTACTTAAAAAATGCCCTTTCCCCTTACCCACCAAGTCCTTCATCACGGCACATACATTCTTCCCTCACTAAGGGATGGGCAGGTGTGAGGAGGGGGCCTCTCCCATCCTTACCTGCAGCCAAAGTTTGTCATGCTGAGACCACTTCCCGCCAGCAATGCACTGAAACGTAGCATTCTGCCCCACATTCACCTCGACATTTTGGAGCCGCAGAAAGTGAGGTGCTTTTCCTAAGAGAGAAACCAAAGAGCACGTGAGGACAGAATTCAACAGCTGGAACCACCTTCCCTGCGGGCACCTGGCAGCGCAGGAGAGACACGGGGCGGGGTGGGATTTGCTCCTGGGACGTGGCCTGGCTCAGGGAAGAGCTACTGTCGACTGATCGCGTACTATGAGCCAGGCACGTTCTGAGAGCTTTACACGCATCCTCTTGTATAAAACCTACCAAAACCCATGTGGGGGGCAGGATCCCCCTTTCATGGGTCAGAAAAGTCAGGTTTGGAGGGGTTACATAGCTTGGCACAGTCAGACTACCAGAAAGACGGGGAGCCAAGCCATGAATCCAGATCTCTGAGAACATCAAATCCATAGTATCAACGGCTGGAAAATACTGCCGTGCTTAGAGGAAGAAACTGGGGGTGGGGTCCCCACAGGAAATTCCTCCTTGGAGCTGGGTGAGCAGAAGGAAACGGAAGTGAAGCGCTTTTGGGCCTCAGAACCCACACCCGGCCTTGGGGAAGATGCTGAAGAGGACGGTGAGGAGGGAGGAGGGTGGAGGAGAGAGAAAAGGCAGAGGAGAATACCAGTAGCTGTCATCCCCTTAGCGTGGACTGTGGTTGGTGTCGTGGGCACTGTCTGCACAGAAATTCATCGAAACTGATGCAGTTGGCGGTGGGCTTATCTCTACTTCACAGGAAGTGAGATGAGGCACAGAAAATTCAAGAAATGTTCAGACTCTACACTCTTCAGTTGAAGCTATGGCGTCTCCGAGAGCTGAGAGCGAGGTGGGACATTTACTTTGGAGACCTGACATAACGCAAGAAAGGACTTCCCAGTGACACTCACAGTGTCCATAAGCAATCAGTTCTAGAAGTAAACATACGTTGCATGTTGGGTAACTTGGGTTCATCTCTTCCTTTGTTTGTGGAGACGAGTCCTCACCTGTGTGAACTCTTCAAAGATGAGTGGGTGGGTGGATAACCCAGAATACTGAGTTCCTTCACTGAGGTACAAGAACGCCAAGGGTCCTTATCACAGCAACCAAACCCATGACGACCCAGTCGTCGGCTGCCCCAGAACGGGATCAAAAGGACGGTTGTTAAGAGCATCGAGGTGGCTCAACAAGGGCCTGTTCTCCAGAGGGAGTCGAATATCCACAAAGACAAATAATAATGATAATGTCATCTACTGAAAGTGCCTACAATGCCAGCTACTGTGATAACTGCTTTAGATATTTATCTAATTTGACTTCATAACATCCCGGTAAAGCAAACACTATTATTATTTCCCTTTTAGAAAAGCAGAAACCAAGGCTCAGCACGATTAGTTTGCCCAAAGCTACACAGCATTAATGACAGAAACAGAATTCAGACCAGGTCCATTTTAGCCCCCGAATCAGCATTCGATGAGCACATGCTCTTGCTTCCCGGGTGATGGAAGGTAAATAGTGTCACCTGGACCCCAGGGTCCAAACAAAGGGCTCACAGGCAAGGCTGTGCTGACTCTGCAGGCTCCTCTCATTGCTCCCGAATATTTTATCACAAGTGATCCCCGTCCTTACCATTTGTCCCTACGGCCTTCACCTCCTAAACTATCTGGTCTGTCAAACTCTGTGTCACCACCTGTAAAGCTCAACAAAACCGAAGCCCTTGGTGAGATTAGGCAGACTCTTGTGCAAGAACATACAACTTCTGCTCAGGTTTTTAAACAAATAACAACAGCTCAGAGACCCCTTCATGCTACCTTCAGGACCCCACGGCTAGAGGGGAGTCAACGGTCTGGGGCCCACGGAGGACCTCTCCTGTGGGCTCCTCAGAGTTGAAGCTTCCTTGCATCAAGTCAACCTGACAAATGTCATGCTGCTTTGATTGTCTGAGATCGTTTCCTTTCTGCTCTCCTGTGTAATTTGTGAAGTTATTTTTGAAACTCTCAGTTCAAGTCAGTTCTTCACATGGAAATATATACCGTGAACCCAAAGCCCATTTGTGCCACAAGTTTAAAGGGGGGAAGGGAGCATCTTCTCCATGAAGGGAAGGAGCTCAGAGTCTCAGCTGTCACGTCGGGAGGCCTTGTGCTGGGCTTTACGAAAGGATGTCTCCTGTTCCCTTTGGGGACACTGGGCAAGTGGGTTAAGCTCTGAGGGCTACGCAATTAGAAATGGATCTTCTCTGGATCACTGTCCCTGCTTTCTTCGGACTCCCACCTCTTCAAAGCAGCACACCTGTTGCCTTGATTCTTTCAACTTCCATCCCTCTTCCTCTCTCCCTTCTAGGTCCATGGTAGAGAATCTAGAGGCAACATGGCACTCGGTGTTAACATCCACCCCTATGAAACAGCGATGGTCTCTGATCTTTGAGCCCTGGTCTCATCCCCAGGTCATGACAGTTCTCTCTCTCTGGATATTCCTCACATTGCGGAGCTGTTTGGTCCACTTCTCAGAGCTCCTGGTCTCTCCGATCCTCCTCCCAACCCCCGCTCCCCTCTCCAGTTCACTTCCAAGCCCTGGGCCTTCTCAACTGTTGTTTTCCCCCAGCATCTACAGCTCGGGAAGGGAAAAAAAAAAATTATCCCACCAGCTTCAACTCATTGACCTTCGGCCAAATACAGCTGACCTCAGGACCCAGACCGCCGGCAGCTTGTGGTCTGAAGCAGTCCACACTCACGCCCCGCTGAGTCCCAGCCCCCCCGAAACAGAAAACTGCTGTGCATTTGGGGCAAACTGCCTTGATGTTGGTGACATTTAAACTCCTGCAGATGTCATCGCAGCATCTGAAGACATATTATTCTGCCCTTTATCTCGCGCTTTAAACCTGACAGCGCTCAGTGGGAAGCCACACAATGGAGGAGCGAGCTCAGTGCGTACATTAGGGCCGTGCCGCAGACACGCCGCGGGTTCACTGACGTTGTCCCACAAGGCTGGGATGAAAAAGTGGTTCCAGAACATTCTAAAAGTCAACTTAGGAGCAAGAAACTTCGCAATCGGGTGGGAAATTGTGCTGACATTTCCCGTACGTGCACGGGTACAACTGCAGCGCCCGGCTAACGGCCAACACCGAGGAACGACAGAGGGGACTAACCATGGCCGAACTGCTCTTAGAACAACACGAAAGTGTTAAATGGGCTCTACAATATAGACGAGAGGCTCCAGTGCGTAAGAGAAAGTGATTTCCTTTGAGTATGCTGCCTATCTTTGGGCCACTGTTTTGGAAGCTGTGACCGGGACGTTTAAAACCCTAACTTCTGCTCAAGTTGATCGAGAATACAATTGCAAATTGGGCACGGACCCCTCTGGAATGTTGGGAATACTTACTGATGAATGATGATGAGTGCTGACCATATGTTAATAGAAATAATGTGTTGGAGGATTGGAAAGCCTGACATAAAGAGAATGCATATTTCTCCATCCAGTTAAATCCTTAACTATCTTTGAGCGATGTTATCACTGCATTCATATTGAGGCTGGAGTTGGGGAGAACACACGGCCAGTCCAATGGACAGTCTGGGCTCCAGCAGCGTGTAGCATGACGTGTGAGCCCATGAGCAGCCCCCAGGACACAGGCACGGTCAGTGCCTTGGAAGGCAGAGCTCAATTCTCCCCAGATTCCCACCGCCTGAGCGTGTCCCTGTCGCATAAGCCACAAATCTGGGGATGCTCCATGTCTGATGCCTCTGGGTCCTAATCTGACTCATCACATGGGACCAGTTGGCTTGACACCCTAAATGTATCTCTCAAATGTCCACCTCTCTCCATCTCTGTGTTTTAGGTTTCTTCAGAGCACGGCTCGCCACCTGCTGTGGGCTGAGTTAGGTACCCTCCAATTCATATGTGGAAGCCTTAACACTCAACACCTCAGCCTGGGGTTGCATTTGGTGACGGAGCCTTTAAAGGGGCGATAGAATTAAAAAGTGAGGTTGTTCAAGTGGCCTCATCCAATCTGACGGGAGTCCTCATGAGGAGAGAAAATGTGGACACGCACAGACCCGCGAGCGCACGCGTGCACAGAGGAAACACCCACGAAGACAAAGTGAGGACGTGGCCATCCACAGGCAAAGGACAGAGGCTCTGGGAGAAGCCAGACCCGCCGTCTTCATCATGGACTTCTGGCCTCCACAACCGCGAGAAAATAAATTTCAGCCGGAGCCCCCAGATCGTGGAATTTTGTTACGGCAGCTTCAGCAAACTAATACGCCATCTGCTACTGGTCATGTAATTACCTGATTATTTGTTTAATTCCCAGTGTCTTTCCCTTCCGGGGAAGCCCCTCAGAGCTGAGAATGAATCCGTCTTACTCCGATAAACCCAGAACAGTGTCGGCTTCCTGCGGGGTGAATGCATGTGGAGTGACGAATGGCTGCCCTCCACTCCCTGGCCCAAGCAGCCATGATCTCTTGCCTGACTCCAGAACTTTCTTTCTGCTAGATCTCCTGACTTGTTCTCTCGCTAGGCCCCTTCCACTCATTCTCTACAGAGCCACCAAAGTGATCTTGTAACAATTCGATGAGATCATAGCAATCCTCAGCAGAGAATCCCACCAGCGGCGCCCCCTGCACTTAGATTAAAATTGAAACTGCCCTGCATGGTCCGGGGCCCGCTTCCCTCCGAGGGTTCCTCAGACTACTCTCCCTGCACACACGACGCCCCGGACACCCTCGCGCCATCCAGCCTGTTCCCATGGCAAGGCCTCTGCCTGGAGGGCCCCGCCCCGAGCTGTTACGCAGAGAACTGATTCTTATGACTGACTCCAGGCTCGACTTAGATCGCGTCTTCGAAGCATGTCCCCTGGCCTCTCAGCGGAGGGACCCCTCCCGTCTCACAGTCACTCTGCTGCTGTACCCACAGCCCTGATCACTATCTGAAAGTATCTTCGTGACGCATTCAGTAGTATTTATTCACTGCCCTTCCTCCCTCTGCCCCTCTGCTAAGTACACGCCGTGTACAAGGACCTAACCTATCTTGATCACTTAAATATCCCCTGGGTCCAGCACAAGTTCTTAACACACAGCTGATGCTCAGAGTTTTACTTGTTGGAAGAAAGGATGGCTGGACACCTGGACTGGACTGGGACTGAGCACGGGTCCTGGGGAAGGGACCTCTGCTAGGCCCTGCTCAACTCCACGTGACTCGTGAGCGGTGGCTCAACCTCTGAGGACCGCATGTACTGCCAGTATTTGTACATGGAGCTCAGCGGGATGTTCTAATTCCAGCCACGGTCACGGGGTCCTCACACGTTGATGTCTGGGACGTTCACACTGCAGCCGCCTGAGCATCAAGGTCGAACTCGGCCCAAGCACGCTGTGCAGGAACACAGCCAGCGTCACATCTGCCTGAGTTATTCCCCACGGCCCATTTGCTGGGTAACGGGCTCTCAGTAATTCCGTAGCTGTGCACAGTCCTCAGCAGGGAGCAGTACGAGGCTGTCAGGAGAATCCTGCAGTGAGGAGCAGCCCCTGAGAGGAAGTTTCCAAGAGGAGCCATGAGACTGTGGGGATGGAACGGCCGGCATCCACACGCCGTCCCGGGGACCCTCTGTCAAGGAGACTTCTCAAAGAGAAGGAAGCATTCGGCTGCAGTGGCAAACCATGGACGACAGTGCCTGGAGTCAAGATGGAGCTTTAGTGATCTGACCTTGAAGGTGGCTGAGGCCGAGACAAGAGACAAGTGGACAGTTGAGCCTCATGGTGGAGGTAAAAATTCTCATCAGAGCACAGAGTTCCGGGGTCGTGGGAGAGAGAGCCCGGCCAGATTCTCCTGGGAAAAGGCGAGCATCCCCTGCTAGGAAGAGCAAGGGCAGCATCGGGCACAGGGCACGGAGCGGGAATGCAGCTGGGTGCAGCGGAGGGGAGTCCTCCCTGAGGACGGGGTGTGGGCAGGGCGGGAGGAGGACGAGGACTTGTTTCTGAGAGACTGCCTCACCACTGACGGTTGTGCAGGGTTGAGTGTGTGAGGTTAAGGGGGCAAAAGGAAGCGCAGACGCCTCCCGATGCAGCTGCTCAGCCTGAGGACAGAGTTCATTCTGCAATGCGCCGCTGATGCTGATTCCCAGGAGATTCATCTGCATATCCACTATGTAAAGCCCGCACCGGGGGTTGGGGCAATTCTGGGACCCTTTCCATAGGAAGTCCAGTTCAGCAGAGACATTTGCCAGGCTTGATGGAATGGACAGCCCCATCTGAGAGCAGGCCAAAGACTCAGGAAGTAACTCAGAGGGTAGGGGGACCAAGCCAGAGGGGGCAATAGAGAGGGTAGCAGGATCTCGGCACTCCGGAGATGCTGGCTGATTTCTGGGAAGGAAGGGTCTCTGGCACAGACACCAAACACCCTTATCCCAAATACGATCTTGCTCAAACCCCTTGGAACATGTCCCAGTCTCCTTCAGAGGAGGTGCTCTAAGACCATGAGTCAAACAATGCATTCCAGGATCAGGGGAATGAAGTGACGTTCAAGGCTCTGACAAAGTCACTGCCGCAGACGTAGGAGGAGTCATTTCAATTAAAGCAGCATGGATGGGGCTGAAGTGAGAAGAACCCCAAAACGGGAGGCCTGAAAGGCTTATAAGGACATCCCTTGAGGGAACAGCAAACTGCACTGTCGCCAATAGCATGATTCAGGCGACAGGACGGAGTAGAGAGAGCCCTACTAAGAGTGCCTGGAAACAGATGGCTGCAGGGAAGCTGATGAGAATCTCCAATATGCAGAAGACGAACAAACTAATGTGGTTGGCATCCCAATGGGCCCTCCTGGGACCAACATAAGCCCCATGCACATCCCTATGTTTATAGCCCTTCCCCCCACCAAGTGGACTATGATGTCATCTCAACTACCCACACCCAGGACTTGTCCTCTCTGAGATTTAATGAACCTGGAAACCACAGGTTCTTGCTCATACACACTCATATCTTACAATAAATACAGCAGAGAGAGAAATTCAAGGGGAAACTTGATGGGCATGGGGGAGTGGTCCTACCTCGAGGACTCTTGACACTGTACCATGAGTACTAACCACTGTGAGACATTCTTCTCTATGCCTACACAAAGCTGATGAGTGTATTTAAAATTACTTTTAAAAATTAATAGCCTTGGGGTACTTTTTCCCCATGGGTGAACAGTGTGCTAATTTCTTCAGTGCTTTGTGTTGTTATTTTTTTTTTAAGACATTTGCACAAAATTCTATCCAAAGCCCTATAATTCTTCCACTTCAGTGGTCTGAATCCCACTAATAAACAATCAGGACTGTAGACTCCCTTAATAATGGAGAGAGATTCAAACGAAGATGTTTGCCGGTCTCTGCAAATTCCTGTAGGTGCTGCCTGTTGAATGGCCGGCAGAATTACGGATTTATTCAGGGCTGATTGCATTGAGTACATCAGCACTTTTGAGAGATTAAAAAACAGAGGGAGAGAGAGATGTCTGGGAGCTGAATGAATGGGGGGGCTTGACGCCTCCAAGCTCCCCAGGCTGGCATGGAGTGAGGCTGCGTACGAGGAGGGAAGAGACTTACTGCACGGATGAGCAAGGACCCGGACCTCGTCCACTGCGATGTAGCCAGGATGACCTTTCAGAGAGACGGATTCAAATATCACCTGCAACACACACAGGGCGGGAGTCAGTTCCACAGAGCTGCTTGTCGGCAGTGGTCACAGGAATCCGCCCAGCCCCAGGGACCCTTCTGATTCTGCTTCCCACCAGAACCACCCCAAGAGGCCTCCTCTTAGGCGCGATGCTGTCTTGGCAGCTGACTTGGATTTTCAAAACAAGGTAGAAGGGCCCTGGCCGGTTTGGCTCAGCGGTTAGAGCGTCGGCCTGCGGTCCAGAGAGACCCGGGTTCGGTTCCCGCTAAGGGCACGTACCTCGGTTGCAGTTTGTCCCCGGCCCTGGTTGGGTCAGGGCTGTGCGGGAGGCAGCCACTCGATGTGTCCCTGTCACGTCGATGTTTCTCTCTCTCTCTTCCTCTCTCTCCCTCCCACTCTATCTGAACAAAAAATAGAAAAATGTCCTCGGATGAGGATAAAATCAAAACAAACAAACAAACAAAAAAAAAACCAGGTAGAAGGGCCACACTCTGGGGACTGGCAAAAGGAGAGTCAGCCACGTGGAAGCTTTTTCATGGATTTCAGAAACACCTGGATGCAGGAGAAACCCCCCGAATATGGCCTGAAGACCCCGATCGGCACCTTTCTCCTTGTTGTTCCAAGTGAAACAGAGTCGAATTGCTTCCTAGTACCCCAACTTTCATATGAAAGGTGGGGGAGGAGCTTACCTTGGAAGCCCTCATCAGAAAAGGAGGGTTCATCCTGATTTGAGTCTACACCCCCAAGGAACACAGTCCACCTGGATTTCGGAAGAACCCCTTCCGGAGGAAGCCTCGTGCACACATGTTGGTGTCCAGGAACCCAAGGGCAACAGTTTTTTAATTCTCCATTTTGACTCCCACCCAATCTGCTTATTTCAGTAAAGAGTTAATGGCTCAGTTAACAACTTTCTTTGTCAGCCAGCCTGTACCTCCATCTAGGAGCTGTGAACACCAGTCAGGACCAGCCGACCAGCCCTGACCTCCCTAACGCCAGCGGCTTGATCTTCCACGCGGCGTCAGCCACAGGCTCAGTCCTGCTCCACTCCAGAAACCGGACATGCCTTCTGCCTGTGTTTGGACACAGCCTCCCACCTCACACCCCTCTCCCAATCCACTCCTCTTAAACCTGCTCTCAGCTTCACATGGTACCTCAACTTTTCTAGAGTCTGCAGGCCTGCCTGGGCCTCCCTACAGTCCCAGGAAGCCTGGGGGACCCCACCACATCGGCTAATCGCCACACCGTTCTCACTCGCAGCCCCAATTCCTGAGCCCCCGCATTCACCTTCGGCAAGCCTGCTCCCACCCTGCCTTGCCCTCGGGGACTGGTGGCGAGCATGGTGATGGCGCGAAGGGGCAGCCGCCGCGAGGTCAGCACGTGGCTGGCTGGGACCACACAGAGCGACTTGGGAATGACGGGCACCCCAAACACGAAGCAGCTGGCACAGCAGGATGACCACTCGGGAAAAGGGGTTCACTCAGACAGCAGGCCCCTCAGAGAGAGTGAAACAAAACTGCAGAAAACGGGGACAGTCTGCAGAAAAAGTCTGCAGAGACAAACGCGGCCTCAGCCACAGGGGAGGAAGTCCGCAGAGGGCCTCTCGGTACACAATCATGTACCTGATTCTACTTTTAATAATTCAAAGGAAACCAAAAGCAACGTCCAAACTCGTTGCAAAAATAATGTAAAAGCATCACAGTAGAATTTAAACCAAAAGAAAAAGAAAAACCAGTAAGTGGACTAAAATGGTCATTTACTCAATAGACTTAAAAGGAGAAAATGATGGGGAAAAAAACAAAAGTGGTTATACTGTAAATAAAACCCCTTTATATTCATTTAACCCATGTTTTTAATTCTGACCAATCAAACAGGAAAAAATAATGTACCTTTCAAGTACGTAGATAACATAATAACATATTTACTAAACAAATGTTAATGAATATAGAGAATGAAATTTCTGATCAAATGCTCATGGGTTATTTATACAAAGTTCATGTAACAGACCAAAGTATAACTTCAATAAATCTGTTCAAGAAGCAACCCAGTAAGTTTAGGTCTGTATATTTTCTAACCAAATTCACAAAAGCTAGCAATTAATGACAAATGCTTAAAAGTCAACATCTTAAAATTAAAACAGGATGCATTTCTTAAACATACACTACCTTCTTAATAACGGTGATGTCAAAGTATGTTTTGTGCGTTAACAAAACCCGAAACAAAATGTAAAATCATATGGCAAGTTGGAAAAAAACAAACAAACTACAATGTATGTGCTAGCAAACAGGTAAGTGACCTGTTTTGTGTAAAGAATTCTTGAGACTTGGAGTGGGGGTGGGAGGGGCTGGGAGGAGGATGTCAATTGGGGGAAAAGGAGACATATCTGTAACACAAAAAGAAACAAAGAAAGAAGTCTTGAGACCCAACAAAATAAATAAACTCTCCAAAAGAAAAACTAGCAAGTGACTTCAGCAGGCAACTCACAAAAAGGTGACACTGGAACGTAATAACCTATGAAATGCAGGTTTTTTAATGACACAAAGGGGATTATGGTAGCTGACTATTTTCTTCTCTGTACTTTTCTAGATTTTGCAAATTTCCTGCAGTAAAAAACTGAGCTATTTTATATTTATAATAAAAATGAAATGCTTTATGGTAAATTTTCATATTTCCCTTCATGGTATAGTATCCTGACATCATGTACCTCTGTATAATCAGCTCCATTACAGTACCTATCACACTGTATTGCTGCTCATGAATCATTTAATTCCCTAAATCTTACACCCATTGACACTAGGAGTAATGTCTTCCTTCATGCATTTATTCAGTCAAGAGAGACCCCTCTCTGTACTAAACATAGAGACACATGCTGTGTGATAAACATGAACAAAAAAGCCGAGGTCCTAGCTCAGATGAATTTCACATTCGAGTGAACGAAAATGGAAATGAAACGAATAAATATGAAAAATTAAACTAATTTTGGGATTGGCATTATGAAGGAAATACACGGGCTATTGTGATTAAGAGGAACTAAGAAGAGGGTCTGTTTTACTTAGAGTGGTCAGGGGAGAACTTTGAGGTGATAAGCCCTCCGATACCCGAAGGGTGAGAGTGGCCAGTCCAGGCAGAGGTGGCGGCCAGTGCAGAGGCCACGAGGAAGCAGAGAGTTCGGAGATGATGTGGGACAGAGCGAGCCAGCCAGAGAGGCACAAGGCAAGGCTGGAGTGTTGGGGAGCAGGTGACATGGGATCTCATAAGACATGGTAGGGAGCTTGAATTTTCTTCTAAGTCACTGAAAGATTTAAAGCAGAAAAGTGACATTTTCTCATTTACATTCTAAAAAGATCACTCTGGCCATTCTGTTGAAAGGACGGACTGGCAGGTGGGCAGATGAGAAAAAATAAAACAAACAGACCCCTCACTTGGCTACTGTAGTCATCCATGAAAAGATGCGGATGGCGCTGGGCCCTGGGCAGGTAGCTCAGTTGGTTAGAGCATTGTCCCGATATGCCAGGGTTGGGGGTTCGGTCCCTGGTCAAGGTACATACAAGAATCAACCAATGGATGCATAAATAAGTGGAAACACAAACCGGTGTTGCTCTCCGTCTCTCTGTCTCTGTCTCTCTCTCTCCCCCCTCCCTCACCCCTTTCTTCCTCTCTCTAAAAATTAACAGACAAAAAGGAAACAAAGGATGAGGACAGCTTTGATGGCTGTGGTGGCTACGGAGAATAAAGGCCGATGGTTTCAGAGAGATTCCGAAGGCAGAGACAAAAGAACTGCTGTTAGATTAAAAGGACAAGAGTGGAGGAAAGAGAAGACTCACAGATTGAAAGCGGGGACTCGGTCATCTGGAGCCTGAGCTTCTAGGCCGACTCTGGCGGCAGTCCCTGACACGGGAAACCACGGGATGAACCGTGCACCGGCAGGTTCGGCCACGTGACGCCGCGATGGCGATTAAGCACCTTGATGCGCACGTTGAGCAGGAAACTGACGTGACGCGCCCGAAGCTCATGGGTAATTCAGGAACCAGAGTACAAATGTGGTAGCTCTGTCATCTAAATGTCATTTAAAGTTATAGGGGGAGATGAGGTCACCTTGGACGACAGAGTAGATAGTTCGGGAAGAGGGTTAGGGCCCAAGGCCAAGTGCTAAAAGCCCAGCAGAGAATTTGTTTCCTAGGATGGTGGAGGCTGGAACATAACCCCAGGGACAGAAGAGAATCAGGGGCGTGGCCTCGAGTACAAGGGAGTGAGGGAGGGAACAAGGTCCCAGAGGGGCCAGGACACCACTGGAGGAAATGCTGTTGACCAGAAGGGGCACCTCATCAACTAAAACTGAGTGATAATAAAAATAATAAAAACAGCCCAGCCGGTGTGGTTCAGTAGACTGAGTGTCATCCCATGGACTGAGAGGTCCGGTTCAATTCCTGGTCGTGACACATCCCCGGATTTCAGACTTCATCCCCGGGGGGAGGGGTGTGTGTGTGCAGGAAGCAGCCGATAGATGTTTCTCTCTCACATCAGTGTTTCTATCTCTCTCCCCCTTCCTTTCTCTCTAAAAAAATAAAATAAAACCACTAAAGCCCTGGCCAGTTTGGCTCAGCGGTTACAGCTTCAGCCCGCAGACCAATGAGTCACGGGTTCGATTCCGGTCAAGGACACATACCTCAGCTGCAATTCGTTCCCGGCCCTGGTTGGGGTCGTGCGGGAGGCAACCTCTTGATGTGTCCCTTTCACGTCAATGTTTCTATCTCTCTCCTTCCTACTCTATCTGAACAAAAATGGAAAAATGTCCTCAGGTGAGGATAAAAATAAATAAATAATAAATATAAAAATATAAAACAATAAAAACATATTTTAAAATAAAAATAAATATAATAAAAACCGAGAAATATGACTACCATTATAAAGGTCTACAATATTGGCCATTTATTATGTGGTCTTGATCTAGCCTCTCAACAGCCCTAGTAAGCGCAACAGCTGAATTACCAAAACTCAGAGGGGAAGGCGGACTGAGAGCTGAGGTCCCAGGTCCTGGCTAGCAGTGCACGGCCATGCCCATTACTGAATGTTGGCGAAAAGCTTCCCAGCTCTCGTGTACCCAAACCCCTCGTTAAGCAGAATTCTGACTTTCATTCCAGCTAATCAAAGTTTAACTTAATTAAATTCTTCCAGCACTGTGTTGCTCATACCATCGCCCAGTATCTAACCTCTACTGTAATTATTAGTAAATATCCCAGGAATGAACACAGGCCTGTCACGGCAGGATGGGTGTGCGGCAGTGGAAACAAACATTTGTTCACTGTCCTGTCTCCCTTCCTTTGCAGAAAGGAGAATTCTACAGTGAGACCGTCTGTTTCATTCATCCTGTTCCCCTTGGGAATGGTTCCGAAAAGCACGGGGCAGGTAAGATTTCCGTTTCTCAAGTGCAGGAGAGTGATATTCTGTAAGAAACAAGGGGAAGGATGCTCTGTTTCTCCATGAAATGAGCGAATGGTTCTGAAGTGCTTGCAAAACACACGGTACGATATCGGCGCGTGTTGCTGACACTGCGCTCTTGGTCTGGAGAGTGGGATGGAAAGTAAGAGGGAAATGCAGAGAGCGGCGGTCGATCTGGGGAGAGGCAGAAAGTTAAGAAGGTCCATGTGACTACCCCTGTCACCCCCACCTCAAATTTCCACTGAAGTTCCTACACTCAGCAGACACTTGGCTGTGAGTCACGATGGTCAAACTGGCGGAGGCTGGGCTTTGGGTCCGCGTGGAGGCGTATGGAAATAACGGGGCACCTGTGGGTGCAGGAGCCAAGGCTGCTGGGGGAGGTAGTGGAGAGAGAGTACAGAGCACGAAGAGGAAGACCATGTCAGCCCACAAAATCCCTGATGAAGGCTCGAGACTCACAGACATGGGCTCTACAGCATGTTCACACCGACAGCAGGCCCTGAACGGACCGGGAATTGAGCGCCACCCATGGCAGAACCGGGGAACGTCCTCCCCGTTACCGCCAGATTGCTCGAAAAATCTGCAAGAGCCGAGAGGGTCCTGTCCGTGGCATGCCACTCCAGAATCATGTTTTCCTAAAATGTCATGCCAGCCGCCGTGAGTTAGACTCCTCAATGCCCGGGCAGTGGAGGGTCAGCAATGCGGACACAAGACAGGGTGCGGCGGAAATGGCACCAGGGGTGCACCATTCTCTCCCGGAAGGAACAGAGAAAGAAGGGGCCTTGCTGGATGGGCGTGGACCCCATGGGCCTACCTGGACTCACCTGCTGAGGCAGGTCCCCTGACAACTCCGATGCCTGTCCCTCCTTCTCCAATAATTACTCATTCACCCTTCAAGACGCAGCCGAGTTGTCACCTCTTAGAAGCCTTCCTAATCGCCTTCCCCCTGACACCCTCTTCTCCAAGGTCTTTGACTTGTTACCTCCTCTCTCTGAACCTCGACTTTTTCATCTGTGAAACAGGGATAACCACAGCATCTTCCTCATCAGGTAACAGTATTCCCCTCATCAATTATTTTACAAAAGGCTCCAATGTCCATGTTCCCCCAGCATCCTGGGGGCAGAAATGCATCCGCTCTGTTGCAGTGTGTACCCACCAGTGTCCTCCTCCAGACCCTGAGCTCCCGGGAGGCAGGGGCCGAGCCAGACCCCTCCACCCCGCACGGCCTGGCTACAAGGAGGAGCTCAGGACGCGCAAGTCGAACAAGTGAGTCAAGGAGGTCCTTTCTCCACTTAGCAACTCTAGGCGGGCAAGAGGTATATGGGTACATGATTCCTAAACAAAATCAAACCATGGTAAAACACCATACCTGGTAGAAGTGTGGCCAGAAGGTGCTGATGGCCAGCTCTGCCTTCACCCAGCCCTCGGTGACAACGCCAGACACGTTCCAGACAGGGTTCCCCTGCGGCCCGCCGTTGACCTTCACGTAGACATTCAAGGTGCCCGGGCTAGACCTGTCCCGGCTGGAGAAGTAGTAGTGGAAGTCGATGCAGTGGGTGTCGTTCTCCTTCAGGGTGGGCAGCAGAAGGTGGGCCTTCTGGCCAGAGGCCCTCCCGGAGCTGTTCACCATCATGAAGGAGCCTGGAGACCCACCAGGGTGGTGGGAAGCAGACAAGGAGAGAGAAGGAGAAATCCCCCTGAGAATCAGTCACGTCCATCACCACGGCGGCCAGAAACCTGGGCGCACCAGGAGGGTCTGGTTGAGCCTGACCTCCTCTCTCAACCTGAGTACCCTTCTCTGGGCCTAAAATCCCTGCTCAACAAGGTGGTTCGAAGAATGAAGAGCTAGTGACATGGGTGACGTATTTCCGTAGAGCAGACGCTCTGTACATTTACGGAGAGGACGTTCTACCCAGCAGCTCCTGGAGGAAGCATGGAATAAAAACCCAGGAATTTGGTGAATGGCAACCTCTGTGGGGAAGATGAGATGAAACATAACCTCCTGCAAGATTGGGCTGTCCCAGTGGAAGCAGAACCTTGACGTACGAAAGGGGTCGTTGTTCCAATGTATTCCAGCTGAGCCTGGCATTCGGGACAGGGCACGTGTCAGGGGAGGGCATGTAAAATGTACCATGTATTCAAGTCAGCAAGGAAAACCCTGCAGAAACGTGAGAACCAGCCAGAGATGTTCCGCCCGGGAAGGAGGGTAAGTAGTACGATGTAACAGTGTGATGCTAGGCGTCTTATTTATATACCACTCGATTTAATCTTCAGAATGACCCCGGGAGAGAGAAGGTTTTCATTTTATTTAAAGATTGAGGGACTTGCCCTGGGCCACTCAGACAGGGAGAGAGAGAGACCCAGATTCTCTTCAACCTCAAAGTGTGTGAAGTGTGTGCTATTATTACTGTTTGCAGAAAACACGACTCATCTTTCCAAGCACTTCAAAGGCTGTTTCCCAGGAAGGACGGGAGCCTCTCTGCAGATGCTCTGACAGGTTCAAGGGTTGTTTGTAGTACTTCACCCCTCCCTGGATCTGTGTCCTTGGCCTCTGGCTTTGCACAAGAGGCAGAGGGCGTGTCCCCATCCTGTGACTTTGTAGTGCACTTGCTTCGGTCAACAGGACGCTAACAGAACAATTCAAGCAGAGGCTGAAGACTGTGTGCCTCACCCTCGGGCATAACACCACCTCAGCTTGGGATGGAGAAGAGACTCGCGTGGAGGAGTACTGAGCAGAACCAACAGGGAAGAACCAAGCCATGCCACCCACGCAGCGAGCAGCCCAACCCAGATCAGCAGAACCTCACCTGATGCTCGGACCAGGAGTGTGAGAGCAAGTGCTTACTCTCGTTAACCCCGGGCTCCCTCCTGTGTGTTAGGCAGCATTACTGCAACAATAACAATGACAAAGGTGCCTGAGAGGGCAGACTTCTGAAAGGAGCCACCAGGAGGCACATTTCAGTGCAAAGGACCTTCTGATGAGTAGAGCAGAGGCAAAACGGGGTGGACTGCCCGGAGACAGGGTGAGCTCCCCATCACTGCAGGTGGTACAGAGCCTGGAGAAACTGAGATGTCTAAGGAAAGTACAGCCTCAACTCTGAGGGCTTGAAGTTCTCTGATTCTATGAAATCACTGGCATCATAGAACACAGTAGGTAAACTCGGGTGATTCTGGGTGCGTATACTCACCTACAAAACTCCTGGTGCTTAGAAATCTGATAACCACTAGAATGTTCAATTTGGAATGAAACCTATGACTACGTACCCTTAACCAAGACGAGCCACTGTGGCTATAAGTATCCTCATTCTTTGGCCCTAATTCCAAAAATGCCAGCCAGAAAGTGCTGGGCAATCCATATCTCACCGGGGTTCGAGAGGGTCCAGTCATTCATAGCCCGTCCCCTTGGGATCCGAATGAATTTAAAAATAGACGAAGGAGAGAGGTAGAGTCCAAAACCCTCGCTTCACTGCTGGGGAGGTAACCTGGACTTGAGGCTAAGGTAGGCTTCCTGCATTCCTTCCGTGGAGAGCTCGCAGAGCACCTGGGTGATCAGGGCCTCCCTGCTTCCAACACCACCCAGATCCCCAGGGCCAGAGCTGTCCTCGAGGGATGACCACTTGGGGCTGTTGGGTGGGCTCATCCCCAAAATAAGCCAACAAGAAGCAAGGTAACAAAGATAGAAACTTGAATCCATGGCTATCAGACTTCCACCACCCCACCAAGAAAAAACTCAACCAACGTGGCCGGTGTGGCTCAGTGGTTGAGCATCGACCCATGTACCACGGGGTCGCTGGTTCGATTCCCAGTCAGGGCACATGTCCAGGTTGTGGGCCCAATCCCCAGTGGGGGGCATGCAGGAGGCGGCCAATCTATGTTCTCTCTCATCGATGTTTCTATCTCTCTCTCCCTCTCCCTTCCTCTCTCTCTAAAATCAGTAAAGAAAACATATTTTTTTAATAAGACTCATCCACCTCCTGCGGTGGGAGCCACTGAAAGTGAGCAAAGGTGGCATCTTCCCCCTTCTTTCCAAGAGAGTCAAGTTTCCGAGTTTATGGCTTGGTGGTAACAGAGGGTAAGTGGAGAGATGCCCCTCGTGGGATGTTATCACCAATCCTCAGAACCTCTCAGTGAGACAGCAAGAAAACAACCTCCGCAGGGAGGAAACTGAGGCTAGCATCCATGCCTCTATCAGTCTGCTGACCTACACCCCACAGGGTGCCCGGACATCTCCCTGGGACAGATGAGTGATACCCCACATGCCCCACAACAGAGGAGCCGCACACCCATGTGTGGGGAAGGCAACCTAAGAAGCAGAGGGTGTTGGGCTCCGTCCACTTGGAATCCCATGATGCCCCATGGACATCTCAGCTCCTGTCCTCATGACTTAAAGTCCTACAAGTCCATTAAATAAACTGCATCATACAACACAGCAGAATTCGGGTGATTCTGGATGAGGGTTCTCGCCCAGAAACCACTGTTACTGTGACATCTGAGTACGGACCCAAGCTGAGTAGCACAGGCCACAGCAGAGAGCCGAGGTTTCCCTCCCCAGCTCAGGTCCCCACTTCTTTCCATCCTAGCTCCGGGGGAGAGGCAGGCTCACTGAGCAGGCGGCGCTAGGTAACACCCCCCCACCTGGCTGCCCCCGTGCCTGCTGATAGACGGGCTGCATTTTCCTGAAGGTGGGCTGGGCCCTCCATGGACTCTCCATGTAGCAGAAACGCTTGCTGACTGACAAACAATCCCCTTCGTTCTGGGCACACAGCTGGACTGCGTTCCCCAGCCTCCCTCCAGAGAGCTGGGCCGTGCAGCTGGGTCCTAGCCGGCGGGGCTGTGTATGAAGCATGCCACTTCTAGGCCTGGTTCCTAAAAGCTGCCTCCCTCCACCCCCCAATGCTGCATCCGCCTTTACCTTGTCTCTCAAGGGATGGTCCTCAGACCAGCAGCCTCAGCCTCCCCTGGGAGCTTGTAAGAAAAGCAGAACCTCAGGCCCCACCCCAGGCCTGCGGAATCCAAACCTGCACTTACCCAGGCCCTAAGCTGGTTGGCAGGAGGCACGGGAGAGCGTGCGCATCCCTGCTCCTCTGTCTTTCCCATCCCCCAGCACGGGCCCCAGGAGCCGAAGCAACAGCAGAGCCACAGCAAAGGAGCCTGGTCCCTGAATGGCCATGACCCTGAGAAAGGCCCCCCACCGATTCGGAACACTCGTTTCAGACCTTCAGTTAACCGGGAACAAGCTATTGCTGGGTTACGGAGCCATTCAAATTCTGTAGTTTATTTCCACAACTGGCATTGTCATTCCTGTGTGGCACCCCCATAGAGCCCCGACCTTCTCCAGGTCCCTTTATTTAGGGAGCTACGATGAGTGACGACAGCTACCGAGCACAGCTGCAGGACACGCCAGACAGGAACATCATCACGCACGGTGCCCCTGGGCCAGAAGCAGGAACAAAGGAGAGAACAGGAGGAATGGACGCTGAGGATGAATCCTGGAGAAGGAAGTGAACATCTTGGACCTTCATTAAGATAACGTGGGTCTGAGGTGGGCCAGCGTTAGGTTGGGTCAGGGTCACACGCCACGATCCCCAACCCCCTCCCCCCGCCCCCGGCCCGGGATGTCAATTTGTAACTTCATTCCCACGCTCTGGCCCGCAGGCTAGACAGAAGGGTGTGTTCGGGCGCTAGGCTCAGAGAGAGAGACCAGATAATCGGAGAAAAAAGACAAAAGTAGAAAGAAAATGATGGCTGCCCACTCAGCCCACCCCCAAAGGGGGGAAGGATGCAGGCCAGAGGGTCACAGCAGACAAAGCCCTGCTCATGGACGCTCGGTGAGACAGCAAAGCAGGCTGTCTGGGATCCGAAGACAGGCAGTAGGAGACCGGCCTCCCACGGGGTGGGTGCTAAAAGTCAGCATCCGCACGTGGCCCGCCGGGCACTGGGGGTGGCACTGTGACTTTGGGAAGGCCACCACGCAGCAGCTGGGTCGAGCGTCCCCTTCCATGGACGCAGGCACTGGGTTTCCATGAGGACACCAAAAGGGGCAACACAAGCAACCATCTTGCATTCATGCTGACGCGACAACAGGGAGGCCTCGCGAGGACAGGGCCCGGCAGTCAAGTACGTGGAGGCTTGGGGGACACAAGACTGAGATCCTAGATTAGTGTCCGATGGCTGCTATAACTAACCACCACCAACTCGGTGGCTTAATACAACACCAGTGTATTCTCTCACACTTCCGGAGGTCGGAAGTCCAACGCCAAGGTGTCGGGAAGGCCACTGTCCTTGGGGACGACAGGAGCCCGCCCGTGTCTCTGCCCGGGTCTCTGCCCGGTCCAGCTTGCAGCGGCCGCCTGCAGTACTTGGCTCATGGCCCCTTCCTCCATCTCCAAAGGGCTTGACACCAACCTCTACTTCCTCCGGCACAACTCCTCCTTCTGACTTGGACCCTGCTTGCCTCCCTCTTATAGGGATCCTACACATTGGATCCACCCAGACAAGCCGGCGTAATCTCCCCACTGCATCTGCTGCGGAAGGTAATTTATGCACAGTCCAGGGACTGGGGCATGGACAGCTTTGGGGGAACGCTATTCTGTCATCACAGGTGTTTTTGTTTATATGATCACCTATGTGATCCCAGGCCCGTGAACCAGAGATAAAAGGATGACAGACCCACTCAGAAGCCAGCAGGTATACACTGTCTACACAGCAGGGGCCGTGGGAAATCTGTGTACTTACTGAGCACAGAAGGCTCCTCGGGTCATCAGATCCTGTCCTCACCAAAGTCTTAGAGGGCCAGGATGGTATAAAAAGCAAAACGTGGGGTCAGCTCATTTAACTCCCAATCTGGACAGAAAACAAAAACATGTTTGGGGCTAGACCTAGGGGAGGCCCACCTTCCAATAGTGCAGCTGATCAGAGCTGCTGGCCAGTGCAACCATCGTGGTCACACGGCTCCTCAGATGCCACCTGCCACGTGTGGCTGCTCTCAGGTCACCCATCAGGTCAACCAGACCGATGATCTGAACTAGAAATGTGCCACTTAATACCTGGATAATCTCCCCAACTTCTGAAGCAAGGCCCAGCTTCTTCTATCAAAAAAAAAACAAAAGCCAGATGCCCATTGTCCCAGCCTCCTCTGCAGCTAAGACTCGGGCACACAATCCGGGCTCCACCGAGCAGGTGCACCCCGCCCCACAGTCTGGCCCGGAAGCTAGTACCTCTGTGGACCAGGGCTCCGGGGGCCACAGACTGCACCAGGAGGCCGCAGCAGCGAGCAAGGTGCCTCCCAGCTGCAGAGGCAGCACCAGTGGACCGAGCAGGAAATCAGCTTCGACACAGAGGCAGGGTGATGAACTCAGCCAGGCAGGTCGACACCTTCCAGGACGGAGCTACGCTGAGCTGGGATTTGAAGAGTGAATAGATATAAAACCTCACCAGCCAATGAGCATACTCTGAACCCCGACAGTGGAATCTTCCCAGCGTTAAGCCCCAACCTGTACCTGCAGAAACTCCAGTCCTGGCAATACTCCCTGTGAGTCTTGGGAAAGGCCGCAAGGGCCCCAAGGCACCTTAGTGACGATGCCAATCCCCCCGTCCCCGCTGCACCTCCAGGCACAGCTCCCTCGCACGCCCTTGCCATCAGCTGTGGTGTCTCGATGACTGCACAGGTCCTTCTTAGGGTCTCTGCTCTGGGACACGCTCAGGGGACACCCACAGAGCTGCTTTGGCCCCCAAGTCAACCAGGTCCAGGAGACAGCTCTTTCTGCAAACTCCGTGGCTCTTCTCCTCCTCCAACGGGACGCATGCTCCCCAGCACCACTTTCCCCTGCAGTTCAGTTCTCCCTGCCACTTGGCATCATCCTTTGGGATGGACTTTCTCTCTATCCTTGCCTCTGCAGTCGCTCCCTACAGGCCCCTCCATCTGCGGGACACACGATACTCTTCTATCCAGCTGCATGGGGCTCCGATTTCTCTCCCCTACCACCCCTTCCCCAGGAGTATCCTGAGCCGCATCACGTTAGTATACATCAGCGGATACAACTAGATACAAGGGGTTACACTGCTAAACTCCACACATCAGAATGTGTGAGCCTGTCCTCTGATTCCCAGTCGGGATCCCTTCCCCAGCAGTGTGCCTGGTGGTGATTTGGGAGAGCATTTCAAACAGTGGGATCAGCACGTGCAAAGGCACGGGGGCAGGAAGGCGCAGGACCCAGCGATGCGAGCCTGGAGTCTTAGGGGAGGGTGGGATCCAGTCATCCTCCACCCCCTCCACATCTAGGCCAGCTTGCAGAGGTCGGGCCACATCCTCCAGGGAGGAAGGACGCCGGATCTGAGTTGAGCACGAGCCGCCGTTTTATAGCTCGTTGGGGAGTGAAACCCTCCTAAACCAGCAGCTCAGTGGGGCTCTCTGTTGTCAACAGGTTGGCTTAATTAATATCATCCCGGGGCTGTCAGTTTCCTGGAGATCAAAAATGAGCAGGTCATTATGCCGAGATCAGTCAGAAACAAGAAAGAGGAAGACTGTAAATACATTATTTTTCTTTCTCTCTCTCTCTCTCTCTCTTTTTTTTTCTCAAAAATCCACTGACGTGATAAGGAACATAAAACAGCATTAGTTTCCTCATAGTTATTACACATAGCACCGAAAATTGTGAAATTAAACCAGGAAGTGCTCTCTGGCTGGCCATAAATTCTGCGTTTCTTCCCCTTCGTGAATAATAATGCCTTGGTAAGCGCCCCGTTATTGATGTGTCTGCATCACAGATCCCCTTTTTGGAGGCAGAACGCTTCTCCGTAGCAGATGGCGGCTATTGTGTTTACACATGAGCACCTCATGGCTGCCTTTGCTCACGTTGGCAGTAAAGAGAAAGCCCAAATTGAGTTTTTTAATGGCTTTGCACATTGTTCATTAAGATTACATGAGTGTGCTCGGGCGACTGGCAGCTGAGCGCAGGGAGCCCCAAGAGCTCGGAGGCGCCCCCGCAGACGGGCGGCCCCGCCAGCTTCCAGTGGATGGCAGCAGGGACCCCAATGCCGCCCTGAGCCAAGGCAGCTGTGGTGGCATGGACCTAGCCCTCCATCTGCAGTCAAGAAAACCGGGTTTCAGCCCCTCCCTGTCATTTCTTCATTGTGTGACCCTGAGCAAGTCAGTGCAAGTTCCTGGGCCTCAACATCCTCATCTGGACAATGGCATCAGGACAGCTACATGTCAAAGGTGTTCTGTGTGTCTGCTTTCAGTGACTATTAAATGAAACCCTGGACTTGACTCAATAAATGTTAATTTCATAATAAACAGCCAGCAGCAGACGATAGTGGGCCCGATGCAATTTACCACATGTTTAATGTTATTAATGTTTATTGGAAACTTAGACTGTGCCAGGCATCGATGTGAGCATCGTTCAGCATCCCAGCGAGAGGGCACCAGGCCATCCGTTTCAGAGGGAGGAACCTGAGGAAGAGAGAGGTAAAGTCTTTGCCTACGCAGCCCTCACACACTCCATGGCGAGCAGAAGAGTGGCTTAAAGATGCCCACGTCCTCATCGGTGGAGCCACGTCACCTACGCGGCAACGGGGCAGGTTGATGGAATGAAGGTTGATAATCAGATGACCTGAGACGGGAAGGTTATTCGGATCAAGAGAGGCAGGACCGGCAGAAGCAGAGAGGGACCGGACGATGCGAAGGCGCTGGCTTTGGAGGTGCACATGGGAGCCGTAAGCAAGAAACACAAATGGCCTCTAGAAACCAGGACAGGCGGGAAATGTCTCCGGTGGAGCCTCTAGAAAGGAACAGAGCGCTGCCGACGCCTTGATTTTAGCCCAGGGCGGCCTGGGACTTCTGACCTCCAGAACGACAAGACTGAAAACACGTGTGATAACATGTTATAGCAGCAACAGGAAACTAACACGCACTCCAGACCCCCTGCTTCTGGGATTTTGCTCAGGCCATGGTGTTCCTGAAACCCAGCCCAGGGTGGTCCTTCACCCCTTACTCTCGGTGACTCTCAGCAACGCCCACAGAACAGATATTTCTGCATCACTTCCCCCACACACACCTCTATTGTAGCTATTCCGGACAAGGCCTAATGTAAAAGTCCAGAATGATAACGTTTAGCTCTCTGGTGGCAATAAAGGAGCAAGGGACACAAAATGTCAAAAGACACAATGTACCATAAAGTAAGAAAACAAGTGGAAGAGAAGAGCATTCTACCAGTAGTATCATAAAAACGGATAGCCATTCAGCTCATCGTAAACATAACAATTTACCAATAGCCAGAGTAACAAACATATCACTCAACATTATCCATATCATCAATCAAAACAATGTAATTATCATGTGTCATAAAAAATAAAAAAGGCAAAGATATTTGTTTCTTTTCAAATATACTCAAAAATGGGGAGGGTAAGAGGAAGGGAGGGAGGGAGGGAGGAAGGGAGGGAAGGAGAGATTAATTACAGGTTATTGGCTACATAATAACTATTTACCACAAGGAGAACACCGCGCTGTTTCAAAGGAACTGAACCTGTTGTGCACACTGTCAGCCAGTGCGTACAGTGAACAAGCAGTAGCTATAATCACTCACTCAGACCAAAAGTTGGCGTTTGAGCATCTCATATGCAAATCTGTTGAGGCAGTTCTCCGAGAAACAGCTATCTGATAACCCAAGTGAGTGTGGATAATGTAGTTTAAAAATGGAATTAGCCCTGGCTGGTTTGGCTCAGCGGTCAGAGGGTCGGCCCTCGGATCAAAGAGTCTCGGGTTCAATTCCGGTCAGGGCCATGTACCTTGGTTGCGGTTCGGTCTCCGACCCTGGTCAGGGTCACGCGGGAGGCAACCACTGCATGTGTCCCTCTCACATGGATGTTTCTCTCTCTCCCCCTCCCACTCTGTGAACCAAGGGGAAAATATCCGCTGGCGAGGATTTTAAGTAAATAAATAAATAAAATGGGATCAAACCCAGGTACTTGAAGCAGGTGCTGGTCCCCATCCCTTAGGAGAAGCTGGAAAGAGAAAAGGGGGCGAGAAGGAGCGAAAGAGAAGAAGAAAGGGAGGGAGAACAAGAAGAAGGAAGGAAGGGAGAAAGCAGAAGAGTAAAAACAGGAAGATGAGGAGGGAGGGGGCGAATGAAGAGAGGATGGAGGAACGGAGGGAGGATGGAGGAACGGAGGGAGGATGGAGGAACGGAGGGAGGATGGAGGAACGGAGGGAGGATGGAGGAACGGAGGGAGGATGGAGGAACGGAGGGAGGATGGAGGAACGGAGGGAGGATGGAAGAACGGAGGGAGGATGGAGGAGAGGCAGGGACAAGGGAGGGCTGAGGCCAGAGAAACGCAACCCAGGTGAGGAAGGGACACTGAGCGGGGAGGAGGAGCAGGGAGGACCCAGATGACGGACACAAAGCAGAATACCATCTAAACCAGGTACCACCCCTTCACGGCTTCTCACCCCCTTCACTCCCCAAACAAAACCAAAACAAAAACATGTTACACACTCTCCTTTCGGATCCTCTTCCAATCATCTCATGATGGAAACAGACCCACGTAAAGGTCGTGGGGCCCAGCGGGACTGGGGTTCTCCCCGTTAACTTCGTAACTCACCTCCCCCAACACCTCTATGCAATAGCTCCCCATCCCAGGAGGAAAAGTAAATGTCACTGAAGGAAAAGAGAATGAAGGCAACACACGACAGAAGGAGAACTCGGCTACATACACGGCGAAGCTAAGCCTGGTTTGCGTCGCTCTTTGATGTGGGAAGTACCCCAACAGCGTTGGCGAGATCAAGACAGAATTTAAGGGCTGGTCAAGCCACTGTCCCTTGAGACTCTGACCCCTCTCTGAGGACCTGGGGGCAGTCACACGGTGCTTCTGAGAGCAAGGAATTCTTGCTTGGGTTTTCTTCCTAGACACCTTCTAGGGAGGGCGAGGAGGAGAGGGCTTTTTCCTTGGGTCTTGCTCCTGAGAAACCCCATGATTTTTGTGTTCCACAGAATTCCTTTCCTGCACTAGTCATACCTGCTCAGGAATAACAGCAACGACAGCCAACACATTCCGTCACCTCTGCCTACTATTCGTCATTTCACTCAAACATTAACCCTAGGAGGCCGTCACTTTAGCACCCTCCTCTTGCATACTGCAAAGGTTGGGTAGCTTCCCCGCAGCCACAGAGCCCGCCGCACAGCGAAATTCAAACCCAGGAAACTCGAATCATCGTGTAGCTCTTAGGTGCCACATCACAAGTGGGCATGTGGTATTTGGCGGCAGGGATAATCCCACATTCCCTGGGGTCAGCTGGCCTTGCCCTGCGGAACGGGCACAGGCAGGAAGAGGGGCTAAAAGTGGGAGGAAAGACCCACATCGAAATCAGTTGTCAGACTGCTGCCATATTAAGAATAAAGAGAACAACAGGCTTGTCAGGAACATTTTCAGACCCCAAATTGTTCTTGACATTCATTGGGCTGAGCTCTTTCCCTCTGCAACTCTAAACTGAAATGACATGGAACTAAGATATAGATATATAGATATAGATATAGATATAGATATATAGATATAGAGATATAGATATAGATATAGATATAGATATATAGATATAGATATAGATATAGATATAGATATAGATATAGATATATTTTTTTAAATCTCCAAACTCTTCACACATCTGCTGGCATGATAATATTTTGATTAGTTACATTTATGCTCCAATTACACTCACAGAATGTTCCACTGTGTCGTACAGAGAGCATCTTTGCCATGCTCCGTGGAAAATCCTGGATTATTACCTCGTGTATTTGCAATGGGAAAAGACACGATTGGAAACAGGGAAGAAAAGCAAAACAGAGAGATGACTAAGCCTCTAACAGTGCTGTCTTGCCTTCACACTGCTAAATTGGGTCACTGCTATTATTTCCCCAGCTCGAAAATACCAGGGCTTGGAGAGACACGAAGTATGAAAATCCACCCTGCCTTCACCTGACACCTTTAGCTCCCCTACAGAAATGGGGTTTGACTCAGAAAGCAGCCTGACCATGTACCCACAGAGTGGCAAGGCCAACAGTGGGAAGGTACATGTTGCTGTGCTTTTTTATCTGGACAATATCCATCTATTTCTCAGAGAGGTCCTTAACCCTGTCCCTCGAAAATAGATATATATGAAGAGCTACTCTGAGATTTGCAAAATGCCTGCCCTGGTGATGCCAAGAGAGGCTTCTCACCATGAGTGCCGGTGAGATACCCCCACCCCGCTATTTCATTCTTCATCCCCAGACCCTACCGCGGTTGCTTGAGCTGAGGGTATAATGCCACCCAATGCCGGTATCAGCCAGGCCCCCTGCACCCTGTGCTAAAGGCTGTCTGTGCCCCAATTCCACAGTCCCCTCCCCTTAAATCCTCAGCCACCAGGACTTACTTTCTCCACCTGTTCTCCTGGCCACCGCCTCCCTAAGTCGGCCAGCACCTCCGTGCCTCAGTTTCCCCGTGTGGCTCCAGGCATGAACGCTGAGCCCTCCAGAGGATGAAAGAGGTTCTAACCTTGTGTATTGCCTGCGCACCTACTATGTACCTGACGCTCTGGACAACAGCGGTCAGCCGGGCAGCGTGTGTGCCTCGTGGGTGGGGAGGGCACCCAAGGGAGGCAGTTCCGAGGGTGGAAGTCCTGTGACAGCTGTGTGCATGGCAGGGTACCCAACCCAGGCTGGATTTGGGGGAGGAGGGATAAAAGAAAAAGGAAAAACCAACTTGCTTGAGCAAATAAAGTCCACACGGAGGCCTAGGGTTATGCAGGTGTCAGACAGATGAAGAGGAAGCAGAAAGAATATTCCCAGCAGATAAAATAGCCTGTATCGAAGCCAGGAAGGAAAACGGGCTCCAGCACGTGGAGGCACTGACGCGCATGCCTTACAGACCGCTCCTCGAACCTCCCGCCCTGTTCCGTAGAGGAGAAACTTGCCACACAGAGAGGTACAGCGACTGGCCCTTCGTCACACAGCCAGACGGCGGCAGGGCGAGGATTCAAAGGTAGGTGTGTCTGACTCCACAGTAGTGTTTTATTTTCTGTCTAAAACGGTGGTTCCCAAATTGTAGCATGCATCAGAATCACCTGGAAAGCTTGCTGGATCCCACACCCAGCGGGTTGGGGGTGAGGCCTACGAATCTGCACGTCTAACAAGTTTCTGGGGTGCAACTCATCCATGGCCACGTGGTGAGAACCCCTGAGCTGCCTGGTCTCTGACTGCCAACCCTGACAGGCTGGGGTCCATAAACTTGGGCCGACAGACAGCGGTGCTGCCCCTCTGTCCGTCCAGGGCCAGCGAGGAGGCTCTGTCCCACCTGGGGCCACACCGCACACCTCTCGGGGGCAGTACAGCTTGGCCACTGCCCATCCAGCGGGAAGGCTCTCAGCAGGGCCTCTCCTCTTCAATCATTGCCAATTACCAGGAATATCATTAGATGCTTACTGACTTCCCCAAATGTACTAGGGTCTGCACAGAAAATAGCACAATAATTATTCCTCCTCTTTACCATCCTCTAAGGAGCTACAAGACTTTGACAGCTGTTATCCAATTAAACCTGACAGCATTTTTTTTATATATAAAGGCATTTCTTTCATCTCAGATGGGAAACGCTACTTCCTTTTTTGAAGTAAGAAGGAAGGCCAAAAGAGGCCAAAGAGCTTGGCCGATGCCGCTAGGGTCATTTCTTGCTCCTTTCTCCTGCAGGGCCAGTGGAATCCAGGGGGTAAGAACACAGACGCTGGGTTTATATTGCCAGATGGAATCCTAGCTCTGTCCACGACCAGCTGTGTGGCCTCAGGCACGTTACTCAACCTCTCTGAGCCACAGTTTCTTCATGTGTAAAATGACAGTGATGATGGTAATAGTACCTGCCTCATTTGTTCGTTATGAGAATGAGATGTGTTTATATATGTTCAATGTTTAGAATAGTGCCTGACACCTTGTAAGAACTACGTAAATGGCAGCTGTCACGGTCCAGCGTCGGTGACAGAGGCACCCGGAGCCCTGTCGCGGGCCTCAGACTACAGTGGTGACCTTCTGCTCGCAATGTCCCCCGCAGACACCAGGACGCCATGGCTGTCCCCAGTTTATGCTAAGGAACATCTCTCTTTGCCAGTGGTCTTCAAATGTGGTCCCCAAACCAGTAGCCTCAGCACCACCTGGGAAGTTCCGAGAAAACCAAATTCCATGAGTCAGAAAGGCTGGGGTGGGGCCCCGCCACCTGCGCTTCCACAAGCCCTCCAGGTGGTGCTGATGCACGGTCAAGTGTGAGCACCCCTTCCTTGTAAACAGCTCCCAGGGCCTAGCCTATCTGGGTGGACCACCCCCGGGGACTCATGCCAGCTCCTGTCCATTGGATGCTCCCCACGTGTTTCAAGAAGGGGCAGGTCGCCCGGGGTCACGACACTGCAACACCAGTTCAGAACCTGCACTCCTGACCACTGCCTCCCACCCCACTTCCTGGGAGGCCTCCCCGCACCACCCCTGCGGGCCAGCCTGGGAGGGGCCCTCACTGCCATAGGTAGGAGGTGACCACAGCTGCCTCCGCATTGGGAGGCAGGAAGAGGAGGGTACCTAGAGAGAAATGCTGACTCACAGAAACAGACACAGAGTCTCCCAGTCCTACTGGAGTCTTTGAAGCCACCAGGATGCCCCATGGATGTCAACTGGGGCCTCTGGATCAAGTCCCTGAACTGCTTGACCTTCTTCATGGCCTTCATCCCCACCAGCTCACTCTTCCCTCGTATCCTTCACCCCTCCACCCGTTCCTAATCCTGTCCACTGTAACTCGGATTCCCTCCTTATATTTCTCTTCGTACCCAGCCCCAGTCTCCTTCCCTCGTCCCACTTCTACCAGAATCCACTTTGGACTTTGGACTCCTTGACCACACTGCAAACACCCCTCCCCCCGGACACCCTTCCTCCTGCTGCTGTCCACCCTCCTCCACCGGCAGGTCATTCTACATGCCACACGGTTAGAAAAGGACCCTGTCAGCTTCCCCCAGCTCCGTGGCGGACCTGGACACAGATGGGAAGGCAGAGGGAACGAGACGAACAGTGACGTGAAGGGAGCTATGGCTGAAAGCTGTCGAGTGGGCAATGAGTTATGCATCCGTTTGCCAGGCCTACTGGAACAAAGTACCACCCACTGAGTGGCTCGAACAACGAAAATGTCTTGTCACACAGTCCTAGCTGGAGTATGAAATCGAGGTGTCAGTAGGGTTGGTTCTATTCCTCTAGCTTCTGGTGGTTTGCCAGCAATCTTCGGCATTCCTTGGCTTGTATATGCATCACTGCAATTTCTGCCTTTATTATTATTATTATTATTATTATTATTATTATTATTTTGGTTAATCCCTACTAGAGGATATTTTTCCATTGACTCTTAGAGTGAAAAGGAGGGCGGGAGGGAGAGAGAAACATTGATGCAAGAGAGACACATTGATTGGTTGCCTCCCACAAGACCCCGACTGGGGCCAGAGATCTTTGACCAGGAATCGAACCCTCATCCCTTCAGTCTGCAGGCTGATGCTCTAATCACTGAGCCAAAATGGCCAGAGCCTGATCTCAGCTTTTAAATTCATGTAGCATTCTCCCTGCATGTGTGTCTGTCTCCAGATTTCCCCTTTAGATAAAGACACAAGCTATATTAGACTAGGGGCCCCCTACAACAGTGTGGCTCATCATTTCATCGGCGATGGCTCTATTTCCAAACGAGGTCATGTTCTATGGTGCTCGGGTTAGGAGAGCAACATCAATTTCAGGGGCAGATACAGTTCAACCCATAACAAGCCTCCGACAGCCTTACTGTGCTCGCCACCCAAAGAGGCGTGTAAGGCAGAGGCTCAGGAGGATTTCTGCAGAGGTGACTAAACACCGAATTTGGAGATGTGGAGTAGCATTTATCGGTGTTCCTTATGAAGTGAGACCTGGGAAAAACAGAAGAGTGGAAGGGAGGGGAGGAGAGACAACCGCACGGACATCCTTGGGCGTTTCCTTGTAGACACATTCCCTGGCACGGGTCAGAGCTTTCTACAACGTTGTGGCACTTAATTGGGCTTTTGACAGCAGTTGGTCAACTTTTCTTGAAGGAGAGGCTTAATGAGGGATTGCAACTTACAGGGGACTAGTTTGCTTTGAAGCTAGGCCAGGTGCCACTGGGAAGGATGTGAGCATCCCTTCGCAGGACTGCCAGCTCACTGATGTCACCAGCTTGTTCCCCAGCAAATGTACACTGAGTACCTGTTATGTGCCGGGCACTGTTGGGGGCCCTGGGAATACAGCTGGGAACAAAACAGTCACGACACTTAATCAGAGACAGTTTTGCTGAGATGAAAATTCTTCGCAAGAGCTTTGGAAGAAGTTGAATAGGGCTTCTGTAGGTGCCCCCCAGGGACGGTCACGAGCCTTTTTATCCCATGATTTCCTCATTCTGAGTTCTTGATTTTCAGCTAATCTTTTGATGCTCTGAAGTAGCTTTTCAGTGATTATTTCCCCAGGAAGAGTCTATGAGTGGTATGTTTTCTGAGCCCATGCATTTCTGATACTGCATCATTTTTATAGTATAATTCACGACACTGCAACTGAATTTCTTGAGTCTCAACCTACTCCCTTGGAACTGCCATCGCCGCTGGCTTCTCACTTTGCTGATAGAACAAGGAGAGCAATCTGGTCCCTTGTCTGTCAGGTCCTCTTCTTGGGTACACACCGGGGAAGCAGGCAGACAGGCACACCTCACACCCTAATTCCAAACACGCAGAAGATTCTTTTATCCTGTGGGTTTGTACTTGAGGGTACAGCCTAGCAATGAGGACGCCGGCTCTGCTGTCAGACCGCCCGAAGCCACACCCCAGCTCTGCACCTCCTCGTGCATCATCGGGCAAAGGACTCGGACCCTCCATGTCTGTTTCCCAATCTGCAAAATGGGGGTAATAAAAATACCAGCCTCATAGGACCATTTATGAGAATGGACTGAGTTAAAATACATAATGGCTCAGAACAGAGGCTGACAAACTTTTCCCATCAAGGGTCATTTAATTGATACTTGAGTCTTTGTAGGTCCAACGGTCTTGGTCGCAATTACTCAACTCTATTGTTGAGTGTGACAGCAGCCATGGGCAATAGAGAGTGAGTGAGTGAGTGAGTGAGTGAGTGAGTGAGTGAATGAATGAGGCCGTGTTCCAATAAAACTTTACAAAAACTGGTGGCAGAGGCAGCCATGGGGCGTAGTTTGTAGACACCTGATGTCGGAGAGTACCAGCAAATACTAGAAATACTAGGCTCTCAATAAATATCAGCGAGTCTTATTAACTATGGTTAGATTCAGAAGAGTAGTGGCTGGACCATCCCCTACGCTCACGGTCTGGTTCTCTAACACGGTGAACAGATGGTGTACATAAAGAAAACCACCCTCCGCAGAAGCGTCCCTCCCAGCCCACCTTAGCACTCCACTTGTGAGAACTACACCTTCCGAGATGCGATGGGCCGCCAGCATGGCCCTGCTAGGTTTACCTGAGCCGTATTTGTGAGTTCCAGCCTCCAGCGAGGCGTAAAAGAAGGGATGGGGGGGAAACAACAGAACTCTGAGTGCTTCAGAAAGTCCTGATCACCCTGTGACGGGGTCTGTCCCATTTTAGGTTGTCACAGACCTTGATCTTCTACTAGAGAATCGGGAAGGACTTAAAGCCACGTCCCACTTGGGCGGACGGCGCAGCAAAGGTGGCTGATTTGACTTTTTTTTTTAACCATTCCAATTACTTTCAGAGGTGGGAAACGTCTGTCCCAGATTCCCTCAGAGAGTTGCCTGTCCGACTGCTGTGGCCTTTGCCTTTGGTGCTGTCCTCGTGGGAATTGTTATGGAAGCTAAAGAGGCTGCCTTCCCAAAGGACCTTATGGTTCATTTCCAGGGCGGAGTTTCTGAGCCTCAGCCTCTCCGGGGTGCCCACTGTCTCACTCAGAACTTGGGGATCCAATTCTTTATCCACTTCTGGATTTGGGGAGTTTGTCCTTCACCACCTACATCGAGGGGTAAGCATGCCCTGCTTTTCCCTTCGTCCCCAAAAATGGTATATGAGGATCGAGGACCAAAAGCACAGACGACAGGTACGGGCCAAACGTCCTAACTCCTTTAAGGAATTTCTGTTGTTTGGGCTTCGATCTCATCCATACGCGTATATTCACTCATCGATCGGCATCCCCATTCTGTGTCCATCAGAAACGTTCGCGGAGATGCATGATGTATGTGGTACCAGGGCTGCAGAGCTAAATACTAAACGTGGTGTTGCCTTGAGGACTCTGTGGTGCAGGAGGGGAGCGTGGGCCTCGGGGAGCACTGCTCAGATCTCTCTCTCAGGAAGGTCCTGGGGCTCCAGCTGCTGGGACACTGGCACACAGCCTTCAGGCGTCAGCCCCTGCACAGGTTGTCTCAGCTGCAGAGAGGGACTTGCCCAAGCCTGCTCTTCCAGGTCCCAAGCGGATATCCAATGGCAGATGGGGGCAGGAGTGTAAAGCCCCCACTGTTCCTGTCCCCTGCAGACTGGGATGGGCCACTGGGATTGGCTGGGACACTGTCAGGTCTGCATCCCAGCTCGGTTTCTTGCTCTGCCTGCTTCTCCTACCACAGGTGCTAGTCCCAGGGGCACTTTCTAATAAACACCCTATGAACTCCGCCTCTGCCCCTCCTACTCTGAGAACTCAGCAATGGGTCTGGGGACACAAAGGAGGAGCAGATCCCTCCATCTAGGCGGCTTGGAGGTGACATTGCATTGGTTCTTGAAATGTCATGTAGGGCTAGTCCGCGTAGAGAAAGGGAGCAATCACTTTGGGCAGAGGAAAGAGAGTGAGGAAAGACCTGGCGGATGTCCCTCGGCCCAGTTCCAGGATCCTTCAATGTCCTGGTCTGACTGCTGGGTAGGGACATGAGTCAGTGTCAGGAATGAAGCCGAGTCCTTGATGGCCAAACGACTGATGACACTGACCATCCACTGGGATCTGCTGAATGTTTTAAAGAAAAACTGAGACATGATAAACTATTCCCTTCACAAAGAGCATGTTCTTCTCAAGGCTCTATCAGAAAAACCAAACCCACTCTCGATTTTTTATGACTCAGACCTTTGCACAACCATTGGGAGGCTGGGGAATGGTAATGAGGGACGTTCTCTTCAAGAAAACCCTAAAGCCCAGCCTGTGTGGCTCAGTGGACTGAGTGTCATCCCATGACTGAGAGGTCCCGGTTGGATTCCTGGTCAGGGCACACGCCTGGGTTGCAGGCTCCATCCCCAGTAGGGGGCGTGCTGGAGGCAGCTGATCAATATTTCTCTCTTTCATTAATGTGTCTACCTCTCTTTCTCCCTTCCTCTCTCTAAAAAATCAATAAAAACGTATTTAAAAAGAAAACCCTACATACAGGGAAACTAGTGCCTGTATTTCTGGCTCCTATGGCCCCAAACAAGCGCTCAACAAACACAGGCACGACCCTACGTCTGCCGACTGCCAACACCCCAACACGTGCTCTTAGCTGCTGGAGACTTGTGCCTCCCCAGCTCGTCTGCCTCCCCAGCTCGTCTGTCTCCGGATCTCTCCCTAGCACGGTTGCAGGCACAGGGAAAGTATGAGTTCAGTATCAGAGCCGACACAAAGCAGCGAGCCCAGTTCCCGTTCGGGATTGCACTAGATGGCCGCAGAGGTGTGCTCCAGTCCCACAGCCTACGTCGTGTGAAACAGCATCTGATGCCCCCAGCCCCTCACTGTTCAGGGTGCAGGTTGGATGGCACGATTTCCACATTCCTTGCAGCCCTCACAGCCTGAGCGGTTCTACAAACGCTTGGGCATGAGATGCATGACAAGTGACTAGCTCAACAAGTGAAAATAGTGCCCGCCACCCACCAGGGGGAGAATCCGATGCAACAGGGATCATTTCTGCCCACAGCGGTTTTCCAGGGCTGCTTCCTGCTTTTGCTCGTGGCGTGGCCCACCCTGTCTCATAACTCCCGTGCTTCAGCCTCAGAGCTCGGTCCGTGGCTCTGCTCCTTGCTCGCTATGGAACCTACGCCCATCTGCACCTGACTTTTATGTGCTTTTTAAATGTTGATAAATTAAAAGTATCAGAAATAGAAAAACCTACAAAGAATAAAATGAGAGACATTCATAGCTCCACTCTCCGGGATTAATCTCTGTTTACTTCTTGACATACTTGCTTTGCTTCTTCTTGTTTTAATCCTCACCTGAGTGTATGTTTTTATTGACTTGAGAGAGAGAGAAAGGGAGAGAGAGAGTAACATTGATCAGTTGCTTCCTACATGCTCCCCAACTTGGGACCCAACCTGAAACCCAGGGATGTGTCCTGACCGGGAATCAAACCCACAGACCTTTGGTGTATGGGGCAGTGCTCCAACTAACCGAGCCCCCAGCCAGAGCTGCCTTTTTCTTTCATTGTCTTTTTATTTTTTTTATCCTCACCCAAGGATATTTTTCCATTTTTTATTCATATAGAGCAGGAGGGAGAAAGAATAAGAGAGAGAGAGAGAGACATCTACGTGAAAGGGACACATTGAGTGGCTGCCACCCACACGACCCAACCAGGGCCGGGGACAAACTGCAACCGAGGTACGTGCCCTTAGCGGGAACCGAACCCGGGTCTCTCTGGACCACAGGCCGACACTCTGACTGCTGAGCCAAACTGGTCAGGGCTGCCTTTTTATTTTTAAAGAAAGATTACTTCATTGTTATTTTGAAAATGATACAGATTCACTTTGTAGAATTCAAGACATAAAAAAAAAAAAAAAATACAAAGATCCAAGTAAAAAAAGAAAAAAACATGCCCAAGTCTTGTCACCTGGGAAGAGCTGTCATTAACATACAGCAAACATTCCTGTAAACACCTGTCTAGATACACAGACAAAAGAATCAATGGCAAATAATTGGATGGACAGAAGAATCAGTAGAAATAAATACTATCAAATGTGGGATAACATATGACGTGCCACTTTAACATTTTTATGGGTTATATTTATTTTTACTTGTATTTAACAGAAGAAGAGAATTAAAACTGTAGGAAATCCAGACCTTCAAATGTTTCTTCGCCATGAGATATCTGCCGAAAGACCCCTCTGAGGTTAAGAATACAGATCGTAAAGAACGTGTACAGAGTTTGGAGTAATTATGTTGTCTTTTAACTATTTATTTTAATTTAAAACACTCTTTTGAAATCTTTCATTTTAAACATCTCTCCGTGCTGTGAGAGATGGATTAGCACTCTCAAGACTTCTTTTAAACTCCCACATCCCCCAAACCCCTGATTTCTCAGCCTTAATTGTTGGTTGGGCTGTTGTTATGCTGCCCAGTTTATAACCTTCGCATCCTGATCTATAACTGTAATTGCCCAAGTTGTTTATTGTTAGTTTTCTATTGATATGGCGTCACCACTCATCATCAATCCTTATACCATGAGTTCTACATTCATCAACCTTTTCTTTTCATTCGCTTTTAATTAGCCGGCTTTGTGATTCAGTATTTTTTTTTTAAGATCTCATGGAAGTCATATTTATTCTGAGTACATTTATTCTTGAGGACAATTGCTTGTTAGCTCCACATCCACGATATTCTTGGGCTATGCTTTTGTTCCATCAAATCTATTAGACATTATTCCATTGTCTTCCCAAACCAAATGCTCCTATACAGAAGTTCGAACCAGCCTGGTGTTTTTCTTCCCCTTGTGGAGGGTTCTTGTGTTTGGAAACTGCATAATTTCTTTCTTTATCTGAACGTTTAAGAACTTAACTGTAATATGTTTTGGTGTTCCACATTCTGTACCAAATTTTCCTGGAACACATTATCTTTCTTTATTATTTTTTTATTGTGGTAAAATATTAAATTTGCTATTTGAATCATTTTAAGTGTGCAATTCATTGACATTCATTGCACACACAAGATCGTGCAACCATCACCACTATCCATTTCCAAAACTTGTCACCACCCAAAGGGCAATTCTGTAATTGTGGTAGGCAGTTAGACGGACATGGGCAGAGCAGGAATGATTAGCCAGGTACCGAAGGTCGCCAGGGCAGAAAGCCTCAGATGCTTAGCAAAGGACAATTGTAAGGTAGAACTCACCTCCAGGGTAACCTTTCCTCCCCTAGCATATTGCTGGTCACGTGACTTAGACCCTCTGAACTTTCAAATCACTGGTCATGCAGTTCAGATTCTCTTCTGACCTTTCCTCCCCTGGCATGTTGCTAGTCATATGGTAGAGTCCCTTAGGGGAGAAAAAGGGGGCCAGAGAATAGCCTCATATGACTCCCACACAGGCCCTTGCATGACCCCTCTCTTAGGCATTAAGCCCGAGGGATAACATCGAGGCCTCAGTTGTGTTTCAGCTCCAGGCCCAGAAAAGCAGCAAGGTCAGCTGGGGCAATACCATGGCTGACATCAGGACTAGCTGTGATGACTAATGACCCCCTGCCCTGGCCTCAACCAATCAGTAGAGACCACGATCCTGAAAGGACACACCTGGAAAGCTAATGAAGATTCTACTGAGATCCTCTCCTGAGACCGCACACCCATGCCCTTCCATGCCCTTCCTTCCCCTTCCTTCCCCTTCCTTTCCTCAAGGTGTGCACCTTTACTTTTCCTCCTAAGCACCAAGGGCTCTTCTTTTGCCTCTGTAATTTGTTTCCTGAGCCCACGCAGCCCAGTTGGCTCACTTCTTCCAGGGCTCACTTCTACCTCTGTGACTTTCTAAATTTTTGCTTGTCTTTGAGTCTTGACTCTGAATTCTTTCATAGCCAAAACTCAAGGACTGAGATCTAACATCTGGCATCATTCACCATAAACATAACCACTAAGCAATAACACCCCATTTTCTCTTCCCCCAATCTGGTAACCTCTAATCTACCTTCTTTCTCTATGGTTTGCCTATTATACATACCTCATAAGTGGAATCTTATAATCAAAACAAAACAACAAAAACAATAATAAGTGTTGGGGTGATATAGAGAAACTGGAACCCTCATACATTGCTGGGGAAAGTAAATGGTGCTGCTGCTTGCAACACATTGTCTTTTGAACTGCGAATTTAGTTCTTCATTCACTTCAGGAATTTTTCTATTGAGAGGCGGAATAGCATAATGTTGCTCTTTTGAATCATAATTCTGCTATATACTAAGGATGTAAACTTGGGCAAGTTACTATCTATGTCTTCATTTCTTTGTCTATAAATTGGAAATACTAATAGTGTTGACCCCAGACTCTTGTTGTAAAAAATTAATTACATGTAAACCTCTTTAAAAAACTGCCTCATGCATAGCCGATTCAAAAAGGATTTGTTCTTTGTATGCTATATTAGATTAAGCTATGTTATATTACATATTTGAATAAATTATATTTGATACATATATCTACATATCTATTTTTGAATAAATCTTTTCCCTTTTAGCTATCTTTATATTAAACTTCCCTTGACTACTTACATCAGCCTTTTACCTACATTCATGTGCTCATTAAGACTTTCCCTCCTACTATTTTTCCTGCAGTGTATATTCTATTGGTCTTTTGGTTTGTTTCAGTTTTACTGCTCAGAATTTACCTCCGGGCTCTTTAATCCTATGAAAACTATCTGGGGCCTCAGCTTGTTTCTGTTTGTCCCTGTTAATCTCATTCTGTAAATGTATCACCTCATCTTTGAACTGTTTCATGCCTTAATGTCTTCATATCAGGTTCTCTGCAAAGTAATTGTGAATAATTCAGTTCTGCTCCTTAATTTATACTTCTTTCTAGGTTGGAAATATTGTTTTTGTATCCTATAGCCCCCTGCTTGTTTGCTTTCTTTCTCCCCGCCTCCCCATTTTCCCCTCTCCTTCTCGCTCTGCTTGGGTGGCTCTGCCCTGACATTCTATTTGCTGTGATATATAGCAGAGGTGACACCTGCCTCTCTTCCCACCACAGCAGGGAACAGTCTGTTTTCCCCTTGAAGCTGAAGTTTGAAGATTGAGTATTTTTTGTTTTGCCAGATTTCTGTAACCTATGGAAACAGGAAGGAGAAATCTTGGTTAAGGTGACATTCAGTCATGGTTAGAATGCTGGAGATCTATTTCTTCTTCCTAGATTTTGAGAAATATCCTATAATCGATTCACTCTCTCCACTTGTAGGTATTTATTCTTCCTATAAGAAGGTATTGTCTCCTTTTCTATTATTTCTCCAATCTAGTCTGTAGTCCTGAAGCCTTTGTTACTAATTTTTCTCTTTTTACGTGTCTCGAGTCCCACCCCTGCCCTAGGCTATTTTTCTCATCTCTTAGACTGGGAAACGATGTTCCACATTCCATTTGTTTCCCCCCAGATGTTCGGGTATTAGTGAGAAATCCTAGGGTATGCTTTGTAGTAGACGGGGAAAGAGAAGTCTAGCTCTAGCTCTCTGCATCACAGCAGTATTTTCTCTTTCTTTCCTTATTTACCAGTCCTTAAAGTTTATTGCATTCAACTAGTCCCTTTACCATGTTTAGATGTGGTGGTGAATTCTATCTTCTTGTATTTTGGTTTGCTCGATTCAATAGGAATTGGGCAAGAGGAATTCTGTAATACGGATTTCTGTCAATGATCTTAACTAAACATCTGAGTCACATTTTCTATATGTAAGCTGAGAAAATAATTGTCATAGTCAACTCATGGATTTTTTTAGGAGTACTAAATTAGATAACATATGTAAATTACTTTGCAAGCTCTCAAATTTTATGTGAAGAGTACGTTTTCAATAAATGTTATTTGTGAATGAACGAGCTACTATTACTCTATGGAAATGACTTTAGGTATCTAATTCATAGGATTATAAAATGTTAGAATTTAAAGGAATCCTAAGAACCATGTAGCCCATGATTTTATATAGAAGAAAACAAATGCCACGCTGTCAACTTCAGAACCATGTTTCACCAAGAGGTGAGTGACACAAGAATTCTACTGTCTGTAAGCTGATGGAAAATATGTTATTCACAAGAATTCTTCTTGAGAATTTCCTATCTGTGAGAAGAAATATTTTTACTTTTTTCTTAAGAGGAAGTTCCTCTTATTCATAGGCCCCCTTGTTTCGCTCAACACCAACATGAGTTTAGGTAGGAGATGAAAACAAAGCTTAAATCTTTTCCACAACTGAAGGGAGACAAAATACAATGGAAGAGAGAAAAGAAATTGCACAAATTAGGCCAGATGTTGAGTAAGAGTTAAAATCAGTAGAATGGATGTTGAAAAATGAAAGTTTGATACTAATTTTCAGTTGTTTGAAGTGTACACCCTCTCCTTCTCACACAAGGAATTTCGATAAAATCTATTCTATTCACTGATGTTTTTGTAGAAGGTTCTTGGGATGGCACTTCACTCGTCTGAGTAAAGAACCAGCACACACGCTACATCTGTTTACAGAAACAAAGAATGTGGGACCCATGGATTACAGACATTGGTCAGCTGCGTCTTCCTGTATCTGAACACAGCCAGGGAGCAGGGGGCAGGGTGGGGTAGAGGGCTGGCCTGGAGGGGTTTAGGGTTTGTCAGGTGAGTGAGCGAGGAGATGAGTTTTAACCTAAAGCTAAAGGAATTGCCAACACCAAGGGAGGAAGCAAAGACCAAACTGGATGGAAATCTGCCATGTTATATGGCAGACAGAATCAGGCATCCAATTAAGTTTGCACCATTTGCTTCAGCCCGACAAGAAAGACTTTTTCTGCCAGTCCCAAATCCAAAAGTTGTTGTCTGTGCCCTGACATATTTTAGGAGCTTTGCATATACCTGATATTAAGACCAAAGGAGCCTGGCTGGTGTGTCTCAGTGGACTGAGCTCTGTCCCATGGCCTGAAAGGTCTCGGTTCAATTCCTTTCAGGGTGCATGCTCAGGAAGCAGGCTTGATACCCAGTGGGGGGCGTGCAGGGGAGAGCCGATCAATGTTTCTCTCTCATATTGATGTTTCGATGACTCTCTCCCTTCCTCTCTCTCTAAAAAAACCAATAAAATAAAATAAAAATTTTTTAAAAGACCAAATGAAAGAGAGCACAAAATTTGTTTTTGTTTTTATTTTTATTTTTGTGTGTGTGTGTGTGTGTTTTTTTTGGTACGTGCTCCTAGTGGGATTGAACCTGGGACTCTCTGGTCTGCAGGCCAACGCTCCAACTGCTGAGCCAAAATGGCCAGGGCAAGAGCACAAAATGTAATAAATATTTTCAGACCCAAATAGCAAACTAGTAATAGTTATATCCTAGGGCTTCTTTGAGATAATAAATGGTTTTTTTAAGTGTTTAAGTTTAAAAACAACAATGACAAAAGGGAGGCCTCAGTTGACAGAATTTCCTATCAACCACTTTGGATTGTAGAAAAAAATGTCACCATAGCTTCAACTTTTGAAGGGGGGAAAAAAAGGTATTCAGTCAAAAATTATATACCCAGCAAAACTGTCACCTAAATCTGATCTAGACATTTGAGTCCTACAAGGCCTCAAAATTTTCATTTCCCATATATTCTTTCTTTGGAAGTTATATGAGAATATAGTCTTATTTGGACTGAAAATGTGTGATTTGTGTGCTCTCTTTCATTTCATTTTAATGCCAGGCTTCTGTGAACCTTCTGATCCTCACACACTGGTTTGCAGCAAAACAATTTGCACCGTCATAATAGAGGTGTTATTTATGGGCTTTCAACTTTTATAATCATGCTACTATTTAATCATGGAAGGTAAGAACAGTGACAGAGGAAAGTCTAAAAAGTACCCACCTTGGCCACAAAAGAGTCAAGACAAGGCTGAGAGGCAGAAGAGAGGGAGCTGAGTGGGGAAAGCAGGGAGCACAGATGGCCTCCTCATCTTACCCAGGAGATGCCCCTGATGGAGCTGGGGCAAGCAGTAGAGGCTTCAGCATGCCACCTGGATCGGCAAAGATTACCACTAAAGGCATGAAAAACAAAAACTAACTATAATGAAAAGTAGAGAATGACTTAAGAGGGTAAGTCCTTATTTCTCTTAACAGAAAGCCAGTAGACCATGCCTTCAGTTAGTAAGTCAAGAAAAGCACCTGAAGCAAAGTCTTTACACATGTAGATGGAACTACCAGAAGAAATAAAAGTAGACATGGATGCCCGAGAGAGGGTCTCTGGGAGGCAGAGGCACTGGACAGCCTGTGATGGCTCTTCAACATGAGCCCTTCCCAGCTACTTGGTATCTAAACCATGTTTATTTTCTGGTTTAGCAAACCTTGTCAAATGTTTTGAAAATTAATTTTTAAAACTATAAATATGGATACAGAAATTGCTCCCTGAATTAAATCATATTTAATCATTATACGAAAAAGAAATATTCATATTCAGAGACAATAAGCTTACTGCAGTAATGGCAAGATTGTTTGAAGATGTGAAATGCATTTATGTTATCATTTTAGCAGGATGAAGGTGAGAAACACCATCTTCACTCTACTGTTGCTAAAGAAACTCTGGGTATAATCTTCTCAACATTTCTGGCTTTTAAAAAGTCAGTATTCTAGACATGGAAAAATACTTCCTTACAATAACAGAATGCCCGTCTGAGACTAAGGACAACATCCAATGTACATGACAAACACTGAAGTCATTTCCATTAAATTCAGGAATGAAACAAGGTTATACCCATATTATTCAACACTGATTTGCAAGTTCTAAGGAATGAAATTAAAAAGGGAGAGAGAGAAGAAGGAGGTGAAGGCAGGAGAAAGGTATATATAATAAAAAGTAGAAGACAAAGTTACCATCATTTGCCTGATGAGATGATTGAATACCCAGAAAACCCAAAGCACCAACTCCAAACTCTGCAAGACTGATGAAGAGTTCAGTAAGGTGAGTGATTAAAAAATAAGTAAAACACAACAGCTTTCCTATACAGCAGCAAAACCACTTGGAATCTCTAACAGGAAATAAATTAAATTACAGTAGTAGCAAATACCTAGGAATCAACTTAAACCGAAATGCATAAAGACACCCATAAAACTTTGCTGAGGGATATAAAAGAACCATGAAAAAGTGAAGATACATGTAATGATTCCAAATCTGAAAACTCAATAACGTCAAAAGGAAAATCCTCAAACACACAAAATTATTTTTTGCAAAAAAATATTTGCAATTCTAATAAAACCCAAGAGTTGTTTTGGAATTGGATCAAGTGATTCTCTAAAGGTCATCTAAAAGGAAACACGAGTCACAGTTCTTTTAGGAAAGTGTAAAGAAATGGGATGTCCTATCAAGTATGAAATACCTGATAAAGCTACAATAATTAAAAGTGTTGTATTCAGCCCTGGCCTGTTTGGCTCAGCTGTTAGAGCATCGGCCTGTGGTCCGGAGAGACCCGGGTTCGATTCCCGCTAAGGGCACGTACCTTGGTTGCAGTTTGTCCCCAGCCCTGGTTGGGTCGTGTGGGTGGCAACCACTCGATGTGTCGCTTTCACGTTGATATTTCTCTGTCTCTCTCCCCTACTCACTCTATCTGAACAAAATATTGAAAAATGTCCTCGGGTGAGGATAAAAAAAAAATTAAAAAAAAAAAGTGTTGTATTCACATGAAAACAGATAAACTAACAACACCCACAATAGACTCTATAAAAGGATGTGTTTGATTTTTTTAAAAGTTTCTATTTCAAATCAGTGGAGAAAGTTTAGACTATAAATCTATGGTCCTGGGACACCTGTTAACTATTTGGAATACAACAGACTTAGATTCCTATCTATGTGATGAACCAAAAATTAATTAATTCATTAGTTAATTAATATAGAAATATAAACAATAAAGAGTTAAATATGAAAAAAATCAAATCGTTAAAAATCTAGGAAAAAATATGTAATTTATTACATTTAGGAATGGGGAAATAAATAACTTTTGAGCCCCAAATCCAAAGAAGATATAAAGTTTTCTGTAATTACAAATGAAAAGTAAAACTGTTCTTCAGAGACATCATGTATTCTGAAACCAAATAAAAACTGGGAAAAAATATTTCAATAGAAGTAGCAGGTAAACTTATTCCATCAAAGATCCTATAAACATACTACATGAAAAATATAAAAATATTCATAAACAGATAATTCATGGAGGATAAACATAAAATATGTTCAGCTGCAGAAATTAGAAAGAACATCCTAATTAATATGTACAGTATAATTTCTTCTTATCAAATTAACAAATATTTTAAAACAGTGATAATGCCTGATATTAGCAAAGGTTTAGTAAATAATCACTTGATGCTTGGACTAAAGTTGGCGCAAAGGTTTTCTGAAGGACATAGTGACAATAGGTATCACATTATCACTTTAGGAATCACATACTACAATATAAATCACACATCACACTCAAATGCCCACATCACCAAATGGACAATCCCAATCTAGAGGAAATAATTAGAAATCCTAAAATTTACATGAAAAATGTCACACCAGTACTATTTATAACAGTGAAAAATCAGAAGCAATTTCAATGCCCAAGAGTAAAGACATGATTAAATAAATAGTAATATGGCAATACTATATAATTTAACTGATGCAAAATTTCAGTCATTAAAAAATATCCAATAACAGAAAAATGCCAATGATATTTTAAACGAGGGAAAAAAGCTATCTAATAGTACTTATGGCTTGTTTCCAAATTTTGTAAAATAAAATTTACATATTTAGCAAATATATGTGTGTGTGTGTGTGTGTGTGTGTGTGTCTGTTTCGTAATCACTATCTACAGAAAAAAGAGACTTGAGAATTCATGTTTAACATAGTAAATTAAACACATGCATTAACTTCCCTTTTCTCCCCAAGTGTAGGAATTAAAAACACATAAACCCACAAACACCAAGACAATGGGGGGAAAAAATAACAGCAATTGAGTGACGTCAACATTATGGAAGAACAGCTGGACAAATGGTAACTGATCAAGCACAGAGGATTCCGTAACCTGCTGAGGCTGGGTAATGTGCCATACAAACCCAGGGGTATCCAGGGAAACCAACACACTGCGAACAGTAGGAGTCAGTTTTATATGCATTGCACATCCCTTCCGAAGAACAGAGGGTTTATCTTTGGGGAAACTGATCAGATAAGAAGGAAAGACATTATGTGTCAGCATTCCAAGAGTCACCAGTAAAAAAAGCCAGTTTACCACCTTTCCTCTGTGTGGTCAAGCCCATCAGTGAGCAAGCCTTCTCCTACCCAATACACACACTCAACATTTTAGTCCCCCTCTCTTAAACATGCATGGACAACCAGGAAACCTCCACCCTGAGCAGGGAAAAAAAAGAAAAGAAACTGAAAGCATATTATCAAATAAATTATATCAAAAACACTCCTAGCCCTGGCCGGTTTGGCTCAGCAGTTAGAGCGTTGGCCTGCGGTCCTGAGAGACCCGGGTTCGGTTCCCGCTAAGGGCATGTACCTCGGCTACAGTTTGTCCCCGGCCCTGGTTGGGTCGTGTGGGTGGCAACCACTCGACGTGTCCCTATCACGTCGATGTTTCTCTCTCTCTCTCCCTCCCACTCTATCTGAACAAAAAATGGAAAAAATGTCCTCGGGTGAGGATAAAAAAAAAAAAACATTCCTAGAACTGAAGATAGTCAAGTTGTAGATTAGAATGGTAGCCCAATAACCCCTTGAGCTACGAATAAAAAATAGCTACACCAAGACATTATGAAATCCTCAAAACACTGGTGTTTAAAAAAAAAAGTGCTGAAGGTTTACAGAAAGCAAAATATTCTGAGAGACTGACACATGCTAAGATAATCCAATGTTCAACAGAAAAAGGTGAGTTCTTTCAACAAACAGGATGGAGCAAGTGAACATTCATACACAACAGAAGAACTTTGATCCCTACACCAGGTACAAAAGTGAACTCAAAATGGAGCGTAACCCCAAATGTAAAATGTAAAACCAAAGAAGAGGAGAAAATCTTTATAAACTTGCCTTAGGCTAAGAAATATTAGGTGTGACACCAAACCAACATCCATAAAAGAATTTTGATCTAGTTGGACTTCATCAAAACTAAAAACTTTTTGTTCTATGAAAGGTATTAGTAAGAGAATGAAAAGATAAGCCATATGCCAGAAGAAAATATTTAATAAAAATCACCTATCTGAAAAAATACTTATGTTCTTAATATATATCAAACTCTCAGAGATCAATGATAATATACCAAACAACCCAATTTTTAAAAATGGGCAAAAGATTTGAACAAACAAATAAAAAAGATGATATATAGAAAGCAAATAAGCAAGCCAGCTGGTGTGGCTCAGTGGGTTGAGCATTCTCCCATGAACTGAAAGGTCCTGGTACGATTCCTGGTCAGGTCACATGCCCAGGTTTTGGGCTCGATCCCCAGTAGGGGGCGTGCAGGAAGCAGCCAACTGATGTTTCTCTCTCACATCGATGTTTATCTCTCCCTTCCTCTCTCTCTAAAAAATCAATGAAAGCATATTTTTTAAAAAAGAAAGCAAATAAACATATAAAAAGGTGCTCAACATCATTAGTCATTAGGGAAATACAAATTAAAACCACAACACACTCTCTAGAATGGCTAAAATTCATCTTTTGTAAAAGTTAATACCTAGTGCTGGTGAGGGCATAGTACAAATGGAACCCTCACGCATCACTTGTGGGTATGCACAATGCCATAGCCATTGTTAAACAGATTGACAGTTTCTTATAAAGTTAAATAAATACTTATCATACAACCCAGCAATCCCACTTCTAGTATTCACCCAAAAGAAACAAAAACTTACATTGATCATTGATACAAATATTTGTGTGCCAATGTTTGTATTGTTTTATTCATGACCACCAAAAACTGGAAACAGTGCAAATAGCCTTCAAGTATTGAACGGATACTCAAATTGTCAGAAATCCAAGCAATAGAATACTTTCAGTGATAAAAGAATAAAAGTGATACACACCACGATGTGTATAAATCCCAAATGCATTACGCTAAGTGAAAGAAGTCAGATTCAAAAAGCTAGGTAATATATGAGTCCATTTATATAGCAAGTCACAACCATGGGGACAGAAGGCATACCAGTGGTTTCCAGGGGGCAGGGAAGGAAGGGATTCACAACAAAAGGTCAATCTGAGATAAGTTTTTGGAGGGATGAGTCTGTTCTATATGTACTAGGTGATGGACACACGATTCTATATACCATCTAAACCCATAGAACTACATTCCAAAAAGAGTGCATTTTACTATATGTTAATTTAAAAAATTAATTCTGAGCCCTGGCTGGTTTGAGTCATTGGTTAGAGTGTTGGCCCATGGACCAAAGGGTCCAGGTTCAATTCCCAGTCAAGGGTATGTACCTGGGTTGCAGGTTCAATCCCCGGTCCCAGATGGGGTTGTGCAGGAGGCAACTAATCAATGTGTCTCTCTCACATGATATTTCGCTCTCTCTCTCTCTCTCTCCCTCCCTTCCACTCTACCTAAAAATCAATGGAAAACTATCCTTCTATGAGAATTAACCAAAATAATAATAATAATAATAGTAATTAATTCTGAGGGAAAATTATATCCTACTAGAGTTCTATACCCAACCAAACTATCAATCTAATGTAAAGATAGACTAAATGACTGTCAGCCATGCAAGATATTTTTTTTTTACTTTGTATAAAGACTTTCTTAGCAAGCTCTTAGATATACTGTGCTGTAATAGAATGAGGAACTCATGGGACCTGAAAAAAGGGAAGAGAGAACAGGAAATCCCAGGAAAACTGCTGGGTCTAAGGTGTAGAGAATAAGCAGGTCAGATAAAAGCAGGAAGTTGGAGGCTCCAGACATATGAAAATAATAGATAACCTGATGAGTTTGAATATGAGGTGATGAGATAACTCTTCTGGGAGAAGAGTCAGAAAATCTTAGTGATCAGTTAAAAAAAAATATGAACCACATAATCAATTGTAACATGCAATGTTGAACTCTCACAGGAGAAATAAGAAAAATAATGTACTCACAATAGACTACATCACCCTGATATAAATAATATCAACGAAGTTAAAACAAGGTCAACCCTGGAAACTGAGTTCCCTCCATCTGACGAGGTTACCCTATCAGGAAGGTTGAAGAGGGAAGCATGCTGGGGGGGGGGGGGGGGGAACGTCTTAAAAAGCTACCAGACAAGTCGATAGATAATATGCAAGTGAAATAAACAAGAAATGGCAGAATTCATGTTATTTAGAAATACAGTGTAAAACATAAGGGGGAAAAACAGCTAAAAGAGGTGAAACTAGTTGCCTTGGGGGTAAGGGAATCTAAGGGGAGGGGACTGCTAATAGACTATATTATTTTAAAAACTGTTCTAAACAAGAACAAAGTTTTTAATTAAAAAAAAGAAAAGAGAAAACTAGAAGGAATGATGCCAAAGTATTAATGATTATCCCTGATTATTGGGTTTACAGGAAATTATCACTTTCTTCTTTACGATTTCCTGAATTTCCCAAACTTTCTATCTTCATCATCAGACAGGGGCAGTGAGAGAGGGACAGAGAGAAACAGGGTCCGTCAGACAGACAGACGGGGACAGAGACACACACACAGAGAAACTGTGTTCAAAAGGAAAATACTTCGCCCTTCTCCTTAATCAGGCAAAGTGTACTGAAAACTCACGACTTACCAAGGAGGAATTCGCATTTTAGAACGTGGGGTTTCTGGGGCAGAAGGAAGGTTCTGAGACAGCATACTGGGGAGTGGCTACCATGGTGCCTGGCACTGAGCAGGGTTCAGACAGAAGGAGCCTCTCCCCGTGGCCCCTGAGCTCTCTCTGTACGGTGCAGGCTGACACTCAGCCAGCTCTCTCCAGCTCTAGAATTTGGCTCCAAGACATTCTCTCCAAGAGACTCTCCAGGACCCAGTTACCCCCGCCTCCACTGCTCGGACTAGGGGCGAGGAAGCCTATTCCGCCCCCCATCAGTGCAGGGCCAGGCACGTTCCCACACTAGACCCTCCGCCCATGGCAATATGTTCCTGGAGGTTTTACATCTCCTCTCAACTGCCCACCTCCCAGGGCACAGGTTCCCCAAGTCAATTATAAATGGCTGCTGGGGCTTCAGTGTCTCTGCCGGGTTTGTGCAATCTCAGCTGTTAAATAAATGGCAACCCTGACCTTCTGACTTCCTGCAAAGCCCTCCCAGATCAGAGCCCGATCCTCACGACCCTTTGCAAGCTTGGCAATTCAGAGCCACGCAGAGCATTTCAAGGTACAAAGAAGGACCCAGTCTTCAGAGAAACTCAAGTCCTAGAGCTGGAAGACCTGGGTGCTGGCCGGCCTCTGGCTTCGAGAGCTTGCGAGTCAGGGAAAGTGACAAAACCCGAGGTGAGGAGCCGAGCCGTGGAGCAGAACCACCCAGGTTCATTCCCTCAGCAGCCACTTACTTCCTGGCCCGAGTTTTGATACCTGTTGGCAGACTTCTCGTCTATAAAACTGGGACAGTTTAATCGTCAATTTACTTGTTTAAATCTTCACTTTAAAAGGCCTACTTCATGTGTAAAATGACTAGTAAATAATTATACAAGAGCTAATGTTCATTTAGCACTTGTTATATCTATGGCACTGGGCCAGGCATTTTATGCTCATTTATGTTTATCCTCACAAATTACCAAGAAGTCTTATCTCCTCCTATTAAAAATAAAGAAATGGAGGTCCTGGCCGGTTTGGCTCAGTGGTTGGAGCGTTGGCCTGTGGTCCAGAGAGACCCGGGTTTGGTTCCTGTTAAGGGCATGTACCTCAGTTTCAGTTTGTCCCCAGCCCTGGTTGGTCGTGCGGGTGGCAGCCACTCGATGTGTCCCTTTCACGTCGGTGTTTATCTCTCTCTCTCCCTCCCACTCTCTCTGAACAAAAAATGGAAAAATGCCCTCGAGTGAGGATTAAAAAACAAAAAGGAAAAAAACGGAGTCACAGAAAGACTAAGCAACTTGTCCCGTGTCATTCAGCGAAGGAGTCCCGGAGCTGGGACTTGAACCCAGGAGGACAGATACAGCTGCAGTGCCTCACGATTTCCTCAAAGATGTACATCTTGAGGGTGAACGGTCACTGGCCCTCTCCCCCAGCCATACTGCAGATGGAGAGACCACGTCCTGAAGCAAGGACATGTGTGTCCCCACAGTCATGCAGGGGCTAGGAGAGAGCTAGGATCAAGCTCCCATTCATTCTGCACGCCGCCAGAGAGGGGAACCCACAAAGACGCATCCAGAGGACCCCGGGCACCACTGTGGGTGTGTGGACTGCCCACAACCTCCGTCCCTGGCAGCCTCCTGCCTGGTTCTGACAGGTGCCCTATCTTCCTTTGGGGGAGCAAGTGTCTGGGCGCTGCCACCCTCGGCCACATTTTGCAGGCTTGCCCTCACCCACCCCTTGCAGATGCTCACTCCCTCCTCCATGCTGAAGAAGAGCACTGCCCATGCCTGTCACCAAGGCTGGGGGATGGCCAATCCCAAGGCCCCGGCTCCCCCAGGCCTGGCGGAGTCAGAAAGCTCACGCTTCCCTGCTGCGGGACTTCTGTCCCTTCAGCGTCGTCCGCATCCCTTCACAAGCTCACTATTCGGGGACCGTGGGTTATCCTCAGCTGGACCCTCAGAGCCTATTACAGCGCCTGGCAGCAAGTAGGGGTTCAACCAATATTTGTGAAGTGTCAGAATGAACTGGGAGGTTCCACTCTTCACCCCATCTGCAGAGACACACAGAGTGGCGCCTAGGAGGGTCCCTCTCACGTCTCCGGGATGTGGCCTCGCGGAGACAAACCCAGCTCAGAACACAACAGGTTAACTGCCTTTGCCGGAGGAATCTTTCTTTCTTCCCCTTGAATGACCTAAGTCTCCTGTCTTTGAAAAACCACTTTCTAAAGGAGCTGGAGTAACGGGCCTCTTTATACTGATGCCCTTGTCCACAGATGAGCAAATGCTCCAGGACCATCTCTGGCAACTAAGAGGTTAGGCTGGAGCAGGCTCAGGAAGTTCCAAGGAGAAGCCTCTAAGTCACCTTCCAAGCAAGAGTGATTACGACCTGGCCAGCCCCCAGGCTTCTGCACAAGGTGACATGAAACCCCTTCTGACCAGGCCAGGGCCCGGGACCCAAGACCTCAAATGTTACCACCAGGTGGGGTAGCAGACAGGACATGAGGTGGGGAGGGCTGCATTTTAGTCCCAGCTTTGTCACAGGGCAACCGCATGAGTTTGGGCAAGTGATCTAATATCAGTGAGGCTCCGTTGTCACACACCCACTCCCCAGTCAGCAGTCCATTCCCCAGGTACGGGTTCAGCTCCTACTGTGTGCCAGGCACTGTGCCAGGCACTGAAATATGAGACTGGCAGGGAATTGGTCTGGCAGGGGAAGGGGAGGAGATACCTCTTCACCCGCAACCCTTCTAACACATTTGCAGATTGCAGTATGTGCCGGGAAGGAAAAGGACTGTCATCCTTGGCACCTGACCCCAAGGAGGTAACATTTGAGTTGAGAGTTAAAGAATGAGACCGGGGTGGGGAAGGGCCAGGCAGGAGGAGAGGGACTATTCCAGCCGAGAAGGCAGTGTGTGCAAAAGTCCTGGGGCAGAGCAGGACGCACCATACATTCAGGGCACTGGAAGAAGTCGCTGGAGTAGGAGGGTGAGTGTGTCCAGGTGAGGATGGAGGGAGGGGCGGGGTCCAGGTGATCCAGGCTCTGTCACTTGTTGAGAAGTCTGGGCTTTATTCTAGAGCAATAGAAACCCCTTCAGGCTGCTGGGCACAGAAGTGACATGATCCGACCTTGGTTTTGAGTTCTCTCCAGTTGCTACGTACAGAATCGAATAAAAAAGCCCAAAAGAGAGATGGTAGCACACTGGTGGCAAAAGAGAAAAAAGACCCGCTCTGAGGGATATTTAGGAGGAGCACTGGACGGGACTGGGGACTGAGGGAAGGGAGGAGTAAAAGGTGACTCTTGGTCGGCTTTGTAACCTGGATGGATGGTGGGCCGTGCTCCCAGGGAGACAAGCAGTGCTGAGCACGTCTTCCACTCAGGATGGCAACCTGGAGGCCGGGCTCTGTGATGATGAAAGAAGGCCAGACGCGGACGCCAGTCTGCAGCCTAGGGGCACAGGCATTCTGAATCCTGCCCGGCCTGCGCCCTCTCCGTCCGGAACTCACAGTGCACCGGCCAGGCTGAGACTGGGGCCTGGGAAGCTGGGGACAGAGGAGATCTCTTCCCTGACTCGGGGACACTCTGAAGACCAGAGGATCAGAGGGGGGGCCCTGCACTGCCCGGCTGCCTGGATCAGAGGCTACACCACAACCTTGGAGCTCCACGGCCCGGTCATTATCGCGCAAGAGCTGGGCTCGAAACAGTGGCCAGTCACGGAGGGGGACTCGGGGGTGGGGCGCAAAGCCAGTCACACCCTTCCCCCGATGCTGAACCTGTGCCGGCTGCCATGGCTCTGTGGAGGGCTCGGACCTCCTGGGTGGGGAGTTCAAGGTCCCACACAGACGGATGGAAAAGTTCTCTTCCACTTCTTCACCAGTGCCCAGTGTAGTGTCCAGTGAGCTGCCTAGGGGCATCCATTTCCCCTCCTCCTTCCTAGGCACCGTTGGGGGCCCCTGCTCTCGGGGGTGGGGGGAGAGACATGCTTTGGGCTGCACTAACAGCACGTGTAATCTCTTATCTCTGGACCCCAGATTGGTCCAGGACACGAGCCTCATGTATCCTGTGTCACACTGCAAGGTGCTGGTGACTTTAAATGTCTGTCTCCCTGCCCCGGCCAGGGACTGTGAGCTTCCCTAAGGACTGGCCTACGCTGGCTCCCTCCCGATGCTCACAGGACCTGAGAGGCATCTGGGGGCAGACGCCCGGAGGTCTCCTCCGGCACAGCTGCGGGGGCCGGCATTCCATGCCGCCGCCCTGGGCCCGAGCCTTCCCAGCCCGGGCCGGAGTCCCGTCCCCGGCTCTCTTGACTCCTGGTGAAAAGCCAACTCCATGTCACTCTGGAATCCAACCACACTCACTCTGTGTTCATTCTCCTGTTCTTTAAAGTGACTTTCACATGATCTAGCTCTCAGGCAAATTGGAAAAAAAAAAAAAAAAAGCTTTAATTAAAAAGTCAAACAAAACTTAACAAGAAACATGAGCCTTTGAGCCAGAACAATGACATCTTCTCACTCAGAGGTCACCTTCCAGGAAGTGGCTGGTTCGATTCCCGGTCAGGGCACATGCCAGGTTGTGGGCCCGATCCCCAGTGGGGGGCCTGCAGGAGGCGGCCAATGGATGTCCTCGTTCATCATTGTTTCTCTCTCCCTCCCTCTCCCTTCCTCTCTCTCTAAAATCAATGAAGAAATAAAAATGTAATGGAAAAAGAAAGCCCTTCCCATGAGCCAGGCACTGTTCTTAATGTATCACATGCAGTGGAAAGTCGCTGCGCCCTGAACCCTGCCGGCTGACAGCGGAGGAGCAGGAAGAGGCGGAATAAGAAGACCGGCCAGGAAAGCCTGCGGCAGGTGTGACACGGAAGCCAGGCAGCGCCTCCCCTGTGCTCGGTTACTACAGGGAACCGGGCAGGATCCTGGAGGCGCAGGATGTGGTCTGAGACCCTGGTGTCTGGGTTCCGCCCTCAGCAGTTCTAATGGAAGTGGACTGGGGTGCAGCCGGGGCATCGGGGTTTTTTAAAGGAGGCCCAAAAGGCCCAAAGATCAGCCAGGGTTGACCACTGCCTAGTGATGTACCGTTCCCGGGCTTGCTAGGGCTGCCATAACAATGCACCCGGAACTGGGTGCCTTAACATGCCAGAGATTTAATGTCTCCCAGTTCTGGGGTGCAGAAGTCTGAAGTCGAGGTGTGGGCAGGGCCATGCTCCCTCTCAAACCCGGGGACAATGCTCCTGGCCCTTCCTAGGTGGGGTGGTTTGCGGGTGGTGCGGGCAGCCCTCGGTGTCCTGGGCGTACCGCTACGTAACCCACTCTGCCTTCACGCCCACGGCCTCTCCCTCACTGTCTGTTTTCACGGTCACCTTCCAATCAGCACACAGGTCACACCGGAGCTCACCAACACAAGTATGACTCAACTAATCACATCTACAAGGACCCTGTTTCCGAATAAGGTCATTCTGAGTCCTGGGGTCCGGGACTTGGACATATTTCTTTCTGTGGTTGGGGGAGGCACGGTTCGACCTACCCCGCTCTGGCCTGTGGCCTCTGCCTGTTACTGCCTGAACGCCATGCTCACATTAGGGGTTGCTCATCGGAGGCCCAATGCACCACATACTTGGGGGACCCCCCGCGAGCCCTCCTGCCCACAGAGCTTCTGACTTTCCCCTGAATGGCCACGGCGGAGTCTCTGCTCCTGAGCAAAGCCCTTCCTTGGGTCTGTGTGACCTTGGCTTCTGGGCCCTCTGCCCTAGGCTCTTGGCGAGGCTGACCGCATGCTCCCTGGGCCCTCTCTCCACGAGAGGTGTGCTGAACCCATCCCCGCAAACCCCACTGCTAACTGGGGCCTCACCGCAAAGCAGCACCCCATCATCTGCGGGCCTGGTTCCTGCCCCTGTTGGGGAGCATCGCGGCCCCGAGGGGGAACCTCTCCCATTAATGAGTCAAAGCCCCTTTGAAATCCGTGCCATTTGGATCTAGCTGAGCGTCCTCGGGCAAATACCTTAACCTCTCTGAGGCTCTGTTTCCCTAACTTTAAAACGCAGACTGTCATCTATGTCTCATTCATCCCTGATCCAAAATCTTCAAGACAAGAACGACCTCAGAACTCAGAGTGGTTCCGAATTTCAGAAAGATAACAGAGGCACATCTAACCTCCCCGGTGGGATGGGGGCAATAGCAGGCGCTCAGACGCGTACAGAGATCCACGAGGAAGCACAGGGGAACTCCCACAAGGGGGCGCTACGTCGAGACTACAAATGCTTCCCATCAGCTCGGGTCAGATTTGGCAGCCAAATGACGTTAGGGTTAAACTTTAGAAAGAGGCTTTCCATTTTCGTAGCTTCTGGGACTTCTGGACGACGTGCAGGGACTCCGACCCGAAACCAGCTCGTCGCCGCGGTGACACGCGGGGAGGGAAGCCCGGAGCCGCTCCCGCACCCGGGCTACTTCTGGGTCATCAAATGCTTCTGAGTCTGGGGATGAAAAAAGCTTTCATGCCGCTCAAGCAGAGTGTGCCCTCCTTAAAGTGCCGCCAGTTGGCCCTGCCGCCGCATGTAAGTGGCCTCAGGTCCCAGCACGCCCCCTGCTCCCCACTTCTTCATCAGC